>NC_140093.1:17512161-18829661 GCF_964237585.1 Gallinula chloropus
TTCCTCATCTGGCACTTCATACATTTATTTTAAAAAGCCCTCTAACTCAGATGCACATAAATATGGATTTGCTCATTAGCGATGCTCCTTCTGAAACTACTGTTTGAGCACCTTAGGGAATAAAATACTTAATTCTAAACATTTGGGAGGGGCAGAATCTCAGCTGTGTTATCTGAACTTTCTGAAAACAAAACACTCATTTGATATGTAGTGGTCAACCCACTAAATAAATACTGTAAATGCAAGAAGAAAATCTGATGCTCAGAAATCTTCAAGCTGCTCTGCCATTAAACTACCTGATTAAGATTTATTTTTATTTTTTTCTCCCCTCAGTTTACCTCAAACCTGCCTCTTTCAGGTACAAAAGCAAAAAGGGGTAGTTGCTTCTTTTTTAGTTGTGGTCTGGCCATGCTCCCACAAGCTGGAGAATGAGACAGCTTGTGATCCGTAGTAATTAAACATGACTGAGGGTAAGAGTTCTCACATTTGTTTGGGAAGTATCAATATATTTTGAAAAAACAATCTGTAAGTTTTTAATGTATTCAAGTAACAGCATGATTAAGTAGGACACTGGACATGGAAAAAGAAAAAAAAACAATCTAATGCACATATTCTAGGGTATATTACCCACCTTAACAGATGATATCACAAACAGGAAAGGATTTTATCTGGTAAAGGTCAGCACAAGTTATGCTGCGATTAAACTAAGTTGAGCACAATGTTGAGCATACAATGCCTTGATAGATTAAGATAACAATGTGAAATGGGGCAAACAATGCTAAGATTATTTGTCTTGTGTCCACTTTGTGTTTGGGGCCTCTGAAAAAAATTCTGAGTGAAAATTATTTGAGAAGAGATCTAAAAAAAGGTGTTCATCACATCCATGTCAGCATTAATTGTATGTGATCTATAAAATAATTTTGCTAGAAGGAATATTTAGAGAGTTCATTGTGACCGGATATCAGCCAAAAGAAGATTTATATGTTTTAAGGTTTAGATCATTGTATGCCAGTGAAACATGATTGCATACGGCTTCCAATTTCAGCCTCCTTTTTGGGCAGATCCCATAAAACAGCATGCAAACCAGCAATCCTTTATCTTTGATTTAAGCACAATTTGATGCCTACTTAATATACATACAAAATAATTCAAGACAGCACAAAATATGCATTTGACAGGTGTCCAAAAGACACCAGTGCATATTAATAGTTTTGCATTTACAGGCATAAATTCATGGATGGCTCTCATGCTGGATGACTTGGAAAAAGTCTTTGCAATATCTTCCATAAAGATTATTCATCTATTCAGTATTTTAGTTGTGTATTCTTAATACGTTGTTTCCTGCAATGCTTAAAGGATCATGTTTTTCAGAGATTCTGTTACTGTTTACCCATACACCACCTTAACTACTTGAAATACCAAGAAAATGCTGATTTGCAGGGTTTTTCCACAGAACAGATTGTAATGTTTATAACAGTCTACAGAAACTCTCCATAAAACATGACTGACATAACTATGCCCTAGAGAGCAATGGTTAAATAATAATATACATTCATAATGACATTATCATATTGATTTATACAGATATGATATTACCTAGACTGTATGTGTTAGGAAAAAAATGACAGCTATTAATAAAAGGAAAAACTAGCCACATAACTTAAGCAATGTGCTGGTTCTGGCTGGGATAGAGTTATCTTTGTCATAGTAGCTGGTATGGGGCTACAGTTTGGATTTATGCTGGAAACAGAGTCAATAATGCAGAGATGTTTTTGTCACTGCTGAGCAGTGCTCACACAGAGCCTTTTCCTCCCTTCATCCCACCCCACCAGCGAGTGGCTGGGAGTGCACAAGTTGGGAGGGGACACAGCCAGGAAAGGTGACCCCAGCTGACCAAAGAGATATTTCATACTGTATGACATTATCTTCAACACATAAAGCTGGGAGGGGGAAGGTGGAGGAAGGGGGTGGACACATTTGGAGTGATAACATTTGTCCTCCCAAGTCACTGTTACACATGATGGAGCCCTGCTTTGCAGGGGATGGCTGAACACTTGGTCTGCCCATGGGAGTGGGGAGTGAATCCCTTGTCTTGCTTGGGTTGTGTGTGCAGCTTTTTTTTTTTATTAAACTGCCTTTATCTCAACCTGCTGGTTTTCTCACTCTTCTGATCCTGTCCCCCCCCATCATGCCAAAGGGGAGTGAGCAAATGGCTGCATGGTGCTTAGTTGTCAGATGAGGTTAAACTATGACATGCAATCAAGAAAAATAAATGAAGCCAATGTTAAAAAACATGTATACTTTTTTCTCAGTCTCACATTTGTGTTCTAAACCATTCCTAAAGCAAGCATTTTATGAGTTAAAAGAAAATTTTAAAAAAGTGTAAACTTCTTGCTATTCCCAGCAGGTTTGATTTGACTTGGCCAGGAAAAAAAAAAGATTTCTCTAAAAAACCTCACCTAAACACAGCAACTTGCCCCCCAAACTCATCAGCTCATTAGCTTTTTTGAAACTGTGGGCCATTAGCAGTGAATCATATGTTCAAGAAATGCATGAACTTCACTGTTACTGAAGGAAGATTCAAGCTGAACTGAAACTTTTGAAGATGTGTAGCTGTACCAGTTGCAAAATAAGGCAGCAACGCACTCCTATCCTACAAGATGGTATAAACATTGCCATATTTGTAACAAAATGCTTGAGAGCTTAAACCCCACATAAAATCAGGTTAAAGGCATTCAGTCCAGTCATTACTGCAATCAACATATGTTTCTCAAAGTGGTTTTTGACTTAAATAAAATTGAGGCCAGAGGACAGCTGGATGCTTATGGCTCCTACTCAAAGAAACACATCTACTGAGACAAGATCATCTTTCGTAATTTTTTTTCCTGTTAAACATCCAGATCATATTTCCATTGATTCATGGCCCAAACCTCTCTTTTTCAGCTCTGTAGTGATGGAATGGCCAGACAGAAAATATACTTTTGCTCAGATTATGCCCCAATGTCTTTACTGATTCCTCAACCCATCTACAACATAGCTCTTTAAAGGCGATACGTGGTTAGACAGGACAGAAAATGAAAATATTAAGGGAGCCATAATGGAAGATATAAATCCTTGCCCTCTTTCAGATTTAATATTTGATTGCTCCAAGGATATCATTGTGTGAGGCATGCAAAATGGGATGAAGGCAGAAGGATGGAAAATTCAAAGGAAGAAGTTAAAAGCAGGACTTTTCTATACTCCTTTCTTATGGAAAATATAAAGAGCAGTTTTATATGCTGTATCAATTTCTGAAATAGACTAAATTCCTCAGATTATGCAAAATACCAAACATAAGACACCAGCTTCATCTGATTTCATGATGGCCTAAATGCAATAAAATCTGGTACAGGTTGAAACAGGCAGATTAAGTGAAAATTATCAACCAAATAATATATTTGGTTCAAATATGCCAAATAAAGCAAAGCATTACAGTATTCCCACACCATGTGGGAATACATAGGCACCATACATAGGCAGTTAGGATATCCAAAATGTTGACTGTAACACACTAGCCCCCAGGAAAACAAGTAAATCCAGGCCAGTGAGGAAGGGCAATAGGTGCCATTTCCTGACAGTGCGATGCTAGGATTGAACTAAGCCAACTCCTAAAAACACAGAATGAATCCAGAGGGGTAGAATCTCCAATGGGGGCAGGAAGACAGACACAAAATGACTGTTACACTTTACAACAGGAATCTGAAAAATCATGCAGAGTATCTAAATTCCCCACTGACTTCAGGAGTCAGGCAGTTACCCTTTCACAGCATTTCCCAAGCACCCAGGTCACAGGGATTTGGCAAATGAAGGTGTCCCATTGACTACATCAAGTGTGCTGGTTGTGCAAACCTACCCACCTGCCCTTGAGAAACTAGGGAGTTAAATCATGATAGAGTAAGTATTTCCTCTCTTCTGGTTCTAAATCCACCTAAGAAAGCAGCATGGATAATGATGCCACCATGAAAGGGCACGCAAAATCTTTGGGACAGGTTCCACTCAATGGACTTTAATAGGGAAACAAGTGCAAAAAATGACTGTTGCTCTCCTTTGAAAACTGTCATGTGCCATTGACAGCTGAGGTGTTTTACAGGAGCCATAAGAAACTTCAGCCTGTGCTTCTGAACAGTTCAGTTTTACTCAAGAAAACAAAGTGAAATGGGTTGTATATTAGGCTCTGCTGCTGTCTTAAATCATGAAATAATTGTGTTGAAATCGTTCACGACCTTATGTTGTGCTTCTCTAAATATCTCAGAACTATTCTTCTAAAGTAAACCAAATCAAAACCACTTCTGCTCACAACTGAGAGCCAGATGCCAATAGCAAGCTTTCCTTTCCACCAACAGACAAAACATTACCACTCCCTGTCGGATGATGTCTGCAGATTAAAACATCCAGCAACATTTAAGCACTGTATATCAAGAGGAGACTTGACAGGGATTCCCATCAAGTCCTCGTCGCTAGGTAAAGCGAAGACCTTCAAAAGAGATTTGATTGGTGATATATTTCTCAGGTCTAGAGGGGCTTCATATTATGCCCTAATGGATTACTTCAGAACATCATTTATATGCTTCTCCTATGGCATCAGTCATCACTAATGGCCTAAGACCTTTCCCATCTTTCACTGAGAATTCATCAGAACTGGCGCCTCTCAACATTTTTGTCCCTTTTTGACCAACGTACCAATTGCCGTCTAAATTCATTATCATCAAGACATGACAGCTGCAGAGCTAGCTCTTGAAAGGCAGGATTAGATTCCCAAAAAACAAATTCTGTTCCTTGCCTTTGGTTTCAGTGGGAAGCTGTGCAATGCCGCTTCCAGATTGTAGAGGTCCTCACCTCTCAGCCTGTGTTGCTGATGTAGCAAGTAGCTGCTCTGGAATTCCATCAATATTACTGGCTGACAGCAGCCTTTCCGCTTCGATCCAAAATGCAAGAAAACTTATGTTTAATGTACTCCATGTACAAACCCATCATTGCTTTACACTGGAGAAGGACAGAGCAGCTTAGATAGGTCTCTGCTTCTTCCCTCTAGAGCATGAAGACCAACAGAGTATGTCTTCCTAGAAGTGCTTTTGCATCCTCCATGGGATATCCCCAAAAGTTGAATAAATTCTCTTCTGCCTCTTCCAAACCTTTTCATAGTATAGTCGACAGCTTTATCACCAAAAATCTACAACCTGTTTTTGACTAGAATATTATAGAACTGAAATGAGAACTTAAGTTCTCGCTTCGGTCTTGCTAATACTCCCCGAAGGAGGACATAGCTATTCTTCAGCAACATTTGCCAAGCAAAATGTACTTTGTATTGCCAGTATCTGTCCTATGCTTCAAACCAAAGAGTAATGCCACCGTTCTGGTATAATTGACATAATACAGAATAGCTGGTCATTATAAATCACAATGTCCTAACGAAGGATAAAAAGAAAAGGATCATTTATGTGGTGCACATAATTCACAGCACATTTATATTGGCATTTTTCAAGAGCTGAAAAGGTATATGGACAGAGGGTGAGAAAGGAGAAGTGAAATAATGAACTGTGTGATATACTCACAGGATGTCTGCTCTGAGTGCAGACAAATTTCAGAAAACTTTCTAAAGGTCATTGTTCCTCAGGTTTGCACTGAAAACTTCAGGGGCATTTCCCCTCTTCCTTGCTGATCTTAATGTGTCCTTCTCTTTTGAGACTTCACGCCATGTCTATGCTGTTTACCAACTTTCTTAGGTTTGTTGTTACTATTCAAGAATTATGTGTATTTACGATGCAATATATTATTATAATAATTAATAATAATTTACTTCAAGTTTTCAAATAGTGTGACTGCCGACATGAAATACGGTGTGGAATGTAGCAGAATAGTAATAATATTAATAATAGAAATAACAATAAGAGATGTAACTTTCTACACAGTCCAAGGAGGCTGCACCTGTTTTAGAAGAACTTGCTGGGTTTTAGTGGGATTTTATCAGCGCGATAGGAAACCTCCTACAAGAATGCAAACTTTGATGTCTGCAGAACCCTTGTTTCCATTTAATTGCTTCATTTCATTTCTCCTGTGCCGTTTTGAAGGCCTCATTGTCACTAGTATTCCAGATAAAATTCAGCAACTAAGATCCTTAATTTTACCAACCCCTGGAAAGGCTGCTTAAATCATCAATCTCAACACGACTTTCCCAGGAGTTCCACAGAAGGGAGCCTTGGCAACCAACATGTTGGGTGCAAGCATTAAATTACGTAGGAAAATAAACACCCTGCGTTAAGGGAGCCCTTACACCACATAGCATGCCTCTCCAAAGTTGCACTGTGGCATGTCCCTTTTGGAAGGGGGATTCAGCAGCAGGCATGCTGACCCCACTGTTAAACCACTCCCTGGCAATCCCAGACAGTTTGTCACTTCTCTGGGAAAGGTTAAAGGAACAGATGCATTTCCAGAAGTCCTTACGTACGAGTCTGGCTGCTCGACCTTCGTACTTTTAAAAGAACCTACACAACGGTAAGCACAGCCACAGAAAAATGTCATACAGCGCTTAACGCTCTTTTCTAGGCTTCAAACATTTTTCTTTTTTTTTCCTGATGGGATAACAGGATTGCTCATATTTAATGCTGGTGAAAGACGAGCAGGTTAATGACAAGACTGTGAAATAAAACTCCACTTTAAGTAACCATAGCAGCAAGTACTGGTATCCTCAGAAAACTTAAATGAGTCTGCCAACATGGCTACATAGGCAGCAAGAGCTGAAAGTAAATCCAAGTCTATGGTCCTAAAGAGTAAGCGTAATCACTATTTTATCTCTATTTAAGTGATATATTAGGACAGAAGGAACACTACTGTGTTCCTAGCTGCACAAACCAACACTTAACAGTGCTAACATTTTATGCAAACTACCTGTTAAACTACTAAGAAAGCACCAAAAAAAATATGTAGCAAGATAAATAAATGTTGAAGGAGGCCTGAATTTTATTATACCCTTTCTGAACCACATGAACAATCCAAAAGTGTAAATTCAGTATTGTTTGAAATTCCTTGGCACTGTGGATTCATGAAGCCCTGTACTCTGATCTGCTCTTTATTACTCATCCACAAAACATCTAGCAATTTTTATTACAAGTCCCATCCATTACAGTATTAAACTTAAATTCAATATACACTCCAAGGTCGCGATCCCACTGGTGATGAAAATCTGTGTCTGGTACAGCCTGCTTCATTTAAGGCTTAGATCTCCTGACCTACTAAAAAAAATGAGCCTCACAAAAGGTACACTCGGATGTCAGGAACAGTAGACTTGGCATCAGGGTGGAAAGTTTACCTAGAATCCCAAACAGTTTAATTGTGTACAAGACCCTATTTATGAAGCCCTTCTGATGCTAGTGTTCTGGAACAAAACCCCTCTGGTTATCTGATGTCAAAGTTGAAATGAGTCCTTTGGATCAAACAACGACAACAAATAAATATTTAAGCCAAGCTGCATGCACGTTATACCTGCCGCTGGCTACAGTAAGTCGGTAATCTTTGGAATCACTTCAATTTTACTCAATGTTTGCTAAGTTAAGTTGTACTTTAGACTTTGTAGTGCTGCAGTGGCAAATGTAATAACTTGAATAATGCTATTTTGCAAAAGGTAAATAGCACATTCTGGCCTGAATATATGCTAAGGATGAGGTCAGAGCGACATAGCTCACATGTGACATTACTAAATTGTAGGGGACCATATATTCTTAATTCTTGGAAACAGGTACTTCTGTGGGAAAAAAACACATGATTCTTTAAACACTTTCACATCATTATCTTACTCTGCCTTATTATTTTTCTTCCTCACATTTCATTATTTTCTGGTTTAGCATCTGAAATTGAGTGATTAGTTCTTCTCAGAAGCAGTGTGATACTTTAAACTGTTTACATTTTAGTTCTGGAGCAAGCAGCTAGGATTTGTCGAACAAACAATGTAAGGCATGTATTCTTGATACATTAGGTTAATTAATACTAATTGTACCACTCCAGTTATCTCCCCAGCCTTGTCTCTTGCCACATATTGTCCAGATAAGGACTTCCGTGAGATAACAAATCTAGACCAGTTACATCACCCATCAGAAGGTAGAAAATTGCACAAAAACTGTCTAGTTATTGCCTAGCAACAGCATAGTATTGCCTTAGTATTCTGATTTGCCAAGGCAGTTCTTTTTCAGAGCAGTAAGCTGAGAAGATGAAGGAAATGCAGTATACCCTGGATGCAGAAGGACGTCCTCCCAGCTCCATGCCCTACAGTCATGACAGGTTGACGGTTTAACAGAAAACCTTCAGGTTTTCTCTGAGCTGAATTCTTGCTGAGCTCAGGATGGAATGCACGAGGATAAGTCACACAGGTTCTCTAGAATATTTTCCTTTTCTGCCTGTGCAGGAAGATGACCTTTTTTTTAACTTTTAATATCCAGAGATCTCCTGATGGAAGTATTGGAAAGGGTGAGTAAAAGGTTGACCCTTCCCAGTTTCTACCATGTCCAAAACTCATGAGATGGGAAGTCAGTTGTACCATCACATTTCTACCCTATGTCTACTGTGTTAGCTACACAAATTCCCTCTCCCCCGTATGAAGAATTACTTTCATGTCAGTCTTCTGCAGCAAGATACTGGATCATGAAGGGTTATCAGGAATAACGAGTCCTAATCCGGTCTAATAGCTAGTCTAGAATAGGTAAAAATAGAATTAGGCTTTGAGCGAGGATGCTGGGATGTAAAACCACACTGGGAATGTAAGGACATTCCTTAGTAACACAGCCACTGACAGTTACATTGTTCTTGTTGTAAAAACAATGGCAGAGGTCATTCCAGAAATTAAAATAGTGAGTGCATAATAAAGGATAGAAGACATGTTTTATAAATGGAGAGTACAGAAAAGCATTTTCAAACTCTTGGGGGCTGTGTGTGACACTCCCATTGTTCGGGATGGGAACCAAGCCAAAATGGTTATACTCCAAGGGAAGAGGCAGTTTGGAACTTTGAAATGGAAATATTTTGTACAAAACGTGTAATTAAATTGTGGAAGACTCATTGTGAAATACCAAGTCTAATAGCTTAGGAGGATGTAAAAAAATACCTATGTATTGCAGACATAAGGACATGTGCAACGTATCATACCCAGTTACTCTAAAATAGTTCATTAGTCCATGCTGATAGGCTGAAAAATACATAGAATCACAGACTGGTCTGGGTTGGAAGGGATCCCAAGGATCACAGAGTTCCAACCCCCCACCCCGCCACAGGCAGGGCCACCAACCTCCAGGCCTGGAGCTACACAAGGTTGCCCAGGGCCCCATCCAACCTGGCCTTGAACACCTTCAGGGATGGGGCATCCACCCACTCTCTGGGCAGCCCGTTCCAGCCCCTCACCACTCTCTCCGTAAAAAACTTCCCCCTAATATCTCATCTAACCCTTCCCTCCTTTAGCTTTAACCCATTACATCTTACTGTTCAAGATACAGCAGCATCAACCACTGTACTGAAACTGCTCCCTAGAAGTACCTGTACAAAACTGACAAGGCAAAACAGAATTAATAAGAGCCCCTGTTTTTTAATGCTTCAGGGAACAAATGGTATAACACCGATCTTGATATGCAAAGCTGAGTCTTGCGCTCCCGTTAAAAAGATGTGTTCTCCAAAGAAAGAAAAGGAAATTAAATAAAGCTCATAGAGAGTTAATTCACAGCTCATTGGTGGAGTCCTTGATCTGCTGAGGGTAAGGCGACTAATTCATTGGCTACCTAAGACATTAACGAGCAAAACCATACAACTTGTAGATAGGTTAAAGCTGAGATGCTATTACAGGAAGGATCAGGTAGACAAGTGATGAGAACAGAATATACTTTCTGGTCCACAGAAATAGGTGAGTGGGATAAAAGTAACAAAAATCCCTGGAGCAATAACTTACAACAATTATTTGGCAGCACAGGATTTTTTGAAGAAAGCAGAAAAAAAAATTACAAAGTATAGAAAGGCAGGGAAAGTTTGATTTCTCTTAACAGAAAGAACACAAAGCTCGCTGTCCTCCCGTACCAACAGTAGCATAGTGACACCTCATTATTTTGCAAGTTGCTACTACAAACAGCTCTACCAAACAATGAGCAACTGAAGTACCTGCTTCTCCTTTTGCCTTTGTCTCTGCAAAAAGCATCAAGTTTCATATATTCTCTTTAGAGTTATTCTTTCTTTTGTTTTGTCTTATACCAAAATATTCATTTTCATGGGGGAAAAAAAAAAACAACTTTAAAATAGCATCTCCAAAGAAACTAATAGCACAAGCAACCACCAAACTGCAGAAACACAAACTTTCTCTGAACAAATAGCAAGTCTGTCTCAAGCATTAAAGCTGTAAAGATTCCTCTGCAAAGACATCAAAGCCATTAATTTAATGATAGCTTCAAATTCCAAGAGGTCTTATGTTCAGTTGCTTACTATACTTCACAAAGTCAGTTAAAATGAGTCTTCCTTGTATTCTGCACGTGATATTTTACAAGAGTAAACAACAGAATTTAGGTAATCTCTTAAAATATTTCAGGTACAAGTCATCTCGGGATGCATGGTGACATGCCATGACAGTGCAGCGTACCATAGAAAAGCCCAGATCATCGGTGCTATCAGTGTTAAGTTTTATAGCTGTGCTGAAAGACATAACATTGGCTGTAAAAATTTCATTAAGATCCTCCAGAACCTCAACAGCAAAAAAGCAATTTGAAATGCGTGAAAGAAATGCCAGTGTTGTCACAAGAGTTGTGCTTTCTGCTTGTTAGAATTTATTGTATCAACTTTACAGCTAAACTTGGTCTGATTCTGAGAGTTAGGAGGAGATCCACCACCGTTCTTTATCCTGCACCGCCAACATTGTGGCAAAGCTTTACTAAATGAGTGTAGGCAGCTCTCACACCCCATCAGGAAATTTCCACACTTGTTTTGCACTAACAAAACCCTTCTATATTAGATGAAAGACAGTGGCTAATCTGATCCCAGTAGCTGCATGGAAATTTTCCTACTACAAGCAAACTCGGATTTCAATAAGAATAAATCTACTTATTGTTATACCATGCTTTTTATTTATAGTTACCAGGCTTTAAAACCACCCAGTATTGCCTTAGGTGACTATTGCAATTTCAGCTGTAGTTCACATGCAGCAAATATTATTTCATGATTTAGGACAGCAGGAGAGCCTAATGTGCAACCCACTTTACTTTGTTTTCTTGAATAATAATGTACTGTTGGGAAGAGATAGCATTTCCTTAAAGGCTCTGGTGGATTTAGAAAGCAAGACATGTATGCATACCCAAAATATTCATTAGATTGTGTTAAGGAAAAAAGTGAGAAAATAATGGACTTTACAAAAAGTGGATTTTGGAGAAGTGAGTTTAAGGAAATTGATGTGAATTAAATAAGAGTCCAGAAAATCAAGTGTAGTAAAGGAAGGGTATTACTAGCTATGCTTGTTCCAATAAAACATCTACAGGATGTGTCACATATGAGAACAGGAGCTGGTGTGCAGAAGTAAAGGGTGAGGAAAACAGTATCAAGGATAAAGTGACAGCATTAAAAGGTAGAAAGAATCTAGAATACGGGAGGATTATGTAAATTATTACAAGAGCCTGAGGCAATCAAAAATACTTGAGAAAGCCAAATTGAAAAATGAGCATCAAATAGTGCAAAGCATCTCAACTAATACCAAAAGATATTTTAAGCATAATTATACACCAAGCAACTGACAGGAGAAAAAGGTGATGGAGTGTAAAGGAACAGGAAGGCTATACAGCAATTATTCCTACACCTATCTTTAAAACTGAAGAGGGCAGACATTTGCCTAAGACTCAACACACAGAAATGACGGCGAGGAATTAAAGGAAAAGGTGATAATACCCAAACTGTCAATTAAGAGGATTGTTGTTCTTAAAACCGATAAGAGACTGGAGCTGAACAATGCTCATCTAAAAGTATTACACGAAGTAAGCATGGAAATTGAAGAAGGTGTAATGAAAATTTATATTTAGTACCATCATTTCAAGAGACTGGCATGGGGCCAAGCAGACACACAGCAAGAAATTACCAGTCAGTTCATTTCCCATTAGTTGTCGAGCAAGTCTTAGACAACCATTAAAAGGATCACACTGGGGCTGAGGAGGAGGGGAACATGAAAATTCAGAGCATAATCAAGGACAGCTAATATTGTTTCAGGTCATGCCTCGGTAACTCAGATTTCATTGAGCCTATTACTGCCTAGCCTGGCAAAGGGGTGCAGTAAATGTCAAAGATGTTAGTTATTTAGATTGTCAGAAAACATTTGACAAAGCTCCCCATCTAGGAGGAACTTATCAGTGTTATAAACTAACAGACAATAAGCTCTAATGCGTCAGTAAGTTCTAAAATTTGGTTATTAAAGATGCAGTGGCACTGCAGAGGTCAATGTGTTAGAAACCTGCCTAAGAGCAGGCAAAGTACAACCAACACTGAGCCAGGAATGACTAAGGGAAAGGTTACAGAACAGATCGGCTTCAGAGGGGCGAAGAGATCTTCCGTCAGGTCACCATTCAGGGCAGTTTAGGTAGAGGGTAATTAGAGCTGCCTCAGCTTGACAAGTGGATTCAATTAGTTACAACTGGGATACAGAAGCGAGAAAAGGACACTGGAGATCACAGGGGTCCTGGAAGGGAAGGAATTCATGTTGACTTGTCCACTGTCCCTGCATTATTACAAGCAGCAATGGCCTTTCTACCTGGATGGAGACACAGCCAGGCACCCTCTCAATGCCGACCATAGGTCCACATGCTTTGACACCACAGGAAGGTGTGGGCAGGTGCCCTTCCTGGATAACATACTTTACCTGTTTTGCAGGACAAATCCTTTTCAGGCTGTACTAAATGGGGGCCATTTGCACCCCTGCATGCTGCTAACACCTGTTGGCACCCCAACCCTTCTTACTATATTGTTGTAGCCACCCAAGTAAAGGACTTCAGTTACTAAACAGAAATCTATTCTCCTCTTCATAAAAGACCTTTATGCATGACTATCTCCATGATCATGATTAAATATATTTAAATCCCTTTCTTGAGTTTATCAAAGCCCAAGGAAGGCAAATACCACAGGAAGACTCCAAGGCACCTCCTGCCCTGCACAGAAGCTGCTCCTGGAGCTGTGTGTGGGGAAAAACACGCCATGGTGGCCTTTTAGCTGTGCCCTCACTTGTCTCATCACAGGCAGCTTTGAAGGCAGCATGTTTTATTCCTTACTCCCACACACGGTCTCTGTGGTTGCAATTGTGAAGTTGTGGGGTGAGGGACCACAAGCGTCAGTGCCTGAGTCAGGCTGCTGAGCAGAAAATTGTTAGCAGAAAAAAAGAAAGAAGGGGGAAAAGTCATGTGCTCCCTTGCCTGTGCCCTCTGCCACCTCACGCAGCGAGCGGCAGGCCGGGGTTTGACAGGCCGTTTGGCACTCTCTTGTCCTCCCTGCCCTCTCGCTCCAATGCTGCACAACACGGTTCTTCACAGCCAAGCTGCCAGACATTTTACAGGGAGCCGGTTAGGGCTACGGGGAGAAGAGGGAGGTAAATGTGCTGTGCATGAGCCAGCTGGTGTGGGAAGGAAGAGGGAAGGAGGGAAGACAGGCTGTTTTGGAGACAGCTGAGAGAGGCCACGTCTTCGGGCGATGGGGATCAAAGATGATGGGGGCTAAGCAGGGGACCTGGCAAAGAGAACACCCTCCAGAAAAGATTAACAAAAACTGATGGGGGGAAAAAAGTATTTTAAAATATCCTTGGCTTCCACAAGATCGCGTCTGGTGATGGTGGATCCTTAATTCATGCCAGAGGAATTGCAGTGTGCCTTCTGCATTGTACAGTAAAATGACAGATTATTTCAGGTAATCATTCAGTCTTTGGTCTCTTCCACACAACAATTTCTGATGCTCATCTTGGGAAAAAAACAAACTCTACTGCTGAGTAAAATGGCACAGGGCGTGCATATGTACAGGTAGTAACCAGTGTCTAGGAGTTAATATTTCTATATACAGCGTAATGTGCCTTGTACATGATCCTGCTTATGAATAACGACTAGATGCGACCACCAGTCAGACTGGAATATTGGAGAAATTAATCTGAAAGGACAGAATTGAAGAAAATGGACAACTACCACTGAACCAAACTCTGGTAGCATTGTATTGTTACTGAGAAACTCTGCCTGTGGCAAGAATTGAGAAAGAAGTTAAGTTTGAAGGAAGTTTCAAATTCCCTGTTGACCAAGCTAGGTAATAGAAGTAAACACAACATCATTTAGTGACACTACGGTGGCAAGATTTGGCTGGGATTAGTTTACAGAATTCCTTTGATTTCCACTAAGTAAAGTGGTTTACAGAAGCCGAGTCCCTTGCTTCGTATCTTTTAGAGGTAGTTTCATTTGTTCAGAGGCTTTCCTAAACTTGGCTCAACTGCTAAGAAACAGTGATGTGTAATTTCTAATGAATCAGGCCTGCATTCTGTGCTAACGTCTTCTGATTTTTTTTTTATTATTACTATTTTATTTTTGCTAAAAGGGCAAGTGAATAACTCAAATCTCATGACAGATTTATTGCAGAAAGAAATGATACTATTTGCATCATAAACTATTTTTTTTTCCCCTGGAATCTGGTAAAGTTCTACAGAAGGGTATTTAAGTCATTCATTTGGCTCAATTAAATAGAGAGAAAGATTATGTTTATTTGTACATGGGCAGGTTTCTTTTCCACTTCATTATATTTAGAGTACAACCAAGTGAAAAAGAGAATTAATAAAACTGTTAAACAAACAAACAAAAAATCACCCTTCCAGTAACACTTTGCGAATTCCAAGATTGTTTTTTTCCAAGATATACTCTTTTATCACCAAAGTGCTGTGTAATGGATTGCAGTAATAAATTTATTTCACTTGAATGATCTGGTTTACATATGAATTCTTAAGCTTTTCTTTGCCTTTTCAAAGAACATATGAAAGCAAATTAGGAATTAGCTGCTAGGTTTAAAATAGTCGAGTGTGTTAAGAAAAATGCAGATGTGTAATCCTGCAAATGTATGATAATTCAACATAAATAATTCTTGAATTAATTGAAGGATTTACAGGTTTGTGTTATGTACTTTCTGCTGGCTTTTCTTTTTGAAAGCATGACTCAGAATGATCATCCTACATATATCTGGCACATGTAGCCATGTGGGCGGGTTTAGTGCACATGGCTATTTATAGGCAAAATTTCAAATGTTTTGGGACTTCTCTGACACATTTTGTCCAATACAGCCCTCATACCTCTACAGTCTGTCCATCATTTTTATAGCCAAGTTTTGGACAAATCAGAAAAAAACATCTATTCATTTGCACAGGTCTTTAATTGGCCTGACATGATCTTAAGAAACGAGGGGCACATCTCTTCTCACTTTGAGCAGAATGTATAGATTCAGAAGTAGTGTTAGTCCTTGCCAAATTGTGTGTGTGTCAGAGGGGAAGGCAGAAGAAAAAGATGGATACTTTTTAGTGTTCATAAGATCTGGATGTAATTTTTGAGTGTAGAACAAAAGCAGCGCCTCATTCAGCAAGATGACAAAAGGTTATTTGGCACCTGGCATAAAACACACTTCTTGCAAGAACCTGGCACGAAAACCAAAGTGATAATGAGTAAAAGCCAATGTCTGTGCAATAAAATCATTGATGCTGAATGTTAAACAATCATAAACAGAATACTAAACCTTCTAAGAACATTATTTCTCTTCTGTGAACACCCAAAAATTAGGCAAACCTAAGCTGACAGCTTCTCTGCTATTAAGAAAATAAACAAACCTAATGTCCCAAGATCTTTACCACTGCTTTTAATGTCCTAGGACATCAGGTAAACGGTAGGAAACATATATTGCTGCTTGTTAATGAATCACATGGGATAAAATGACATCAGTTCAGTTAATGGATACTGTGCTTTGCCAAATGTATGGCTTTAAATTTAATTACACTTGAGCTTCATCAATCATACAGCAAAAGAACATGGTGATGAAGAAGCTTGAACTCCAAGCTCAGCCCTTTATCAACAGGCATTTGCCTCACACTCATCTAACACACTTGCCCATAGAATCTATTTGGTACAACCTGTGGTCCTTGAAGCTTTATGATTAATAGCTGCATAAGAAGACTTCAGTTCTTGCCCTATAGATAGAACCCCCACCACAAACACAAATATAAACCACAATGTTTAGGCTCTGACCCAAGAACTTTCATTGGAACAGTCTTGCAACTGTTGCTTATGCTTCCCCATCCATAAGAAAAGCGACAGTATGGTTCTCTATCTTTCATGGGATTGGCACAATTAACCTTTATTACATGCTTGGCAGACTAAAGGCCCTTGAGATGAATGGAAAGTTACATTCCCATTGGTGGTCTGGACTAGCATGCACTTCATAAAGAAATCTCCAAAGTGTTAAACATCCTTATTTCTATGTACAATTCATTGGGAGCAATCTTTTTTCCCCACCCCCCTTTATGTACCTTGCATGACAGGCAAGGAAATAGAGGGGGGCAAAAAAGGTTTAATACCTGTGTGACAATCTAAATAGACAAAATAGCTCCAAGCAGTTTATCAAGTCCAATATCATATTATGAGGAGGACAGGTTATCCTTAGACAAAGAGTGAGGATTTAAGGGCTACCCTCTTTCTTAGAAATGTCATCTCTGACTCAGCAGTGGTCCAACAGCTGTGGCCCTCAATCCTCTCCAAGCAGGCAAATACTCAAGGTGGTGCAAACTCTGTCTCTCCCTCCTTCCCATTCAACACACGCTGAGGTATCTATTCACACTTCTATCTTCAACTGCATACAGAAGAGAGAAACAACACACAATTTTTTTTCAATAAATATGTGTCCACAAAACAGGCTACACGTTGCCTATGTGCAGGTAAACCAAGAGCACAATCCTGTTCACAACTGAGCTAATGTTTCTACTGACTTGCTCAGGCGAACATGGGGTTCACTGCAAGAATACTCCAATGTGCAGCCGTCAGTAAAATGTTTATCTTCTAAGCAACAGGGGTTTTAATATTACTCCACTTCTGTGTATAATAAGCATATTATCTTGATTTTTCATAATTACATGCTAAACTGAGAAGTGTCCACTTCCCCACACTTAAACTGTGTGGGAAAAAAGAATGAGAAGAGTGGGCTGGTTTTGGTTTTTTTTTTTCCAAAAGGTATTTGTATTAAACCAGCATATAACAACAACAACAAAAAATGTGTTCTTTCTGAGATGCAATCGCTAGATCATTATGCATTTCAGAAGAAACACTCATCAACTGTGAGCTAAAGAAGTTTAAAGAAGCAGCATTTGTGGACGTCTCTTCTGTAAAACTTCCTACCATACCGACTGCATTGTGTCTACACTAATTAGTACCTAACATGAACACCATGAATTCAACGATGTTAATGAAACCCTCTATTATTTCCTGAAAAACAGGGGACATTAGTTCCTTTTCAGTAAGAGAAACTGAGATTTAAAAGCCTTATGAGAGGCAGGCCTGAGAGAAGGTCGAAGCACGCCATATTCTCAGACCATCTCTTTTAAGTTCCAGCCTGCCTACAAATGGATGACCACAGATTGACTGTCTCCAAATCTCACACTGTACTACACAAGATGAGAAATCAACATTGTTTGTGTGGTCATTACTGCCCAACCCCATTTTGCAGAAATATTACCAAACTCTCTATCCTTCCCATCTGCTGAGCCCCAGAGCCCAACACTCAGCACATGCTTGTGTCCAAATAACCTGAACGAAGGGCCAATTTACATTGAGTACAGGCATAGCCAGGGATGAATCATAGAATCACTAAGTTGTAAAAGACCTTTAAGATCATAAAATCCAACTGTTTCTGTCCTGTTCTAAACCACATCCCTAAGTACTTCATCTACCCGTCTTTTAAACACATCCAGGGAAAGCGACTCAACCCCCTCCCTGGACAGCCTGTTCCACATCCCCACAACTCTTTCAGTGAAGAACTTTTCCCTAACATCTGATCTGACCCTGCCCTGGTGCAGTTTGAGGCCGTTTCCCCTTGTCCTATTTCCTGTCACCTGGCTGAAGAGACCATTGCTCACCTCTCTACAACCTCCTTTCAGGTCACTGTACACAGTGATAAGGTCTACCCTCAGCCTCCTCTTCACCAGGTTAAACACCCCCAGCTCCCTCAGCTGTTCCTCGTAAGATTTGCCCTCCAGCCCCTTCCCCAGTCTGGTTGCCCTTCTCTGGACATACTCCAGGACCTCGATGTCCTTCTTATGGTGAGAAGCCCGGAACTGGACGCAGCACTCAAAGGTGCCACCTCACCAATTCCAAGTACAGGGGCACAGTCACCTCCCCAGACCTACTGGCCATCCTATTTTTGATACAAGCTGGGATGCTGTTGGCCTTCTCGGCCACACTGCTGGCTCATGTTCAGTCAGCAGTGAACCAACACCCCCAGGTCCTTCTCTGCCTGACCTGGGGTTGTTGGTTGACTGCTGACTGAATTACCAGCTAACCAAAACCACAGACTAAATAACTAACAGGATCACAGTTAGAAACCACAGCCTCAAGACCCAGAGTGACCCCACTGCTTAATACGGTGCTTAATGCAACAGTGATGAAGGTTAGTAAGCAAGGACTGACCAAACCTCAGATGACTTTTTTTTATGCCTTCTTATTATGTTTAGAGCAGACGGAGCACACTGAAATTTATTCATAAAAATATTGTTTTAATCACTAACCCATGACTGGCTCTGGAATACCGACACATTCAAGAGAGGGGGAAGAAAACCAACAAGCATAATGTAAGCTGCAGAAGATCAAAAGAAACCAAGAGTGCAATTAATTTCATCCATTTTTAGAAGTAATTGTCTTTGCACCTTATCCAAAATTTAATGAGCATTACTTCTCTAGCATGTAAAAAAGCTTTGTTCTTTGGACTTAATTGATTTGTAAACGCAGTAGGAGAAGTGTATCTGAAGTTCAGTAACCTTGATAGTTGAAAGAAATGGAGCATTCAGTTGGTGTAATACACTAGACGACTGCAAACCCTGGAAATGTAACTATGAAATTGATTTCCTATTCACTGAAACTCACATGCAATATACGTGCATTTTATAATTTCATTTATGTTCCTAAATACTCAAACTCTCTTGCAATTATTATTTAAATCTTTTTTTCTTCCTTCCTTGTGACATAGCTCTTCATTGTCCAGGATTTAATGGCATATCATGGATTCCAGTGACAGAAAAACAATGAGGACTGAATGGCTGGCAAAAAAATTTCCCACAGAAAGGGAGATTAGTATCTTTTGGATGACACAAAACCAAGACTAGCCAGAATTTTATACACTGCATCACACAGGGCTGGTTTGAATGCAGTCAAAGATTATGGGTTGAATGCATCAGAAACACTGAACCAAGGCACTAGAGGAAAGAAAGGAAGAGCTCTGGCTAACATGAAGGAGAAAATTCTTTTCAGTTAATATCTTAAGCCTGGAAGAAGCCAGGTTTACGTTTCATTTTTGCCCCTTAAGGAAAGATTTAATTCAGCATTGTTCGGTATGTAAATTCTAGTTACAGTCTAATGAGATTCCTACAAAATATCCTATTAACACTAAAGGCTCTGTTCTAAGATTGTACTTACATATGTTGCTTATCTTTTTCTCATCAGGGTTCTTTTATGCTCCTGGATGAGTTTCTCAGCTGGATCATTGTAAAGTACACAAATTATGGGATTGCATACCTGTACTTCTAGGAGATTAACTCACATGTTCAACCACCACCCACCTAGGCTCTGCAGCCATACAAAAATACCTTTGTAAAACAATGTACAAATCCACTTAAGATAAATCAGTGACCCAAATATAAAATGCAGACATGGTATCATGTATAATATTGATATAAATATCACCTCCTTGCCTCTCCACTAAACTTTGCAACATCAAAGCCTGTTGATCTCTTGGGATAGTTTACAAGGAGGCCAGGGAATAGCATAACCATCTCATCTCTGTAGAGCTTTCAGCCAGCAGAGATGCTGTAGTATAAGACTTCAAAATGATCCTCATGTCCCTGGAGAGAAGTTAGAATTACAACATGCAATGCTTCATTACCACGTGTATCACTATAATGAGAAGGTAGTTATATTACTGAACTTAAATTATACAGAATTATATATGCACCATGTAGATGTGGGTTTAATGCTACTGTATGTGGAAGGGAGGACTGGACTGGATGCATGAAGAGTTTAGGTATTTGTTTTCTTTCCTGATTCACTTTGACCAGTATTTATACCATAAGCAGAAGTAAAAATCAATTTTGAATCTTGGCTACTTAATTTAGAAGAAAAGCATTTCTGGTTTTAAAACGATCACATTTAAATTTCAACGTGATACTATGATTAGCAACATTAAAATATAATGTTAAAATATATATGTCTGATAATCTATTAAAATCCTTTAAACGTTCATTTTAAAATATACTGAGCCAATAGTGCCTCACAAATCTTAATGAGCTGAAGAGTATCTTCTCATTTGGATTAATTCCTTGAACGTTGGAAAAATGGCTGTGAGCTGAAAAGCCAGCAGGCTTCTGCTTTCAGTCTATGACAAGAAACTAGTAGGAAAAATATGTGATCTATTAATTCTAAAATTTGGAAGAAGTGGATCCAGAATATCAAGTAGTTAGGTAGGGTTCCTGCTGTACTCATTAGGTGTTCAACCTTTGCAGAATTCAATTCCTACTGATTTAGTGTAATTTGGCTGTTCTGACAACTGCACTGTGCATGAGTGTTCAGTTTTAAATATCAAAATATCTTGAGAAGTCTATCAAAAGATGACTAAAAACTGCCATTATGATAAAAAGATTAATTAAAATTTCTTTTTTTAGCAATAGGTTTGTATTCCAAAATATTTTTTTAAAACTATTTTTTTTTCTATTCCTAATGCATCTCAGGACTCTTAGGATAGTTTCATGCAAGTAATTAAAATTATATATTGTATGTTATCAAAACTAAATTTATATTTACACATGGCATGACAGAGCTAGAGAAAGAAATTAGTAAAATTAAGAGTAATTAATCAAGACTATTTTTTACACTTTAGAATCATAGAACATCCCGAGTTGGAAGGAACTCATGATGATCATCAGGTTCAACCCTTGTCTCCACAGAGGACAAGCCCAATCAGAGCATGGGACTGAGTGCACTGTCCAGATGCTTCTCAACCTCAGCCAAGCTCAGTGCTGTGACCACTTCCCTGGGAAGCCTGTGCCAGTGCCTGACCACCCTCTTCCTAACATCCAACCTAAACGTCCCCTGTCGCAGCTCCATGCTGTTCCCTCAGGTTCTATTCCTAGTCACCAAAGAGAGGAGATAGGTGCCCACCCCTACCCTCCCCTTCATCAGGAAGCCACGAACCATTTCAAAACCAAACATAAACTGTGTTAACACTGTAAAAGTTAGTATTCTGAGTAATTGTATCTTAAGTTACATACCAGTAGATAAGTACAATTACATAGTACGTATGCCTGCTTAAGCAAAACTAAATTCCATATATAATAAAAGAAATGGGGTTTGAGGATCTATTTCATTGTTGTTCTAAAGAATATGTCTTTAAGAAAAGAAGTGAATATTACAACTGATTTTTTTCCTTCATATTATTTTCAATTTAAACCCAGACTTTTAAGTCATTTTGATTTAAATAGGTCTTTTCCATTTGTCAACCACTGGAAAATCTACCTATAGTTTCATCATTCAGATATTGCACGGACCATAATTTTCTGTCAGGAAGGTAAATCTGAAAGCTTTGAATAGTGCCTTTTTGAGAATGGGTATTTGGAACATGACTAAAGTCCATAAAATACTGAATAATCCTGCCATTTTCATGAGAAGTACTTATTGTTCCCAAATGAGGTGTTCCTAGAATTTTCCAAGTTGTGTGACCCATGTCAACAAGACCACAAGGTCTGGCAGTTCATTACAGAATTCACGGTGTAGGTGTGGTATGGGATTTCATTTTTCTGCTCCTAAACAGTCATGTCTTTTGGAATTCCCATCTTCCTGAGCCATTGGCCAACAGACTTCTTTGACATTGGCCTCTTCCAAAATGAAAACAACAAAACACATGTGTTGAGAAACATGGTGCCAAACCATTGTCTGTCCAGAGCCCCGGTTAAGGCTGGGTGTGGAGTCACCCCTTGTCATAAAGCAGCTCACGATTCAGCTATATTGAGGAAATGATGGTGCAGGCCTGGAACAGGCAAGCAGCTGCCACACGTTTTGTATTTGGAAGGGAAAAAAAAATCTCAAACACCAAGCCATGTAACTACTTCATGAAATAATTGTATCCATGCATCTGCGAACTCATCTTGTGGGCAGCACATTTGATCAACAGATTTTTGCTCTGTCCCTTCATTCGTCAGGGGAGAATTGAGTATTGGCATGTTAGCTTAGCATATATACATCCTGGTTGGTTAAAGATGGCATGCTAGCCCTAAATCCACAGCATTTATACTATGCCTGTGATGTTCTGTATACATAATTACATGGCTAAAAAAAAGAAAAAAAAATAGTAAATTGGTAAATTTCCCAAAATAAGTTGGGCCTTAGTATCTCTAAAACAGTATGGGAGACAGATTTGCAAGAGAAATAGGGAGAAGCTACAGAAAAAGTAATGGTCCTAGAATGCAACTATTTCCCCAAGTACTTCATTTGCCCTAAATCAAAATTAATTTGTATGTGGTATCTACATTTTCCAGATGTGATAAATATATTAATTTTCCAGTTTTGTATCATTTTTTGGTGGAGTTCTATGCTCACTGCAACTTTCACTGTGTGGTTAAAAAAGAGATTTGAAAATTGCTGTCTTCTGTATTTTAAGGATATGAGAAAACTCTGTGTGAGTGTGTATATATATAGTTTTTTAAAAAAAGAAATCCACCTAACAGTGAGGTCTAATAGGCTGTGAAATAATCTTCCAAGAAAATGTCAAGACTTAAAATGAAACTGGAAAAAGCATAAGTAGCACAGAACAGAGGAATGGTCCTGAAAAAGATATACAAGATTAATTAGATCATCTTTGTTATCTCTATATTCAAGGAAAATATCAGTGTGAATATAAAATTCAATAATTCTGCACACAAATGTCATGTCACGTGGAATACAATACTTTAATCCTATTATGTCTACAATTTAATTGCACTTTTTCAGCAAAATTGAGGGAGGGAGAGCCCTCAGTGTACATACAGATTAGATCCAGTCTCCACTCAAACAAAGCAGCAAATAAATAGGCCATTCAGGTCTCAGTTTAACAACCCATGTTAAAAGATAGGCATGTTTTCACTTGGAAACTCCGAAGAGTGAGTCTGGCTTTTTAAATCCAAAAAGATTTTACTGGTTATCATTACAGATGAAATAAAATAAAAATTAAATTAATACCTGAGAAATAGTAGGTTTGATTTCTGTTTCTCTGTAAGGCAATTTTCATTTCACACACATCCAATTAATATGCTCCATTTCCGATATGTGGATATGTTGTTCTACTGTAGTTGAAGTGTTCTTTCCATTTTAACGTTTACTAGAGGAAAAAGTTCCAGTACATATGGGTGCACATTGCCACCGATGAAAACTGCCATCGTTTCTTTAACATAATTGCAGTAATAGCAGAATACAGCAGCTCAGGATGAGCCCCATAAACTCATGTTCAAAACTCAGCTAAAGGAAAGGTAACAGTCACCACATTTGGATGCATTACCTACTTTAATAGTAATCTTCAGCTCAGGAGCTGTGTGCTACTTTGAGCCTGCAATGTTTCTAGTATGAAGGATCTCAGCTTGGTTTAGCTCGATGTGGTTCAGCTTGGGACGGGAATGGTTGGACTTGATCATCTTAAAGGTCTTTCCCAACCTTGTGATTCTGTGATTCAGCTGGTTTTTAAGCACTACCATGATAAGCAAGACTTACAATAAAACTAGCCAGTTCTGCTTCTTAATGCTTGCAATGGTGATCTTGTTTGTGTGGAGGCAGGGTAGTGTGATGCTACACAACACAAGCATAAGATTGGGTACCGATACATAGATCTCTATCTAGGCCTCAGGGCCTTGGCAGCGTTTAGTGTCCTTACTTTAGAAGTTTTGAATGTTTCATATAAAATCTTTGCCTATCTGTGCACCCCAGGAAGAGAAGACAGGACAGTTCTCAAGTGCTGTAACACAACTCAAGGTTTCCATTAAGATTTTTATGACATAACATGTCACTGATGTAACAAATGCTAAGGCACCATGTAAAGCATATCCAGCCTTACAAAGAATGACAAAATAGGTAGGTTGCATATCAACCTCCTGTTCAGTGGCGTCTCTTCAGTACTTGCATTCTGAAACTAATCCGTCCACATATTTTGGCAAGTGGTGTCCATTTTCAAATGGTTTTCTTTACTTTTCTTTACTTTTCCACCCCCACAGTCTGCCCATCTACAGTAAATGAGAAACTTTCCCAGTGGTACAGCAAGGTCTAGGGATAGAAATACGCACCATATAATGACATAATGATATGAATAGCAAATCTGACTTTTACCATCTCTTTCTCATTACCTACTCAAACAGATAACAGATTCGTACAATGAAACAAGCAACACGGAACTCAGAAGTTTAAAAATAACTTCAGTTAACATTTAATAAGAATACTTTGGTATAAGAACAACCTAATAAAGGCTCACTCTGAAAAATGTTTTGTGCAACCACTGCTATGGGATACACTTTTTTAAATTAAATCCCAACTTTCTTTACTTCAGATGATAATGGAAGATAACAGTTTAACTGGAATCATCTAAGCACTTCCATGAAAAGCTTGGTGGTCAAAATCTACATCTAGTTTGTTATTTATAGAACCACAGAAGGGTTTGGGTTGGAAAAGAACTTAAAGCTCATCTCATTCCAACCCCCCGCCATGGGCAGGGACACCCTCCTCTGGCACAGGGTGCCCAAAGCTCCATCTACCCTGACCTTGAGCCCTGCCAGGGATCCAGGGGTGGCCACAGGTCCTGTGGGCAACCAGTTCCTCATCACTCAGAGTGAAGATCTAAATCTCCCCTCTTTCAGTTTAAACCCATTTCCCTTGTCCTATCACAACATTCCCTGATAAACAGTCCCTCTCCAGCTTTCATGGAGCCCCTTTAGGTACTGGAAAGTGCTATAAGGTCTCCCCTTCTCCAGGTTGAACCACCCCAATTCTCTCAGCCTGTCTTCACAGCAGAGGTGTTCCAGCCCTCTGATGATCTTTGTGGCCTCTGGACCTTTGTGGCCTCCAAAGGATCATGTCTTTACTGGGGACCCCAGAGCTGTATGCATTACTGCAGGCGTGGCCTCACCAGAGTGGAGCAGAGGGGGAGAATCCCCTCCCTCGACCTGCTGGTCACGCTGCTTTTGATGCAGCCCAGGACACAGTTGGCTTTCTGGGCTGAAGCACACACTGCCAGCTCATGTTGAACTTTACATCAACCAATACCCCCAAGTCCTTCTCCTCAGGGCTGCTCTCAATCCATTCTCCACACAGCCTTTAGCTGTGCTTGGGACTGCCCTGACCCATGTGCAGAACCTTGCATTTGGCCTTGTTGAACTTCATGCAGTTCTTGTGGGCCCACCTCTTTCGTCTGTCAAGGTCCCTGTGGATGACATCCCTTCTCTCCAGCACATACGCTGCAGCACACAGCTTGGTGGTGCTGGAAAACTTGCTGAGGTTACACTGACATTTCAACCAAGAAACAAAACTTGCCAGAAACCTCATGAGAGCCATTTAAACCAATGGCACTGCATTTCTAGAATATTGCACCAGCCAACAAAATTATCTACTGGGCTTTTGAAGGCAATTTATTTACCTTAAATATTATAGAAATAGCTTTCTGAAGCACAGCATTAGAAAGCTCACATTAATTCAGCTACAGTATGTCAGATTTACAAATTCAGACATCAGAAGTTATTACAGCTGGCTATTGAAATGAGACACGTTTGGTTAAGGCCATTTCTTAACAATTGCCTAAAACATCTGGGTTAAGGAGAGGGAACCAAGCCCTGTAGATGCTCCCTTCTGGAAGGAAGCAACAACTTGAAACTCAATTTGAAACTCAATTGAGAACAGACCTTGAGTGCGTATGTTTAATTTAGAAACAACACAGCACCAAGGACCCAGTGCTTGCTGAAGTTAGATGGCTAGTTCCAGCTTCACTTTAGTCTCTATTTACAGCACAGAAAACCTGGAATAATCTGTGGTACAGCAGACAACTGTTTGGAACCCATCAGCAGGAGAGAACCCTGTTTCAAAACGAATTAAAAGCTGCCTCTCAAAGACTGAATGCCACCAAACATCATTTCCATGGTATGTGCATTAGATTGCTGTAATTAAACTTGTAAAAAAAAAAAAAGCAAACTGTTTAAAAAAAAATGTTTCAGGTACTTTAGCTATTATTCATAAAAATGCAGTGCTCCCAGCATAGCAGCTTATCAAATATAAACCAGAATACTCCATTTTAAATGAAATGATGTGTAAAAGTTGCTATCTTTGTGAACATGAGATATTAAACAATTTCAGAGAGGAATGTGTGAATCAATTAGATTCAGCAAAATACGTTCTCGGTATCCGAATATTGTGGATACACTGAGACAACATGTCAGAGAACAGTGCTGACTCAAACATTTTTCCAAGCAAAACATCCCTGCCATAGCATACATAACTTCATTTATACCTAAATGACACAAAGTCAACGATATATAGATTAATTAGCTACGTTACCTACAAACATATCACTTCAAAAAAACCCTATTTATTCCAAAACCATATTTTTCTAAGTTTAAGGTAAAATTGTTTTCCTATACATTTTCCCAAAAGAAAGCTTGGCTATCATAAATTACTATATTGTTAAAAAGGTCTCGAATAAAACCAAATTATAATATCTCATGCTGCTCATCTTTTGGCTTCTATCCCAGTACAGGGTCATGGCTTTGTACTGAAAACACAGTGGGATAATAAAACTGCCTGGAGATACTGAAATGCCTATTGTACAGAAAGCAACTACATAGGACTTCTCCTTTAAAAAAAATAAATAAAATATCACTTGAGCTTACTGATGGAAGATTCCAGGGATTAAGCCCTCATCTGCAGTGAATAGCACAAAGCTATCAAAGGCAATGGTGTTATCACAATTCATACTACATGTTCTGGCTAGAATTATATCACTACCATGGCTCTTGGAGTAAAAACACATCAAATCATGCCATTGCTTGCTATGAGTAAGTCACATATATCTGTTTAGACAAGAAGAGATGTTAACTAATAGTTTCAAATGAGCATATGAGATAGTAACAGACACAGAAGTGTTGTGAGTTGCTTCCAGATGTTTATATTTTTTTATACTACTTTAATAGTCCTCATAGTATTCTAATGTTTATAATATATTGTAATACTATATTTAACAGATAAAAATATTCAAACACGGAGTATGGACAGTACAGCACGGTGCTGTTGACTAAGCAGTATTATGAACTGTTAAAACTTGTTATATTCCACTCTTCCATCAAAGGAGTAGGCCATAAATCCCACTCCAGAAGGAGCATGGCCATTGCCTTTGGATTGCAAAGAGCTGTAAAGCATGGAGAAAGGGCCTCCCACTGCCAGAAAATTCCACCGCTCTTCCTATGGCTTCCAAGGCTATTGGGCTACTAATAACACAGTGGCAGTTGATGGAAACATCAGCTGACACAACTTGGCCAGCACCTCAGAGGTTCAGGACTTGAGTGTAAGATAAAGATCTAAACATGGTTCACAAAGAGAAGGAAAGGGCTGCTCCATATTCCATAATTAGGGCAGCCAACCCCGCACATACTGCTTGTTTTCCTCAATTCGAGGGTATTACGCTTTCCCAAATGAGATCCATGCTCTATTGAGCACTTGTAAATGAAGGAGATGGATACATGTATTATCTGTGTTGACACAAACCTATTATGAATAAGTATAAGGTACATTCACTCATAATCTGTTTATGGTGTTAGAGATGAGAAACAGCATAGAAGCAGCAGCCTTACTCTTCCTCAGGGAAATCTCCTAGACAATAAACCAATTACTAATATTTTTTTAATTTGGCAGGGTTCTGTGAGCAGATATATAACCTTAAATCCTGCTTGCCATGAAGTTTCACTGACACGGTAATGGCATTATGTTGGTAAGCAACACAATCAAATGCTCTAAAAGCAATTAACTAAAGTGCACGCTACTACCATGCTGCTAGACACTGGTACAAGGTCAGCCTTCCTGGATTTTTATTTCATGGTCACACGTCGCTTCAATCCATTCACCTGATTTTCTTCCATCTGCCCTTGAGCTACTAGAGATCTGGCTATGTGCCTCTGCCTGTGCATCAGCTCAGGATCCCAATGCAAAGTCAGTGATGGCTCCTGAATCCCCTAAAAAACATATGCTGTTTCTCACATCCTCCACACAACTTCCACCACGTCAGCGTCAGTCAGTTAATGAGATACTGTGATGGGCAATGCATATCCAGGGCACCCAATCCTGCTGACGACTGTATCAGTAGAGGTAAATTGTGCCAGCAGGGAGAGGGAGAAAAAAAAAAGGGAACAGAAACAAGGCTTGCAGAGATTCAGGACAAAGGAGGGAAGACCTCTCCTTGCTTTAGCAAAGGAAAGGAGGCCGTATTCTCTTATACACTTCCTTTAATTAGACCATGAAGCACACTAATTATATAAAGTGCATACTCTCAAAAGTAATCAGTTGGACATACAAGTCATCCTATTACCATTGACACCCATCAGGCTGGGATGCTGGACATAGATTCGATTTTGAAAATATTATAGGGAGGGAGAGGTGTCAAATCCTTCTAATTGATGTAATTCACAAGGTGAATTTTCCAACAGCACGTATTAGTATTGCTTTCACACAAAAGAAAGGTTTCTCATGCAAAAGCACTTCCTTCACGTGGCATTTCAGGGGGCTGTTATCTTCTGACATTTAACATTTACTTCTTAATGGCAGCTGTAATAATTAAACAAGACTGACAGGTCAAGTAACTTGTCCAAATAACATCAAAGAGGACCCTTTGCATTCTATATTCAAAAGAGGAGCTCTGCTGGAGGCAATCATTTGTCATGATGGAAAGAATTAATCAACTGTAGCCCATTAACATTTGATCATTAAATTTATGAGGGAGGGAAAAAAAAAATCAAAATAACAGCTTATCTGATGAACCTGAATGCAATAGTTCCAAACTCAAGAAAAAGGGTAGTCGTTGTGATTATCAAGGGATATTCTCAAGTTCTGAAGGGAATTCATAAGGGTTAGTGTATATGATGCTGGCAAGTTAGAAAGACAACTCAGGGTAGTAGAAGAAAGCTCAAGGTTTCAGCAAGTGATGAGCATAACCAAAAATCAAAATCAGCATCCCATGACCTCCCTACCCTATAGACAGTTCAGAGAAGTTTTGCAGTAAAGACAACACTATTTCTAACTGTTTCAAAGCACTTTAAAATCTTTAATTAAGGCTCAAAACCAAGTATTGGATGAATGAGAATGCATTTAAAAGAAAGAAAAAAATCAACTTCCTTCTGCTGCTGACAGTCCTCAGATGAGAACATTAATATGTAACCATGGAAAGGTCAGGAGCAATGAGATCTAAACAGAACAATCAGAGAACTAAACCAGATTTCTGCATCATTACAAGCCAAGTGGAACAACATCATGACAGATTTGAACAAGGTCACTACCGTCTGGTGGTAAAGCATTCCCGAAGAGCATGGCCCTCTGTTTGGTAGTGGCCTCAAAGAAGAAAATACCAGGTAATGCTATTAAGTAGCATATTTCCATTTCTTTGGGTTATTTCACATAAGTACCCATTTGTCTCATTCTGTTTGAGAGGTTAAAAAAACCCAACAAACCGGAATGAATGAGCTTAACTCGTAGGAGGCCACAAAGGTGCCAAGTTGCTGACATGTAGTAATTCCAGAAAGTAATTTCTTTTTTAAAACTAAATATCAATATAAGCATGTTCTTATAGTCATTTATAATGTCTGTTTAATAAAAAGCAGGAAAAATATATTGTGCAATAAAATATAAGCCAAAAAATTAAAAGGAAATTAATTATTTACTAATTTCTATTACCATCCCCTCTGCTTGTCTTTAGCAGCATAGGTTCTGTTGCCAGTCATCTGAATGCAAGCAAAAAGATTTTATCCTACATATAAATAACGGAGAATAATGATGGCTACATGACAATTAAGACAGATTATGGGATTTCTTACACTGAGAAACTGAGTGATCTGGTTTTTTAATTTATTAGCAGTTTTTACGCAAATGAGAAGAGAAAATAGCAACAGTTGTCTTGAACTATCTTGTTAGACATGGGAGCTGAAAAAGGATAAAGGTGTCTCTTCTATCAAATGTAGTCACAAGTTACTCTGACAGAGAGCTAGCAAATAATTATGCATAAGTGCCCAGGCATTCACTAAACCGTCAGGTCAATTCCAGTGCTATTGTACTGAGGAACAGACCAAAAAAAAATTCAAAATATTCAAAATATTTTTTAACTGACCCTCAGAGACAACAAATGGAAGTGAGCTGTGGATTTTGATCTGAAGAGAATTCTTTACTGGCTGATCTTTCTGATTAAGTCCTTTAGGCAAGAAATAGCTTCTTTTGTAATGTGACATCTAGAAGACCATCCTTTTCTCAGAGAATAATAATAAAACTTTGCAGTTCTTTAGTAATATTTCTGTCCATAAGAAAATAAAGAAAGGAATATCAATGGAAAGCATTCCAGTAAAAGACCTAAATAAATAGCTATTGTAAGTCTCAGAAATTTTTGCATATGCAAAATACCTTACAAAGCTGTGGAAATTATCTCACGATCTGGTAATAAAGAGACTGTATAATTAAATTGCTGCCATTACACCTTCAGCAACACTTCATATATTGTCTTTGAATAAAAGGGAAAATGTTTTTCTAATCAACCTGGGGAACCTTGGCTAACTCTCCAATGGAGCCAGCTATCATCTTCCTCTGAAACACCTTATAGGGCTCAAAATTCCTCCTCGCCTCCTGCCAGAAGCACACACTATTCCTACAAATGGTTCACATTTGAACAGCATGCTGGAATGCTCACCAAGGCCCCACAGCATTGGGTTTCTGCAGATGGGGGATGTGTCATGCAAGCTGAGAGAGCAGCAGTTTGGGACTGACAAACCAGATTTGCAGAAACAAGTGCTGGTAATTTGCTGGGCAGGGCTTATAATTATTTTTATTTTCCTTATACCACACTAGATAAGTGACAAAGAACCTACCAGAGAATGTATGTTCTCTTTTCAATAACAGACAAAAGAGAAAAATTGTGGAGAACTGATAAGGAATGGTGAGAGGGGGAACCAACGCTTGCATACTTCAGTTTACTGGGTGGGAAATACCCCAGCTGACATGGTTTTGAGCACTGTATGGTCACATCCCCACACTCCTCTGCACATGTGTCCAATCTTTCTTTTAAATACTCGGTCATGACAAACTGTCCAGTTTTATAGTTTTCAAAGTTAAGTGTCAGTCATAGACTGACTATTTTCATAAAGTCTAATCTTCATATGTTTGTCAAGTTCAAGACAGGACAGACCTACAGATTGCTGATGTTCAGTTTTTAAAGGCTGTTTTAATCAGGTAATGTTGTGTCATGCTTACATCTAGCTATAATTTTGAATTTGTTCACGTTTCAATAATCTTTAATACTATAAGGTTCATTCTGACACTGTAAGCATACACCATGAGTCACTGTGTGGCTACAAGTGCTTTATTGGCCCCTTTTGTCTTCGGAAAATTCTGCTCCCTTCACCAATAAGGTGTACAGCTCCATCTGGCATGAATGTGCTGCTCAAGCTACCTGGGTCCTACTCATTAGTGTATCATGCAACGTTTATGACCACACACACATAAAAAGCTCAGGACCCACCCAAAGGGTCTACACACTCCACCTTTACAACACCCAAAAGGCTTTTTGTTTTGCATGGCCAAAAAAACACCCTTATTTAACTGGAGGGCTGGAAAGCCAAATAAGGAGAGAGGATTCAACTTACAGTGTGGCTACATCGAGTTTCAAAACACAAAATAAAGCTTCTTACTAAAAAGCAAATTTCATTCAGCTGGACTAACCCACACTTCTGGCACACCTTCTTACCAAAAAAGTAAATAACAACAAAACAAACAAACATTTGGTAATTTCTATTCAGCGACCCTGCATTTATTATGTCAACATTTGTTCCTTTTAGTTCATTTATCCATAGATAATGAGACGCATCCAGTTTACTGGACCTTGATATTCCTGTGAGTTTTGTGGTAAAAGCACACGTTCAAAAGCCTAGATAAAGAAACTCACCCAAACTTGGTGAGGTTTCCAATTTTTAGTGCATTTCTCTTAATTAGGGCACATACCTTTATTTTTTGCATTAAAGTTATTATACATCTTTATAGCTTTTTAAAAGTTGAAGATGAATATCAGTGCTCACTAAACCACCAAAATGATATTCTGGCTAGAACCTGGTATTGTGAGCCAACAGCTGCCTTCGTCTACAGCCAAAAAAAGGTCTGTCCATTGGAACTGCACTGAAAACTTGAATGGGATTGAAGCGATAAAAAGAACAATAATTTGATTCTGTTTTCAGAAATGATTTTTCAGGCTTCCTGTTATTCCATGCTGTGACTAGATGAAGTCCTGAAATGCAGCACCCAGTACAAGTCAGGCCTGTGTTTAGGAAGAGTTGTTAACTGTTTGCTTTTTCTATGGTAATGACAGAGGAGAAAAAAACCTCACCTTCCAGGGAGGGAAGGCAAGGAAGTAGCATTCTCTTTGTGGGATTCTCTGTTATAATGATAGGGTTATATACCTAACAGACTTTCTTTAGCTCTCCCTAACTCCATTCCCTCCTCCCCACCCAAAAAAAAAAAGCAGCAAAAATACAAGAGTGAATAATTTTTTCCTAGAATTAAGCAGCAGTAACATCACAGCCTGGATGGGGTCTGCCTAGGTGAAGAATAAAGATAACCTTTTTTTTTCAAGTTGTAATACATTAAGCTCCTTTCATCTTCATCGTTTCACAGCTCCTCAGTAACGCCTCACTCATGTCCCAGGGAACTAAACTTTCTCACCCTTTACCTTACAGCACCTGCTCTGCATCAAACCACAGATACTCACAGAGCATCATTCACCAACATCAGAGGAACATTTCAAAAGTGACAGGATCAAGATCAAAGTAGAAGTGCTCACAAAACCTGTAAGCAATTCCAGTACTAATAACTCATCAATACCTGAGAAGATATACCTCTATAACCGCTACCGCAGAATGTGTCTTGGGCAAATGCAAGAGCATCATGATCACCCTTATAGCTCCATTTTCATATATATATATATATATGTATATATATATATATACACACACACACACCAGCCTTAAATGGTAAAGGACAGCCTTATGTATGATCAAAGATTGAGCTGGAAGGTCTTTTCAACCTTGAAACACCAGGAAAGCTATTACGGATCATCAGCACTGTGGGCATCACAACACCAATGAGTTCAGAGATGGCTACATGTGTGGCAAGGTATGACTCCCAGATGTGAATTACAAAACACTGCTGTCTTAGGTGTTTCAGGATGGTTTAGTCGCAACACATTCATTTCACCTGTTTTGCAGATTATTTTCTGCCTCAAAGATTGAATTCCTCTGACCTAGCATTGTCCCCACTCCTTCCTCGTGGGGCAGTGAGAGACTCATAAGATTTGATGGCTAAAATAAGGAAAAACAAGGCTGTGAGTAGTAATATATTCCCAGCAATAGTACTGCATCTCTCCCCAGGAATTGTAAGCCTACTGAGTTACATGATCTGTGAAAACCAAAACTCTACCAACATCCATTTCTGGCAGTGAAACACCAGAAATACTTTTCTGAGGAACCATTACATGGAGTGTGTTGACCTCATCATTCCCAACAGTGACATGATACAAAACTTGCTGTAGATAGGCCATACGCAATCCTTTCCCAAATTTCAATGTAGGTATAGCTCCCCAGAGAGTACTGTTCTTTGACTATGATAGTATATTTCTTCAGCCTAAATTTATGCTGGATGGTCTTACTTTCATAATGCTACACTGCATAACTTATGAGTTGCAGATTTGGGTAAGAAAGATGAGAATTTATTTAAGAGAAAGGAAATTATGTGATAATATCAGCTAATAAATAACTGGGTTGTAGTCATTGTACAAGGATTAAGTGTGTGTATCTGTGTGCGTGCCTGCTATAAAAATGTTTTCAGTTTTTTCTATATCATAATTTTTATGCTGTGAGCACTAATTATCTTTTAATATGGAAAGCTGGAATGATTAATATAGTTTAACACATTACACAAGATCTTGTTTTTGCAAGACAGCTTGCTTTCTGTTTATTCTCATCTAGATGTTTAATGAAGTGACTGCCATACCACACAAGTAGATGGGTTAAATGAATCAATACAACATTTTGCCTAATAAGAAGAATTTACAGAAAATTTATGTGAAAGGTTATGTGGTTTTTTTTAAACACAGAGCTTTAACAGCAAGAATTCACAAAGGCCTGCATTCCTCAAAGTCAAAAATCCTTATAAAATATAATGATCAAAAGTGTCACACAGAAGAACTCTCAGTAATTATCAAAAACTTCAATATTGTCTGTAAGCTGTTACACTGAAAAGCCTAAAACCTGCATCTTCTTATTTTCTCACTTCTTCTCCAAACACGTACAACTAAAGGAAGACTGCAATTGCTGCCAGGATTTTTTAACACAACGTGCTGAAATGATTCACATGAAAATGGCTGAGCTTTTCCATCTTGCCAATTTGGGGTGTTTAAGATTTTCTTGGTCTCATTTCAGCCTCAGCATTATCATCAATATAGTTCCCTTAATGATACTAATTTTATTATGTAAATGTAATCATTATTGCTCTGTATGGCTCATGAGGGTGGTGAGATGGAGTGGCCTGGTCCCTTCCATGAGGGAGCCTCAGACTTCCACATCTATCTGGGACCTTTGAAAGGATGCAAGAGAAAATTGTGGCTGTTGAACTAAGACCCACTACATTCCTAGCAAAGCAAACAAACAAGTCTACGATCAATTAGGACCATCAGGAATTCAGTAAGTTTTATTGTTGGGGTTTCTGAGGATCAGAGGGGAAAAACCCCTTTCTTTAAGCTGTGGAGGTACAATAACATCTCCATATTCTTCAGATGCAAGCTTTTGCCAAGAACAAAAGAAACTTAACGATACAGCTCACATACTCAACACTAAATTTGGTATTAATTTGGTAAATAGCACTTTAAAAGATGCCCTGAAAAACCCCACAGCTGCTCCTGTGGGCACAGGAACAGAAGGACTGACCCCACAGCATGCTCTTGCCAACCTGAGATCAGGCAGGTGTACTGTCCTCAGCCTGACCTCCTAGAACAGCTGGATCCTCCCACCCAGGCTCACCTCATGCAAACGTCTCAGAGCAAAGCCAGCATCGGCTCCAGCTGCCACCAGCAGCTCCAGTGGCCACCAGGTACGGTGGGTGCAGGTGCCTCTGCTGCCCATACCAGCACCCACACTGGCTAGAAATCATCCTCAAACGTGGTTTGGGGATTCCAGCTCTATGGCAGTGCTTCTGAAAAACTTCTCCAGAACTCTGCAAACAAGGCAGACCCTGTCAATAGCGTTTTTGATGGTGGCTGTCATACCTGTATTAGCAAGAAAGCTTTTTAACCTTCAGTTGACACATACAGTGAGGCTTCTGAGCAAGCAGAGAGCAGAAAATGAACTGAAAGAGATGACTTCTCTTCCAACTAGAAACATTTTCGTCTGCCTACAACTTTCCACGGAAGCAATGTTATATCATAAAGAAAATATAACATAGCAAATGAATTACAACAAAAGTACAATCAACTCGACACAGGGCTGTGCGTTAGGTAAGTACACACTGTAAACAGTAACAGACTAGAACAACCAGACGGGTGGAAGTGATTGCCTGTAATTGTAGGCTGACACCAAAATTACTGGCTTCAAGACTGAATTTGGTGATAATGTAAATCAGTCCCTGTTATTCTTCTCTTAGCAGCCAGTCTTATGAACTGCCTGAAAGAAACCCACTGAATTCCTCTGTAAAGAAAATGAAGTAAATTCAAAGTATTTCCCCATTCTGTTGAGATTTTGGCTGTTACTCTGTTAATGAGGTGCAGGGATTGGGGCTCGGTTTTCAACATTCCTTTAAACAATCTCAGTTGTTAATATAAGTCTATCTCCATGGTAGCTGCAGGCACATTCCTTGTCAATAAAGAGGCATGCCCTGCTCACCTTTCCAGCCATCTCCACTGGAGACTTGCTTTTATTACCGTTCCTTCTTTGCAGGACAAATATTTATAGAAAAGTTTGTGGTTACCATTGCCTCCTGCAGCTATGTATCATGGCTGCAGAATTGGTGCAATTGAATGGGTTTGGGTTTTTTATCTTTCACAACAAGCAGAAGAACAGTATAAGCTTAAGAAGACAAGATAAAACTCCCTCAGAGTCACTGCCTTCGTGGGAGTTCCTCATAACCAACCAACAACCAAACCACAGTTAACATGCTTGTGACAGTGAAGCCACCACTCTGTAAGATCTGTCTTCCCTGTAAGTAAGACAGAGAGGAAGAAGACAAGACAGCAGAGATACAGACACAAAGGCTGGTTTTATATTCGCATTTTGGCTCAGAGCAGCAGAGCAATTTTGAAGCAAATCCCCTGATCTTCCCCACTTACTGCAGGCTGGTGTGGTTCACAGAGCTTGGTATGGTGAGAGCAAATCCGGCTCCATGCAGAGGAAATGAAACCATTTGCTCTTCTGCAGGTGCAGAATAAGTGCTCTCCACCCCTAATGAGTGCTCGGCCATTTAGATAGCCTAATGATGTGCCTGGTGAAGATGCTTGGCCCACAGCACCAAACTAAATATTTTAAACAAAATTATACCACATTCAGCGTAAGAAAAAGGAAAATCATTCCCAAGATCTGTAGAGTGCTTTCATACTGTCACAGTTTCGGACAGCATGGCTCAGCATTGCTGGCAAGACGTACAACTTGGGTCCTGTGGAGCCAGATGCATTTGTTACCGCTCTCCAGTAATTAGTTACAACACACCTCAACACAACCGAGTGCCACAATACAGCATCTTTGTAATGGAGGGTACTCAGAGGCAAAGAGCCTTTGGAGATAGCCCAAAACAGTAATAACTTAATACCCAATTGATCAGAACATGAATGAAATAAACAGCGTGGTTTCTGCCAGCATGATAGGCATTATGAAAAGCACCTTAGTTATTAAACAATCAAGTAACACTTATCTAAGGAGCTCACAGCACCAGATCAGGGACTGAATAACTAAACAGGAAAAGGAACGGGATACAGGCAAAAGCTATTATCTTGTCAGATCTCTATGAGATTTTCTGCAGATAAGTTAAAAAATGTTCTGTATTACCCTGTCAAGAAAAGTAAATACTCTGGCTGTAGGCTGTGGTACGTGACACTGCACGTCGGAAAGCAAAACAAGTCAGGAAAGGCACACATGATGGAAAGATGTTTTAATCATAAATCAGGCAAAACCACAACACATTTAGGCCAATACTAACAATTTACAAATACAAAATACTACTTGATTGCCAGTCTCTTTGTTTCTGAAGGTTGGATTAAAATTAGCACTTAAATAATCTAATATCAGGAAATATTTGGAACAAAATCAGAATCATTCAGTAGAGACGCTATTTCGCTCTGGCTAACAAGCAGCAGATTTCTACTTGATTCTTAATCTCAGGAGACTATGCTCAGAAGTAACTGGATCTGTATTTCAACCAATTCAAGGTAAACTGATGAAAAGTTGAGGCTATAAAAAACAGTTGGCCGAATCTATCTGGACAAAGATGTTACAGAGGTTTGAACCTCAGAAAAGCTGATGTCACCTTCAGTAGAATTCAAAACTACATAGAAGTATTTTGTAGATCAAGCTTTTTGTAGGGCTGCACTTCTCAAAATTTAACATGATATATTAATTTATTTAAAGGTCTCTGCTGGCAGAACTGGCTTGTTTCTGGTATTGTGGCCACTCTAACAGAAAAAGAACAAACAAACAAAACCAGTTTCAGGGATCTCTATAGTAAATCATGTTACTTTGAATAAGGAAGTATCATTATAATGTAAACTCGCACATGCTTTCACATGCTGTGGTTGCAGATATGATGCAACTCACTCTGATGGACCAGGTACTGAGTAATGATCAGACTGGATAAGCCATGAACGCAACCATTTATGGGTATGTTGATCTTCTAAAGATCTAGGTTTAAAAACTCCCATTATATGCATGGCAGTGGTCATGGATATCCTTCAGAGCAGAAAACAGAAGGAAAGCTCTTGATTGCCCATTCTGTAGCAATAATATTTGCACCAAACAGTCATGCCCACTTCCCAAAGCAGCACCATTATTATGTCTGATACTGGGGCACAAACATAGACGTTGACAAAATACTATTAACATGAAGTTCCAGCAAAAAAGCATGTGGGGAAAAGGACCACAGACAAAGGAGAAGTCATAAAAAAGGCTTGAAAGCTTGGCTTTTCATCTTCTGTGAGGAAAAAGATGCAAAGAAATGGTACAGAAATATGACAGTGTCCCTTCAAGTCCAACACACTTACTAGCTTAAGAGCTATCCAACATAGAAATAAAAATATTACTAAGGTAAAACAGGAGATTGTGAGCTTTTAAAATAGATGCAGACAAAACAGATCTGAAACCCATGAAAGATACGCTTAGGAGCAGCAGCACACAAATGCTCCAAAGAAGCTGGGTCATGTAGAGCTGTAACCTAATATGTAAACCAAAACCAACTGGCACAACATCATTTGCTCGTATGATCTGTACAACAGATTCTTTCCACACCTCTCTGTCCCAAATACTCATCAGCTTCACTTTGCCTTGTATTGTTCTTTGTCGGATATACACCATCTGACTGACTTGAGTATCAACCAACTTAGAAAACGCATTTGCAATTTCAATACATGCCAAGCTGAAATCAATCCCAAAGAATTTAAAAATATCACTTCTGCAGATCTGTGTGATTCTTAAAAATCATGTATATAAGTTTATATATTCACATGGTGTTTTACCAATATGGAATGATAGAACCTGCTGTCATGAGATGCCTGAATGCAAAAGGAGATGAGAACCACCAACATGAGAGAAAACACAGAACGACAGGCAGAGCATGTTGAATGAGGGGTGATTACTGGCACGTTCAAGGAATGAGAAAAGATTTCTGGCATAACTATGTTTTGAGAGAAAACATGGAAATGGTAGGAGAATGATGAACGCAGAACTGTACATAAGCAGCAGAGCACAGGGAGGATGGAAGCCATGTGCATTTGAACCAGAGGAAAATAACAGTGAGAAGAGACACCTGGAAAGGTCTGTTGGGATAGAGTTCAGGGTTAGCTTCAGCTTACATTTCAGCAATAAAAACTCTTTCTGCAATGGGTAGGATAAGGCAGCAAGAAAACACAAGCTGGGTACAAATGACACAGTTGAACAGTAAACATGAAGCTAGCGTAAACCCAATGCAAGTTAAGCTGAAAATAAAAACAGAAGAGTTACTATTTCAGTTAGAATTTCATCTTCACGTTGAATACATCAGAAACTTCCATTTTAAATTTAACTGAAGCTGTCACAGAATTTCCCATCTGCCTCACAGGAGGGCTGCAGACTCGAGGAGACTTGCCGCATCATGTAGAAGCAGTTTGCTATGAAAAGTATGGCTTTTTGCCTTTTTTTTTTTTTTTCATAGAACAGAAGGTATTTGGTAGAACAAGAGAGGAGGAATCAGTTGAGATTACACAAGTAATTTTAAGTGGTTGGTTGACAGCCGACTGAACATGAGCCAGCAGCATGCCAGCAGTGTGGCCAAGGAGGCCAACAGCATCCTGGCCTGTATCAGCAATAGTGTGGCCAGTAGGTCTGGGGAGGTGATTGTGCCCCTGTACTCAGCATTGGTGAGAGCACATCTCGAGTGCTGGGTCCAGTTCTGGGCCACTAACTACAAGAAGGACATTGAGGTCCTGGAGCATATCCAGAGAAGAGCAACCAGGCTGGGGAAGGGGCTGGAGGGCAGATTGTATGAGGAGCAGCTGAGGAAGGTGGGGGTGTTTAGCCTAGACAAGAGGAGGCTGAGGAGAGACCTTATCACTGCCTACAATGACCTGACAGGAGGGTGTAGCAAGGTGGGCAATGGTCTCTTCAGCCAGCTGACAGGAGAAGGGGAAATGGCCTCCAGCTGTGCCAGGGCAGGGTCAGATCAGATGTTAGGAAAAAATTCTTCACTAAAAGAGTTGTTGGGATGTGGAACAGGCTGCCCGGGGAGGGGGGATGGAGTCACCATCCCCTACGTTTAGCATAGGACAGGAACAATTGGACTCGATCTTAAAGGTCTTCTCCAACCTAGTGATTCTGTGAAGTACATCAGCTGGGACCTTGAGTGATTTTGTTTGATGAACAGGGTTGAGCAGGACAGATGTTTGTAGCTGTGCTTTGGACAGGCCAGAGGGAGGAAGCGCACATGGCAGAGGGGCAGAAAGGAAAAACTGCAGCAGTGAATTCGCCAACACATAACCAACATCGCCACAAGGGCTTGTGGTAAATATATTTTCAAATCCTGGCAGAGATTTAAATGCATATTCCCTCTTAAATACGTTCTGAATTATTAATGTCAGATTAAAGAATGAAAACATCCCAAAAATTGTATTTGATGTGTTTCCCATCCATTTTACACTTACGGCACAATGGATACAAGTCAATATGAAAATCAATGCGGGATATTTGGCACAGTACAGCAGTACATGGCAGAATCTACTGAGAGCTATTACATTCTAAAAATTAAGAACCTGCAAGGAAATAAATACAAATTATATGTAAGTAAATTGCAAAAGGTTTACAGTTTTGATGATGAAAAATGGTGCCATCTGTTAAAATTAAAGCAGCCCTTAGCAGGAAAGGAAATTGCTTTAAAATTAAATATTATCAGTGAGGAAAACTGTAAATGCACATTTTTAATCACACAGTAATTTCCTAGTGCCCTCGGAAGTAGTCCCACATTCCTGTTCTCAAATTTGAGCTGTTTAAACAGTCAGGAAGAGAGACAAATAAGTATGTGAAAAGGAAAGGAAAGCGTGCAGTGAAAAAGGTACACAATGAAAAAGAAAGTAAAGTTTCTCTCATTCATCTCTGGTAGTACCTAAGTGCTATTTGTAGGTAAGAGTAGGCTAGAAAGGAACTGGTGACAGAAGCATTAATGTCTTCATTGTGCTGAGCTGGTCTACGCATTGCCCAAAGAGCATCTACTTTAGAGATGAACAAAGAGGACTTCAAGGACAAGGACCAAAAGAAATTTATGTTAAAAATGCAATTATATCCTGAAAAATGAGGCCATAAGTGGTGTCGGTGAGTTCAGTGTTCGTTGTTGTGAGTGACTCCTGATGAGATTTACTTGACTTACAAGGTTTTCTCATCTCCAACACTAAAATTCTGCCTGAGATATGAACATCAAGTTGGGCTGTTTATGGTCCATGCATCATCATCTATAATAAAGAGTCTACACTTGGGACTTAATTAATACAGTCAGGTCAGAATTCAGCTCCTTCCTTCCCAGAGGTGTGTTGGCTCTGCAATGCTAACTGGTGTAAAGAAAAGCACATACTTATTTTTCCACTGGAGTCAGCAGAAAGACTGAAAATACACAGGACATAGATCTACTGTCATTTCTTGCAGTCACTTTTCTGACCACATACATTTTTTAAAATAACAAATATTTTTTTCACTTGCCACAGCATTTGCAGTCCTTACTCAAGGGGTGTTTTGCCAGGGAAAGCACTTGAGCTCTATGGAAAATTATTGGCACCGCTACACTGCATTTTGCAGCATCCTGCTTTTTCTGAGCCTTGTTAGTCTAGAAGTGCAAGTAATTCTTCTAAGTAAAGGTTGATTTCATTTTTCACATTCATAAGTTGATTTCCATTTTGCTTACACAATAACGCGCACGTTATTCAAATATCTACAAGCTGCGGAGGGACAGTGATTAACCTTTTATTTCTTGCCTACTCCTTCCCTTTCCTGTCTGCCAGCTGTATGATATCGGGGCAGAAATACTTATGAGAGGGCCTTTCTGACTTCTGTAGGAAGACTGCTGATTAGGGGATGAGCTGGAGATATATTACACGCAGAACTTCAAGTTCGATCTGGGCTTAAGGATAATAACAGCACTTTGTTCTCACTGCTACTGGAAGAGAGCGATACGGGCAGAACTACCCTCATGCCAAATTGCTGCAGACTGACATTCTTAATTTCCAGAGGTAGGAAAACTGCCACCTCATTAAGAAGAACACTGTGTTATTAGTTTATTGGCATGGTACCAGCATTGGAAAATGCATCGTGCATGTCCTTGTGACTAGAGGCAAAAACCTGGAGAAGCTCATAGAAAATTATTTCTTTGGACAGGAAGGGGAGAATAGTGGCTTGAAAGAGACCTGAAACAACAGCTAATAGTAAAGAACTTTCTACTTGTCAATATATCCTCCCGTTCCATAGTATCGTTCTCATCGGGGCATTTTCATCCACTTCAATTATCTTAAAGACTCATGAATTTAAGACAACTGATTGACAGTCTAGCTTTGAAAACTTTGTGATCCAACAAAGCAGAGACGGTATCACAAGAAGGTCAAAGCATGCTCCTATCATAATGCAGATTCCTCCCTGAATTCCCCACCTTCTACATTCTAGTGACACATGGGAATAAGATTAATAGAAAGAAAAAGCAGCTTTCATTCTGAACAGTCTTTCTGAAAATCAGCATTTCCAGCATTTCAATACTTATTTGCCACAGCAGGGAGCTAATCCTTTAAAAAACCCCAACCCAATCAGCCAACTGAACTGAAAGAATAATGACTTCTTTGAAGTTCTCTTTCACTACACTGGGAAAGTTCAGATGCTCTTGCTGGGACAGTTCAGATGTCTCAACCTGCACTAATTACAAGACAAGTCCTTCCCATTCATTTTCATTGTTAATTGCAAGAATCCAAGGAAGGTAGGCTCATAATGAGGCCGCTGTTGATTTTTGCACAGGTATTAGTCTCTAGCCAAGAGCTAATTCTTCATCTGAAAAAACTTTGTTTTCAGGCTTCTGAAAATGCTCTTTCATTCCTAGCATGCTTTAATTGACATGTAAACTATCATATATCTTGTTTTTCTTTCACGTGAAAGATTACTTGCAAATGGAATGTATCTAAAATGAATGGCTCTGCTCCATCATTGTATACTGCCCTTTGCAGAAGAAACAACTAATCCGAGAGATGCATTGTTTCTGTTGGGATTTACAGCCCTACATTGTCTAATTATTCATGATGCCTTATCCATCATACTGCAAACTTCTTCACAGGACTAGAAAAAACAATGTGTTCCAGTTCAGGCAAATTGCTAAAACAGAAAGCATATGTCACCTTGATATAGACGTCTGTGATCCTTCATTAATTTTGGGGAGTATTGCCCCTGCCGAAGTTTCCTTTTTTTCACCCCTTTTCCTTTTAGAGCAATGGAAATTCTTGAAAGGAATATCATCACATGGTGAAGTGAACTCTGTGTCAACTGAAATGATAAATTTTTTCTAATTGTTACAGTACGAAATTATTTTAGTATTTTTCCATTTGAAAAATCCTAATCTGTCTTAATTGGCCATTAACAATTACAACAGTCGTAGAACTATGCTGTTAATGAGTAAAAAATATTAACTAAATATTTTAAATTGAATATAAATATATTCAGAAATACCAGCTGGGATTAGATGGGTAAAAAAACCCCTGCTTGCTGATTATAAAACAGTTCACCTTTAGGTCACAGAATAAACACAGAAAAAGTAAATAATGAATGATAGTGTTACCATTAATAACTGCTTGGGGATGTGGGGAAACCAATGTGCGTATATCTGACCATTTTCCGCTTTAGTGATACCCATGTTTCAACCACAATTTCTAAGTGGATGGCTTCTTTCTTTGCAGTCTTAACGCTGTAGAGAAATTGTTTGTTGGAGAACTGATATTAAATCCCCCGTCCCCGTCTTGATTATAAATGGCAATGGGATAAAATTTGGGTTGTGTCTACACCTGAGACTGAATCCTCACAATCCCTTCTAGAACTAGTGCAAATCATTTTCCCAAAACTGTGTTGTAAAATAAAAATTAAAATTTCTTTTAAAATAAAATTTACAACATTATTTCACATCTAATTTGGGGTTACGGCTGGCTATAGTGGTCTGTAATCTAGATTGCCAGATAAATGCTCTCCATATGTCCTACAGTAAACACACCCTTAAGGAAATAATTCCTAAATTGGTCCAGTACCCCAGCTAACAGTTCTTTCCCAATAAGAGAAAATGTGAACAGGAGAGGACCCCATCACTCGGACAGAGATCTAGTGCCGTGTAAACTGCTGTGCAGCAGATCAGCCAGCCTTCAGCTCACAAATCAAGAAGTATGTAGCTCTCCACAGGCTCCTTATCACACCAACCAGCCTTATGGAAATGTCTTGGACATCCTGGGGCACCTCAGGTGGTCCTGGACATCACTGTATGGGCAATTGGTTGCCTCCTGATTGCCTGTTTTGCTGTTTCTGCTTTGCCTTTGTTTTTCTGCAACCCTCTAATGATTTAATGACTAGAGCAACTGGATTTCTTGTGGGTTTTCAGTTCCTGGACAGCAAAAACGTTATAATCACAATGCTCCTACAGAACAAATACTTCCAGAGAGAGAATACAATCCATACGTTAATCATTATTTATCTTCCTGTGGTGGACCCATTGCAGTAGGTCTCCAACAAACACTACATCAGATGTGATGCACAGCTCTTTTACTGGGTGGGCAAGAGAGAAATACTGCAGTGCCAGAAGGTATGCACGGCATTATACAGCCAGCCCTAGGTCCAACTGAGTCCCTCCCACTAAGCACACCTACCACCCAGACTCAGAGGTATAAACTCTGTACCTCTGTGGTTCTTCTGCATAAATGGATTTCTGACGTTCTACTTGCAAACTAAGAAGCAAAAGCACAGCAACCAGGGATGTTTATTTTACTGAGCCAAGCACACAGGATGTGTTTTTTTCCATTCAGCTTGTAAAGCTGATGCTGTTTAAACTGAACAACAATTTACATCCCTGTTCAGTACTACTGATAAGGGAGAATGCAAAGTGATTAGAGCATCACCACTAGCAGGTCTTTCAGCAATTTCCATGGTAGGAAAAAAATCCTCCACACTCACTTTCCTTCTTTTCCATATCTATTCTGGTTCTGATGCCCCAAAATGTTTCCATACATGTTGCAACTGTGTGAGACCATGTGCACAAAAATAATCAAAAAGAGTAGAAAGTCACTTCAACTTTCCTTTAATCTGTTTGCTAAAATCTGTCATGTTTTGCCGAAGGTACTGTCATTTGTAGAGAGTTCACTGCACTAAAGCTTCAATCATACTATCCAAATATAAGAAGTCTGGAAGTAGCCATAATGAAACCGATGTCAGTAAACCTCGGCTCACGCTGGATTCCAGCAGCTTGACATCTTCAAATACAAAGGACAGCACTCTGTTGCAGTTTTTAGAAGTGTGTCCATGTTTCAGATGGAAACTTATATGTGCCTCAGCCTCCATGGTGAGTTATCTACCTCTGTAGCATTTGCAAAATATATGAGAATACAAGCACTGTGCAGTTTATTTGCCGTTTCAGGGAGATCTGAGCCAGTCCACTGAAATTCTTTAGAGCTTGCCTCACTTACGTGGCACCCTAAGCATAAAGGAAAAGGCACTATCAATAATCTACTGCAAAAAGCTGGCTACAAATATCCTCTTGATGATAGATTAAACACACAGCTCTGTAGGGACAAATTCCATATCTGTACAGGTTACTAGCACAGATTTATCAGTCTAGAAAAGTCACTTTGAAGCAGAGGAATAGCTACTGGGCCAATCGCATTGGCTTGTAGAATCGCTCCGAGAGGGTGAGCTTCATATGATGAGATAGATTTGTGTATTTTGCTTATTGGATGACCGTTTCTTGGGCCCAACAACATTGTTAACGCCTATGAACACTTACTCTAGTATTAACAACTCCATTGCAGCCAGCATTCAAGTTAATGGAACTATTTTGTCAATCACAGTACACTGAGTAAAATTCTTACTTGTTTATTCCGTGCAGGAGTCTTAAAAGAGCTAGAGGCCTAATTCCCTTCAGAAATCAACCAAGAATTTTGGGGAGAGGGAAGAATTTTAAGCTTTTATATATTTACCTATTACCATTTTTATTCGAACACCCAGCTAGTTTTTTTAGAGTTCAGTGTTGTTAATAGACTTAGGTGCCTAACCAGATTCTCAGTTGTTCCTGTAATCCATCCCATCAGAAATAATGTACGAGTTGGATATTTCCAGTGCTTAAAGTGCAGAATATTTCAGTGCATCAAAACAAATGTGAGGTCAAATAAAAGGGGTATATTAAAGCTCATTGCAGAGCCCACCTGCTACTTAAACTTTCCAGTTGCAATCTAAGGCTTTGATTCTGTATACATACATACATACATTTAACTGTGAATCAGGAGGAGTGGGATTTCTTGTAAAAATTAAATTATACATGTGCACCCAGAGAATCAGATTCTCATACAGTGTTTACTCAAAAAATAAGAAAGCCAGAAAAACATGTGAGACCAGAGAGAAACAAAGACCTGATTCCTCCTGGAAGAACTAATGCAGCTACTTAACATTAGAATCAGATTGGGTTTAGCTGTTCAATATTTAGACCCTGATGTACCACATATCTAACCTAGACTACAACCAGACTAATTATGCATTGAAAGTTTTGTGCTGCCTATTGAATCAAGTGCCAATGCTGAAGAAACCCTTGAATATTTATAAATAATGAATCCTATAGACACCAGAGAGAGGCTCTTGCAAAACTAACCAGAATCTTCCATAAAATAGTAAAAATTTTTATATTTACTGAAAATACAAGTCTTGAGGATACCTGACACTTCACAGGATCACGCCCTATTGTAATTTCAGTTGAAGACTTGCCAATAACTGACAACCCCCCCAAAAACTTTTATTACATATCTGATCAATAGAAAAAATTTAATGAATGCTTCAGAGGTTTAAATTACCAATATCATGGTCACAGAAATCTTACACAACTAGTTATCTCTTTGGCACTACTCTAGAGAAATATCTTCAAGAAAGAAAGAATATTTATATTCCTCTTTTTAGCAAATTTCAGCCTCTCATACGTTATGGAGGAAGTCTGTGTGAACACAAGATTTCCTGCAACAGTCAAAACTTTAAATGCATATTTTTTAAAAGTCAGCTTTTAATTTATCGAAAGAAAGTCTGGTCTGAAGCTGGCTTGCATTGAACCAAGTGTGGGTTGAGGAGTTTATGCCATATTTAATGTAACCCTGAAAGGAGATACGTTCTTTAGGACACTGGGACTCCCCTTGACTTTCAGTGATTGCTCTTGCTCCCTGCAACTTGGTTTTCACACTTTAAAAACCATGAATGTAAGAATATTTGTGCTCTGCTGTAGAGCACTTTCAGATTTTAAGGGCAAAAGGTAGATATTAATGTGAGCTTCAATCCTCCAATCATGAGAATAAAGATACACAATCATGTCTGATAGTCTCAAAAGTACCAGACTACTGATAAAACAAGTATAGGAGCTGAATGTTGCTTTTACTTATATTCACGTGGTGCCATTAGAGTCAGTGAAGTTGCACAGGGAATATAGTAGGTTTTTGATTCACATATTCCATGGGTGGTTTTTTTCCCCTTAAAAGCAGTTCTAGTGGAAACAAGCAAAATTAAAAAGATTTACAAGTTATTGCCTTTATATTGGCAGTATCAGACACAGATTTACCTCTTCATTCTTTTGGGATTTCTGTGGCTGCATAAACTATGAAAATTTTATAGCCAAGGTGCCAAAATATAGGCAAATGCAAAATAACTTCTACCATCCAATAATCAAAGCAAATGTGACCTTGTAAGAAATTAATAATTTGTAGGCCAGCAGTCTCCATCTATTCACCTTTGGATTACAATAAATACCTCATTCTTTAATTTCCCCAAACTACACAATACATCCTTCAATCTACAATGTAACCTGTCAAAATCACCCTGGCAAACCATCAGGAGCTGGAACCATTTTTGGTGGGACCTAAGCATTATTTACTAACTGTGGGAGAATCCCTAGGTGGTTTGGTTGGGTTTATTTCATGTATACAATATACAAGACTATCTCTAAGGCAACAGAGAGCTCTGAGCAGAGACCAGAAGACACTCAGAAAAGATATTCTGAGAACAGCCAGCTCAAGAAAACACTTTATTCGGAAGTTTATTGGAAAGAAACTCTACCATTACAATTATTAACAGCCTGCTGTAGACTTGATCAGAAGCACATTTTTATAGCACTTTAAAAGTAAAGTATTAACTTCTGAAGATGTACACAATTAATTAATTTGAACATAAGACAGGGTCCTGGGCACAACTGGGCCCTGCTTAAGCAATTGGTTGAGTGAATAGAGACAAAGTTTGGATAAGAACCAACCCATGCATGCCTGCAGATAAACACATTCCTGTGCCGGGTAGGTTTCCCTTTCAAGGATTATTGTATTGGATCTGTTAAGAACTTCTTACATTGAAATGCTAAGCAAAATCTTGCCTATGCAGTTGGGGCTAGCTCTGCAAGACTGATTTTTTTTTATCCAGTGCTGTTCTCTGTAATCCCATAGACCAATACTGTGCTACTATAGTGATGGGCCAGCTAATTATAAAAATCTGAATTATGAACAAGTAACTTTGAAAACCCTAAATTCCTTTAGAAAAGGGATATAGAAAATAAAACAATTATGTCACCAGGAAATAAAACAATTATGTTTTCACATCAAAATACAAACCCCCAAAATGTCTTATTAACAGCCTTAGTAAACCGTGCCAGTGTGCTTTGAAGTGGAGGTTCAGAGAATTTTATGAAATTCTGCAAATCTTGAGTTACACTTGGAACACGTTTCCACTAGGTTATCAGAAATGAGCAGCTACTCTATGAACAGTAATAGGTATAGATAAAGAATAGCAATAAAATGATTACCACTGTGTGGAAATTATGAAAACGTTTTATTAAAAGTATTCATCTGGAAAAAAAAAAAAGAAGAAAAAAAGCCCTGCTGCATATATTTCAGCACTGTTAGAGGTTTTCCTGCAAGTCTGTGTCTGAGGACTTCACACGGATAATGAACTTGCTTGGGTTTTTGTTATGCTTTTCTAAAGCAAAGAATATTTCCTTTTTTATTCCTGTGTGAGACAACATCTCTGTTTGTACACAAAAGAAAAAGGGAAAATAAAAACCTTCAGCAGAACATTTAACAATACTCCTGTGCTTATTTGACCTCAAACCTGCAGCCAGTGACAGGTATAGATTTACCACAGACTGAGCAGAAGCACTTTCCGGAGGTTCCAGATCTCCCCTTAGCCCCAGCCCCTACTCCCCCGCAATAACCCAACACCGTACTTTTCTGTTTCCCAGCTTCAAAACTCTTTTGTAAATACACATCTATGTTAAAAAAAAAAAAAAAAAAAAGTCTCCTGAGCTCATGCTGCTAAGGTCATCACCAACACATTGAGTAACATGTTATGGTACAGGGCTGCCTGCACCAACGCTGAGCCTTTCAAAGAAGATGCCTTGCATCAGGCTTTCAGAAGGGCAAATAACCCCTGTATCACTTGTGACCTTTCTGCTGATCTCTGGGGCACATAATGTGACTGCATTAATTCTAAAAACCACCATTAACTACAGCCCCCAATTTTCAGTTGAAACTCATTCGTATTGGCAAAACCATGGAAGGTGCTCGTACATTCCTAGAGGATCAAGTGCTGCTGAAGTGAAGGACTGGTAGCAGCTACGGCTGCCACCGATCAAACAGTTAAAGCATGAAGTGACCCAACGCAACTTTGTCATCTAATGAACTGGTGGAGCCATGAGGGAAAACTGCCCTCAAAGAACATATTGCATGGTCTGGGAAAACCAAAATCTAATTTAATAGTAAAAAAGCCAAATTGAGTTCAACAGAAATTACTCTAAAATCAAGGGAATTGAATCTTATCAGTCGGGGGTGGGGGGTGTTCAGACATCATAGAGAGCTCTAGTTAGAGTATCTCAGTATATTTAATTTTGCTAAAGGGTATGGGATTAGTTTTTTGGTTTTTACAAGGCATTACTCTTTAAATGGTCTTGGATCACTAGAGCACACATACTGCAGACATGGTCAGCTTCCGTTCAGGGCACTGGAAGGGAAAAAACATTCATGCTTCACTGTTCCATACCCACATGCCAGAATCCTCCACTGACTGGGCCTAAGAAAACAAAACGCATTAACTAACATGAGCAGAGATTCAATTGCTGAATTAATCCTTTTGAGCAGGTGGTTTCTGGTGAATCCACTGCCAGAAACAGGCTCCATGTCAGGTAAATCCAACTTCTACTGCCAAGAAGTTAATCAAAAAGCTATTATAACTTATTACTTGTCTAATTTGGGGCCTGCAAAGCATTGTAAACATTTCCGAGGTATTTATATAAGTAGCACATCAATTATCTATGTCCAGATACCAGGGCAGATAGATAAATTGATTATTTTGTAATTTAACACATGAATTAATGTGTGTCTGTGTGTGTGTGCACAATTCAGCAATTTATCACAAAGTCTGTTTCTTACATCATTTGGCATCTTTTCCACTTTTGAAAAAAATAGCAAAAAAAGAAAACCAGAAGAACACTAGGATTTGTGTAGTCTCCACCACATGATATGCAGTAGCTTGTAGTAACACAGCTTTAAATCAGGAAATCCAAAAAATAAGGTCCTAACATTAATGCTCGCTGGCCCTAGTTACACATCATTGTACGGACAAAAGAGCTGTCAAAAGGGATCAGGAAACTCTGGCCTTTTAAATGCTTTCTCTGAGGGTGGCTAAGACTCAAAGTTTCAGAAAAAGTGAACCTCCTTTCCTAGTATAATGCACTAAACCAATTAAGCCAAGCCCAGCAGGTGATTAGCTTATGCCCTGAAGCATGAGATTTGATTATTCTTATCTTGGTTTGCATACTGGAGCTACAAATATTATTAACGGCCATAAAATCATCCAGCCTTTAAAAAACATATATATAACCTGAAAGTTTTATTTGATGACCTACGTAGCAAATTCCAGATATTTCTTTTATTTAATCCAAATGCTTTAGCTATCACATGGTGACCTGTACTCATTCATATCACTGGACATGATTTACAAAGCCTGGCCATTTTGGGTGCCCTTCAACAACAGATTGTGTGAGCTTCAGGACTGCACTGCTGGTAAGGAGGTTCGATAGAGATCTACATGAACAACTGAGCCTACCATTTTTCTTGGGATCTTGCTAAAAGGGGAGCAATGAAAAAAAATATTCCTTTGCAGCAGCACTACAGACAGGGAAGTCGAATTTTTCATTAGCAGGTCATTATTTAATGGAGAATGTAAGGTTGCCAGAGCCACTGAGAAGTGATACAAAGATCACTGACATCAACAGGAAATTTTCCACGGATTTCAATAGACTTTGGGCTAAGCCTCTGTTGAGCTAAATCACACTGCCTAGCTTTGGCTGTAGCTCTAAAGGATGACTCCCAGTCTAGTTTAAATTAGGGTGAACTGCTAAGGAACAACTCCTAACACCTTTGGAGATTTTCCCCCAGACAACCCACAGACTTTGTCACGGTACTGAGCATTTCACCAACATGAGTCAATTTGCAATTAGACAGATTGGATTTCAAGTACCATTCTGCTGCCCAGTTATTGCACCTCGATTTTTTTCATAATCCCCCAGGTTTCAATACATCACCCTGCACAGAGAAGTGAGTTAGTGCCGGCTCGTTTTGTCTTAGTAATAAATAATTTCTTTCAAGATACAAACAACAGCTACTGTTTTGTGAAGGCTTGGCTGAGAGAAGGCTCTTGGATAAATAGCCTCACTTAGAAAACATATTTGCAAAAGCCTTTGAGAAAGCACAATGTACGTGACAGTTTCAAATGGTGCTTTAAGAACACTGTACTTGACCTGACACAAAACTGAAGACTTCCTATAGGAACTTCCAATCCACATGTCCTTCAGGCAACCAGCTAAATCATCAAGAATTGTTTATTTGCGTTCAGTCTTTGAACCAAAAATAAAGTAAAGACTGAACCAAGAGACTAGAAACATGAAATCAATCACATTAAAGACACATTAAGGTTGCTTGATCCACTTCTGACAAACTTCTAGGATCTGAACTCACAGAAAGTACGTTTGAAAGGTCTAATGGCAAAATTTGCAGCTTTTGGATTATGATTTTTTTTTTAATATACAGAAAGATTACATCTTTCTTTTGTTTCAAAGCTCTTGAAATTCAATAAAGGATTGAAAAAGTAATGAAGTCTGCTGTTCCTCTATAACTGATCTTAAGGCTGCTCATTATCCAGGAGCAAGGAAAGTTGTATTGACACACAACTTTCCAGGACGTCTTGGAAAGAAAGAGAACCACTTGGGTGATTCAACAGATGCCTATGGTAAGATTGTTGCTCTGGCCAAGTTTTTTTTATGGGAGTTCACTTAAGGATTTCATTACCTGAGTCCAAAATGTAGATGTCACCGAGACCCAAGTACCTCTTTTCATCATCAGCCCTTGAACCTCTATCCACCTGTTTCAGCCAGGAAGCATGGCCAGCTATCTAGCACTGAGCAGGCTAAGACACCACTTTATTCCTGATTTGAAAGTCTAACTGAATTATCAGTTACACATATTTGCAAACTGTTTAATAGGGGAGAAATTTCAGGATGTAATAAAGGCAAAATGCATCACTGAAACAAATCTTTCTTCTCAAAGAAGGGATTTGAAAACTAACTCAGCTTGCCATTTAAATCTGGCAGTATAACTTGTAAAATATTGAACTCTAGAAGAACGCTACTAGCTGATTTATTCCAAATGTGAAGTCGGAAAGCATGTCCATTCACTCCAGCCCTAGCAGCAAATAAATTGGGCTTTTCTGATCTCTCTCACCAAGTAAAAGGCCAGACAACTCTACAAGCACCGATTTTTTCTCTCAGCTGTTCCACTCCCAATAAAGTCTCAGCAAAACTCAATTTCTAATTCTGACTCTTAAGTAACTAATTGAATATATATATGTATGTACATACACATTCTAGAAATGGGTGTATGCATGTGTACGCACATACCATCTACACACACCTCTGCGGGGAGGTACCTGCCTTGGAAATCTCTTAAGAAGACAGATTGAATACACTTAAATCGGTACAGTTTAATAACTTTGCAGCTCCACATGAATTGATTTTAGTACTATTATACTGCCTTATCAGCAAAGCCCCTGTCTAAGGAAAGGATTTGTGTGTGTGCGTCCGTGTGTCTGTGCACACATGCCTGTAAATAAGTGAATTTTACTACAGCACTAGTAGAACACACAAATCTCATTTTTAAAGTATTATTTTTGGTGTATGGAGACCACTTCTTATGGCAGTAAGGTGAAGAGAAGAAGGAATCTCTCATGAACAAGCTGCTGGACTAGGACTTCAGAGGCTCAGAGTCAATTCCACACTCTGCCAGAGGCTACTTCTGTGACCCTGGACAACTTGCAGAAGCAGTTAAGCAAATGCTTAAGTCATCTTCTGTTCGAAGGGTGATATTTCCTTTCTCTCCTCTTTCACCTGTCCTAGCACATAGATTACAAATGTTTTACACCAGTGCCTGGGAGGTGGCTTCTAGGGGAGAGGGGGAGTGTTATTCTTTTGGTCATTTTAGTACAGGTAAGTACAGCACCTCCACAGCTCAGCCCTGACTTCACTTTGCAACCTATGAACTTCAGCGGCACACAAATACTTAAATATCTATACTTTACAGATGAAGTCCAGAATCAGTGTCACACATAGTTCTCACTAATCTAAAAGAATATACATTAATATCATATCGTGTATGGGATTACTGGGGGGGGGGGGGGAGGGAGGGGGCGGCAAGGGGCAGGGGAGGTGGTATACAAGGGAAAGATTAATTAGCCTTATTTGTATTCCCACCAGGTATTACACTGTACCAACTAAGTATACAAATTTAATGGTCCAATATGTAAATATAAAATGTATTTACATTATTATAGCAAATAGAGGATCCAAAGTTACAGTTGTAATTGAAGATCATAATTTATTTTTTTACCTTATTTTAAGCTGCAAGATATTTTACTACAATAATCTAGAAAAAAATGGCTAGATTAGAATTCAAATGTAATAAATAAAGAGTATTTAATATAAGAAATATGTTTGATTTGGCCAACAGGTCAACATAACAAACAGCTTCAACGTTATTACATTTCATGCATGGACAGTATTCCTTTTTTTCCCCCCTGCCATTTTGTCCCTTTTTTGTTGGTTCTTTCCAGCCTTTGGGCTGTAAAATGGCCAAGAGTTGGGCAAGTGGCTCCCTCTGGTGCTGACACCAATGCCACTCTCCAGGTTTCGCAGCCCTTGCTCTCTCTGTTTCAGTTTAGGACCCGATTATGCAAACTCAGCATTACGGAGGACTGGGTTTGGTAGTCTGTAAAATTATTTGTTTTCATACTTAGGGTTTAGTTAGGAAGTGAAATCGTCTTTAGAGAGAGCTCCAAGGGCACCACAGTACTCAATATGGTGGTGTCATGTGGCACCTCATTCACAGATAACCAAAGGTAAGATAGGACTTGTTGCTAGTGTTTACATGTTTTCCACTGCTTCATTTCAGAATCAGCTCAAGTATATTATCAGCCAAACATTAAGTAGCATGCTTCACTAGCACCGGGCACAACTTTTTGGTTAAGATTACATATTCTTGGTGTTTACGTATTTTTTAGTTCTACTAGAACTTTCACTCTCTGTTTCCTGGAACTAAACCACTGTAGTGCCACGGTTAGTACCATAGTTAGTACTTCTCTGAATTTCTGACAGGTTACCTGGCCCCATATAAAATATTACAGTAAGAGAAGAGGTGTGATAGTTGTCATCACGGATGTTTGCATCCTATTTCTGTAACAGTTAAAGATCTGTCACAATTTTTACTATATTTTCCTATTTATTCAAAGATATTTTTAATATGTTCCATACAAATTTCTACCTAAGAAATTATAATTCCTCAAAAAAACGTGTTGATATCCAAAAAGAAAATGAATTTTTTTATTACTTCATTATAAAGTAGTAGAAAAGTAACTGGATTCAAATTTCTCATCACAAATGCTGATTTCTTTCACAAATACCATCCGAGTAAGCTTTTTTAATTATTACTTTTTTGATAAACAATCATTTTATGAATGGCCAGGCCAATGTACGTAGTATTTTTTGTTATTTTGGAAGAAACCTACTCAAAAAGAATTAAAAACTGCCATTAAACAGAAGCTGAACAGCATCCATCAGGGTCCAACAAGATTTCCTTGTGTCAAACTTCCCTCATTTTCAAAGGCCATTACAAAGAGAAGGCTCACAAGAACAGTATCATTCAATGCACCGCTGGACTCTGAACCAAGAATGGATGGCAAGCAAAGAAAGACCTATGGCTCCCCCATTAATAGAAGGTTTAATATTTTCTTGCCTTATCTGCCAGAGCCTTATGCAATTCTCATAACTTCTGAACTATGCAGCGTTATACATAATGATCTGAAGAGGCAGCACTGTATTTTTTCCATCTGCAGTGAGCTTTCCAAGCATTCATTAATCCTCACCACATCTCAGGGTAGTAGTTCAATTTATGGATGGGAAAACAAAATAGATTGAGTCCTGGAATGTATTTTAATGTAAGTGCCAAGCCAGAGCATGAGATTGAAAGTGCACCCAATGTTTCTTTCTTGTGGACCCGCAGCAGCTAAGACCTTAGACATGGGTATGCTGGAAAAATTTGGCACAGCTTAATTGCTGCATCACAGCCCCAGCACTTGGGTGGGTGTGGAGAAAGCAAAAACCTAACTACCACGGTGGTTCTTCTCTTTCCTTGTACCCCATGATTCAATGATACATGATAATGCTGAATAAATTGGTATAGATGTAGCTTAAGAGATGATTAATTAATACAGCTTTAATATAAGGAGAATTTGCGTGTTTTGAGAATAGAAATTATTTGCATGTTTTGAATTTTAGTAGAATATAGCTGTAGTCATTGGAGCTTTTTTGCTAGAGCAGCTACAAAATTTAACCATAACAGCAGAACAGCCTTGAAGAAAAAGAAAGTGAAGATAGGGGAAGAAATAAAAAATGTGACCAACGACCAATTAGGAGACGAAGTATATCTTGTTTTCAGCTAAATGGACTTCCCAACTAGTTAGAGCAGGAATGTGTTTTTTAGACTATGGAGAAGACCTGAGTGTCACTGAGCATGGTCTATCTGAGAGGAGTTAATGTAAATGACTTCCTAGAAATAATTTACTTAACCCTGCATTTTCTTAGCATAGAGTCACTCTGTATAAATATGAGAAATTTGGCTTTAAACAGCTCACACATTAGGAGGAGCGATCCTCTGCGTGCCCAGCACTGTAATAAAGAATACCCACTTAACAGTCACCAAGGCTAGCGAGTTTTGATCCCAGCTTTTCAAGGCTTCACCCAGTCAATGGAAATGAGTCACTGAATACTTCTTATGAACTTGGTACGGTAGGGGGGACAAGAAGCAAGGTAATGCAAAACGTTGCTAAACATAACAAAAGGAAATCCATGGAACCTCTTCAACAACTTCTCCATCATTAAGATTCCAAATGCTACAGGATTTTTGTTTAGGTAGTGATCTTGCACCTAATTGCTCCAGCAAGCTTACTAAAACACAAGAAGTTGAGTCAGCTTTGACATCAGCAACAATCTGCAAAAACATCAGTCTTGCAAGAGTCCAAAAGGGTGGATGTGAATGAAGAGCAATGAAATCATTAGGTTATGCATTTTTAGAAAATTGCTCTGTTCTTAAATGCCAGTTCACAGACTCACAGAATACCAGGTTGGAACAGACCTCGAGGATCATCTGGTCCAACATTTTTCAGTAAAAGCTCCATCTAGAAAAAGACACCATCCAGCCTAGCACCACCGTGTCCAGCCAAATCTTAAAAGCGTCTAATGTTGGGGAATCCACCACTTGCCTAGTTGCAGCAAAACCACAGGAAAAACCTCTTTTGCTTTGATGGCCACTTTAAAGTACTGTTTACAGTTCAGTTTTGTTCAACCTCTTTTTAAACCGTCACTTGCTAAATGGTTCAAGTCTACAATCCCCAATTTATACTGAGGATTTGTTTAAAACAAGCAAATGAAAGAGCAGGGAAAAAGTAGTGTTAACTATGCATCTCTCGTTACTACATTAAAGGAACAGAAGTCAGCAAAGTCACTGATTAAAAGAACTACTATTTCTTCCTATCTACTAGCTGCATATACATTTGTTGTACGCATTAACTCCAATAATGTTGCTCCAATCCCTATGCATTTACATTCAAGTTTCCATCAGAACACACATAATTTATGTATTTACACTATCATATAGCACAGCACAATTGTACATACATATGTATGCATGCATATGTTTTAGCTGGACCTATCAAAGAAAAGTTCTCTAATGGATTGACAATCTTCTTTTTAAAAGTGCTTCCAAACATTTATTTCACTGAGCACATTGGATTTATCTTTCTGACCACTCCACTTTCACATTTCATTCCGGTTCTTCCACAATTTACAGCACTTTCACATGTTGTGAACACACAAACTCAGTGCAACTGTGATAAATCATGAGATAAGAACCCATAGTAGAGTGAAGCCTGAATTCCTTGGGGGACACAAAATGTATTATTTATTTGTACAGTGCCTTGCCTAAGCAGGTGATGATTTTGGCTGAACCTTCTGGTTGCCCAAGGAATACAAACAATAATTAATAAAACCTCAGCACTCAGCTCATCTATAACTTATTAACATCTAATTTCATTTTACTGCAATGTAAATTGCTACCTGGCTACATCTTTCAGTAAAGCTTCATCTGCTTTTAATTTTCATTGTCCAATAAATATGCTTAACCACAGCCAGTCCAAGTTTTTCTGAGGTTTTAGGGTTTTTTTAATAAAGTAAAATATTTCTCAGATGGAAGTGATGATTTATGGGAAACGAGAGAGAAGCCAGTTCTGAATAATTGTTAAAGAAAAGGCAGGAGTCAAATATAAATACCCATAAATACCATTCCTACTTCCTCAAAAGGAACTCACACCACATTGCGTGTTGGCAAATAACTATATAAGTATTAACAAAATTTCCACTTTGGATTTCTATTTCAAATTTCAGAAACTCTGTGCTGTTTTCTGACAACTAGCATGGAATGCCACCCATCCTCTTCAGAGGAACAATACACACGCGCCCCTTATCCTTCCTCTGAATAATAAAGTTCCACTCAATAGGAAATGGATCAAATCCGAAATAAATAAGTACATCTGGTATTTATTTATCCCAGCCCTTGGAAATTTTATGCTAATTGCCGTTCTGTTACTAAGGCTCTGGAAAACATCTTACAGTTAGTTTTATATTATTTTACTGAAAGGCACAAATAGAAACGCTTCCTTTCCCAGTGTTCTCTCCTCTCTATAGCACATGAGGTTTGTCCTCTCATGGCATACGAGGTCAGTAAGATGATTAACAATATAGTGGTCAATTTCTTCTTCTTGAGAATGCATTATGATGTCCTGTCCTGTTTTCTCACCCCACCAACAACAATGAAGACAACTAAAAAGTAAAATCACACACCTCCACTGCTTCAGGCCTGTTGTAAACCAGTGCAACTCCACTGCAATGGGCAAAATTGTGTGGATTTAGGATTGTATTTTCACAGTAGCATTTCAGGATTGAGCATGGCTACTGGTGTTTGCAACACAGCTTTACAGATAATGAAGCACTCATTACGCTCAATTAGTAGCTATTTATCATCACTAGATTCAATATATCATCTTTTCTGATACATGTCTTCTTTCTAGCTTTGTTCCTCTGACTTTTGGTCCCCTCATCTTTCCCATGCCTCTTTTCCTACACTGCACGTGGTTTGTTCAGCCTCTTCCTCTGGAGAGGAAAAGCATCTGAAAACCTTCCCCATACCACAGTCCCTTCTCCTGAAACACAGTGCTGGGTGAAAAAAAGGGGGGCAGAGTCAAGGATTTGTTTCAACCTCTTCACCTTGAAAAACTACTACAAAACTTCATCTTGGGAATGGTAGATACATACTTTAAAGGAAGGCTTCAAGTCATTAATTCTTTTCTGGCTTTGCAGAAAGTTCCTCAGCACGCCTGAGACTCATGCAGGTACCACCGTGTCCTAGAAAGTCGCAGAACTCCACCTGGCATCTGGTATTACAACAATATGGTGATTTCCATAAGTAAAACTGGTCTCTCGTGAAGTCTTTAATCCTACTTATGACAAAAGCATAGTCTTAACCATCTGGATACACACCACATCGCTGGCAATTACCCTTCTCTCCCGCACAAACCTTCTCTTGCAGTAGCAAGCTCTTACCCTGCGCAGTGGAAAGCTAAGAAAAGAGCACAACATCCAGTTTACTAGCCTGTTACGTGAGGAAATACATGACCTACATAAGGCTGCACTTTTAGCCTGGCCTTCTAAAGCAGTGAGATCTACACAACAGTGCTTTGTGTGCTTTTCTACCAATTTTTTAATCAGTCCGTGAATTTGGCCCAACCTAACGCTGGAACAAAGAAATTCATTGAAAACAATGGGGAAAATAGACATGAGGAACTATGTAAGACTGAAAACTTCTCTCATGAGAGACATGAATGAAAGAAAGAGGTCTCCTCAGTGTTTCCACTGCAGAGGAGTTTCCCCCTACCAGACAGAATCCTTGGGAGAGCAGCTTTTATTACTCCTGGCATTTCTAAACATGGATACTTTTTTTAATGGTTACAACTTCAATGTACTTTATTGAGCTCATCCTGCTGCTTGTGTTGAGGTTGCAAGAGTATAAAAATAACACAACTTGGACTCAAATTGCACTTTGGGTGCTCTGAACATCCTGCTCTAGCATCCTGGAGGGGGGAGAAGTGGAAGTGGATATCCAGCCTGGCTTGAAGGGGTCTGACAGCGGCTAAATCCTGCTGCTCCATGTAGCATAGGGCTTGTCAGCTGGAGATGTCCTGCTGAAACCTGACCGATAGCCCCAGCAACTTCCTAGCCCTTAAACAAGCAGTACGCTTGACATCCTGTTTCATTTATGGAACTCATATAAGCTGCTATCAAAAGCAGGTAAAAGTTGTTCTCCACACGTCTGTTTCTTTCAGTTAAGCTGATTTTTGCTGGGTATCAAACATCTTATTTCATTAGCTATTTGCTTTCTTCCTTCCTCAGAAACATGTGCAACTCTTGCAGAAGTTTCATACCCATCTAGTGGCTACAGCCTGGAACTGAGCAACAAAATCCACAGGTCTGCTAACTACATTTGCACCTCAATCGCTGCACCATCCCAGAGTAGTCACCTGCTTCAGGTACCTTTCCTGTCAGCAATAAAGAGGATGTTGATAGTTGCTCACTGCTGAAAAGCACCACGGGATTTCAGCATGAAAGTTAAGATGGGATCAAACAGTAGGGTTAACAACTGTATGGACTTGGGTACAAGAAATTAATTTCTTAGCTGCCTGGGGAAGGCTGTTTCTCTTGTTTTCCATTGCAAACCCCACAGATTAAAATATGAGACTCCTGTAATACTGTATTACCATCTGGAAAAAAACCCCAAACCTCAAAGCTTATTCATTAACAAGAACTAAATAAGAAATGCATTGTTGTTCTGGCAGAAATTAAGGCTGGAGATTTCATTTGACATACACCTTGTCCACTCATGAATCACTACGTTGACCCATGAACTCGAGCTTTCACTCACAACTCTCTGTTGCAAATGGGGACAACCACATTCAAATGGGAAAATAAACAAAGAATTTATTCAAGCAACAATGTGTCAATTCAAGAACTAGATTAGGCTCAACCGCACACGCAATATAAAAGATAATGAATAGTAAAAAGGGACACAGACAGTCCTTCCAGTGAGTCACCAATTCAGTTTTCTAAATGTTCTTGATGTTCAGAGGAAAGACATTTTAAAAGCTCAAATCCAAGTCTGCCCTCATTGGGTAGCCGTCCTTTGGCAAAGAGGCACCAACAGTGGCTACTCTGATGATGCAACAGGAAACACTCTTTGACCCTCTCCAGCTTACAGAGAGAGCAATAAGCTTTCCAACACTGACAAATTAACTCCAAATAAATACTATTGGCATCAAAGTTACCAACTAAATTGTCTGCTCGCATGGTCAGAAATTCTCATGGAAAACATATTTCTGTAGAGATTCATGAAGTCTATGGAAATTTTTGCTTGAGTAAGGACAGTAGGGATGAACACAGCTTCTCTGAGATATTTCATGCTAATAAAACACTCTATTCAGAGGGGCTCAGAGACAGCACTAAAATCTACATGCATCTCATGAAATAACATTTTAGATTTTTGTTCCATTAACCTTATTTAAATGCCTAGTCCATGGCCACAAGGAATTCAATCATACCAGATTATGCATGTGGCTACTTTACCCCCCAAAAAGGACACATGGTAAAAAACCAAACAATAAAAATCTCTGAAGGACTCAGCAGATCTACACAATCGTATTTTGTTCAGCAACCACCAGCCCAAGTAATCGCACAGTGAACTGAATCTGCACCTGCTCAACTGCTGATTAATGTTTTTGCACAGCGAATGGTTTGTCGGCAGCAGTAAATGGAGCTCCAACTGAACACAGAGTCAGCTGCGCAGCTGACATACGTACACATAGATGTGATGCTACATCACCAGTTGCTGGTGTTAAAGATTGTCAAAGGCAACAGAAAGAAAAACTCCAGTCAACGTAAACCCAGTGGCTTAATAATTCTCTTAAAACAGCCAGGCTTGATTCCTTTCCTCATAGCATGTTTCCCTCCATAAGAACAGCAAGATTTTATTCCAGCCTTTTCAATACATCCTGACTGTAAATAATGGATCAAAAAAAAAAATACAATCATGAGTACAGAAGAAGGTGGAAATAAAGCAACAGAAAAGAATAACATGAAAGAGGAGCTGTCCTCACAGCACTGCAGGAACACTGCTATATTCTGCCGAAGGACTGAACTCGCAGCTCCTGCTTATTTTTAAGAGGATTTAAAAAGCTAATGATAGAACCATCAAGATCACCAAGAAGAAAAAATTAACAAGCAAAACTCCCCCCCCCCCCCCCCCCCCCCGTTTCCTTCATCTTTTAATCAAAATATGTAATCAGAAGGCCTAAGTGATGATTACCTCCTGCTTTCAACCTAAGTCACTGAAGCAGCCTGATAAACAGGCTTCCTCTCTCTTCAGTGCCAGGGAACGTGCCACTTCCCCAAACAGGTGACACGCACTACGCTCCCTTCACAACTATCTGACCTGTTCCCCCCCATATGAAGTTGAGAGGACAGCAGTCATCTTACACCTAACCTGCACCATAGGAGCTCAGTACACACAGGACCCATACCAAGAAAGCCACTTTTTAGTGATGGCACCTTTATTATCACAAACATGTGCACAACTGTTCGGGGCGATTAATTATCGGGACGGGGAGATACGCAGCAAAAGACTAAAAATTGTCTTTACTGGAACATAATTCATTTAGATGATTTATGGAGTTCTTTATTGTTAACGTCACGAGAGCTTTTTCAAAACAAGAGAAATCATTAAATCCCATAAAACACGGGCTACCGCCGCGGTTAGCCGGTAATTGATACCCTCGCTCGTGCCATTTATATCGCTAAACGGAGCTGATCAAACAAAAATTAGTAAAGCGTGCTGATGGAGAGCCAGAGCCTGCAGCATCCCTGAAGGAAGCAAGGGTATCCTCTCCCTCCTTCCCAGAAGGAAGGAGTCCACAGCCCCTAGAAGCGTTTGAAATGCAGCGCAGGTGCGGTGCCCCCCCTCCCCTCCTCCTCAGCGGGGGTCGCCGGAGCTCGGCTCCCCTTCCCCCGCCCCGCGAAAGGGTCACGATGGGGGGAGGTAGAAACTTTGGGAGGGAGGGAGAAAAGGATGGGGGCGAGGCTTGTGTCCCGTCTCATGTGTCCGTGTCCCCCCCTCCTCGGTCTCGCTGTGCCCCCGCAGAGCCGGCGGCAGCACCGCGCTCACCGTCGCGCCCCGCGAGGAGAGGAGGGAGGGACCCCGGCCGGGCCGGGCCGGGCCGGCGTGGGGAGGGGGGTGCGGGGAAAGGAGGCTCCGGTGCCGCAGGCTAGGGCTGGACCTCGGTGCGTCTCGGTACGGCCCAGAAATCAGCCTCAGCCCGGAGAAACGCGGGGTGGGCGGGGGAAGGAAGGGCAATTCATTTGCCTTGAGAGGGAGAACCTGATTGCTCCCCCACACACTACCCCGACCCTCTGCCCAGTTTTCCCCTGGGGGAATTTTAGCTACTGCTCTCTCCTTTTAAAATGCAAATTAAAAGCTTCTGTGTGTTGCAGTTTTTCTATGGGGCTTTTCAGGAACCCTGCTGGGTGGAGAGAGTGCAAGATAAGAAATCATTTTAAAGCAGAGGCTCGGTGGTTTTAAACAGTTACCAAATAACACCCGAAGCATGTGCACAGCAAAGAAACTCCCAAATACAGAGCAGGCAGGGAGAACGAACGTATATTTTAGTGATGAAAAGCAAGCAGGCGTATTAGAAAAGACTCGGAAGGACGGGAGAACAGCACCGAAAATGCAAATAAATCAGCTCAGATCCTATGTATGAAAAAAAAAGAGAAGCTGCTGATAACCCTGAGCAAACGCTGCTGCCTCAAAGATGGAAATAGCTCCCTTACCTTATTCCTAATCCTCGCTTGCACCTGCTCTGCAATCATAAATACTTCGAGGTGCTTAATACGAAGCTAAATTGATGGCTGAATTTAAGAATTTCTTCGTACACCTCTTTTAGAGATTCAAAAGGAGATTTTTTGGATCGTCCTCCTCAGTATCCATTAGCTTCCCCAAAAAATTCCAATTTTCTTGAAAAAAAAAAAAAGCAGGAAAAAATACGGTATGTCTATATACAAACGGGCACTGTAATACATCCAAAAACCAGGGAGTGGGGGAATCTGAGAGGTGTCACTACAAACTTGGCAAGCAAAACGTTTCCTCAGCAGGAAGGAGTGAGAGAGAAGGAGGAGGGGGGGGAAGGGGGAAAGAGAGGGAAAAAAAAGCTGCAAAATACAAAATTCCCAGGGAGATTTTGAAGGGGGAAGAAAAAAAAAAGCGGCGAGGAAAGACGTATGAGCGGAGCACAAATGGGATGGCGGGATCTTTCCCAGCCATCCATCCGTCAGCGAAGTGAGCAGCCGCCTCCCGCGCCGCCGCTGCGGGTGAGCTGAGCTGCGCTGCGCTCCCTCCCTCCCTCCGCGGCCGCCGCTACCTGCGCGCACGGCGGCATCCCCGCACGCGCACGGACACACGCACACACACCCCCCCACACATACACCCCCAGCACACACACCCCTCCCCCGGGCACACTCACACCGGGCCGGGGCGCGCCCCCGCGGGCTGGGCCAGGCTCGGCGGTGCCCGCGGGGATCCCCGGCGCGTGTGGCTGTGCGTGCGGGGTGTGTGTGTGTGTGCGGTGTGTGGTGCCCGGGCCTGCCCGCCCCGCACGTCACATGTGACGCTCAGCCGAGCCGGGGATGCTGGAGCAGCCGCAGCCCCAACCAGCCGCCGCGGAAAGTTTCCCCCGCTCTCTGCCCAGCCTGAAGGTGTTGGGGGGTTTCACCCCTTGCCAAACCCCCCTCCCGCCCGCCCACGCACAAAGCGGTGCTGGGCGCAGTCCTCTCCGCACGCAGCGCTGCTGCTGCTTCCCTTCTCTCACCCCCTTCGCATCCACCCTCCCCGGAGCCCCAGGCCCCCACCCACCCAGGCAGGCTGGGTCAGGAAGGGGCTAGAGGCTACCCCTCTCCCACAGTGAAAGCCCAGAGAGCGTCCAGGGGTACAAAAACCACCCCAGGCACCTCTTCCCAGCAGGGCTAAGGGTTCTCTCTGGGTGCATTTCACTTAGACCCTCCCCACACCTCTCTGAAACACATCAGGTCAGGTCAGCTCAACAGGCCCTAGGTGCAGACACATCCCCTTCCCATCTTTCACTTCCAGTCTCTCTTTTTCCGTGACCTGGTACACATTTCATCTGAGATTCTCAAAGACCTTTAATTATTCTATTAATGCATACCCATAAATCTTCCAGAGCAGCATTTCATTAGGCAAACATCAATATACGGTGCAGAGAGATGTAAACAGAGGCACCATGGGCTGGGAGAGGCAGCAAATTACATACTGATGCCACAACAAACACTAAACCAGCATTGGTCAGTTTTATTTTCCAGGGCTTTTCTAGGACAGTCCTTCTACGATTTCTTCATTTAAAAAAACCCAACCACATTTCACAGAAACAAGTCGCATCAGTAGATTACCAGGTTAGTAGAGCAAGCCCCAGTTTACACCACCATAAAAAGCCTCTCCTTACCAGCTTACGCAGTTAGACTAGTGAGGGAAAACAACATAAAAACTTTACAAGTGTCTTAACTACTAGTGTTTAGAGTCATATTGTGCACATATTAAAATCAAATTAAAAGTAGATTAATTCCCCCTCCCTCAACAACTTTGTAATCAGAAAGTAGCACCCTGAGGAGAAGAGACAAAATACAGGTCCATCCAACCAGGGCAGAAAAAGACCAAGTGAAACAGGGCTGCTGGCTCACACTTGGGTGATCATACATGTACCGCAGAGGTAGAGGGACTTGTAATTTCATTTATCCCTCAAAGTGCTTGGAAGAGGTGATCAGGGATGTGCAAGCGGATGTGAAAGAACTTCAAAGTATGAGCTTCAAAGCAGGTCTTGCACATGGGCACAGAGAAGGCAGAGACAAGGAGAGGAGGAGGCAAAGGGTGCAGTGAGGTCTTCTGGGCAAAGTGGAAGTGTGAGAAGAAAAAAGTTGGGAATAAACTCTTTAGGGCTTTCTCACCTGAAAAATAGGTCCTTGTGAAGGACCATTTCACACACTTTTTCAGTGAGGAGACCAAAGTCACATCCCAGCAACTGGGTATCTTCCAGTTGAAATTTGAGTGTTACTGTAGGACTGGAGGTGCAGGGTGTTTTACTGTCTTAACAGCTTTTTCTGTGACAGGAGGAGGGAGAAAAAAAAAAAAAAAATATCAGGGATTAGTTTAAGGCTGAGCCCAGGAAAGATTCTTTACAATTCTTGTATCAGACAGATGTGTTTACCGTAAGAGCAAAACACCACTCCTGAGAAATTGGTACAAGTGGAAGAACAGTTAATGGCAGTGGTGGATGCAGAGCAATCTGGAAATCCTGTAGAGATTCCAAAGATGCCACCTATCTGTGAAATATGATGCATTTTTGAAGCCCTAAAGCCAGTGTGCCTAACAGGGTTCCAGCCCAGAATCCTTCTTCCAAACCCAAGAAGCTCAGTGCACAAAAATATTTAGTTTCTGTTTTCAGATCAAACAAAACCTTGATTTATCCTTGGAGCAACGTATGCGACTTTGGAATATGCAAGCTCATCTTCGATCACTGTTCCAGTGGCTCCAAAAGCAAGGGCAGATGCTCCCATCTGCTATGTGGCACTGGGTGGAGCAGAACAAGCCAATGCCTCAAAAATGGATTGGCAGACACAGCACCTCTGCTACACCTATGAGGGTCTCTGGGAAAGGCAGCCCCCTCCCCATACATGCCTGCCTCATACTGCTGGACCAAAGCAACGTACTCCCACACTTACACATCGCTCTGTTCAAGCAGTGGCCGTTTTGAGGAAAGGGGACCTACAGAGGGAAAGGAGAGAGCTGGGGAGCAGCTGTTCTCTACAGCATGGTGCCTTCTGCAGTATGTGATTTTCAGCTGGAAGTCGGTACAGTTGTTTCAGCTTAGGAAAATGGGAGATCAGCCCTTCACCTTCAGTCCCTCTGGAGAGAACGCTGCTGGCAGCAAGAGAGGCTCTGCGCTGGGGTGGGCACGAAGGGAAAAGGAAGACAGAGTTAGGGGAGAGCTCTGCATGTCTGAAAGGTAAGTCTCACACATTTCTGAAGTGATCATTAATTTGGTATTCCCATCCGGAGAAGCAGATTTGGCCTTCTAGCCAGTAAATTATCTACATAATCCTCACCACTGCTGTATCTAAATACCTTAGGAGCTTGAAACTGGGCAGCCAGGTGATCAAGTTCACAAAGCCTAGGTGTAAGGCTGATGCCTTCAGACTCTCTCAGCTCTCCTAAGGGTGGAAGCTCAAATGTAAAAGGGTTGCACATATCAGTTCTCCCGTTCAGAATGGGGGTGGTTTGTCAGATTAGCCTCAGGGGTATTTCTAATAGCTTTCCTTTATTTGTCGTGATTAAACAGGACTGAAGACATCTTCCAGTCCCTTCCAGCTCCTACACCATTTCCTTGGGATTTATATAGAAGGGTAGACGCTGTAACACAGCTAGTAGCTAATGCATCTCACAAGGACAACATAAAGTCACTTCATTAATAAAAGTTTAGCCTTCCCCAACTTATAGTGGTAGCTCTGTGTGACTGTGTGGGTCTTGACACATTAACAGCCAAAAAGAAGAACCCCACTAAAATTTATGAAGAATAATGGAAATTAATTCTGTGGTTTACTGTCCAAAAATAGAGAGAGGAGACTTCCACGCTTAATGCAATCATCTCTGCTTCTGTGAGACAGAGGAAATGAAGGTGCCCTGAACATGACAAACAGAAAATGATATGTACAAAAATAGGGGAAAGAGCTGCATAATAAAGCTGTCTTTTGTAACTGTCCAAGAGACTGAGAAGGCTGAAAATGAATTACAGCAAGGATGACTTTGAAGAGAAATTGTCAGTCATCTTGCTTAGCTCCCAAATTCACACCCTCATGCACAATCTCTAGTCAAAAGCAAAACACAGATGCCCAGGACTTGTGAGGCAGAGGATAAGACCTTATGCTTTATCTCTGCATGTTATTCTATGAACATCAAGTTTCATAACCAGAGGAGTTACATTAATGAGAAATACAAATATGCATGTGGAGTATAAATGAGAGGTAATTGGCAAAGATATAAAAGGGAGTGCAACCTTAGACCTCTAACTTTATGAAAGTGGCTTGATTTTCAAAGGTGCTGGGCAGTTAAAGACTTCCTGACATCATGGAAAAATGAGGGACACCTTTATGTCAGAAACAATGCCCAAAAATTTCTTGAGATGCTTCTATTTCAACTTTCCATTTAGCTTTTCTGTCTTTTGACCACAAATATTTATGTTACCTTTGGACAGTCTATATTAACATCTAAGAAAAATCTGGTAATGACTTTGGTGGAAGCAGGTATGCTTCCAGAGACATTCTGTACTTTGTCCTTGAACAGAAGGAAAGATCAGTTTGGAATCACAGTATGGTTGGAATCAAGTTTTAAAATTTCAAGGAAAATCATGTGCTACTAGTGAGAAAAATTAAAAAGATGTTTTGAATTCTTTTAATCCATTCTGAGATTACTTTTAGTAACCAAATCTGATGTTATCAAGAGTGAAATTAACATCCTGAGCAAGCTTACGGGTCCCTTCCCACTCGATAGATTCTGTGGGTCTTACAAGGGACCTCAAATAGCCACTGAAACATTGTTAAAAATATGCTCTACAGGCAAATACTATGGAACACAGAGCACATACTTTAAGATATTCCTGCATTTAATTCCTATTTTTTTTAACAGTGTGAGGATATTTTCTTCTTTAAGTGTGCAGGGGCCCTTACCCTCACCAGGAAAAGAAGGTGAAAACATTCAAATAAAGAAAACAACAAATATTCTAGTGACAGGATCCTGGGGCACCCTGTGGTGATTTTCCTTTTTCACCTGATTTTGTTGATTAATAAACTGCTCTTATTTCCCATGTAAACATTAGGATTCAAAGATTACATGTTCACACATGATACATATCATCTCTTTAGATTCATGCAACCCATAATATTAAACAACACGGCTGTCCTTAAATCAGCTGTGCCACAATATTATAATTTAATTTCCTTACAAAATAATAGGCAGAATTAAGGGCATGGGAGGGGGAAAGACAATGACTTCCTGGGGGCCTGATCTGTCCCCCATGTAACCAAAAGTCTGAAGTCACCCATTGCAGGTTTCAGGTGTTGAGACCTACCATCCAGAAGCAAACCTCCAAGATTAGTATTTTGCCAGCAAGACACAGATACATCACAGGATTGTGAAAAGCTTCCAGCTTTGACCTAGTTCCCATCACAATGGCAGGCAGCACCTCTTACATGAGATGCAGCTTTATGAGTGGCCCCAGTCAGCACCAATCACCATTAACCAAAACATCAGGAGAAGACCCTGGGGCTTTAGTATTATATTTTAATAAGTTTAGATTTAGTGATGCTGCTAAATGCACTCTCATCTCATACATCTCTACAAGCACAGCATGACACCACAAGTGCCAAAGCTGGGGTGGGATCCTGGAAGGTGCTGGCGATTTACCTACTTGAGTCTCACAAAGGAGTCAGTCTGTTAACAAACAAATTCAAAACTCAAAGCAAGGTCAAATTTGATCTCACTCAAAATAAATCTTTTCCATTCTGGTTTTAAATCGCATCTCTTAAAACTGAAACTGGCCAGTAGCTAAACTTTTTCCCTTTCTTTGCTGATGGCTCATATGTTGAGCTGCTCATCAGTGAATATCACATGGAATAATAATGTTCCAAAATTATATAAGAGCTCATGGATAGAAGACTAGACTCCTGTCTGCATTTCTTATCACGCAGCCAAACACTATCAAGCATTAAATACATATTTTCATGATGCAGATATAAGTAAACCTCAATGTTCTCACACCCCAATATGAGTGCAACATGACTTCTAGGTGGGTAGTTTGGGGACTTTAAATTACATTTATTCCTTATACATGAAATAGCTTAATAGTTTTCTGGAATAAAATAGTGCTATTAATTTAAAAAAAAATTTCAAAAAAAGTCTACACAAATCCAGTTACCACCATAAGAAAGAGGAAGCCACAGTGATTACACAACCACTTCTAAAGACCACCAGTACCGCATATGTATAGCACAAGGTATAGTACTCAAAACCACGAGTGCTGTAGTATTACATGAGCACAGGATATAGCACTCAAAAGCATGAAATAGCAACCCAGGTTTAAAATATTATACAACATTCTTCGGCCTTTTCCCACTTTCTCAAACACTTCTAGTTGTCAAAAGTCTTTTTTCCATATCTGAGACTACTAGGTCTACTGGATGTAAAGGAGTTGTGATTATCCTTAAAGTGTATCTGACATTGCTGTTAATGCTTTAAACTTGCTACCAGTGCATTTTTGCAGTTTTTGCCTTTTAGCAGAACTGACACATATAAAAGCTTTGAAAATTCTAAGTATTAGTCTCCAAAAGCATATGTGTGGTGATTACTTAACCAATAGGATGTTTTTTCAGTTCCTCTACAAGTTGGCTCAGTAACAGTACAATATTAATAATGCTTTAGCTTATACTTTTACAACCTGTTCTTCATTTCTCCCATCTGTCGATAGACTAAAATTGTGTTTACAGACTCACTCATTTTCTAACCTTTTTTTTTTTAATTCATCTGAGACAACTTATAACCATTTCTTTTTTCCTAAAGAGACTACAAAACCCAAAAACTTGAGGCTCAGCTCAGTTTTCAAAGCAGTTGATATAATTGCAAAGTAGCTCCATTGATTTGAAGAGTGTTATTTTGGTTTCATCCCGTAGTGTGTGAGAAAATAATTTTCTTCTCATTACTATTCCAATTAAATGTATGCCTTTACTTCAGTTCACTGTCTTTCTCACAAAACTACAACTAGAGGCAGCCCTAGTGTCTCTTACAACATTAGTAGGTATATGTACATAAAAACCTGGCAACGTTTGGTGGGGGAAAAACACAGCTGGTCGCTATTGGGGGTTGGATTCCATCCCTGGAGGTGCCTTCCAATTCTCTGAATCCCTCTGTATTGCAAACCTGAATCCTCTTGGATGCTCAAATGGGAGAGAGGAAGAAACAATCATAGTGCCGGGTGCTACCCACTAAAATTTTGGATATCCCACCAGTTTCTGTGCCGTATCACCCTCCCAGCCACTGAGAGTCCAGAAACCTTGTGGGTCTGCACACAAATCAGTGTAGTGGTACTATTTTATACATTCATTTCTTTGTGTGGTCAGTAACAGGGAAATGGAGAAGTCCATCCTCCTCAAGACCCTAAACTCTCTCCCTACATGCTGCACACAGCAAGTGAAAACCAGCATTAAGATATAAAATCTTCCCAAATACCTCTCTGAGCTGTAACTTAGGCCACTGTTTTCATTCCCATTCAACAGACTTGCTGGAGTAAACACTGGTTTAAAAATTCTTCAAGGACCTCAAGATTTGGCCCCAAATCAATGTGTATATAAATGACTTCATTTACAGCTATGTTTTTATGCCAGATTTAATGTCAACAACCTAACGGTGCGTTGGATTTCATTTATAGGATTTATTAATTTTCATCTAATGAACAATTTCACGAGGCAATTTAGATGATTACAACTGTGAAATGTCTGCAATGAGGACCAGATCTTGCCAGCCTTGCTTGCCTGTAGTGCCACTTACATCAAAAGTAATTGAAAACAATTGTATTTTGAAAGCACCAAAACAAACAACTTTGAAAACGCTTAGCCTACATGAGAAAAGGAAGCACAGGAGATATTTTGGTCAATTCTGTCCATAGGGATAGGCACCACTGACCTTACTGGAGCAGACTGACTGGTAAGAAGCCCAGCACACTCCTGAGCCGAGCACCAAGCCTTTGGGTAAGAATTGCCTGCATGTGTGCCTGACCACAACAGATTGTCCCTGGGACAACCCCACTTCAACTGCAGTAGGAAAAGAACAAGGTCAAAGCTGAACAGCCTAAAAATCTCACCTTCTCACTTTAAAAAAAATTGAAAATTAAAGCAAGGGAACATTTCTTCAGTTATAAAATCATAGGATGGTCTGGGTTGGAATGGACCCCAGGGATCACAGAGTTCCAACCCCCCACCCCGCCACAGGCAGGGCCACCAACCTCCAGGCCTGGATCTACACAAGGTTGCCCAGGGCCCCATCCAACCTAGCCTTGAACACCTCCAGGGATGGGACATCCACCACCTCTCTGGGCAGCCTGTTCCAGCACCTCACCACTCTCTCTGTAAAAAATTTCCCCCCAATATCTAATCTAAATCTTCCCTCCTTTAGCTTTAATTCATTCCCTACTAGAGAAATGACAAAGTAGCTTATTTACCAAAAAGGTCATCTGCTGAGTAATATCTCTATTTTTTTATTTTTGGTAGTAGAACACTGCTTTCTCCTTCTGCTCTTGAAATTATTCTACCAAGCTTCTGATATATAATTAATGACATTTTAAATATATTTTTTGCTTAGGTGGCTAGAATCTTCCCAGTATTAGTGTCCAAAAAACAATTACCAGCATCGTGTTCAGTTTACTTCCAACTCCCTTTCACCCAGCAATAATTATATTTCTTCGGTGTGTTTCAGAAAACAGGGATTGTTTGCCATAAAATTAACTTGACATGATTCAAAAAGAAATGCAAAACATTTTATAAGAAATCTGAGAGAGAGAGAGAGAGAGACAGAGGGGGCTCTGCAATCGTGAATAGAGGCTTAAATGAGAATGGGGAGGACTTGTGCTTCCAGCCAGGGGAAGCTTCATTACAAGTTAAGTTTTGTTTCCTTTCCTTGCTGCAGCACAATGACAGCTTCGACAGACATATGGGTTGTGTAGAATTATAAAGGCTTTTTAGTTTAAAGTGCTTCAGGAATATATCTAGCCGCAGTGTATGACGTAGGCACTTTTTATTTAGCTGTATTCTGCTCAACGGGGTTTGTAGTTGGAACACCTTTCAGTCCCTACATAGGAAAGTCTGTTTTGGTCTACTTCTGCATCACTAAGCTGCTCATGCAGCAAGCCCTACTGATGCCCCGCGTTCCATACCGCGCATTACTGTGCGCTTCAGCACCACGCATGTCACTGTCAGTTATTTCTATGGGAACAGGAAGGTACTTGCAGTGATCCTGTCTCTGAGCAGACATCCAAAAACACAAGGTCTTTAATGACACTTGCACTTTCTCCCAGGAAGAAAGAATGAATAAGGTCACTCTGAGCTGTTGGCTTTCCAGATTGGTCTCCTTTCAATAGTTGCGTTTTCAGGTCTGGTGTAGCACTGTAAAGTTTTGCCTGAAAATGTCATCCTCCCAGGCCTGGCGTGTGTTGTAGCTGTTACCCATATTACATCCTTTGCTTAGTATAAAAAGTGTGTTGGTTTGCTTGTTTGGATTTTTTTTAATGTCAGAACTGCACGCTTTCAGACGGATCCTGATTTCAATTGCATCGTGTAATACCCAGAGTAAAGCCATTTGCCTGAGTGGAATTATACTCGATGACACAAGCATGGCTGAGATTAGACTGTGGCTGATTATGGGATCTGCAAACCAAATGGTGCTCTTTCTGGCTCATGCATTAGTCACTGCCAATAAAGATGTTGCAGCTCTAAACTCTATTAGTTCGGAATGCAGAAACAACCTCACGCTGCAGATAAGAGACCAGAAAACAATACACTAGGAAACTGCTAAGTACTACTAGCTAGACCAGAGCAGAGCTTGGTGTTCTTTACACAAGCTTTGCTGGTTTTTCCAGGAGGACCTAAAACAAACAAAAATGAAGCACTCCCCAAAATGAAGGCAACCGATTGTCCAGAGAGAGTCTCCAGGAAGAAAGGAAGCCTTATTTTCCACAGGCTTGGCCACTAATTCGTCTTATTATGGGATGCATAGTCTTACAGACTAAGAACAAAGCCTTTCCTTCAGTGTGGGGAGATAGCAGTGTCCCCACCTTCTGTCGATCCCTCACATCCACCGGCTAACTGCACCCTTCCAGCCACTTTATTTACAGTTCTATTAACATTCTGCCCTATAGTAGGAGACCGTCCTACACAACAACTCCTTATTACTATGCTGAGTGGAGGGTCTCATAATGCTGTTAGTGTGAAGATGTAAAAAACCTCTAAGCATTTAAAAGCTTTGATTTAAGAGCCCATACAGAACATAGTTTAAAAGATCCACCAGAATGTTCCCCACCAAAAATGTGGTGTTTCAGGTACATTCCTTTTCTCTGGAAAAAGCCTTTTGAGAGTTGGTGCTACCTGTTGTAGGGTGCAGGAACAGCTGTCCTACATAGACCTCTGCATCAAAGACTGTTACTTGATTATCAGTGAATTAGCAGTACATTTGGAAGGAAAACAAACAAACAACTCCAATAGAAAAGGCTTGCCTATAAGAGCACTAGACCCAGTAGAGATGGGATAGATTAAAAATGAATTGGCAAAATGAAACAAAATTACACTTTGATTTTTCTTTGAAAATTTAAAAATATCTTCTGCATGAACTAGAGTCTCCTGGGTGCCAGCTTCGGAAGTAACTTAAAATTCTCATGTCATTTGTGGTTGATGTAATGTGAGAATCCTTTCTTACAGTCTTTCAGTGAGATTTAGGGTAGAAAACTGGACTCCCACTCACAGGCAGATTACACGCACCCCACCCTTTGCACACTTGTCAAAGACTAATCTTTTCCTTTTAGGCTAAGAAGAGTCTATTCACAGAAATTCTGCAAGCAGAACCTCCATTTCCCCATCAGCAAAACAAGGGCAATTCCTAGAGCGTTTCAAAGGACTCATTAATAAGTAGTTATAAACAGTATGTTTAAACAAACAGATGCGAATCCCGAATATTAATTCTGCAAGAATTACGTGGGGTCACACCTTGTTAGCTATCTTTCTAACACTTGATATTTTACATTTCCCTCCACCCCACACCATTAATGAAACTGTGTAGGTTGAGCTTGTAATTCTGGGTTTGTAATTTAGCCTCATTCAAAGGCAAAAGACCAGATGATCCTGACAGGCTTCTGCAGTGCCTCCAAACTCATTTTTTGCCAGGACTGAGCTTCAGGATTTGTTTTGGTTTTTTTTTATTTTATTTTGGTTTTGAACAATTTACAAGAAAATACTTGATGAGTGCTTTTTCCAGGGCACAGTTCACATTTCTCTTCCCTTTTTACACTCTTAAGGAACCTTTATACACATCCAAGCTCTGATAACTAACTGAGAAAGATAGCCTGCTGTTCTTACTCAGCCAAAAATTGCAGAATGTCAGAGATACAGTAAGAAGAACATTTGGCTGCTTCTGTCACTCCCAACAAAATCTCTAACATTTTGTTTTATTTAATGGCTTCACTTTTCATAAGATGATTCAAACCCCTATAGGGGACCTACATTAGTCTGCTGACATTTTTCTGCTAGCATAATTATTATGTCCTTCTACAGTCTGCTTTTCATCTGTGCAGAGTTTCTCCTTGGCACAGAAGAGTTTTGTTAGAGACCTTGAGGTGGAAAACTGAAGTTCTTCAGCATAAGGTAAGGTGGAGGGCAACTCCTCTGGTGTAACTGTGCGTGTGCTGGGATGCCTGGCAGCTGGTGGCATCAAACAGCAGATGGACACAATGCAACTGAGGAGAAAGAATCTTCCTACAATAAAAAAAAATAAAACTTCGGGGTTGAGAGGCACATTTACCTTTCCTGTTCACTCCACCAGGCAAAATGTGTTTCAGGTTCCAGCCACTTAAACCATAGCAGGAACGTGAGTATTTCTAACATGGTGTGTACTGTGGTATATACCTGTATATCACCCCATTAATCACAAATCATAACAATTTGGTTTGATTACCCCATGCAAAGGCCTACCCCCTACTGCTTTGTGTTCAAAATAAAGAAGTTTTTTTTTTTTCAAGAAAGCAGTAGACCCCACTTGGGTCTAACTTCATTATAGCATGTAGGGCTCCTGCTGAAGGCTTAGAGGTTTGGGTTTGGTTTATTTTAAGGACAATCACATCTAGACTCAGCCATACTTTTAAGCCAAGGTTACAGCTAGCCCTTTGAACACGTGCCTTTTTGTTGCTAAGCAGGTGCAGATCTGAAATCAGAATAGAGCACTTGGGATAAAAAGAAAGCAAATCCACCTCCTCAGATTTAAAGACAATATTGCCTTGGTAACAGGTAACACATGTGAAGTACGTGGTTAATTACGGCCTCCAGTTATAACAGCGACAAAACAGAAATGAAAATGAGAAGCAGTGTAGCAAAATACAGACAGTGCTTAATAGTCAGGTAGCTTAAAACACATTAATATACACCATTAAACAATTGAAAAAAGACAACTGTGTAGGTCAGATGGAAACAATGAACAAAAGTCTGGCAAACTTAGCGGACTGGAGTGCTCTGGTCAGGACAAGTAAGGATTCTGAGAGCTCATGTCCTGTTTGCTGGTGGGGGAGAGGAGGCATAAGGGGACAAGAAGATGAAGTTACCCGAAGCTACATTAAGGAAGAATGCAATGACATCTGCAGTTTTCAAACTCTCTTCACTGTCATTATGTACAAGCATCAAAGCTGAAGCAAACACAGCTTCTCCACACCCTCCATTCATGCTTCTCACCAAGTGACCCTGACCTCACCTGCCCCGCTTGGGAGGGATGTGAGCACAAGGAGCATTACAGAGCTGGAAGAACTGAAACAGGGTCCCTTCAACACAATAAGCAGCAAGGAGTGGAATATGAGAACACACTCAAATACAGCCGATGCAACAGACACAGTTTATGCAGCAGAGCATACAGCTTACTAAAGGTAAAGGTTGCAGAGGACACCAGTGTTAAAATCTGGACAATACTACAATAAGGGAGTTTTAAGGTTAAATATGCTTTCAGATTTTCAAAACCAGGGAATATCTATCTCTACTGGTCCCATTGCTGCATGTTAGAATCCCATCACATTCACAGCAGACTGAGGTTTCTGACTCACAGTTAATAACTTACAACAAAGCTGAAATAAGTCATTTTTAAAAGCTCCATGTGATTAAATGGGATGCTTCCAAAGATAAAATATTTCCATTTATAATACTCAATCCCTACCCCCAACCTAGAAAACACAGAATGATCTTTTTAAAAGGGTTATTTCTATGGCAGTGTCAAATTAAATTTGCATGACATGATTTCTGGTAAGTGTGAACATGTTTGTGTGCAGAAGACCAGCACTAGGCATATGCAGCTGCCTGCTGAGACATCCATTTGTACAGAGCTATTTGTGTGGCAGAAAGCTAAATCCTGTCCCATTGCAGTGCCACCTTGACAAGCCAAAGGAAGTGATGCTCTTGTGTTCCCTGTTCAGGCATGGTTGCTTCCCAGATGTTAACACTGACGCTTGTGAACAGCGCCACGCGCTCACAGCTGGAAAAGATTTGTACATATAGAAAGGGTATACGGCACAAGGAGCAGCACGGTCAGTCAACACATGCCCACAGCTAAGTGTTTGAACACGGTTTGGAGGAAGACTGGTAAAAAGAGTCAGTGGAGAATGTTCACAGCATCTGACATCAAGGTGCTGGTGTGCTGCAATAGTGAATTAGGTGCTTATGTTCTTCCAGGCTTTGACTCGGTGCTTTGGTTACTCTCTAGAAGGGGTGATGATAAATACTGGCCAGGTTCAGAGAAATCTGAACAGGATTGATTGGGTTTTGCAGAGGACTCTGATGGCACGTGGTGCTTGACATTACTCATAATTCTAGAGTTAAGCTAAATTTGACCCAGTAACCTACAGCTGAAAGGCAGGATCAATCTATCTAGTCACAAATCTTTTAAGACAGCCAACTGGTTTCAGCTGTTTGCAGTGAGTCCCAGTGATGAAATATCAGCCATATTGTCTTACTCTGGCCTATTTATATAACTCTACAGAAGAGCTCTTCAGGAGATACAGAAATCTAGTTATTGATCACTTGTAATGCTTAATTCAGTTCTGAGAGGAAATAGCCTACATTTCATGGATACATTTCATTAAAAGACTATTTATTCATTTTGCATTTTGTAAGTGCTTTAGCAGAGAGATATCAATGCAGGCTCGCAGGGCAGTACGATGAATTGGAAGATTTGCTCCCAGTCTCCAGCAAGCCACGTGCAAAATTAGGAGATCATAGTGTACTAACATAATGTAGCTAACAGAATCACAAGAAAATAGGGAAAGAATGGACCCAGAAAGGTCATCGTGTGTATTTCCTTTCCTTAAGGGCAACATATTTATGTCTAGTTCAATCCCTGAAGATCTCTACCGACACTTTACAGCTGCCTCAGAAAAATCTATTCCGATGATGCTGTATCTGCATCATTAGAAAGTTTGCAGGTTTAGGTTGTGGGTTTTTTATGTCTAGCCTGATTCTTTCTTGCTACAGTCTATGCCGGCTACAATCTGTTTTACCACCTGGAACAGAAAAAACAGCTTAGACCTTCTTTCTCGCAAGATCCTTAGAGTTTTCAGAAGCTATGTATCCCCCCATCAGCCTTCCCTTCCCCCTTCCTCTAAAAGCTGGGTTTGTTTTTTGTCATTCAGGCAGTTGTTACGCACCCTGATGGCTAAGCTTTGATCATTCCTGCTGCAGGTCTGCGTCTTGCTTTAAGCTCAGTGCCCCAGACTGACCATTATATATTCAGCTAAGCTTTTGCCAGCACAAGAGTTACTTGTAAGAGGTAACTGTAAGCTGTGCATGTCAAAGCTTTGACTTCTCTGCTGCTTTTGTGCAACAGTGTGATCTTGGTCAGCCACTGTTTGGCTTATGACCCAAAACAAGTCCTACCTCTGGCTTTGAAGACAAGTTGTCCCCCACTTTGAAACAGACTGTTGATAACTCTGAAAGCAAATACAGCCCCAGCATTTCCCTACCTACCTGGGCTGTGAGAGTGCCGTGAAAAACAGGCTGGCCTTAACAAAGCTCTGACAGTACCTAACGCCAACAGCTTCTTGGCTGACCGCAAACCACACTGCTCTGTTGTAAAGGGAAGTGAGGCTCGTTGGATGTGATACCTTCTCAGCAGCCCCACACTAGCAGCTATGTATTTCCTCGCTACGATAGAGATACTTACAAGTATTTTAATGATTTATTTCCAATTAAAAAAAAAGATGTTTTTGCAAGCTGAGGCTGAGCTGTGCCATTCCTGGAGGCAGACACTGCATTTGTTTTTCATCTGTTTTCTGGTACCTCATCCACCTTCCACTACTTTGTTAGACCTGATGACTAATGGCTCAACTGTCACTACAGATCATTTGTTTGCTGTCCTTGATTGAAGTTCAGCCACCCCAGCTGATCTGAAATGCTCTAATCTCTTGAATCTATTAAATTCTTTTGGCCTGTCTCCCTCCTTCCTTTTCCAAAGATTGCAGCTGCCAAATGATGGAGTTCACAAAGAAACATTATTTTTTTTTCCTTTTTGGCCTGACCTTCCTGAACAAGATTTATCCCTTTTCTATCAATATTCCAGCATATCCAGTCAAGGCTTTGCTACAGTAAGTCAAAATCTTGGGATCTATTAAAAATTCTGTGGACAGATCTTGTCCAGGCAGCTAGATCAGATATTTGGGCACTAATGCAGGACATGCTAGATCAGATGTGGAGTGGAAATGAAAGGAGCTGAGAGGAAAAGGGTTGCAAATTGTGTAGTTCTTGCTCAGGATTGCAAAGAGAAAACAAACATCTGGTCCATGCAGAAGATTGGAACGACACAAGCAGTGTTTCACAGCATTGGCCAGAGAAAGATCTCCAGCAAATAGATGTGTGGATAGCATGTCTAGACAGGTGTGCAGGGCCCTGCAGCCAAGTGCCAGCATGGAAATAAGTCTTTAACTAATGCCAGGAAGAAAACTGGTATAAAATTACATATACAGCTGGGCACCACAGGACCAGAGCCTTAGTGGATGCACCATAGCACAGTTATGTCACATGAACAGTTATTCCACCTCCTGCTTTTGCTTCAGGTTTCTGGGCATCACCCTATTTCAAACTCTGCAGTGGAGGCTTATGAAATCATTGATGGTGAATCACTGTCTATTTAACAGTTCCAGTACAGAGAGATTGTTAATGATTTAATAAATTTGCTTTTAAGTTCTAACACAAAAGCAATAACAACTCTTTTATGCACACACACATTTATAAACTTAGCCAGAAGCCAATCGTAAGTAAGGTTCTGACCTTATTGCACAGGATTAGGGTCCTTTATTCCCCCAGCTTCTATTTTTATGCCTTTTCTTGTTGTAATAGCATAGCTGTAAAACGCCTTGGGACTTTGTAGAAAAACAATATCAACATTCATGCTATTAAAAGCGTTACGAGTTACTGTAAAATTTATTTACGTTGCCATTATCTTTCCTGATAAGTTTAAATGAATCCTGTTGCCAGGTTCAGAGTGACTGGGACATCAAATCTAGCAAGTCGGGACAGAAGCAGAAGGCTGTAACAGCCACAGCTGAGGGAAGACACCTTGTCTTTTCCTTCTCTTTTACTCCAAGTGAGAAAATAGCAAGCGGTAGCTCCTCTGTTAGAAGTGCTCATGGATCTATGCAGGGATGTGTTCGTTATCTTTTTCCCTTGTGTAACCTATATTCCAAAATATTACAGCATGTTAAGTCACATGACAATCTATTACCATGTACATGTTCTGGTTGTGCTGCAGTTTGGCTTCCAGAAAAATCATGGGATTTTATGCTGAATATATTACTGTCATCAAGCTGGTTTATAAGGGAAAAGCATCTCCCTTCACAAAAAGCCACCAGCACAACAGAAACCAGCATGAGCTTCACCGACAAATGACTCTACGAGGAGGTACAAAAATCTATGCTCTTTTCTCTGGCCTTACAGAGAGACAAATCTAGATGAAAACTTTATATGGATGGTCTCACAGCAGCTATAAAGAAGGAAGATTTTGTGAAGAAAATAAACTTACAAGATCAGAGGTCATTTCCCGACAAACACATAGGGAGTGGAGCTGCCTACCGGTTCATAATGCTCCAGCACGCATATAGCAAAGAGAAATTAATGCCATAAATACATTTTAAAGTCACTACATCTGAACACTTAATTTACTTCTGTGCTCAGCCACAATTTATTTATAATCTTTATAAATATAAGGCATCAGGAAAAGCGGGTCAACATAAATTATTCTTCAATCTATAACCACATCAGAGAGTAGATGAACATATATTCTTAGCTTTACATCCTTGTTACACTGGTTACCCTCAGCAGTTTGATGACCGTGTATTTGTGGGCTATCAACTGTTTTTCCTGGGTTTTGTTTTTTTTTTTTAAAAAAAAGAAACGTTAATTGGTTGGAGCTTAACAGAAGTGTCTCCTTTATAATTGAAGTGGAGTCATTAAAGTCAGCTTCAATTTGTTTGATATCTGGAATCAAAGAAATAAAACATAGCCTGCAATCTATAGTTGTTTGTTACATAAGAAAAGCTGTATTTTTCCATTTGGAAAGGTAATTGTTGATATGATCGCCTGTGAGGTTTAAAGTCTATTCTCTGTCAAAAAACTCAATGTTCCTTCCACTGAAGTCAATAGCAAAGTTTTTCTTTAAAAAAAGCTGTTATTGTTTCTATACAGTCTCTTTGTCCATGGGACCAGAGATGAAAGAAACAGGAAAAATCCACTTTCTTTCCAGTGTTTGGAAGTCAAAAATAATAAAAAGTATCCAATAATTATCAGTTCCTGATTTTCTAAGGTTCTCTCTTTATTCTGTATGTGAAAAGTCTCATCTGAAACATTTTGCACATGGAAAAATCTCACCCCTCTCACCTGCTAACACACCACTCCCAAGTGCTTTTGCTCCAGAGGGAAAGCTTATGTTACTAACTACTAATCATTAGCTGATTTACATATGTTGTGTCCCTTAATCTGAGCATACAGCTATTGTTACGTGTTGCAAAACAAAACAAGATGAAACCATGCAGGGCTATGGAGTGATGAGGAGCCTAGAGTACCTCTCATGTAAGGAAAGGCAGAGAGAGCTGGGGCTGCTTAACCTGGAGAAGACCAAGAGGGGAATCTGACCAGTGCTTACAAATATCTAAAGGGGGGCTGTCAAGAGGATGGAGCCTTTTTTTTCCAGCAGTGCACAGCAACAAGACAAGGGGCAACACGCACAAACTGGAACACAGCAAGGTCCATCTCAACATGAGAAAACACTTCATTTTGAGGATAACTGAGCACTGAGACAGGCTGCCCAGAGAGGCTGTGGAGTCTCCTCTGAAGAAATCCCAAACCCACCTGGACATGATCCTGTGAACCCTACTCAACATGATCCTGTTTCAGCAAGGGTCAAACTACATGATCTCCAGAGGTCCCTGTCGACCCCCACCCTTCTGTGGATCTCAGGAAGATATTTTGCACTAAGCTAAATCTAGCAGCAACATATTTCTCCGGCCAGCAGAAGCCAACTTCTTTTGAGGGATGCCAAAGGAAGACATGCACTTACTTCTGCATTGATCAAGCCTTGTCTTTGTTGCTGCATGCCATTTTAGTGATCTGAAATAGGAGTTGAAAACCTACAAATTTCCAGGTCCTCTGTACATTTCTCTGCCGCATATTCAGTGTATAGTTCTGTGAGAGGTTTCATATGCCAAGTCTTGCTTACTGTTCTCAACTATTTCCTAATGAAAATTTTTATGTCTCCTTACAAACCTTGCCTGGAAAGAAATCCTGGAAGTCAGAAGTCTGACTTGCCATCCTTCCTTCAGCAGGTGATTTGTATTCAGGGAGCTCATGCATGCTTAAAGGTAAAATTTAAATGTTAACCTAAAATCAGAATAGGACTTTCCCCTTCTCAAGTTTGATCCTTTGTGTATTTTTGTCCTGTTTTCAGGGGACAGGAGTTTGTACAGGAATTTCAAATCCCTTGCATTGGCTCATTCTGTGAAGCAACAATTTCCTGAGTCCATTCCACAAGCCCCTTCAACTCAGGATCGTTCACAAATTGAGAAAGGTGAAATTTATTTGCATGGAAAGGACTTGCTAATCCTGAAAGAACGAAGACATGGTCTGGATAGTTTTTCCTGGAGTCACAAATTGCATTTCAGTGGCTTTATATTAAAATCTCAGGTGTCTTCCCAAGTACTAGTTTTCTTGCAGGTATACAAGCTAGAAAGTCCCACTGAAACTAAACTTATTTTGTTCTCTGCTCTTGTTTTAAAATATATGTATGGAAAGGAACACTCTGAGCTTGTCCTGATTTCAGCTGGGATACAGTTAATTTTCTTTTTAGCAGCTGGTATAGTGCTGTATGTGGTACCCCAAAGGGATATTCCTCACCATATGACATAATGCTCATTATCTAAGCAGGGGAGGTATCTGTGAGGGCACATGGCTCAACGTTGCTGAGCATTGGTTCCAGGTGGTACACAATTGTGCTGTGCTTCACTACTTTTGTATGATTTTCTCACTATTATACTCTTTATCTTTGGTTTTTATATTTTTAATTAATAACTTCATAATTATTGTTATTATTAACTTCTTTTTCTGTCCTATTAAACTGTCAGTCTCGGCCCACAATTTTCACCTTTTTCTTTCACTCTTCCCCATCTCACTGGGGAAGGGATGGGGGGGAGTGAGCACAAGTTTGTGTGGTTGTTTTAGCTGCCTGACAGGTTGAACCACAACAGAGCTTCTCTCAAATGCATGAACGGCAAGGAAAACACAATGCTGAAGCAGAAATGCGGTCTGTACAGCCACCTCGTGCAGTGGGATCACACTAGTCTTGACAAAGTCATTTCATGAGGAAATTAGACACAAAAATATGTATCACGAGTCTATCTTTTGCTCCTCCTGGAAGAGGCCTTCCACTTCACCTGTATCAAAGGATTGTTTCATAACCAATTCTTATTTCTCCATTTTTTCCTCCTGTTTTCTGCCAAAGTTCTGCTATCATCTGTTATATTATCAGAATTTGCTTTGAAAACACATTTTCCCTTACTGGCCAGACTTTTTAACAAGAAGGAACACGGCAGAGAAGAAAAGTACCACTTACAGCATGGGAGGTTGGAGGGAAAACAGATACACAGAACCCTTCTCCAGCTAGCAAAAGAATGATTGTTCTTTACTAAAGAAAAAATTACTGCATGAAATTCATGAACTCTGCTACATGGGACATCAATCTAAAGAGTCAAAATAGTATCTCTTCAGCTGAAAGAGAAGCTGTGGCTCAGCAAATACTTTTGAGTTACAGCATGACCACAGATTCTTTCCTGAGCAACTTCTGGTCAGATATTTGGTTCTGTCATTCCTGCTGATCCATTTTTCACCTTCTGGGGAGCCTTTCGTGGAGATTCCTCAGAATAATGGGACTCATTTTCTGAATAGATTTTGAATAAGCACTTAGAGTCTTGCGGGTGCTTGATCTCATCTGCATCCATGACTGAATTACTCCACATTCAATTACAACTCCAACACTTCAATAAGACATTAAACACACTTTACCATTAATTAATTACTGAGATATAAATACTGCCTTTTCAGCACACTGGAGAGAGAACACAAGTAGAGAACATGCCATAAAGATAAATCACACAGCTAACTCAGTGACTTAGGTAAAAAATACAGCTAGTATTAGTGTTCAGCTGATAGACTCCCTGGGATGAATTTTTAAGATGTTTAAGTTTGTGACATTTATGACATGAAAGGCAAACTATTGTACCTGCAGGGAAAGTAAATAGGAGGGGCCACCAAAGCTTGCCTACAATTCATATTAATGCTAGGTAGTATGATTTAGAGTCATTATATAATGTCATAGAAGAAGCAGATATAGATGTCTAAAAGAAGGAATCTTTCCTAGTAGATGCCTAAACAGATAGGCAGTTGAATGAAAATACAAAGCAAGACATCTCATACATATTCTATACAGAAATCCATTACTATTCTCTCTATATTTCAGTGACAGACACAAAGAAAAAAAAAAGAAGAGGAAAGATGCAAACCTACAAACCATGTCAGATATTATTGAATTAGTTTGACAATTCAAAGCAAACAAGTGAAGTAAAAACCCCAAAATAACACCTCTTGTTTTGCCCCCTCAGTATCACCACAGTCCACAAGGATCAACAAAAAGAAATAAACAGTTCCTAACATATCAGGTACTATTGATTATTGATGGAAATCAGGTACTATTGAGTAGTGATAGAAATCAGGAAATTAAAGATATGAGTGTATCAGTCCCATGCCCTTACTGGTCAATTAAGACCCTTTTTCATTCATCAGACATCTGCCCATATGAATCTTTCCTGTCTAAATTCAAGTGACAGATAATTAAAAAGAAGGGATCATTTGTCCCTGTCTATTCCTTGGGGAAGGGTGGAACAAACTCACAAAACAATCCAAGTTATTTAAGCACAGAGAGCCGGGCCTGGATGTTTGATTCAGGCAAAGCTTGTGCTGATTTCACAATGACATGTGAGACAGGCACCGTGTATGGGGAGGCTGCAGCAGCCTGATCTCTTTATGGCTCAGTTGCATCTCTGCACAGCAGCCCTGAAAAGGGAGGGCTGCCTATTTCACCAGCAGGAACAGTCCCAAGGAGCACAATACAATCACAATCCCAAGAAACATTGTTCTTTAGGGACATGCTTTTCCTTCAGTTCTGCCTTCTGTGGTTGGGAACAGTATTTTGTTGTTGCCTTGTATTAGAAGAATTAATTTCCTTCTGGGCAGAGAAACAGTTATTCTGTCCAAAAGGAGGCGAGACAGCTACAACTCCTCCCAAATCCTTTACTAAGGGTATAGCCACCAGCTTATCTTGCTTTTTTGCTTTGCATCTGGACCTAGGGAAGTCAAAGGGAGCACAAACACAAGTTCAAGAGGAACCTGCAAGGGCATTTCCTTTTATTTGCAGGTTGTCTGTATTGACATCAAGGCCTGAAAGAATGAGAAAAGAAAGGTGGAAATGAAATGTAATACCAGTCCATTTGCAAGATACACTGTTGTCATCACCCCCTGACTTTAAAAGTCAGCATCTGCCCTGGTTTCAGCTGGGTAAGAGTTAATTTTCTTCTTAACAGCTGGTACAGTGCTGCATTTTGGATTTAGATTCAATATTTAAAAGAATTAGTAAAACACTGAGTTTTTAGCTGTTGCTGAGCAGTGTTTATTTACAATTAAGTCAAGGACTTTTCAGCTTCCCACTCCTTGCTAGCAAGGAGGTATGAGCCTTCTGCAGGAGACGCACAAGAAGCTGGGAGGGGGCATAGCCAGGACAGCTGACCCCAACTGGACAAAGGAATACTCCACACCATATGACATCATGCTCTATATATAAGCTGGAGGGAATTGGCCAACATGCTCCAACCACTGCCTGGGGACGGCATGGGCATTGGTCAGCAGGTTGTGAACAACTGTGTATTGCAGCACTTGCTATATATTCTATTATTATCATCTCTTCCTTTGCTGTCCTATTAAACTGCCTTTATCTCAGTCTGTGAGTTGGGTTTTTTTTTTGCCCTGTTCTCCTCCCCATCCCGCTTTTGGGCAGGTGAGGGAAGGAGCAGCTGCATGATGCTTAGTTGCCAGCTGGAGTTAAGCCACAACAATCTTTGGACTTTCAAGCAGAATTCCTAATGCTTAAAAATTAATCCTGTATCTATCAGTAAGAAGTGAGAGTTATAACTTAGCAGCGTCCACTCTTTGTCTCAGAAATCACAGACAAATGCACACAGCCTGAATGCCAGCTATGTCTCTACTCCTAACACTACCCATTCACTGGGTTCCCACACCACCACACAGCAAAACAGTGGGAAATATTAGTCTAAGGGTCCAAAATAGAATTAGATTTTCATAATTCTCATTTAAAACCCAAAAAATATATATAGATAAAAAGCTCATAGAATTTCTGGTATGTTGTGGTTTAGCCTCAGCCAGCGAATAAGCACCACGGCCACTTGCTCATTACCTGCCCCAGTGGGACAGGGAGGAAAATCAGCAGCCTAAGCAGTGATCCCTTTTTCTCAGGTATCTCCCCTGCCTTAATGCCTTATATACTGAGCATGATGTCCTGTGCTATGGAATATCCTCTTGTCCTGTTTGGGTAAGTTTGTCCTCTATCCCCACCAAATACAAGGATGTGATGGAATCAGGAATTTCACCCAAATGTCCAGCCCTCCAGTCTGTATTTCTGAACTGTACTTCAGTTTCACTTGACAGCCCACCTGAGTCATACCAAATCCAGAATTTCTTCAGACTATGACTACACCCAATCTGCTATGCTGAACTATTATTGAGTATGATTCAACCCAAAAATGTTTCTGGTTAATGGCTCAGAAAACAATTAGACTGCAAAGAGTCTTCCCCAAGTCTTATTTGTTGGCACAGCAACAGCCCACCCATCAGGTGACATCACACCATCACACCTTCCCTAATCCCATGAGGGGCTTTTTCTCCTCAATAGCTCAAGCAGTCTCCAAGGGAAAAGGGTTTGCCAGATTGTCACTTCCAGTCCTTGTTTGATGGGGACTTCTACACTGTTGCTGCTAGGCAGCCACCCTGACAGAGCTTACTGTCTGCAGATGCGTGTCAATATCTGCAATTTGTAGGCACAAACTTGCCAGCAAGAGGAGGGTTTTAGATGGAGTTTCAACATCCTTTCCTCCCCTCATTGCCATCTTGTCACCATAGTATCACTTCTGTACGGGATTCAGAGAATTCATTGAAATGATGGCATTGAGATGGGCACAAGTGATGCCAGGCCTCCCACAACCAATCTGCTCCTCCATTCAGATGAGTCTACAGTTCCTAATTGGCTACTATTGACCTAAAGCAAACTTAGCTGAATCAGTATCATTATTAAACCAAAATGTAACTCATGGGGTGACTAGGTTCTTTTATCACTTAGGAATTTAAGATTTTAAAGACTCTTCCACACGACTTCCACATGGATGGTTTTCCTGCGAAGTGTCCTTACTACGATAGAAATTTTCTTATAAAAAAAGACTTGCTGGATGTTCAGAAAATGGTAATGGGGGTAAACAGTCCTGCTACTGCACAAACAGAGCCTCAGAATAAAACAATATTGTCTTTTGATCTGAGAGTTACATCCTCTAGAACAAATAAAGACAATTGTGTTCCTTTTGCTTGTGACAAACCTGTTTGGGATATTTGATGGTTTAATACACTAGTGAGAGCAAGAAACTATAAGGTCACTCTAGAGTACCTCATTCTTGCTCAAACTTCTCCTTTCTCCTAGCTTTTTTGCTTTCTACAGCATGACCGCACCAATGCTGCTCCTGGATATCTCTGTGTGCATGTGTGTGTTTATCTCTCTAGAGGCTTACAAGGAAAAAAATAAGACAAGATGCTGTGTTTCTAAGAGGTAAGGCTCTGATTTCAGGCTTGCTTTCAATTATATTAGAGATTTGACCCCATAATATGTGTTCTAACCATGAAGAACTGTATCTTCCTATTAACATGCACAACAGTTTTTTAATGAACATATAAAGGCCAATATGGTGCCCAGTTACAAGTTTCCTTAGTATTACATTGCATACATGACAGTTCATTGCTAATGCAACCCATCTGGTTTCTGGAAGCGACTGGATACAATTGTCTACTACTTTTATCTGAACTGATTTCAAATGAATTTTTGTATGTGAGAACGGCCAGCCATGTCAAAAGGGACTTTGACAGGGTAATAAATACTGCACCTATAAATAGACTTTGATCCATGAGCAGAGAAAACATCTCCAACAATTTCTTAGTGCAATGACAGTGAAATAATGAGAATGAAATCCAGACTGAGCATCATTCAGTATGTTGTTTAACTCCAAGTACTTAAACAGTTGCTTGTGAACCAATTTATTCATTATCTATTATGGATAGAGCTGGAAGCAGCAAGATAGGTCTGTAAATAATAAGCTGAGTGGGCTCACTTTCTCTCTTTCTTATATAGCAGGATAACATTTGTTTTCTACTATTCTGATGGAAAAGTTCCAAGACACAGTGATAAATTGAGCATATAGGTGATAGGGCCCTGGTATTACATGAGCAGCCAGTTTAAAAATTTTTGGAGATACACCAGCAACACATCCCATCAGAGCCTGCTGCTGCCATTTCTACATTTGCATAAGCCAGGCTGTCTCACAAACTGCTGCTCCTGTTCCTACAGCTTTCCCAAGCCAAACTCCTTCAATCTGTTGCAGTTTTGAAGGCCAAACCCCTTCAATCTGTTGGTGCTGTTTCCAAGTGTGGCTGATTCTCCAGCAGTTGCCCAAGCCAAGATCCGGAGTAGTCTTTTGCCGTTTATTCTTAGCTTGCTCAGCTCTGATCCTGCCTAGCTTTAGCCACCAAAGAGCAACCCTACACAGCTGGAACCTGCTCACCTCAGACCGCTCTACTGAAAGAAGGAAGAGCCAACCCTGAAGCTCTGTTCAGATCCTAGGTAAAGCTGAATCACTGAGGTAACCTGAAGTAGTTGGGATGAATTGGATCCCAAGCCCTCCACTAGGCTACACAAAGGATTGCTTCTTCTCTATTGAATCACATAATCCAAATGCAATACACACAATTGTAATAGGGCACAATTCTAACACAAGGCACTTAGAATCATTTAGGTGCATGATACTGGAATGGTATATTTACTTTTTTATTATTGACACTTCACTTGCATCTGTACACGGAAGGATTTGGTAGAGGATGAGTGTGGTATTCCCCAGTGTGTCATGCCATTCCTACCATATCATGTGAGGCAGGGTAGGCCACCACACAGCACTCACACATTCCACGGTCACATCTACCCGCTAGCAATGCTTTTAAAAGTTTCATTAACCAAATCCTTTGGTTTTGTTACCTTCCTGGCTCACCCCTAAAGAAACAGCAAGCAAAGGCAGTACTCTAAATGGAGACCTCCAAGCAGCTCTTTCCCTTTCATAGCCCAGGGAGACATGGGAGAAACAAGGAAAGTGTGTATGGTACCTGAGCTGGAATGACTTTACAGCAACTACCCTGTTTCCCTGCCAATTCTAGATTGAAGCTTTCTACTGGCTTAGTGCCTGTAACAACAATGTTGACTACCTTGAACCACAACAGGCGAAGACCTAACCTACAGTAAGTTTATGTCTTGTTAACATAAGCCATGCTAGAAGGAGGCTGGCAGCGTCCCTCAGCCAGAATCATCTTTTACAATTCAAAAGAAGTGTCAGATGAACAAACCACAGCGATTAAACTGATGCCACCTGCCCACTTCTGCTGCACCTCATCATCTCTGGGAGTCAGGCACACAGGTCAGCCATGGGCCCGGGAGCAGCAGCTTCAAAAGACAAAGACATTTTTCCCCACGTCGTTACTTGCTGGATTCTACTTGCAAAATTATTTTATTCCGTATCTTGATAAGGACATGTCACATTCAAACAAAGAGGTCTAGCAGGTCAGATATTCCCCATCAGCATGTTCCCATTGCTGTCTGCATACGCCTGACAAGTGTGTTTATTATAGCTTCCTCTTCACTACCCTCGGAGATGTGCTGTCGCTTATTTCACAAGGCTACACAATCAATGTAAACACTTCGAAACTTAAAGGAGGTTATAATTAACAAGGAAGATGTCAATTCATGACGACCTATTGAAACATCGGCTACACAGTTGGAAAATAATACAAGTAAATTGGCTATAGAATCAAACTAAAAATATTCCATCTCATGTGCTGTTGAGGTTAACAGCAGGTATAGCTTTAATGGAGAGTCAGTCTCTGCGCCCGTCTTGAAATACATCCCTCATTGCTTGGCTGTGCTTTAAGCGTCCAAAACATATGTAGAAAATTGGCAAAGAAAGGTCTGGGCCTTGGACTAATATTTTTTTTCCTTTTTCTCTTTTTCCCCCCTCCTAACAATGCAGTGTTATGAATACTGCTACAGATGTGAGAAAACAATAGCATTTTATTGTTGTAAATGTTTACTTTTTTATCAAAACCACCAGACCTAGCACTTTTCATCTCCACAAAGCTTTAGAAACAATACCCAGTAATGATCAATTATTATTGTACAACCAATGAATACTAAAAATAGCAAAACATGAAAGCAAAGGAAAAGTGATTTTTTCCTAAAAAGTTGTTCTTTTTAATGCTGCTATCATCTAGCAGGCTGTAATAATTGCCTGGTACTGTATCTGCATCTCTCACATGACCAAGATACATTTGGGAACCAAGTGTGCAACTTTTTGCTTACAAATCTGTCATCTATTGAGGAAGATGACTATTTAGAAATCTGTCTCTCACTATGGTGGTTTTCCATTGTTCCCATTTTCATAGTGCACATTCAATTCTTAAAACAATAAGCCACTACAGAAACACACAAATAAGTTTTCTGCTGGAATGAAAGGTTTTCCCAGGGTTTTCTTCACATCCCCATGCACTGTTCAAATAATACATTGCATTTTCTGTATAAGTGTATCCTGATACAACAGTTAATAAATATTCTTTTTCACCTGGTTGACAGAGAACACGTTTAATACCCTGAAGACTAAATACACTAGGTAAGAGAGAAACCAGAGCTGGTCCTGAGGCATTACAGTACCTTAACCTGTACTCATATCCAGAACAGTTAAAATTCAAAAAAGCAATAACTACTCCTAAAGACTGGGAAGTACTTTGATGCAGATGCAGAATACATATGTAACAACAGTGCTCATATAACTGCAAATTAATTTATGTTAAGAGAGGTTCAGAATGCTAAACACCTTTATTGGAGACAAATTATGATTTTTTTTTCTATTCTCTGAGGGTGTATTAATACATCTCTTGTCAAGTTGTTGCTGAGATACCATGTTACCCAAGCGCTTATATTGTGATTTATAAAAGAAAAGGAAAAATTCTGCATGTATTATGGATTGTCTACCCACTCTCCTGCTACCTGCACCTATTGTTTACAGCAGTGTTCCAGTGCAAGCAGGTACAGAAGGCTGCTGACATTTCACAGGGGTTGTATTTACCCCCCGAGTTCATAACTCAAGCAGCAACAACTGCTCTAGTTTAAAGCTGCGTAAGGATTGAGTCACTTCAGTGTGTGTGGTTTTACTTATTAAAATAATGGGGTTTAGACCAAAAACTCAAATGACATCTCTGCAAAAAGCTTGAAATGCTTGGAAAGTTAATTAGTACTACAACAATAGAATACAGACCACCCAGCCTCATTAAAGGAAAACACTTTGATCAAAAAAAAAGCTTCACAAGCCAACGATATAAAGTTGTTGTTGTTATAAGCAGCAAACTGTCAGCCAAGATACCTACAGCAGAAACTTGAAGAAAACCAACAAAAATACCCACCAATGCTTCCCAACCTCAACACTTTTTCTTCTTAAATCCACACCAGCATCACAGCTGGAATATTCCCTTAAAAACTACTAAATATAGGACACATTTTGCATCAGTCCCAGAAGCTGCAGTCACAATACTTTGACATGCTAGTGCGTATTTAGCATGCAGACCTGTGTCCACCGTCCTTCCTATCAACTGACTAGTAGAGCAGGTGAAGTTTAAGTTATACCCAGGACAAACATTAAATGTGTCTAAAAAAAAGGAAAAAGACACTTCCTCACAAATATGAATAATATGTTTGCACACAATCACTCGCTAAAAATCAAGAGAAACCTTACAAATGAGAGAACAGTTAGGCTTCAGGATCTTAAAGGCCTTGTCTGTGATTCTATGAATTGAAGGATAAAGGTCTTGCACCTAGATATAGCAAAAGGCAGAATAAAAATAAGAACTTGGGAAACAATGATTTACCTTACGTGTGTACCTTAGAACTGCTTCCCTCTCAAGATATTACAGTACTGTTGACATTCAACATCTTCAATCATGAATACAGATCATTAATACCAAATAATTAATGCCACAAGTTCTGTACTATTAGATGTATAGATTCTTTCCTCCATGGCAATGATTTAATTCACCAGAAGCAGCCTGTGAAGTGTATCAGGATGCCGGGTTTTGGGGTGGTATTGGCTGGTTTTGTTGTGGGTTTGTTGGGGTTTTTTGAAGTGACCAGCGCAATATCAAGATAGTAGTTTCTTTCTCAGTTCTACAGTTCCAGAAATAACTCTGGGCATCAGAGGAACCATTCTGCAGTCTGCCAGTGACTGTGCTGTGACTCCTACAAAGGAGGGATGTTGCACAGTGTTGCACTTACTTTGTTTGGAAGGAAGAAAGTAGAACCAAGCCCTGAGTTCAGATGACCCACGCTCCAGATGCCAGAAAGAAGAATTTTGCTTCCTAATCTATCAGTCATATAAGCCATTTATATGAAGACACAGACTCTTAGAGACTCTAGCACTGCCGCTCAAACATTTTATGAAGACTTTGTCATCCCGTCCTCTAGAACAGGATAACATCACCCCCATCCATTGAATTAGTTAACATTGCTGGTTGGTCTAAAGCTCTTCCCCTCACACACAATCAGTAAAATACCCTAAAAAAACCTAGCAATGAAAGTACCAGTACAATATAACAACCATATAATAACTTCTAATAACAAGTGATCTTACTGCCTTAGGCAGTCTTGCACAACAAAAGCTGAACTGCTGAGTAACTGTGATCAATAATACATCAACAAAGACGTGGTAGATCTTTAAAATCCATAGTGCTTATTTGAAAGGGATTTGGGGGTCACCAAAAGCAACATGACCCAAATTGTATTTACTTCTCTCTGAATTAATCTGAAAGCAACTTCAATATTTACTGACTTCATTTTTATAATTTTGGGCCATTAAATGGGATATTATCATTTTAAAAAATCAAGTGAGTAATTGTATGTCTTGTTGATATTATGCACATATTATGCTCTTACAGCTTTTATAGGTTTTCCTTATCTTTTACCATGGGAGAATATATCCATCAAAAATTGTCCAGTTTTGCTAAAACTTCTTGGCACCATAAAAAGAATGACATGACTTGAATGTTTGCAAACTTACATCACTAAAATAAGGAACATCATATGAGTCTAAAGGCCTGGTAGCAACCATTGCTCATCCTCTCGCTGTAGGGATATTGCACGCTAGTCCTTCAAAGAGACAGCAAAGGAGATAAGCCTAGAATGACTATGTCTAAATAAAAGAGGAGTTTCAACAGAGTTAAACTCCTTTTAATACACCTGTAAGTCATACATCTCAAGTCCCAAGTATTCTCTGCTATCATTCACTTCAACAGGAGGCATTAGGAGTTAGCAGAATTCAGTTTAAAGTTCTAACAGCAAGTGGCATATCAAGAGCATATTACACTCCATCACCAGGATTCTGAAACGCTGAGCATTTTTTAATATAGCACCCCAGGTGTTTGCTGCTTAAAACATACTCTACATGAGCATCCGCAGATGGCATGTCAACAGGGAGCCATCTAGATTCAAATGCACTAGCATTCACTTTGGGACCCCATGCTGGGACCCAAAACTAAACAAAAAAACCCCACCAAACCCAAACCCAGCAACAAAACACAGGCAACAACAAAAAAGGGGGGAAGGGGGTGGGAAAGCAAACCCGCTGGATTAGCCAGTGTGAAGTGTTCTGGTGCCCAGCAAATAGAGGACCTGGTACTGCAGTCCTCATTCAAGAAGACCACCCCAATGAAAATAAACAAGAGCAGCAATTCAAGCAGTCTACTACAAAGGTAATATTCTCCCTGGATAACTCAACCATGAATAATTCAGTTTAGGTTAAGCTCAAGTAAGACCATTACTAACTGTTTTCATGTATGGAGGATTGATTTTTCTTTCAGTATGAAAGGAGACACTGGTTGCAGTGCTTCAAAAATGAAGATATAGCACACGCTGTTGATTTGATCGAAGCATGCTGTAGATGATATATCTGCGCTTTGCCTCATACCACACGGGAGGGAGGGGAGGGGAAACCTTCTTCATCGCAGTTCCACAGTTACATACTGCATAGCTAAATTAGTTAAATGTGACAGATCTAGAGAGGAACATAAGAAGCAAGGAAAAAATTATACAGGTATTTCTTGTTCCTGTAAACTTAATTGCAACATTTAAGGACTTTAATTCCAGAGATTGTTCAGCCTACAAACAACAATAACATGACCAAAGGTATCAAATATCAATAATTGTTAGTAATTTATACACAGGCTGCATAGCCAGGAGGAGGCACACGATGAATAAATGGCACATAAATCAAGACCTATATGTGAGCAGAACACCAATTGTATTTGACAGACATATGTAAAGCACTGCCTACAGAAAGGCTTATATGCAGAGATTTAGAACAAAAACAGAACACTACACTGCATTGTCTTTGAGAGACACAGAAATGAAACCACGTTATAGAAAAGGAAAGCTGGGGTTTATTGGCTATAGATCATAGAATCATAGAATGGTCTGGGTTGGAAGGGACCACAGGGATCATAGCGCTCCAACCCCCCTGCCACAGGCAGGGCCCCCAACCTCAGGCCTGGATTTACACAAGGTTGCCCAGGGCCCCATCCAACCTGGCCTTGAACACTTCCAGGGACGGGACATCCACTACTTCTCTGGGCAGCCTGTTCCAGCACCTCACCACTCTTTCCGTAAAAAACTTCCCCCTAATATCTAATCTAAACCTTCCTTCATTTAGTTTTTATCTAGATAAGAGTCTATACCTGCAAAGTAAGCATCAATGGCTTACTTTGACTCTCATTTGTCATTTAAAAACACTTTGGAAAGAAAAACAGCTCTAGAAGAATATGAAAGATAAAAATAAATTAGTTGTTCAGTTTCCATGAGACCTTAACAGCCCTGTAATAGCATGAAAACATTTCATATCTAGGACTATTACACTCTACTGTGACAGTCTAGAGAGTAAAAGCCATCCTACCCACAGCCATCATCACCTAATTTAATAACAATCTAAAATTAAGAGAAATTGACTCAGTAAATGCTTCAAAAAGATTATTAGAATGAACCATGATGGTAGAAATCACTTGCCTGAAAACTGTTTAAATAATTTGCATTATTACTGTTCACTTTCAAATGTTACTTCATGAAAGACTATCCAGATACTTCTAGCATGAAGTAATTGTTTATCCAAAACTGTCCTATCGTCACATATTCCTGTAAAAAAATATAACGAGTCTTGCTATAAGTATTGCTTGACACTGATCAAAAATTGGAACAGCTCGAGTGTTTAAGATGCATAACTTAAAAAAAAAACAAGATGAACCTGTAATAACTTGTCAATGAACAACTGTGAATTAAATTTACCCTTTAGACAGTTGCTTATGGAGAATGTAGTCCCTGGGTTTGTTGGGTTTTTTTATTGCCCATGTATTACATAGTATAGCAAATTCTCTATTAAAAACAAGCAATTCTTTCAAAAAAAAAAAAAAGGGAATAGTGTCTCCATAGAGGACCACTAGCTTACAAGAACTGCCTTGCCTAGTTTCATTGCTATCATTAGAATATGCCATAAGGACTAGTCTTAGTTTACATGCAAAACCCTCTCTGCCTGAGAAGTAAATTAGAAGTCTTCCAAGGCTCATTTACTGTCTGCAGACAACACTTAGTACAATGTGATTAGAAGCCACATTTAGCATTTCCACAGTGAGCTTTACTGATGCCGAGCAAAGAGTTGGAAGTGCTTTCGAAGAGAAGTCTGCCCTGAAAGCAGGCTGCAGAAACACCAATATTGAAAGCTGTGTTTATTGTTGCTTTATACACGTACACAGTATATGTGGGCACATCTATATCACAGTTCTTTTGAGTGCCAGCTGTGCAAATGAGTTTTAATTCGCTCTGTCTGCACACTGTACAGTTTAGAAATTTCACCCTTTCCTTATGCCTTGGTGGCACCAAGTCTTCCTGTGGAGTTACTCCTCAGTCAGACCACCACCAGTAAAGCATGAAAACACTGGAGTCTTGCAGACTGCTGAGATGCACAAGCAGGTTTACAAATACACAGGGACTGAACTGAAGCCACACTAATGTTAAAAATAGGGAAAACAACCCACAGTTTTTCAATATTGTTTTGTAGAAGCTTAAGAGGTAAAACCATGCTGTCTCACCAGCTTGTTACTTATCTTGCTAACGCTACTGAAAATCCAAGTCTGCTATGCTTGAGGAAACCAAACTTGATTCAGTCCTAACAACAGATAAAATACAGAAGTAAAGAAGCCAGCTGAAAGATTCCTATAAGCTTCAATATGTGTTGTACCAAGTGCATCGCAATTTTGCTTTGCTTTTCTAAACAAACTTGATTATGCCAGCTACCCTCTATTGAGCAAACTCTAGGAACGTAGATATAGCCTACAGAGTTATTTAAATTACTGGGATGGTCTTATTTCATGATCTAAAATTGCATTGTCTCATTAAAAGGGAGGTGGACGATCTACCCAAGTACACATTCATTAATTCAAGAGTTTTATGCGCATCATTTCAGCTAAATATGCACAAAAATGTTTCAGTCAGCTTTGCCAGTCCACTACTTCAAATTGATTAACAGTTTTAAAGGTAAAAGCGTGGGCAGGATACTATTTCCCACATCTCTTTCCTAATCTTCCTAATATTTCCCTATGGAAAACAAACAAGTAATAAATTCTAGCCAGAAAAAGCAAACTTTTAACATTTCTTTTCATAGCTTACACATGTTTATAGCTTTATTTTGCTATTGTCTTTTAAATTAATAAAAATATCTATTTAATACAAAGTACTGGGAAATTTATATTTCTTTTTTATTATATTACAGGCATAACTGTGATAGAGTGAACTGGACATAAGTTAGACAACATGAAGTAGGCAACAGTAAAATATGGTACATGATAAAAGTCAGTAATTGTCTTCCATTTGATGGCTGAGATAGCAAGTATTCTGCTTCTTCTCTGGGCAAGAATTCTGCAGGAAAATGCTCCTTAACAAGACTAAATTCTATGATTTCACTTATTCACTATAATATGTTTGTTTATGCACTGGTTCAATGATAAAATATCCATGTGCTTCCTGCAACAATTCTCCATTTCTGTATAAAAAAATCAGAAATCAGAATTTTGCCTCTCATTAACCAACTAAGGTATGCCCCTCCATTTTCAACAGCATAATTCATTAACATGTACAAGGACATGAAAATTAGCATAAAATCCTCCCCGATAGACAGCATCTTTGGTAATTAAACCCTAAGAAATCAGATCTTTGGTTTGGGCAACACTGTCTCCATAGTCACTGGCTGCACGCACCCTGAACATGTATCAAGCTGTTTCCAGGTTAAAAAACCCCTTGTTTCATCTCAGGAGGGTGAACCAGAGTGGCTGAGGCAGGGTAACAGCTCCACGCTTCTCTGAAGGTGGTCTTGTTCCCCACCTCCCCTCCAGCCTCACCCTGCTCAGCCCAGACTTGCCCAGCACCAGCTCTGGCATCATTTGACCTTCTTGATTCCACTCACAGACCCAGCAGAAAACCATCCATCTTTTTGCAAATTATTTTTCTTTTTTTTTATTGCTGGGTTTTTTTTTTTCCTCCCGGCCTAGTAAGTCAAACCAACTCAAGGGTAGGTAGAGATAAAAGCTACAGCTGACACCAGCTGTGCAGATAAGCCCAGAGAGCAAGGGTGGAGGAATGAAGATGGAGGAGAAAATGGAATATTCCCTTTAGCTGCACTAAGATCAGCTTGAGCTCCTGCAACAACTTTGAAATGTCACTGATGGAAAACCGAGATAAAGAGCATTAAGGAAAGTTCCAGCTCAAACCAGACTAAAAGCCAATGTCAAACACAGTGAGCTTGGAGAAACAGTCCTTCCCTGGATCTTTTAAGGGTGTATGTAGAGTGCTTCAACTGACACCCAGGGGTAAAGCTAACCATATTTACCGACAGTGAAAGGCACAGGCAGGCACCGAGCAAACATCTGAGCTGTGGTGTTTACCGCAAATAAACGGATATAAAAATGGCAGCAGCTATAGAGAAGTGGCATACTTAGGATAGGCAGGCGAGTTTGAGACATCAGTTTGATTTGTGAAACTGCACCCAACTGCATATCATGCTCGTGATCTTTATTTTATTTTTTATTTTAAACCTTAGGTACATTTTGAAGTTTGCCAAACAATACTGTAAACAAGTGTTTTCAAAACACATACTGTCTTTTGCTCTGAAAACAGGCCACAGTGGATGATGAAAAAACACTAAGCTGCTCTTTCAATACAGTGGCTCAAGAAAATAGATATTTATGAGCAACAGGAAAGCTTCTAAGTGATGAATATGAGTGCATTTGCAAATCCTTCCTAGGGGGACTAAACAGTTTAAAGAAATACCTTAAATTTTATTTTGCTTTTAATTTAGTGGTTCAAAACTAACCTAAGCTGAGAGTAGAGGCAAATAGCTATTACTATCTGCTGGCTGCTGGGCAGCCTATGCAAAAATGAACCGTTAGTTTTAAACCTGTTCCTATTAGATAAATTTTCACTTTGTAAAATCACCTCTGTAACCAAAAACCTTCATCAGCAATCTGTGTCCTCCGCACATGGAAATAGAGATACACAAAAACTTATTACTGATAAATTAGCTAGTTCTTTCCTGTCAGAGCAGGGAAGGAGCTGCTGCAGATGAACTACATTGCAGTTATGCCTAACCTAGTCCTACAGCACTGGTGTTTTGTCTAGGGGCTTCTACATGCTGGGAAACAGTCTTTTCCATTATTTCCCAGGGGCCCAGATCTAAGTGTAGTAGACGATTTCACAATTAGTCTATTTTCTCATGAGATGCAGCCTAAATTTTTCTTCCTCTTAACTCAATCGCATTTTTTAACTCAAATTCTCTTCTGCTCTACATAATTCTTCTCTCTTCTGTTGTCTAAATCATAGTAAAATTTGTAATGCCTTCCCTTCCCCCTGTACCTCACCAAACAAAATGTTTTTAGAGTTTTCATCCAGGTTTTTTGTTTGTGGGTTATTTTGGGAGGGTGAGGGTGGTAGTGGTTTATCATCTTATCCCATCTTCACATCTCTCTGTCAGCTCCACAACTCCTCACCAATTTACATTTCTTATATCCCCAGGCTCCACCAGATCACACAACAGACCAACTCTTGAGATGGATGCTGACGGAGCACAGGTTCCCTCCTGAAGCCACAACCCCCATTGCAGGACTGTAGGATGGCTTCTGCTCCCTCCTTTTTTCATACAACATAGCTTCATTACCACTGTGCATCAGTAATTTATGAGCTTGCTGTTTGAATAGAGCTGCAGCTTCCACCGTGGTCTGTGCTGTGCACCATGGTTGAGGACCAGGATATGAGGTGGTCCCCCTGAGACTCCCCTAGACCATTCCAGACCCCTTCTCCACCCTTCTCTGAGCCATGCCTCTGGCACTTCAAAAAAATTAGATTCGACCCTCATCTTAAAGGTGATCTGCAAAGGTTTTGCTGAAAATTAAAAGCTTGTTTGAGATCCCTTAGGAAGATATAAGTACACAGCTTGTCTAAAATGGAATTACTGTGGTATTAAAATGAGATGTGAGGGACCGACTGCCAATTACTCTACACCTTCATTTGGGACACAGAGCTGTGGAAAGGCAAGAGGAGGCTCAGGGAGCCCTCAGCTCCTCTCACTGCTGCAGGGGCAGCCTGGAACCTGCTCAGTTGCCACATAGTGACCCTATGCCAGGGGTGCCGGCCCACTCCCCATCAATGGAGAGAGAAGGGGAGTCATTGCTGCCCTACCAGTCGCAGTCCCACAAAGCCCAGCATGTGCTTAGAGGTGCTGGCAACATCCCTCCCTGCACTTTCCTGCTTTCCTGTTTCAGAGACTGGGAGATGGGCCAGCATCCAGCCGCTGTGTCAGTGCCATGCAGGCGTGAAGGAGACTCAGTGGGATGGGCCTTCAGCTCTCCACTCAACAAATAGCTCTCACAGATGGGAGGTGCCTCCAAAACACCCTGTCCCCAGCTCCTCATGTCCAGTGCTCCCAAAAAACATTTAACAACTTGCCTTTTCCCCACTTGCCTTGAAGAAATATTGGAACACTGTCAGAGCCCATCCCGACCCACATCTGGAGCTTCTTCATTCACTTCCCCTGGTTTTATTTCTTTTTCCTTCACTTTTAACTTTTTTAATTTAACCTGACTCGGCAATTTACAACATTCTTCACTGCTCTGCACCTTGTGGAGCCCCATCTGTGTGTGCGAAATGCTTCCAAACCCAAATGTTAGTGCTCTGGATTGAGGTTTAACTGCTGGAATTTGGGGATTTGTGTCCTGTGGCAAGGGAAGGGTGTTCTGTGTCCCACAGAGGGGAAAACAAAGGTTTCTCCTTCTTAAGTATGAGATTTGATGGAAGGAAGGAAGGACATCTATAAAAGAGTAATAATATAGTATAGCAGTAAAGGGATGGGGAAATACTGCTGAAGAAGGAATTACGGCAGCAACACATGAGTTCAGCTGTTCACTGCCATTAACACAGCACGGGGCCTGAGAAAGAACAATTCAGACCCTGTCCTCTGCACGTCTTGCAACAAATGGGAATCCAACAACCCTGTTACCCCAGGCTGCCACGGTCACACATCTCAGCATCTGTGGTGCGGGCCTAGCACTGTTCATCCCGTACCTCAACCCAAGTGACCCATCTGTGAGGCGTTATCTATCACGGCCCATTCACTGAGGTGGCAGCAGTGTGAAATCTGCTTTACAGTGTCTTTGCAAATGCAAAGTCAGCTATAACATGGCTGTGGCAGTCACCTTGTAGTGCAGGACTCTCCATCTTCGTTTTTTCCATCTGTGAAATAGATCTAATTGAGAGGGAAGTTCAATTCCCTTTGAATTGAACAGATATATTTCTAACTAGGGGACAAAAAGGGAGTGAAAAAAGTAGAAGCTTCAAGCAAACAGAAAGAAGCTCACTGCTGCACCCTTCAGTGGAGATTACAACAGCCTGAGTCTGGAGGTGTCCTTCCCACTGTTATAGGACCAGCCTGAGCAAACCCCAAACACTTCTCCCACAGCCACCCCTCCCAATATTGCTGCTGCAAAAGGTGAGTGTACAAACAATCCCCCAGCATAGAGACTCAAGCCCTGGCAGAGTAACTGGCTTTTAAAGCACTGTGCATCCCTTCAGAACAGCCTGAAGTACTACGTGCCTGGGGAAGAAACCATCTTACCCCAGATAAAACACTGGGAAAGGGAATTCAGGGACACAGTTAAATTGCCAACTTATCTTCTCCTAGTTTAGGATGAAAATCTGGATAGGTTGCATGGTCAGCTGTCAGCTTTTCTTTAAACATTTCCCTACAAAACTTGTGGAAGTGTTATACCAACCACCAGTTTCAGCAATTCAAACTTGATATAGTTAAGGAAGCTGTACGTGCTTGTCCTAATGACTATTTTCCCTGAGTTGGGAGAACATAAGGAAATCCAAGAACTGCAGAAAATGAGGGGAAAATGCATTTACTGGGCAAAGCTGTAACTGTTTCAGACTTCATACACTAGAGAAAGCAATGAGGGTCATGCCACTGTTTCCCTTACAAAACTAAGGGTTCTTACTTGAGGCCAACGGAAACTTTCAAAGTGAACTCTACCTGAACTACAGTAATTGCTTGCATGACGGCTAAAGTGATGCAATGGGGCATATTCTGAAAAGTGCGTGTAATTTAGATTAATTGCACAGCACGCTGACCTTTCACAGCCTGCAGTGAAACTGTAGTTCTGTGGCAATACTTAATACAGTGAGGCAGGAAAGCCAAGTTCAGGGGGAGCCTGAGTGACTTGAGCTTTCCAGCACATGTGGGTACCACTCACGACAACAAATTTCCTCAGTCCTCACGGATAAGCTGCAAGATCTGTCACTACTCATCATTCTTGAGTGAGTCATTTCAGCAGAAGGCTCCGACAAGAACCGTTTGGTCCATCCTCACAGAAAGAACAGTAATAATTAGTCACATCAAACAGATTAGAAATGAAAGCAATTGACATGAAATGGGTTCTACAGAACTTGCTTCAAGAACTGGTGGGGCTGAACCCTTGTACTGTGTAAGCAGGCTCCACTGAAGTCAATAAATTCACCAATTTATATAAGCTGACAACTGCCCTATTGAATTTCACAGCAAATTATCTCTTTTCTATAGATATTGCTCAACTGCTTATAATTATAGTTCGTTCTTGAATTTTACAGGATGATTCAATGATCATCCTTCTTTTTCAGACCTTTTCTTGGAAATTGTTCAGCCCATACTTTTGGAAAGCAAATAAACGTGAGACACACAAAGCAGCTACCAGACTGCTCACAACCTAAAAGTTACTATCTATTACTATGCAATATCTAAAAGCTGACATTCACAGACAAAGGTTCCTTCCAGTAAACACATGGCCAACATGAACTCAAGGAGGATGGCAGTGGCCATCAGGGAGATCCACCTGGGTGCAGGAGGCTCCTTGCATGGCTCAAACAGTGCAGTTGACATTTCATCCCTTTTCAACACCAGCCAAATTTCTACGATATTTACTTAAAAGTTAGGAAAAAACATATCAGAAATCTTTAGTGGATATCTGGACACATTCAGAGCTGAAGAAGAGTTTGGAATTCTGCTGCCAATCTTGTTTTCAACTGGGACAGAAAACGTTTTCCCCGTTTACTTAAACAAGAAAGGTAATTTCTTCAGAGATAGAGAAAAATAAATTTTAGGACAGAACATTAGTGAGGCTATTATTAGTTGAATTACACTGATCTACTTAAAGATAAGACTTTATTAACTTAATTGTAGAATTAATTTTTAAATGATACTGCAAAACCTAAATAGACAGCAGCCCCTCTAGTACCATGAGAAGTAGAAACTGCCTCTTCCAGGCAAGTTGCGGATTAATTTTTCATAAATTCAAGAGATATTTCTCAAGCTAGTGGGAGCTGCTTTGCAGAGAACTTCAGTGCATTTAAAACACTCAGAGACATTAACCTCCCACATTTTATGTTCATGTTCCCTAGGTAACCTCGGGGCAGAAACACCTCATTCTATGGTGCACGTTCCCCCGAGAAGCTGTTACAAAAACGATCACCCCAAGACAGCAAGAGTGCTCAGCCAACATCCTCCCTTTGTGTTACATCCTTGTAACTCCAGTAACATCAATCCACCTTTCCCCCCAAGTAAAGCAGAATCCTTCAGCTACAAGTAGTTAAGACGCACACGCACACACACAAGTGTTAAAAGAGCACATATAGCTTAAAAAATAAACAAACCCTTCAGCAAGCTAAGGATAATTGTGTAGGCAGATGAAGATCGATGGTAAATCCCTGGGTACTGAAGTAGTAATTAAAAATAAACAAACAGGAGATAAAAATAGAACTTAAGCAAAATATTTTCCCACAAGGGTTATAAAGTAGTCAAGCACCCTATCGAAAACAGAAGGAGGAGAACAAATTTCTATTTTAAGTAAAATGAGATTCATTCCCTTGTAGAAAGCAGGCTGCAACCCCCAATTAAGCCAATTATCAAAACCAGACTAAATTCCAATTTTTGGAAGATTTGTAAACACCTGTGATTACCACAAAAATTCCAGAGACAGACAGCCTTTTATTCCACAAAACCTGTTGGTATGCCCACTGCCATGTACACTGGTCACATCCTCTTGTCACCTAAAAGACCAGGAGCCCACAAAACAGAATATAAATTCAAGTGCCTTCTACTTAAGTGACAGCCCCTTGAAAATGAGATAGGGTCTATCAGGGCACATCAAAAAAACCACCCCAAAATCCAGAAATAAGCTGGAAGTTGTGTACATTATTATCACAAATAGGTGCTACAAGAACCCAATAATTAATGTGAAACAGGTATGCATAATCCAGACCCACAAAAGGAAACTCCCTGATGATCCTTGTGTGTATGGTCTTTGTATTTTGCCTTGCAGGAGTGGCCTCAGTATGGTTTAAAGTGCAAAAATCATGAATTGGAGGGGACAAAACAAGGAAAACTAGTTCACAGTTCTGTATCTTAATACATAACTTCTGATACTTCATTATAGATACAGTGTTCTGTGTAGGTTTACTTAAACAGATTTCATCAACAGCACACAGAGTAATTTAGAGCCTTAAAAGATGCTAACTCATAGCTAAGTTTATAAGAAACATGCATTTTTTTCTTCACTCAAGAAATTATGCATTAGGTCCAAAAAGCATGAATATATGCAGAGACGGACAGAAAAGTTCAGCATCTATGTTAGTCACCATTATGCTAGTTTGCCCTCTCTCCACTTATTCTAAGATAGTTCCAGCTAATTATCCAGTTATCATTGCTCTGCCTCTTAAGAATCAACCAGGTTCCTCAAGAAATATCCCTGTTGAACAGCAGTGCATCCCAGTCACCTTAGATGCACCATAATTCAATTTTACATATTGATAGTAGCTTTTTCTCTCTGGACACTCTAAGTTACACATAAAATCCACCATAGATCTGAGGTGGAGCGTGAACAGCAACAGAGGCTCTGGACCACAGGAAAGGAAAAGACAGTCAGGGCAGCAGCAGCAGAGCCAACTGACAGTTGAGCACCTTGATACCCAGAGTTTTCACGGCCTGCTCTGAAAAATCTGCTTGATGTATATAACTTCTCTTTTAACAAGATTGGGGCTCTGAAATGAGCCAAACCTACCCACAGCTTAGCTGGCACTGAGTTCACATAAGTATTTTTCAGACTTACAGCTACTGAGAGTCCTGAAAAGCACAAGCTTTGGGGAGGTCAATGAGGGTAGGAGTGCTGAAGCCCTGTTTCTGTGTTCCACAGAATACATGGCAGCTTTACATCCAGTCAGTCCTTTCTGTATCAGTGACAGGAGTAGTTCTTCACCACTGCTTTAACAATAAAATACTTGGTGCTTTTTTCATTATTGTTAGAACTAATGTTCTCAAATTCCTCCAAAATCACTTTGACCAAAAATGCATTTGTGATTGCAAAATGAGGGTAATGAGAACTGCTTTATCCTAAATATGAAAAAGTACCCGCAATCAAGCACAAATTGGTTCAGAATTGATGGAGGGTGGCTTTGCATAAGTATTGCTAAAAAGGCCAACCACCCGTGTCACAAAGAGCCAGCTGGTGAGCTCAGGGGGTGGCATTCCTCAGGAGGGTTCAGCACAGCAGCTCACAGGCATCCTGTCATGGTGAAGCTCTGCTGGATTTTAACTACAGCCTTGGACCATGAGGGAAAAAACAGAGAGGTAAAAAAAAAAATATTTCAAGTAGCTAGAGGTGTTCAAGTCAGCAAGAACTGATTTGATTTAGCTTATTTTCAGTCTTCAGGGACATTCTCAGCCTTTAAGAATTGTTTTGGGGAACTCAGGGAAGAGAGGTGGTATCCCAGAGGAAGGACATGGAGAAATCAAAATAACTCCTGGTTAGAGGCTAGATTCATGATACTGAATGCTTTTTTTAAAAGCCCAACAAAAAAAAAAAAACAGAACAAGAAAACACACACACACACACACCAAGTTTTAGCTGTTGCAAAAGCATTAATATGGAATTATCATGTTACAGACAAGCTGGGATTGATGGAAATACCCAAGTATGTCCTGAAACATGAAACAACGTTCAAAGTAATCTCAGGCTCCAAAAATCAAACTAGCCCATGAAGTCAGGAGAAACTCATGCTGGTCACACGACAGCTTGGCTCAGGACTTGTATTTCCTCACTGAGTATATTGGCTTCTTTAGAAGCAAGACAGTAACAGTCTGATCAAATATAGCCATTTCAGTGTCTTGTCAATGATAACAGCCCACAGAAACACTCCAGCAATCCAGCAAGTTATAGGTTATTTCACATGAACACGTGAATTGGGTTTTCTCAGCTCGGGAAGAACTGAAAAACTCAAATCAGCAAACAAGTGGGATGCACTTTTATTTCTTATCATACAATTCTGTCATTTTACCCTTGGTTATTTAAGTTACAGAGAAGATTCAAAACAAGCACAGGGAAAAAAAAAATACCCCACCAATCCACACTGTGCAACCGTTTGTTTCAGATACCTTGTCAGCATTAACTTTCTTCAGACCAAAACAACCACTTCAAACCTGAGAGTAATATTTTCTGTAATCTTTATAACACACTTGTATCCTTGTCCAAGTATGTAGCTACCTATGAACTTGGCAACATAAAAAATTGGACTAACATAGGGCTGTATTAAATTATGCATAATACAAGAGCAAATGACAGATGGTATTGTAGAGTATGCCAAGATACTGGTATTTATACAATAAGCATTTAAATAAACATGTCTAGATAAACGAGGTTATTTGCAGGTATGACGCACCTAACGCTGAAATAAATGGGGTTTTTCAGGTTGTATGCATCATGCACAGGTTATTTTAGAGGCTGCATCTGTCAAATTGTGAGATTGATGTGACGCAGAAATGCAGACACCAGTAAAGGGAACTCACAGTAGCATGTAGAGGAGAGAAAGACGACTAGAAGGAGACAAAGGCTTCATAAAACAATAGCATGGAATAAAAAAGCTATCTTGACATCAGGGAAAACAGGAGGGACGAAGGGAGGTGGCAAAATGCTTCAAAACGCTTGAAAAATGAGATCAGGAAGTTAAAAGGGACATGTCTTGTGGAAAAAAAAAAAAAAAGAAATAAATGACTGCAAGATACAAAAGCAGCTGCTGCGGAACGCGACAGCCACCTCGGAGAGAGGGGAAACCCTCACACTCTGTTCTCCCTCCTGCTCTACTCTTACTAATGACCATCACAAGTTGGAAGACTCTGTTAGGTGATGCTGTAACAAATCAGAGCAGTGTCCACCTCCTCCAGCACTCTTCAAATCCTCCGTTTGGGCTGGTACTCTACTCTGCTCTCGTGAGACCCCACCTGGAGTACTGCGTCCAGATCTGGGGTCCCCAGTACAGGAAAGACAGAGGTGTTGGAGCAAAGCTAGGTGAGGTCAACAAAGATGATCAAGGGGCTATAGAGGATAGATTGGTTGGGCAGGTTGGGCTGCAAGAGTTGGGCTTGTTCAGTCTGGAGAAGGCTCCAGGGAGACCTAATCGCTGCCTGCCAATACTGAAAGGGGCCTACAAGAAAGCAGGAGAGGGACTGCTCACCAGGGAGTGCAGGGACAGGACAAGGGGTGATGACTTTAAGCTGAAAGAGGAAGAAATTCTTTACTCTGAAGGTGGTAAGGCCCTGGCACAGGTTACCCAGAGAGGGTGTGGAAGCTCCATCCCTGGAGGCATTTAAGGCAGAGTTGGATGGGGCTTTGGGCAACCTGATCTAGCACGGCTGTCCCTGCCCACAGCAGGGGGTTGGAACGGAACGATCTTTGAGGTCCCTTCCAAAGCAAAGCATTCTGTGGTTCCATGATACTCATGTCCTGGGACTGAACTGAGTGGTTGAGGCACAGGTCCTCTCCACTGCCTTAAAAAGTATGTACAACAAATATCCAGTACAAACAGCAGGGAATAGCATTGTCTTGAACTAGCCTGGAAACACCTCCCAGGGTATGTCAACAGGTATTTGACATAAAATCTGTTCCCCTAAGTAGATATCTGTGTCCCTCTGGTTATAAAAGGAGGTACAGGTGGACTCATAAAACCTCACATGTTTTCGTCATGGGCAGCGGAGGCAGAAAGGTAGGAGACAGGTCACATTATAATCTGTTGGGTTTTGCTTGGAAAAAATTAAAATAATCACATGGGAATAAGAGGAAGCATTTGAGGGGAGTGACAGGTGGTGAAAACTTAGTGGGGATAGTGGTGAGACCTAGATTGTAAAGAATATTAATGGTGGAGGAAGAATGCAAACATCACAGCTTCTGAACTCAAAGTTCCCCTCTGTAGTACTCAGACACACTAACAGCCCTGGACATTTGAACAGTTGTCCAGCCTTTCATCACTTTGTGATAATGCTGTTGCTTAGTTTACCAGGCATGTAGCTCAGACCCTTTGGGTACCAAGGGAGGTGAAGTATCTACTCACAGATTAAGCATTTTTTTGTTCCTTTAAAAACATCAGAGATAAAATGAATTTAAAGTCTCATTCCACTGGTGCATTTAGAAGCTCCTCAAATAGTCTATTCCAATTCCACAGCAATTCTATAAAACAAAATGAATAGCACAAATCCAGCAAATATATCTCCTGCCAAGATGAGCTCTCCTGTTTTAAAATCTTTCATAGCTTCTAATGTATTTATTTGCATCAAGAGGGCATTATGCCAGTTAACATCTGTGTTCTCTAGAGTTGGTAATTCTGCCTCCCATAACTAGTCATCAATTCTGCATGAAAATACACAACTGTCTTTCCACTATAGATTCTATGTGCTGCTCAGTTTTTCCAAGCACATTTAGATAAGTGTTTAGCAAAATACTTCTGCATAAAAAGATAGACAGGAAAGTATGATTGGAGTCTCTTTGGATGCCCTACCCCCACCTGGGGATGTCATTTATGGACCTTTGGATTCAGATCAGATATTCCATTATGAAAAAAATTAAAGACCAAATCTTCCACTAATATAAATTGACATGGCTTCTGTGAAATATACAGAAAATTTCCCAGATGTCTATCAGCTAAAGGTTTGGTCCTGAAACCCTGGGCAGTTCACAGCATGCAAATTAAGTAAATGCACATATACTTTAATATGGATTAAATTACCCCAAGTAACAATAGACTCAAAGCAGGTGTCTCCTCCTGAAATCCAGATATAACAATTTTACCAAAGTGAGGAATTTTCCCAATGTAAAAATGACCTGAAAAACTAAGTGCCAGAATTTTAAATATATGTAATCTCCCTTTAAATTTAGGTGATTGAATACCTTTCAATACCCAGTATTAAATGACCAGGAAAGAAACCCACCCTTTGCCTATGAGAAGCTATAAAAGAGAATCAAAGTCATCACAGAGAGACAAGTTGAGATTTGGGCCAAGTTCACAAGCAACTGGGTGGATCAAAGGTAAACCATGTGCCAAGTAAAATTATGCAAGTCATTATAATGCAATGAAAGAGCCAGCTTTTTCTCCAGCATCACCACAAACTTTCCTTCCTTAGCTGACACTCCTGCCAGCCTGACCAACCCTGGGATGCAGTTGCACAACACTGCTGACTGGCAGCATCCTTAAAGCTTGCAAGCTAAAACTCTGCCTAGAGCACCTAAATCTCTAACTCTCAGCCCTAAAATTCAGTTACTGCAATGACTGCTTTGTCAATGTCTGTGTCTAGTCCAGGTTGTATGAGAAAACGTTGAAGTTATGCTGTTACAAGCAGAAAGAATTACACTGCAATTAGAAATCTATCCAAGAATCCTATCTCTACGCACGCAGGCGATACATGGCACCTGCTAACCCAACAGCATGGTCTGGTGACTACCTTAGTGAGTGAACTAACTGTTGTTCTTTACCACCACTTACAGACAGAGTGCAGACTACCAGCACAAGGACAACTGACCACTTTTAACTGCAGCATTCAGTATGTGCAACGCACATTTTATTATCTAAATGCATCCCCAAGACCCTTTATGACTGCATGGTTGGGATCTACACTTTGGTTTCCACGCAGCTTCAGTGGTACAAGAAAATAGCTATATAACACTTCAGCAATCAGAACGAGAAATTCCAGCACAAGTGCTGTGTGCTCTGAATATCCAGAGAAGAAAAATCTTGGAACGAGGAGGTCAACAACATGCCCAGCTTCTCATCAAGAGAACACATAACAGTTTTTACTACTTCTTGAGAGTTTTGTGAGCCAAATTATAGTTCCTATATTATTGTCAAACACAGTACTCGGGTTCCCAGTTTATTAGTTAGAGGCAGTCATTTTATTTATCTGTTGTGGTTACTGGGGAGATAAGGGGGTGTTCCTGCTTATTTCTCATCAGTGCAGTATTCTCTCTTGAAATTGCTCATATTTTGGACAAGAAAACAGATTTATTTTCTGTGATATACTTCCAATTGGTGATATCAGAAAACAACGTGAAGAATGCCATATAGGTTTCAGGTTACACATAGGAGCCAATTTTCTAGGATTAATGTCTCAATTAAATGGAAGTATAACTTCAATATTCTTTTTAAAAACGTGTATCAAATCACACTGTCTGTCTCCTTCCTGGCAAATGTTTTAGTTATTTTACAGACCAGTGAAGTTCTGAGAGTCAGGTCTTTTTCTGTCTCAATCACAACAGGGTAGACTTAATTTTCAAGCTTGTATACATCCAGATTTCTTGCAGGAAGATTTATAGCAGTCCAACTTCAGTCAATACCTTAGTTAAAGAAACAACAGGGCTTTCACACTACCTATGACTGTAAACGACTTCTTAGCTCACTGTTCGGATTATTAACTCAATTCATTCTTTTGTCCAGAAATCACCACCTTACAGAGAGTCTTTATAGATAGGTCTCCAACACAGAGGGATGAAGGGAAACCACTCAGCCAAGACACCTTTTGCCTTCCCAGTCTCAGTATAAATACTGCAAATGGTTCCAGCTTAGTTTCACCTATTGAAAACAGGAAATGCTGCAGTTCTACAGTTACCACCAAACAACCCATGTTGAGGGTTTTTTTGAGTTCTCACTGCATGATGCAAGAACCAAAAGATAATGACCACGTTTCTGAGTAGGTGAGATATCTTTGGGTTTTTTTTCCCCACACACACACACTCTTTCTAAACACTACATTATGACAATCAGACACTTCTTTTTTTCTTTAATGAAAGGCATGAGAGTGTTGCTGTGTAATCCCACATGAACACAACACTAGCTAGAATGAAGGAACCACATACTAATCTTACGTGATTTTAAGAAACACTCCCACACACTGAGTCATGGTCAAGCTCTTTAGCCTAAACATATTGTGATTAATCTAACAGCAAGTTAAATTGTTCTTCTCAACCACGATACATTGCTTCCGCCTATATTTTCCCAGTTACTCTACTCCGGTATTCAAAGAGAAATGGTCAAGTCAGAACCATCTGAGTAGCTCTGACACTTCTGTATAAGAAATGCTCTAATGTTTTTGGCAGGGACTGGTGTCTCCTAATCAACAGGCTGACTTCTTCCCAACACAGCAACAATAGGTACTGTCATTTCCCCTAGATTTGGGGCATAAAAGCCCTGAATGTGTTTGATTTTCTATCTCGGCTCCCCAGGATGCCACCAAACACAAAATACCACACAATATCTATTGTTCATTTTTAATTGAATATTTAAGCATGTGCCTTATTATTTCAATAGTGATGAAGTACTTTTGATCTTCTTTTGAACACTACTCCCTCCCCGCTCTCACCAACTACTTTTTGTTGTGAGGTAAAACTTAAGTGTATTCCTGCCTGCCACACTACAAACTACTCCATTTGGCAGATGCTGCACCTGTTGCTGTTTCATGTATCTCCATGCAAGAACTGATAATTGCATCGGAGCAAATACCCCTGTTGATCAGCTTCTGCCATCAATGCCTTCTCTACAGTTTACACTGGCATGCATCAGTTCTCACTATGTTCACACCAGATGATGTAGAAACACCACGCGTTCCGAATTCTGGCCACAGTCTGAGTAATACAAACTTAAAACATTTATTTCTCAAGCTTCACACTCCATACTCTGGAAAATACAGTGACTACAATGCAAATTCTTGAATTATATTACTCAGTTGGAAACTGCAGCAAGTTGGTTGTGCATCCATATGCACAAAGATCAGGTGTTCTACCAAAAGCAACAGAGCGTGGTAGAGGTCCATTGTGCTTTAGTGAAAAGGTCATTAGACATTTGAAATAGTAATTACCAGCCTCTCCTCACCATCCACTATGACATCCTTAATAAGAGGCTTCTCTTCATCACACCTCTCAGACAGTATCTTTCGCAGACATCGTAACAAGGAATGCAGGAACCTAATTTTAGTATTTCCACATTAAATTATTACATAATGCTTTACAGGGAGGTCACCTCTCCTCTAGCAACTCTGGATTAGAAAGTGCAATGCTTAGTAGCAAAAATATTGACAAACATTGTTAGAGTTCTCTATCAAGTGCTATTAATTAAGCCCCAGAGCACCACAGTGAGTTAAAACAGCTATTGCAAGCTTCTGTATTTTAGAGATAGGAGATGGCAGCAGCAGCAATGGGCCACAAGAGTTATCAAGGCAGAGCTATTGCATGATGCTCATGCCATGGTCAGTTGTTTCATAAAAACAAGATCAGACTATGAACAGCAGCAGCAGCCACCTAACTGCACTTTTTCTTTGTCACTGAGAAGACACTTAATATCAAGTTTAATCATCAGAGATTGTCAAATCCAGGGTTCCCTTATAAAAGCTCCTCTCACTGCAGGGATATAGAAAGTTTTTTTAAATTAAAGTCTTTGTAGTTCACATTTCAAATGCCTTTTGCTTTCCCTTCTTCTTTGTACCTTTAGTATAAGCTAAAAATATTTTTAATAGTGATTGCCATGGCAATAAGTAAGCTAAGCTCTCAATATTTGAACTTCCAACTAATACTTGACAGTTCAATGTTTTGCACTGACTCTGATTTATTACATCCAGTTTAGCACAACAATCTCTGCTCAACACCAAGGCTCCTCACGGCTCCACACAGGGCAGCACAGTGGGGAGCCTGGATCCAGCTGGGAAAGGACACGTGAAGTGTAAGTAATTTCTTGAAAGCAGCAGTGCTATACTTTAATATATGGGCACACAGACATAATCACTTCTGCTTTCAGCCAGGGGACTGAGGAGTGGATGTGGAGGAGTTGCTCTGTATTCTTTCCATGAGCACCTCTACCCAATCCTCCTGCTTCACCTCTTCCTTCAGTGTAAAGCCTGCTTTACCTGTGTTTTTGCAGAGGCAATAAATCCAGTCCTAAGTGAAGAGGCACAAGTCTTTGGAAATAAACTTGAATGTACTGAAAGTGCCTCCATGCCTTCGGTGAGGTGTCAAGAAAATGAACTTCCGTTCATATCAAAAGAAAGCTGTTATCGATAAGGCATTAGGAGCAATTTCATCTCTCCTTTGTTTTTTAGTAAAGAAATACGGTATTTCTCTTCAAATTATTCTGAAATATGCTTGATTACAGGGGACATTAAAGATGGATTATCAAGAAAAGTTTTCAAGGGTTGTTCCTGCTTGACTTACAATATAAAGGGCAAGGAACCTGATTTTATAGACCCTAAAATATAAAAAGGACTCAAAATCCAATATACAGCTTTTTGTTGTCGTTTGCTTCAATAAATCTACATTTTATCTTCTCTGCAGGGCACAAGTTTATCTTCCAAACAACGTCCGTTTTGAAGACACACTGATCAGCACTGCGGTATAATTTTTTTGAGAAGTGCTGCAGGATTTCTGACTCCTATGGAGTAGGAGTAACAGAATAATATAAAGATTACAGTTTAAAACATAAGTACAGCAGAGTGTATTTGCCCTTGCCTTCTGTAACAGACAGCGCTTTAGTTTCCAGCCACACTATTAGAAAACACATAGCCTCACTCAAATCTGTAGGACAAATACCAATATCATGCAGGTGTATACTCATGAGGCACACCAGGTGTAGGCACGTGCGTGACGCAAACTGCACATCACTAGCCACCTGTAACTTATAGTTTTCCACTGACTCCTAGTTTTGCATCTCCAAATCCTCAAACCCAAATCCTAGTTCATCTTACTCCACATAAGCACTAGGACATATTACTACAGCTTGATCCTTCATCAAGTTATCAATATTCATCCCAGCACTCTTTCCTCCAGAATCCCCAATTAAATTACTGCTTTAATTGTCTGCTGTCACTGACAGATAGGTAAGTGCATGTGCCTAGTCTACAGCACCAATCAAAGGCACTTGCCTCAGTGTGGAATTACAGTACAGATTTCAATGTTCTTTCTTTATGCATAAGAAATGGTCATAAATCACTTCTTCAGCACAGTCTTCTCCATACAGTGGGAATTTTTTTTTCTCCTCCCCAAGTTGTGATTCACAGGGCACTTGTCACTGGCCTGATTTAAAAGTTGCATCCTTTCTGGTTTCCAATCCCCATCAACTTTCTGGCACCACTAATAATTGCAATAAGCATTTCTCTAAAACTGAAGGGACTTTGTTAAGCAGTTATCTACATTCTGAAGAAAAAGAAAAGGATTAGCATTTACACAGTGAAGTTCAGTTAGAGGCCAAACTCTCTAAGTTTCCTAGTAAACAACACTGTTGTTTCACCCAGGATAAACCTGGTTTCCATCGCATGCAGAACAAGACTAACCCAAAATGACAGGAGGCGATAGCATATGCATTCACGTAGTTAAAAGTTACAGGGCCTCCAACAACACAATATTCCTTTTATTCTATTTGATTATTTTACACTGGATCAGAGATTTAAACTGTGCTGAAGTGGTTTATAGTTGTAGCTAAGTTAAGAACTGACGTTTTAATGGCACCTTTGAGGAATTTATATAGGCGAGTCATATGACCCTAACGTGATAGCTTAAATGTAGCCTGAGTAATTCAGCCCAGACCCCAAGGGTTCAGGCAAAATCGTAACTCTCTTTAGTCTTTGAGCCATTAAAATTCAGCTAGACTGTGAAGTTGACAGCTGTTTACTGTAAGGTTACCTCCTGCCTGCCAAATAATAGGGCTGCTATTGGCACCCTTCCACCCTCTTAGTTGAGAAAAGACTTCCTTATAGTCGGAATGGAGCTAAAATGTTACATTCCTTAAGCTGGAAAGGCGCGTATCTTTAAATAGGCTTAAGCAAGATTGAACTGGTCCATTACCTTACTTTGGCTCTTTTCAAAGTAAATGTTATCACAACATTTGAGTGGAATATAAATGCCAAACTGGAATTCAGCCTAGCAATACTAGACGACCCACAGGAAGATTAAGAGTAATGGCACATGCTCTTCCAGAGCTTCCCAGCTCACGTCTTTCTCAGGATGCCCACGTTACTGTGGGAAGAAGACTAGGCTTCCTGCCTTGTTCTCTTAGCTATAAATGAAAAGAAATACTTTCTCCTTTGTCACATGGAAAAAAGCCATCACTTTGCATCAGCAACTGCCAAGAAGACGCACATTACTGATAAAAAATGACAAATGTCACGTTGAGGTCAGGAAACAGTGCAGAAAAGTCAGCAAAATCCTCTCATTAGCGCCCCAAGCCCTCTTCCTCATAATTCTGTACTTTTGTGTTTTACTGTCTCCGAAACCACTCTCACAACTCTCAAAAACATTTTGCATTACAGCAGCATTAGCTAAAAGAAGGGTAGAGGATATCACAGCTCCTCCTTTTCTTTCTCCTGGGAGCTCTCCTTTCAAGCCCATGAGTTTTCACTACCTGATACAAACTTTATGCATCTCAAAGAGGACAGGCTCCTTATTTTCTCTCATACACAAAAACACATACTCAAATGTACCATTTGGAACCACTCAGGACACCTGCAAACAAAAGAGACCTTTCCTTTTTCAGTCACTCTTACCTCTAGATCATTACATAAAAAGGAAAAACTCACCAACTTCTGCCCTTCTATGATATTTTAAAGGAATATAAAGACATAACTCCTCATTTTTCTCAAAATTGCAAAACAGGTACCTACCTGCAACAGCAGAGCTGGGTTTCTGATCTTCAGGTACCCAACCTTGAGGAAGGGAGAAAGCTCCCCACACCTCTCCTTTTAGCACTTTCTGTTAATTAGCTCTAAATAGCTTTTCATGCACCTGGCTTGCTTGGGCCTTAGGCTCTATGTAAGAGACCCCAAGTCCCAGTCTCAGTGTGGGAGTTGGTTGTAGTGAGCAGCAACTGCTTTGTGGGTGTTACAGGAGCTGAGAGGCAGCTGAATACTTACTGATCCCTGTAGTTTTTAAGTAATTGGATACTTCAGAAAATCTTATCTAAGTGCTCCGAGCAACACCAAAACAGATACTTCTTATGAACACAAAAAAGCCTTTTCCTGAGTGGGTCATTTGGGAAGTGCTTCCACCTTAAAGTGAGCTGGAGAGGATATCTGTATGGTAGGGTCACGGAGGCATAGGGCCCAGGCTTGCTGCTGGTGGTATCACAGAATCACTAGGTTGGAAACAACCTTTGAGATTGAGTTTAACCATACTTGTCCTCTACTAAGCTGTATTCCTAAGCACCTCATCTACCCATCCAGGGATGTTGACTCAACCACCTACCTGGGCAGCTTGTTCAGGTAGTGCAGCTCTAACAACGTGGGCCCCAGAGAAGCTTGCTGATGACACTAGCCCTATGTGCTGCATGCCATCACAACCCTCTCCACAGTATACAGTAAATTTTGCTAGTCTGGGCTGGTACTCTTGTTCTCTTCAGCGTCCATCAATGGTCTGCTGGTATTTTCTGTTTTAAAAAAAAAGTAATCCATGCCCTTCATGGGCATTAGAATCACCTGTAATTCCCATTTATTTTACTTGTCTTACTCATTGCTGTTTACCATGCCTTACTTGGCCTTTGTGTTCTTAGTTCCTCTGTTTTCCACAACTAAGATGGATGTTGAATTCTTTGCAAATGGGACTATTCAACAGATGGCTCTTCGGTTCATGCTCTATTGGATTGATTGTTTGGTCTTTTTATAATTGGATTTTTCTGGTGCTTTGTATTATTTTAATGAATCCTTATTTATGCGTAGGGCTAAACAAATAAGGCTTTCCTCAAGTGTAATGATTTTTAACAGTTAAGAGCGTGCCTTCTTATATAAACAGTAGTTAAAACCATTTTGGCCGGAAAAAAAAAACATCTTCAGACTGTCCTTGTCAATGTTCAGGAAATCGTTTTGGATGCCATTATTCTTAAACACCTAATTAATTCTCTTCAAACCAAGATTATTTTCTTCCTCTAATGAGAATTATGAAACCTGTCAGGTCTGAGGCTTCTATCTTTAGACAATTTCTGGAATTATGCAAGTCCAGAATTTAAAATAGAACATATGGAGGCTCCTTGACTCGGTTCAAAAATGGCAAAACTAATTCCATAGAAAGATTTCTCAGAAAAAGCAGACTTTGAAGCCAAGTAGATCATGGAAAATTTTAGCAATAAGTATATTTTGAGAAGGTATGAGTTGCTTAAAACACTGTGTTGCATCTTAATCTTAACTTTAGCATTTGCTATCAGGAATGCTATAATAACATTATAATTATCTATAATATCAGAGAATTTTCTGTTCATCCTACTTAAAGGTAATGCAGTGTGAGTCACTAAAAATTATGAAATTGAATTGCCATTTTGATTTCAGGATATCATTACCTCAACTTGCACAACCCAGATATACCTAGCTAGGAAGCAAGTTCTTTTACAGATGCATATATTTATGCATATATGTATATATTTACATAGACCCTTGGAAAAACAGACTCAATGAAATTTCACTTCCCTGATCCTTGGGGTTGTATGGTGCTGGACACGGAGATGAAGTTAAACCACGATGCTTCTCTTCCCATCTGTTATTTCTCCCTCTGATTCTTGGCAGTTTTTCCAACTGACAACTCGGTGGTGAAGGTCTGAATCCAGCGATCTGAGTGGGTGATATCTATCAATCTTGTGCCACACGTATGCAACATTGCTAGGCAACAGGTAGCAGCATGACACCCACATTCTGCAATTTCCTTTTGGTGACTGAGACTTTTACTATATTAATTATACTGAACTTTATTTCATGTATTTCAGGCATTAACTTCTATGGAAAATATTTTTAAAAACTCTTTGAGCTAAGATTACTTTCTGTTGCATATTGAATGAACAAATATTGGCATCTGATAAAGTCATCATTCGAACAATCGCTAGATACGAATGTGGTGCACGAAGCCTTCTAAAATTGCAGATAAGTGGGATATCAGATTATTTTGTGTTGAAGATAACTATGCTACAAGGAAAAATTTTTGCAAGGACTTCAAAACATAAAAGACATAAAAATGTAAAGTGAGGAGATAACTAGGGAGGAAGTTCCTTTTTTCTCTACTTGCTTTCTCTACTCCATTTATTTGCTGGGTTCTCTTTTTCAGTGGTTAGGATGCTACAGAGGGACCTGGCTACAGATTTACTTTCATGCCCCATCACAGACTTTTTGTGTGACCACAGGCAGATGAGGCTATGTTATACTACAGAGAAAACGCAAGTGAGCTGCACTCACTTTACTCCTCTTGAATTAGCCTAGCTTAGGAAAAATAGCCAACCCTTCAGCATTATTACACCCTTGTAGGTAATGTATTTTTCTATGGATCTGGGATTTCTCAAAGATGTGTTCCACAGTTATTTAAGCTGCAATAAACTGGGTCATTCTACACATTTAATTTTGAAATAATTTGCCTGTCCTTTCTGAATACACAAAGGAAATCCCTGAAATGTACTCAAATGAAGCTAGTCTATTTGTTGTAAAGTGCTTGTGTTAGCCACTGATGAGTAATAGTAAGTTCAGCTTTAGTTCACACCCTCTGAGAAACCAGCCAAATCAAATTAACAGCAGCAGCATACTCATATTCAAAGTTTTGCCAGCAGACAGAATATTCAGGGCAGCCCTTGATTTACAACCCAAACTATCTTTGCAGCAAGACAACACTCTTTGAAGGCTTGTATGTTCATATCATCAGGAGTGATTGTGAGCGATCAGATTACCATTGCATGCAGAATTACCACTGGTTTCCATGTCCTGGCTAAACATGAGTAATTTAATATGCCAGTATCATTTATGAGAACTTGAATGCAGCCTTCATCAGCTTGGGCTTTGGGTTCTATCACATGTTTGTGAGCTGCTTACAACTCACATATGGAAGTATATAGTTCCATGTGTGCAAGGTATATAGTTCCTTAATACACACAAATGCCACATCATGGCAGACAGTTCCATAGCTAGCAGCATGATTTTTGCTATATTGGGTTGAAAGAGGAAACAACACTCCAAACATTTTTTGCAATTTTTGGTCAACAAGACAAGGACACTCATATGCTATATTTTGTAATGCAGCTATTTTATAGACGGAGCTTCATTTAAGTGCATCCACTGAGTCTCATCATCATTCATTGTATAGGCATGACCAGAAGTTACATGTCTATCAGAGAGACATTTGTTGCTGTGACTCAGCAGGTTTTATGTTCACGTTGTATCTAGGACTGGAATGTACTTTCTGTACAGAAATTTTATCTGTGTACAAGGGGAATGACTTAAAGAAATTTGAATTTCTTCTTGCCTCCTGCAGCTGTCCTCTCCTGACTTTGGCTTAACACTGCAAAGGCAGGCAAATTCCAAACCTGAACAGTAGGCCTAAACCACACAAAAAACCCTGTTGTACTTACCTGTGAGATAAATCATGAGGAAAACAAGACAACAGTTGCTTCAGAAGACATTTTTCTTCTCATTTTAGACTTGAAATATCAGTGCTAGGCTAGTACCAGATGGGTAGCTTTGTTCCAATTCATTAAATTCTCCTGGATGATGGAAGGGGTCCAGAAGAAAAGTCCAAGTGGACACGCTGTCTACTAGCTCAGAGCAGGAGGTCAGGAGACAGTCTGTATCTCCTTTGCTAGACAGCATCCTGGATGAGGTGTGGTGTGAGGTACCTGCTACACATCCAGCTGTGATTGATGACGTTAGAGATGAAGCTCTTCAGTTACCAAAGCACCTTTTTAACAGCAAATCCTGCTGGCCTAGGGGAAAAAAATGCAGGCTGATAAACACACATAAAAATCTGGATAGGTTTTTGATTAGTTCGTTCCCCATTTCAGCACATTTTCATGCCAGACATGAGCCCAGTAAGATCAGAATAGCCTGCCATGCTTGCAAATACCTGCTGGTACTCAAATGGGAGCATGACTTTGAGAGTCAGAATTTATCATGGAAAACCACTGTTGTTTAAGTAACAGTTTCCCTGTTGTGTTTGGATTTTTGTAATTTCTGTTAAGAAGTTAGCAGGCAACATCAAAAGCTTTAGTTTGGAGAATTCATATGCAGGGATATGATTAATACAATTTCAGAGGTATTTGTAGAAGATGCAAAACTTGCTGTGGGAACTGATAATTTAATTAGATTCTAGTTTATGTGATTCATATACCTAATATTCTGAGTACTATATTAAAAAATAAATATCATTTAATTTTTCATAGGGCATTGCTTTGTTCTGCTATACAAGCAAACAGTTGATTACATGGAAGGCACCGCTTTGATTGGCTCTAAGAATTAGGACCTCATTGTACTGTGAAATAGCTTTCCACTACAGCTAAAGAAAACAGGCTGCATATACGTAAATACACAAAATCCCCAGGGAAAAATTAACACCGTATTTGGGAATTTTATGTTGAATCTCACAAATCATACGAAGTCTTGAATGCCAGAGGCTTAAACAGAAGGGAAAAAAAAAAGTTCTTAATAAACTATTTATAATATACATTTCTTAGAATAAGTTTAAGTTTTGCACCAAGATTTAATGCAACTGGCATGAGACTTTGAAGTAAAAGCTGCACACTGTGATCAACAAAATTCCTGGCTTTATCATTCTCATAGACACGATGCAGTCGTCGTTTTGTAGTAGTCAATGAAATTACATCTCTCAAAGTAAGAGAATCAGGCTCCCAATTATTAAGTAGAATATTTCTTTGCAGGTTCAGGAGACACTTAATACATGTCTGGATGTACCCGATAGGGAGGGAAAACCTGTTTTCTTCTGGACTGACTGCATAATTTAAAATGTATATGCCCCGGGTATCTCTAAAATCTAATGTAAAACAAGTTTGCTGTATTTGTGAATACCGTGAAGGTCAAAAGGATTTTATAGACTTTTTTCCCCTTATTTAAACAGTGCTTCAGTGATCAAATTCTACAGATTGTTAAAACCCTGTAGCTACCTACAACTAAGCAAAACTCTCACAATTTACAATAAATACAGTGGCAGAGAGCCATAAATCTGGGTTATACAGAAAGGTAAGACTTGAAGATCTAAGGAAAGAATTATTTGGCAGAAGAGACAATATTTGTATAGATTTTCTCTACAAAGCCAAGATCACTCCCCTTCAAATTGCCTCTTGAAAGCTCAAAGAATGTTATGTGTGCCACCTGTTGCAAACGGGTAGTAATATTTGTTATACTCTTTTAGAACCTATTCCATCCAAATTGGCGTCTCTGCAGAACCCCAGCTGCTGGTTTTTGTGTCAGGAAAGAAAGAGAAGTGCAGCAGGTAGGCTGTAAAACCACACACGTAGTGAATCAATTCGGCACTGACTTGTGCAGCAGAGCGCTGGGAGGAAGACATCATGGGGAGGCTGAAGCTGGGCTCCTACTGCTGTGAAATAACTTCACTGTGTTGTAAACCTGCCATGCACGAGGAAGCAGAGAGGTCAGAGATAAGTCCCAAATGGACTCATTTCACAAAATTCCTCCTTTGTCAAGTGCCCATCGATGCCACAGCTGGAATCTGCCCAAGTCAGGAAGGCTTCACGCTTCATAAGTGGACACAAGGATGAAGTTGCAGAAAAACAGAACAGTATGATGAAGTAGTCCCTTACTTTCTGAGAGGCTGTATCAATTGAAAATATTTCTTCCAGTTATTGTCAGGAGGTTTTATTTTATTATACGTTACTCTTTCTTTTCAATCTAAGACGGAGCGCTATATGTTCCTAAAATTTAAAACTCCCTCTATCAATCCAGAAGAATTTTGGCGCTTAAAAGACATCAACATCTAAAGCAGCTTGGCTTAGTTTTGCCCTGCCCATCCTTTATCCTCATCAGAGTGGACAGAGAATGTTACCACATTGCAGGGTTGATATTTTGCGTAGGCACAGGACAGCTGACAATAAAAAAATGCAATACAGGTATGTAAGGGGCATATGTGGATTTTTTCCCCAGTGCTGTATGGTTGGTTCAGCTTCACAGAGTGTTGATTTTCTCTTTGCTTTTAAAAAGCTAGAATTATCTTGAAGTGATTTAGCCATTAATTTTCCTCAATACATATATGCACACACAGATGATATAACTGGAAGACAATGAAAAGAATAGCACAGCTTGATTTCTAATTTCTTTTGTTGGATTGTTTCAAGTTCTCCTCTTGGAGGAAGATGTGTTTCTAATAGTTCCAGTCAGAATATACAAAGCTAATGATGTACATTGCTAATGTACGAAACAGATTTCCTATTACAAGGAGCCTTAGACAATAAACATATAATGAGTCCACAAGTCATTTCTCACTGAAATCTAATCATTCCAGAGTCCTTGACCTAAGTGTGGGATTTTGTTATTTTTTTGTCAAGATGGCCAAGACCATCACAAGTACGTAAACTGAAAAAAGGACATAATGGCAATATCAGTATGTCCCAAAAACTATTCAGACCCATGAGTAAGATCAGCTAAGGTTATCACCAGATGTTTCTTGTCCCACATGCCACAGCTTGGCTGTATTGTAATTAATTCAGCTGAAAAGTCTCTGCGAGAACTGTGTTTTCAGCACAATTTCAAGCTTGGTTTCAAATACCAGAAATCATTTCCAATTTCTTAAAACATCCTAGACAAATGTGAAACTCTGCAATTAAAGTGTGCCAAAAAGTACTTATAAAAATTGCATTTAAAGAGCATTAAAGGAATATTCTCAAACCAGTTATGAGTAGAGCTAGACCTTTGGGATTCAGAGACCTAGGCACAACTTAGGGTTTTATTTGCTAAACTGTTGGCCCGAGACCATACTACAAGTCCAGAGGTACAAAAGAAATTTGAACTCATGTTTCTTCACCAAACCATAGTGCTACTTGTCCAGTTAGCCATCCATAATATGAACAAACAAACAAAAAAGAATCAATATTTTCCAAGGTATTTTACAGCTTATCTTCCATTTTTTATGGCACATCAGACCAAAGACCTACTATATTCTTGCTGTGAAAAAAGATGCTTTTAGTTATTTAAAGTTTGAGGTCCATTTAAGAATGAATTTCATTAAAGTTAGATATTCATAGGCATGCAGTTAAGATAAAAATAAATCAGAACATATTTTATTGTAATATGCCACTTTATTTTGCTGCAATATTGGGAGTAAGAACACATTGAAATGCACTTCCAAACCACTCCAAACCTAATTCAGGACAATACAAGCCTGAGACAAAATGAGGTATGTTAAAAATTATGGTTCTGGTTTTCAGAGGTATTGACCAGCAAAGCCTATATTTAAGTTCAGGTAGAATTGTGTTCAGCATGTCTGAAAATTGAGCCCTAAATTAAACATAAGTGTTTTTACCTGGGTAGCATCCCTTTAAGTACCACCCACAAATTACATAGTGATAGTTCTTCCCATAGGAAGATCGTCTTTTGGATTATTTTAAGATAAAAGCACAGTCCAATGTCAGTCCTCTTACAAGCTGCATACTAATGCAAGGAGGGGAAGGAAGGATTTATTTGGAATCATCTAATTGACCTCAGTGGAATTGGGCCTGGACCCATTAAAATATTTATGAAAAGCAGTTATGGAGCATGAATAGTACCCAATCTAAAACATTAATGTCTAGGTAATATTAAAAGTAATTTGTTTAAAAATAGCAGAGAGGGGAGGAGAAGGAGCCTGGCTGCATTAAGGACTAAATTCCTCCTACTTTCTGTTGGTCTTATTATTGTTATTATTTTTATTTTATTTTTTTTACACAGCTGTAGAGACAGAAGTTGCTGTTTCTCCTCAGGCTTCTTCCCAGCACTGGCCCAAACATTAGTGATACCTCTCATTTTCACTTCAGGCTGGCATTACCCTGATTTTTAGACTCATGTGCCAACATTGTCACAGCTTTATCCTTTCTCAGGAATGATGTAGGCAGGGAAAGGCATTAAAACAAATAATGCTGCTGTGTTTTGCAGGAAGTTAAGCATGGGGGTATCAAAAGCCAAATGGTACGTTCGGAATAGGGGGATTCAAATCCAGGGTGTCACAAATTGTTCTCCATCATCACAACACAGCAGAAACCTCTTCTTAGTGCTATGATAGGTGCTGTAAATACACCACTTAGTTATTGGATATGGGAACATGCCAATCTAGCAATAAAGCAAGAGCCTATGCCTTATGAAGGACACAGCTATGAGGGGTAACTGCCTCCCTATGGATTTAACAGTAGCTGAGGAACTCCGTGGTGTCTACAGTATGAGCCTCTGCTTGTCTTCATCAATCTTGATAAGGGAGGGGATCAACCTCCAATAAATATCCTAACAGCAGGCCTCTTACAGCAGCTTTTCAGGTAGCTCCTAGTCCAGACAAAAGCTGCCATTAGTTTATGACTTGAATCTAACTGGTACCTGCATGGAAATCACCTAGGAAAAGTTAACCCAGTTAGACATGGGAAAAGATAAGTTATAAATTAAAAGCAAACAAACAGATCAGTAGGAAACATCCATGGCCCTCCCTGTCCTGCAACATCTCCCCAGTTCCCAAGCCACTGTCTTCTTCTGTGGTTATTTGAACACATGAACGTTGTGTGACATCTCTTTAGAGGTGGAAGAGTCATCCCAGAAATATAAACCCCATGTTTTCAATAAATAAGGCAGCAGCCCAGCTTTTGAGTGGGAAAGAACTGAATAGGATGTGATGACAGTGCTTATTTTCTGTACTGGACTCAGAGGGATGCAGTGGCAATGTGACAGTCATCTCACCAATGGCCATGACCGCTCCCTTCTGAAGGCTGCCCATGCTGGAAGTCAACACCCTGCATTTGTCCTGGCCACTCTCCAAAACCCTTCCCCACCTGCCTTTGGCTCCCTACAATTTTTCATGGAAGACAAGCCATATCTGAGATTAAAAAACCAAAACTTTTTTATTTGGAAATTTTGTTTCCATGTCTCATGAAAAATGCGATCTCAACATCCTTGTTCTTAGCTTCCAGTCCCTTCTTGGGCTATGCATCACAGAGACCAATACAACCTGCTTCTCAGACCAGTCACATTTTAATCAAACACGACTACTTTATTTTCTTGGGGTTTTTTGTATCAAAAAAGTACTGGGGAGGGGGCATATTTTTGGTGAAGAAACAAGATCTCCACTAAAAAAATACCTGGCGAACATTTTTCAAATAGGACTACTTTTTATTTTTTAAGGTTTGTTCTTTGTAAGGTATCTTTGATGTAGTCAGCAAGACTTTTCTTCTGCCTAGAAGACCTATTGATATATAGCCAAACAGAGAGCAGAGAAAAAAAATCCACTCTTGTATGTCACTGGACTCCTAATCTATTTTATGAGACTTAAACACTACAACTCTTTGCAACCAGAAATTTCAAAAGATCTAGAAACTCCATTTTTTTCTCCTTATGTGGCTTTTCTAAACCTGAAGTTTTACTTTTCATGAATATTTTTAACCAGCACAAACCTTTTTAGGCTTTTTCTTACATCTATCCTTTGTCAAGGAAGAAAGAAGCAATCCTATGAATCAGATCCTATGTGCATAATCACACAACTATACGAACTAATCGCATCCATAAAAAGCATTTGGTTCAAACATTGCTGTATAGGGAATGCTTAGCCTTAAAAATTATGCTGTTTGGACTAGCAACTTTGAATACATCTTACGAGCAATCCATCTGCCCCAGTACATTTTTTTTCCTATTTTAACTTAAATCAGGGGACTCGAGCAACCTGACGGTGTCTATAATAAGCCTGCAGAATGCTTCACCTTTTGTAATTCTTGCTTCATTTCTTGTTTCACATTTCTCTTATACTAAGATGCACAATGTTAAAATATTTTTTAAAAACCCAAGCAGATCTTGGTTAAGAAAAATTAGAGTAATAACCTCAACCAAGTATATTATAAGTTTCAAATTTGTTGCCCCATACAAAGCCATCACCCTTCATAAATAATACAAGCCAGGTGGGCTGGGCTTGCTATTTAGCCTGGGAGAACTTATTTACAGCATAGATTTTAACTACTAAGTCATGGCCAAGCCTGGTGGCTCGCATGCTTAGGAGTGGTGCCAGGCAGGTGGTGAGCACTTGGAGATGCTGGAGATACGGGGGGACCCAGGCTGCTGGCAAAATGGGGAGTTCCCCGGGGGTTGTAGGGGACAGGAGGTGATGGGGACCGAGGCAGGGACGCAGAAATGCTGGGGACATGGATTGGTAAGGATGTGAGGAACACCAGCGGCCCGGGGCGACACAGGGTGGTGAAGATGCGTAGGGACCGCGGACCGTTAGAGCGCGGAGAGGTGTGGGATGCGGTGGGGGTTGGGTCTCCAAGGACACCTGGAATGTTGACGTTCCAAACAGTCGGCCTGACGGCCGCTGCAACAGCAGACGGAGACGTGGCCGGTAAGTGAGAGCTGCTCCCTGCCTGCCAGCCGCAGAGGGGTGCTGGCGGGGCCGGGGCATCACATCTGGGACTCTTCCCCCCGGGGAAGAACGGGGTTAACCATTCGCTGTCCCGGAGCTGGCCGCAGCTTCGGGGCTTGCGGTGCCGGTGGTCCCGTGGGGGAACGGGGGCCGCTCCTGGCCATCACACCGGAAGCCCACCTCTCCTCCTCTGTTACTGTCATGCTAAATTGGGTGGGGACTAGTGAGGGAGCCCAGATTTACAGTCCAGGTTTAGCACTTTCCGGAGGCCACAACAGGTTTTTTTTCCAACCATCCCCTCTCCTCCAGCCCAAAACGCCTCGTTTCTTTCTATTACCTAAAATCTGCCTCTTCACATCTCAGCCGGCTCCATTCAGGGACCTCATGTGGCAGCATGGAGCTTTTTTGTTCCTTCTCTCAACTGCTCTCCAGTCTCTGTCCGTCCAGAAGCTTTTTTCCTCTCCCATCAGTCATTTCTGTTAAAAAAAATCATCCTTTAAGGTTTAGGTGAAGAAAGGCCTTCTCTTTTTTTATTTAATTTTTGTTTCCATTTTGTATCTTCCTTACACACCCATTTCATTCTGACTACAGATATTTTATTTTTTTTTTTTTAAAAAAAAAGCATAATATTGTTTATCTGGATTTCCCTGGATCCTACCTCCAAATTACTGCATTATCAACAACCCCCTTAAATAGAGACCAGGAAAATCCACACAAGGGAGAAACTGTGAATAAATACTCCAACCCCAGGGAAAGCTTTGCTCAGAGCTTGCATGCTGTTAGCCACCAGACAGCCCTGCTACAAAGGCTCAGGAAACTCAGTTTCATCAGTTCTACTCATCCTCCAACTACCACATTCCTATCACCTTACCTTATTTCTCTATTCCCTCCTCAGATCTTCAATGCTTCTCCCCTGTTGGCGAACCCCTAGGCATTTCCATTTTGTTTCTTTTCCCCTTTTGCTGCTTTAGCCCTGCTGCACTTTTCCCCAAAATTGTTTTGCTCTGCTCTGCACTTTCGAGCCAGCAGATCAGTAAGTGTGGACAGGATGCAGTGATTCATTCGTCTAGGTTTCATCTCAACCGCATAGCTAAAGTAGGAAAATTCAGATGCGGTATCTAAGTTGCACCTGGGGAAGTAAATGTGCAGAGGAAGCAACAGAGCTGAAGCTACTGGGGTGTGTGTGTGTGTGGAAGGAAAGCCTGGCTTGAAAGTAAATTTATTCATTTATCTGCAAAACAACATTTTTTGGCACATTTTTTTCTGTTTTGAGATTTTGTATCTTAGTTACGTCATTAATTGTGCTGATTTTGCTTAGTGTTTCTTATTCCCTCATCTCCCCCTGCTCATGGGATTCTTTAGTCCTGGGCACTTACATGGAGAGCTTGGCACTGGGATGGGCCTGGTGTCTGTGAGGCTTATGCTGCTTTCTACACTATTCTGCAACGCTTGTTGAAGCCTCACTGTGACTAGTGTGTCTTCCTCCATCAGCTGTCTTGTGGCCTGTAGTTACCAGGTTTATTTGTCTGGGTTAGAAGCAGCAGAGACTTCATATTTTACTGCTTTTTTTTTTAATGCATCTACAGAATTTCTTTAGAAAATAAGTCTAAAAAGTTTCTCTGACTTAGGTGTGTTCAGCAATTTACTTTCTTGACAAATGCAGAGGGCCCTGACTTAAAACCCTTTTCCCAACCTATTTTAGACCTTTTTCTTTTTTTTTTTAATCACATACATCAGTAGAATCAGGTCCTGATGAGCAGGAAGATGCTTCCTCCAATAGGAGGAAAGCAGTTCAAGGTGGGAAGAAACCTCTGCTTACACTCAGTGGTCTTGGATGCAAGTGGTAAAAGTCAAGTGGTGGGGTGTAGCTTTCCCATTAAATACAACACCTTCCAGCAGGTTCAGTTCCTTCCCTTTTCAAAATACTGGGCAGAAAGTATTCACAAGGAGGTGATGAAGGGTTTAGCTGGAATTACTGAACTGAGGTATGCTGTAAAGTGTTTAGGAGTGGCTGCATCAGGAACACCCACACAATCCCTTCATGTGCTCATACTCACATGCTCCACCAAGCCAAAGGGATTGGGCAGACCAGTGCTTCACCTCCCAAAAACTTCCCCACTGGGGATGCTCTTCCAGAGAGTACAAGGTGAGTACAGTAGTGCTGAGCTGGCCTAGTAGCATTTTTAACTGGAACATAGGGAAGGCAACTGCAGGAACCCAAAAAGCAAGAAGCTGATTTGCCATGGGTCCTCTGTATGCCTCTAAGTAGGATTCATTTCTCTGTGCCTCATCTCTGTACCCTATTTTACCCTCCAGAATACTTCTTTCCTCTGCTTGGTCTATTTAAAAATGTCTTTTACAATGAATATGCAAAAGTGTAATAGGAAGCTGATCTCAGATGGCACCATTTAATTGTATTGTAATAATAGTAATAAATGCACTAAGCACAAACAACACGCTCAATGTAGAAAGGGATTTAATACATTTAACTGGGTTTTGAAATTGGTTCTCCATGAATGGACACCTATTCTTGTTCAGATCAGAAGTGGCATCTCAGATGGTACTTTGGAAGATGATAGAATACCTGTCATCCTCATACCAGGATAAAGTAGAGAAGGAACATTAGATTTCAAGTCCAGGCCTGTGAAAAGGACATTTTTTTTTTCAGATACTTGGATTTTATTTCATTATGCTTCCTTTTCTTCATTTAATTTAATAATATGTTCCAAATCTATTTATCCAAATGCATCTGTTTTATACTTGGGGAAATACAATCTGAAAAGAAAATGTAACTTTTTTCCAGTAAAGTTGAAAGAATGGAAGGCAACTAATTTTAACATATTGCCACTTAATGTCATCTTGTTTGCTGATAAAATACATGGTAAAGCATTTTCAGTAATCACTTCTTGAAACAAAGCAGAGCTTTCCTGGGCTAATGAATGGAGATACATTTATTTATTTATAGGACGTTCATCATTCTAATTCCTTTGTGTTTCACAAATATTACTAAGTTGATCCATGCAGCATTGAAAAGAAGTGAAGTCTTATTAGCTCCATGAGGCACAGAAATCACATGAGCTGCCCACACTTACCAGAAAGATGTATGTACGGTATAATTAGAAGGGAAAAAAAAAAAGAAGTTGCTCTCATTACAGTACCCAACCAATAAAAAGCTCCCTCTGTCATTCAATATTGCTAACCTTAAACACTAAATATCCTCAGGCAGGCAACCAGGAACATCTAACTAGATAAAAATGGTATTTTCTTTTTACAAATACATTCTTTTATTTCTTTCCTTTTATTTCCTGAGCGTTTACATGATATTTGAGTTATATTTCCTAGCTTTTTCCTGCAGCCATGAGGGCTAGAGACACTATTTTAAAATAGCATTGAGACTGTCATCTAATTGCATACCTTCTAGAAGCAGAGTTGTAAGCAGCCTGCTAAGTAAGATGTCTGTTGTATTTCAGGGTGGCCACACTGCTCCTTCTGTACTTGCACTGTTTTCAGGCATTATAATACCATGATGCATCACATTAGCATAAATGAATTAACTATTTTATTAGATATACACCCCTTATGGTCCCTAATCCTAAGACGGTCATTAGTTATATCTGTGCATGTTGGTGGTGTGGCCGGGACATACACACCTCAGCTTACAGAACTATTTGGGATATACAGATGAAATACTGTGACAATAGTATTCAAATGTGACCACTGATGAAATTTTATTGGCAATCTTCAGATGCAGGTAAAAATGAATCCTTTAAAGTGTTTTGCAGTGGTTTATCTTTCCTCTGACAAAGTTATTAGGGTTTTTACCAACTGATTCAAATGTTAAGGAAGGCCAGCAATGAGGAAACGCCATGTATCACTGCTGTTTTGAAAGAATATGCAGAAATTTCAATGTAAAATGTTGTGCTGCATTCCACACTTCTTCACTACAAATATAATCCCCAGCTCTGTAACTGCTTGTTTGCATGTATAATGTTATGTGACTCTGTGAGACTACTCCTATAAAATTAAGATGCGGCATGTGTGTGTTTGCAGGACCGTGACCATGAGGAATACCAGCTCAATGTAATAACTATCAGTTGAAAAACAAAATAAAAATCAAGTCTAATTGTGCCCATTTAAATTCAAACATTGAAAAATAGCTTAAATATGGTATTTCAGAATGTAAATTTCATAAAAAAGTCTGAAGATTTTAGGATTCTGTTAGCTCTTTAGTCCCTCTGTAACGAGGCTATTACACAGCATCACTCAGATTGATGTTGAAAATAATGCAGCTGCAAGAGCAGCTGCAGCAAGAATTCACAGAAGCCAGGATGCAAAGCAGGCCCTGCCCAAAGTCCCTGGCTTTAGCTTTCCGCTGTAGGGGTTTTTTCCCCCCCTACTTATTTATTAGCTTAATTCCAGCATCCTCTGAAATGATGCCTTGCTGGGAATAACTGAGGGTTAAAGCTTTAATGGTTTTCCTTAGCCTCACAAAATGAAAAACCTTGTTCAAAATGAGCAGTTCTCAGTTGGTCAGCATTAAGACAGTAATAGTCAGGCAGAAAACACAGCATCAAAAAAGAAGGAAAGATACTTCACAGGTATACAGGTATGCAAGAGCATCTCTGTGCTTCTGGTATTTAAAAAAAAAAAACATCTATGCCCCTGGGGAGGATCTGATGAACTCGTGGGCTGACACCTTGAAATATTTGTTATGTGGCTTGGGGTCAGGTTTGGAGAAGGTGTAAGCCCAACAGCTACCCTTACGCTTCCTTATGCCACCCTAATTCTTTCTTTTGCCTTCCACACAGGACTTACTGAGTGTGACAGAAGCAAATTGCAGCAGCAGAGTGCTGGGCCCTGGGTAAAGCCAGATTTTGGTAAGCCTGAAATGGATTTGCCACCATGCTCTCCCCATTTCCTAACCCTCAAATCCAGCACTTTGGTTCTTGGTGGTTCTTTCAAGGGCAGGTTGGTACTAAGTAAAAACTATTTAAAATACTTTTGAAACAAAGCTTTACATGTAGCTTAAAACCCTTGTGAATGTGTCACATCAGTCTCCCTCAGCCACCACTTAAGACCTCCAGAAGATTAGTCCCCAGAGAGATATACAGTAGCTGATGATGACAAAGCAGCACAGCATCATTCACCCTCCAAATCTGAACAGACAGGAGCCTGTTAATTCAATAGACCAGGGTACTGACCAGAAGTGACCTGGACTTAGGACACAAAAGCAACTGGAAACCCTTGTTCCATGTTAAATTTCAGAGCTAGGGGAACACCTTGGAAGATCTCTCCAAAGTTTGTAATCTGATGTTTGTCCCCCAGGTGTACCATGCCAAACACTACAAATTTCTCCCTGCAAAATGATTTGAATAAAAAGGAGTGACGTAGCTCTCTTTAAACTGATGTAACATGTTTGGTCACCATATTACAAGTTAATATTCAGGTTGCAATATCTTGCATCCATTGGAGCTTTGCAGAATTTTCTCAGGAAGGTCATAAAATAAAACATTAGAGTAGTGTAACTTAAAGGTTACAAAAGCATGGGCTACAGAATCAGCATTAGTCTGTGACAGCGTTGGCTCTGGTCCCAGGGTAGTTTATAGGAAATAAAGGCAAGACCCAACCACACATTTAATAAAATGAACAAAACCACGTTAGAAATCAGCTGATGGATGAGATTTTTTGTTGTGGTGTTTTGGGAGGTTTTTTTCTCCCTTGGATTTCCCTTGGCTGTCACTGCTCTTACGAATTTGTGTCACTACATATAAGCATGTCAAAAGCCAGGTTCACTTGTGCTTCCTGAATAGGAAATTCGTACCTACAGAACTTGTGCCATGTGCCTTCCTATTCATCACGGGAAGAAAAAATTCCCTACTGTTCCAGTAGCACTTCAAGGTTAAAATTCATATTGACAAAAATAATGCAGCAGAAGTAATAAACATTCAGAGAGATTAAAACAATTGCACAAAAGGCAATTTCTTCACTGGAAAATGAAGACACAAAGCTTAAAAGAAGAAATTAAAACCAGAAGCCGTACTAAGAAACTCACTGCTGTCAAAGCAAAAGGACTGCCTTGAATGTTAATCTGAGATATTCCAGCCAGTCCTTTTTCACAACCTTTTCTTCCCTGCTAACTTTCATGTTACAGCTCTATTGCCTGTACAAAGTTACTGAATTGAAGCTCTGCCTGTCAGGAGCTCTCATCTGTGCACGCTTTAGCTCTCAGCTGTTACTATGGGTTTGCTTCAGCTGCCACTATTAAACCATTGTATGTCAAATTACAAAGCAATTAAGGGTGAAATGCACAGTTGTAATACACGGGTTAAAAAACTTCCAGAAACCCTAACTCTAAATTATCTACGAGTGTAATGATGACTTTGGAAAGTATTTAAATATCTTTTTAATTAATATAATCCCCAAATTACTGGCATGTGAATTCACCTGGTGTCACACACATTTTTTATCTTTCCACCCTTCTCTTTTTCCTTTCTCCCATGCATTTTTTTTTGCCTAAGAATATTTAAAGTTCATTATTTTGCACCGTGAGAAAGGCAATAAGCATATCTGAGGTGTTTGCTAAAGCAGCTACTGAAATAAGAAGGTGGATAAATTATGCATATGTTTTATTGTATCTTCTGACCTCTGAATTTTGCCACCTTCTGTCTAGCATTACCTCAGAAATACTGTATCTAAAACAAAATCCCTTGGAGGTGTATCATTAATATAACCCAGCTGTAGTAGTAGTTTGAAGGAGTCTAGAAGATGGGTCAATGATAGCTGCCACCACTGTGCTCTGAATCAGGAGCCAAGGAAGGACCGATGCACAGCTATGGCTAACTCATTTAATATCTCTGTTTAACATCTCTGTGTCCCGGTGGGACTCATAATATTTAATTACATATCTAATGGGAAACTCAGCCTCACCCTTTGAGTTATTGTGCTTCCTTGATTCCTCTTACATTGGAGAAGCACAGAACTTCACAGGACTGGTCCTGCCATGAAAATTAATTAGTTTATGTCTGAACAGGCCTTTCAACATACAGATCATTCTGTATGACAAAGTAGTATTAGATAACTAACCAAGTTATTCAATTGAATTATAGAGCCATAAGAAAATTATTGTCTCTTATTTTTAATCAAGCAGACTCCAAGCCAGATTAGTCCCTGACAATGATGCTTTGGCTACTTCAACAGGTCTCACTGCTAATAGAAAAGTTCCTCCCTCCTTTTGCTCTTCTGCACCCTGGAGTTCTCATTGCTGTACATACAATCCACTCAAAGCCATCTCTAGGTTGCAGGTTAGTCCTTACCTCCAATGAACAGTAATTAGGACAGCTTTTTGCAGGTAAAAAGCCTTGGTTTGGAAACAAATGTCTCCACTTTGTTTTTTTATAAACATCCTGTTTAACCATCCCTCATTGCCAGAATGCTTGAGTCTAGGAACCGCTCTGAAAGTCAGAGAGTTAAGAACAGTCGTTGTGTGTTTCTCTTCATGGCATCAGAAAAATCTCAGGTTATAGATGCGCGTACGATTTCCTATGCATGAATGCTTCAGTGCCCTCCCACCAGTTATCAGACTCTTTTTTTGCCTCCATAACCCAAGCAGAATAATTTCAATACTACCTTTAAGGGTCACTAGAGCAGAAGCTTCAAGACAAATTGTATTGTTGGGATCATAGAAATCTAGTAGCTGACTTGGGAAAGGAGAGATTAAGTTGGAGGGTTTTTTTTTGCTGAGGCACAGAGGCATATTGTTTGCATGGTCTTCTTTCCAAAGACAAACTTCTGATCACAGGAACCTGTTTGTGATTAAAAGGCTCATCAGCTTCCAATTTTCCAGACTTGCTAAAATCTTTGCTACAGATCAGTGTTAGTTTAACCAGAGGAAGATCTGGGCAAGATCTTTAAGATCTCCCACTTCTCATATAGGCTGTCTTCTCCAGGGTCCCCTGCTGCAAGAACATCCTTCTTACAAGAAAAGTGTCAGGGACTTCCCTGCACCCACTCTCTGCTCTCTTGTTCCCTCACCCTGCCTTGTACTCTACTGTTTTTATTCTTTTTCTTCCATTTATTGTCCTTACATTGGAAATCAGATATAACAGTCATAAAGAACAACAGCACCAAAGAAATAAAAGGCACAACAATAAAAGATGGGGGAAAAAAAGGAATTCCAGTTAATGACATTTATCTAGAGAGCTTCCTCCTGTGGGGAAGTGGGGGAATATGAAAGGATATTCAGAAAGAAGACAGCCCCTCAGTCCACTAAAATTCACTTTGCATCTTGATATGATGGCCTTTTTAATTCTTTCCTTACTTTCTCAGAGCTCCACTTGCCTTCCTTGCTCACACCTTCCTTTCCTCCCCATTGCTCCTTTTGATCGACTTTGATTTGGGGAGGATTTCTCTGTTATTTCTAGAGCAAAGAGTTAGACACACACACAAAAAAGACAGCGGATTTTGTAGGAAGCGTGCAATAAAATCCATGACCTAGGAAGCTCTGGCAATAACTTGACAAGTTTCTGTACACCCAGCTTCACCCTACTTACATAGTTAGTATAACTGAACAGAAGCATTGCTACCAAAGTTCTCTTTGTTCAAATGGGGCTGGTCCTAGTGAGGAGCTTGGATGCTGCAGCCGATGTTTTACCATATAAAACATCTCAAGAGGGAACGGTGGAGTTGGGCCTTCGGTGAACAGGAAGGCAACAGCCAAAATAGGAGCTGTCATTTAACGCAGCTCTTTTCAACTAAGACCTGTTAAGGAGCAGAATTGAGAGGACAGCGTGGGGACACTTATCCTGGGGTGGTGGCCAGCAACTAGGTTTGGGTGGAGTCATGGTAAACTCTTTCTCTCGTAGAGCTAGAGCCAGGAGAGGACCTGTACCCTCAGCCACATCTCCCTTGCTATACATTTGATCTAAATGCCCTGCAAGGTATCAGGCACCTTCTTTGCTGTGGATCTAGGATCTGATATATTTTCTGTACCACACAATAGGTAATGGAAGTTGTTAGAGGTCTGTTAACGTCTCCTTTAGGTTTGGGCTTTCCTAGGGCCTGGTCCCATAGGAACGTGGTAATTCTGTGAAGTGAAAGGGAGCTCTCTCTGTACTGTGAGCTCTCATTGAATTCCTGCCTCATCCCTGAGGCAGGGCTGCCCGGAGCAGTTCTGAGATGCGGACCTCTTAATAGCATGTTGGCAGATCTAATCAAGCCCACAGCACAGTCTGCGGCAACCCTCCGAAACCAAACTTTGCCCCTCTGCACTCGTTCTTTAGAAGTACTCAGCTCCCACCATTTCAAAGCAATCTTTTCAGAAAATCAATAGTTCTTCATCTCCTTCAGAATGAGAGCAAGTAGGACACTTGGACGTTTGCTTTGTAATCTCTTCAAAAATTGCTTTCTTGTCTTCCCAACAGAATTAGGAAATATCGCAGTATTAAAAAAAAGCAAAAAAAAAAAAAACCTTGAGCTTTTTCAGCACAAGGTCTCAGTTGTAGGACCAATCTTTGCATTCCTTTTCATTTAGGGATTACCCTAAACTCACTGGTCTGTTTATACCTTGGGCACACACATCCATCCTTGCTCCTCACACAGAGGAATTATTTGTTCACACAATTCCACGTTTCAGGAGCCTGCTGGAGAAACCTTTACCAGTTTAAAATTTCCGTTTTCTCTCCCTTTTTCCTCTCAGTGGTCCTTTAGCTATGAAAATGAACCGCTCTGCTCCTGCAGTGCTGAGCTGCTGAATCCAATCGAGGAAGCCTGGCCAGGCTTCACATCCCCATCAGACACAGCGTTGACCTTTTTTTCCTAATTGACAATGCAGGGCTTTGTGCTAATAGGATGACATCATTACGCCGAGCTGAAATGCTTTCCCTGCTGTCTCTTTTGTCTCTCAGTATTTTTCTCCCACACTTTTAGAGGAAGCATTTTGCTAGGAATGAGTGTGAGGAAGAGAGTTACATGCTGCCTAAAACACATATGCAGAAAACATCCTCAATTTCTCTCTCCCTTTTTTCTTAGTCACACTCATTACCAACCACACATCCTGAGCCCTCACTATGTACTCCATCTTCCTTTTCCTTCTTCCAGCTTGTGAGCACTGATGCTTCTTTTCTGTATTTGCTTTCCCTCACTCTCCTCAGCTGTACTGCTGGGGAGATGCTGGTTCCTTCTTGATTCTGAGTTAGAATGGTAGTAGGTAGTTAAGCCTACTGTCCCTTTACAGCACTAACTTTAATCAAACAACTTGTTAAAAAGATCTTTGTGCATCTCTATGGCAATAAATAGTTAATTGGGGTGCCTAATTTTGTGCTGAATTGTTGGCAGTTAACTTTTGCTCTGATACTCGATGACGTAAAGTTTCCAAATAATGCTTTAAAGAATACCTGGAAGAGAAGAAGCCCCAAAGAAATGGAAAACATCAAGAGCCTTGTGTTGACTGTCTCATGAGATTGGCTCACCCACTGCAGTGAGCACTATACCCTTTTAAGATGCTGCCTTAAAGCTTAAAAAGATAACAGTAATGCTGGTTATAGATTGGCAGCCACACGCCCAAGCACAGAGTCTTGGCTAAGCCAACAAACCACATAAATACATGGTGGGCTTTTGCTGGAGAAGACAGGAAGAGTAGAAATTCTCATCCCTGCCTATCCCCCTTGCTTGCCCCCCATTCCCATGACTGATGTATTGGGTATTCCTCGCCTGAGGTATAAGTTTCTAGCCAGCTGGGTCCCTAATGAAGTGGATTAGCTCAGAAACCAGGTATTTCTGCACACTGTTTTACCCTAAGCTGTTCTAATTTGCACAGAAAGGCACTTGGAGCTGCAGCAGTTCAAGGGAAGGGTAGTGTTGACCAGATGGGAGAAGCAGACTCTTAAATCCCTCGCACTAGCTCTACAGGAACATGGTTGTCTCTGTCCTTCAAAAAAGGCAAACAGGAAAGGTAAAACAGACCACCTACAGAATGAACATGGGGAAATATGAAGGAGAGGAAGCAGACCTCATTATTATTATTCAAGACTAAATTATTGGGAGGAACAAGCTACCTATTTTCTTTTTCTTTTTTTTTGCCCAGCCATTTAATAGAAGACCCCTAGATTCCTGGACACAGGACAGTGATCTTCATGCCATACTTTCCTTCCTGCATCTAAACACCATCCAAGAAGGGAATGACACCCACATTAACATACCTTGTCCAAACTTCTCTTGATCATTTTAACTGTATTTCCTATTTCTTTTTGCACATTACCCTTAAAGACACGATAAGTATTTTAACCAGGACTTGCCTCTCACCTTCTCTTTCTGTCATATTTACCTCCAAGCCCATTTAATTTCTGTAAGCTATTGTGAGTAGTGGAAGGAATTGGAGTTGTGTTACTTTGGACAACAGTAAGCCTAATCTTACTATCTTTGCGTAAGAGTGCCAACTGAACTAAATCTCTGTAGCTGTGAACAGTAATTATTAATGCAGTTTAATATTTCTCTTATGTCTATAGCCTAATGCGAGTTGTTCTTTGTTGTACTCAGCACCACATAAACAATTAATATGTGAGTTTCAGCCTCAAAGAGCAATTAGGATAATATGGTTAAACCCCTGCAAACTACTAGGAAAAAACTCATAATTACCCTGGCCAAATTTCAGCCCAGAACCTAATTTATTATTACCATTTTTATAAACAGGTTAAATATAGTGAGTGAAAATAGTGTTTAGAGGGGAAGCGCTGACAAAACCTTTACTGCAGCAATGTGGACAATGCAGCTGTAATAATGGCAAGTGTGCCCTTATCACAGTAAGAAAAATGTAAGGAGTTCTGATTTTGCACTGAATGAGCCATTACTTATGTCTATCACAAAGAAATAAGAGTACTGAACAAAAAAAAGATACATTAAGGGCTTCTTTTTTTTTCTCCCCAAAAAGAAAACTAAAAATAAAAAAGATCAGATGTGACTCAGGCTTTCAAACAATAAAAATAGCAAGATGAAAGAACTAGGTTGCTTCATTGCCTAAAGAAATGGCTAGAATCTTAAAAAGTCTCAAACCTGATTGTGAGAGACTCACTTTATGGGCTGCTAAGAAGGTGCTGACCTTCGTCATCAATAGATTGTCTGAGCCTTTGTGGTATTCAGCAGTAAAGGAAGTGCTTAAAAAGTCATCCTGCTGAAAGATGGACTGGAAAAATCTCCAGATCTCCGCATAGCTGTGGTCGGTGCACATGCTCATTCAGAAAGTCTGTCTGTAAATCTAATACAGATAAATCTTGCTTCATTTTTAAGTGCTAAAACTGGAGCATCCTCACCTTAGAGATGGATCAGCATATCTGGAATTCAATATAAGTGAAATTATTGCAGAGGAGGGCAGCTAATGACCTATCTGTTGTGGGGCTTTGGCTGTGTTTTGTTATAGTACTATATTTCTCTGTCTGTACTAGAGGACATTGAAGGAGTGGGATAACACTTGTACGAGTACCAGTGGTACAGTTTCCTTACACTTCCTCCATGGTTTTGGATGCAGCTCTGTCTGTGCCAACATTTGCACTGAAATGAACTGCGGCAGATGGCTGCCCTGTGACTTCAAATGGCCTTCTGGGAGAAGGAGACTGTTAGAGATGGAAGAGTTTGGTTCCTATAACTTTCTGGAAAAGTCCCACCACTGCCTAAGTAGTATACTAACATGACTATTGTCATTATGTGCATCTTCTAGCAGGGTGAGAGCCTGGGTGGAGTACCAGGCTAACACAACTATATGGCTGCTGGTGCACAAGTGAGCTCACTGAAAGGCAGATGGAGGATCTTTGCATGAAATGCACGTGTGTTGCAGATACAGTCATGCTCTGGCTGGAAAATGTTGTGATGTTATCCTCTAGAAATCCTGCAGCATTGCACATTCACAGCAGAAAGCACAAAATACAGATGGACCACTAATGACTACAGCTTCTGGGACAGCTGATGAGGTACAGCCAAGCCCATCCTGAATGAGGCAGCTTGTACCTTATGCTGCAGAGGAAGTGAAAATAAAACAAAGCAGTGACAACAGAAATCTCTGCCAGTTCTGATCAGGATGAGGGGAGGGACAATTATTGCTGTCTCCAGCTCTGATGCTTGATTTGTCTCTGAGCTTAGCAAGGCACTTTCAATCAGAGCATGGGTCCACCTGGACTGTTGAATATTCAGTCTAAGGAACCAGGTTCAGAGCAAGAAACATAATCATCGAGTCCCCTTTCTAGCTGCTCTACTGTCCCCTTAGACAGAAGCATATGATCCAGCAGGCCACCATTGGGGAATCTCTCCTTGTATTCACTTCTTTCTCCACAGCCTCTGCCATAAAAAGCAACTATGATCCCCAGAACCAGTGACTTGTGGGGCATCTAAGGAAAGATTTTACCAAAATTGGTAAACAGAGCTTTTTCTGAAGCACAGCCCCACAGAATTCATGTCCCAAAGGACTGGTAACAGCAATATAATGGTTCGGTTTCAAGGCAGCTTAATCCCCTCTGAGAATGACTAGAAGAAACTCCTCTCTTGTCCCTCCACTTAAATCAATGCTGAATGAAGTCCAATGGTTCTGCCTTGTTATATGCAGATTCAGGAAGATAGCACTGCAGCCTTTGGTGTTTTGAAAGGTTTTACTTCACAACTATAAGGGCAAAAGCTTTTCTGGTGGAAATCAAAGTTTAAATCCTGAAGAAAAAAGAGCTCATCAAAGAACTGGCAAAGAATTTAACAACTAGGTGCCAGCTGAAGTGCCAGTGTGATTTATCAGCAGGTTCTTCTCTAATCTGATGTGAGATAATAAAGGTGTTGAAGCAGCATCAAACTAGATACAGAACAAAAAGCCTAAGTAATAGGGTTCATAAGATCACGCACATGAGGAAGTTTATGTTATCTCATAGGCAGGACACTCTCCCCAGGAAGGTTTTCCTAGCTCTATCAGGAAATCAACAGACAAACCCAGTAGATTTTAAAAGGTAAATGGTCTTATGTTCCTTTTTTGTCCATATTTTTTACATGTAAGCCTCTCCCTTTGAGGAGATATGGTTTCCTTACCAATAGACCCAACAAAATACTTCGCTGCACTGGCTGGTAGTGCCATGGACAAAGGTCTCTTGGTGGAGATTAACCCTCAGACATGAAGAAAGCTGTGCTTGCTTACGACTGATCAGGAAGATGATTCCTGAGAGCTCACAAATTTAGTTTCCTTCTGACTATAGCGCTAAATTGTCTATCTCTATTCCCCTGCATAGTGATTCATTAGAAGCATTTTACAGTAAACGCTTCCAAAATAAAAACCAGACATTTTAACCAAAGTCTCAGGAAAATACTTAACTGACAAAGATAATGATTTTCTAAAAGCTTTTCCCTGGAAGTGTTTTTTTATTGAGGCAGTGATTAAAGTGAGGCTGCCTGAGTTATAATGTGCTTCCATCGCACAACCCAAAGTCATGTTAATCAGCTTCAATACCAAAAATACAATAGGAGCAGTATAAATCCATCTCGTACAGCAAAGTTCATTTCAGGTGCTGGCCCACCAGAAAAATGTGCATAAGCGATTAAAGAATTATAGGTCTGTGTTTCAGATTTTGTGCTCTGTTGTTTTGGGTTGGTTTTTTTTTTTATTATTCCATAGTAAATTATTTTGAACTTCTTAAGGCAGTCTCACAGCAAACAGATTGGTCCAACCAATTTCCCATTCATGCTGATATCAACCCCCATCAGATACAGGGCTTTAAATTTGTGAGCTTTCTGGTGAGGAGGAGAAGACTCCATTAATTTTCCTTGAGGGCTCTCCCTATAGGGCTGCTCAGAGAAAAACTCTCGCTAATCTGTATCTGGTGTAGACATCTAAATCTCATTTTCCAGAGTTCTCTAGGACCTTCAGGGACCAGCCCACCCAGGAGGCTGTGTAAGTCCTGTGTTGCCCCCTTCAGAACTTGGGATAGCCGTATAACACAGGACCAAATGAAGGTTCACCACAGGTCCCATACGTGACAGTTATATTGGCATGACATGGCACCAAAATTATCAGGCTCATCCCCTCAGCTGGGGCTGGGGCTGGCTGGAATCTCTCTGCTACACTGCACAGTGAAGATAAATCATAATTTCCTAAATTACCTACTGCTGAAGCCAGCTCTGAAAAAAGCTGCTTCCAATCTTTAGGCTATGCTATGGTTTGTTTTAAAAAGGGATTGAATGTCTTACAAACAGGTAAAATTGCTGCCAGATGCAAGTACATTAGCCTTTTCCAGCTGCTTTACTGCTGCCATTCAAAATAGCTTGCTATAAATATGATTCCTTTGAGCTCTATTCTGACAAGTGCGGAGCACTATCTGGGAAGGGCCAGTGGTTTTCCATCCCCATTGAACTCAGTAGGAGTTGTGATTGCTCAGCACATTGCTGAAAAAAGTCTGCTGAAATTACCTTAAATCACACAATTATCCCCTCACCTCTCGCTCCTTCTCTTGCAGTCATGGAAGGAGGAATAAGTTTCTCCGCAGGCAGTTCTGCTACAGTAAAGTTTTCCACCTGGAGGTTGTGAACAAATGTCAAAATCAACAAGTTCCCTGCTTCAGGGCTGGTGACAGTCTTGGCTGCAATCTGGGTTAGCCAGGGAAGGGGAGAAAAATCATGACAAGGAATGGAAACCCTATTTACATTAAGATTCAATGTCAGCTTCTCATATGATCTAAATTGCTTTCACCTCTTCCCTTTACCCCCTTCTGTAAATTTCTATGCTATTGGCATAAATTTCTGCCTGATGCCCGTTGCCCAAAAGAGTAAAGGATCACCATACCACAGCACCCAGGACACATCTGGGCAGCTTTCATGAGTGCAGCAGTGCGTTCTGTAGGGCCCTCACTAATACTCGAAGTTCCTTATTCCCTAAAACCTGGTTCTGTCTGAACAGAAATGCACTTATTATGTATCTTTCCTTTGTACAACCTGTACCTGTAGTTAAGTACATTAAACTGGTGCTGAATGTATGGAAGTTAAAGGCTGAGTGCTTGCGCTTAACAAACCACTCTGAAAGATGATCATCATTAAAGCTATTTACAACTAAACTTTTCAGAAGTGATAGAAAAACTGAGAGGAAAATTACCTCTGCCTTCCACCTTTCCACACTGAAGTCAGCAGGAGCAGATGAAAAATCAACATTTCCTTTGAATCTGAGCACAATTATGAGCTTACAATGCAGATCAAGCCACCTTCCCCTATTGTACAGGAACTGGTGTTCCGAGGCGGCTTATGAACTTGATTCTGCACCTTGTTGTACCAGTTTGAACCCATTACCAGTTCCCTGAACTGAGAATTAGGCTGTTAACGACTGGGGGAGGGTCGCCTCTTAGTACCAACACTCATGCCCTTTGCAGATGGTTCAGGAAGAAATGGCTTTGCAAACCAAAGCCAGACCTGAATTTTGCTTCAAGGCAGCTGAAACTGGGACCTGACCTGGAGCTTGCACCCCTCCAGAACACACCAAGTCTGCCTGATTTTTGAATACCACACTCTGACCTCAGTCACTGCCCTTATCAGCCCTCAAAAATCATGCCACTGATTTTTTTTGCACCCTGCAACAACACACAACACGAGTCAATCAGTCACAGGGTTTCAGTTGTTTTTCTCTTGATTAAAAGCCAGATTTTTCCCTCTTGTTGCAGATACAACATACTGAGATGCTGGCATTGTTTTACATCAACAAACATCCATTATGAAGAGCTATCAGAAATATTTAAGATGCCTTAAACTTCTACACAGGAAAGAGAAAGTAATTACAGCAAGTCTGATATTCCATGTACTAACTACTGAAGATTCTTTTCTCATACTGGTGTCTACAATGTGCCTAGTGAAGAAAGCATTTCATGTTGTTTTGGGGTTGTTTTTGGCTTTGCAACTTTGAGTACAGTTAACATTTCTGCATTGTTTTCTAGGGCTCTCTCTTTGCTCAGTTATGGCATCAAAAAGCAATGGTGACTTCCAAAAAGACCTCTTAAGCATGGATGGCAAGAAGGAAACCTTTAAGAGGAAGCGTATTATTAAGGAGTCAGACAGAAAGCCAAATAGATTGAATGATACTCCAGAAGAACTGCACGTGGTTGAGAATGGAGTAGTAATACAGAAATTGAGGAGAATAAGAATACCAGTGAAAATGAAGGAAAAGCAAAGAAAACATGTAAACAGAGCAAAACGTAAACACAAATTAGAAACCAATGAAAAACTAGCTGTTAAAGAAGGCGAAACGACAGTGAACACTGCCGATCTATTGATCCCGACAGAAGGCGAAACAACAGTGAACACTGCCGATCTATTGATCCCGACAGAAGGCGAAACAACAGTGAACACTGCCGATCTATTGATCCCGACAGAAGGCGAAACAACAGTGAACACTGCCGATCTATTGATCCCGACAGAAGGCGAAACAACAGTGAACACTGCCGATCTATTGATCCCGACAGAAGGAGAAACAACAGTGAACACTGCCGATCTATTGATCCCAACAGAAGGAGAAACAACATTGGAGACTGATGATCCATTAATCCTGATACCTCCATCTCATATTCCTCTGAAAAACCTAATGGACATAGAAATGGAGTTGGTCTACAATGATGAAGACGACATTTCCTTTGAGTTTGCTGAGCCCATGGTGTCTACAAGCACACAACCATCATGGGATGATTGTGGAGAAGCTGATGCTCTGAGCACATCTAATGGCAGTGCTCTGCCCCAGCTTAACAAACAGCTTCAAATGACCCTCCAGGAAGCCAGAAATTGCTACAGGGAGAAGAACTACGCAGCAGCAACAGAACTGTTCTCAACAGCACTGGAGGTATGGGGTTAAAGAAATAACAATCACCATAGCAAAGTCAGTGAAAGGCTGGTGGTGTACTGTCTGGGTGTAGCAATATCAAAGTGAACAAGGAGCACAAACCTGGGTAGTGTATAGTTTAATAAAAATCCTGAGATGAAATTTCACCTGAAATCCGGAAATTAAGAGCTATAAATAAAGTAGGGGGTGGGGAGGGTGAGCATTGGACTTAACTAAAAAGTCTCAAGTAATTGTATTTTTCTCTAAGTCTTCAACTTTCCTTGATATACATAAAGGAAATTTAAGACCCACAGAGTTAAAACACAAACAAAAAAGTTCCTCTTTTTAATCCTAGCTCTACTGGGGACAAATAGTATCTCTATAATCAGGTGAGTTCCCACTCTACCCTGGCTGCCTGCATGTCACTGGGTGAAATGTTCAACCCTTCAGCAAAACAGAAGGTCCAATTTAGTCTCTTTTTTTTCCCTACAGCATTTCCATCACTCGCTCTGTTTCCCTTTTCTCTCTAAACCCAGAGGATAGCTATTAAATCTGTGCAGAAATCCCCCACACACAGAGCCCACATGAAAAAGGACAGGTCCAGTAGCAATCTGTGGCTTTCATGACTTTCTGCCTTTAAGTGCTCAAATTCGAGCTGTCTTAAATGGATCTGTTCTCTGCTAAGTAGACATCTCCATGCTTTCAGAAGCAGAGCCCTTCCCAGTTTCAGGATGAGCTCCCAAAAGACCTTTAACTTTTTTTTTTAAACCTTACCAAGCCTTGAATTTTATCAGTACAATATGAGAAGAAAAGAGTAAAAGAGGGAGTTCCTAACGCTCTAGCAAGGTTGCAGTGAATTTCATGGGGCAGTGAAGGGAAAGGAGGTGTAGGAAACATCAGCTGGTGGGTCACTGTTACATCCACCAGCCTCCTGGTTCCCGGAAGCCAGAGCTAGCAGCATTTACAGTAAAACTGATTGTTCAAAGTTGTATCATTATTCCCAGATTTCTCTAGTGCTGCTAATCTCAGTTAATTATATTGGAAATCCCTTGTATTATGACCATGTAATTCATAATGTGCCAGTAGAAGTCATGGTTCATAATAATCACATAATGGGCAAGGACTTAGACGTAATCAGATTTTAGTTACCCTGTCATGTTTCCATAATGCTGCTATAAAACTGACATAATCACAAAAAAGCACCAGTTATTTAAACATTTTTATCAGATTGATGTACGGTATCTTTCTCTCTTTTTTTTTTTTTTTTAAAGCACTGTAAGATAACAAAAATTGGATTACAATTGCTGGGAACAGACTATGATAAACTGTTTGCTTGTGTGCAGAATGAAATTTAATAATGGCATCAGCGTCTCAATTTTTGGTCATGTTAAACCTGTTAAATAGTAGCACTCTGCAGCCAAAAGCTGCTTTCAAAGAGGTGATATTAGGGCATTTTGAAAATAGCATCTCCAAGAGCATAGCTATCTTATAAACCTTGAAAGATGTCCTATACCCTCACGATTAACCCAGCTGCTAACATTTATTGTGCAGATGAGGGCTTGACTTTTTCCACGATGCAAAAAAAAAAACCCCCACCTAACCAAAAAAACATTCTGTGCAGCAGTAAAGATTTTAAAGGCCAGTGCCTGCTTCTCAAATAAAATCTAAAAAAAACCCAAACCCAGAAGAGAGACACTTTCCATTTTACAGGAATATGGTTGGTGATTAGAACAGAGGACTTGCAAGCTGGACTCTCCCTAACATTTTATCTTCATTCTGACCCCAATCACTTCAGTGATGCACTTGACATCCAGAAAAGGGGTCCAGCTGTACTTGTTCCAGTGCTGTACTGCCAAACTTAATTCTAAAGCATTTGTAAAACATTAGAGGTTTGCATGACAAGCAAATATCCTCCTCCTATTCTTTCTACAATATTGAAGGCATTTTATTTTGAAACAGTAAATATTATAGCAGTGAGTGAATAAAGTGAGAAAGCCTCATCCTTTTTCTGCTTCCCCACCACCCTACATTCAGAAATGGGCTTTGATGGGAACAAAACCACTTGTCACTTGAGAGGAAAGTACTTTTCTGCTCCCAAGAGGAAACAGAAAGGCTAATAGACATCCTGGTGAAAGAATAAACAGAGAGTAAATAATTCCTTCCTGGGATTGTGGATGAGTGATGGGGAAATCACGCATTTGTAGGGCTGGGGCTTCTCAGCAGTCTCCTGATCCACCTCTCCTCAAAAACAAAAACCAGAGTATTCCTAGAGAGACACATCTGTAGTCTGTTTCTAACACTCTCCAGTATGAGGGACTTATCTGTATCAGCAAGCTGACGTAAAGTTCTTCCACATCTTCCATGATGCAAAACAGCCCATAACTTCTATGGTTTTGCATCCTTACTTGACACAAAGAGCAACTGACTACGCTATTCTCTCTGCAGTGGTGACCTCTTAGCACATCTCTTCAGTCTTCTCTAAATGAAATAAACTCAACTCTCTTAGTATATCCTCCCAGGTCACGTTTTCTAAACCCCTGTATTGTTTTGGTTGCTTTTATTTGCATTTCCTCCAATTTAAAAAAAAGGAAAACAAACTCCTGAGATAGGGATTCTGGTTGTTTTGCTCATCACTTTTTGAAGAAATAAACAAAAATTCCTCTGCATTTCATTTGGGTGAAGAGATGCATGATATGTAATAAGCTCAGCAGTCAGGAAATTCAAAGTTATGGGGTTTTTTTCAGATTGAAGGAAAATTTTGAGATTTAAGGAAACTAAGGCTTTAGTCTGACATTGCAACATTTTGAGTTAGACACCCTGATCCAGAAAAGCACATGCATTGTGATAAATTTGAGCAATGTCACTAAAGTTATTGCTGCCTTACATATTGCAACTATCATACATTTCTTGGCTCTTCTTTAAGCCAAGATGTCTTTTCTAGATCCATCTATATATTCGTGTTGCATTATCATTCTTTAGATCATGTTTCTCTGCATGCATGCAAATAGCAGGCAGCTCTGAAAATCTAGTGCTGAAATTAATGGATTTGGGAAAGGAAAAAAAAGAAAGAAAAGGAAAATTATTAGTCAGGCAGAAAAATTGAAATGCTTGTTTAATTTAGAGAACTTTTATAAGTTGGACAGCACGCTGCCGATTACTGCAGGCATCAGGAAAGCAGTGTTATCAGGAGAAGAATCGGTGGCTTCTCACTATTTCTGCACTATTTAGCTGCCATTAAATTAATCAGGAGGGACTTAGCATTAGTCAGCTGCATTATAGTTGGCCTGGGAGAGGAAAAAATAATGCTCCCTTGGAGAAGTCTCACCATTAGAACTTAAGAATGAAGTACTTTCTGTTGCTAGTGAGGAAAATAGCTGAAGAAATTGGGGCAATAGTCCTCGCTCTTTATCTCCTAGCTCAATACAGTGTATTATACACTACTACATTGGGAAACGCTGTAAGTTCCCCAAAATTTTTGGCACCCATCTGTTGTAAAGTAGGGAAATAGGACTTGAACATCTGGACTGGGAGATGAAAGCTATGAGAAATCACTCTTTAGCTTAAAACCTCAGAGGAAACCATATATATATAAATATATATAAAACCTCAAGCCAATTATTAACAGCTTAGCTACACAATAACATTAAACCTTTATGAGGATAGAAAGATCTTGTCTCTAACTAATCTCCTAACATCAGAGAACGTAAAAGACTTCAGAAACATCAGCCTGGTTAAAACCCGAACGTATTTAAAATCTCAGACCTTGTTATTCCGAAAATAATCCTCTGTGATTAAAAAAAGAAAGAAATGAGAAGGGTTCATCACTGCTGTGCACAGAAAGAAGTCCCCAGTATCTCAGCACACAGCTTTCGGCACGGAGTATCTCAGAGACATGAAATGCATCCCACGTGTGAGGTGAAGGCCTCCAACAGCATGCAATTAATTCACCAGAGTGCTGTTGTGGTGCCTTCCACAAGCTGGAATATCTCCATTTTCCACAGATGGCTATTATGGGCACCGTTCCTATGGCAGGGAGATAAACATTAGTGCCATCTTTTTTGTGCACCTTGAGTTTTTAGATTAACCTTTCCTGTGGATCATTGCCTTGTGAATCACTGCTTGAGGAAAAGGCTTTATCAAGACCACACTCCCTCTTCCAGGCAACAATATCTGCAAAAAGCAAATATTTTGAGAGCGGCTGTGGCACTAGGGCCTTGTGGAGATAATTACATACCAACAGAGTCAGGCAGCATGGCTCAACCAAGCCTTCTACCAATTTCATCAGATGACAAACAAAAAGTTCATATTTCCTCTGTAAATACCTATGTGAAAAAGATGTTCATCTTAAGTACTCTATCCACTGGTAGAGGACATTAGAAGAGCACAGGTGGCCAAGGACTAGGATCTTTGGATGTGCTCCCTGCTGTCACTGTTGGATCAGCATTAGCTGTTGCAGAAAGACTAAGGCACAGACACATTTTTCCCTACCCTTCTGCCCCCAACATTGTCTCTTTCAGCATGCATGTGGGTCATAAGGTCCAAGAAGCCATCAGTGTATAACAACATATAATCCCTTGCTTTACAGAGCATGGAGACTGCAATTCCTGGTCATCCACTGGAATGAGAGGGGCAGAAAGTACAACTTTGTAATGTTTTCCCTACCCATCTTTACCAAGATGACCCATGCAAGGACCAGACACAGTTTAAGACTGTGAAAGTCCTCAAAGGGAGAGCATGTGAAAATCTAAATATTTTAATACCAACTTTCTGAAGCTAAAAATCAGATTTATAAATTATCTATCTTTATTAGCAGCACAGATCTTCTAGAAACTTCCTGGGAGTACACTAGGTCTTGGGCACTGTTATGATTTAACCCCAGTGAGTAACCAAGCACCACGTTGCTGCTGGCTCACCCTTCTCTCCTTCAGTGGGATGGTGAAGATGAGGGGGAAAAAAACATCATGGGTTGAGAAAAAGTTTAACAGGATAAAAAAAAAGAAAGAGAGTAAGAATGATAACAACAACATATATAAACCATGAGATGCACAACTGCAATTGTTTGCCACCCATGGAAAAACAACCTGATTCCCAGGGTGTTTCTGAGCCGTGATCCCATCTCCCAGATCGCTTCCCCAGCTACATCCTGGGCTTGATGTTCTATGGCAGAGAACATCCCTTGGGCCAGCTGTCCTGACTGTACTCTCCCAGCTTCCTGGGCACCCTGGGGGATATGTGGGAACCTGAAAATCCTTGACTTGGTGTAGACACTACAACTACCCAGAACAAATATCAGTGTATTATCAACATTATTCTCTTACTAAACCCAAAACCCAGCACTATACTGGCTACTAGAAAGAAAATTAACTCTATCCCAGCTGAAAGCAGGAGAAAGAACAAAGATGACAGTCGCTGCTGTCCCAAAGCTTCAGCATGAGATGCTGACTTTATTCTCTAGAAATATTCTTTTAGCCTCTAATACTAAGTAGTTTTCTAAATATGGCCTAGTCATTTAACTTGTTTGGGGGGAAAAAAAAACACCTTGATAATCAGCAGTTTTTCTCTCCCTATAGTCCCATCACTATATTTTTAGGCTGAAAAGCCAAGAAATTGATTTTTTTCTTTTTTTCCTACTGATACTTACTGTCTTTTATGGCTGCAGAAGATTTTTAGACTGGGAATGCGAAGCTTACAGATGGCTCAAATCTGGCTTGTGAGATAGAGTAGGAATCTGTTATAATGATCCATTTGGACATGCTCCCATTTTTTGATCACTGAATTTGAATCTATTAATCTTCTAGACATTTCCAGCATGCCCATCACCACGAAACTAAGGAACTGCACAGCTATTTATCTGTAAGGATTCGTGCCCTTGTTCTTCCTGCCTGAACTGCTGTTACATATCTAGCTTATAAAGTGTTTTTTTCCTCAAAGGAATACAATGTGCTGACCACAAAACAATATATTTCTTCATTCATGTGTGCATACAAGAGCAAAATCCCTATTCCTGAAAGGACAGGCCACATCTTCCAGTCCTGTTGGTACCAAAGGAGATCATTCAATTTCTAATTAGCTCTAATTGGCTTCCTCACATGCTATTAAATTATTTACCTGGAGGTGACAGGTGCTCAAAAGCACCAAAACATTTCCTCCATACTTCGTAAATGTTAAGCAGTGTATTTGATTAACAATAATCATCACCTAGCACTTGTCACTTAGAATCAAAAGCCTCATTGACCTAAATGGATGCAAACCACATGTTTTACAGTCACTGAGAAATGAAGACAAGGTCTATGTAGTAGATTCCTCTGTAAGCAACACAAGAAAGGAAAAAAAAATAGGGAAAAGGAGAAAAAAACCACAAAACTACTTGGAACAGTCTCAAAGGTGGCACCAGCCTGCCTAAAAGACACAGGATAACACTCAGCATCATGCATGACTCCGGACATGTCACTGCTGGCTGGATCCATAAAGGGATTCTCTAGAAGCTGGGCAGCTAAACACATTTAGGTGCCTGAATCCCACAGCTCCCCACACGTCGCGTGCCCCACAATACCTGGGGACAGGCAAACACCTCTTCCAAGGTAAAGCAGTGCCTCAGAGCCCTCCTGGAAGCAGAGTTTCCTTTATGTTCAGGGCCCAAAGAAATTGGAGCTATTTATCCTCCCAGCTGCCATCTGCTCCTGGAAGGTATCGTACAGGAACAGGGAGGGCAGAGCGATTCCTGTTTAATTTGTGGCTCTGGGCACTTCCCAGCTACAGCCAGTGCAGCACAAAACTGCAACGACCCGTTGGCTTAATTTATAGCAAGAAAATTAGGCAGGATAGGAGAAGGTTCAAACACCAAATGCAGATAATGTGAGCAAGCAACAGCCACAGAAGGTGTGCTGTTAAAGTTAGGGTGGGTGGTTTTTTTCTTTTTTATCTGAAATATCTTTAAATTCCACTGCTGCATAACTACACAGGCTCTGCAGAGCAGAGACAGCGATGCAGTCTGAAACGGGCACCGAATTGGAAAGTGTTCATGGACTGATTTGAGAGTAACTTTATCCATGAGGACAGTTTAGAGAAAATGTGTTATTAAAGTACTTTATTTCCATTTAGGGATTCACACAGGCATACACAGACAGTAGGTGGTGACAGCTGCTACCAGAACCATTTGTTATCTTACTCCTGTTCAGCTTTTGACAGTGTAAAATGAATATAAATGCTGAAAAGCTTTACAGAGGTGAACCAAACAATAAAAAGTAAGGGGAAATGAATTCTGGTTAGGTTACTTTAGGGAAGAGCTTTATTTCTGTTTATTCCTGAGGCATGGATATGTGCTGTGTTTCTAATGCTGACAGTAGTGTTGGGAGGATTCTTGGAGGAGTTTACCAAATCCATACCATCCTGAGGTGGAGAGAAAAGGGGGGAGAGGGGTAGAGCTGGCCTTGCAGCTAACTTTAATATCATATCCAGAAATGGCATGAAAATAAAGCTTCCACAAATTATTGCTGTTCCCTAATAATCCTGTCCATCAAAATGGAGTGAACCTTTCACACAGTTTGCCTTAATAAATGTGCTGGTGAGATATCTCTGTGTTCGGACTTAGCAGTAGCAAATCTCTTGGCATCAAAGGGATTAAATTAGTTGGCCTGAAATTATATTGCTTTTTCCAAGCAATCATGACAGCTCTCAAAATCTTGCTACAATATAGTCACATCACACCAGCTGACAGTTGCCTCCAGAAAACATTCATTTTGGCCAGCTCCTCCCGCAAACACTATCAGCAGACTGATGCTCCTGCTTCTAGGTCCAATCAGCATCTTCAACTACAATCCAATCAAGAGGAGGTACTCTATCGGTTTTGACTTGCGTCTGATTGTTTGGTTTGTCACATGGAATATTTGCACCATCCTCTCAGTCTGGTTCCATCTTGGATGGACTCACAGTGGAGGACTGGCAGATTTTGTATTGCAAAGGCAATCCATAAAGGAGATTTCAGTATGTTGTACAGAATATAAAGCTCTTTGGAAACTACCATAGTACATTGATTCCACAACATATATTTCATTAGAGAGCTTTGGAGCTGTTGGATTTTGGGTTGGTGGTTTGGTTCTTTTTTTTGCTTCCATGACTACTTCTCTTACCCTGGCAGTACTGATAACAAAAACACTCCATAAAACAGGAGTTGGTAACAAGAGGCACAGATTTATAGCACAGCGCACAGATTAAGCTGATGTCAAATTGATGCCATTTTACTAAAGCCTTTGTTCCTGATTTAATCCTTCAGAAGCAAATTATTTACAATATATGAGAAAGACCCTGAAGTTCGCACTGGGGGGAGGTAAAGCCTTTATCTGAAAGTTGGGCCAATAAGCCGGAATGATTTCAGTTTAGGAATGCTGCAGGGAATGTCGTTAGCTTCTGTGGGAGGGAAAAGGCTCACGTCAAGCTTATTTTTATAAAGCAGCATCCACCTAGAAAGGAGCACAAACTAAAATGCTGTGTCCTCTGAATTTTGTGGGCCCTCGAAATCTCATTTTTACAGAAAGCTCTTGTCTCCAAAAATGGCCAAAACAGCAAGAGATATGCAAAACCTGTCAGCCTCGGGGGAGCTTAGACTTTAGCTTTGAGCTTCTCTAATGTTTTACCCTGCCTGGTCACCAAATCCCTTCCACACACCTCTGGTTACTGAGGAGAAAAAAAATAAAAATAAAATAAAATAAAAAAAAAGCTGAGTTTTACCAAAGGAGGAATTTAAGCCCTGCCTATGTCTATGCTTAAGATAACCCCAATGGAGATGGGGCAGAAGAGGCTGAATCCCACCTCACCAGACTCCACAGTGAGGGCAAGCTGCCCATTAAGTTCATCTGGTAAAGTCAGTAGGCACCAGATCCATGCTTCTCTGGCAAACACTGAACAGAAATAGGGGTCATTTCTCATAACTTGATGTATCTGAGGTGTATCTGACTCTCAGCCAGCCCCATGAAGCCAATAACATGCCCAAGACAGCAAATGGGTCCCACGCACGCACTACTGCTACAGAATCCAGTGCTAACTCCGCACAGAGCAGCTAATATGCCAAAAATATCATACGCACATATAATTTGAATTATCTATTGCAGAGCAGACTGCAGGAAGCCTAGTAAATTTAGTTCTTCTTAGCTGACATCTGCATTCATATTTAGTAGTGAATTATATATTGAAAATATGTTTTCTAGCAGGTTATTTACACAAATCTCATTAACAATAAAGACAGGGGGTTTATATACAATTCCTGTTCTGCTGACTAAAATTGCATACCAAGATGTCAGTATGACTTTGAATAGAAGCTGGAAAGTTATGCTGCATGAAATGATATCATTGAGAGAAAAATCCTCTCTCTTTTCACTCTCCACACTGATGACTTTTTTTTCCCCTCTCCACTGAGACAAAACCACCATTAACTGGGCTTTTTTTTGTTATACTGGTTTCCTGCAATATTTTTGATGGTGCCCAAGAGTTGTAAGGACTGGAATACAGTGCAATATACCAAAAGCTGTTTCTTTTCAGCCCTGTGTGAGGCTTGCTATCAGGCTTTGGAAGTTATTTTCAGAAGTAGCCTTCCTTAGCAGACACTTTCTGGGACGCGGTTAGTGTTTGACTTGCCAGGTGCCTGATGTGCAATTCAGTGACGTTACCAGGCTGATTGCTTGGATGGCTCTGAAGTGAAGGCATCTGGTTAGGACTGTTGGCTAGTCAGAAGAAAAGACGCTAATTAAATATTTCTTGTCTTTTCAGGTTTGTCCCTCTGATTAGCCACTCTAAAAATCACTCCAGGGAAAACCACAAAGTTATCTTTAAAACAGAGAGGCGTGATTAAACATTCCCTTGCCAACAAAAAACCCACACAAATAAAAGCAAATCAATCAGCTCCAGCAAAGCTGGTAGGTTATCGTGTATTCAAACTAATTCTTAACCTTTTCAATCCAGCAGAGGAAAGTATGAGTGATCTGGTAATTGCCAAAGAATCTCATTGACACACACCTCTTGATCAAATTTACTTGTTTCCCTATGAAATATGTATCTCTATCCACACAGGTGGATGGATATCTATCAGGAATCTTATTCTTTAAGGCAAACCACCTTACTGAATTTAACATACACCAGGCCTATAGCAGCAATTAGCAGGATGTTACCATTGGCAGCTTCTTATACCTGAACCTTTCACCTTGTTTTCACAACAATCCTAACGTACAAATGTACAGATCACTGGAGCTCTAAACTTGTTCTTCCAAATAACACGAGTTGCCACCTTAACGATTGGCGTCTCCACTGATCTTTTAGCGAAGCCATGGTGGGTTTAGAGAGTTCTCTTCCCCTCTTTTTTACTAGCTAATGCCTAGGAGGTCTTTACTCATAAAATTTCCTTACTTGCTACTGCTAAAATTAAAACACCACAACAAGATCTATGCAAAGTTCAGAGTGTCACAGACTTTTTCTGTGACCTTTGACAAAGTACTTTATCACAAGAATTAATATGGCTGTGGTTTCAGCAATATATTTAGAGGATCCCACACATTGCAAGAGAAAACCTCCTTTATCAGTGAAAGTATAACGTAATTAGCATCAGTTCACTGCTAATACAAAAATCCCAGGTAACGCTCTCATTCCTTGTATTTCATACATATACTTGGTAACTTTGAATGGGATAACTCAGTAGTCTTCTAAAGGATGCATACTACCCATAGACAAAGGCTGCATGACAGCCTACAGTTCTAACAAGGGCCCCTATGAAAAATATAGGCATCCTTTGGTAGGACTTTTTAAATTATATAGTATTTCTGGAAAAAAAATCCTAGCTACTGACAGGGGTACTCTCAAGTAGGCTAAGCCTGAAAGTGAAAAATACTGTTAGATTTGCTAGGTATGGTAAATGACATCATATAGCACACTGCACGTTTTTAACCCCAGATTGGCTGTAAAGCTTCAAGTGTTTAAGTTGTTTGCTTCTATTTCATAGCCTCTATAAGCTTTGAGTTATTGCTAAGATTTCTGTCAACTGAAAGCTAAAAATCTTAGGTCAGATAGACCCCCAAGTTTCCCAGTTAGGAATTAAAATAAAATTCTGTGACATTTCTGGGAAAAGAAGCCCTCAGTGGTACAAAATGTGCCTGCCTCTCCGAGCCCATGTCTGCATTTGAATGTCCTTGAGACAAGACCTTAATGCATTCAGAGGAGTGAGATGGAGCTGCTTTTACCTTTTACTTTAAGCACTCCAAAAACACCAACAGCCCTTTTGATCTTCAAAGGTAGCGTTACTGGACTCGCAGACTACAGCAGGCTAAAGAAAACTCAGTTCTGCTAGGTGAAACATGAATATCGCAAACAAATCTCCTCCTTGCTCATTATGTCTGTGCGTGGTGCAGCCTTTCTTCTTCCCTTGCTCTCAGTCCAGCAGGGTTTCCCAAAGTTACAACAATCTGTAGTTACAGAGGCTCCTTTGGATCCCTAGGACATTTTTCCTTTCGCTCTTCCCCTTTGAAACTCTGATGTGAGTCTTTCTACAACTCTCCTCCACTTCCCCACCTATGTTGCAGAAACCCAGCTCGCTGTCTTTTTCCTGCCCAACTCCTCCCCGGGAACTTCCCAAATGAGCTTGTTCAGGTACTTTCTGGCACTGCCTTCACCTCACCCTCAAAAAACCATCAGTCAGACCCAATATTCGGTGGCAGACATGAGAACATAAGGAAACAGTCCTCCTCCTGCTGCGTAGCCAAGTCCTTTTATCAGAAAGGCCAGCAAAATACCATAAAGGGTGATGAAAAGCACACACAAAGTCTCCATCAGAGTTTAAAATATGATGACGTGTTTTTTGGGCAGCAGAGAGATGGATCATCCGACAGAAACCTTCTCCAGTGGTGTCTACATCACTGCCAAAAGAGTCCCTTACAGCAGTAAGCACATTTAACTGTGCACCTTGCTAACACCAGACACAAGGGCTATTTTATATGTTCATAAACGTATTCTGCTTAGTACAAAGGAGCCATTTCTGTAAAATTAAGTTCAATCTTACTCCCGGCTCATGCTGCTGTTGGCATGGAACTAGTGTGGAGGAGTCTATCCCAGATACATTGATCCACTGTAGAAACGTTACCCAAAATACAGGACATAAAAAGCACACAGCCTAGATGGCCACAGACACATCCCTTTAAAATATTACTCTGATTGCAGGAGATTAAAGATCGAGTTATTATTCATGTCTTTGAACTCTTACTGAGACATCTGAAAGAAGATCTGGCAGAACCCAATCTTCACTGGATTTAAACATATTTTCCAAATCCTTATCTGTTCAGATATGGTTTACAGAGACTCATATCTTGTTTTTTGTCAAAGATAACTGAGGGGTTATGCAGGTCTAAACATAACTCTTACATCAGCTGTAAGACTTGTGGGAACTCTGAATTGTGCTTAATATTGAAGGGATCCCTACGTGATTCTTCTCACAATCATTCAAGAATTTCAAAGTCCAGGGAGTAGCCTCAAATCTCTCATTCCCATAAATTTAGGAGAGGTCACAGCATGGCCAATTCAGTTGAAAAGTGTTATTACAGAAAAACTTGATGATACTTTTATGTTCGCTGATGTGAACATAATTCTCTGGGTCTTTTAGCTACATATCGCATGTCTTATCCATAGAGACACTTCAGCAGATATATACGGTACCACGAGCAAAGTTAAACGTGATGAATTCCCTGATTTATAACTTCTACTGATAACAAGATGATAGAAGATCTTAAATGTATGGGTTTTATTATATACACTGTGTAACTTCGCTCAGCAGAGGAGGAACGTAAAAGAAAAAAGTATTATCACACCTGAACTAGGAGGACATTTCATTGAGTGACCCTTGTTGCCTGTAAAGAACTGAGCTGATCTCTAACCAATGCACAAGCTTAAAGATAGGGTTAGCTTTGTAGGTGCCAAGCGTGGATGTGGGTCTGTAATCCCTCTTGCTTTTAAGGATCACATGTGGGAAGAAAGATGCATCTATAGAAGCCCTTTTTTTCTTGACAGATTTAATCTTCCAAAGAGATCTCAGACTGCTGAGTTGACATTGCACCTCCTAAAGTTCATCCACCACCTCTTAATTATGTAGGCACAAGAAAATAACTATTATTATAACCAAGCTTACTAATGAGGAGCTAGGCAAACGGGCCAGGTCCTCCTCCTTCCATCTTCAAGCTCTGGTGACTGGCAAAACCAAACTCACATGAGAATCCCCTGGTTATACCCCATTTAAAGCAGAGGCAGGTTAGGCTGGAGTTGCAGATCAGAGCTGTAAGGGTCCTCAGCACTTCTCTCCTTGTGATACGAGAACTTAAGCACGCAGCCTAGATAAATATTAATTTGCTAATCGTCATTAGAAGTCTACTTTTAAAGCTGATTCGTGGTGAAGTCAGTCAGATGAAATCATTGCACACTAAACAAACTTGTTAGGGATGTTTATCCAACCAAGGGACATTCAATTGCATTTTCATTAGTAGCACTATAGGCTTATTGCCCTTACAGGGAGGGCTCTTAGACTCCATCATTTGCTTACAGTTGAATTTTCTTAAGTACTAAATGCTAATTTTACATATTCTTTGGCGTTACAAAATCAGGGTGCCCATCAATCAATAAAACAGAGATTTGAGGACTGAAGGTATCACAGCTCTTGGTAATGCACACCCTCTGTGAGTGCTGAGGACTCTCTGAAACTTTAAGGAGTTGTGGGTTATCCAAGTCTAATGATGCACATTATTGAATAGAACATTATTTAATGAGAAAGTCGCTGGCTGTGATGAACAGCAGGCGATTCATCTAGCAGGAGAAGAGTATTTTATTATTTTTTTAAACAGAAAATATGATGTTTCTCTCTGCCAAATTCTATATGGCTCAAGAAATGGGAAAGATGTTTGAGCTCATCTTCTTTACTTTTTTATAGCAGTTTTCTGGAAGGATGAGTCCTCCCATTAAACAAGGGGGACAGTTTCCAGTTTCCTTGCCTTGTACCACTCACTGCTGTCCGACCCCTGGGACAAAGGCAGCAGAGCCTAAGGCACAGTTCACCACTGGCTTATTGAAACAAGTAAATAACTGCCTGAGACTTCTCCTTCGACCTCGATCTCAAGACAGCCATGGATTTTGGGAGCCTGAAGTTAAGCCTTTATTTTTAAAAATAGGGGAAAATACAGTTCCTTTCCTAACAGCGCTTTTCAGTTTATTATCTCCTCTCTTGACTCGATCTTCTGGGAAGATGATGCTGCGTTTTGTATTATATTCATGTGTATTTTTACTGATTTTTGTAGTGCTAACTCTAGTTAAAGTCAGGTTGTATTTTCCTTAGACATCCGTTTCTCCATTTATCAGTTACTAAAAGCATTTCTACCTAACAAAAGGTGTATTACAACATTAGTAAATAACATTTTTGTTTCTTGTACAGCTTTGCAGTAAAGGTCCTGCTATAGACATTCCCTTTGAGTCATCTCCAGAAGATATTTCCAGTATCGCCAGTTTTATTGAGACAAATCTTGCAACCTGCTACTTAAAACTGAAGCAGCCTAATGATGCTCTGAATCACTCACACAGGTAAAAATAAATATTGATCAGATGCACTGCTAAGATTGATATAAAAAATAAACAAAGACTATGAATAATTCCTGTGCAGGAAAACTCAGTCTAATAAGGAGAAAAGAGGAATCAATAAAACACAACTTACACATGGCACTGAGGTTTAGGTTGGACTAATTCTCAAAGCTTCAGACATTAAGCCACAATAGCTACCTATACATTTACTGCTTACAGTAGGGAAGGATGTGCAGGTGAGTCACATGCACAGCGGAGGGGACCCTTAAGATTGAAGCTACACAAATATAAACATGCTGAACCTTATAGGACAATAATGATGTTGTGAGCTCTTGATCTTCTCCAAGCCAGATTAGGTCAGGGATGGCTTCAAATTATTTCCATTGCATAAATCCTCATGGACTCCTTTGTGATCCACATCAAAAAGGACACCACCACCAGCAATGCATAAAGAAGCCAGAAACAAAACTTGTACATGGTGGACATGAAATTCCCATTAGTTTCAGATGAATTGGGATTTTGCTGGGTTTGTGCTGCCTTTAATTAGCATGCAGGCATAACGATGGTTTCTATTAAACACGTGCATGTCCTGCCAGCAACACATCATTACTGAGGTCTCTGTTCACTTTCTCTCCTGTATGAGATGTATTAGGATGGACACTGCAATTAGCACAGGACGAGGATTTTTTCGTACAATCATCCCAAATGAATGTAATTCAAAAACAGTAGTTACAACAACAGAAAGGAAGCACTTGCTAGCACCTAATGCACAGGAGACAGTGGTGAAGAATAATGTGCTTGTGTAGAAGTGCAATGCCATCACAGCATCAGGTTCATCCAGCTACACACAAAGTCATGGGAAGTCTGAGAACCCTGATATAATGACAAGGTCTTCATCTCCCATGCCCTCCCTACCCCAAGCACTTTTTGTCTGCAGAGCTGTGCCCACAGGGAGCCTGTCCACATCACAGGGGTGCATCCCCCAGGCCAGTTCCACGTACTATATGGGTTGGGGGCCTGAATAGCCTTGAGGGGTTGGAGAGCAGTAGGTACTCTCCCAGGGCATACAAGCTGTACTCCTTTTCAGGTAGAGTATTCTGTTAGGGCCGCCAAAGCATAGGAACTGCAGAACACTCAGATTCCTGACAATAAATAAGAAACACGCCACAGACAAAGCTGCACTCCTCATGAAAACTAAAGACCAACCACATTTTTGCATGGCATCTCAGTGACCATGTAAGAAAAGAAAACAAACATATAAATTTGACTCCCAACTTTGGGAAAAATGGTAACAATCACTCTTTTAATCTAACTGTGGTTTCCAAGCACACTAAAAGTGAGGAAGCTATTTGGACTTTTATTTATAAAGTAAAACAGGAAATAAGAAATACTTCTCTTTACCTCCTTTACATTATCTTGATTTCAGAATAAGGTGTATTGACCCCAGTGCTACAGAAACTAAAGCCTATTGAGACATGTTTTGGTCTCAGTTGTCTTAAAACAGAAACCATGACCTACAGAAACCCATGACCTACAGAGAAAATAAGTGTTGTTAAATTGAGATCTCTGGAAAACTGAAGTAGAGGAAAAAAAGTCTTCACCCTTCTTTCTTAGATATAATTATATCAATTTGTTCTTAACTCCTCCAGTTACAAAGCACAAAGAAAAGTGGCAATCAGTAATACTTATTTTCAATATAACTCATTTAATAACTTGCAGAATGGGAATAAATCTACTGACTGTGGTTGTCATATTTTAAAATGCAGGAACTGATACAATAGTATACCAGTAAATATATATATATATTCTGAGGCATAATTAACATAAAGATAGAACTTGAAATATAATCAATAGCTATATTTTTCAAAAAGAAAAATAAATTACTTTGACCTCTCCTACTAAAAATAGCTTACTGCTATCAGTTAACTAGTGCATATAGAATTTTTACTCCCATTGAGTTTTTATGTCATCACCACATTGTAATGGTTTGCTAGTAATCCTTTGGCATTAATCATGAATCCAAATTAAAATATTCATTTCTGCATTTATTTGCATTTACTGAACTATTCTTCCTTTAATTTCATGTAAATTTCACAGCTCCTGCATTCATATCCAAAGCCTTACTAACAAAAAAAATTAGCTTTAGTATTCTCACACATAGTTGTATCAAATATATAGAGGTGGGTTTTGCTAGGAAGAAATCTCACAAAATATCACAGCTAGAGAACCAGAAAAAATAAATAGTAATTCCAGCAGCTGAGTTTTAGTGTTCAAGAGCAAGCATCTTCAGGGGAATAGCTTTCCCATTCTTAAGAAAGGAAAAGGAGTACAATTTGTATCATCAGCTTTAGATCCTGTAGGAGAAGCCAAGTCAGGGTCCTCCTGAAATGTAGAAATTGTATTCTCTAGTTTCTTAATATCAAAATTTCAGGCTGGCTTTAGCCTCACCAGCACAATTGAGGATACTGGCTGGGTTCTGATCATTTGTCAGGCTGATACAAAAGATTTACCCTTCGCAATCAAACACTATTAAAACAACTTCTCATCTGTCACAGCTTTGAACAAACATGCCATGGATTGACCTCACCAAGCAACATCTGCAGTAACCTACTTGACCACCATTTTTCATCATAAGATAGCCATCAAAATAATTCCTAACTTGCAGTCTGAAGCTATAAAATGAATCACACAATATTTACATGCCCTGTGGTCCTTTTGGCCCAGGCATTATGGCATACCGGGGCTTAATGATCTTAATAACCCCATATGGCTTGCTGAGAAATTAGATTTTCCCTTTGGTTGCAGAAGGCAATTTTCAATTACAGCAGATGGCAAAACAGTGAAGGTCTGAGAAGTCAAGAACTGACTAAGAAACCTCAGATTAGTACTTAGGCCTTATGTTGTTCAGCCTAATAATGTCAGTGGTTGAATTTTTGCCCCAAATGAAAACAAACTTGAAGCAGAGCACAGGATTTCAGCAGAGCAGTCCCCCAATTATGCCTGCTCTTCAGAGGGCCAGGCCCAGAGAAATCCATAAAGCTGCAGTGTCACAGGGAAAAAAACAACCAATGGTGCATCACGTGGGCAGTTCAGCAACTGTTAAGACTCAATTTTGTTTGAAACTTGAGAGCAATGCTGAACTCCACGACAACTGAACATGTAGGATCCTTCAAGACATGATACACAAGTTTCTTGTTCGGATTCTATATCCCAATACAGTTTTTGTTTGATTTTCCCCCTCCAAGCAAGCTAAAATTAATCTACATTTAAACTATGTGACTTGCTGCTTGTTAATAGGAAAACAACACAGAAGCTTTTATTGGATATATGGTCCTTGCTGCTGCAGTTGCACTTCCTCAGCTGCCATGCTCCTCATGGCACACAATATTCAAAGAACAGCAGACAGGTGGCTTGATCCAGTTGCCTAAACATAGGCTGCTGTTTGCAGATATCCTACATGTGGATCAAGCACTAGAAAACATGGAAGAGGTGTCACCCAGCAGCAAATGACAACAAGCATTTTATTTCATCTCTGCTGACTCTTCATCACTCCCTGCCCAGATGGAGCTTGGATGCTGGTGGCATAGGGCTTCTCTGGAAATAAGCTCCTCAGCAGGGCAGCAAGACTGGCCACCACTGGTGATCACACTTCTTCCCAGTGGGATTGCCACCATGCCATAGGAAGCTCATGGCTGGTGGTGGGACATGCATTGGGAATTGCCATCTGGAAGGACATTTGCTTCCTCCTCACTCCCTGTCCTCCTTCCCTCCATATGGAAGTTGTGGACATAATGGCCAAGGGAAGGAAAAAGAATCAGATGTTGTGGCATCTTTCCTTAGTGTTATCTCTCAGTAATGCCTGAGAAATATGTTTTGTCATGTCAGGGACTGCCATACCAAACTATTAAAAATGTTTGGGGGTTAGCAAAGATTTTCCTGTGTCCTTGCAGATTCTACTCTGCAGCACAACCTGCTGCCAATTCTCTCCCTCCCTTGCAGAAAGGCAATGCAGAGAACATAATAAATCTGTAAAGCTTTTTCTGCTCTGCCTTTTTATGCATTTGGTAGAAGGCAGGGCTCTCTAATGCCTCTTGCACAATTCATAGGGAGACACATGAAGTAGAAAATAGCACCTCTGTTAAGAAGTACACGATTGCTTTAGTGATGACTTAACAGAGAGAATCTCTTATGGAGGCACAGTGGGGAAAAATAATAATCTAAAGCGGCTGAAGCCTTACAGATTTAATTCTAAATCCTCTGCATTGTTCCCGGTGACTTTTTGAACACTTACAAAAGGTTTAAATTAATTACTAATGGTCGAGCTTTATACAGTATCCCTCAGAAAAAAGGCATCTCAAAACTTGGTCGGTGTACTATAGGCAGGATAAATCAGGACTTTTTAATCCAGATTAATTCAGAACTTTCAGACTAAGAAGTCAATATTCAGATACTTCTTCATTCCCTAGCTTCCTTATTTCACACCTTCAGCCAGGACTACCTAAAAGTTGAATAACAGAATTGTAGTGAACTACCAAATAAAAAATAAGTAATGCAATGATGCTATGATATAGTGCAGTCAGTGGCCATTAAAACAGAGACAGAATAGATTTTTAGCTGGAATTTGGAAAAAAGAGCCCCACAACTGGGAAACATAATGGCTGATGCTCCTTATCTGTGGGAAGTCCGTAGTGTAATGTACACTTTGCTCTAAACTACTTTCCTAATCTCTTTACCTCCTCAGAAAAGGGAAGAGAAAAGAAAGACAAGAATTAGCAGCACCTAATTACTTCAGCAATTGTGTTAGGCATATTGCAATATACATAATAGATGAGATATTATTAATACAAAGCTATTCCATTGAGATGCTCTGGATAATATAAACCAGAAATACCCTTAAAATAATTTTGTCTCATGCAGCATTTCAAATATTCCTCTGTAACTCAAGTTTTTATTACTTTTTAAATGAGAAGCATATGGATTCTGATACACCAACCCGGAAACAGCAAGTGATTCAGAGTTGAGTATCAGTGACATAGTTTCTATTTTATTGGCTGCGACTTCTTCTATTGGGCATCCAAAAGCTGCATTTCCCTTGACTTTGGTGATGCTATATTGCAAAAAAACATTTATCTACACAAGGCTTGGTGGGATCCTATTTAGGAAAGGATTATTTGGAAAACAAAAATGCCCTAGAAGGAAAAACTACCAGTTCCTTGCAGAAGGAAAAGACTAGTAACATTGAACTGTTTTATAAGAGTTGAGATACATGACAATAGTCCTAGCAGCATCAGAAAAATCAGTGGTCAAGAAAGCAGTACTTGTACAGGCAGAAAGCGAGTGGGTAGTACATTATGCAAACAAGGCAGGGAATGCAGAGTATCTCTACTTGAGATGTTTTGGGAGCTTTGAAACAAGATCTTTATAAATATCTTTTTGTTCTGGACCAGGGAACATTCTCCTTTTTACCACCTTCACAGCTGAGGAATCGAGACCTATATAGCACATTTATCTTATGCTTGCAATTCAAAGCAAATTGCTGCTGCAAAACCTTTTAGCATGGCAGTTATATTTCACTTTACTGACAGAGAAAAGGCGTTGTGTGAAACCTTTTTTGGGAACCCACACTTCCTCCCTTCCTGTCTGTTTAAATATGAAAACTTCTTGAGATGGTTTCTCCTGTGCGCTGAAGGTCCTTGCCCATAGATGCCATAACCACATTGATTTCTGATTGGATTTACAAAAAAAAAAAATACAGCTGCACAAAGACAAGTCAGGTGTCCTTCTTCAGTGTCAGAGGATTTGCTCCTGTTCCTTGATCCGCCCATGTTTAATAGAAGCAGCTGCTTGTTTGGTTCTGTGGTGACAACTATATTAAAAGGGCTTCACAATGATCTATCAGATTACAAAAGAGACCCATTCTGGCCTCTGCTCAATTTGCCTCAAAGCAGTATTTGGTACTGCTACTCATGTAGCTACATCTATCAAGTGGTCCCGGATTCTTTGTCCTCTAGCTTCCTTCTCTAAAACATTGATGTTACCTAATTTATCATGTCAGTTCTTTAAAAAGAGATTGGCCAGGGTGCTCCTTCTTTCAGTGACCAGAGCACTGGTGCAGGGAAAACAGGTCCCAGGGAGTAGGGTAGAGTCACAGCCAGGCATTTGGTGGCAATGGAAAGAAAACTTGCCTGTGGACCAAGCGGATCTGAACCTGTCTAGACACCAACAAAGCAAGACCAAGCTCAGAGGAAAGGCTCTGCCTGCCTCCTATCTCTTCACCACAGACACTCTTCTTCTCCCTTTAATGATTCATGCCTTCTAGCACTGATGCCACCACACTCTTTGTTCTTTGGGAGAAAGCACTTCTACATGCCTGCTTTCACAAGCCTACTGAGTATTTCCACCAGTTTGCTGCAAGAGGGAGATATTTTTTGCTCTTCAGGGTGCCAGCGTTAGCAAACTCTCACATAGAGCACGGGAACCCACAAAGCTTTTGCATATCCAAGACACATCCCTCTTAGCTCCCTGCAACAGCACCGGGAGAAGTAGGTTGGAATACAAAGCTGGCTGCAAGCAAACATACCACCATGAGGTCCACAAATAAAGCTTAAATAAAACCACTGCATAGCTGCACAGGCAAATTGCAGGAAAAAATGATGAGGCTGATTCCTAGATGCCACAGGGCTCAAGAATTTGGCTGCCTCTAGTTGAGCTGAACTCTTAAACCAGCCCTTGGGATCACAGAACAGAGCACCGCAGACTTGAACAGATGTAAGATGAGCACTACACAGTGGATAAGCTACCTGCCATATAGATGAAACAAGGAAAAAAAAAAGCAAGCTGAGATTCAATGTAATTGTACAGGATTTGTCAGGTTCATTGTAAGCGTTTTGGGGCTGGATCACCAGCTGTACTGATCGACAGTACTCACTGAAGATAAAAGCATTGTATTCGTCTACAGCAACTGAATAAACAGTTCTGCTGAAAACTAGTTGACACATCACTTGCACTGACATTGCATTTAGTGTTATGATGAAGAACACCTCAGTGATGACACTTGTACAGTCACTCCACACCAGCGACACATGAACGTCCCAGCACAATGCACTGCCATACCTACCTGGGCCAGCTTTAGCTCTCTTTGTAGAGGCATGTATTGCTGTAAGGGTGCATTTTTACTTCTGATAAATCACCTAATTGCTCTCTAATAGTCAATTATAATTCAACTCCTCTCTGATAGTCAATTATAATTGACTATTAAAATGCATTTGTACAGAAGACCACACTGTATCATGGGATGGCATGAGCAAGTAAGAAGCAGCTTCTGCCACTCTAATTAAACAAACAACTGCATGCACCTCGATGAACAAGCTAGCTTTTACTCACAGCACTAGCAAGAAAAATGAGTTTATCTGCTTTAGTGGTGAAGTGTATTTTTTCACTTGTTTCATCTGTAGAATCACCTCATCGACTTTTCCTCGGCCTGTAAAGGCCAAGCACGAATGATGTGGTGGGTAGCAGCAGAGGCGCTTTTTCACGTCAGTCAGATTAGAGTTAAATCCCCGTTGCATTTGGGAAGGAATTCAATAGAGAATGTGCACCTTAGAGAAAAGGCAGTGTGATTTCTAACAGCCTGCTTGATGTAGCAGTCCGAGTGTCTTGCCACACCTATTTCCTTAACATCAGACAGTAACAGCAAAAGAAACACTCAGAGAAAGCCACGGACTGAGGCGTGCACCTTTGATTCGCATACTCCAATTGCTACGTTGGGTAGAGAGTTGATGCCTTTTTTCAACACCCTCCCACCCCCCTCCCCTCAGAGTTCGGAAAAAAGATAATAGAACAAACACTGTATTATTTTTAAGAGAAGATGTCAAGATGAAAAAATGAAAATGTCAAAAAACAGGCTGATATACAGCATTACTTAAGGACTGTTTTGTTGAGAAAAACTGACCAAATGATTTACGAAAGGCTTTTAACAGGGCAGTCTTTGGATTACAGTGAAGATGAAAACTAAATGAAAATCTATTTCAAGTTTACTTTAGCCCAGTCATTTGACAGATGGGGGCAAAACCTGGTAAGAACACAAGTTTTAATCTTCAAGTGTAGTGACTTTATTTGCAGTTTTGTGGATTAGGAGTTTTCCTTTGCCCAAAATAAGAGCTATCTGTTTTCAGGCATTTCCTGGTGAAACTACTTCTTCCACCTGAAGCTGCCACGAGAGGTACACAAGTACAAAGACCAACAGACGCATGCTTCTGCTCATGGCACAAGCCACCACATACAGTGTCCCAACCATGTTCCAGTCAGTGCAACCACCACCTTCTTCTCATCCTAATTCTTCTTTTGAGCTTCTCAAAACACATCCCTCATAATTAATTACTGGCTTAACTAGCCTAGCATCAAGACTGCTCATGGCTGGAGGTGGATCTTGGAGCATGGACTTGTTCTCTGTATGCACAGCCTGGCACATTTCTGGCTGGCCAGATGGGTCCCCATCTGCTCCTATTTGAAGGAGAACTTTCTGGAATTAGGGTTTTCCTCTTAACCGTTGTTTGGAGAATTCCTTTACTTCCTATTTTCATTCAGAATGTTTTCCTTTTCATCAAAACCACTCAAAACACATTGGAGTCAGATTGAAAAGCAGATAGCTCCACCCATTTTAGTTTGCACCCAACACTAAGTTTGCCCTTCTCTGCATAAAGGAGCTACAACGATACAGCAAAGGGCTGCTTTTGGGTAGGGAAGTAATACAGCATAAATATTTCTAGTGTATAGGCTACAGAGAGTCTAGCAACATCAGACCACACTACCAAGAGTCAAAGGTAGTTTTCTGATGTTTGCTCAAGCTATTAGGGTGCACCATAATATTTTTCAGTTTAGAATTTATAGTTCAAGAGAAGTAGTTGATCTTTTTAAGACTAGTATATAAAAAACCCCCACAATATGGAAAAACCGAGATCCAATATCTAATTTTTTTGAAGTCTGCCACAGTTCTATATTTATTATGAGCCTATCACAGCACATCCTGCTCAAAGACTTACAGAAAATGTGTTGCTAACTACCATGGAATTATTGATTTTTTAATTTTTCCCCTCATAGAGCTACAGTGGTAGAACTGATAGCTTGGAGAGGGGAAAAAAAAAAGAGAGAGAGAGAAAAAAAAAATCAATATTACTATGATCAACTGTTGACTACAGTTTACAGCAGCAATAATCTCTTTGAAAGTAGCTTGCAGAAGTACTGGTTGTCTTCTATGTAAGGTATTAATGGTTTGACCAAAACAAGAAGTGCCAATAGCATTTGAACTTTTGATGATTTTGTTTTAGGTAGATTAAGTTCGATGACACTGGTGGTCACCAAAAATATCAGATCTGAACCATATTTGTCCAAAACCTGCAACATTTGCTGCTGGCATCACCTTTTTTTATAGCTGATAAAGAGATTCATTCCACTCAATAAGAGCAACCGGTTTTTAACAGCCTGTGCTGTTTCATACACTGGATTACAGCTCAGCATTTGACATGCTTCCCATTACCAAGGTCTGCAGTTCCTCCGTTAATGCCTTAAGTTAAAGGATATTATTTGTCACTAGCTTTTCCCACACACACCTTCCCAGAGACAAGGGTACCTGCAGGGTAATGCTGCAGCTCAGTCCACCATTCTGAGCATTGACCACTGAGAAAGACATAGTTCTGAGATGCTTTCCAGTTCCTATTCCACTTTAGGATGGTGACCAGTACAGCTGCATCTCCAGAGCACAGAGCAGCTCTGTATGTACAGAGTAAAGCTTTATTGTGCCAGAAACAGCCCTGGTGACACTGAAGGTACCATTTTAGTTGGGCAGAATAGTAGGATTGCGATGTACTTTACCCAATTTCCTCTACTTTCTGCACCCTAGATGGTTCACAGACCAATTTTTTCACTCCCAAACAAAAATAATTTCAGAGAAAGTGCATGAGCTGTGCACAAACCACAGGTACCACCTAAGGAAAGCACAGGAATCCAAAGCAACAGTGGACCTTCAAGCAAGCTTTGAGCAATGTGCGCAGGGAAGTTCAGGGAACAGACAAAAACTAATCTGAAACCAAACTGAAACCATCTACAATACAGATGTAGGGGCCCCAGCACCAGCTTATCTGATCCACTCCTTACATATCTAATTACTCGCAGATACAATCATACAGTCCACAAGAGCTGAATACATACAGAAAAGACTGGTACAGGTCTCCTAAAGCACACTGGCTGTTTCCATAAATGCAAACTCATAGCTGATTGTGTTTACACATATATGTCAGTTTACTCATTTACATCAGATAAATAAACTTTAATAAATTATTTGGTTATGAATTTGGTTATTGTGTCCGTGGTTACTAGACTGAAATCACAAGAGCAGAAGTTTAATGCTAGCATGACATTCAAGGCTTTCAACAAGAAAACAAAAGCCAGTTTGCAAGTTTTCTTTGTAACAAAATGCAATGTTAAGCTCTCTGTTGATATCATAAGATGCTATTAAGTACTTTACAAAGCATGTATGCAGTGATAAATACAAGACTTTGCGTCCTAGAACGTGCTATATGTACCTTTCCTCACACCCAGATAAGTGCTGACCAGAGAAGCCAGTCACTTGTTGGTATCTCAACTGGAACTAATTAGATGTAGAAGGAGCTGTCACTCTTGACCTCCCCCAGCTCTCATCAGAGGGATGCCCTGCCTGCCAGCCTAGCTGCTTAGCTTATGCTATTTTTACCCTTCCATCTCTTTCTGATATTGCCTTAAAGCCTGTAATTTGTTACACCTCAAATTGCATCTGTTAAAGTGAAGGGTCTAAGGAACATGCCAAGGTCCATCCACGTAGAACCCATCACCCAGACAGAAAAGTATTTTAAAATATTCCAAGTGAATATTAAAAGACATCACAGATGCACAGCTTTTCCAGGTAGATGGGTCATAGAACTGTCACTCAAGTTTGTCAGACAAGCGTCACTCATGTGTGGAGCTAGGGGTTAACATGCATGAAGTTGTGCTGTAGCACTTTTGCTTATGTTCTCTACAAGCTAAAGGCAATATAGAGTATTACCAGAGGAACTTCTTTTCTGAAACAATACACAAAACCCTAATGAAACTACATTTATGATGTAACCTCAATAAAAATGTTAATAACACTTGTTCGTGTATCACAGCTGTCAAGAGAAAGTGACAGTTCATATTATACTTGAGACATACAGCGTTAAGATGTATATGATTGTATACAGTATGCATCTTAGTCACAGTTTGACTATTAGTAGCTTTTAATGACTTAATTAGAAATCTAAATTTGTTCCTCTCTCCTCTTTTTAAAGGAGCATTATTCTGAATCCAGCTTATTTCCGGAATCACCTGCGCCAGGCTGCTGCATTTAGGTGTTTAGAGAGATACTCTGAAGCTGCAAGGTACTGTACTGCTCATGGATTTCTAATGGTTTCTCTACATCTCTTTCATTCCAGCTCTCAGTAGTAAAGATATCATCTTATATCCAGGCTTTGCCAAAATCAGTGGGAGCTTTGCATTGGCTTTGTGTATATGATATTGCATGCAGCAGAGCTCCAACCCTCCCAGTTGGTCTAACATGAATAATCCCAATTATGTCCCTAGTTGCAGTCAGACTAATGCTTGTAGGAGGACTTACTCATTCTCAGGCACAGGGGTGAGCCCTGGTCACATTACAGGGCTCTCCTGGCACAGAAGCTACACAAGCATCTTCCATTCCCTGGTTTCCCCATAACACTGGGCAGAAGCTCAGGTATGTTCCTAGTGTATGGGGGAAGGAAAAAGTAAAGAAAAAAAAAAGATAGAGAATTAAAAAAATAATCAAGATCTCAGGGTACACTGTGGTATGCTGCAAAATTTAGCCTACATACAGCTGATGAGATTGCTGGTGTGAATGGGAACTGCTGGCAGGAAGAAAGCCTGCAAGAGGAAGCTCTGCTTGTATGCTTGTGTTAATGCTGCCAAAAACTAGAAGTTTCAAAATGCAGCAGAAGTTTTTAACCATTTAACATGCTTAAATGGGAGAAGTGCATGAGGAAATGCAAGGGTGATTTGCTATGTATTCATCACTACTAACATTAGATATCTAGGGAGGACTGTTCAGGTGAAGACCACAAGGTTTATCACTAAATATTTCAAAGATCATTAGCTAGTTAACAGAACAGTCAGTGCAAAATAGGTGTGAGACCGAAGGGGTCACTGTGCTCATCATTTTAGATGGATGCTGGTGGTAGAGCTCCGAAATTATTTAAGTCACAGCAAAACAGTTTGCATAGGGAGTGGAAAGAGACCTTATCCAAGCAGAATCGAAGAGAGGATTTGGGAAGATGAATTTCAATTTTCTGTGCTGGACTCCAGCCAAAAAACTCCAGGACAAGCACTTCTCCTACAGGACAGACCTGGATATTAATGTCAAAGTAATCCCCACTAGCTTTCACATGTCAGGACAGGGAGAAGAAATTGGTTCACCAAGACCAAAAAATCCCAAAAACACATTGTTACAAGTTTCTTTAGGAACATGACTTTAGATAAACCTGGAATATTTCAGCAACCATAAACCCAGCTTACTTTTCAAACAAAGCCATTTCAAACTAAGAAAGTGAAACATTTTGCTTAAAAACAGAAGTATTGTGATAACTTCCCAGATCTCCTTTTATATTCCAGTGATAAGTCTCTTCTTCCCAAAATCTCGTTGGGGTGTTGATTCAGAGAAATAATTATCTACTGTATCTTCAACAGTTGAGGTATGCTGATGAGACAGACATTTTAGAGCTGTGTTAGGGGAGCATGTTGCTTTGCAACAGGTGTGGAACCCTGCCCAGGATACTTTCAAACCCCAAAATTCATTAGCATCCCAACAGGTGAAGTAATAGAGAAGCATTTTGTGAGCTGGAGGGGAAAAAAAAAAAGAGGTTTTCCTCTTGAAAAAGTCACACAGGATATTTTGAAAAACAACAGAAAGTTTTTTTTTAAAAATACCCTTTCAGAAATTGATCTTTCCTACGGAGCAATACATACAAATGTCCATATTTGAGAAGACAGTATGGACGAAGAAGGTGTTCATAAATATTATTTCAAACATAAAAAACCATGGTTGGTGTTGCTGCAGATAAGCAATCAGTAAGTTTACTACATCAGCAGGCAAGAGGGAACTGTGTCAGCCTTTTTTCCTCACATTGAGTAGCTTTCAGGAAACTAGATGATTTTAAACGAGATTATGTATTTTGTAAAGGAGAGGAACATTCTGACAGACTGACTCCAGAGCAGTTCCAAAAGCAGTGACTATAGCAGTATTCAGAGTTTAGCCTAGTTTAACATAGTGTTATAGCAACTGTGCGGAGCTGCCTCTGCAGATTGTGTTAAACTAAGCTTAGCGCTGCTTCTGTCATCTCACTGGAGTCACTGGTCGCCGTCGAACCCCACTAACAGTGCAGAATGTACTCTGCTTGTTACAGGCAGACCATGGCACACAGATACTCAGTTCCAGCTTCTGGAAGTACAAATGGGATTCGCTAGCATAAGCCATCGTTTATTTCTGCTTGCTTTTTGCACAAGAACATGGTTGCTATTTCTTTTTCTGCTTTTAAGCATCCTGTGCCTTCCCACCTCTTCATACGATTTCTAAGTTAGCACATAGTTCATTAAATACACCCAGAACACAGTATGGGTATGTGATCAGGAACAGTTGTGAACAGTTTGGCTTGGCACGAGCAGCACAGACAATCACATTAAACTCAGCCTACCTGTCAAGCCAAGATCCCCTGAGACTTTGTCTCTGAGGAGGCACCAGACCAAATTCTCAGTTCAGAGAAAGTCATAGATTAGATTGGGGTCAGCTCTAATTTAAGCGTCTCTCAAGATCCTCTATGTGTGATTTTCACTGGCACTGCCCAGGATCAGGAGTAAGAATATGAACCAGTCTAAATGCAAGGGCTCTTGAACTGATGTGAGGAGTCAGATACACCCTCATCTGTGTCACTGCTGGATTTTGCAAGCTGCACAGCAACTCCTTCAGGATAGCACCAATAGGATGCCACCACATGGTGCAGCCTGAGGCCATCTGGCATTGTAAAGCAATCCTGGAAACACCACCACAGGGTCTCAGCATCTGCAAAGGATGAATTCCAAAGGGCTGCACCCACTTTTGCTAAGATGTCAGCGAGTAAATACATTTCTCCTCTCTTGGTGGAAGACTGCTCTTGGTAAATAGTTAAGATTAAATCTCCAAAGGGAAAAAACTTGTTTCAGTCAGAAGACTGTCTTGGTTGGCCCTTAAACAAATGGGCATAAACATATTGCACGTAAATTTAGCCTGGAAGGAACCAGGAAGTTTTAGGCATTAGAAGATATTCAGGCTCAAGACTAGCCTCCAATAGCAGCTACTGAAGTCCCCTGACACAGGATACACGGTTACAGCTCACCAAAAGATCACTTAATAACCAGAATGGAAAGTTCAGGAAAGGGTCCTGGGCTCACATCCATCCTAAAACCAACGCTCTTGGAGAAGGCCAAGGAGAACTCACCTTCCAGGCAAAACAAGGACTACTACCTTAGGGAAGGACAAGATAAAGGACATGAGTGCACAAGGGGATGCATGAGATGCAGAAGAACCTTGGAGATCCATGCTACCTGCAAGGACAGAGCAGACAAACCACTGGCCCCTGCTTTCAAGGACAAGAGTGCTAGAAAGAAAACCCAGGGCTGAGCCCCAAAGCTCCCAAAGGAAGAGTTATCAGCACCTGTGTGTCCTTCAAGTCACTAAGCCCACAGGCTGCAACCTCCCAGCTGCCTGCTGCACTTCTACAGGAAAAGGCCTAACCAGATGAGCAATAAGGCATGAAAGCCATTTTTCTTCTTTACTCAAAACAGCATAGGCTATTGCTGACACCGAATAGCCTTGGATCAGTACTAAGATGAAAATTTGTAGCTTACAGAAAAATATGGCCACCTATTTGCTTTGGAACTGGAGTTTTAAGTACAGTAGAGATTTTGCCCCCTTTTTATCATTAAGCTGCATAGCTCTCATCTTTCTGCTAATCAAAATGCTGTGCTGATTTAACAGTGTCACTGTGTTCTGTGAAGAGCTTAAGATAGCTCTTTTATCACCAGCTAGAACACTAGTGACTTGAAATTAGTTGTATACATGTAGGGGAAAACAGACTGTCTGTCCCTCTGCCAGAACAAACAACTCATCTTCATCTGACTGCATAGAGTAGGGGTAAGCAACCCTTATGGAGGAAGTTTTAGGATCTTAATAGCTGTGGTATGGCTGACTCAGCTTTTTGACATTCCCATTTAAAAAAAAAAAAAAAAAGGAACAAAACATAAACATCAATCTAGATAATCCCACCAGCTGAAAAGTAAAGGAGGTCTGCAAAGAGCCCTCCACGTGAGCTCAGGTCCATACCCTCTTTTAGTGTGACTTGAAAAAGTAGGTGAATAATTTCAGTGAGTTTGTGTGACAGGTTCTGTTTTACCAAGCATCACAGTAGTACCAAGGGAAGATGTGTAAATAATTGGGGTTGGGGACAGAAGCTGCAGGAGCCACCAGCTGACTGCTTCTTGAGCCTGTGCATCCTCCCCAGGCTTCCTCCCGGCAAACCAGAGCAAAGTTTATATTCTTCCTCTATCCTAATTGTTTCAGCTTTCCTCAACTGAAATTTATAAAGAAAAATCTCCCAATTTTATAAAAAGCAAAGGGAAGAGATTAATTGGTTGCCATAGAAATGGAAGCCTCCACACACCCCCACCCATGCACGCTATGAGACTCTTGGGGGCATGGGGGTTCACCCTCACCAAGAGCTCTGGCAGCCACAGGGTCTTGCTGGGGGCAGAGCCCAGCAGCTGCCCAGGGAGAAGGGTGTTGGAGGAGTGGGGGCTGCAGACCCACCAGCATGTTGGGTGACCCCAACATCAGAGGTGCCCACGCCATCCCACACACGACTACTGGAAGCACATTGCATGAACGGAACGGAAAGGGACTGAAGGGACCCAAGGGCTTCTGCTAGGTCTGTGACACCCCCTCCCTTCCCCACCCCAGCATAACACTAGGGAAGGAGCGCTTCATAAATCGGATCTATGAAAGTAACTCTGACAAGTGCCAGGATCAGTCAAAGCCCAGAGGAAAGTCCACACAGCCTATTATTTAATTTGACACCGACATACGATGTTAGTCTGTGTCTAAAACTACCAACCCTCATTTCTGCACCACAGACATTATTCTTTATCACTTGAGATCGTCCAAGTGCCAAACAGCAGCTTGCTCAGGCAGGGTCACGTCAGCAGCATGAGGCAGCCGCCAACACACTAGCCTTTCCACACCCCCTGCCAGAAAAGTAAATCCATTTGCAGTACAAGGTATGTCCCTAACCCAGGGAGCACAAGGCACAGATGCAGGACAGCAGAACAAGCACAGGCTGTGCCCCTCTGAAAGCTTTGTGGCACCTCCATCACAGGCAGCTCATCCCAGCTACCCCATTCCTCTTCCAAACAGCTCAACTCAGAAGCTCACACAGACTCTGGGGCTTCCCATGGCTCCTGAGATCTGCATGGCACATCCATGCTGACTGCTGCTGGTTTCATATCAGGTCACAGAGATCCCAACATCTTGCCAGGTTTAGAACCTGTTTTCATAAAGCATTCCCTATGCCCTTACACGGCAGCCGCCACCATTAAGTGAGCAACATTCATTAGCACTGCACAGCAATCACAATACAACACAGCAACTTTTACCTCCATGCAACCATGGCACAGATAAGAATAAATTAACAAACATATTCTAGAGCCAGGTGCCATTTTTCCTTTCCAGAAACATTTCTGCTTTCTAGCAACAGGTAGTGACCCAGAAAATTCCACAAAGACAGTGTGCATACCCCATCACCAGCCTGGAAGGATTGGGTAGGACAGAAGAGTTTTATAGCAGATTCCCAGTTCCTGCAGGAATTAAGAACATCAAGGTGCTACATGTAGAGTATCACTTTTTTCCCTATTTGGAAGCTACTCAACACATAGGTAAATTCTGAAGATCTCATTCCTGCTCTATAGTCTGGAGTTCTGTTTATCACTCATCACCTAATGGTTTCCAAGCGTCTCCATAACCTCAGAATAATGGGTTTACATTTATTTCAGATGTATGGAAATGTTTAAAAATTAACTGTTATAGTTTTGTTCACTTTTCAAATAGGATAATTACATTAAAATGACTACCTCCTACTTATTCCAGTTATAAACATCATTTTCCTTTTCTAATCTCAGCAGAAAACAAGAAAGATCACCCAGAAGAGAACAGTAGTTTAGTTTGCATTTTGTCTTTCAGACTCTAACTACCCCACAAGAGATCTCAAATACCCAGGTGCCTACATCAGGAATATTAAAGTTCCTGTTAAACTGGAAAAATAGGTACACACTTACCCTTTCCAAACAGCAGCTCTACATAGGGCTAACACCATGGGGCAACCCCGAGGCCTTCTATTAGTACCACTTACTGCAGATCCAGGTGAGATCACTTGAAGCAGTGAGCAAAGGTAATTTTCTGGCACTTATCAGCCTCCTGATCTTAACAGCGACTGGGGCCGAATGGCACAGGAGAGGGAAAGTTACTCTAATGTGCATCAGCTGTGATTATTCCTAAGGTTCTGCCATCTGCAAAGAAATCCTCCTCTCCCCTTCAGGGCTTCCTTCCTTTCTGTGAGGCTCAAGGGAAGCCGCCAAGGCTGAAGGAGCTGACCTTGAGTCTTGCCCTCATATTTTATCCCAGTGAATACAGTGGTAAATGGGCACATGAGCATTTAGCAACAATGCTGATTTCTCGTCCTCTTTGGCAACGTAACATGTTGTTGCATTCCAGAAAAAATCCTCATATTTCTTACCCCTGTACCATCCATTTTCTCATCACAGGCCAGTGTGGCAGCCCCGGAGGATTTGGCTGTACGCTGGCTGTTCCTGTCAGCAGCCATCACACAGCAAAACCTACCTTTGACTCTTTTATTACAAATCCTGTGTGTGGCTGGAGATGGGCCGGAGGAGACAGCTTAGGATCTGTGGTGTGCGCTCTTTGCTTGTACGTATAGAAATATATCTTATTGTTCTGCACCACCAAGTGGCCAGATGGAGCAGATACTGCCAGAGACCTCTGGATCCAGGCTTTCTGCATTAATGAAGAGGGGTTTGGTTGTGTTATGGAAGTTCAGACAGGCCCAAACTGGTAACTAGGAGAAAAAAAACAACAACCCACATTTCAATCTAAACCATCATGTTTTAAAAGAAGGAAATATCACATCTTCTCTGACATCTCCTAAGGTTTTCCTGAAGGTGTAACATCAGAACTCCTTTGGTTCTCAGGTCAAGCTGAGCTCTATGGTGGGCCATCGCCTGACACTCAGGCATGCTCTTTAAACATTTCAAATCAGTAACTCTAAATTGGCAGATGGGTCTGTAAATACAAGGCAAACATTTCCATTATCTTGTGAAATGATTGTGTCAGAAGGAGGAAAAGAATGCAGATGTGTTTGGTCTTTACTGTTAGAGTTTAATCCCAGTGTCTTTAAATACTGTAAAAATAAAACGTGGCATTTCATCCAGAAAGAGACATTACATGGTCTAAACAGGAGCTGTGTTCCCATTCTTGGGTACCCCATGTACCCAAGCACTCAGCAAGTTCAAAGTTGACCTCTTAAGTAGTCACTCCAGAGGTACAAATCAGAGCAGGGGCTGTTGCTGACCAACATCGCTTGTCCAAAATCTCCATGTGGCATTAACAACTGATCCCAGTCGACCTGTACTGAAACCTCTTCCATCTGCTCTTCACAAGTTGCCATTTCCCTGGGACCCGTGATTGCAGGAAATGGGAAGAAGGACCTACTCTGGCCCTCGTGCTGCTGAAATGCTAATAGGGTTGTGTATATACTATCCTGAGTCATTCATAATACATAGAATATACTAATATGATAAGCATCATACATCAGCTAGGCTGTTAACACGATGAGAGGAAAAGATGCTAATGAGTTTGGTGACTGGCTTAATTTCACAAACAGTATTTAACTAATATTTTACTTAAGTCGCATTTCAGAGCATCTCACGTGCTCAGAAGTCTCCTACTCAAAGTCTTTCTTATCTGGATTTTTATGTGCCAGTGGGAGCCAGGGACCCAGTGCAGTGCCTTTTGCCTTCACGCATTTCAATGAGAGCCAGGCTTTTAACCTGCCTAAATATCTCTATTGGTCCTTTCATTTCTGAATGGTTAGGTCCCTAAATATTTTTCAGTGCCCTGCAACCATATTCAGACAGCATAATTTCACCAGCATCCCTGCATCTGGAAATTTGTAGCTCCCTCTTGCATGTGTCACTTTGGTTCTGTGAGTTGAGCCTCAGAGGCCTTCAAAGAAAACTCTACAACTTGGACACATTTGGGACTGGACATAAGCTGTCCACATAGAGCCTTAATGCTCGTGTTTCTTTTGAAAGTGGAACTTTTCAAGTCCCTCGTAAGCCTGGAGGTCACAGCAGCAAGCATCTGCCCTGAGCTGTGTGTGCTCACTGATGGTCAAGGAACTAAGGAGTAAAATTGGGATGGAGGCGCTTGAAAGGCTTGGAGGACCTTTATGTATGTGGCCCACCATTCCCAATGTAATGCACAACACTACAGGAGAAATACAGCTGGGATAGAAGCAGATGTTGAAATACTAAACAGGAATGCTTGAAATGTTAAACGCACTTCTGATTATTTAAATAAGAACAAATAAGGAGGGAAGAATAAAGAGGAAAGAGGTTTGTCAAGAGTGCAGCAATGCCTGGAGACCTCTGTCACAATCAGAGCAACACCACGCTGAGCACACTGCGGAGAACTAGCAAAAGATTGTGCCAGGAAGAGTCACACACCAAATAGGCAAATCGGTCAAATATGATGGTCAGCATTTTACAGCTGATGCTGAGAAACAGAGACAGGTGAAGTGACTCATATGAGAACTGACTCCAGATTTATCCATGGCTCTGCTCCTATCTGCACCATTGACAGCAGAACCACGCTGGGAGAAGAAAACATTGGTTATCACCAAGGGGTGGGAGGTAGCAAGCTGGATGTCATGGGCACTGTATCTACAGGAGCCCGAATTGCAAATGACCTCTTGCAAATGTCCTTTAATTCCAAAATTACAAGTTTTGAATGCCTGAGAGATGCTCTGCAGTTAGGTGGACGGTCCCTTCTTTCTAGCCACAGGAGGTGGCCACCATCACTTCTAGGGACTGCAGTGCCGACAGCCACTGGAGCTGGAAGCTCTGCAGGCCACCTCTAGCATACCAAAGGGACAAAACAACGGGACAGGTTTATCTTCCCCTGTTTGTGCTTATTTCCCTTTTATGCTTCAGGACATTGTGAAGGTCTTTTCTCATAAGCCATCACCAGCATTGGGTCCAGCAGGCAGTGCTGGATGCTTTGCTCACCTTCTCTGTTTCATCCATAGGGTCCATATGTCATTCCTGGGATTAAACCCTGGCAGCATTTGGAGTCAATGAGAGTTTTGCCAGTCGTTTTCGTGGCAATGAGGATTTAATCCTTTGTTCAACCTGTGCCGGCTGGGCTAACGATGTTCAATTAGAAACAGCTCTTTGTTCTACTACAGTCAAGAGGATTTTTGCCAATGATTTGAATGAACATTGGATAAAGCTTATGGCTAAATCCAGTCCTTATGCAGAAATCCATGGATCCTCCTGAATTACTTTTCTCCCAGTGAAATTAACGGGAGCTGTGTGAGAACATCTAAGGGAAGATTTAATTCCCGTTTGTAACAATATGTTACCCCCTGATACTGGGCCTGCTTTGAAATGTTTATTGTTAAATCCATGTATTTTTGGTTATATCTCATTAAGAACATAATACAGCCTTGGAAAGTGCATTCTGAAAGGGTATTACAACAGGATTGGGATTACTGTTTGTGAGACACTTTTAACTAGGGGGAAATTTGAAATTCAATTTACAGTAATGTCAAAGCACAATTAATATATAGGCAATGATAAGGGGAACATGCAGAAGTACACATTGATAGCACTACATCAACAAATAAACTTTTGGTGCTAGTAATTAGGTACACAAGATTATTATATGTTTAATTGACTAAAGTGACAATTTGGAATTACATCTAGTCGCATTTAATTGGATTTGGAGTCTCTGGAGGAAAGGAAACGGAGAGCAGTGTGGAGAGGCAGCCATAAAAGCAAACTGATTTTCTAAAGTCTGTTAAGACTCTGCATTAATATCCATTGCACAATAGGTTTTTTAATATCCCTCAGTCTAGAAAGAGTAATGCAATGATTGTCACAGACAGTGGGAGTACTAAAGCATACTCAATTAGGTAGCAAGATAGCTGATTACTTTTGGTTTAGGGTTGGGTTTTTTTTTTTTAAGATACAGTTTAATCAAAGGTGAACTATGAGTTTGTCATAGACAGGCGATGTTCATAGTCTGCCAAGCTGCAGGGTGTTATACGTGTTGATGCTGTCTTAGAAGAAATGTACTTACATCTAAGATATTTTAAATCACAAATACTTTAAAGAAAAAAAAAGAAAAAAGAAAAGAAAAAGGAAAACCAGACTAAAATATTGTGTAGCAGTCATTAAATATTTGCTCTGATTAAAATATGGAAAAGCTATTAAAAGAAAACGTATGGCTGTCTGCTTGCAGATAGTTTAACTAGCTAAAAATTGTTTACTGATGCTTGTCATAGACAAAGACAGAGAGTCATGTGCAATCTTTTGCTACAAACCTCACATTACACTCTTTTAATATTACCTCTTTTAAATACTGCTATATACATCCTTCTCTCCCTCTACACTCATTTATTCTGCTTTTGTCACCAGGAGCGCCATGATTGCTGACTATATGTACTGGCTGACAGGAGGCACGGAGCAGCATATAAGCAAGCTCATCAAACTGTATTGGCAGGTAAAAATTGATAGCCCAATGAGGAAGGAGGTGCCCATCTCACTATTAAGACCAAAATGAAGGATAACTGCTTAAAAGACTGCCGACAAAGGTAGCTCTTGGGCATATCAATCAACAGGACACTATATAGTACTACCATATTTATAATGAAGTAGATTTTCTTGGACTAATTTTAAGGGCAAAATTCAAGGTTGTTAACCCTTGGCTCATACTTCAATTTTATGGACTGCTATAAAATTTAATTCTGGATACTGTATAGTCCCCTAAGCTATTTTTTTGTGAAGTCTTCCTACCTTAGTGACACTTTCCTTTCACAATTTGCATGATACTAATCCTCTGACACCTTTCCAAACTCTTCAAGTGGAAGGGGAGAAAAAAAAATGACTGTAATGAATGGTCTCAGAGGAACCTAAAGTGCTCTGTGAAGGATGGCTGGGTAAGACCCTGGTCTACAAAGATTACTTATGCAGGGAGTAGACCATTGACTTCAATGAGACTCGTCTCTCGAGTGATACTTATCTGAGATGGCTGTTCAGCCACATCAGCACAAATTTAAGTTTAAGGGTACCCTTTTTCTGCTCTGAGGAGAGCTCTGACACACTTGGAGGTGAATGGATGCTAGATCCTTTGTTGGGAGATACTTGCTGCTGCAGGGTCTTATCACTGCCTGCAGTGTCCCAGCTTTCACAGCCCCAGTTTCAGTGCGACCAAAGTGCATTTCAGAGGGACTGTGAAATTTGGTCCTCAAGCAGTGGAAGACCCTCCTCCTTCCCAGATTGGAACTGGCCCTCAGGTCCTTCTTGTCTGCACAAGGAATTTAATGATACTCAGAACAATATACGTCCCTTGCATGAAAATTTCACAGTATGATTCAGATCCTGCTTATTTTGGGTTTATTCTCTGAACATCTGTGACACCTGTACTTTATATGAAGTGGTGCAAAATAACATCTGACATAAGTCAGAGTCATAAAAATCAGAATCTGGTCTTTTACCTCCACTCACACAGTAAATTCTGTCTTTTAAAAACTATTATTAGTTGCATTCTTATTGGTAAAATGGAATAAATCTCAGTCCTGGGAGCTGCTGAATTTCAGTACTGCTGTGAGTGCAAAGTGCATCTCATTCAGAGAATTACCTACTGGGCTAGTGTTTGCAGTGCCTGTGAACTTTCTTATATGCTTTCCAGCAGAGAATTTCTTCTGTACAGAACAGTTTGATTTTTTTTTCCCCACTGGGTCAGACTCGTTTAAAATCTCAAGTTCACAAACAGGTTTTATGAAGGGGTCATTTCTTCGAATGGAATGTCTTTTTTTGTCTCTTAACACTGATATCCATTGACTTCCCTTCTTGATGTCATGGACATGAAGCTTCAAAGAATAAACCTTTAAAGGAGAAGCTGTCATAGCTGTCCTCTTCCCCAGGGGTTCAGACTGTCCTGCTATGCAACGGGCCAAAAAAAGTGCCATGAAGGACAAGATTCATCTCAATGCTTCCTCAGACATTGCAAATCAGAAACTGTGGCTGGGCTAAGGTGGGAATGGACCAAACCAGAAGCGGGGCTACTAAATCGCTTCCAGCCATTAGTGTTATCTTACAAATATTAGCATCATCTTACAAAATTAGCATCATCATAAGAAATTCTTTTGGCCATGGTAGGACTGTGGTTCATCTCTGCTTCCATCCAGAGCTGACAGCTCCTTTCCTGACAGAGAGGTCCTGCATGGGCCTCCCTGGACCCCGATGGCACCACCATGCTGTGTGTGCCCCATTCCCACTCCTCCTCTACCTTTCACCTGAACCTGAGCTGCTGTCATCTTTGCCTGCAGAAGCTTTGAAATGTCAGTAGAGTTCTAACCGTTTGTTTGATCCCCCACCGTGCTTGATTTTCACTGGGAGACGTAGATTGCTCTGCAATTTTGTGCCTTTTGTGCGTATGCCTTCGCGTGGGCTAGGCGAAGGATTCAGCGGTATCTATATGCTGACACACACGCAGCAGAGGCAGCTGGGTGCCCAGTACCGCTCCCACTCAAGTTAATAGCTAGCACTTAAGAAACACTGTTCATGAAGATATATCCCAGCACCAGTAACAACCTTTTCTTCCCGAGCTGATGAGTTCTGTGCACTCAGCGTCGGGGGTGACTTCAATGTCATCGGTGCGCACAGCAACAATTACGCACCGTGATGTAGCATGTGACACTGCGCTGGGACTTTCCACCACAGAGACACCAAGCAGAGGTAACATAATCTTTTTTTATTAATATTCTCTCTATTTCACAGTGTAAAGCTGAAAATAACTTGTCACGACTATACATGCTCATGTGCCTTTGTAACCAAAGCAACAGCTATTGATGCACGCGTTACTTGCTAACTACTCCTCTGCCCCAGAGCTAGCTAGTGTTGGCTCACAACCCTGAGGAAAATTTTCTGAGGGGGAAGGGATTGGAGAGTGAACAGGGCGGTTTGGTTTTTACTTTAGTGAGGAAAGAGTTTTAGATAAAATATATCAGCCTTCTCTTTGATCAGTGGGTCATGTATATAATCTTTCCATGTGTCATTGACTACTTTTGTTTCTTCTTTTCATGATTCTTTTAACTGCTGGAAAAGGCTTTTCCTCCTCACAACCTGTCTTCTACTTCTTTCATAGCTTCAAAACGTACAGAAAGCTCGAATCCTTCAGCTGTCTTTACCACAAAAAATCCAAGCCCTTAATTCACATCTGCAAAGCTCTTTATTATTTATCCTCCTTCTAAATCACTGGTTTTTCTCTCCTGATCTATTCCTCATGCTCAGAGCAGTCTTTATCTTGTATCTCCTTTGGTTTTCTTCTCCTGATTTTGGTTTTATACCTTCCTTTGAACTTCCAACCCTGACATCAACTGCCAGGAGTCCTCTCTCTTCAAAATTCTTCTTAAAACATCCTCAAATCACTCCCCTCCTCATTATTACCTTTTACATACTTTTTCCTCAGAAGTCATCTGTTCCATGTGACCATGTACCTCCTCTTAGGCACACTGCAAGATTTGCATTGACAGACTTTTAAGGCCAGATGGGCTTATAGTGATGAATTATCTGATTTCCTGCGTAAAACCACCCCAGAAATTCACCTTTACCTTCCTGCATCTGTGACAAAAGAGGTGAAGAGAGGTTGGTATCAAGGAAGTTATCCATTCCTCATTTAAACAGTTTAACAATGGAAGTTACCATAACCCATCTAAAAGATGATTTGTTGCATGGTTTTCCCCTGTTTCTCCCCTGGTTTTACAAACTGGGATCTTACCTGTCCAGTCCAAACCTCCAGCACTTTGTATTATTCATTCATCTCTGGAAGTTTAAAGAGCCTTTCGTGCTTGTTGTCTTCTCTCTGTATACGTAACCTATGGATCATGATCAAGGCAACTTTAAATATGCTTTTTGATTAGCTTTTTTGATTAGCTTTCTTTGATTATCCCCTTTAAAATAAATCATCTATTTTTGGATCTTCTGTACAGCAATACGTAATATCGGATGCCCTGTGTTGGTTTTGAATATTAATACCCACCTTCCATTCCACTCAGAGATAAAGGTGTAACACTGATGAGAGGAGAAAAAGTAATTTGCAGTGTGTAATATTATTCAGTAAGTTGTGCCTTCTTCTCTATTCAAATATTTTATTCCACAGATTGAAAATATACATTCCAAGTTAACATATAATCAAAGGGATGAGCTTTTTTCATAACTCAACTGCAGAACATGCACTGGATGATTTGTGTATTGGCTGTTAGATTAAAAATAGGAAAGTTAATTAGAGTTCATCACAATAAATAATAATGTGAAAGTTATTAAATGTATTGTAGATATCTACAGAGTGGTAGCAGCAAGACAAAGTTTAAACTTAACTTATTGCTATAGTCAGGTAAGGTCCCAAATATTTATTGTCAGCAAGGCAATGCCTCAGCTGGTAATGGCAAAACAAACAACAGACCCAAGATATTTCATCCCACAGAAAGAGTCCCTCTCCAAACTGCCTGGTTGCATTCGCACCTTTGTAAACTATTTCTGCTGGCTAAAAACTCTGTGATATAAGATGGAAGTTTCATTCCATGAGTAAAAATATATCAAGTACCTCACACCCATACTACAGCATCAAAAATGAGCAACAGTCTCAAAAGTGGACTTTGCAGGTATCTTGAAGTCACAGCCTGATTTCACCAAGATCTGGCACAGACATCTTAGCATAAAGTGCTTTTGATACACAATTTATAAACATCTCGGGCTTAACTCGTTAGTTAAATTTAATTGCTTTTATTATTCCATTGTGAAAACTACATGGCCTATTTTATACTAAAGGTTTGCCTCTAGCCTCCTTTATGCCCTTACATCCAAAGGCAAGCCGACTTAGCCAAAGTCTTACGCTAACTGACATTGCACCAGCAATGTATACATCACAGAAACTAACAGAGCCCTAGGAAGGCACTTCAAAGCCAGTCAGTTCATAGCAGTACACTTCCATAGCCATCAGTATTAAAACCCTTCCTTACACAGTGTAAGGCAGTGTAGTTTCCTGTAGCTCAATTGGAGACCTTTATTTTGCAGTGGAGTAAACTGGGCTTCTAGCTTTAGTTCCAGTTCAACCCCAGTATTTTGGCCATCACAGGGCTGCACTTACCACGCTGAAAATACTGGTGCTGTGATTGCTGCACATGGAGCTCATGAACTTGTGTTTCTGAAAATATTTCTGTCAGTTAAGCTCAACATCAGAAGAGAGAGCTTCCAGTGGCACAAGCCTTGGCTGACACAGGGGTTTGAGTATTCAGGCACTTGTTTTGCTCTCTCATTGCTGTTATGAACAACAGGTGCTTCCTTTTCAAACACACACATCACGCAATAAAGCAAATGATAACCCAGCCCTGCAAGGTGGCTGAACACCTACGGTGCAACGATGAACGCTGTCAACTCCTTTAGAGCTCAGCTTTATCTCACACCTTGTGGGGTGATGATCCAAGGCAAGAAAGTTAAAAGAAAAAAGCTCTTGGTAGCCCAAACCTCTTCTGCAGCCTCAGCCGGTGAGGATGCCCATCAGCAGTCCCTGCGTGCTCAGGCTTGACCCACGTCCTGCTACAGAGCTGGAGGTTTCTGAGCTGGCAACGACAGGGATGTTTTGCAATCCTCCTAATGGAATGACTGATAGGAGCTGACAGGAAGCCTCTCTGGGCAGTCTGGACATCATATCACTGAGAAAATTTATTTTGTATTAATTCTTGAGGCTATTTTAGCAGATCATGCTGTGTGCCACACTTTACTGAAGAAAAGTCCCTTTTTTTAATTAAATCTAGGGGTAAATCCCATCACAGTCCATGACTGCTGTGTGTACAGGCAGATGTAAATGCCTACTCTGTGAAAGTCTATTGTCTCAGAGGTCTGTGGAACTTATTGCTGCTTTAAGGATTAATTTTGGAATTTCCTCATGTCAGAAAAGAGATACCACTCCTCTATCCACCCTTTTTCTATATCTGTGTCCATTTTGAAGGACAACACTTGCCTTGAAGCACCGAGCTTTTAATTTTGTGATGGGAAATTGGGAGGTAATGCACATTAGAAGAACAAAAAGATGTTGGCCCATAAAGAGGAAGACCAGTTTGCTCTTAAGACTCTACACTGGCATCCAGATGATCTCAGTGCAGCTTCTGACAAGCTTGTGGGTTTCCTTCATTCTCATGGCATCATGGCTGAAGCAACTTCTTATAATTAAAACGATTAACTTTTTTTCAGGGCAGAATGGGCCTCATCCTACGTATGCCATGTCAGGGATTCAGACCTGTTTGGGTTTGAAATACACTATTTGTAAGACATAATAACTCTCAGCTGCAGAAGTCAGCTTCTTTCTGCTCTCAGGTACATGAGTAGAAATATGGAGTAATTGAAAACTGGATTGAGAAGGCAAATAACATAACAGAGTTTCTGTCACGTTGATGCTGATTTCGTAGCTTTTTATTGCTCTTGTTATTGCTGATATTTCCATTCCAGAAACAATTCTGCATGCACAAAACCAAGGAATTTAACATTTTTTCTTGTATTATTTCTTCTTTAATAATATCTACCTCCACATATTTTCTACCTGCTTCTATTTTTCTAGTACCAGATCTCTCATGGTAGAATAACAGTCGCTTGAGTCATATTTACTTGCTAAGAGAAGTTATTAGTTTAAATGTCACAATTATTAAAACAGATGGATTAATTGTCTCTAATTTCTGTAAAGATGGATTTATTTAATATTATCTGAATGTAATAGGCAACACATACCTTGCTGTAGTTGGTAGCTGTTGAAAACGCAAAATGAAGCAAAACACCAACCTAATTAGGGGTTTAATTGTTAACAGAGACCAATAAATCATGCCTCAAAGATGCTCAATGGCAACAACCTGGCCAGGAAAGCTCCAGGCCATTTAAAAAACTCTTCAGGGCAGCACAAGACTAATGTGAGTTATTTCCCAAGCATGGTTTTCAATTCATTCTGGCTTTTACTGGGTTGCAAAGTAGACCTTTAAGATTTACAAAAGAAACCTGAGAAATCAGCCTAGAAAACCAACTATTTTGTGCCTTCCTTGGGCCCCTATTGTTCCCTTGATTTGCAAAGGTCCCTAAGAAGTTACACATTCATGATTGCTTTCCCTTTCTTTGTGTACCATCTCCTTTCTTTGGGGAGATGAAGGTGCGGGCAGAGGTTTGTGCTGTTCCTAGGATCATTACTGGTTATGTGGCTTTCCATCGGCACATCCGCTCCTCAAGTGCTACCGAGGCCATCACACAATAGGAGATAAAGTCACTTTTCAGAAACATCTCTACATACAGTCAACTCGTCTTCTACTAAATTAGCCGCCATTCAGCCACATAAAGTAGTTTGCTATTGCAATGACTCAGGCATGATTTTTTGCTGCCCCTTTGAACAGCACTGTCCATTTTACAGGCTAAGCACATCAGTCACCATCTCTGGCTGTCTGATTCATCTCTTCACATTTAAGTCAAGCTCCCAAAAGGTATTGAGCTCAGTTCTAGGAACAACTGACATCTCCCTCAGTTAGTTGCAGTATTTTAGTTTCCTTTTTTTCCCCCCCCTCTTTTTTTGGGCTAAAAGCCCTGAAAACCCCATACAGTGAGTATTCCACATTTCTCAACAGAGCATTTCCTTGCCAGGGTCTCTCCATGAGTCTCAAGCATTTGCCCAAAGCACCAGGTGGATGCAGGTGTTGGCTGTTGGGCCCGACTACAATCACATACAGCACTCAGCCATGCTCAACCCTCAGCTCTGCCTGTCAGAGTTAGGATGTCTGAGCCCAGGCTATCAAAGCTGTTCAGCTGAGCACAGTTTCTAATCCCCTTTCACAAAAAAAAAACCAAACCAAACCCTTGCTGTTTAAACTATGACCCCTTTCTGACATAGCAGGAGCCATGCTGAGCTGACCCAACACCTGCTGAGGACTTGTGATGGCAAAAGGCTTCTCCCAGCACTGGAAGGGCAGTCCTGCTGCTCAGAGAAGTCACAGTGAATCGCCTTATTGGAATTAGGGTATCTCTCACCATGAAAAACTCTCTTATCCTCAAAAAAGGGGCGATATTAACAAAACTGGTTAAAAGCTGTGGGTTTGGCTAGTAGCTTCATGTGGAGTGTAATTGTCCCATTCACTGGGGGTGGTTCTTTGCTGTTTGCATCCACTACCTCACTGCTTCATTGCAGGTTTATATCTGCCTCTGTTACCAAGGAAGCCTGCCTGCACTGTAGCTAGCTGCACAGCTGAGAGCCTGCCACCACGGCACGTCAGTCATGCTGACTGTCCACAGGAGCTTGACTGGCTCCACTGGAGCATCACTGTGACTTGGGGAGTCACAAGGTCCCAGCTGGGGCAGGGGTAGGTGGCCCAGGCCAGGAGCCACCTCTGCAGGGATGCTGAGAGCTAGAGCTCCCAGCTGGTACCAATGTGGCTACCGATGGCAGCAAACCATCATTTGAGCAGTAACTGAGGCTCACCTTGCTGGTGGTCTGCATGAGCCTCACAAAGAGAACATAACCTCTGTTCTGCTGGTCTCAGGGTTCCTCTACGTGATGAAACACTGAAATCCTTCCCATTTTTCCCTGTGCTGGGATGATGATTCTCAGCTGGTAACAAGCAATACAAGAGCTGAGGACTCCCATGGCATGTGAATTTCTGAGATTGGAGAATGGGCTTGTGGGCAGAGAGCTTCCCTGAACTAGAATTATATTCCCACACAACTAGAATTGTATTCCCATGTTCCTGCTCAGTCTCTGCTTTCCCACCTGCCGGCATCACGGACAGAGAGTATCAAGAGCAGCCTCCAGCCTTTTCCATACTCTACGTATTCCAAGATTTTTCTTTAATGAAGAGTCATCTCTTTGCAATAACATAAAGCCTGGCTTTCTTTTCTCCCAAAACACAAAGAGATATTTATTGGAGTATCAAATACGTCTTGAAGCCTAAGGTAACCCATCTGCAACGTGTCTCCCTCTGCCTTCCAGAAGTCAGCAGAATACACAGATCTATCACCGTGGCACCCTGCAAATCCTCTTTCAAAATAGACTGCACACAAAATAACTCGCCGAGCCTTAAATACGTTAATAACTTAAGAACCTAAATAAGCTGATATTTGATGTGACCTACATTAATGGGGAGGCATTACATGGCAGATAAGCAGAAAGTTCTCATCTATTGTATAACACATAACTTATTCATACCATAAACATATTGAGAAAAGGATATGCTCTGGCACTCTGTCTACTTACTTTTCCCACAGGAAAAAAAATGGGGAAAAAAAAAGTAAGAAGATCATGCTGGCGAGAAGATATTCATATCACAACAGCAACAGACTTAGTGGCAGGGCTGCCAGATACTTCTTTATGGTTGGAAAGATAGAGAGAAAAGCACATAGGTTGCACCGCAGTGCACCCATAATTCTAACTACCAGCCTAAGAGTGGAAGCAGTTCATAGAAGAGGCTAATGGCTTTACCCTGACTGATATCATTGCATTAATAAAAATCATCAATAAAAGCATCAATTCCTGCTGTACTGTAAATGAGACAGTGGCTGAGTGTGAACTGCAGCTGCAAGATAAGGCACTAGAAAGATATCTAAATTTTTGGCTAATTCTAGATGTCAAGATAATTGGATTTTCCAAATTAAACCTTTCTGTAGTTAAAGAGGATTAAGGTTAGGGACTGTAGCAGGAAAAGCTACTGTCACTGTTATGAGGAATTTCCTGCTACAGTGCCATTTTTCTTCTGTGTCTGCTCTAAGCGGGCAAAATGGCAAGAGCTCCATAAAAATATTGAAGTAGTTACATCATTTGCCATCAAAAGTTGGCATGGCAGGGCTTTGTTTCTTGTGCATCTATTCACCTGAGCTCTTAGCAGAATTTTACTGAGTATCAAAAGGACAACGTAAGATTGTTTAGGCTAAAGCTTAAGTTTCATTTAAAGGTCTGTGAAAAGTAACATTGACAGATGCAGTAGAATGTAAGGACATTGCAGAGACGAGGTGCTCAAGAGAAGAGGGTACGTGGTGTTGGGTCAAATGAAGTTTAAACCCTTGACCAAAGCAAAGTTTGATTTTAGGAATATCTTTTGGCTTTTTAATTGTCATGCTAGCAATGTTCATCCCTCAAACCTTGTGAATGCCTGTGTCTCATGAAAGGATTTCATTGGTATTTTAATAGAAGTGCTGACAATATAAATACTCCCTGACACACTTTGTCTCCAGATGGTTTCTCTGCAGACTTTCTCTGATTCCCCGCACTTCCAAAAGAGGGATATAAACCTCCTGACATAGCAGAGCATATGTCAGTTCCATAACCACAAAAAGAAATCCCCCCCATCATCAGGTTATTCTGCAGCCTCTTCTAGAGTGAGTCTTTCCATCTTTGCTGAAGCAATAGACTATGTCCACTGACAAGGTAAACCACCAAATTCAGTGGACTTCTGTCAGTTGTAGCCCTTTACATTATTGTACATTGCCAGATGAGCTCTTTCTTATAGTTTAAGGTCATCTCAAGGACTCACTCTGCTGGAATTGAAGGAACACCATGTGACACTGCTGCAGAGCTCACTTGCACGATAGGCAAAAAAAAATTCATCTTTCTTTATCATCTTATCAGCTATCCCTATACTCATGAAAGAGCCTGACACTTATCCATTCCAGGGCCAGGACAGCAACATCCTACCTGATGTGTCTGAGAAGACATTGTGGGAGGGACCCTTTGGATGGAAAGACACCAAAACACATGCAAATGGGAAAAGCAGATTGTCCTGTGCTCTGTGCAAGGACTCTGTTGACAGTGCACTGGAGCCTTTGCAATCCTCTCCCCATTGTGACTTTGTCTGGAGTATCTGCAGAGTGTACAGCACAACTGCTGATGCTCTGTAGGCATCCCTGCTTCCTGGACACATTGCCAGATGCTCATCCATGGGTATGGACTTCAGTGCATAAAGGCTTAAGCAGAAAAATCCTTAGGGATTTCATCGTATAAAGTTTTCTCCTCCAAAGTTTTTATGGGATGAAGTTTTATATCCTTAAAGACTTTACCCCATAAAAATCCAAGAGGATAATAAAACAAATAGCATCTATGCCCAGGGTCAGTAGCTTGGGGAAAAATAATGCTCTTGGGTAATAATAATACCTTCAGTAGCAGTATTGACCAGAAACTACGGATCTATTCTTTTCCCCGTTGGATGACATTTTACCGTTACTGCCCTCTGAGCTAGTCACTATTTGCATGCTGTGCAGAGTAGCCATGGGTACATGGCAATGCAGAGATACTATAGGTGTGACTTTGAACTGTTCTTGAGGATGATAAAGCCAAAAGTGAACTTTGCAGGTGGAATACAGGCTCGCCTAGCCCAACCGCTCACGTGTTCATCCCGCTGCCTCACTCTATACATTTTAAATCTGAATGTTATGGATACACCCAGAAACCATATTCATTTGCTCATATTAATCCAGATTAGGAAATCATTGCCAAGCTCTAGAAAACCAGCAGAATACATGACATCGCCCACAAAATAAGGCTGACCCAATTCTGTGCCTATATTTAACGCACAGAATTCAGTAAAACTTGAACAAGTAGACCTTTACATTTTTTAACAATGTACCTGGGAAAGCCAGGTTGGTACTATTGTTTTGCTACAAAACTGCTAAGGGCCTCGAACAACAAAATCATTAAAGGCCACAGAAATACAAAATCCTAAAATCACTTTCCTATAAATCAGTGCAGACCAGTAAGTATTCCCGCTGGGAGGAACGGGCACATAGCCACTTGTGGGCCCCCAAGCTCTTGGCAGGAGGACACGCTTGCTATTTTCTGGTCTGATACCTCCAGATCTGTGGTATTAACCGTGGATAACACGGCTGTGCCCGTGGAAAGCTGGAACTTCTTCTCACCAGGGGGGAAAGTTATCGCTGCCCCGGGTGGCCACGATACTATTGCACACATTTGAAGCTGGTGAATTTTCTAGGGCTAAATACTGCCCGCTCCAGACTGCTTCCATTCCAGTAAATGCAGGATAACAGGCTGACTAAATATAATAATCTAAAATATAAACAAATCTCAGCAATCTCCTCCACATCCAGGCAGAGTACTCAGTGTAAAAGCATGCAGGGTATGTGTTCAGCAGCCTATCCCAAGATCTGCTTGAAACAAGTATAGCATCCCTGTGGTATTTCTGCACACCCCACACCAATAAGCAGGATGGAAATAAATGGGGCGTAAGACCATATGAGAGGACCTGTTGTCTAAAGTCATTAAGGAGAAGGACACTTTGCTGACTGGCATTCAGCCTTCCATCCTGGGTCGGTGGGAGCAGCTGTCAGCTAAACAAGTGACTCTTGGATAATTTTCTGTGGGTGGAGGATAGATTGGAGAACAAAAGTGAAGACCTGTCAGTAGAACACCAAGCTAGTCCCATAACAATACTTTCTGTGAGTCGCTCCAGTGTATGGGATGAGCTGGGAGGGTCATACACCCAGTATCTTTCTCTCTCATGCTTTTCTGACTGTTTCTGTTGAACTTGTGTTAGCATTGTCACTATTAACCACATCTAGCCAAGACATGTTAATGAACCCTCACAATCCCCTCAGTTTCCAGGAAGGATTGCCGATCTCAGGAAGGCAAAACCTTTGCTAGCCACAGATGCAGCCAAAGTAGCACTGAACGCAGTCTTACCCAAACGCCAGCCAAGGAGGAACTGCAGCTCAGCCTCCCTTGGACTGATGGATACGAGTACCGAGCCAGGCTGTTTCCAGGCTGGTGGTTCCCTCTGCCAGTTCCAGCCCCAGTTCATCGGGGTCCACCGAGTGTGAAATCCACCTCTCCACATAACAACAGCACAATGCATCATTTGAGTCATTTTTAAGGGATGACACGGTTCATAAGCTTCATGTTGCCCTCTGCACAGAAGTGAATTTTACTCCTAATGCAAATGGTGTTTAAATGCAATATTTTAAGACTAATATTCCGTATAGACACAGTGTCTGATTCATGCCAACTCCAGGGGTAATATGAATGCTTAGTATTGTTTAACCAGCTCCCAAGGACTGAATAAAACCCTCAGATGAACGATGTGACCTTCAGAGAGCATGGAATTACTTTTTCTTTTCATCTAAAAGATAATTTATCTAATACTTTTCTCCTCATTGAAGACATAGGCTCGCTGCACTGAAAACTGTTTACAAATGTTCTTTCTCCATTAAATTGATTTTCTGAGTATAGATAGGCAGTGTTTTCTGGAACTAATTTAAATTCCCCTCTAATTAATATTCAAGACCAAAATATGTTATCTTTGCATGACTGTGAAAGTAATTATTTTCCTTTTTTTTTTTTTTAACTAGCCGCTAACCAACATGAAACTTATCATCTCTTTGCCTTTTTTAGACTATGATTGAAGAAACCATCACTAGAGAAGAATCCTTTTCAGTTATGTACACACCATTTGTGGCAGAAGTCAAGGCTAACAAAATAAACAAGATAAAGGACATATTTGCTAAAAGGCACCCTGATTACGTGAAGCACATATATACAGGTAACAGCAGATTTCACATGCTCTTAAGCACTACATACTGTGTGTGTAGCTGACAGAAAAAGGGTTTGAGAGAGTCTGGAGCATGAGACTTCATATTTTTGCATTTCTGGGGGTGAAAATGAACTTCTAAGAAGCACTCTAAGACTGTACATGATTTAGATAATGAAATCAGTACTTAGGTGAAGCACAGACTTTACACTGCAAATCCCCATAAAGATATTTTTATCCATGAAGCCTCATGTTTCACTTGTTGAATTTCATTATTCCCACAAATCTTTTGTTCAAAGTTAGATTTGTGGTGTGCCCTGGTGACAACGAGACCCAGGTTCATTCCCATCCCATCTCCGTGGATTTCTATCAGGCACCGATGGCCATCCCTGCAGCACAGCCTTCACTTTCCAAAATTATCCTCCCTTCTACAAGCAGTAATGGACTGACCACCACCTTTGAGATCATCTCAGCTGCAGGGATGAGACTAGACACCCAGATTCCCTTTAGCCTGTTGGAAACAAGTAGGATCCAGATGGAGCAAAGGTTTTGCAGAGCCTCGTCATCTATCCAGTAGAGTGAACTCAAGTAGCATCTCCTGGAATAAACAGTTACTCAAATTCTAGTGAGACAGTTGGCCTTATTATGGCCTCATTTCAGGAGAGTGGCTATGGCATTTTGGAAAAGAGAGGCAGGGGGATAAAAGGCGTTTCTTACTATCGTTAACCCAGCACCTTGAAATGTAGTTGACCCTGACGACGCTTGGCTTAGAGTTGGTGATTGAGAAACATAAAGGGAAAAGTAGATTTCTGGGGTCAAATTCTGAAGAGGCTCTGTCTGCATCACACCAACTAAACATGTACCTTGCCTCTCACTGATGCTTCCAGCAGGCTGGTCTGAAAGGCTGAGAAGCTGCCCACTCCCTGTGAGGCTTACACCTGGGTCAGTGAAGACAGCTCAGTCCTCGCAGCAGTGCTGAACCCCAGCACTCACAGACAAATAAAGCCTCCAAATGAACTGGATGTTTGAGGAGGAAAAGAAAACCTATTTGAAAAACACAAACAGGAATCCAGAAGCCAAGTGTTTACCACGAAACTCTGCAGATATTTAACACAAGTAAATTTGTTTCATTTTGCTTTAGAAAACCAGTCTAAAACTAGAAGGTGGTTTGTAAGCTGCAGAGCATCCATGTATTGGGTTTCTGGCAGTGGCTTTGGGGTCGTTCAACGAGGGAGAATGAAGGCTTATCTATCACACAGGTTGTAAAATCCCTGTCAACCATTTACTTGCTGATGTGACTTTGTGGAAAATTTCCTGGGACAAAAGTGTTGGCATTAAAAAGGAGCATAAAATAAAACTCCCTGAATCGGGTTTTTAAAGAGATAAATTCATATTTCATATAACCCACTCAATTTACAGCCAGGGTGAGTCTTTCAGGAGCAGATAAGCAGCAAAAGTGTGCAAGCGTCTCACTGAAGCTCACTTTTTGTTCATAAATCACTGAATGACTCTGAAAGTGTTACCAGTCATTTTCTTACTCTTCCCAGGAAGGAAAAAAAACAACTGGGGTAAAAGACCCCAAGTCCTACAGTACTTTAGTGAATTATAAAGCAGATTGATTAAAGACAGTTCTGCCTTCAAATATGTTTGTTTACAAAAATCTACCCATTAAAAGAATTGCTTCAATTTTACACAGGTATCTCTGACCAGAGGCTCTGGGATCACTGAAGTTTCAAGGAATTAAATGAGATAGCCAAGAAAGAACAATATATGTATCAGGGATCAGGGGTTAGAGTGTGCAGTGGTGTGAGAGGTCTCAGACAGAGGGGATCTTTCCCAACCTCCCTCCTTTCTGTCCTGGCAACCCTCTCATAGCAGACGTGGCTCTTTTTCCTAGACTTGATGCTGAAATAACTCACAGCAGTGTTAGGTGAAGCCAACCGAAGCAGTAAGGGTTACTCAACTTATCTCTTCAGATTTGACCTAAAATCATACTGCTCACCAAAAAAAAACCCCAAAATCATCACAAGCAACAAGCTTAGCTCATTGTCAATGTGGTACCACTGAGCGTTCAACCCGCAGGTCTGTATCCCACATAGGTGAAATTAAAAATATGAGCTAAACCCCATTTTAACAGTGGGTGTGAAATACCAGACGTCTCACGAACATGTTATTTTGAACAACCTTCCTCTACTGTAACAATCATCCGTCCAATTTTAGCCCAAGTTCTCTTAGAGGGTAAAGACTGAACTGATTTCAAAGTTTTCCTCACTGCTGAGGAAAAGGAGAGGATACATGTTTAAATCCGAGTGTACAGCGCAGTCTGTTGTAAAAATTGAGAATCCATCAGAAGCAGAACATGCTGCAAGGGAAATATCAGGTCCACTCGCTTTGATTTATATAGGGGTATGTCCAGAGAGCTCTGAGTGGGGTTCTCCATTTGTCACTGTGACCGCACAGCCTGGCATCTTAAAAGCAGAGCTCACCGAAAACAGAGCACCCCTTTGCGAAAAGTGACACTGACATTCAATCTAGGTTTATTTTTTGCAGGGGAAGGGGGAGGAGGAGAGGACCGGTCCGGTTCCCTAGGCAAAGGTGGTTTATACAATTGCTCTGAGCATCTGTCCTCACTGGGGTCAGGGCAGACTGGCTCGGCTGATACAGAGGGGGGTTTGGCAGCAGTGGTCAAAACTCCGGGCAAGCCACAGCACAGGATGTTACATGCAAGCCGTGTGGCTCGGAAAGGACCTGCAGGAAGCCTGGCATTATGGTGATCACGATGGTAAAAGCACAAATCTGCGGGAAGGCAAGCCTCATAAATCCAGGGGACAACAGAGCAGCTTCTTTTGCAGTTAAAAGATCAGGACATTTTGTTACTGAAGTGTTGAGTTATTAATGCTTTGGATGATCAGCATTGAGAAGTGCATAAACGGGAAGAACATGTTTTATCTTTATGCATCAGCAAAATTTAAGCTGTTCATGCAAAAGGTTGCAAAATTCTGGAATTTCAAAACCCAGCTGTAGCCAGATGGGTTGGTTTGGTCACCTTTGCTTTGGCAAGCTTTCTGGATTCCCTTTCGCTCCTCCTTAGATTTCCTATTTTTGCCTCAAAAGAAGCAACTTCTCTCAGAACTGCAAAGTGACATTATTTTCACTGTTATTTTCATTTCCACGTTCCAGATCCTCATGGACATCACAACTTGCCACAGACAGCTGCGTGGCCATCCCTGCCTTCCCAGAACTACTTACTGACTCTGGGTTTCAGAAATAAATATATTGGAAAAACCTTGGAAAGGTGGTCAAGGAGAAAACTGCCAATCTTTTCAGGTACGCCAACCAGCTTAATAGCTGTGATAGCTCAGGGGTGACCTCCATGATCCTTGCTAAATGAGGGGGCCGGGGGGTTTCTCAGGACCTATTTCTCTGTGCCTGCAGCCCTGACTGTCCAGGCAGCCTCCGCATCCTCCCCTAGTCTTGATAGATCCTCTATGGAAAATGTTTATAAATAAAGACAGTATAAGGTCTTGTGATTTCATTTCCTAGACCGGAAAGAACCTTTCATTTCTCCCACTAATGAAGAAACAGAAAAATATTGGGAGTACACTGGGAAAAAGATTGTGCCAGTAATGGATTTTATAAGGAGCACCAAATTAACCGTGAGTATAAAATTCACTTTCTGGTACGCACTGTGCTCATCAGCAGAGGTCTGGGCACATGTGTGTGTGTGAATGACGTGCTTTTTGGTGGGTAATTAATTCCACACATGCCTCTCCCATACCCAGAAACGCTCGGCAAATTGCATTAGGAACAGAGTTCAAACAGGGCTTAGATACGTTTAAAAAGTAGCCCTAATTATTTAACAGTGTACCCAGTTTACTTAAAAATCACTTTGCATGCAATTTTCTCAAGTCTTAATGGCCTATTATATCCCTACTCCACACAAGCACCAAAACTACTCGCTGTATTTAATACCCATGGTATACTATACAGATCACCAGGATCTCCGTCAAGAGTTAATAATTGCTACTTGAAGCATTTCTAGTGATTTAGATACTGATCCCTACATAGTGAAGTATGTGAAATAACCTTCAAATCTGGTACAACCATATTGAAGGTATATTAGTTAATTCTACTCCATACTTTCTGCAATAATGTACACAGCTTTTTAGCACCATGGCTTTTGATTAGCACAAAAGGTCAAAAATCAAATTTGCATGTAGACTAGACTGTTTTAATGCAATTCTTAAATTATTCTCCCGAAAATAAGTGGAAGAAGCCTTTCCTCCCCAGATTGTAAATGCTAATGTTAACGCTTTTTCCCTAGCAATAGCAGCTTTTTCGTTTTCTCTGTGTTGAAGGAAGCAGAGCCATTTCCTCGTCAGGGGTGTCTTAGCAAATCACAGGATTTATATTCTTAGGTTTTGATACCAGATAGGAGGTTGACAAAAAACTGCTACTTAGCAACCCCTAGCAAGGAAGAAACATTAGCTAGATATTTGGGGAAGCTGTATCTCCTTTACTCTCAGAGAGCAGCTGCTGAAACAACAGTAAGTGCTTGAACTCACATGCTTCGTGGGAGGTAAAGGTGCTTAGTGCTTCGCCAAACTGGTGCTCATAAAGCATCTGCATCCGCATGAGGCAGGCGGAGCAGGCTGAGGGCAGACATCCCCAAGGAAGCACACAGTTGCTCCTTTCCAGTCCTTTCCCGAAGCCATGTGCCATTGGCTACAGATGACCAAAAGCCCCAGTTATTGTTGTGTGGGCTAAGAGAAGTGGCATCTCCGGGAAAGCGAAACACCAGTTATCGCTGTGTGCGCTGCACTTCGAACGTTCAAGAAGCTAGAAGTATAAACAGACAGTGGATTGGATACTGTGTACAGAATAAAAATCTGGCCTTTCTGCAAGCTTCAGTAAAACCCCAATTTTTAAAAAATTTTTCATGGCCACACAGCTCACACAGTTCTCTCTTTGGGTGTAACAGAGCTTTTAGAGGTGAGAGTCCTCTGTTGTAGTCATTCACTTGCCAAAGGGTATTAGGAAGAGAAAAAACTTTCAAGTCTGTTTTCTTTTGGCTTCTCGAGAACTACCTTATTCTGTAAACAAATTTGGGGGAACAGGACCACAGAGATACCATGTATCTGGTATCCAGGGAATAGGAAAAGAAAACAAATAGGTCATGTAAGAGATGAGAGTGGACGGGTGTGTTGGGATTACTCAAGCCAGTCCCCACTGGCTGCATGAATTTACACTGCTCCTAGACAACAGTATTTTCTACTGGCTCTAGACCTCACCTCATACATTTAAATATTCTTGCCAAAACAGAAGAGAACTCCCAAAAATACAGGGTGAAATCCCAGCATCGCTGAAGTCAGCGGCAAATTTGCCTTTTTATCAAGGTGGTCAGCATAGCATCCACATGGTTCAGGCAAGGTCTACCCAAGCGCTACCTCCAGCGCCACCAAGAACAGGATAGAAAGTATGAATCATGGGCCTACAGATTTATACCCAGCCCTTGGAGCTCGGGATGGGAGCTTTACTGGAGAGGAGGAAAACTCCAAGATCGAACAAATTATCACTGAGTTAGAACAAACATCTGCCAATTCCACATCAATTATCAGTGCAAACACACTCACTTTCCCTTCAGTTTTCACAGTGCTGAATGACCTAAGGCAAGACAGAACCTCTAACCCAAAGAGCAAATGACAAAGCCAATTATACAGATAATACCGATAGTACAGATAGGCACAGAGCCAGAACTGCTGCCAAATGAAATCTCTTTATGGGCCTGGCAGAGATTTGGCCACTTTTGATTCTTTGAAAGTATTCCAAAATTTTCTTGAAGCTAGAAGTATGATTCCATCATACTTCCATCATATGATGACTAAATTAAAAACTTCTGCAAGACAAGCTTCAGATAAAGACTCGGCTTTACAACTTATTTTAAAAAGATAAAAGAAGATATTGGGGTTTTAACAGAACAAACATTCCTTTCAGCCACCTTCATCTTTTACAGATGCAAACATATGATCAAAAATGCCTGTCCCTAATCAGTTTTGGGTTTGGTTTGGGTTCAAGCAGAGCTTGGGTTCAAGCAGAGCTTATTAAGCCATGGCAACACTTAATATTTAAGTCAATTCTGGCAGCTCAGTTTTGCAGCTACACAACCCAGAGTTAATTAAATGATCTATACCCTCATCGCTGTAGGTTAGACGTGAAGTTACAGGTTAAAAAAAGGCAGAGTGTTTTCTATTAGGCCCCCTCCTTCACAAAGAAGAGCCAGTCCCATTTAAATCAATGGGACATTTGTGCATTACAAAACAAGGAGCATTTGAGAAAGAATGTCACAGTCTGGCCCCCGTGCAACTTTGTCTGCTGCTGGGTGGGAAACACCATGAACCTCTTCTTCCCAGAAATGCATACCATGATCTACCCAGCAGCACATACCACAACACAGAAATGATCTGCCTTAAATATACGCATTATATATGTAATATTATTAGTTTATGGTTTTTTAATATATAAACACACACACATATATCAGTCAGACCTTCAGCCACTCATATTCCGGTCAAGGTTAACAGCACTGACAAGTGGTTATTCTATCAAGTGATTTCACTGGGGCAATTTCTGCTGCTTTGTATACACCACGTTTGCCCTTCTCCTGCTGTAGTCCCATGTCGATGGCACATGATGCTGCTTAACAGGAGAAACAGTGGCCATAGGGGCTTATTAAACTGCTCATATTATAAAGGTGAGGAAAACCTACCATCTGACTCACAGCATGACACGTACATTTACACTTCTCATTGTTTGGTTGTCTATTTTTTGAGTAGAGGCAAAGTGTTTACTGCATACAGATTTCGGCATACACGTTTTCTGGAGGATACCAAGGGCATTAAAGAAACATTATGATGAATTTTTTTTTTCACCCATTTGTTATTGCAATACACTGTAGAGCTGCTTGCAAGGCATAACTTCATTCAGATTTTAAGCTGAAAAATAGCAGTAAAGGCTCCGCAATAGAGAAGAACTACTGGGGGGCATTCCGGACTGTTGCAAAGTGGCGCTCTTAAAGCTGAGTTAAACATGCTACACATATTGGATATGACAGATCCTGCTTTAAATCCAGTCTGACCAGCCACTAGTCTTTTTCTTTAGCGACCAACAATTAAACTTTATTTATAAATAGATGTGGCATAAGGGAGAACTCTGTTCTTGACTATAAAGAAAAGAAAAAGTGGGGGATATCATCACAAAGTTCTCTATACATGCAAGGATGCATGATTCACTCCTATCACATGTTCTCCAGCTCCTTTTTGCATCAACAGCCTGTCCTATCTTTGCTTTGGTTGATAGCACCAGTTATTTAGCGATAGCAGGTAAGCTCAGTCCCAAACAGGCTGATCTGCTTTGCGTAGGCGCTTTTTCATCCCAAGGTCAGAGAACCAGGACGTCACAGGGCTGATCCTTGGGCATCAGGACCTTATCTCTCTACTAGAATGAAGGTCTTCAAAGACACCTCTGGGGATATTTTTTTTCTTTTTCGTTTAAATGGAATTTGTGCAGCAAAAAGTTTGTGAGGAAAACTCTCTCCTGGGAGGACCCCCACCACAGACAAGACCGCCCACTATGAACAAAGTCCCCAAAAGGAAGTCTACCAACTTCTCACATTTACTTTTTTTCTTTAAACTCTCCCTTGAATGCCAGACAGTAGGAGTGAGGCCTACCCAGAAAGTAACAGCATCATCATTTAATCAATATATTGTCTTAATACGCTACTGAATTTCTCACCAGGGTGCAACTGTGACTCCGCATACTGCACTTGTTGGTTCCTCTGCTATCTCTTCTCTTTGTTAAAGGAGCCAACTCTTTTCCACTGAAGTCTCCATTTAAGTTTGCTGTTTACTTAACCTTCCCTGTGCCTACCTGGGCTGGTTTCATCTTCAACTGATTGCTTGGCCACTTTATTATGGTTTTTTTACTGCAGCTTAGTAGCCCCTTGAATTCTGCTATACTTCATGTAATTCTCATCATGTGGTTCAGCTCCCCGTGGAATTTTTTTCTCCTGCCAGAAGCAGTTATTTACTTTCTCTTTCTGCATTTTTCATTGTCACTGAAATGCCACCTCTGACAATGTTCAACCTCCTCTAATCCCTTAAAAAAAACCCAACACCCTGCTGACAGTTATTTATTTATTTACTTCCAACCTACTATAAACTTAAATAGCATTGTTGTGTCCACAGAGTGCACGTTGGCACAGATGCCCAATTTGTTTCCCATAGTTATGTGGCATGCTCTCATATTTTTCTGGAGAGTCAAGCAGAGAAAAAATCGTTTTCTTTTTGCCTTTTCTTTCTTAATCATCAGAGAACCCCCCCCCAGCAGACACAGCACGATGAGAGAGGATTTTTACCTGCTTTCTTAGCTGATGACTCAATATACTCTTTTCTTAGTGCTTACACAGAAAGGTTTTGGGCGGATTTCAAGAATAGCAGGGAAAAACCTTTTGCTGCATCTAAAATGCTGTGAGACTATTTCATGTTGATAAGAGCTCTCTTTCTCATTAACTGATTACTTCTCCTTATTTTAACACACACAGCTCTACCTGGGGACACAGCTATCTGGCTTCCAACTATGGATGATCAGGTGGAGAAGGGGCTCCACTTTGTCCCTTGCTTTCATGCCCTGACAACCAGACTGCATCAGACTTACAGTTTCATGTCCGAGAGATCACAGAAATCTTTTTTTCCTGGTGATGTCTCCTACTAACAACTAGGTCGGGTCCTTGGAAAAGGGCTCCTCAATGGATAAAAACCAGTATGTAAGAAGGTTGTCCTGGTCTCCCTTCTTAAAGGTGGGTCAACACAAGTTCATAAGTAAGTAGGCTTGGAAGGGCTCTCCTGACGTCTCAAGTCAAATCACCTGCTACTGTATTCCTTTGTGTCACATAATACCCTGTTCATAAATTGAGTAATCCATCTTAGAACTTGTTAGGCTTTCTGCCTTTTCTACTCTTGCTGAAAACACACTGCAGACCTTCCACCTGAATTATAAGAAGCTTAATTGCCACCCCAGCTTTATTTGAACCTATTTATTCACAATGGCCCTTCTGTTATCATTGTCTTTTATCTCTCCTTCCCTTTTCAGTTGTTTCCTCTCATTGGAATTTAGCCTTGCATTATGTTTATTGAGAAGAATAATAATCTCTTGGCATTTTCATTAATAGACTAATCAAACCACACTTCTCTCAAAAGAGGTATCTCCTACCGTGCTGGCTTCTCTGCTCCATGATGCTTGGGTTTAAATTAACCTCTCCAAACACAGCTGACTGGAGCTATCTGCAATTCTCCAGAGAACTGCTGACCAGAGCTCCTTTTCCCTGTGCAGTGCCTGAATCTCTCCTTCAGCTAATGGAAATACCAGCTCCTCAGCTCAGCTCTTTCTTTTTCAGGGGCTTTCATGTCTGGAGCTCCCAGATTATAGCTGCATCCCTGCCATTGGTCTCTAATGCATCTCTTTTTATTTTTTACCATTTTACAGTTATATTAATTATATTCAACGGGATAAAAAAATACATATACCAGAATTATTTGTATTTTTCTAGCTTTTTCTAGGGTTAAAAGAAAACTAGGCTTTTTTCCATTATTATTCTCCTAAGAATACAGAAAGCATATAGAAAGCAGATATTAAATTCTTAGACTTGATACAAGAGCTATGTTGAGCAGCGTTTTGAGAACACTTCACGCACGCCTAGTGCAAATTTCTACAAAACCAAGATCAAACCAGATGACCGAGATTCTTTGCCAAGAGAAAGTTAATTTTAAAAGTGGGACGCCATTTATTGAAGAACAAATGCCATTCAAAACTTCCCTTTCACCCCACTCACCATAGGATTGGACCTAGAATCACCTGCCTGCAAGCGTACAGAGATGGCACGATCAGTGTGCCACCATGTGCAACTGCCAGAACAAAGGTCTGCTAAAAATACTGGAAGTGGTTTGGAAAAAATCGATGCCAATTCTTGGAATTTCAGGCACTTAAAATACATTCAAAACCCCGGTTAGATGAATGGAAATTTCACTCTGAAGCGCTGAGCATTCAGATACGCGATGGCTACATCTCGTCGGGAATCTGGGCCAAATTGCTTTTGAAAATCTCAGTAGGGTGCTTATTTGCATTTTTGGCATCAGAATAGTTTTGAAAATATGGTGGCGAGGCTGCCATCCATCAAACACTTCAGCAGGTGCTGAGATTTTGTGCAAGCACTTGGCTGAGTTTCTGTATTCACGTGCTTAAAATTTACCCTGTGCCTGGAGGATCAGAGACCACCTCGGCAGGTCTGAGTCCCTCAAGGTTACATATGTGAAAACTCCGTTCACCTAGTCTGCAATCAAGCCATAAACTGACACATTGTCCAGTCCCCTCAACCTCTCCACTGAAACTTAAAAAGCAATCCATAAAAGTCAGATAATATTTAACAGAGGGGATTATGGAAAAGCCATTTCCAAATGAGAAAATTGCATTCATGTTTGTTATCTGCTGCCTCCCCTTCACATATATTATGACTACAAATTTCTTTTTCTAGTACTACTAGAGAGCTTGCAGAAAGGAAGTCCTTTCTCTTCCCCCCTGAGCCCCTCCCCAAAGACTGTCAAAAACATTATCTTAAAGGTGCTGGATGCCATATTGCTTATAGTATTACCAGCACAAATATATTTGATGATAAGCCTCAAGGCATAGGACTCGAAGGATAAGTGTGTTTTCTGTGCCTCTCATCTAACCCGCTCGCTTTCACTGTGAAAACAGGACAAACTCTGTGCGTGTTCACGTGGGATAGAGAAGTTGCATTACGCCAGCCTCCTCGGCCGGTTGCAGAGAGGCGAGGAACAGTCCCAAGTGATTAATCAAGCAATGGCTGAGCTAGCGACCGTTCCCTACCTGCAGGACGTCAGTCAGGAGGATGCCAAACTGGTAGGTTTTTTTATTTCTAACACTTGTTTTGGCCTTTGGAGGCTGGGAGGGTAGGCATGGGGCAGAGCACTGCGCTGCAATTTGCTCTCAAAGTCTTCTTTCTTTTTTTTTTTTTTTTAATGCACAGACCTGAAGTAGTTTTAAAATCCTACTGCAGTGCCTTGTCAGAGGAGGTGCTAATCACCTGCAAGGATGACTTTTATAGAACCAGCATGACTCATCTGTAGGCATATTTTTAAAACCTCTTCTTTTCCCCCAAACGTCCCCAAATCAGTCTGGGAAAATGATTGCAATTATTCAGATCATGCTACTTTAAGATATCTAACATCAGAAGACACCTGCTTCTGGGCAGAATCTAGTCAAAGCTGAGGAGAGGAGGGAAAGGAGAGAAAATGTTTTCTTTCCTGACTTCATTTATGACTTCCTCCCTGCCTCTGAATAAACCCATCCACTTGCTATGCTTTTGTTTTCGAGCAGTAACGCTAGCGGGGCAGTTGCAAGACTAGAGTCATTAATAGCTTGATAGTATATCAATAACCTGCAATCAGAGAGTACCCTATGGTTATTCTTCCATGAGGCTGCCTGGTGTTTGGATGGGGGAAGGAAGGACCTCACATACATGCAAATTTCAAGCATTTCATTCTAGCACAAAAAAAATTAGTCCCTCCACAGTGCCTGCATTTAAACGCAGCCCAGTTTTGAAGATGCAATTTTGGTTCACTAAAAACTCTTGGTTTTCCCAAAGCCGGTCCCTTGACGTTTGTTTGCAGCCCTGCAAAGCTCCTAAGCTCTGTAGAATTAAAGCTTCACAGCAGCTTGCTTTAGGGAAGACGAGCAGCGGCCTGCAACTGCAGGAGGTGGTTGCCAGACTTTGAAGTCTGGGCTCGAGATAAGGGGAAGCGACATTGCAAAGAAACTGTGTTATTAAAAGTCATTCTCCTTTTGATGCAAGTTTTCTAGTATTAAACTTCAGCGGACCCGCATTTCAAGGCTGACTAAAGGGTCCTGAGTTATTGGTACATATTTCAGTGCTGGGTTTTTCTCCAGGGTACAATATTTTCAGTACATCACACGTTAGGCGCAGGCTATTATGCTGTTGCCTGTATCTTGTCATGTAGTAATCATAAGCCTGACCTCCCTGGAAAGATTTTAGGGGAGGCTGTAGGCCACCCAAGGCAAAGGTCTTCAGTCTCTTAGGGGTAGGACTGGGCAGAGCAAGGGTCCGTGCTGGGAGATTTAAGTGATGGGTTGTAAATCTTTCAGCAAAACACATACGCTTTGTTTACTGAGCCCAAGGTAAAAATGTTTTTTAAAAGAATAAAAGCAGAAAATCTCCACCAGCTATCCTGTCCAGAGCATTAAAATGTATTAATTCAGAATTCACTTATTTTTCTTTGTCCTGTCATACTCCTGTAAAATATATCTGTAGCCTGTGTGTGCAAATGGAGCCTGAGATGCTTTGTAGCTAGAATATTTTAGGGAACTTCAGGCACCACAGTGCTGAGGCACAAGACTGCAAGCAAGAACTTGCTGAGTGGCTTCACTAGGGAGTGATTAATGGGCTTTACCTTTACTGGTGGCATCAGCCCATGTGGCACCAGCTCCTCTTATGCCAGTAGGGACCATTTCCCAGTGGCATCAGCCCACGTGGCACCAGCTCCTCTTATACCAGTAGGGACCATTCCCTACCACATTGCAACTGTGTCAAGCATGGCACACTGCTGCCCATCATTGGGTTTGCACATCTAAACCAGGCAGGAAGCAACTGAAAGATCACCATCTGCTCAGCCTATTTGTCATCTTCCTCATTTCCCTGAGGTCCAGGCAGGACGAAACATTTGCAGGACTGAGCTATATTGGTATGATTCAGCAGTCCTCCATGGATGCTGAAGAGAAAGCCCCCAATGCCCATGAAGCCAGAATCATAGCACCCATGCTGACTTCATGTGCTTCTCGCTCTACAGCATCATTTCTAAGAGATACCTAAATTTTTCCATGAAGGAAACTGAGCTGGCCAAATTCTACTCTCACTTGTAGTAATAAAAATTTAAAGTAATTCCTCTGAGGTCATTCTGAATTTACATTGGTAGAACTGAGATAAGACTTTATGACCAAGCAAGGCAGTTAAATTGTGTGAGAGTTAGAAAATGCTAAAGATGCCAAATGTTTATTATCACATCCAGTATAAGCTGTGTAACGTTTAAAACACGCTGAATTTATAATAGTGCGATTTGCACTGATACAGCAAGGATCCCAAAGGCATTTCAATTAGAAACTCTTCTGTGTAAACGTCTTCTGTAACTAAATAAATAGAGTCCTAATCTATGGCACTGAGAACCTCAACTGAGGCCTTTTTACATCAGTGTCTTCACAGACCCTGAGAAAACAGCTCGAATAGCTGAACGTAAGTGGGGGCAAACCCTGAAGAAAATCCTTCCAAGGTTTATGATTTCAATGTCACTGTGTTTCTACATCTTAAAACAAAATGAAAGCTTGTTGAAAAAAAAAAGGCAGAAATCTCTTCCAATTTAGAATCAGATGAGGACAAGATATTTTTAAAATACAGCAGCTTTCCTTGACGGGGATTTAAAAATAAATAAATGAAACCACCAGCTTTGAGAGAATTGCTGTGGTTTGCCAACAGCCACTATTGCAGCACACACAATTTGGCTGCTGGTGGAAATCTTTGGTGATAAGATTTTAAGCCAGAGCACACACTGGGCACTTTTCATCAGCATACATCACTATTGTTAATACTTCAATAGGAAAGGTTTCTTGTTTTAACTTCTTGCCCAAAGTGATGAGGTCAGTCAGAGCAGATTTTTGGGGGTGACAGACCGATGCCCTGGTCCTTGATTTGGGGGGTGCTTTTCCACCGGTTCAGAGAGAATCACTCCAAGAAAAGTGATGGCAAAAGCCACCCCTTCCCCAGACTGGTTCCTCCTCTGCCTGGATCTGTGATTTGCCCATTCTGCCCTTAATACCCTTAATCTCTGGGCTGTGTCTATTCTGGATTCACAGAAAGAGATTATCTGTCATAAAAGTATTGTGATGGAAAAATTCTGACAGGTTCTTGACTCTTTTTGCATCAGAGTCAGAGGCAGAAATTTGCAGCTTTGTTTTTCATGAATACTGATGCTTGAATTGAAAAAATGAAAGTTTTCATCACATCTTTGGACCAATAAGATTCAGCTTAATGGCTGCACAAGCAGAAAGTGGCCTGGAACCGACCGTAGCAAATTTATTTAGAGATTCAAAAGAAGATTCCCGCATCCTTTGCCCGATGTTGGGACACAGACAAAGAATTTTAATTCCATAAATCTGAATGCAAAAGGAAACGTGAAGAAATACAGATTCACTCCTTGAATCTCAAGGCAGCATTTTTCTATCTAGCGGAGATGAGCCTAAACACTGACATTTTCAGTTCTGTCACCTTATCTACTCGGATTAGACTGCGGCCTGCTTAGCTACAGAGAGGAGAGACAATTTCTTTATGAATTCTTACTCTTACACTGTCCAATGACTTGTAATGAGTAACAAATTCGGGAAGAGACATCAAAAACTATTGTTTGGGTTCACTTTAACCAGCCAAACATTTTGGAATAGGCTTAATAGAGCACAGCATCATCGCAGGTATTAAATACAAGTCTCTCTCCATTTGTTCCTAAACACTAATGATAATGGCTGCTCGCAGGAGGACACCCTGGATCCAACCCTCGCTCTATCACTGAATTATTAACAACTGAAGCATTTTCCAAAGTGTTTGGGAAAGGGCAGGTTGAGACAATGCTATGACTAACCTAGAAGTGTATCAAGTGAGGCAATACTACAGCTAACCTGCACTACAGCCTTCCCTCTAACACTGAGGACTGATTAGCAAGTATTTTCCTACAGCCTCTTTTTATGGTTTACACTAGAAATTGTCAGCCTTGTTTTTATGCTCTGTTATGCTGAATGATGGGGAGAAGAGAGGGTTTGCAAAGAAAAAGGATAGTAAAAGCAAGGAAAATGAGCTAGATACTTCCAGCTACAGTAAAAGCATCTCAGCTTTAGTGTTGTCCTCTTGTGAGGTTTTACATGCTGCCTTAAATTATGATACATTAGCCTTGGGAGAAAATACTAAAAAGCATTCATGTACGACACAGAATATCCCAGGCAGCTAAAGAATGAAATATGGAGCCTTTATTCTTTACAACCCGAGTCTTCCTTTACTAAGTATAAACATTTACTGCATTAAAACGTGTAGACTTAAATACAAATTTTCCAGAGGATTTTTTTCCCCCATTGTTAAGTATTTTATATCCACAATAATACAATGTAATGGCTGAAGCAAAGATGAGGTGGCAGCGCTCATTGTGTGAAAGATGAGTAATAAAATCATCAGCGTACAAATGATTTTTTAATTAGGTTTTAATCTGTGTATTTAGAGAAGTTATTTCTGTGCGAATTCCACACTGATAATTTTTATCTTGGTGCCACAGCTGCGGTCGCTAATGGCAGATGCCATGGACACCCTTGAAGGAGGAAGTCACGATAAAGGATGCGTGTGGAATAAAATTCAGAAGGTAAAAACCTGCTGCAAAGGGCAGAAGAGTATATTGTTCCTTGGGGAGTAAGTGTCCACCTGAGTCATATCGGTTCAAGAGGCAGAAAAGAAAGTAGGTGCCATTTGAAAGCCGACTGCATACCTTGAACTCTGCTAGAGCTCAGGCACTAGCCACAGATTATTATTTGCTTTAACCCCTATGGTTGATCTTTGTCCATGTTAATAGTCTTGTGTGGTTAAGAAAAAATCATCACCTGAACAGCTTATTTTGGCCAATAATTACACTTCTCTTCCATCTATGTCATATGGGGTGGTGTGCTAATTGGAAGGGGGGGTGGGGAGAGTTGTTAGGGAGTAAAATTCAGCCCAACAAATTAGGTCCCTTAGTGGAGCTCAAATGAGGCTTTGGTGATGTGAGAGGTAAGAGACATGTAAATGCCTTTCTGGAGTCTCTGCACAGCAACCAGTCAATTTAATTCTTAGAGGATTTGTGAAATGCGGGGAGCCTTGTGCTGCCTCTCTGTACAGATGAATCTGACCCGACGCAATGAATAATAGGTCAGGCTGGGATGTAATAGGAGCATCTTACATTTTTACAAAGTCTTTCAAACCAGAGCAAATCACAGCTCTGGGCATTCAGCAGGGCTGACATTCAGCCACTTGTGTGGGAAAGGATAGCAACACATCACCAGAAAGGGAAAATACTGCTCATGTGTCAGAGCACCAGCCTTACCCTACCTCTGATGGGCCTGTCAGATCCCAGATGGACACACACTCACTTGGGGTTGCAACTGTGGTAGGAGGCTGGAGAACAAGTGGTTTGAATTGAAGGACTTGAAGTGATCTCCCTTTGGTGTTTAGGGATTACAGACAGATCTCAGGGAAGGTACTGGAAAACCAAACCCTGGGTGCATCATGTCTGTGTTACAGATAACAAATAACACAGTGAGGGAAGGTCAAGGCACTTTCAAAGTCCATATATACAAGTGATTTGGATTAAAACTATAGAAGACATCTCCTCCAGGAGAAAACCCATGTAGGTATATTCCCTCAGCTGCCAGATCAGAGACTCCTAATAAACTTTTCCAAGCATCAAATATTTTCCGAAAGTAATGAAAACTTGAATGCCCAAAATTACAGCATTGCATCTCTTTCAAGTGCTTGTGAAGAAAAACAAAGGATATTCATACCATATTTAGCATTGCACTAGGACAGTCTCTATCACTCTCCCACCTGCTTACTGATCACATGAGAATCTTTTGCAACACAAATGCCACGTATGATACAAATTATATCTATTTATGTAATTCCATATTCCCTGCCACACATTATAAACATTGATGATGACTCTAACAGAAATAGCCAATGATATATTTACAAATAGCCTGTTTCCCAAATTTTTCTAGCACTTATCCTTCCCATTTGCAGACTTACACAATTGACTTAAATATCAAAGGCAGTTTTCCAAAGCTTTTCCAAAAGTCAGGATTTTAACCCACAGTTAGATGTTTCAATATCCAGCCCGATTTCCACAAGCCGGAGACTGTTGAGAAGACTCATGGCTGAAAGTTAGATCCAGTGCACAGATGTCTACACATTTATTAAAGGTTCATTAAAAGTTTGGTAGTGGTACCAGAAAGATTCCCACATATTTCAACAGGCACAATGTTTCACATATCGCTGGATAATATTTCACTGCAAATTCAGTCAATCAAAGCCTTTTCTTTCGGTGTATTCATGTGTATGCATGTACATCCTTTATATTTCTCTGGATATTTTTACTCTCAGTATAATCTTAATGGAAGTCAAGCTAACATTTAAAAATGGACTGGTATCCCATATTATGCCTCATGAATTTCTGCATAATTCAATATTTTGGAATGAAAGTTACTGGATCCATGAAAATCTGTTCTCTGCCATTTTAAAATCCCATGCTTTGAAATTTCTTTGCATTCTGAACATAATTTTGCATTTCATTTTTGACAATCCAGATAACTATTTGATTTGAGGCATCTTGTTCCAAGAGGAACTCGCTGGTTTATAATAACGAAATTTTTTTTCTATATTGTCCCAGAACAAAGTGCTGCAAAGCATCATCAAATATTTATTTTCTACTTTACATCTTTCCAAAATTTAATTTCAGCATGTTCTTAGGGAAAAAAAAAACATCTCTTTTAGATAGGAAAACAGTGAGGGAGCTTGGGGTGGGTTTTTTTGTTGGTTTGCTTTTCTGGTTTTGTGTTGTGATTTCTTTAAATCCGCACTAATTAAGAATGTTACGCTAGGTTAAAGAACTCTAATATATTACTAAGAGGGAGGATTAAATCTGATGATTAAAAATTGATGTGGCGTGGATTATGGCACATCACCCGTGCTACAACCATCTCCAAAAGTTCAGTATTCCTCCTCTCTCCCATCACATGGTGCTGCCTACAGGAGCCTACAGAGAGCCTCCACATAGATCTAGTTACAAGGTACTTATTTGTATTTTTGCTATTGAATTAATTTACATATATTGGAAAGTGAAAAAGAACATAAAGGAGTTTATACAATCAGCTATAAACGCAAGACTCTGGAAAGCTGACAGCTATGCTACCACCAATGAAGTTTGGCTTTTGCAATAGAAACAGCTGTTGCACCTAATGAAAGCACTCAAATTTTTTCTCTAATGCAGCAGAATTATAGCAGTGCCTATTTTCCAAATGGTTAAAGGGTCTGTCAGAATTGCCATTACAAACCACTGTTTTCAGAGTTTTATATGCTAGAGTCAGCCATAAAAAAATCATTCAGGCTGAAAGCTAACACAGAAGGGCACAGAGCCTGACACCCAAACGCTCTTCCTTTCGTCACAGTGGAGGGCTTATCAAATTAGTCTGAAATTAATCTGGGCTGTTTTGAATTTACGGGACCGACAAAGCAGCAATCTATGTGTAGCTTCAAGTGGTTTGGGTGCTGCGCTGCTCATCCAATTCACTTGGAAATGTATGTTTTTATATGAACTTATATTTATCAAGTGGGCTAATCATTTTTGGAAGCTTTAAATACAAAAGAAATCAAAAGTGGCTTTGTATTTAGCTGGGCAAAAGAGAGCAGAGCATCCCTGCACAGGCAATGCCTTTCTTGGTGTTACCAGGGCACAGACTCCCCAGCCACAGGGCAAGCTGACCCAGAAGAGCCTACGTTACCTTGAGAGATTAAGAAACCCCCTCCTACAGAGGCTTTATTCATGTGCTGGACATTCCCAAAGAATGCCTCAGAAGAAGGAAAAGCAGACTGGGTCAGTGTCCCCAAATCCCTGTTCTCTGGGATTTTGCCACAGCCCCCTGGATAAAATGTGATCTTTGTGTTAGCATTTTGGGGAAACAGACACCAGCGTCTAAGACCTTTCAGGAAATTAATGGAGAGGGCTGACTCCTATCTTACATCGGGAACATGGGAATCCCTAAAAAAAAAAAAAAAAGAAAAAGAAAAAACAACAAAAAAAATATGTACTACCTTCCTTCTTTTTATAGCTGTCAGACATTCACAAACTGAACTTGATGGTAGCCGGACTGCTGGGCTTGCAGAGGGTGCATGACACCATATTTGGGCTTAGGAATTTTTGGTTTAGTAACTAGTTCTGTCCAAATTGTGCTATAGGTTGAGACGTGAAGGTACTTAAATATCACACCAACAGCATTTCATGAGAACAGGCCTCTCTGAAGCCACCTTTACAAAGGGGAAGCCCTCCTAAAGCAGTTGATAGGAAATGCTGTGTTCAAGAGCATCAAGCCTCCTCTTTAAAAAGGGGCTTAAGTCTTCACCAGAAAGCAGAGGTAGAAATGTATTTTTGCTTACCGGACATTAAAGCATAATTTCACTTCTTAATTAAAATTATATCAACGAGACTTCGCACAGCGTTTTGAGCAATGAGCTCTGATGCACAAGGCTCAGCAGCAATGAACAGCAAGCTTCTAGGAGAGATTGAGGGGAATTAACCTGATAACTCAGACAAGACTCAGGTCTGGCCATTACTGACCAAGCAACACATGATGTAAGTGAAATCTGCCATGAAAATAAAAGCTTGTTCATTGGTAGCTCAAGGAACCAGGTCTCTGCATGGCCATTGCAGGACTCTGTAGCAGCTATGGAAAGGCAGAAGGGTTTAGAGTTATCTCAGATACCTAAAACAGCAGGAAGGCTTCTCCTTTCCTCTACAGAGCCCTTGTTTCTCTGCAGTCTTGTAACAGAAAAGAAAAAAAAAAAAAAAAAAAAAAAAAAAAAGAAATAAAAAGAGATTACTTTCTTATCCCATAACATAAATTCCCTAATAAAGCCTCACAACATTGTTACAGTGAGAGGCATTTCATTAAATAAATAGATACTCTAGAGCCTATCAACCAGAAACTTCTGACATCCAAAGAGAGGAGAGCCAAATAAGTGCAAGTGCCAGTATGGCTCTGCTTCCCTACGAAGATAACAACGCAGTTCTCCTTCTCCGTTTAGCCCCTAGGCTTTCATAGCAGTTTCATAGGATCCTCTTACCATCATCTGAACAGCCAAAGGATAGACAGGAGTTGGCAAATAAACACTTTCCTACACTTCCACATGTGAGACACTTCATAAAACCTTCACATCTGAGTTTACCTCAAGGGCATCACATACTTTGCAATTTAGATAAGTTATTATGCCCATCATTTGCTGAGCTCAGTGGAATGCCTGTTTCATAAATCTGAAAGCAGAGCAAACATGGATGAGTGAATAAAAGAACAGATGTAACTTACATAAGGATAAGTATATAACAAAAGCTGCACTAATATATGTGAATATGAAATGAAGTAAAATTAGCCTAACATATTATGTAATCTTTTAGCCAGGCACACAGATTTTTCAGCGGTTGACCTCTGCTTACTACATCTCTGCCTTCTGCCACGGCAGGGGAACGCTATCTGATGAACTGTGCTCTTCCACTGACATTATCTCTTAATTGAAAATCAAGCCATGGAAAAGGGCCATAGACTTGCCAGGCTTTCGGTCAGCCAGAGGAGCAGGGAGGGAGACTCATAGTATGTTGATGGAAAGCGGACGTGTCGCCGAATAGTATTATGCTGGCTACTGGGACAGTTATTTGATGTATGTGACTTTGTAACATCTCGTAAAGTCACCCACAGCCACCAGGAACTGTGCTTGTTCTCTGGGCACACAGGACTCAAAAGATGTTGCGTTTTGGTGGACTCTCTTGAGTCAGCTTGGCTGTTCCTGAACTGACAGAAGGGAAGCGGTTCCTGGTCTGGTTTCACTTCAGGGCCACGATGCAGCCACGTGCTGCACAAATGCACAGGCCCACTGTCTGTAAGGAGGGAGAACCCAAAGGGCAGGAAAAGATGTGAAAAGCACGTTATCTGGAACAGGAGTGAAAGTCTATGGTGTAATATTTAACATGTAACAAAGTTGGGGAAGTGCAAACGCAAAAGGAAAAGGATGTCAGTGGCCCTGACTCAGGCAGATCGGGAGTGAAGGAAACAAAGAGCAGAGCAACAGGTAAAAATGCAAAAAAAACCCCCATTGTTCGAGTTGACCAAAGGTTGGCTTCATGCTATGATCAGAAAAAACATACTAAGACATTCCAGAAAGGAATAACTCATAGTCAGCAACAGCCTTGACGGGGACAAAAAGAAGCTGTGGCAGGGGTTTCTAACCTGGCAGTGAGTGAAGTTTTTGGAACAGGCAGAGGAAGTTAGGAGAGCACTCCCAGTCCCTAAAATCGATTCCTGCCCTCGTGAATCTCTGGTCCTTTGTGTCTTGCACACAAGTAAAGAAAAGATGCCCCAGCAAGATGCCTACATGGTCCTTAGCTACACTGAAAGGAGCAACCGCACCCTGCCTATTTCCCACCCTCCAGACACCAGCATCTAACAGAGAACTGAGCTATTTAGGGACCACAAGCTAAACAGCTATACCTCCTGATGACAGCTAAACCAGCAAAAAAACAGAGGCTGTGACTACTAAGAAACAGCAAGCTTTTGGGCATCCAGTGTTTTATTAAAATCTGAAGCAGATGCAGGAAGTTTTGAGTTTGCTGTTCCACACCAGAAGGAAAGGTTTTATACATAAAACGTGGGGTTTTTTTCCCAGCTAAATCAGTTGGTCGAATAATAGATATCATCTATAGCTATAATTCTTGGGGCCCTCCCACAAAACACTACTAATGCTATTGGGAAAGAGTGTTTTGTGACGAGAAAGGCCTTGGTCTATTCCACCAAGCTATAGGGTGCAATAACTCACTGGAATAATTTTAAATAGCAGCAAATCTAGTGACTGAGCAGTAAACATCCTAAACATTGGAATAATGTAGCTGGATGTAGCTGCCTGGCAGTTAAATCACAGGCATTCTGGGCATTAACAATCTCCACGTGAGGATGTGGATAAACATTTCACCAGCCCTTGCTAATCATGCTGTCAGTTACAAACGAGCAGTCTGCCTACCTGCTGCCCTCCACCAGAGAAGGTCTCCAGCCCTATAAACACTTGCAACCAGGTATTGTTACTGCCATGAAAAATAGCATGAGGCAACAAGACTGCTCATAGTAAACACCACGCTGGACAGTGATTTCAGGAGAGCTTATAAAGCACAGAAGGACCGCTTGAGTTGTAAGGTAGTTAATAAATGTAATTCATTACCACCATCAATATTACTTCTATTCAGGTCCTCATCAAACAGTCTTTCCTCCATCTGCTTTCAGCATTGGAGCTTTGCTAGTGTGCTGAGAACCTACTGGTGAGCACTGGTTTCCAGTGTCACACTGAACTCATCCCTTTATGATGGAAATATACTCCAGAGCTGGCTGTCAGAATCCTTTCTTTAGAGAAAGGCAGTGCATAAGAACAAGGCGTGTGCAAATACAGAAACAGAGCACGAGGAACAGCATATTTATCTTTGGCATCCACCTCTGAAGCTATGAACATTTCTAGAAGCGGGTCCAAGGCAAGGATTGTGCAGTTGGTTGGGTTACATCGCCAAACAAATGTAGGGAAATGACTTTGGCCCGCCCACGGCGGCTCAGATCACGCGCTACTGTGTAAACCCACTCCCTTCCAAAAGCAACCATAGCAGCTCAAACGTGCTTCACCTCACAAACAAACAGTAAACCCATGATTCTTTCCCTTCCAGATACTGAGCAACCTTTGTTCTAGCTGACCTGAATGGAAGGAAGAGATTGGACTTTTGTTTCTATTAAGTTATCAGAAGCTTTCCTGAAGTGTGTGCTCAGCTTGTCCCCCTTACCCTACCCAGCCACCCCTACTTACTCACAGGCCCTTCAGGTACAGCTCCTTTGTCTGTACTCACTCCAACGAGTGCTTTAGTGAGCAGCTAAGGAGACAAAGGGAAACGTTGAAAGGCACTTCATGTTTAAAAGGCATCTCATTTGCCTTCTATTACTAATAGCTCCAAGCAATAAGAATAGGCTCTGTAGGCCCAAAGATCCTTTTTGCTAGTATGTGTTATTTATAGACCCTGCACATATTTTCCAAATTACCTGTTTCCTATTTGAGGCTGACTCCCCGGATTTGTATTAGGATTTAGGAAGTTTGAATGGTTAGGCTTTATAGAGATATACATCATGTGTAGACACGCGGATCCGTGATATCCACGTACTCTTATGATTTTGTAGTTTACAGGCTGCTTTCTGCTTATCCATCTACTTGCAAAGTTATTTTCCTATCTGACTTTTTCCTTGAGGGATCCTGGCACACTCTCATTCCATTTTAAACTCTTTACCAGGTATTCTAACTGATATTTTGTATTGTATTTTGATCCATGCCTATATTTTAAAAAGCACACGTGCTTTTAAAGTTAGCTTGTGCCAAGAATAGCTCCCCCATTTTTGGATAAGCCACGAAGCTCCCGTTGGAGCGTCAGTAAGCCATCAACCATGGACATCTGTTCCTTGGAACGGCCCCTTGCAGCCAAGGTGGACAAGTTTCATGACATCTGTGCCCCATCAAGACTTGGACAAAACCACACTGAATGATGGATAGCATCACAGTGTTTCTTCATCACAGCCGATATATATCACATAATTTGGAACCGTATATGGGACGTCTTGTCCTGACAAGTGCATAAAAGGGCAAAGAACGTACTCTCATTGTGGAATTTCAGGGCAAAACCAGATGCATCCAGGCCAGTACAGAAGTGATGGACAGGGAATTGCCAGAAAAGTAGTATGTGCTACAGAAGGGAGATGTGAACCTCCCATAAAAGCCCTGCTCCGAAGAGGAGGTTGGTCTAGATGACCTCCAGAGGTCCCTTACACTGAAATATTTCAGTGATTGTAATTCAGCTGCAGCCAGCGAGTGCTGCTTATATATCCCTCCACGCCGCGAGCGAATCAATCAGGATGGCATCCAGAGAGCAGGACAGAGCACTCTCAGCAGCGAGCCTCTCCCCTTTATCCATCACTGGACAGCACGTACAAAAGGGCAGGATTAGAAATATTCTTATATGCTCCAAACAAGGGCAGTATTGTTCCTTATCTTTGTGTGGATCTATGTAATGTCATTTCAAAAACTCCTCTAGGCCCGAATCAAATCCGAAGCCAAAGGGAAACCATATATTGCTTCACCTGATTAGCCCCGCCGCTGTTCATCCCTCCAGCTAATCCCATTGTATTGCCTGCTGCCCATAGAGCTCTGCATTTTCATTGCAGACACAAACTGCATCAGGCCAGTGCACCAAAAGCATAAGCATTTGCAGGTTCTGCCCAACCTCAGGGAAGGATGTAAAGCCATTCCAGTTAAGAATGAGCTGGTCACCTCAGTATCCACGTGGACTGCACATCAGTTTCTTCTCCCAGCAAACCCCAAACTAGAATTCGGGGCAGAATAATTGATTCATAGCCCACCCAGGTAGTTCTGGTGCACTAATTATGCTTTTCACCTTCTCGCTCCTTGTCAGAATAAAAATGCCTTGATGTGTGGCACTGAGGAAAGGCAGACACAACCTCGCTCATTCAGCTGATTTTCCTCGAGAATAAAAGAACAGAAACACTTTTGAGATGTAGCCTGTTGGTGCTGCAGCTCTGTGCTGGAGTCTCAGCAACACAGCAAAGACTGTGCCAAAGGCAGCTCTGCAGTCCAAGGGCACACACGGAGGTTTTGTCCTTCCCATTCATTCCTCTGGCTTAAAAGATAGCTTCATTTCCTTCATGTGGGCCAAACAAGTTTGCTTTTCTTGTCCTGCTTCTCATTTTCATCCAGCCACAAGACTAGAGGTTTTCCCCCTTGTAGTTTAATTCCTCAAGGGCTGGGGCTTGGTCTCAGCACCAGGCTGCAGCCAGCTATAGTTCTGCTTGGGAACGAGCCATGAGTCTTTTCCAAAATCCACTTTCCTACAATGACTGTGGCTCCATAGTAATTCTGTTTGGGCTGGTTACAAACTACCTCCTTCTACCTATTCCTATCCACACGGATTCTTATTTAAGACAATTATTGGGGGGGGGAAAGGAGGAAAGAAAAAAAAAAGTGAAGTTATTGATTTAAAAAATCTGCATCTCCCTATGAGAGCCCTGAAGGCAGCTCACGGCAGTCAGACAGCAGAAGACTGGGCATGGGGACGTTTTAAATCAAGGCAAAAAGGCAGAACATAATGCTTCCAATTTACTTTCTTAAAAATGAAATGTGCAAGATAAAAAGCCATGAATAAGCACTACTGAACACTGCAGCCACCCAAAAGAGATTTTTTTTTTAAGCCCCCCCCCCCCCCCTTATCTTGTCAAGAGACTGTATTTTCATTGTGTTCATATGGTAATTTAAATCATGCTAAGGCTCAGAGCATACAGTGTAATTGTAAGTCGGTGAGGGTTTGAATGCCATCACTGCTGTGCAAATAACATCATCAGCTCATCAGCTGTGTCAGTAACATTGCAATTATGTAAGCAGCTATTATTTCCACCCCTGATATGCCATATTAGAACTTATTTTGGGGGCTGGAGCTGACAGGTATTCTATAAATATGAAAAGCACACAACAGCAGCCAAGCCACGGTTCAAGGCAGAAACATCATTCCACCAGCAGACACCGCTGGATGGTCCTAAAGGAGCTGCAGTAAAAACTGTTGCTCTCCTGGTGCCCCCTTTGCCCTTTCCCCCCATTCACCCACCCCAGATCCATTTCTCCTTCATCTTACCACCCTTTGTGCTCACCCAAACACAAGCACTACCCCCAAATTAAACAGAAATTATATGTAAGCACAGAAGAAAGTTACATAGACTTTTTAATTCGGTGTGTGGCAGAAGAATCTTGGAGGTTTGGTGGTTTTAATATGGCTAAGCCCCTGGACTGGACCTCGGCGCTATGTGATTAGTCTCTCTCAGACTTCCCGTGTGCTTTTGGCCAGATCAATGATTTCCTAAGCTTTTATTTCAGCTTCTTAAAAATGAGGCTAGCATAATGATTCCTTTCTCTAATCCCCCTTCCTGTTTACATGGGGAGCCTGCCAGGCTGTCTTCAGAGAGTCCCAACCTCCCCAAGTTCCGGTGGCAATGGACCTCTGGGCAACAGGGGAGCAAAAGAGCCCTAACAAGGCTCACCAGCACCATAGAACACTCCTTTCCATGGCATCACGTGCGGTGCTAGGCAAAGCTGATCACTAAAAACAGCCTCAAGGCTCCTGGGGAGGAGGAGGTAGAGGTTGTCTCCCAAACACATCCTTCATGCCCTAGCACTGCAAGGAGGCGGATGGAATTGCCCATAAGCTTCTCAGCTTGCCTTGTCCATCCCTCACGCACGCAACATCACTCACCAACAGAAGCCATGGTCAGAGCACATGGCATGGCTTCAAGTTCAGGGCTGAGAAGAGCTTTAGTAACAGCTCAATATATGAATAAATACAACAGGAAGCCACGGTCAGATTAATTCACAGTCAGCTGTTCTGTGTAGTGCCTAAAGAAGCAACGCTCCACTGAATGTACGTCAGGATGATAGATTAGGACTCCTTTTTTTTGTTTTGTTTTAAATATTTCAGCTTAAAACGCAATTGGAAGATTGATTCTTTAAATCCTCACATTATATAAGGTCTAGGTCTTGAGTATAACTCACTGTGAAGGGAGATGATTCTCATCCTCACCTTACAGAAACGCTGTGTATCGCAAAAGTTGACAAAGGGTATGAATAAAAGTAAGGTATGGGCAGAGATAGCCATAAAATTATGAATGCCTGGTATTTATGGAATTACCCATACGCAGTACTATTAATCTATATTTTTGCTTGTTTTGAAATCACCCCTGCAGAGAAGACGTGCCTATCTGGATGTACTCTTTATTAGAATAATTACGTTTTTATTTTGGGGGGACACTAAGGTCATCTATCCTTCTACTGTATTCTCTACTGTATTATATTCATGGGAAAACATATTTATTCAGAACTTCATTTTGATTTAATAGAAAAATGGTTCTTGCCACAGTGATGTGGAATACTCATTTTTCTCCATGTGTTGATTTTTGGCATATAAATGCCAGAAGCCTCTGTTCTCTTTCCTTATCAAGAAAAACTTGCCTGAGATTAATTTCCTCATCATCCCTTCCTTTTAAAGTGGCTGTTTTTCAATGCCATTTAAAGACAGAGTTGTGATAAATTCCTGTTTTCAATGTACGGATTTCAATGAAAGAGTCTATTCCACAGCAGTAAAGTAATTGAATCCAAATGGAAAGGAACAACAAAAAAAATAATAATTATTAAATCAGGTGCCGCTACCCCAGCCAATTGCACAAGAGGTGCCTTCATGTGTTTGTCTTTCTGATAACAATTAGTTAGAAATAAACTAATTACAAAAGTTTTTCAAGCTTTTACAGAGAGGAAGGGACATGTTTCTGACACCACTTCTTTATAATTGCAGATTGGACTAATTGTGGACTACTTATACCAAGTAGAAGACAATTACCTGAAGAACAAAAGGCTGAGAAAGTTTAAGATGGAAAAAAAGAAAGTGAAGAGGGCTCAGAGTACACAGCAACAGTAGAGCCAAGGAAATACAAAACTGCCCTTTTCCAGCCCTGAAGACACGGCCACACAGCAAACAAGAAAATTAACACTCTAGTATTTGATGGATAAGTCAACCAAAGCCACCTTCCCGCTTAATGAGCCTTCCCCTCACTCTGGGGTATCTTTAGCAAGAGTCTCCTTCACTTTCTTGGTTGAACTTGTTGGAATAAATGTCTGTGAAAGTTTACTTCAAATTGTCTTGATTATTTCAATAGTAACACCCAGCCAAAAAGGGGGCCTGTATTTTCTGCTCTAAGAAAGAGTATTCTGCATCCAAACTCCGCAAGATACTCTTGGATTGATTATCACCTAAGAAGAGCTGAAAACAGGGGTCCCTCTATCCTCTCTAAGAGGAATTCAGCCTTACATTGCCCTCTTTCCAGGTTAATGCCTTACACTGCAGGTATCAGTATAATCTATAGGCGAAAAGTGGCAGCCTGCACCTCAGGGCTGCGGCGACTAAAAGCGTGAGAAACACAGCACGGTGGAGAGAAAAAGAAAATTTAAAAAAGGAGCCCAGCTGTTGCCCTGTGCTTTAGAATGTAAACTCCTCCGCTCTCATTTGCGCCCTAAGGATGACTTTTTTCCCACCATTAGATTGTAATAGTTTTAGGTTTCTGGTTTTGGGGTTTTTTTCCAAATGCACAAACACTCCAGGGAAGAGAATAAACTGCACCTGCCTCCTCCGGCACAGATCTCTTGGTTAAGGATCAGCGATGCATCCTGCACTCCTGCAGCAGCCACCTGTGTCACATAGCCACATCTTACACTCCTTTGGACTTCAAGGGAGCTCAGGTCCCCAAATCAAATCCCCCAAGACCCGTCATCAGTGAGCAAAACCACACGCCTGCTTTTCAATCGAGACCCCCCCTACCAGATGATGCTTGACAGACATCCCCAGCTGAAGTGCGCAGCCTCTTCTAAGGCTGGCATTTCCCTTTTCTTCACTGTGTTCACTTTGTAAGAAAATAACCTCACCCTACAAAACAGGCACTGAGCCTGCTGCATTTTCTCATTCAAGGGTGATGTTAAAACAAAAAGGAAGAAAGGAAAAATTCCAACCCACCCCGCCCTGAGATTTAATTAAAAATCCAGGACCTCAAAGGTATTTAGTCACTTAATTCTCATTATCTATTTAGCACAGATAGGATGCTGAATCCTACAGATTTTTAGCTGCTAGAGACCCTCTTCCTAGGCTGGCATAAAAGATTTTTCAAAACTAAGAAAAAACCAGCAAAAGCTTTGATGGTCCTTTGTTCACTGTTAACAGAACATGTACAAAGAAATCTTTTTGAGAAAAATCTGAGCTAGCCTGAGCTCCTTAAACATGTGGGACAGAGAAACGAAGAGTTATTGCCCTTTGGAGACGGCATTATTTTGCTATGGAGTTGGTTTTGTCAGATGAAGTTTTATGACACATAGTGGCAATCATCCATCTTTGATGAGCAGACATGCACTAAATCAGAAAGACTGCTCCCCGCGGATCATCAAGTCACAGTCAACACACAGTTTGGTAAATCATCACGCTCTTAAGCAAATACTCTTAATCTGATGCAAGCTGGCTTACAGTTCTGCAATATTTAATGCAAAATCAGGTATTTTTTTACCTAGAATGATGAAAAATAACAAAGGACGCTGAAAACAGGTGACCTGTGGGAACAAAAAAGCAGCACTACCAGTGAAAAAGTCGTCTGTGCAGCCCGAGCGAGTTGATCCGAGCACGCCAAGCAAGATGTACCAGTCTTATCACAGAGCTTTGTTAGTGGCCCAGATCCGAGACAAGATGTGACATTTCACTTTTCAGATACCAGGTAGGGCGGAAAAACCTGTCTTGTGCTGCAGATCGATACATCACTGAGAGAGGGAGGTCATAGCCCAAATCAATCTGTTAGGTGTCAGAAACATCTAGGCCAACACCTGGCTACAGTGCCCTTTAGCCTCCTGAAAGCCACCGACTAAAGCAGTTGTCAGGAGGTGAAGCCTGCTCTGAGGCAACACGAAGCAAACATGAAAGGAGCCTCTGCCATGGAGAAGGGCGTTGCTGGTTTCTAAAAATAGCCATCAGTAATGCAGAGATTGTTCCCAGGCCCAGAGCTCTGCTTCCTCATAGTGGTTTATTCAGGACTCGCTGAAAGTCAACTTTATTCCATGAATGTAACTACACTTTGACTGGACAAGGGGGAAGAAGGGAGGGAGTCGGGGTTTCTGATGCTTGCTGCATGCAGTATAGAACGTAAATATTCTAAAGCATGGGGTTCACTAAGATGGCAGACAAAAAATAAAACACAGAATGGTAATGAACTTGCCTCTTGTGGAAATTGCAGGCTGTATTCTAATGATCCTTTGGCCTCTTAACTGGAGATTTCTATAGGGTGATGACACATACCATGGCTCCTCTCCTTCAGGAGGTATCAATACAAGTTTGACTTCATTCCCCATCCTCCTCTTTGTTAAAGGCACATTAAAACTGGTCTGTGCCTATTTTAGTCCCATACGTAGAGACACATCTGAGACCACTCCCCATTAGTTCCACTTTCAGGTCACTTCTCTTTCAAAGCCTCCTTTCCAGATGAATGATGGGGGTTTGTTTCCCTCCATCACAGGATTTTTTTGTCACAGAAATGATTTATCTGTTGACAGCTAGGTTCAGCGGCCCCAGGCAACTCATGTCAGTTGAAACCACTCAACGAAAAGCAAAGAACACTGTACCAAGGGGGAAGCAGGGGGGAGAAGAAGGTATAAATACCCTCTTCCCCTAAGACTGTCTCATAACCCTTCTGATTGCTGTGGCGATCCCTGTCTCCTTCTAAGTGTCAGGACTTCCATACTAAACCCTCAAAGGCACAATTAGCACAAGTGGAGTCAGCTCCTTCAGGTGTTAGGTGTATGTTGACTGTTGGGTCACGACACTAATTACGAGATGGAGAGGGTCCACCAGACAGTGGTTGGTCGTAAAACACATTTTCCACTTTTGCTATCTGTGAAGTCTCTTCTCTCAAAGGGGTATGGTGAAAACACTTGAAAAGGACAAGGTTGCAAGTCAAAGTGGTGAAAAATGGGTCTACAGCTTAAGTATTAAACTAAACACTTCACCAGAGGAAGAAGAAGAGATGCGTTTGTGACATCCAGTGTTAAGGGCTCAATGAGGAAATGTATTAACAGCATCCATTGCTAGGGATTAAATTAGTAGTCTGGTGTTGCTAACCTCCCTCTGCAGTCAAGGAGAAGGGACAGTGCTCAAAGTCATTTGGAGCACCTCAGTCAGGCTCCTGCCTCTGCCAGTATCTCCCTCCACATCCATTTCACGTCAAAGGTGAAGAAGAAAAGAACCATTATGTCAAGTTTTCCTTCAAATTTGACTATAGAGATTTCAAGCTCCTGCAACAAGGACTGCCTTGCAGTCCACTCTAGGTTGCCTCTTAGGAACATTAATACTTCTAAACAAAACACCACTTAAAATTTGATTCATATTAAGAAATCTATAAACCAATCATGAGTTTATTGATACAGAAGACATAGGAGGGATAATAGGCACCATGCAGTACTTGCAAAACAAAGTCCCCGGCTAAATTAGATGAATTTATGTACCTATGCACTGCATTATACTTAGAACCCAGCTGAGAAGTCACACAGATGTAGCCTGCTGCTTATTCAGGGGCTAGATGTGATCACACAGCTATAATCTCAAAAAAACAGAACAACAACAGGCCACAGTTTTACATTTTTCCATTTGAACTACAATCATTGTCACAAGAGCCAATTTCACGTTGGGCTGTTTCTTGTTCTCCTTGCAATTCATCACGAGAAGACATGAGATCTAAGATACCTCTGCAAGGCATCATCCATGAATAATACAGCGCATTACTTTGACCTTTTCAGTTTGCTTTGTAGTGTGATTGGCCAACCATTCCTGTCCACCCCTGTTAACCACCCCATTAACCTGGGAGGAGAAGGTGGAACGGACAGACAATTAGCCAGCAGAATACTAAAAAGGTTAACAGGAGCGCACAGCCCTGGCTTTCTTGAGCTTTAATGGGTATTAAGATTCTGAAATCTCTTTCCTCTTTCAAAGTCTGCAGGGAAAAAAAAAGAAGAAATCACACAAGATGAACTTTGTTCTCATTTCAGATTATAATCATGTAGTTCCTTTCAGATGTCACACTTGGATGATTCTAGTTTATGCATGAATAAACTGAGAAGAATGTTTATTTTTACCCCTCTCAATATGGAGAATATTCAATTAGAGCAGTGAACTTTTTCTTTGAAGCTGGTCATTCTTGAGTAAAGGAAAATTGGAGAAAGTAGAGGCGAAAAAGCTCCATACGGCAGTCTTCTTTAAAAAGGTCACACTTGCTACACTAACTACGTGAGCTGAGTCATTCCAGTCATTTCCTAGTCAAAGGGAGGAAATGGTGGAATTTTTCCATCCTGTGGGCTGTCAAATGCAGAAAGCTTTGGTATTCACCAAGGCTCCCAGGGCAGGCAGGTCTCACATGTCTCAGGCACGTGCGGAAGACGATGCACAGTAGGTCTCGGTGGATTTTCTGAAGCACCCGGTGCGAGCAGCTGTCCCGTTTCTCTGGGGTTTTGTACATCTTTGGAAAATCTTGCCTCTTTTTTTGCCTTTTCTTTTTTTTGAAAAAAAAAGGCTTTGTGCAGACAGCACAAAGTCATATAGGCAAGTATCAGAAAACTTTTCCTGAAGGCTTCTAGTCCAAAGGCCTAACCTCAGGACTTCACATGAGCTTCTTTGCTCATAAAGATTTTACAGATGCTACTCTGGAGGCCCAGTAACGATGACCTGGGATAGTTTGTTTTGTAGATACTACTCTGGACGTCCAGTCACAACAGCCTGGGACAGTTTGTTTTTCAGGCCACACTCTTGTCTTTGAGCAAAGGCATTACTTTGAGATACTATTAATAGCAACGATGTTAGATACTTCCTTTAGATGGAAGAAGTGGGGGCGAAGAGAAAGGGACCTTTCCGCTGCCCATTAGAATGCCAAATTTTACATTTATTATGGGTATCGACCGCAATAATATAGAGTCTTTTTTATTATCTCCCAGCAATAATAGAATCTCTATTTTGCTTAAGGTGAACAGTGATATTCAGGCAGGAAGAATTACTAACAAAGAAAAGATAAAGCTTTAAATTATAAAAATGACTTGGTGGTTTCTCTCTGTAATACATTTTAAGTCCAGGAGGGACCATTACAATCACCTATATGCCAAGGATTTTTACACTGTGCTTTTTGATATATGGGAGCTCCAGTTACATACCATTTCTTTTGACCCTTGCTCTTGAACATTATCTTTGATGGATTTTTACAAACTATGTATTGAAATATTCACACACTTAGGGGCATGCTCACAAACTGAAGGATTAGAGAGGCAGGATTTTCTTTCACAGGTGCGGTGGCTCTTTTGGGGGTAAAAGTTTTAGCTTGTTTCTGTGACAATTTCAGTGACTAGAATCAGCACAAAGAAAAGTTTATCAGGCTTCAGTATCTTTAATGTGTTGATTTGAAAAGAATCTGTAGCAATTTTAATGAGCCCTTACTCTTGATTTAAAACCTTGAATAGAGCTGAATATTTCTGGGCATTTAGTTGGAAAAGTTATAGCAGAGTTACACCATTTACCAGCTCTCCATAACTCTTTGTGCTGCCATTGAGGACTAGAGGGACACCAGCATCACGAGAAGAACTCCCAACCCCACCACCTCATTTCTACAGATCACTATCGCAAATTAAAATTTATCAGAGATTAGGAGGGCCGTAATCCTGTCAAGAACCAGAATAAATTCCAGTATATTGAATAAAAAAGGCAAATGAAGAGAAAGAAAAAGACAGACACTCCATTCCCACGTTTGTTCTAGTGTCTGGGTGACTTAGGGAGTACCTACAGCAGAGAATGAATTGTCCCCTCCCGCAGATAAAGGACTAAAAACCTCATTGTTCTTTGTGCTCACTAAATGAGGGTTGAGGCGATCTGTAAGAGAATGAGAGTGCCAGGAAACATGCTGAGTTGTTATATGCCTTGAACAGTTTTTCTCCAAAGCCTCCTTTATAAGCAACACAGCAGTAACTTTATTTTTGAAATATATTTATCCACTGCTATTGTTAAACGTGTCCTAAGAATTTTTGTTTTCCAGAGAGGGGAGACCATCAGCTTTTACATATCAACAAGCAAGCAGAAAAAAAGCTTTGCTTTTTTTTTTTTTTGTTAAGATACAGAGTGCCACTTTTTGTGGGGGTAAAAGCTGGAGGTGCATAAAACTGAATTCTGCCATTTAATTAGTAATCAGCAATGATCTGTCAGTCAGAGTTACTGTAATTCATGAACTGTTAAGTCAAAGCAAAAATGGCAAGTAATTAGACTGCATCCATTAGAGCTTCACTTGCACTCACTCATACAGCTAGGGTTTCAATCTGGGGAAGAAATGGAAGTGTGAAACTCTTTAATATATTCAGCTTTTTAATTAGCAATCACTGCTGATTTGTCAGCCATACAAACTCTAATGCACAAGCCATTGAAACACAGAAAAAAAGGCACATTTTCAAAATCATTTATGCTTATATATTTACATTCCCTCCAGGCTGAAACATTGGAGAAACTACGGAAACATCTTCTCAACCATCACCAAGCGGCACAAAGCGTGCAGGAGCTTACAATCCAACAAAGCCAAGAGACCCCGACTGTCTGGGTAAAGGCAGAAGCTGAATATTCATGAAAGGTGGGTAGTATCCCCAAAACTGACAAACAAACATCACTGTTCCTAACTGGACCCAAAACAAAATCTCTCAGAGCTCAGGTAATACAGTTTACATTCCAGTCAACCCTATTTAAAGCATCCATTAATAAATAGTGCACTTACCAGGCTGTTGTGTTGTCCTCAGTCTCTGGATGAAGGAGGAGGTGGTGGAAGTAGAAAAAGTCATCCTTGTCATCCTTTACCTGCTCTTGCTGAGGAAACCCAAGCTGGTGAAGCAGAACAGAGCCTGCTCCTGGGCTTTGGTAGGCACAGGATTTTATTTCTCCCAGAATAAGATGGGCTCTACGGCACTCCAGGAAAGCTAAGCAGCAAAGCTGGGCTTTCCAGCACTCAGCCAAAAGTCATTTCCTTCTTCCTCAGCCCTCAAAGGAGCCGAGGTGCCGAAGGGGGAAGGAACAACATAAAGATTCTCCCTTTTTTTAATTTTTTTTTTAACCTGTATCAATATAAATATCAGAATGTTAATTGCTTCATTTCACAAGCATAAGGTACCCACAGTAGGCCCCTCTACGTAAGGTAAAAATGAAAGGATACTTCACATGTCTTTATAAATACCTTCTCTTCACAACTCCATACTATTTGTATGGACTTGCTTCCACAACAGAGAGTGGCTCCTACTACAGCCATGCTCTACACCTAAAGTCAGTATCAGTGTATGACCAGCTGATAAAGGCACTAAAACAGGTTAAACTAATTACAATTTGCAGGTAGAGTGCTAATTGCACTTCTAACTGCCTAAATTAGGCATACCAAAGCATGATTGCATTTGTAGGGAGGCTCGGAGAGTTCTCCCTGCCAGTTGAAAATTCAGCCCTAAATAGTGGGATAATGTTCTTATCTCAGAATGACTTTTGTTTGCCTAACGTCTGACAGTGTTACATCTATTTCACTAGATGTTTAATTAGTTTGTTTTCATGGTGTTCTCATTTCCATTTTAGGTTTCGTTACTTGTGGGAGAGAGCAGGTTTCTGGCTCTGCTCTTAAAACCCATCCCAAGGCAAAGAACGTGGCACCAGTTTGCCTTCACCCTTCCAATGTCAGCTGCATAGAGCACTCAGCCAACATTTTAAGCTCTCAACAGCTTTTGTGTTTTTAAAGTACATTTTAGCTAGCCCCTGTTTTGTCTCTGATGGCTGGCTTTCAGAAGTTGTAAACATCCATCTCACAGTGGAGTTTTCAGTTCCTATTTTTGAAACAGCAACTATTTTCCTGCAAAATACAGGTCAAGCCGTCCCGTTGAATCTACAACAGACTCACAAACAGATGCTCTCAAGCAGCTGTAATCTCTCCACCTTTCCTCTTTGAACAAAATCCTATAAAAGATTAATCATCTTGGCCCACAAATGCTTTAATAGCTTGCCGCGAGTGGATGTTTATGAATTCCAGGTATCAGTTTGTGAATGGCCCAGACCAGGCTACATGAAGTTCATGTGATTCAGGTATCAGCCAAAGAAAAGTTCAGCTCCAACCTGCATTCCAGACTCCCTCCGGTCACTTGGCCAAGTGCTGGCTTCTTTAATATCTCAGTGGTGTTTTTCCTAATTTTTTAATTAAGCAAACACACTATTGCTTCCTTATGCTTTACTCTGCCCCAGGACAAGCCTTAGTCTACATACACCCTCCAAACAACCACCTGAGAGCAGTGCGGGCGTCATGAACACCATTTATAGTACAAACTTCTGAGCACTATTCCATAGTTCAGCTAGCAACAAAGGTTGGTAACTCAATACATACTTTTCTCAAGGTGTTGAAGGGCAGACTCCATAGCAATATACATGCCTACTCAAAGGAATTTTCCTTTGGAACACTACTACCCTGAACCTCAAGATACACATAGTAACAAGGGAAGCGAGCAAGCGTGCTGCTTGAAAACTGCGTTCTCCTTGAAAGTTTGGGTCAGAACAGCAGGTCATCCCCACCACCCAAGAGAAGGCCTGTTCTTTTTGGCAGCTGTTCTTCAATTTTAAGAGGCACTGATTTAGAACAATGGCTAAGAGTAGTAAGGATTCTTGTAGCACCAGCTCGTTGAACTGCATGGCTTTGTGCAGCCTGCAGGAAGAGAAGGCTGTGTTTTAACAAAGATTATCTTTTGACCTTCTCTTCGGAGCTCCAGTCTTTCCAAATGAAAGCAGCTCTTCCATATGCTGAATGTGGGCTGGCCAACTCTAGCAGAGTGAAGGAGAGCTAGCTTAGAAAGAAATGCCCTTTCTACCCCAAACCTTGTTCCTTAACGAGCTGCCAAACAGACCCTTTAGTTTTACTGATACAGAAACCTCAGCACAAAGACCTAAGAAATTATACTTAATTCAAGTAACTCACTGAATTCAAGTTTTTAAAATTATTCAGATTTGAGCTGTCTGTACAAAGCCAGATGACTACTGTTACTCAACAAGGCACATCCCATAGTGGCTAGAGAGTACAAGCATTATATAAAACTGCAGTTTTGAGAACCAGTCTTGCCCAAAATAGAAGAGACTGCCAACCAGAACACCCCCCAGAATTACATACTTGTTTTTAATGCTACAACTCATGCACATGGCATTGGAACAGAGGTCTCTCATTTGTAAAAAAATCCTTATTTTTCTTGTTTCTGCGGATCACCTCTCTAACTTAGACAGCTCACTTCCACTCCTGATCCTGTTCTGTCATGTACTCCAGTCCCTTGCTGCTATGTGACAGCTGTACAACTAATAAGCACGCTCTCCCCCTCCATTATCCACTCAGTCAATAGAAACACCGAGCAGACCCCTGCAGAGCCCTACTCAATACGGCCACAGTGGTTACTAACAAGATCTGCTGTCCGAGGGGTAGAGATCAGCCAGTTTTGTACCCACTCACCACTTTCCCTTCTGCTAGCAAACTTCCAGTGCTGGCATGCAAGCCCATGCCTTACTGAAACTGGGTCAGACAATTCCTACTTTTTTTCTCCAGTATCCAAAAGACTTGTTACATCCCTCTAGGTAATTAGACAGAGCAAGCTGTCAAATCAGCAAATCAGTGTTAATTATTACCTATCAGCTTGATATTTTAACCTAAAATCTCACTGTTTTTTCTTCTTTCTCTCAGTGAAAAAAACTTCTAGTCAAAAATGCAACACGCAGTTAAGAGTTTCAGTAACACCCCAAGCTCCACAGTAGGAGCACAGCCTCTCACCAATTCGGGACAGAGCGTGCCTTCAATTAACTGCTGGAGCACATCACCTTGGAGCACAGCTGAGGAGCAGTAGACAATGTATTCATTACTTTGTCTGGTTTAAATCACCTCATTAAATGACAAGGAGACTCAACTGCCATTTTTCCTCTTAGGACCAATGTAAGATTGTCTTTTCTAATAGCACACCTCATTTTTAATAAAAACAGTGTTATCTCCTGCTGCAACTCGACATAACAGTTTAAGATGACAATGCATCCAGAATGCAGGAGGGGTAAAGTCACACCGGAGGTAGGCAGAGTCTTCCTCATTCTTCAAGAGTTAGCAAGACCAAGCAGAACTAGTTCCTCCATTAAAGCTGTATATACACCAGAGCGCAGCAGGACTCTGAATCCTCCTTTTCCAGTCTAGTCCAAGACTAGAGCTGGGCAGTAGTGGCAATGAGGAGATTAGGCACTACAGTTCAGGGCATATTGGTTTTGAATGCAAGGAAACTTAAAATAGAAGCTAAGTGCAAATAATTTGAAATTTAACATGACCAAAGGAACAAGGATAAGGATAGTGTATCAGCCTAGTTTGCATTGTTTCCCCAGTTGAAGACACCCTTCCAGAAATAACAAATAAGAAACAAAAGCCTGTTGGTTTTTTTAGTATCATATTTATTGAATGGTTCATTTCCTAGAGCCACTCTACTACATGTCAGTGCATACTTAGCTCAGATGTGTATTCTGAACAGGTAAGGACAGAAAAACCCGATCCCATGGATACACAGACCCACGGGAAGAAGGGAGAATCATGAATATATTGGAGAAGGGGAGGAGTGGGGCAGATTCAGACTTACCAAGCTGTATACTTTATTACCAACAGGTATATAGCTCAGAGTACAGTTGTAGGCTAGAGCCAAACACAACACTTTTTACATGAGAAGGGAAAAGTAGACTCTAAAAGCCTGTTTAGCAAAGCCACAAGCAGTATTTATTTTGAACAGTTTATTTACATTACTTGGATTGGCAAAAAGATATAAAAAACCCAGTTAAGTCTGACACATTCAGAAGCATCTAGTTACATATAGACACAAGACAAGACACTGGTGGCTAAAAAGAGACCAGAAGTTGAGAACTCCTGCTAAGAGAGACAGTTAAACCGTCAATGAAATGCAGAAATATACATATTTAGGTAGTTCCTGAGATAGCATTGCATCAGACTAATTGTTCAAAGGAGATGAAAGCAGCAAACATATACTTTTGAAGGAAGACACAACACAGGAGAAAGCCAGGTAAAAGCTTCAGGAGTACTACACCTGAAATTCAACACACCAAAATTGGGCCCTTAAATTACAATGTCACACCAATAATCCGACACACATTAAATAATGATTTTTTTAAAAAAAAACCCTAAGTATATGGAAGGTGCAGGGCATTGGAGGTTTAACAGCTCTACTAAAAGGCAGTATAATTATTTTCTTCAGACTTCCTTTTCAGAAGAGATTCAAAGAATTCAATTTCATTTTTGGTGATCAAAACTAGTCATAGCCTTTGCACTTGCTGTTCAAATAAACCTATGTAACATACTGCTGTCTTACAGCAAGGCTGCAGAAGACCATAATCACAGAAAGTCAATTCTATTTCTTTACAAACAACTACCTTTATAAAATATCTGGAATAAGCAGCTGTACAACAGGTTAACTGTCATACTTGAAAGGTCAGGTACTTCATAATGCATCTCCACTTAAGAACTCATACATTAGAATGCTCTGCCATTTGGTGAGCTTCGGCAAGCACAAGAGTCATCCAAACGAGCAGTAAGTTATGTGAACATCATCTTCATTTCAAGATCTGACAAACTAGTTTATTGCCTAGAGAGGACAATTTCCTTCAGAGAAAATGCTTCCATTATGCTGGTGAGAAAATAAATCTGTGCAGGGGAATACTGCCTTGAATGAAGTTACTTATTCCACTGATTAGCTGATCTGTTTCAACACAACTAAAACCCCCTTGTGATTAACTTAGTATTAGCTAACATTTTGCTAATCGTTGCTAAGTGTTAATGACTAAAGGTACCATTAGTGTCAGTAACAGGTCATTTGAACAGCCAGCTGCTTGTCAGTCACCACAACACAGCATTGGATTTGAAGCCTTCTTCATATCAAGTGGGTTGTTGATCGACTTAACGTATGACTCCTTCTTTCAAAGATTGAGGGAAGGCTGACCAAGGAAGGAGAAGGAATACCCTGTTGGGGAATTAAAAAAATCAGTTATTGAATTATTTATTAGACAATGTCAATAGTGCTATAATTATTCCTCAACCTGGACACATAGTATGGGGAATGTAGCAGTGCAGAAGATACTTAAGATTGGCAGCTTTTGAAATTAATGATTTGGCATGTCTAGATTTTGAACAGCAAAGCTAAAACAGCACCAAGCCAGGAAAAAATTTTGGGATTATTTTAAAAAAGTGCATAAGAGATTTTTCCTTGTTACTAGCCTCAAGAGATTCAGAATGCAAACACATGTGTTTCAAGAGTAGCTGATAACCAAGTATTAGCATACATCTTGCATCACACTTTTTACAGTAATAATGTCCCTCCAAGTTGAAGGCAAAATATATTATCATTATCACTTGGAGAACTAGAGGTCCCCTCAGATCCTATAACTTTCTGGATTTTACCAGTTGGAGCACTAAATTAGATGCTGAACACATGCTGCCTTGGTTGCAGAAGCCAATAGGCATCACAATGATTTGTCAAAGCTTGCTTTAGCTGCGCCTGGATGGGCACAAACTAGGCAAAACCTGACTTTTCTGGTGCTAGGAGCACAGGCTGCTTCTGGGACTTAAAATTACAGCAAAACCAACACATCACTGTAGCACTACAAGTTCACCTCCTCACATCAGCTGAGGTTTCATATTCTTTTTACATTAGACCTCAAGATACTTTCACAAGCAATCTTCTGTAGCTTTTTAGAGCACAGCCAAGCTTTTCAGCATATTAGCAGGTCATGGAAGTTTGGCAGCTTGCTGCACCTGCACACTTTCAGAATCTTCTGAATAGGGACGTTTTGAGCAGGTAAGGATATACCACTTCACTGTGAAATCTAATGCCTGTTTATGGCACGTGTTCCTTTTGCAATCTTAGGCAATATTTGAAGATTAAATCTTTAACTCCTCTTTATAGAGTGGCTCTTATTAGACTCCAAAATACTTTATACAGGGTATTTTTTTCTATTCACAGGTAGAAGAGCAAAAAATTAAAACAATTGGTAAAATTAGCTGCTCAAGACTTCCCTGCAACCAAGTTATTCAAGTCTTCAAAACTCTGGCCAGTGAGGTACGCTGCCACCTGGACAACTGAACTGAAACAGGTAGTAATTAAATTGCATAGAGATTAAGAAAAACGCAGAACAAATAGAAGTATTGGTGAAAGAATTAACTTTACACCTCAAACCAGAAATAGAACTAGACCACGTGTGGTGTTGACTCCAAGCCCGTGCATTAGAAACAGGTCAAACTAAAACCCAACACCATTTACAACACCCTGTGGATTCTAGGTTTTTATTATAGTTGTACCATGCTGTCTTAGTTTAGAGGAATCAAGATTTTTTGCTCACTTCATGCAAGTCAGGCATTAGCACTCAGGATTTGATGTACAGAATTTTTCAGCACCACACTGGTTATCTCCAGCATCACCACAAGGAGTAATAATAATAGGGATTGGACACAATCTGTCCAAGGCTGGACCATCTAAGCTTTCCAAGTTGGAAGAGGTTTTTTCTTCTAACACATTTGAAAGATGAATATTTGAAGAGCCAGGACACAGCACAGGTCGGAGCCTAGAATTTTGTGAGCTCCATTCAACAGAACTGGAGCGATGGACATTAACAACACATTTGACAGGTCCATTTAGGCTGCACGAAGAAGATGAACGAGCAATCTACAATTAGGAAGGGGTTCAAAAGTTAGTTCAAACAAAAAAAAAACAAACCAAGCATCTAAATGTTTATTCTGTAGTTTATCTACACCAGAAAATCCCCACATAAGAACAGGCTGGGATTCAAACAGGTTTCTTGCAGCTTTAGGTTCCTACTCAAGAACTGCACTGGTATCGCAGCTTGAGGGGCTGGAATTGAAACCCCTCTTTTCCCTTCAACCTTGCATAAAGCATTTTTGGTTGAATTCTAAGTTCACAAAATTACACACAACATATGGTCTGATGCCAAGCTGCAGCTTACTACCTTGGAGGTCCAAGAACTCCAGGAAAAATTTGAAATGGGAAAATGCTTTTTTCTTCCCCCAACCAAACCCCCTCAAAACAATAGATACTTAATAATAAAAACTGGTTTTGTATGGGGTAGACAAACACACAGAGTAGAGTCATGCACTTTTCCACAAGAAATGAGATACAGTGCTGTATCACAATGAAAACATTATTAGAATTTAAAAAACAATTGTTGGAGAGATCTTAATTGAAGGAAGAACATTTCTACAGAGGTCTGGGGTAGCCACGCTGGTAGATTTATTTCCTCTAAAGCAACTGAGTCCACTGTGGTACTGCCTCTCTTATTAATTCATATTTTCTCATGCTTATGTGGAAGAACAGGGCAATATCTTTATGTTACACAGTTTAATGGCCACTCAAACATACTGAATGATCTCTGTATTAAGATACTGGCATATCAGGAATCAGTAGAAAGATACACAGGTAATCCTGTTCTTGGCCTTCTGTCCTACAAACAACAGGCTTTAAAATACATGTTTACTCAGCATACAGATTTACCCAAACACCAGAATAAAAATGAAGATTATCAAAAACTTCCTCCAAAACTTGTCTGCTTTACTAGGCTGTACTAGAAAACAGAGTTTGACCTAATGCAACAGCAGAAAGTTGCACTAAGTAGCCAGACACAGTAGAATATCCATAGTATGCAGAACACCACATTGTTTTTGTGAGTTTTCTTAAACATGTAAGGAGAGAATCCCCTTGCCTTTTTAAAAGCTCTCAGGCTACGGCATCAGTATTTCTCTACCCTTCCATCCTGGTTTGTGTCACAGGATGTTCATCATCTCACTGCTTTCCGATACTTTCGCCATACTATGCAGGGTTGTACACCACATAGGGGTGTGTGTACATATATATTCCAAATATCAAAAGCATGAAGCAATGCAAGACTGCGTTGGAAATTTCTCTCATAAGATAACATATTCCATCTCTGGCAAAAGTAGGTGTTTTTTTCCACACACACCATCTCCCTCAATTTAATTGTACACAGCAACTCCCAGTTTCTAGTATATACAGCAGATTTTTCTACATTTTCAGCCAGTAAGACTTCTCATTTAACAAGTCTGACTCAGAAAATAACATGCCTATAAGTGTAGTTAAAAATAAACTTTTCTACTGTGGATCTTGAAATTGCTAAAGTAAGATCACCACCAAGACGTTAAAACAACTGAGAACTGAAAAGGTTACTCATTTGGCCTGCGCAGCCAAACCACTTACCGCTAGTGACGACGTACTAGTCAGTCGGCTGCCTATGTAGCTCTCATTAGCTGAGCTGGGGCTTCTTCCTTCAGTGGCACTGTGTGACATCAAAGCCCTCCGGAGAGCTCTCTTTGGTGTTTTCGAGAACGAAAACGCTCTTGTAACCTGAGGAGTTTGACCAGCAGTTATACACTGACAAAAATCAGGCTGCAATAGCTACTACAATAGAGGCTACCATTCATATTTTGAAACAACTGTTAATATGACTGTACCAAAATAGCCAGACATACCCCACCCACAAAGGTGATCTGACTTCTAAGGTCCCTCATTCACCCCTCTTCTCACTCTGTCCAAACATGAAGACAGCATGGTGGAGAGGGTGCAGAGGTTGAGGGAGGAGTCAAAACAAGGTCTGGTCAACTGGACTTCCCCATATCCTTTGGGTTCTGCAAAGTCAGGCCCACCTCCTTTATGTTTCTCTCCATTTGGTCTTCAGCAGCTTCCAAACTACAGCTACCTCTACAGTTTTCTCTGTGGAACAGTATTATCATCATGAACATAGTAAGCCTGCTGCTCCAAGACCGCTGAGATGGAGAAGAGATTCCTTCTTGCTGCGTGATTCTCTGCCACTCCTCTTTGCATGCCACAAACTTTAGCAGACACAAACCCACTGCATAGCCAACATGACAGAGCAGACAGGCAACCCCCCTCCCAGGCAGGTCCTCTTAAAGCAGGGCACAGTTCCTTAGCTCAGTACTTGGAGCTAAACCATGCACAAAGGAAGCCGTGTACAGGCAGACACCAGCATTCAGCACTTACTGTCCTTGTTACTTCAAGGTCTTTTTTTACTACCAGGACATGTATGCTCTACACACATCCCACTTTTGAAGGTACCTGAATTTAGATAATTGCATACAGCTTTAAAACTCCATTCAACGTGCTAAGAACAGTTAAAGGTGAGGGTTGTTAGGGCTTTTGTAATACATTTAAAAGATTAAAAATATTAGCCTAAGTTCCGTAACAAGACTCAGAAATGACCACAGAACACTTCAGTCTATACACAGATACTCCAAAATTACTCAGTCAAAACCTTAAACACTCCCCCCCCACCTCCTTTAAGGAGCTTATACTTAAGCGTTTTAGTTCAGATTACGTTTTTTCTGCCACTACTAAGTTCTACAAAACTCCTGAAACAGGAATACCAGCACAATTCCCCCACCAAAGGGGGTTTACTGTAAAGCACTATCTTAGCAATATCTTACCTTTTTCGATGTTTTCTTTATTGCCCTGGATGCTCTGCTTAAAGTACTGTCCATATCTTTAGTATTTACTTCAACTGAATCAGGATCAGCAGTATAAATGAGATTTTCCTAGAGACAAAAATATTCTTAACAGTTGACAAAAATCAGCATTTGTCAAAAATATCATTCTCTAGTTCATTTGGTAAGATTTAAAGGGTGTAAGTGCCATATTCCTCCATATTTCACTCCCGATACACAGTTAAGTGGGTATTTGCTTTCAGGCCATTTCATGTCTCATCATGCTGCTGACATGATCAGTTCACAAAAACACTTCATCAAGAGTTTTACATTTGTTTTGATGCAATTTCAAGTTGAGGATTGACCAAAGTAAAGGCAGTAATTCTGAAGTATACTTGGGGAGTTTCACAACATATATATCCCTTTGTTTCACTGACACATCTAGCACTCTTCTGAATTGAGATCTTGATAGCTCCAGCTGTCAAACATTAAGACTAAACCTTTGAGCTTAAGCCAAATACATGTTTCAGAAGAGCCACAAGTTTGGGCTGGGTTTAACTCTAGCCTGTGCAAAGCAACCTCAGGCCAGGTACTTACAAAACTTGGCAGGAAGAGGCAGGCATAGGAGTGGGAAGTTGCTGAGGGTTGGAGGGGTTTTTTGGTGCTGCTTTGGGGTTTTTTTTCAGGAAATGACAATTTACCTAAAAAACGTTCGAAAAAAAAAATCCTAAGGACAGCAAAGGTGCTATATGGCTACTCCTGGTGTCTAACAGTAGTTAAAGCCTTCACTGCCACCATGTGGCAAAGTCAATGGTAGCGCGTTCTCACATGATGCTACAGAGTTCTTGAAAGCCAAGAAAAGAGGGAAGCGTGCTTAAATTGAAGCTCAATTTGACATTTAAATCAGCAGGAAAGAAGTATTATATAGTGGGTACAAAGCAGTAGTTACAGAAATTATAACTAATGGGATTCAGCATAGTAGGTTACAATTTGTCAGCATATGATTCTTAATGTCCTGGGGCAAGAGGGAATGATACATTTATTATACAAAGATTTAATTTATATTAAAAAACCCAACATTTTTCCATCCCTTTGTGTTACATGTAACAGAAGATACTGAAGATAGGCAGACAGATTAAAGTAAATTAACACATCTGACTCAGTACTTTTTCTATTCGGTACCTAAGAAAAGCACAGAGCCAAGTTTCTTTGAAGTCACTATGAATGCTGAGAAGCCAAATGAAATAAAACTAAGATGCTATTTTGATTAACTACTTATCCTGTAACAAGCATGTATACAAGACAACCAAATATTGTACAGTAAGAGTACAACATAGAACATGAAACATTTCTAATTTAAGCCTAAGCTGTTTCAGTTACATATGCACTGTATGTATTTTCAGCAAATTTGGATGACATATGCATACACTGATACATAATTAGAACATCAGCTGAAAGTCTCCTGCCCTAATTGGAGAGGATATACTCTCCAAATTTTTAGCTTTCTGGCTGTGCAAAGCCCACACACTGAACTTCTAAAACCAGGAGGCAGCCAGCACCTCCTTTATTTCTTTGGTTTAAAGTTGTAGTCTTCTGTGTCTAGGAAGAAGATGCTGCGCATCTCTTATGGTATGGTATCCATGCAGGTAAGGTGTAGAGCAAAGAATTCAACCTAACAGAGTTAAACCAAATTATATGATTTATAATGCTGGGGTTGGAATTTAAAGATACAGCTGCAAAAGCAGCAAGCTGACAGCAATTGTTTAGATCTGCAGTGCAGGGTTTAAACTATTTATAATTAATTTGTGATGGAGGAAGGGCATGAGTTGCAATTTTTCAGTACTTATTAGCTTCTGTAGAAGCTAACTTCCAGGCTGTTTCCCTTTCCACCTTTTAACCACCCACTTGCAGACATCATAGCACAAATGTTTTCTGCTCTACTTCACCTCAAGCATGTCCACTATTAACAAGTTCTTCAGCTTCATGTGTTTCAAGCCACAGAAAGAGAAGTATTTCCAATCAGACACATGGTTCCAGAGCACTTACTGCATCTGCTTTACAAATGGTGTTAGCCACGTGCCGACACAGTGTCTTCAACCAAACTTCTTTAGGAGGTTCTTCCGTTGTCATCTGGAAACTGAGTAGCTTGTTGTTAAGTTCTGTAGGTGGCCGCACAACTAAGGCAAAAGCCTTATGGCAATCTACAGTTTATGAAAAAAAAGAGAAAAGGATTTAGGACAAAATGTAGTAACTTTTCATACAGTTCAGGAGAGAAAACTTCAGAAGAAATAACCCTCCATCTGCCAGGAGCTAGAGTTAGAGACAACATGATTTGGTGTGTGGATTTTATCCTGACTTGTGCAATAGCTGTTTTATCACTTGCAAGAGTGTCAAGTTCTGTCTGCATCCTTCATCAAGGGGCTGCAATCAGCTGTTCATGTAACAGTTGTTTATTCACCAAATCATCTGCATACTGTAGTGTCTGCAGAGTAGTCCGTCATTACTGGATTAGCAGTAAAGATCAATTTAATTCTCTAATGCATGAAACATTGGACATATCATTGCTTTATCAGGAGAGAACAAGGAAAACAACATTTACCCTATTTTGTTGCTTTTTCCTGCTTTACAAAAACATCAGTGCTATATATGACACATTAAAATTGTCAAGTTACAATGGCTTTACTGTTTAAACTTGACAAAGATTGCTCACTTGATAGCAGAAAATTAATCCACTGCTGATACTGCTTTATAGCAGACACAGTTGAAGCACACTAAACAGTTGAGAGAGAGAAAAACCAACCCACTGCCAATTCAGAAAAGCAGCATGGGAAAAGCAGTCCTTTAAAAAAGTAGATATACAAGAAGGTAGCTGACCTTTCCCAAGATCTGAAATTCTTAGCAGATATTAAGTGGTATGCTTAAAAATGGCTCCCATTGCCCAAGCCCAAAGTAAACTTATGCACTGCACAGTAATTTAAAAGTAATTCTTACAAAGAAAAAAAAACCTGAAGTACCTTTTCAAAATGCAGGTAGGCATCACATTTACTACCTACCTTCCTTGCTATTTCTGTATTTGATTGTATTTCTATGTGCAGGTGCTTCAGAGAACATAAAGCAGAACAAGTATGTCTCATACTGTCACCTACAGTCAAGTACCAGATCTATCTTTCTGGAGTATAGATCTAGAAACAAGTCTGACCAAACTTATAAAGAAGTCACCAGCAAGGCTGGATCAGTATTGTAGTGCAAGTTGCTCTGCTGTAGCAGTGTATTATCACTTCAGTGAAACCCCTATCACCTCTGTGTAACAAAACAGCCACAGAAATAAAGTCATTCAATCTTTCTTTTAAGATACTAATTACTGCATCTAAGTATCATTATCACCAGCTAAATGAAGATTTGGATTGATAGCAACAGCATTCATCCCTGGTCAGTCTAACTGCTGAAGTTTGGTTTTGGGGTTTTTGTTCTGTAAATCCAGACCTGTCAGGCATACTCTGCTGTTTAACCCACACTGCCATTTGGTTGGCTCATGCTAATGCCATCTAGTAGTTCTGCCAAATTCAGCATTCTGCAGCGATTCCAAAGAGCCAGAAGGTGTCAACGCAAGGGATTCTGAAGCTCATGCAGAGCTTCAAATGGGAGCTTATATAAAAATGACATACCTAACACACCATACAGTAAATACACCTTTATATTCTATCCCACAAGAGCAGACCGTCATCCTTTATACTCTGAACCACAGCCTCCGTTAGCTATCACGGCACTTCAAAACATACAGACCCTCTGTCTCCCTGATATCCAGCACTTTCTTGATCTGGGAGAGAGGCATGAGAACAACATGCTTGAGAGATGCAGGAGGCCTCGTGTGGCCATGCGGACTCTTGAAAGTGCCGATAACTTTATGCCTTTTCCTTGCAATCTGCAGTTAAATAAAAGACAAAAAGATTCAATTAAGAAAATCTATCGCCATTGTTAGGTTTTTCCTCTATTCTTATACCTTCTAGCATACAGGAAGGCACAGAAAGCCTTCAGACAGAAAAATACTAAGACTATTTTACTCTATTTGCACATCAATCTTTAAGGAACTCGCTTATCTATTCACTCTCTACAGTTCAAGTGGTCTAGCAATACTTTTTACTTAGCATCCATACACTCACCTGATCTTTTTTTTTTTTTAAATCAAGAGGGGAAGCAATTTTGCATTATAGACCTCAGTTCTGCCCCACATAACAAGCAACGGCCCCTTGAAACCTAACACAGAAAAGACAACGTCCATATGCATAAACCAGCCTAGACTGTGGTGTGTTATGTCCTAGAAATATCACAACAGCTGTTTGTGCACGCAGCCATCAAGTAGGTTTTGCAGCAGAGGCTGGTCAGTCAGGTTTTACTTTATGTAAAGTACATGTAAATTACCATGTGTTAGAGTAAGATATCTTGAGTTGCTTCTATATTGTACCAGAAATAAGCCAAGAAGCTTTAATAGAAGTGTTTTCATTTTCCTTTCCTTCCTTTACAAGAAGTGATGAAGCTGAGTCAACTTGACTCCCAGGAAGAGTTCATCACTCGTCACAACAATAGGCTTCTGTCTTGAAGTGCTGCTTAAACAGCAATCATTTTGGATTATTTTAAAGTTGGCCTTCTATGAAGAGTGTTCTTTACTGCTGAAGATAGTAACAAGTACCTTCATAAAGTGTCCTTTGCAACCTCAGTTTCTCCACGTGTGTCTTCAAAACCCAGTTAGATTAATTACCTTTTCCCTCCTAGTTCTTCCTAACATGCTGTTATAGTCTAAGGCATTCAATATGTGGAAATGCTTTCATTTTTTGTAGCCTAAGCAGACAGACCTATCCCAGAGGCCCACTATTCACGCATACTAAATAGGACAAAAGTTTAAAAGGACAAATGTCCTGCTGAACCAAGGACTCCAGCAGGCCATTGGTATTACTCAAATGTTTTTCTGAATAGCATTTTCTTTCCTAATATATCAAGCTGCTTTTAAATTTTTGATCACACTGCAAGATATTAAAGTATACATTAACACCTCTGAAGCATCCAGTAGTGACTAGCCTCTTGTGTTGGCTTACACAACAGCTAATGGAAAGGCACCATCAGCATGTGTTGGGCTATCTATCAGCTTCCTGTGAATAGGATCCTGCTTCAGTTTTTAAGTTATGCTTGTTTATATTCATGTGTAGTGCCAAGTTGTTCATAATTCAGTTCATGAGAAGTACTTTCATAGTCATCTTACCTCTAGGCAATCATTGAACAGAAAAAGCGTGACCTGCTCTCCCCTGTCACAGAGGTCATCGCCAAGTGCTACTGTTTCCAAACGCTGAACTAAGCTTCGGTGGGAGGACAAGAGATTGGCCTAATTGATAGAAGCAAAAAGCTCATTAAGCATTTAATTCAAGGGCTGGATTACTGCTTACTTACACCTTAACACTGGAAATCTGTTTAAACCACCACCATTGCATTCTAACCACACATAACTGCAGTGGGAGCAGACTAGTACAGGGTCATTTTCAGAGAAATTACTTACTGGACATCCATCAACTTCATAAACAACATCAAAGAACTGCCGTTGTGCCTCTGTTTTTCTTTTGTCTTCATTAATATGTCTGAAGGAAGCATATTATATATATCATCAATAGCAAGCAACAGTAAACGAATGCTCTGCATTTAAGACATGTAAAAATAATGAGGCTAAACCTTCAGAGATAGAATTTACACAGCAGTACTGGAAAATGCAAAACTCAGACACTCCAGCTCACTGAAGCATCCAAATACCACACGTTAAGCACATCAGACTTGGAACAATATTTTTGTCATGTTATCAGTAGTTAGTGCACAATTCAGTTAAAATAGAATTCCCCTTTCCCACTTTGAACTAGAGATAACCCAAAGCAGCTCTTCACAGCCTGCATTTTATCCCCCCAAGTTAGGACTGCAGCTCATCAAGAAGCAGATCTAAGAATAATTACAATTTAAAAGTTGTTGCTGTTAAAATCAGAAAAACATTTACCCAATTAATACAGGAGGTCTCATTGCTGGAGACATACGCTACACTTCAAAAGAGGTGAGACTTAAATCTAAACAGCTTCAGCCTTAAGCTAATTAACTCATGGAGCAGTGCCAAGAATAACTAATACAGGACCAGAAGAGAAACTAATCTTCCACCAACAGCACATCCTTTCAGTGGATGTATGCAGAAGTCAGTTTTGGAGACAAAAACAGTTCTCTTATTTCTATCAATTCCCTCCAGAATGGAAAGAAATAAGAGTTGGAACAGAACAAGACTCTTGAGGTTCAGCTTCGTGATGAGGCAGGGAGACAGAAAAGGCTCAGGTAGAAGTGCTGGGTAACAACACTGCAGGTTCCTTCAACAGGTCTGGCACAGAACACCAGGGTGACAACAGGGAGACTGAAGAACACTTACAATTATGTATACTTACACTTAGAATTATGTATGCTTACATGGAGACTGAAGTTATGGCAACAACACACCCAGAGCTATTTAGAAGGAACAGAGAGATCTAAATGTGTAACAGTATGTTTCACAGAACAAGCATCACTTACGTCATCACTTCCTTTAATGATTCAATAGCTCTCTCTAGAGTTATTTTATCTGGGTTCTCTTCTGCTGTATGCTTCTTAATATCTACAATTAAAAACAAACAAAAAAACCCACCCACGTTACAAACGCCTGAAAAGAAATAAGAAAATTTCAAGTTTAAAGTTTAGGTCAGACAAGATGACTGAAAACCCCACAGCTACCCTGGAGTCCAAATAGAAGCAAGTAGCCTTGATTAAGGAGAGAAGTAGGCTGACTAGCAATTGTCCATGCATCTCATTAAAAAAAAACCCCACTTGCATTATAAAACCAAATCCTCAAACTATGCAAAAAACCCCCACAAGATCCCACGCTGGTTTTGTTGAAATGCAGAGACAAGCAGAGAAGTCTTTTTCTACTTGAATTAGAATGGGGGTGCTATGGGGTATTTTATTTTTATTAGCTTGATCATGGTTGTTGCAAGTGGCTGATACCAGGTGGAACACGTGAAGCTGTAAGCCTTGTCAATATGAAGTGCTCTCTAGTTTATGCCAGCTGCAACTGAATCTCAATTGGAGTTGTATGTGAAGAGACAAAACTCTCAAAGCAAACTTTCCTGTACCCTGCAGACAGATACATGACCAAGTACAATCCAGCCAAGAGCACGCTTTCTTCAGTATTTGGTCTTGCTGACTGCCATTAAGCATCATTAACTCCCAGTACCAGACCTGGTTTATATGGTATTGCTAGTTATGACAATAAATGGATATTATCTTGGTTTTACTGTGTTCACTTTTAACCTAGTTAAAAGTTACACCACTAGATTACCATTTAGTAGTAGAGCAACACTAGGCAGCCTTTGAACAGGACGGATAAGGAGTTCAGCTAGGCTTTGGCGGCCACATTCAGGTTTAGCCTGGTTTATCTGGGGAAAAGAAAAAGAAGAAAGGAAATAATTTTAATTTTTTTTTCCCACACACACAGAGAAGTAATCAGAACACACTTTTCCCAGCAAGAACTGCAGATAATGAAGCAACCTTGAAAGCTGCATCACAGAGAAACTTGGGCCTCTTATGAATGTGTCCTGAAGCAGCTTAAAGGATTGAATTTCAAATCCTTCTTATTTCTGTCTCACCAAGGTGTTCACATTCCTCCAAACTTCCAAAGCACCATATTCTGCCATCTACTGCATTAAGTGGTTTACTCGCTAAACAGTCTTTATGTTCTACTCAAAGACTTAAATCTGCAGACACTTACCTTTAGGAAGGCATGAAACCTTGGCTTCTGTTTTTCACATCTAGTTATAGTCTCCTTGCTCATTTCGAAGAAATTCACAAATGGAGGGTATGTTTTCAACAAGTCTTTTGACTGAAAGAAGCAACTGTTACCACTCTGCTTTACATATTACATAGCATTGTACATATGTTCATATGCCCTGAGCCACACAAAGCTGCTCAAAGGCACATTTCAATAAAACAAAAAAACTAAGGAAGTGTTGTAAACCCATACACATTCACAGAACAAGTTTTTGCATGCCAGATGCCCAAGATTCAATGCTGCTGATGAAATGCAGACAGCTCTCAGAAACAGCAAGTACACATGTGACAATCTTAGGAGCTGCTCAGCAGCTCAAGTAGAAGGCAGATTGTCACCTAGCAAGATGGTGAGAATTGGACATTTCGGCCAGGTATTTCCTCTAGTTACTGCAACCACCTTTAAGAGACACTAAACCATCAGAAGCAATACCTTAGACTGAAAACTTCTGAAAGCCAGATACTTTTTGCCTCAAAACAATCAGGTCAGCAAAAGCACAATACATCTAGCAGGCTACTGAATGCAGTTAGTGTACTGGAGGCACTGCAGTCCCAGACCTAGCTTTCTTGTTCTATGTATTTTCTACTTGGGAAAACAGGGAGTCCTTATTCACCTATTTGAAGCTTCGAAGGAAGAGCAGAAGTTTCCATGAAAAGGTTATTTTCTTAGTTATTTACTATTAATCAGAGGTAGCAGACAGCTATAGTTACAGGAAGAGGCCTTTTTAATGTTGGAGTAAAAACCACATCTCAGTTCTCAAATAGTATCTATTTGTCCACTTGTAAGATGGGGTAAAGTCCCAGACACATTCAGTTAACATGGATTACAGAGACAAAGCATATCATTTAACTCAACTGAAAAGTTTCAACAAATGATACAATTATACAAATTAGTGTTCTCACTCAGCAGTGCCTTGCTTGTGTTTGCTAGCTCCTACAAACAGCAAGATAATAGCTCATAATAGCTCTAATGGATTAAAAAAAGAAACAGAAACTTACATATTTAAGAATGATATCACCAATACTTTTGCTTTCAGTCCAGTTAATCATAAGATCTTCCAGATCTTCCTGCAACACATGGAGGGATGAGGAAAGAAAATAAGATCATCAACTGCACAAGGCTGTAAGATGGGAACAGAGTTCTGCCAAACACATGTAATTAGCTGTATGTTTCCATGCTAACAAAACAGGCAATCCTAAAACTTAGATGATTTCATATTAAGCCCCTTCAGAAAACCAAGAGCTGAAGTTAAGATACCCTGCCTTACATCATTTTGAATCAATGCTGATACGCTGCTGGGCTCTGCTTGCACTAGCCAACAGAAGAACACTGCTGTGTCCAACATACACAAATAATTATTAAAAAAGTATACACACAAGACAGTTGAACCAATTCTAATTGGGAGCGCACAACTAATACAGGACTCAAGTCATAAAATAGGATTGAAATAGAACTAGCATAGATTTCCCTTGCTTGCTACACCATGGTGTCAAGGAAACCACAACCAAGCTGTTAAGCCTGTATCAGCTTGATAAGGATCAAGCTAATTCACTGTCAGCTAATGACAGGAGGGCACAGCTGAAAGTTCCAGATTCACCTTAAGGGAAACAGATTCACCATTAACAGTTGTTTGTTGCTGCCATTTCTTATTTTTAATATACCAGAGATGAAGGAAAACACAACCACTACATGTAGGCAACTTTGTCTACACTGTGTGCATCCCACTTGACACAGACACACACACACTCTACCTCCACCTCATTGGGCACATAATACCTAACACAATTAACTAGACTGTTTCCAAACAATTGGGAAAAGCAAAACAAGAACCAAGAAAACTCGAACCACTCAGTTGAAGGCAGGCTGCATGTGCCTCTGTTTTCAAAGCCTGTTGTGAAAAGCAGGCAGCAACAGACACAAGCTGGTATTTTAAGGAGATTTTATGACCATATTTGAGTAAAACTGGCATTGTAGTCTATTGTGAAACCCAGAGGTGGCTTCAAAGAGTGCTTGCGATCCATATCAAAATATAAAATAAAGCAAGCTATCTCATGGGGAATTCTAATCAGCTTTTAATAGGCTTCACTACCAGGTCAACTGCTTCAGGGGTTGAAGTGCAAGACAGTTTTAAGAGCTGGTAGTTTCAGACAATTTAGTCCACACCATTTAAAGAGGGAATAGTTTTTCCTATCATATGATAGCGTCTATATGAACACACCTAAAGCGCAGGAAAAGACCCTTTTTTACATTATTTCATGGGTTTAATTCCAAGAGTTCTTGCTTACTGCTTTAATAGAAACATGTATGTTATAAGCTCTTGTGAGAATTAGCCTACCATTTGATACAAAAATGGTTAAAAACCACAGCAGTATCAGCTACAGAAAACCTCCTACAGGAAGAGGCATTAATACAGGAATAAGAGAGAGTCCATGAATGGCAATATTAGTTACGTGTACAACATTCAGACTTCAGATATTTATAATTAAGCATTAGATCCTAAAGTGTACTCTGGATTAGCACAGAATTCTATGGCTTGAACAGTACATAACAGCACCAGGGTGAGTCTCCACCTATCCATCAGATACAGCTTAAAGCAGGCAGGAAAACATTCCAAGTCTCTATCAAAGCTTTCCATGCAAGGGAGAAGTGTCAGCTTGCCTTGATTTTAACGTGCACATCAAGAATATCTGGAATGCTGCCAAATATCGTCTTAATCTCTTCCTGTGCAAGGATTGGTCCTCCAAGTTGTCCTTCCTTCTCCAGCGGAACTTGAAATAACTGATAAATCAGACAAACATTGTTAGAAATAGTAATGAAAAATAGTAATGAAAGCAACAGTGTCTTCCTTCCAGATCATGCTTTCATGCAGTCACAACCTTGAGATGCTCCCATTTAGCAAGAGTGGGTTATGGAGAAGTGATTTTAAGATGCAAACACCAAGTTAGATACATCACTACAGTATAACCCACTTTCATCTACTTTTCTACTGTCACACATCTTAGAGTTAGCTAAGTAGGTTATCAGCTGCAAGGGAAATAAACTTCGTAGAAATTAAACTCTTTGCTACTCTGCTCTTCTTGCAATAAGTTTAAAACAAAACCAAAATATCTTAAAACTCTGAGTCACAAAGATCCTATTATCCAGAAGCTTACATTGTCGTATTTTTACAAGCCTTTCACGTACCCAAGCCCTCAAAATCCTGCAGATCACAGGCTGAAAATAATCATGGATGTAAACACTAGATGTCTTACTACAACTGACCCATACTTGCTTTAAAACCAGCTTACCTGAATGATTGTTGTTAGAATATCAACATAGTTACTTTCTGTCTGATATAATTCCTTTGCAACCTGCCACCTTGCAGACTGCTTCATTGGAAGAGGAGTTGAGTTTTTGGAAGGCCTTGCACAGGATTTCGGTGTTTCTGATGAAGAGATATTCCCAAAAGAAGAGAGCTTTATTACAATAGAGTCCCAAAAAACCAAGAGCAGCTCATCTTCTAAGAAAGGAAAAAAAAGCCTTCAGAATTTTTAAGCAGAGACAGGTTTTTTTGAGGAGTTTTTTTGTTTTGGGGTTTTTTTGAAAGCTATTCTGTAGGTTATCCTAGAAAATAGCTTCTCATTACAGCCTAATTACAGTACAACAATAATATATTATTCCTCAAAATTAACGTGAAACTAGCAGGTCATTTATGGGCAGGTCAGTGACTTAACACTAATATTTTTAGTAGTGAGCAAGGACTAGGTGCTGAACGTTGTTTATATGTGCATTATGTACAAAAGTACTTTCCTACTTGCACTTTGCTGTGCAAACAATTATCTTTCAGCTGCCTACTATCCTTGCATAAGGTATGTAGCTCAAAACCATTTATTAAAATCCATCCTTGGACGCAACACTTCTATTTCATCGTACATCCTATTAGAAAGAGACAGGGGAAAGACACAGGAAAGTCATTTCTCTTTAAGCCGAAGCCAAGGTGGACCTGGAACAGTCCATTAGTTTTAAATACTTGCTCACGTATTGGACCTGAGAGACCTGTGCTCACTCATTCTGATGTCAAAATTCATTACCATCAGAGTTCATATGAATTAAGCACTTGACCTGTTGTTTCAAACCAGCACTTTTTCTGGAACTGTCTGCTGGTGTTGGATTAGAAGAAACTTCTGTACCAGGGCTTTACAAGAGCGCTAGCATGCTCTAAGAAAGTTGGTCTTAGAGTAAGCTCATGTTTCCCATATTCCTTCTGAATTATCACTTACAAGCTGTGCCTCACTGACATTACTTATTTGACTTGTATACAGGGGCTTTTAAAACCCAGTATTAACTCCAGATACCTCTTCTATATGATGGAACTGGAACATTTTTTTAAAAAAAACCACCAAAACACACCAAAGAAATCCTTCAGATATTAGCTTTGGACTAGTCCCAAGTTTTGCAGCTTTCTCTCCTCCCCAAGAGCCACATACACAAACATTAAAAAGCTTTTTGATAATTAACTGATTAAAATCAGTTGGCAACTTATGTTCTTGTGAGGCTTTAGACATGACAGGGTGCTGGCACAAATGGCATTACCTCAACAGAACTTTTCAGAGACCTAGGAGCAGTGGGCTTTATAGGAGTTTTCCCTTTAACTGCTTTAGAAAAGAATCTTTGTCCTCCTTTCTCCAAGTATCCTACTGGAGAAGCTTTTAGATTATTTATTGTTAACTATGGTGCTTATTTGCTGCAGATTTTCAGCAGAGCACTTGAAGCGTTTCGGAGTAACACTATATTGTACTTTGTATTACCAACTCATTATCTTTTCCTTGTTTTCCTTCAGGTACAAATGTGCTTACTGTGACGACAAGAGGCAGCCTGGCCTCTGTCTGTGTCTGAACTCTTCAACTCTGCTTCTGCACACTTTGGAATGGAGAAAGCCTAGAATTACTTAGAAAATCTGTAGCAAAACCTGTAAGACTTCCCTACTGCTACCATTACCACTCGAACGGAGAGAGAGTTCTTCAACACTGAGAGTGCATCTGAATGACAGCTTTTAGCTGTACCTCCATTGGTAGTGCTTGACTCTGGAGTGTTGGAAATATCCAGCAAAGACCCAATTGAAAGCGAATGTTCAGCCGAGGGGCGTTTACGAGGAGGGAATGGCGACATGTCTGTTTCTCTGGTGATCTGTGCAAGAGTTTCTTTCAAACGGCGTCTTTTCCGATTGCTGTTTGGAGTATTCAGAGAAAGCAGCGACACAGACTTCTTAAGGCCAGGACTTTCTGACTGTAAGAACAGAAGATTTAGTTCAATGGTTTTAGCCACTGTGACCAACAAAGGTGGTGTTAACTGTAGAGATCACAACACGAGTCTTCTTAGGGAAGCCAAGGGAAAATAGCTGAACCTTTTTTTTTTTAAACTAAAACCCATGCTCCTATTTTGACTAAAAATAAATTCAACTTTTAGGAAGCAGAAAAAATATTCTTCCAATTTAGTATTCTATGTATGAAATTTATAGTGGATTATCTTATTATGCTTCAAAATATTTCTTCTCTGGCCCTACATGTACTATTGCATGTGCTAATTTTACCAAAACACATGTTGCACTGTATGTGAAAGATTGACATACCTTCTCAAATAAATACATGGACTCTCCAGCTCTGGCATCCATTTGAATGCTTCCCCAGAACCACTACAGGAAAGAAAGACAAACACAATAAAATTACATTACAGGGCTTTACCCAAAGTTGAAAATACTCAAAAGTTTCAATACTAAATGTGAACATGTGGCTTATTCTGAAGAAAAAAAATAATAATCTCACATACCAAGTATTACATAGCAATATTCTTTTAAAAAAATTGTCAGCACTAACCTCTTGCTTTACAACATAAAGTTTTTTTAAAGGCTCAAACGGAAGATCTTTCACTGTGCTTTCTTCCACCACTAAGTGTGTACACCTTTCGTCACCTACTGGTAAATATTGTCCTCCTAGATAAAAATAAAAGGCAAATTATCAAGATTAAAGAATATTAGTTAGTAGCTCACTTGATAGTTCTGCAGCACCTATGATTAACAGGAGATGAGCCAAAGAGCAATGAACTCTTCAGCAAGCCAATCAGTTTTTGGGCATCCATAACAATTAGCGTATTACCTGTAGCGTGCAGCACCAAAGCATACATTGGTAAGTCAAGAGCACACAGAGTTCAGAGGACATTTAAACCTCTCTGCCAATAGCTGCATATTCTGGAAGGCTTTTCTTGTTTCTTGGAAGAGCAAGCCAGGAATACTTGCCCTGAAGACATCCCCAAGCTAAACCTGTGTGTGTCACAATCTTACAAGTAGCTTTAGGTAAACATGTTGGGGTGGGAGGTGGAGGAAGCAAGACCAGCCAACTTGCATCTCTCTTGAGAAAGCCTGCTGATACAAGCTTGCTCCACTCCCATTTCTATAGTTCTGTTACATGCAACAAATCCCCAGCCTTTTGTGTGTTACAACATTACTGTCAGTGTGTAGTACAATTAATATCGTACTACACTATCTGAAAATGGAACACTTCCAATCAAGTGTTTTACACCAGTGATGATTTTCATATCAAGGTTGCAAACATTGTAGATGCTTTCTGGGAATTATGTGAAGATGCATACCACAGAGATGATTATGAAAACTGAAGCAGAATATACATACTCTGCAGCAAGTTTCCCAGGATGTCTTCAAGCATCCTATAATTACTTCTTTTAAAATTGTCTACTTTCAATCAGCCTAGGAAGTCTTCAGCAGCTACCAGAAGCTATGCATACAACATCTAAAAATCAATTTATAGCTCTCCAAGTTGCAGAGTCTTCAGGGTTTGTGATCCAGCATTTCAGTGTTGGTGAAGTATTTATCAGCTAGAAAATCATTCTTTCCATAGGTCAACTTTAATAAAAGATAACCTTGCATTTCTGTCATTTCTTCCATGTTAGCTCTCTCATCATCAGAGAATCCAAGGAAACTTAACATGCAATCCTGGAAGGGAGGAACCTTGAACTGATTTCTGAAGTCGTCATCAGCTGCACAGAAATCACTGGGAGAGGAAAAAAAAAGCACAAAAAGGTCACTGAATCAGTGCTGCATCATTGTTTAAACAGAATTTCTCAACACTACAGGCAAACAGGATGCAAGGTTAAGGTGGAAGGAAAATAAACACCTACACTTCATTCCTTTTCTCCCAAGCTTTGTAAATCCATTCAGCTTTCACGATAGGAGTACCGAGACTGACAGCAATCTACAAAACAAGAGCAGCACAAGTGGTACCAAGTCTTTCCATTTAAGTCTTTCCCATGCCAAGAACAATTTGTAATCTTACTTTTACTTTAAGACAGATGCTCCAAAAAGGGAATATGTTCCTTTAGGAACAGGTTAAAAATAATTTTTAAGATACAAAAACTTCAGTATTCAATGTGCATGTAAGATATCTCTGTTAATTTATTAACACTTGTTCACTGACGAAAAAACATTCAGTGTGTCTTTAGCATTACTGTTATCAATACTTAAGCAATATTTGGTTCTTGTTATTTACCAGCCTATTTCAAACTCTCTGCAGTTAGGCAATTTGTATTATTTAGATCTCTACAGATACAAAAAGCTCAATACCAAACCAAGAAACTCACAACTACAAGTCACTGATGTTAGTAAAGGAAAAAACAGCAATTTACGAACTGAAGTACAATTTACACATCTACTCTACGAAAGCCAAGTTCTAAAAGTTTCCATGAAGTACCAACTCAAGCTCACATACCCTGAATTTATCTCCATGAGTTGAGCTAGCCACTAGATGTGTAACTTTGGAGCTGAAGTCCCTTCGAATAATTCCACCCATATGATGGACCAAAGTCACTAGCCTAACCTGAAAAATAAAGATTAAATAAGTTTTCAGTTTACAGTGCAGAGTGAGACCCATGCAAAAATAGTTTGCAAAGCAAGCTACAGAAGGCTACATTAAACACCTGGGAACAGAAATGCTCCGACATGTTCATAAAACAATTTGTACCTGTCTACAGAAGAAGATACAGCTTATATATCAGAACTATTAACTTTTTTAACATTTAATACAGCCTTGCTGCATAGTTTGAGGAAGACTGCCTGAGTCACCAGTACTCCTATAATCAAACACAATTCCTTCACCTGTTCTCAGACACAACAGATTCAAGGTATACTAAGCTCATTGATTTAGTCAATTCTGCATGCAGGTAGAATTGCCAGAATTAGGTTCCTTAAGATTGTGATTTCTCCAACTTGAACCTAGCAGATCAAAGCTAACTATCCCTAACACTGAGCAAAGACTGGTTTTTTGTTTAGGTTGGGGTTTTTTCGGTCATTTCCCACCACATTTCACCATACCTAGGTATGTCAAGACTAAAGTCCTGGTAGGAAGATGGCATGTCTGCAAATGCTCTGAACAAGTCTTTAAGCCCAACCGATTTAAACCTGCTTAGTGTTATTCAACAAAAGTGTGACCAAATACATCTTGGACAAGGAAACAGTTTTGTTCCCACCCTCAAATATCACTGCCTCTGGATGTGCAATAAAACAAAAAAGCAAACAATTCATTTTGCTCCCCCCAGAGAGCTCTAGTTGTGGTTAAATCCCACAGGTGATAGAAGAGTATTGTCAAAATAAGCTTAACACAGTTTTATCAATCCAAAGGAAAGTGTCTTACCAGCTCCTCTTTCTTTCTGAATCCTGTGAAGCACAGTACCAAGTTCAACATACTTGCACAGTACAGTGGACGACAGGAAAAAGGTAAAGGCTGAAAACAAGAAGCAAGTTTATTAGTCAAAAGCATACTACTCCCATTCAAGTTTTAACATTACCTTGAATATAGCACTATGGTTCCTAGCATTAAAATGCATCAGATACTAGCTCAAGTCTGTCTATTCAGTTATACCTCAGCTCCAGACCTGCTAGCACATAAAGTACCTAGAGCATCCCCAAGTTCCACAGGTAGCACTCTATCCTTTTTTTCCTCTCCAGTGCATTCCCTCTATGTCACAACCTTTGGAATATAAAGTCCCTGCTGCAGCATCACTTGCATGCTGCCTTTCCTAAGAGCATAAACCCAACTAGCAGGTGAACAACTCCCACAACTACTGCCTGCCCGTGCTTTCTCACTACAGGGAATATTCTAACACAGCATTAAGAACTTGTTTTTCTTGAACTTCTCTTGCTAAGATTATTTATGGTTGATTGGCAAAGTAAAATAGACTTTGAATACTTAACACTTAGAATTCACTGCACCAGAAAACTGTTCAGCTGATTGCAACACAAAGCACCTACCTCTCCTTTTTGTGCACAGTACAGTACTACTGGAGGGCCAATGACACGACAGTCGGCTTTGCAGAGCTTGTTAAAGATCGGATCTTGGAAGTCTGACACAACGAAGACATTCTCAAATTCTGGGGAATCAGAATCTCCAAGTTCTTCTATTGTGTCTGTCTTCACATAGGGCACTTTGATTTCCTTGATTATGGGGATGAAGGGGAAAGCATTATTTAGGCAACATACTTGCACTACTTCAAAGATGTAAGTGATTTTTATTTTGGACCATTAGAAAAACGTAACTCAGATTTCAACAGACACAGAGGATTTGTGAAAGCTGAATGAGATTCTCTAGCATAAGAATAGCTATGAACTGCATCTTAAAAATATCTTAGGATAATTCCTGCTTCTGAAGAAGCCTTGTTACTTCAGCAATTTATGTATCAGTTAACACTGATAACACACTATTAAGAATATATATAGATAGGAAAAAAAAACACAGGAAGCAAAGCACAATACAGTGACATTTCAGACTGTCAAAACAGTTTAAGGAACTTCTGGATGCTATAAAGTAGCAGGATCCAGTTTCAAGAACAAGCTCCACATTGCTGAATAGCTAAAGAACAGCAGTCAGTTTTGTTCATTGCTTGATATTTAAGGGGTCTAAAAGTTTGTTCTCCAATTTCAATCATTAGCTGCAAATTTTATTTTCTAGGGTTTCCACATCAGGAAGTTAAGAGCCTCTTATGCTTAAGTTAAAATGCAGTTGAAAGAGAAGTAAATTGATCAATTATGAAGTCAGTTCATAGCAAAAACTTATGTGTTGACTTAATGTAAGCATGCAATTGAATGTCTCCATTATATTTCTATCCCCTGTTAGAAAACACCACTGATTAAGAGTTGCAGATATTACTTCTGCATTTGAGAAAGTGTTTGGAAAAGTGTTACAGCTTTAAGAAGCTATAAGTGACACTATCAGAAGAAACATTAGCATATATTGTGACCACTGTGACAAATTAATACCAATCAAAGCATGTGCACATTTCAGTCCCAGTGAAATACAACATGCTGCATGCAATCACATGTGCTTAATTGCATGACATACCATATGAATAATACTTTTTATTAGTTTTTCTTCTGATTTACCAGGACTAGTTTCCTTTATCTTTATAACTGGTACCTCCATTATCTTAATGGTCTGTGGAAGAGGAGAACTTTTAGTACAGAACTAAATTGGTCACTAGAAGCCTAAAGGCATACGATCTCGTTCTAGCAACTGTTTTATCTTAGACCCACGTACCTCCAAGGCTTTTAGAAGCTCCTCATGTTTCCCTGCTTCCTGAACCAAAACCACTCTTGTTTCTATTTGAGGCATTTCTTCTGTTTATAGAGAAGCAAGGATAATATTCGTATTTTAATAGAAAAATCCATGTTAAGTATAAAAAACAATCAGTAATATATAGAAGAATACAGGCAGACTTTCAGGACACATTGTTTATCAAGAACAAGCCTGAAAAAAAAAAAATTATTACCTCAAGAAGCCTGTCCTTTAATTAAGACAGACCCAAGTGACCATAGAACCTAAATTTTCTACTATATGGTGAAACAAGATCCTGCAATTTGTGACCAGTTCCCTTCCAGTCAAAGCAAGAACATGCAAGAAGAGTCAGCAAGGGGGTGGGGAGAGAACAAATTAAACCCAACAAGATTTTTGCCAATACTTCTAGCAGAAACAAATAGCAAGACTTGCTGGAAAATGGACAGCTGGTATCTCTGCTAGCTTCTGTGTTCCTGGCTGACAAAGTCTATCACTTCCTAGTAACTGCTCAGTTTCACCAAGGAATATTGGAACTCAAGTGGGATATCTTGGTCTTTTTAATCCATGTCCTAATAAGCTTTTAAAACATTAGGAGGAAGAAACAAGTGTTGTCTCCATGTCATTTGTACCAAAAGACTGCCACCAGAGTTTGGCTACTGCATTGCAGGAATAGAAAAATACCTTTGTTGTTGTTTTTTTAATGTTAAAATTTGATCTTGAATTCATTTCAAGCTCAAGACTATTCATGTCTTTAGTAGCTGTACTTCCCAAATGCTGGAATCAAAGCATCACCTGGAATTATTTACACCACTGAAGAGGCATCAAATGGAACTAACAGTTCTCAATATGTTAGCCAGAAGATTGTTTGATTTGATGGCTGTAGCCTCAAGTTTCTATAACAAAAGGAGTTAAAAATTAAGACTGTACATTTGTTGGTGAAAGGATAACAAACCAACACCCTTTTGGCTACCCTACACACAATTCTGTAGCTCAGCAAAGCACATTTGGTCTTTCAAAACTACCAAATGTCTACAAAGGAATCAGTCATTATAAAAATATAGGAGTCTTAAAACAGGCTTTGACCATTACCTTCAACATCCAAAACAGATCCAGGAAATGCAGACTCTTTGGAGGTTTCTATAATTTTTGAATCAAGAACAGAAGAATCAGCCAAGAGGCTCCTCCCAGTTTCAGACACCAGCGTGCTGTTGTCAGCCATGATTACGTCTTGTTTCTTTCTTCAAGAGCTAGAAAAGAGATGTGCTAAACTAAGTTACAGTTTCAAAAAGCTCCTTAATAGGAGTTCTCTGACTAAGGCAGTCAGAAGTAACTTCTGATTTGGAAAAAAAAACCCATTTAGACTTATTAAAATCACACTGATAGAGTAGTTTTGGAAGTGTGTTATGAGTCATGGAACTGGTAGAAAGAGCTGACAACAAACCTATTACAAAAATGGTTCCAAGCAGGCTACTTCCCACAGAAATAATTCATTTGCACAGAAAGCTGCAGAGAGGTACTTCAACTCTGAACAGCAGGGAAGCACTAACTCTAGTGTTAATTTTAAAAGAATTCACCTCGACACACCAACAAACTAAAAGCACTTGCTTTGTTCAGTAATTAACACCTCGGCCTCAAATCTAGTTTACAATAGTTGAAATGAAACATTAGCAAAAGAATTAGCGTACACAAAGCACCTTGCTAAAATTTTTCAGGTGAACTGAGTAGAGTTACTGTGGGTACATGAAAATGACTGCCCAGGGAGTAGAACCAGTAGTATTTACTCAAAATAAAAATAGGTTTCTCCAAATGCTTAAGAGTCTTTACAAAGGTAACAACCATATATATATATATATATATATATATATGATCTACTCTACTGTCCTAGGTTAACTATAATATAGTAGAAGCATCCATTCAGCATAAGATAAAGAGGTCTTCTATCTTCTCTCAGATAGTTTGACTGTGCTCTCCCCACCCACCCCACAAAGTTCTCACAAACTAGAAAGGCAGAGTTCTTATTCCTCTCATACTCTGTACATGTACAGGTCTTGTACTAGAAAATTTGTTCTAAGACACCTGCCCAACACACAGCACATTTCCTTTCGTGTGTGAAGCAAGGAATGTGCATTACCTGTGATTCACAGAAGTTGAAATATTTGCACAGCAATATCAGAAGTTACCTAACACAACCACTCTATATAAACTGCTGCAGCGCAATAACCCCCCGTATCACTTCAACTACAGTCATTCTCCTCATGACTGCAAACGCCCCTTTAAAGCGTACCCACCCCAATAAAGTGTTGGCTGAAAGAGGACTCAGGAGGTAGTAAAACACTCAAGAGAATACACGTACTATTTTTCAAGTTGTGTAATGCTTGGCCAATTACACAGCACAGTAAAAATCAGAAGAGAAAAAGCAATGGGTGCTCTGGCATCACAGCAATATAGAATAGTTTTTCTCCTAGAGTTTGGATCATGCTTGAGACACGGAGAGGATTCATGCCTTCATTGTATATCAGGTAAGTTCCTGATATAGCGATGAGCAACAATTCAATGCTACAAATCTACCATAATTCTGCAAAGACTCAGATATCAAAAGTGCCTCCTGGGTTGCAATTTTGATATCACACACAGGCTACGCAGCCTCCACAGAATTAAGCTTCCTAGCAGTAAGCCCCAGTCGCTCAGTCTCTCTCAGACCGAGCAAGAGAAGAAAGTAGCTTTAAACAGAACGAGTCTTTAAGGATCACCTGTCCAGAAGGTTATAAAGATACCACAGGGAATTCTTATACAATTACCACTTCTTTGGCAGTAAGGGTGGAGGGGAACAATTTTGGAAGATTTAGATCATATTATCAACAGTAATAAGCACAGCTATACATAATACCATAGTTTTTAAACTCTCTACTTAAAGGTATCGTTATTTTTAAGAAGCCTGGAGGCACCGATGCAGTTCCTGTCACACCTAATAGCACGTATGTGAACACACACAGAGAACTTCACAGTACTTTTGGGAGAAGACCATACTCTGGGCTGGCCACCGATTTTTGTTGTGGCTTATCCAGTTCATACATTGGGTTCCACTCTGGGCACGTTTTTAAAAGCACTGCACTTACAAGCGACCCCCGAACAGCTCGCTGAAAGCCTGAGGGCCACGGAACACCCACACACAAAACAGACGCCTTCAGAGCGAGGAGACAACGTTAAAACGTCCCCCACGGCACACGCTTCCCTCCCGAGGAACCGCCCGCAGCGGCCGTGTGGGGAGGCGGCCAGGTTAGGTACCTCCGGCTCCCCTCACAGCAGCAGCAGCTAGCAGGTGCCAGCGGGCCTGCGCCCCGCCCTGCCCAGGCGAGACCGCCAGCGGCCTAAGGAGAGCCCAGAGTGGTGCTCAGCCGCGGGGCTACCCCGAGCAGCGGCCCAGGTACCCCAGACACAACCCCCGGCCCACCCAGCCGGCCCCGCCCCAGGCCACTTGCACCCACCGCAGTCTTGCTCAGGCTCAGGCTCTCCCGGTCCCGGTCCCGGCCTGTCCCAGACGCGCCGCGCCCCGCACACCCGCCCGCTGCCGGCGCCCAGGACCGACCAGCTCGCCCGCCCCTCACCGCTAATGCCACCTGCCACGACCGACAGAAACAACCACCACCATGAGCCGCCGCCAGCACCAATTCAAAAAGCGAGCCACCGCACGAAGCGCGCCGCGCATTGGCTGGCAGCCCCGCCGCCCATCTGTAAGCTGCCACCTCATTCGACACCTCTCCGGTATGTCTCACCCTCCTCCCCTCCCCTTTTTGGACAGCGCTTCCACCTTGCCCCTCTCTGATTGGACGCCGCGCCAGCCGTTCACAGCTGGGAGGTTTCCCATTGGCGGCGGGGAGTTTCCTGGACAAACGAACACGCCTTCGGCGGTACCGCAGAGTAGGTCGGTGAATGGTGGTTGGGTGTTCTTCGCTGATTGGCTGCTGGAGCGTTTCGAACGCTTCCAACGGCCGCGGCTGAGAGGCCCGGATGGAGTGGCGGCGGTGGTGGCGGGCGGGAGTGGGCACCGGTACCCGCGGCTTGAGGTGCCGCTGGACCCTGTGCCGGGCCAGGCCTCACGCCGCTAGACGCGGGGGCGCTTTAACCGGCAGCCCCGTGGCCGTACGGAGATCGTAGCCTGTGCGGGAGGGGCTCGTCCCTCGGCGGAGACGCGCGGCTCGCCTTTCCTTGGCCCGCCGGGATCCTTCCCGCCGCTCCCCTCACCGTGTCCCGATCCAGCGCGTCATACCGCGGGCACAGCTGCCCTTCAGGCCGCCTTGGGGCACCGCGCAACAGCGGCGAGACATAGCGCGGCCAATGCTGTGAATAGCTGAGCCGGCTCTGCCGTGCCGAGGGTACTCGTGTGCCTGTGCATTCAGAATAACCGGGTTGTGGGGAGCCAGGGCAAGCAGCTGGCGGGAGAAAACGGCGCTGGCCAAGGTGAAAGTCCCCGCTCCGAAACAAACCCGTCATGCCAAAAGCTTTGCTGTCATTTCCTCCAGCGCCAACACTCCCTGGTGCAGAAGGGAATTGCTTCGTACGGGCTCAGCGTCACTGACGCCTGGCTTGCTGCATCAGCGTACAAAGAATGAGATGTATCTTTACAGGCTTTTCCGTTACTACACTAAGTTATTGCGTGCCAGGTTGAGTGCTTGGATGTTACTATTAGTTCAGGTACCTTCGTGACTGATGCAGCAGCCATTAGTGCCAAGGAGAGCCCGTGGACTTCGTGATTTGGAAGAAAAACGGAATAGGAAAAAGATGATAGGAGGTGCTGTTTAGGTGAAATTTTGACACGTAAATTAGGATTATTTTCTTGAGGAAGGGATTTCAGAAAGCCTGGAAACTAAGGTCATTACTTGACTCAGCCAATTACCCCACAGTCCTACAATTACTGTATTTGATAAAGAATAATTGTCACAATGACTTTCAGTCAAAACAGCCAAACCTGGGTCCTTTTGTCCCCCTGAAGTACCAGTTTTGACCATCACCTTCCAGGTGATGTTCCAGGCCAGAATAACCTTCACTGGCTTTTTCCCTGTTTGCTTCTTTCTTTGCACTCTTAAGAAGTCCTTTTCAGGGCTTCAGTTCCCTCACACCCTGAGGTTTCTCTTAGGTTTTACACAAGTTTTGCAGTATGGTTTCTGGAAAAGATACTGGGTGATTGTACATTCATTTCTAATTCGTGCTTAACCTCTAGATCCTCAAATCAGCTATAAAAAAACATGCCTGCAAAGACAGAACTATATCAGGGCTGAGGATTCACAGGTGATGTATGTGTCACTTCTCAGCCAAAGGTTTACAATAATATTAGTGATACCTAAATATTCAGTGCATAAATATGGGCTGACTATGGATATGGAGAATAGCTTGGCCATGAGCCATTTTTTGAATATTCTTGAAAATCCAGAACTGCAATCTCACACAGCATTATTCTGATGAACCCCCTTAAGGTATCCTTCCTGGGACTGGCAGAACTTAAGAGAAATTTTAGGTAGTAATCACTTAAGAAAAGCAGCTAAGATTTTTTTTAATCAAGTGCATTTATTCTCAGTAAAGTTTAGATCAGGACTGATTACAAAAGTAATTGCTATTGGTTATATGCCTGACATTTAAAAATCCAAGTGTGGACTTTATAAAGGGGCTCTGAAATAGAAACACCTGATTTTTTTGTTGTGTAAAAATGTAACACGCAGTTAAAACTTGCTGTTCCTTCCAGTTATCTAGACATCAGTACCCCAGGAGTGTAACTCTTCTTTAATTAGTAGTTTTCCTATGCAGTAACACCCAGGAGATAACAATCATTAAATGAATCCTGTCACATCATCTTCCTGAGAGCAGAGATCTCATTCCTTGTGGGAAAAGATGATGAGGCCACATGAGAAAAGCTGGTGGAAAGTCAAGAGGCCTGAAGACGACCTTGGGGCCCTTGTTGGCTCTAGACCTTGGCTGTCTAACAACCATTTCTTGGCTTCAGGGTGTGAGTTTGCACACAGACCACTTGTGCCCTAGATATCTTGCATTTGAGGTTTTGATTTATCGAATTTGTTGGTTTGTTTTAAAAGAAGGGAATCTTTCTCAAGGCAAAAGGGCATTTGGGATTTTTTTCAACCAACAGACTCTTTTATGCGCACCTGGAAAAAAAGTCCTCAAAGAGCTATTGATTCAGTTTAGCCAGAGCAAGGGTTTCCAGAATGTGAGGAAGCTGGGGGAGATGAAGCACAAGATGTACATGGGGGTCAGTGAGAGCATGAGAAACCTCAGGAACAAAAAAAATCCAGCCAGCCTTCTTATCTCTTGTTTCAAGAAATACGTAGATGAGACTAGAAATAAGTAGTGGAACTAGACCTGGATTTGCTAGAGCTTTGGGAGCACTGGTTTATGTTGAAGGAGACAGGTACAAATTATTGCACTCAAGGATCTGGGTGTGGAGTTCAGGGGCGGATGCTTGGCAGTGCCAAGAAGTGGGAGCATGCAAAGCGAGGGATGCAGGGAGCAGGGCATGAGGTCACAGACAAGGTGTGAGCACAAAATAATACAAGAAGAAATGACTGGGTGTACAAAGATTGAGACCAGAGGAATCTCACCTTCTGCTGCTTTCTCACAACGCTTGTTTCCCCACAGCCCTTTCACGTCCATCAGATACTCACAGCTGCCTCGGAAAATTAGAGAAATTCCATCTGCTGCTGTTATGAAAAAAAGGTTAAAGATGCTTGAGTGTCTTATTTCCTCACAAATTGCCGAAACTTTCTTCTGCAACCTTTAGCATCAGCAAGGTTTGACTTCAGTTCCAGTAAAGCTGGCTTTAAAGCTGACCTTTTACTTCTTAGAAACATATTTTTCTTTTATTACCTTTTCATGTCAGTTTTTAAAGGAAACTTGTCCTTTCCAGGACTCTATTTATACTTCTATGTGACTTTTTGGTATTATTAATTCATTTTTAAAAGCCATGTTATTGTTAAAATTAGTACTCATTCCCTTTTCAGCATTAGATTCATAAGGCATGTTAATGTGACTGTTTAAATATTTTAATTTACTGAAGATAGCCCTATGACTTGGTTTTAAAGAGTCATTTGTGTCAAGGCCAATCTCTACAGTCGTTTTATTTCCTGTATGTTGGGGATGAAAAAGACTTTTCTTCTCTTGGGTACAAGAAATGTTGCTGCCTTAAGTCAAAATTTGTTACTGACCTGGGGTAAAGAAACTCCACAAACCCCCACTCCAAAATAAAATTAGAAAATAAACTTGCTTCAAAAAAAACCAATGCCCTCCTGGAATTATTTTGTGATGCTAACTGGGAAACAGCAGAGTTTCTTCAGCCAACGTGACTGCATCCCCAAGTTCCTCCCAGAAGCACGCTGGATCCCGGAGGATCCCAGTTCCACGGGAGCTGATCCCGTTCACAGCCTTCATCTCCTCTCCACAGTCTTAAGGGCTGGGGGTAGAAGGGCGAACTCTGCTGGGACTCTGATGTTCCCGTTCCCTGCCAGCGAGAAGAGGCCACCATGTAAGTTTTCTGCCGTTGCCGCCCCCGGGAGTGAGAACCGGCGGGGTCTGCCCACGGGTGGTGGCCCCACGGGGCACAGATGCGGGCCTGGGCGCGGGTACGGGGCGGCAGAGGCACCGCAGACCCGGGTGGCCTTTGGTGGCCCGGCGCACCATGGCGGGGCTCCGCCAGCCCACGGCCGCAAGCAAGGCGGCCTCGCGTGGCTCGGCGAGGCGAGTCTCTTCCTCCGAGGGACCCGCGACCGCACCGGGGAGGCCGATCCCCGGCCGCTGCTCCCCTCAGAGCCCCAGCGACGAGGCGTCCCGGGCCGAGAGGAACGGCCGGCTGCAGCTCCGCGGTGCGGCCTCCCCGGCGGGCGGGCGGGCCCCGCGCCGGGCGGGGCGGCGCTGCGCGGGCGCGGAGGCGAGGCGCAGATAAGGCGGCCGCTACCCGGTGCTGGCACGCAGCTGGCGCGGACGGAAACGCCGGGACTTCCTCCGAGGGAGGCCGGTCCTGAGGAGGCTGAAGGCCCCGGTCGGGAGCCGCGGCGAGGCGGCCCCGCGCACTGCGGGGGGCGGCGATCGCGATGCGGGCCGCCTGGGTGCTACTGATGGCGCTGGCCGCCCTGTCCGCCTACTACGTGTACCTGCCGCTGCCCGGCACCGTGTCGGACCCCTGGAAGCTGATGCTGCTGGATGCCACCTTCCGGGCAGTGCAGCAGACGGTAAGGCGGCGCCCGGCCCCGCCGGCGTGACGGCCCCGGCCCTGGAGAGGCGGACGGACACATCTCGGCCCCGCCGCGGTGCCGGAGGCGAGACGTTCCCCCCGTAGCCCGGGGGCCGAGGTGGACCGGGACATCCGCCCCGCAGGCAGCGTTTTGTGGTTAGAGCCCGGGGAGGGGCGAGAGAGGGCGTGGGGGGGAGTCGGCAGCATCGCTGACATCCGCATCGGCGGCGGTTGGGAGCCGGGGCCGGTCCCCGCCGTACCGGGAGGAGGGACGGAGCGAGGATGAGACGCGTGGCTCTGCCTGTCGCGGTGAGGGCAGCAGGCAGCTGCGGGCAGGGCCGCCCCGGCTGCTCCTGCTGTCGTCCCGGTCAGTAAACCGGGCATGTGATGGGAGTAAGGCTGGAGGCCAGCTGCCCCTCGAGTCCGGTGCCGCGGGTCCGGCCCCACGCGGTCAGGTCGGGCTTCCAGCTTGCAGGCTTTTGGTCAAAAAATAAGTAACACTATCAGTGGTTTTCATGCTGATACATTGGGGGTCAAAGGCGTAGGGAGGTCTTTTAAACATGAAAACACCTTGCTCTGGAATTGTATTGCTAAAGAAGTCCTGATCCATCTCACAGGACACAGGTATGTCACATCGTGACATGTCAGTCATTTTCTGCTGTTGTTTCTATGCTGACTTGAGGCAGATGAGAGATCACAAACTTTTCTGGTAACAGCTTCAGCTGTGAACTCTGCTTTCTTCTAGAATGGTCTGATCTTTACAAGGACTGATGAGGTATAGCATTTCAGCATTTCAGTTTACTAAGTTTGTTCTGACGTACAGAAAGCTGCACTCTGAGTGGATGAGAACATCGGTGTACTTTCTGTGTACCTAATACACTAATTGTGGATGCTGGGAGGCATGAGGAGAGTGGACCACATGGTGTCCATGCTTCTGTGTTCTGCCTGAATAGCTCCTCTGGTTGTTGCTGTTGGAGACGGTCTGAGATAGACCACTCGTCTGAGCTGCTGGGGCATCTTCTCATGGTCCAAATGTATCACTCAATTGAAGCATATCTCTGAGATGAAAGGATAAAACCTGTTTGCTTGCATGCCATCCCCTGTGTCTGCTATGAGAATTATGCAGGCATCACCTACAATAGCTTCATGCTCCAGGAAAATCTATGGTTTGCTGTTCCCTTGCTCCAAGTGCACTCCAGTAACCAAACAGCAAGCACTCAGTCTGCCCATATGCACTGATAAGGGCAGACGGGCCACGATGCCCCACGGCATGCTGCCCACAAACAGTTCAGCAGGAACACCTGAATCAAGGCCATAACCTCTCACTGAAGGAGACCTATCTTTAGAAAATCATATGACTGTGGCTATATATGTGTATATTGCTATTGGCTCCTGTACACATCCAGCCTGTGTATGTGGTATGTGGGGCATAGTCAGATGAATTCTTCAGCTTAGAGGCTAAAGGGCTTTTCTTGGGATATTTTAGATGTGTTGCAATCCCAAAAGGAGCTGGCAGGACAGAGTCTGCCCAGGTGGCAGCTGGACAAGCTGGCAGGCAGCACTGAGGCACCCACATCTGTCCCCACTCTCTGGGGTGAGCATATCTCTCTTAGGGAGAAGCAGTAATTTCTTAGTTGTTTACATCTCTGGCCTTAGAAATAAGAACTTCTGCAGTGAGAAAAATAACTAAACAAGAAACAGTTCCTGTACCATAGCTTACAACCCAAGGAAGGAGTAAGGGTTCTACACAGAAGCTTAACAAAGTGAGGCATTAGAGGTGCCCTGAATCACACAGTGGGGAAGCCTTGGGCCGTTCCTTTGCAGACCCAAAGAGAAAACATTTTCCAAGTGTTCAGAAATCTTACCAATGCTGAGAGACAGCACAAAGTCAGGAACAAGTGTCTGCCATTAAGAAGGAACTGTGTCAACTGAAGCTAGGACTGTAAAAGTTAAGCATATTTACTTTGTTAGACAGCTTTTGTGTGTGTACATAAAATGAAGTGTGTGTCCTTTTGTAGAGCTCAGCATCTCCTTTCTTCCTGTACCAGCTATTGCAAGACCAAATGGTTTAACTGTTTTCTAAATGTGACCATTGAACTTTCACCCACTTCTGAATGTATTTTCAGCTTCCTACTTACTACTTTCCTTTGTAGGTTTGATAGCAGGCAGCAGTGCATTTCTGATTTTAAAATCTCTTAAGTGTACTGCAATCCTTTTTTCAGGAGCATGAATGAGGCTTCATGTGCTTCAAACACAATCCAGTGCCTTTTGCTTATTTTGGAATAGGTTTGTGAAAACTGACATAATTTCTAGTTGGGGATAATGTGTTTGTTTTTTCAGTGCATTAACAATTGCTGGCAATAAAACGTAAGACTGTCACTGCCTTTCAGTGTTCTAATGACAAGGTTTATTTCCTTATGGCGTTTTGTCTCAGTCAGCTGCAAATTTTTTTACAGGCTTGGTACTGACTCAGTGTCCTGGCTCAGTGTCCTGGCTCAGTGTGAGACACTCCAACACACAGTCAAGTATAATCATATAGTTAAAAGAAAATGCATAATACATATAGGGCAGTGCTGTGAGTAGGTTTCAGTACACACAATAACACTATTGGTGTCGTGTCCCCCCCATAATAATCTTAAATTGGTGGGAACAGAGCTAGGAAGAGATGGAGTGCCTTATCTGAGGTCACAAAAATTCCAGTGGAGGAGCTGGAAACTGAGCTGGGTTTCCAGAGCCTTGCTCTTGCATCCTTTGTCATGGCCTGTGCTGCCCCAGAATGAAAACAGAGAGCCTTAGACTCCAATAGCATTAATTAATTGATGTGTGGGAGCTTAACTGAGAAGGAAGAGTAATTTCTCCTGTTCATCTGTCTCAGACTGGGACATGGTGACATTTTTTTTTTTCCAGAAAACACAATTTTGGTTCAGATATTAAAAACTCTATAAGTGCATAGGCATACAGGTGTTTCAGAACTCAGCTTCATGGAAATTCGGACAAACACATAAAATTAATTACGGGATTGAGCCATAGGTTAAACCTTTGTTACTGTTTTACATCACATCCATCAAGAAGTGTCTAAATCAACATTTCATAATTCTGCTGTTTACAGCAGGATTGATACAGGCATTTTTAATTTCTTCCTCTAACCGGTCTCCCTTACTGAAGTAGAGACAGAACCTTATGTTTATTTAAATACGCTCTTAGAAATCAGTTATTTCTGAACATCACTGTCAAGATACTCACTATTCTGGTGTGTGGCAAAGGAAAAAGGGTTTTTTGGAACTTGGACAGCTGTTACCAGAGGTTTGGAAGGACAAATGTCTTGTCAGAGGTGCCAGCAGATAAGAAGTGTGAGCTGTATGGAGGAGAAAACTACTCCCATTTGTCCCCATCAGACAAGTGATTCCTTCACACTTTTCTACCACTTGCTTTAGGAATAAAATCTAGTGCATCGACACCAGGGTTAAAAAACCCAGTAATAAGTTTTTTCTAACATTTTACACTTCTTTACTCAGAGTATGTGACATGTGGACAGATGTAAATCATGGCTGTAGGCAGCTGAGTACGCTGTTGGTGATTTCACATGCACGAGCATGGTCTTGGGAGTGGTTTATGGTAAACCAGGTTGTGAGCTGGGACAGGTGGGTCTCGCAGCAGGGGCACCAGAGCAGACACTGCACCACGCAGCAGTCCAGTTAGCAGCAACAGGTAACTCCTGCTTCTGTCTACTATGAAAGCAGGGCATCGTGGGTGGGTAGGTATATGCACAAAACCCTGCATTAAAAGGTAATCTAGTTAACAAAGTGTAAAACAGTTGTCTTGGTTTCTTTTCAGTACCAAAAGACATTCATAAAGCTAAGAGCACTTGTCTTTGAGGACTGTCTTTATATAACCACCTTAAAAATACATATTCTTTACTGGGAAATAACACACCTGCCTCAAGAAAGGGTTCTATAAAATAGAAAGAAATAGACATTCACTTTTAAACAGGATAAACTGCCTGAAATCCACCCAAACCAGCATTGTTCTGCACACAGCTAAATAGGGAAGCGCTCCTGATTATTTGGTGCTAATCTCCACTGCTGACTGCAGATACTGTAGTTGGTGTTTTGGGCTCTGATGTTCTAGAAGCATGTTTTTCCAGGGGATGCCAGAATTGCCACTAGTGCCCGCATCTTTGAGGGTAGGAAGTGTAGCCTTAAGATGGTTCTGTTGCCCGATTCCAGCGTGGTTACTCATTTGAGTCACAAGTGAGATTTGGCTTCGTCCCAAGTAGTGCTGTATGCAAGAAGAGCCTTAGCTGTTTGCTTAATTCCCAATCCTGCCGAGGCCTGAAAGGTCAGTGCAAGACCTTGGGTCTGACCAGCTGCGATAGCAGCACAGGAAGCAGCTGATGCATTCGGCTTGTCTTCAGAGGCACGCTGCCTTTCTGTGCTGTCCGAAGGCGACCTGTTGCAGTAATTTCGTGGCTAAAGGTCAGAGATGTCAAGCCAGACAGTGTCAGCTACAGAAGTCGTATGAGGACAGAGAATTGCAGTGTGCTAAGTACTGCTAGGGGTGAAGAGCTGTGAGGAAAAAGAGCTTTTTTGGTTTAAATATAGATATCATTTTATATAGATACAGGGCTTTTTTGGTAATACAGAACAAACAGCTAATGGAGTACAGTCAATGAGGGAGGTAAGCATAACAGTAGTGAGAATTTGAGCTCCTTCATTGAATTACCAGTTGAGGAGCCAGTAGAAGAATCCTGGCAGTTTAGGGACAGATCTTGGTGATAAAGGTGAAGTAATGGTGCCTCTCTAGAGCAGCTCTTTGTTCATTCTGTCTGCTTTCTGTCACAACCCTGACTCCTCCTTTTTCTTGTTGAAAATCTTCTCCTACATCACTTAAATAGATAGCTGGTGGTTCTGTGTGATTCTGTACCCCTCACCAAAGAATTTACCAGGAGGAAGGTGGCAGTCTTGAACAGTTCAGTAGGATCTGAGTCCCTGGGTTGTCTCTACCTCAAAACCCCTGTTATGGGGATGTCCTGGTAAAAGAGACAGAGATTGTGTCTGTAGTGGTTGCTTTGCCTGACTTGTGGGAGAACTGGGGAGCGTTACAGTGTGAGCATAAATCACAGTGCTGCCAAGGCAGCCATGGGTCACAGGGAGCCAAGCTCCCCAAAGTGAAAAGCTGCAAGTAAGGTGCCGGGGAAGGACAGAGAACAGGATGGGGAGGTCTGCCCCTGGGTGGCAACATAGTCCTAGAAGAGAGTTAGCCAACTGTTAAACACATCATCTTCTGCTGGTAGTTAAGAGTACAGAGTAGTAAGATATTAAATATCTATTTAAAGTACTTATTTATAGAGAAAAAACAATAGTTTAATTGTAAGAACTTTGGACAAGCTCTTTGCCAGCAGAAAGTGCAATCCTGGTGCTTTATAAATGACAACCAAAGAGGCTGATTAGATAGATGGATAGATAAATACACTGCCAAAGATTCTGATAAGTGCTTGGCAAAAACACTGCTTACGCCTGACAAAAAAACCTAGGACTGTTGCTTTAGTGCCCTCGTGTACAAAGAATCTCTTCCAGGCTTTCGGGGTTTGGTTTTTTTTTGGATTCTTGGAAAGAGTGGTCTATTACAGGAGTGGGGAGAAAGGCATAAAAAGCATGTGATAACCTGCAGATGGCCACAGTGCCCTGGGGCTTAAAGAACAGGGCAGAACGCTTCTCAGTAAACAACACTAACTAGCCTTGAAAATAAAACAGTTCTGATTCCAGGGAACATGTGGTAATCTCTTGACAAAGAATGCAAACTGAAAGGGGAGAAAACTGAAATGGGATGGCTATTGCAGCACAGCCAGGCTAAAAAAAATCTCCAAAGAATGTTGTTTTCCCTGGTGGTATTTCTAAAACTGATTCCCAGCAGTTACCTTCCCTAGGATCAGGTCTGTAGCTGGTTTCATCAGTGGCAGCCCAACAAATTGTCTCCTGTATTATTAATAGATGTATTTCTCTTCCGTTTTCATACATGAGCTGGATTTTCCTGGGGGAATTTTTAAGTAACAGTGGGAGAAAAGCATGATCAGAAATTGGAAGATACAAACAGCCTTGGGAATTCAGCATTTCATCCCATGGGTGGGTACTTCATGTTTGTTCTCCCAGAGATAACCCAGGCAGTATAAAGAAATGCTACTCCATCTAAAAAACAGCAAACATTTGAAAATTTGGGTTCCCACCAAACTATCTCAGCAGTGTGACATTAGCACAAGTTAAAGCTAGAAAAGAAAGTCATTTTTGTAAATTCTTGTTCTGGAAGTGAACACCCCTCCCTTCTTGCGTAGCAGCCCATTGTTTTGGCATAGATTTATTTTTAAATATCAAAGCTTGTCGCTTTTTTCTACAGCAGTCTGCAGTCAAAATGAGGCTTTTTCTCTACAGGGCTTTTTCTCTACAGCACCTGACTGAAAGCCAGTATTTCATCAATTTTTTTACCTTCAAACTAACGATGATGGATTAGTGACCCGTAAGGAGCTGGGGCTTTAGAGAGCATCTTTGGCATGGAGACAGCTGAATACTTCAGAATTTGCTTTTGCTCTGGAGGGGTGTGTTTGCCCCCGTTAGCCCTTCCTTCGCTGTGAGCAGACACTCCTGGCAGAGAAGCTGAAACTTGGCACAGCAAGTGGCTGTGAAAACAGTACCACAGAAATACGGTAGAGACACCTGGGTCAAGCAAACGAAATCACCATCCTTGTGAACAGACAGTAGAAACCAGAAGGAGAGGAAAATAGAAGCTCTACTACAACTATCCATTCCTCCCAACGTGGCTGTGGTTCTCCTGGTTCCTGGGTGACCCTCCTCACCCTCAAGAGTCAGCATCTTTAACTCAACGCTCGCAGTTTTGTACCGTGCTACTGGTACCAGCAAAATTAAACCAGCAAAGCGATGGGTGTGTGGACAAGCCACGTGGTACCTAACAGCACACATTTTATTCCAAGAATTTGGTACCTGTACCTAAAATAAAAGGTCACAGCTGACAGTTTTCCTTATGGTAGTGGGTCCTGGAGGTGTACATTATGCATAATTTTACTTCCCAGTTCCCGTGCCTTGACTGAGGATGTGTTACCAAAGGCTTAGTTGATTATCCAGTTGTCAGCCTTTATCACTAGGATAGAAGGGGGATGACCCTCCACTGCTTTTTAAGGGCCAGTGTGGAATAGGAGTCCCTGCAGCCCTGTATCTCACACTTTACCACCCATTTGGCACAACCTAGGAAACAGGAACAAGCATGTAATACTTACTGCAGGTAGCACATGGGGAGCAGGTCATCACCGTTTAGGCTGGAGGAGTGCCTTGGATCCCAGTACTGTTTGCTGAGAGAATCAGGGTTTTAATCTATTTAGGGCAAGGTTTAAAAAAAAAAAAAATTAAAAATAATTTTAAAAAACCCAACCCACCAAAAAACCCAGTCAAAACCTTGGGTAGCCAAAGGGGCAAAGACCTGAGTGCTCATTCACAGTTGTCTTGATCCATGTAGTGCTTGTGGTTTGATTTAAACAACAGAGACTCTTTCATGGACAGGGTTTTGCTTTGATGGAGCTTTAAAAGCATTGGAAGTCTTTGATAATCATTCCTTTTCTAGTGAATATTCTAAGAATCTGTATTCATTTTCATATAGACCCTGCCCTTTGAACTGTCAGCTGAAACTTTTCATTTTAGGTACGGGTACCAAATACTTGTTAGGTGCCACGAGGCTTGTCTACACAAACCACTGATGTTTACATTCACAAGATCAGGTCATTCATTATTTTTGTAGTGTTTTATACACACCCCCAAAAAAGTAATGTGCTTTAATTCTGGGGGTGGAAAAAAAGAATCCCTAACCTGCCATGGTTCTTAGATCCTTCCCAATTCAGCAGTTAGATCTAGGACAAGTGAATAAACAAACATTATATACCTTTAAGGCCACTCCTGTTTTCAAACTTCTCAATCCTTGAGAACTTGTTTAATTTGGAAGCAGAAACACTTGTGCGTTGGGGTGGAACAGGAGAAATACTTCGCATTTTTGATACATTACTACCACAGAAACTTTGCCTGTCTAGTATTGCCTTCTGCTGGTGCTGGTTGGAAGAGCTTTTCAAGTCCCATCCTGGAGGAAACTGGTGAGATTCATCTCTTTGGGGAAGTGTCTTTCAAAGACAAGAAGCAGAGTGCTCATTCACAGTTGTCTTGATCCATGTAGTGCTCGTGGTTTGATTTATTTTGACAACAGAGAATCTTTCATGGACAGGGTTTTGTTTTGATACAGCTTTAAAAGCATTAAAGGTCTTTGATAATCATTCATTTTCTGGTGAATATTATAAGAATCTATATTCGTTTTATATAGGACCTGCCCTTTGAAGACTGTTGCATTAAACATCAATGCAGTAGCTCATGATATGCTCTGAAGTAACAAATCTCCTTTTTTCTTTTTTTTTCCTAGTGTCACCTGATTCACTATCTGAGACTCAGCCATCACTTGATAGTCCTGAATTATTTGATTTGTACCTTTGACAAGCTGAAGTCTGTCTCCTCTGAAGACATTAACATCACAGATGCTGTTTTTGACGGTGTGGAAGTCAGAGTGTTTGAACCTCCTGCAAAGCGGGATGAAAAGCTCAAGCGCAGCGTTGTTTACATCCACGGAGGTGGCTGGGCCTTGGCAAGTGCAAGTATGTGTCTATCAGTAATTAAATAGGATTCTGATCTGCTTTTCTCCTAGCAGGAGAAGCCAAAAGCTCTTCTTCCTGCTAGGGATGACAGTTTTGCTAAAACATACCTGAATTCAGTAGTAATCGTCTCTACTCGGGAATATCAGTTCTAAGGATGGAAGTCAGGATGAGGGGGAGATATCATGAACACATTCAGCAAAAATCCTATCTTATCTGCACATGAGCTGTAAAAGGAGGAAAAAAATTAATTTTGTTACATCCTGAGAGGAAAAAACAGCTTATTGTTTAAATTCCTGAGATGCCTGGATGGGCTGATTGGGCCAGTTCTGTTTTCTGTGGTGATGTGCAAGTGTGGATCTTTGGTGACCAGAATCAGTGACTGTAACAGCACTGCTGGTGTTTGGCTCTTAAATAACACACACTGGGACATACGTGTACCTGATCACAAAGGGCAGCGTGATGAAGGATATGGGCAGAGGTCGGTTCCCATCCCATGGTCTGGCCACCTCCCTTGGGGGATCACTGCCACCGCTAGCAGGAATTACCTTGACAATTAAATGCTCTTTACTCCAATTAACGTGGAAGCCACAAATGGGACGTGTAAGTTATGTAAGGTATAGCTATCCACAACGACAAGCTGACCACCAATCCTTCCACATCATACAGGAGGAAAAAAGCCTTGGGAGGAGAAAGGGCGTGCAGTTCTCACAGCTGCTCCAAGATGCAGATCTGAAGTCTTCCCCTGTCTCCTTCCCCATTGCTCCCATGACAACATGAAGTCCATACAGTCCTGAAGCATTCTGTGGCTTCATCTATAGGAAAAGGAATATTAATAAGGGTTTCCAAAATGTTCTGAAACAGAAATAGTATTCATTGCATTTGGACTACAGATAAGCCACTTAGACTGTGATTTAAGTGAGATTTAGGTTCCTAAATAACTTTAAAATCTGGCCTTCACATGCCTTTGGAAACCCCAGTCTCTCTGTCCTACAGTGCTATAGCAGTTTAAAGTTTTGCTCCTCTTGCTATAGAAGAGTTGTGCTTTGGATGGGTTTTCTTAGCCCTGCCTGAGGGATGTTTGTTACCATCCTGCCTACCTCCTTGGCTCTGTAACAGTTTGCATATGACTCTTGTTGTGCAAAAAGTGTCTATTAAATTATTACACTTTGTTTGATGACTGTAATTCGGCATTGCTGGGTGTTATCCTCAAGTCCAAGATGTAGAAGTTAATGGCACAAATATTACAGCTAAATATTAAATTCTAAGGGTAGATACTTTAGAAAACAATCAGTGTCTTAGTATATTTTATAGTACCGGGAACCAACAATTAAGTAACTGGAAAGGAATAAAATTAAAGAAAATCAGTCCATTGATAAATAGGATAGCTGTGATTAATCCTCCCTTAAATAAGTAGTTCAGTTGACATTAATAAGGCAGCTCATTTGAATCTGAGCAATACATGCTATAACAAAATGAACAGCAAGCAGTGACTCATACAGTAATAACTCCCTGGATGCTAATGCCCCCTAGCCACTGGGTACCTTAATTTTTCCCCAACGGAGAGAATTGTGACAGGTAGATGAAGTGACAAGCCCCAAGAAACAATGGGAAAGCAAGCATTAGACTGCAGGACATCTCAAGGCAGGAATTACTTTCCTTCTGCTACAATATGTGTTTGGCTCTTTATCTGTTGCAAGCTGATCTCATTTACTTTGCTTATATTTCTATCGTGCCATTGTTATTTTCTGAGAAGGCTTACGTTCAGCTTTGTACCTGTTGACATAAACGGACTTGTATGTCCCTAACACCATGTCCTCTCCTTCCAGGAACAAGCCTTTACAACAACCTCTGCAGAATCATGGCCGAATCTCTCAATGCTGTCATTGTCTCAGTTGAGTGAGTAATCCAAAACCGATCAATTAATTTTAAGGTATTAGAGATATGCAACATTCTTTCAGCTTTTTCCCTTGTTGTCAACTTGCCCATAAGTCTTTTACTTGGACACCAATTCATATGCCAGTCTGATGTTTTTAACCTTTTAAAGTTACAACAAACTGGAGTGATAGCAAAAATTCATTTGGGCTTTTAATTATTTTAGAAGGCAGAAATATGGGAAATGAAAGTAGGATTTAATTCAGTTGGAAAATACTAAAATGCAAATTTTAGTGCCTGTTGCAATATCAGGAGTGCGACTAAGGTCTAGGTCCCTTCTAGTGCCAACTTACAATGCTGGAAATTCTTGTCAGCTTTAAAAACAAACACATTTGGGTAAGATACATAATGTGAAGGAAGACTGAACACAGGTCTGTGCCTCCCCTTGTAGCAAGAGGGATTTTTCCCATCCTCAATGGCTACTCCCACAAGGTATTTTTTTACTAAATATATTCATACAATATAATTTAAGATAATATTTAGTATTTTAAAATAATACATGTTATTTAATGTTTTTATATATATATATACACACCGAACCGCTCTCAAATCTGTCTATAAACCACAGCTTCTAAGTCATACTGAGCAAGAGTCTGCAGCATAAAAGTTATGAAATCGTTTTACCCCTGCTCATTAAGCAGAATACACCGTGGAGTCTGGCAGTTTCCTGCTGCTCTCTCAGTCTCCCACTGTTCCAGTCATCTCATTTAAGCCTTGTGCTCCACTCAAGAGCAGATGACTGCCGGGGTTCCAGACAACAGAGAGGCAGGGCTGCTTTTTTAACAGACTGAACAATCCTAAGGTAAACAAACCTCTTGACTAGTTAACTACATTACCTAGGTGACTCCACCCTGATAGGTACTTTTCCCATGCTTACTGTCAACTTCAATATTTTCTTTTGCAAACCAAATAACTTGATAGAAGTACTCCAGTTTCCCACCTGCAGCTGATTACGTACCAAGCTCCGTGATCTAATTGCAATTTAATTATATGGAGTTGCTGTTATTCACTCAATACATATTACAGTGTACTTTACAGGGTTGCTTTTTTACTACCTTGTTATTTATTAGTAGACCTGATGAAAAGTAAGAAAAAGCAACTGTTGGTTATTCCAGTTGAGCAGCAATTACAGTATTGCAAAGTTCCTTATTATTCCTTTTCTGATTGATGGTGGTACAATTCTGCCTCTTCAAGTTATGGTTTACCTCTTCTCCTTAGTGATTGTATCTCTCAGTCAAAGCGTTTGTACCCAATTAGCAAAGTCTAATTAGATCTCTCATTGGTTTAATTGCACCTCTTACTTTCATGATACATGCATGGTCTGTTACCCAGTTTTGCTAGGAGTTCCCACAGGACTCCCTTGTATTCCTTTGTAGTTGATGCAATAAGTAGATTGCTTTCTGAAAGTAGGTCAGATTTGGAGTCTGAACACTTTCTGCATAACCCAAGTTTAACATTTATTCTGCATATGTAACTTTTTTTTATCTTAGATTCAGGAGAAAATGTTTTGCACAAGAAAACTGGATTTTGGTTTGCTTTTTTGCTCAGTTTTACTGAGACTATGTAAAAATCTGTTGATTGGAAAGCTACAAAGATAAGCTTTATACCATAAGGGCTACTAACAACTCTTAGATGGCAAATTATTCAGTAAATATGAACAGACTTCTACACATTGATTTCAAAACTGAGAAAATCTCATGAAGGGGATTCAGCTGCTGCCTGTTCCTGGGCAGACTGTTTGCTCCTTACATTCAGTCTCTCCACCTGTGCAATGGGTATATTCCTGCTCCACCCCTCAGCAAAGGAGAGGAATTAGTGCATCTGTTGCACGGGAGTACATTGGTATTCCTTCCTTCCTTGGCTGTTGTTTGTTTCTTGGCACAGAGGTGTAGCAAGGCTCATCCTCTTCTGAGCAGAGGTAAAAACTGGGGAAACAGAACTCTTTGATGTTTGGCTCAACAGAATTTATTAGGCATATATGAATATTCTCTTTTGTACTAGGTAAGGTGCAGATTTGGATCAAAACCATGCTGAGTGTAATGACTCCCTTGCCAAGGATGCTTTAAATATTCATTCATTTTTGTAATGTGCGATTAAATCCTCTGTTAGGAAATCCTAGGGAAGCGCTGCACAATTTTATATGATCTTGGTGTTATTCATATCTAGTAGGTTCATATTAATCTTTCAGAGTTGGAGCATTAATTATAAGATTAGGTCTTACATAAGTATTACACACCTTATATTTTTCCCATACAACTTATCCTTAATTTGCCATTAAGGAATACCTGATAGTGCCTATTAATCCTGAAAGAGAGATACACTCACGGTAGTAATTGTTTCTCCCCTCTTTTCTCTTGCAGATACAGGCTAGTACCAGAGGTGTGCTTCCCTGAGCAATTCCATGATGCTCTTCGTGCTACGAAGCATTTTTTGCAGCCTGACATCCTGGCTGAGTATTCAGTTGACCCAAATCGAATTGCAATTTCTGGCGATAGCGCGGGTGGAAATTTGGCAGCCGCTGTGTGTCAGCAGGTAACAGCCAGTGTGTGTCATCTATCACACTGCAGCGATCCCTAATTCAGTGATGCATGTAGGTTGGCAGGTTCTTTGTGCTGCGTCATCATCACAAGGTGATGTGCCAGCCCGAAAGAATGATAGAAAGCCAGCATCTTGTCACTGTACAGAAGAAAAATGAGTCAGTCACAACATCATTCGCATAGCTTGCAATGTCTTACTACAGTTTCAGGTTGTTTATAGGCCAGATTTTAAGAGCAAGCAGCTAAATGACTATTTTTACCCCTTGCACTGGTGAATTTTTTATTTTTCTAAGTAGGTAACTAGGTACATGCATAATTTATCAGTTGAGATTCCTATTTTCAGAGGCTTGTCTCTGAAAATATGTTTTTATTTCTTTCAAACACAAATGAAGGACAAAAACTATAACAATTGAAGCTTATTTCTTCTGTGAAATTGTCTTCCTGTAGCATTTCACAATTTTAAGGAAATTTCTCTTGTGTATCTGCAGTTTAAATGTAATCTGAATTTAATCTAGTAAAGATTTTAAAGGCAGCCTGGGGCAAGTAATAATATCTTTCATGGTTGAGTGAAATAATATTATTAGCTTTTTTTGTACTGCCATAACCATTGGTGATAAGAAAGCAGATACCATGTTCAGGCAACTGATTACCATGACAAGCTTGCAATATTGAATTAGGGTGAAACAATTAATAAGGGATAATTACACTAAAAATTCAATATCGAGGACTGATAAATTTAATGGATTTATGTTTTGGAAACAGCAATCCTAGCTTGTTTCCCTGATGTGTAACTCTCTTTAAGTTGGTGATGAGGGACTTTCAGGGAGAAGTTAAAGACACAAAGATACTTAAGCCTGGAAAAGAGGCAGGCAAAATATGAGAGAGAACTGCATGTCTTGTGTAGAAGATAAAGCAATACAAGTGTTTGTTGATTCTTCCAGTAAAAGAATTAGGGGGTACCAAATCTCTAATTGGTAGGCTGAAATCAAATGTGGATGGCAGGTTCAAGTCAAACACAGAGAGGTGCTTCTGCACACAATGAGCCTTTGCTAGAAAATACTCTGGATGCCAGGAGTGTGTAGATGCTGAAAAAAAAAATTGGGTAAATCCATCGAAGAAAAAGCTGTGAAAAACTGTTAAAAGCAAGAATAGATCCTTTGATTCAGAAAGTTCCCCAGTTTCAAACTGTTAAACTGGGAACTGCGTTAGCAAAATGCTGCTTTACACATTTTTTTTTCTTCTTATAAAACTCTTTTCTTCAATAAGCTTCCACCACAGATTTCTGTGGAATCAGACAGGATACAGGTCTGCCCCAATGGCCATTCTTAGAAGAGAAGAAAAAGATAATATTTTAGCCAGAGGAGTAACATTACCTGCCTAAGAGAAGAATTTGGCCTAAAAGTTGTCAGATGATGATTGCTTGTATGAAGTTCAAGGTTGATACTGTAATGCTTCTTTTCTTTATAACATAAATTCTATCCTGCATTTTTCCCACAGCTTAGCAAAGATGAACATTTGACTGTCAGACCAAAACTGCAGGCCTTAATTTATCCAGTCCTTCAGGCATTTGACTTCAATACACCTTCTTATCAGCAGAACATGAATATGCCTGTTCTTCCTCGTTACATCATGATCAACTACTGGATAGATTATTTCAACGGTAATTACGACATTGCTCACTCACTGCTGATTAACAACCACACTGCTCTTGACGTTGGCCAAGCTCTGTCTTTCAGAGGACGTCTGAACTGGACGTCTCTGCTGCCTTCATCATTCAAAAAGAACTACAAGCCTGTGATACAAACCACAGGCAAGGCTGAAATCATCCAGGAGATCCCAGCGCTGCTTGATGTGCGAGCGGTCCCACTCCTGGCAGAAAATGAAATCCTGCAGCTGCAGCCGAAGACCTACATCCTGACCTGTGAGAACGATGTCCTGCGAGACGACGGGGTGATGTACGCCAAGCGCCTGGAGAACGCCGGCGTGGAAGTCACGCTCGATCACTTCGATGACTGCTTTCACGGCTGCATGATATTCACCATTTGGCCTACTGATTTCTCTGCGGGCATTCACACCAGAAACAGCTATATCAAATGGCTGGATGAAAACCTCTGACCAGAGATACCCCTCTAGAAGACACGGAGTGCTCAGCTCAGGTGTCTGCTCTTGCTGAAGAGCAAAAAAAAAAGTGCACTTTTCCCAGATTCAGACTTCATCCCTGCAGCTGCTGGGGGTTACAGACCACTAACTACAGCGTTTGCTAGCTTGATTGGCCTTGCTCAGTAAAGAAACACTTTTTCAAACTTTGCTTTATTTTTTTGTCCCCTTCTTTCAGGTGACTACTGCTAAACACAGAAATGTTGAGCAGGGAGATCAGCATTCCTGTAGCATTCTTAACTGGCTGCAGCTTCCAAGCTTTGACTCTTCATTAGGCACAAAGGCCACAATTTTTAAATGGTGTGAGGTGAAGCCACACTCCTACACCTACATCCGAGTATGTAAAACTGGGAGATAGTTTTCAACAGCGGTGACCACTTGCTCCTACTTTCTTTGGCATCACTCCCACCTTCATGGCAGAGCCATGCATTTGAATATCAAGCATGGATTTAGGTGTTGGCTTTTGGGCACGTAGAAAAATGGGTCTTTTAAATTAAAAAAAAAAAAAAGAAAAGAAAAAGCTCTTCTAGGCAGTTAAGATGCTGCTAGACAAGTCTCCTAGCCAAACATGGAATTCAGCTTTGGAATTTGGTGTTTATTGCTTTATAGTTATTTATATTTTATAAAAGCACAGGACTAAATATATTTTCAGTAAAAAGTATTACAGCATACGTACAAATATATAGGATAAAATACTCTGTAGCAGCAGAATCCAGGTTATTTATGTGGGTGAACTTCAAAGCTGACTACTTATTTGGCTAAAGAACGTTTAAAGCCTCAGCTTCATGACCTCCTTACAGACAATACTGAGCATACTAAAAAAAAAAAAAGCTAATCTACTGTGTGGTTTGCACTAATGTTTGTAATTATTAGTAGTTTTTGTTTATTTTCTTTTGTGCTTGTCATGTTTGTTATATTTTGTGCTTCCTAGAAGGAGGGAAGCAAGCAAATAGAAGTGGGCTCTAATCTATACTGAAGATGTAAATCTGAGCCTTGCAGTTGAATTTTGTCTGTCTTGTAGACTGACCCAAAATGCTAGGTAAGATGATGTCACTGTTGTGCAACAAATCTCTACAGTTTGAGCCAGGCAGGCAGGACAAGGAAGTGAAACCACTTGCAACAGCGTATGTTGTCCACATGTAGAAATGAGGGTTGTGTAGAAAGCTCAGTGTTTCTAGCAAAGATAAGAGAATGGCTGTCCCATGACTAAACTAGTGGATTAAACTCATCCTCAGGTTTACCACAGGCTTCTTGTGGGAGCTTGGGAGAGCAACTTCACCTCCTTATGCCCCTTTTTCTTCTGCAAGAGAGGGAGCAGTAATTTCTTATCTCTCAAAGGAGCTGTGAAGCTGAGCTCACAGGCATTGATGAAGCACAGGGATGTGATGGTGATCAGTAGGTACTGCTCCCATAGCTTTTGACTTTCCATCCTTCTCTGATAGCTGTCTCGGAGCAACCTGTCCCACGATGGGTCCTCCCAGTCAGTTAGCCCATTGCCGTCCTGGCTCCTGGAGCGTACGGTGAGGCTTCTTGGCCATTGGGACACCATGACAAAGGCAACTTCATTAGAGCATTCCTTATGGCAGGATTTGGAAAAGTTCTTTGAAATAAAGCACAAGGTACGGGTAGATCAAACAGCCTCCTGTCATTTAAAACACATACAGAACAGCCTGCTCCCACTGGTACTTAAATTAGAGAAGGGCTCTGTTGAACTCAGCCCCATGTAGATTCAGTGGTTCAGGCTGAAACTCATTTCTGGGCATAGGTTCACATGGAGGTCACAAGCCAAAGCTTTTTCAACAGCGGCTTAAAGTCATCTAACATCTAGATCGTTGCAGAGACTTGGGGGAATTAGAGCAGCCGAGTGGCAGTCTGAATCAGAACAAATTTTGATCAAGATACCCAATTAAGACTGCAAAAGGCTTCAAACATTTTTTCTGGATTTAAACCACCTTTCCTCCCTTCCTCCACAAATGCAACTTCAGCAGGTACAATTTACACTTAAAACAGCGTGCAAAGTTATGTCCATTCAAAACTCAAATTACTTATCTGTTCTGGAGCCCTTTCCACTGCATGGAGACAGCTCCATTCCCTGACTTTAAACTATGCCTTGAAGAGTGAAAAAAAAAAAAAAAAACCTAAAAATCATTACACTGAGTTGCAAAAACAGGCTTCATATTAGCTTTCCCACTTAGAGAGTAAACCTGTGTCAGAGAAGACATAACTTATATCCTGCTGCAGTCATTAAAAATAGTATTAACTGTCGTACTGGAAAAAAAGTGGTTAATATTCCTATAAATTCTATAACAATTACGTTTGCCTGAGAGGTGTCTGCAAAGCTTTAGGTCAGCATTTGTTCATATCTAAGTTACAAATATCTGCTATGAAGCTATAATATAATTACTGCTGGGATTTTTTTTTAACTGAAATGAAACGAGAGCTGGAATATATATTCCTGGAGTTGGCTGTAAATTTCCTTCATGCACTGAAGCACATTAAAAGTCTTGGCACAAGAAATGGTAGTAAGTATATAACTGGACTGAATGTGTTTACTAAGTCATCACCAGCTTGACATGACATCCAAGATTGCAGCGCAACTTGGGTGAGATGTTAACAGTGTTAACTAGTTCTGTCTAAATACCTTGACTACTCTTATCATGCCTCTATATGGTTTTAATACATGATAGTCTCAAAGATACCTGATGGATCCTATAACATAAAAAGAGGTCTGAGTCCCAGCCATAAAAAGACCTTTTAATATATATATAGATATATATATATCGGCACAAGACACTTGATTAAAATTCAGTGTGAACCTTGAAGTGTTGGTCCAAACTCAGCTGTCCCCTATTTTGCTTTGGTGTCTTTTGCGTGTGGTTCCCCAACCTAGAGTTGAAAGTGTTGGGTTGTTTCCAGCTGAGCTGAGCTCCCGCTAACTCAGCCAAGCACCGAACCGCGGCCGGCAGGCATGGTTACAGAAAGCTGATGCCTGGTAGCAGGAGATTAAGATTAATGCGTGTTACAACACCCCGATTTGTTTATGCCCTACATCTCCTGAAGTGTTTCCTTGGGCCTGTGTAACACCTTCATTCCTCAGTTCTTTCACAAAGCAGTTCAGGACACTTTGAGCATTTAGTAGGATAAGCTCAAGTATTTGCAACGATATTCCACCTGTGCAGAGTAAAAGTCAGTCTCCTAAAAGAAGACAGTCAATAAATTTGCCTGCTTATCTTTTAATTTAATCAGCAAGTATGTCTAACTACTTTTTGAAGACTGCTTTTCCTTTTTTTGCCCACCTCCTACAATTAGACTTTATCCCTTGCAAGACTGTCTTGTTCCTGATGGCCATCAAAGCATTCAAATGCAAGCTTTAAAATAATAAAATGGAAGCTTTATTTAAAAAAAAGGAAGAAAAAGGTCACATAACAGAACCTGCAGTCATCTGTATCCTATTTTCATAGACCTGGGAACTGTATTAGGAGAAATAAACAGAGGTTTTGTCTCCCCAGCTCGGGACCTCTTAAAGGATGGGTGTCTGGTGCTTCTGAAAGCCCAGACTTGTGTAAAGATGTTTGATGGTGCATAAAAATCACAAGTTGAATTTCCTGACCTTCATGTAAGTAATTCTAGAATTGCATCCCTAGCCAAAGCAGAAAGGCCACTGTGGGTTTTAAGCCCTAAGAACTAAAAAAAACTTTTTATCTTGTAAAGTGTTATTTTGTAGTGTTCAGGCCTCTGTTTGGGTGTTTTTAATCCTACCAACTTTTATTAGAAATAAAAATACTAGAAGTAGGTTAACCTGTGTTAAACCTTTCAAGCTGCTATGATCTGTAACAACGATGTTGTTAAACAAACCAAAACCAGCTGGTTTCTTGTTATTTATGATGTTCAAACAACCAAAGTGCAACATACTTGATAGAAATGCATTCAATATCTTATGCATGACCATTTTTGCTTCTTTCCCAGTGCAGGGGAAAGATCTTGAAAAATCTAAATAGCAACTGTGATTGAGATGTGCTAGCAAAATGAAGAACAAATAAAGTAAGTTACACATATCTGTGATTTGTTTTGTTTTGGTTTTCCCCCAGAACCACCCTTCTTATTTTCTGATGTAAAACATCTCCAACTTACATTTTCACCTAGCAGAGGTCAGGAAAACAAAATGGGAGACCTCAGAGTTCCTGAAGAAATGCTGAACCAAAGCCACAGTGGTGGTTTTCAAGGCAGGAGATCTGTGGGCTGCAAGGTTGGCCTTCAGTCAAATGCTTAACGTTTACCACATTGGCTGGTGTTGAATAATGGACAATACCTGCTTTACTGCTGTTCCTCTCTTTCACAATAAACAGTGGAGCTCATGTTCCCCATTCTGAGCTATAAACACATTTTATATGCTTATAGGTTATTTGTATGTTTGAAATCCCTTTTAGCCAGTGGCAGTCCCAAGTTCTGCTTTCATTTCTACTTGCCTGCCCTTCACAGACTTTCTTCCTGAACCATTACCCATTTCACAGATTCACAGAATTTTAGGGGTTGGAAGGGACCTCTATTGCTCATCAAGTCCAACCACTTTGCCAAAGCAGGTTCCCTGGGACAGGTAAGCACCTTCCCCTGCTCTCGCCTTTATTAATGGTTGTAGCAGCATTACTTTGGCATTACCCTAATGTGGGGCTTGGCCATTTGGTCCAGCAGGATCCTCTGACTTCCACAGGGTATAAAGCTTTCCTCCTGCTGGAAGGAGTGTTGGGGAAAAAGCTTCAAAAGACTTTGAAGCCCATTTTTAAGTCAGCAGGAGTTATATGTTAAACTGGACATATTAAAACAGCCTGGGCCTCATAGAACTTTCTTTTCCAGTCCTGTTTTCTTAGGTTTAGTAAGAAGTCTGACTTTTACAACAGAGCTTGGCGAGCCATGGGCAGTGGCTCCCCGTGCCACGTGCTGTTGCAGGAGGACACACAGTGAGCATCCGCTGCAGGACTCACTGCCCTATCCGTGCTGTGCTTCCCCAGGCTCCGAGCTGCCACCCAAGGACTGCAAAGCATCTGGCATTTTAATTCACACACTGAACTGCCATAGAAAACAGCACACTTCTTTTTTGCAGAGCTATGGTGCTGTTGAGCACGAGACATGCACCAGGGGCTGGCTGACACCTTGACACTCATGGAAGAAAACTCTTTAGACCTGGGCCACATTTTATTTTGTTCACCCCAGAAGAGGCACATGTTTTCTCCTTGATCTTAATTCCTTTTATTTCTAGCACTGATCCAATGGCATGGATTCATTTTATAAATGTTTTTTAAATAGCTGGCGGCACATCATTAATATAAGTTTTACCTCTAATATAAATTTAACAATTTTTCACAATGATTTCCTACAGCATTTTGAAATGTTTATCAACTCTTCAATGAGAAGACATGCAAAAGAAAATAGAACAGAAACCCTGCAATAGCTCCTTTAAAACTCACTTTGACAGAAACTATACTTTGAGTAACTCCTGGCTTTATATAAGCAAGAGACCACCAAGTATTTCCATCACAACCACTTTTTTTCTAAAGCAGAATATCTACAAACCACAGCACTTCACATCATAAGACAGTCGAGGGATATAGGAGAGGCAGAGTTTGCCAAACCAAAGAATGTATTTTGTATTAAGGTATTTTTAACAAGCACTGTGCCAATGTTAGGACAGGTGCAGCACGCCCAGTCCCACCGCGCCGTGGGATTTGCGTATGATGGAGGAGTAAAGAAAAGAAGTTTTTACTGTCAGCCTGGAGATTTCATTACAATCAAACCCCAGTCTGAGGTTTGCAATCAAGATCTGATAATTCACACTATTTCCAGCAGATGGAGCGTTTAAAACAAGGGCTCCTGCCCAAAGCTCCTGCACGTTTCAAAAAACAACATTATAAAACCGAAAGTATTACTGCGGGAACTGCACCAAAACAATCACAACAACCCGCCCCTGACTTGTGAATTCATGCATGGACAAGGCGTAAAACTCAATGCTAATGGGAAATTACTCACATTTCTTGCAAGAGAAACCCACCCAGAACCATTTCTCTGGTTTAGTATGAATCATTTTCACTCCTTGGCATGCCATAAGGATTTTTTTCAAGGCGATCTAGCTGCTGTTAGTTCAAACTTTTTGAAGTGCTTGGGGGTGTGAGGTTATTTGGGTCTTACTGTACGTGTTTTTGCATGCTTCTAGTCCATAGAAGCAAGAGGGTGAGGGAGTGCACAGAGGGGACGTCTGCCTCACTGCCTGGTTGTGGAGGGCTGTATTTTCAGAACTGCATCCACTGCCTTCATATACGTCTGGCTTTGTCAGAGAGGGACACATGGAGGCATAGCAGCATCTCCAGAAACGTATGGAGAGCTGGGAGTGCCGCTGGAAATGGCTGTGTTTCAACCACCAAGGTAACGCCTGGAGAAGGGGGGTATTTCTGCCCTTGCACTATGGCATTTCTGATCTTTTAGTGGTGCATAAGGCAAGCTCACGTAAGAAAGAGGCAAGTGTAAGAAAAGGGGTCTGGTACACCCTGGTTCCGATGCTGGGAGGAGGAGAGGGCTTCTCCGAGAGCCCCACTGGCAAAACAGCCCCACCACTCTGCTCTGGGGCCCCAGAGCCAGTGTTACTTGGCATAGGCAGAAGCCGAGCTTTGGGTTATTTTAGCAATCAGATGAGTTACCTTTGATGTTGTTCACCATCCAGACACACATACACACTCCATGCTGTGTTAGCTGCCATCGCATCACCCACTCCGGCGCTTTCATCCCTGCGATGCAAACATGCCATTATGAGACACTGCAGAGTAAGAACAACCCAGCAAAGCAGCAGGATAAGTTTAGCATGACTGTATCTACTTCCTGGGGGGGGATTCTCCCCTAAAATATTTTCACCCAGTGCCAGGGCTCCAATAACTCCTGGATTTCCTCTTGCATTCCCATTTCGCATCTCCACGGTTCCTGCAGAAGTGGGGCAGTGCTTACCAGATAAAACACATGCCCTTACATCTCAAATCCTGCTTTTGATCATCTGTCTGGATGGATGGCCAAGGGAGGGAAGATGTTCTTTGTTAGCTTACTGATGTTGCAATGCATTGGAGGCACAGCCTAAGCCTGGCTTTGAGCACAAAGAGCCAGCTGCTTAGTTCAGGTCCTGTACGATCTGCTCAGATTCCAGACGATTAATCAGAGAGCACATCATGGGTTTGTTTTCAGTGTTAAACCCCACAGCGGTTACCATACGGACAGGGTGCCTTGGAAACAAGGTCTCTCTTTGGACACAGGAGCAGACTTCCTTGGGTGCTGACTAACTCCACAGCAGAGTGACAAAAATCAAAGATGGGGCCAGAAATGTGTAAATAGCCGGTGCAATCAGGTGGCTCACCCTGAGCGGTACAGCGCAGCTGGTGAAACAGAAGCTGTTAGCCTGAGTCAATGTGTATTTTTAAGCACGCTCATTATATTATATTTATATGTTGCAACAGTACAAACCTAGAGCTGCTTCATGAAGATTATAGACTGACTCTAGGCTTGTAAAGGGCTTTTTTTATTCAGACTAAAATTATGCTATTGGCATGAGTTCGGGTTCAGGCCTTCTATTTTGATGTCTGTTATCACACTGATTTCTTGGGCTGGTGATCTTCTCACCTGATTGAGTTTGCAAGGGAGTGTCTCAGTGTAAACAAGAACTGGAAAGGTCTCCAAACCTGTCAGCTTAAGGTAAGCACATGCTTGCTTACACCAGCCACCCATCCCACCTTTTGGGGCCTTTACTTCAAAATCTAAATCCCAATTTTAACTTACTTTTCAGTGTCACTTTGAAGTGCAACGTTATCCTGAGTAGAGTTTCTTCTCACTGTGGCACCTACCTAGAACAGTATCTCCTGAGCTGTGAAAAGTCGTTTGCTGTTTGCATATTAACCCAGCTGAGCCAACGCAGCTGAGAGCTCTTCCTCCTAAAACCTCTTCAACTGACTTGTTTACTGACCTGGGACTGGTTAAGGGTTAACTCAGCACCTCTTTGCCTTTGGTGCCAGGAATCACCACACTTGCAGGTGCCCAGGTAACCCAGCTTGACCAGATCTCAGTTTCCAGAGCTGGAGTTGGGAGCAAAACAAACGATCTTTCAACTTCCAAATCAATCAGGTTGCAGAAATCATCAAAAGCTAATATGTGCCAAGATCCGTAACAGAACTCTGCAGTTACTTATTTTCTAGATGAAAAACAAGTTAAAGCAGAAGGTACTTTTCCTGTTAATATCTCATCTACCTCATCCCTGCCCTAAGTAATGTCAGGGGAGCCCGGGGATCTTTACAGCATGGGAAGAAAGGCGGGGAGTGGGAGGAGGAAAGTTTGAAAAGCAACAAAACCAGCAAGGTTTGGAGATCAGCTGGGCTGAACCGTCATGCCTGCACTAGCCCTGGCAGCAGCAGCTCTCCCATGGGCAAAGCCAGCCCTCAGCCCCACAGCAGCTGTTGGCTTCCAGGTAGGACGGTGGGGAATTCCACCGCCCGGGTCCCTTCTCCGTTCCTGCCTGGGTGTGCGCCAGCTCTTCATAAAACAACGAGGCAAAACAATGAGGGCGTTCACTCACCCAGGCCTACAGGAAGAATTTGTGGGTTTAATCCAAACTGCTAGTTCTTGGCCTGGGCAGCCCCTCCTGCTCCAGACTGGAGCCGGAGCAGGCAGTGGCTGGGATTCACAGCCAGCTTGGTGCTTGGCTGCACACGGCTCACTACAGCTATATGGTGTCTATAGGCCGCTTGTGCGAGGCCCTGCCCAGTTCAGCAGCTCACCGAGTGCCAGCAGTGTTTGTTCAGGCAAGGATTTTAGGGCATCAGCAACCTCTGTGAGCTGGTGCTTGCATTAGCTGAGCAGGTCTGCTGCTGCCTTCCCAGAGTCCCACAGCTCCGAGCTGCTGCAGGCTTGGGAGCAGAGTCCTCCGAAAGTATCACGCTCCTCACAGCAATCAGGAAGAAATTAGCTCACGTGTTGGCATTTTAGGACAGCTACAGTCTGCTGCAGCCAACAGAGAGACCAATGTTGTCCTAGGGAGCTTTGAGCCATGGCTGATGGAGAGGGAGCGCTGAGACCCCAGCAGCAGGTTGCTGCTGCCCCAGTCAAAAGGATCCACGAGCACCTGGTATCTCTTGAGCTTGAATAGGGACACAGCCAACTCAGACAAGATTCTATAAAACTTGTTGCCATGTATTTATACTTGTTTCATCAAACGGGCTCGTGAGGGACCCTCTGACACCACAGCAAGGAGAGCAGTAGATCAAACCAACCTGGCATCTTCTTTCAAATAGGCAACTGTAACCCACATAGGCATGGTCGACACTATCAGAGCCAGTGTGTTCTGCAAGATCAATAAATTAATCAGCCAAGGAAAGAAGAACCCAGGACTGCTGCCCCTTATCTACTCCACGCCATCATTCAGTTTGTTTCCCACTCCTTGAAATGACGAAATGAGCTGGTGTGGTTTCAGTAAAGAGTGCTTCAACCATTAAACAAGTCTGCTGCTCCTAACTAACAGGGAAGGAGGGTGGCCAAAGCGCTCTGTCTGCTTTCCAACTCAGCCTGAGCTGCCATGCCCTTCTGGAGCTGCCAGAAAGGAGAAGTCAGCATCACTCTTAAAAACACACTGAAAAGAGGTCTTGGGAAATACAAGGAACTAGTACGAACTACTAGTTTTGCTCTTCAGCAATACCTTGCTAGAGGTGCCCAGATGTCACCAGCCGAAATCGAAACCCTTACAGTTAAGGACACGTGTACTTGCAGCTGCTTTGGATTATTGTGTGTATCTGAAGTTTCATCTGCCCTCGGTGTAGGAAGTTTCATTTATGCTTTCTCCCTGATCCATCTTGAGCAATAATCATTAAGCGCAAGAGTCCAGCTCAGCAAAGCTGTCTGGGTTTATACAGCTCGTTTACAATCTTTATCAGAACTAACAAAGGGTAAAATGTTGCAATCAAATAACTCAGAGATACCACCACTCCTGACACTACCATTCCCCATCACAGCATTTTCCCACTTTATGCCTGTAATTTCAGCTTCTTGTTATGACTGGGATTTAACACACCAGGTATTTAACAGGTTTGCATGCACAATAGCACAGCATGTGGGGCTGGAAATGCAGACCCTGGCTAATGAAATTAAGAAGCCACCTTTTTCCAGCCTGATCTGTTTTAACTCTGCAGAGGTGCCAGCCTACCCATCTTTTATCGCCTAACTGGAGATGGATGTATGTCACCACAGAGCTTGGCTTCTCCAGATTCATCTTTCTTTCTTATCCATGCACCTCCCTGTGCTTTAGATGTTTGTCTTCCATGAAAAAGCTTCCTTGGCAGCAGTCATGGGTAGAGAGGAGGTTTAAACTGAGGGTGATGGGGATTTCTGTGAGGTCTTATCAACAACGCAGCTGTGAGTGTCTCTCGCAATGGTGTGTTTCTACAGGAGGTCAAGAGATGTGTTTTTGAAGTGTTTTGTGAGGAATTCACATGACTCTCATATATATTCTCACCATAAAGAAGGCCATAACGCTCAGTGGTTTTTGAGGCGTTCGCATTAGATGTTCTTGGATCCTCAGACTGGCTGGAAATGCAAGTAACCAGAGCTTGCAGGGTTAATACCATCCCAGTCTTTTTTTATCTTTTTTTTTTTTTCCACAAATGTTTTCACAGGGAAATAACCACAGGAATTTGAGTGCTGAGCTGAAGAGGGATGCGTTTCCTGGCCTTCCAACTTACTGTAACTACATTCTGAGCAAGAGTTTTGCTTCTCTTTGATCATTTATTTTGACTTGGGAATGAAGAATACAGGACATTTGCACTGCCCTTACCTAATTCTGCTCCTCAGAGGACATCACCAGCATGGCTCCCAAGCCCATGCTCCCTGCTGAGGAGTGTCAGTGTGCAGTAGGAAGGATCTGCCCGTATCGCCATCACCTGAGCTTCCCCTCTGTTCTTCTCATCACAGTTGATGAGAACTTTATTGATAGCAATAATTTCCATGTGCACCAAGCCAAACATTTGTTTATCTAAAAACATTATCTAGTAACATCATCTCAGCATCCGAAAACATTCTGAAGCTTGAATAATGTTTGTTCAATTCAAGTTCAGACAATACTCACCAAAAGTCAGATGAGGCTGGAGTTGGTGATCCTTAGGGGTCCCTTCTGACTCAGTATATGCTATGAGGTTTTCCAGTAAGGTGACATCTTTCTTTTCTTTCCTTCTGCAATTGGGCATGCAACTTGCTCCTTCCAATTAATGTGGTCTTTTGAGAAAAATAAAATCCATATATGAAATCTAATAGCACAGGTAGCTCTGCAGGGATTAACAATATGAAGAAGAACATTGTCAAGCATATAATGATATTTTGTGGTATGTTTGCTACAGCTAATGCTTTTAATTGCATTTTCCAGTTTAATTCTAGTAGCCAAAGGCTCAATGCACAAGGCAAATAAAAGACAGGATAATTGGCATGCCCAAGTGCCTCTTTTCAACATAAATCAGGCAGACAGCAAATATGAGTTGAGCAAGAAGATCACCGTGTGGTAGTTTAATTCACTCAAGATTTTGCCAAAATTAATTTTACACTGCAGGATGGAAAAGCAGGACTGGGAAATGCACTGAAAAGTGTTGGCAGGGACTGGAGCCACAGTATCCCCCTTCTACGTTTAACACTTCACACAAGCATGAGAAAGCTGGTAAGCTGAGTGATCAAGGAGGAACAAGATCAGATGGAGCCTCTGCACTGGGTGCACTTCTCCTTCCCCTATATTTGTCTGTAGGTGCATTACTAAAAGATTGTTCTGTGATTACAGGTGCAATTAGTGAAAGGCTTTTAAAGCAGAAAGACCTTCCTAAAAAATGTGACAGCAGCATCAGATTTTATTATCTGTGCCCAGATGGGTTTTTTTTAAGGCATCAGCCCTGAAATACGTGGGGAGGTGAACTATCACACCGTCACACTCAGAGCTCCGCAGCAGTATGTACGTACAGAGGGAGTGAGCTGCAAGGTAACAAGTCTGACTGCAAACCCTCTAGGGCTAAGATTATTTTTATGGGCTCAGACAAGTACCCAAATCCATTACCAAGGCTTTGTTTTCATGTCCATCAGAGTGGCAAGGTGAAATATGTAAAGAGAGAAGTACTTGAGTTTGAAGCCAAGGTAGGTTTTCTCTTGCTTCATCTACAAATCCAGACGGAGTAAATAACTCCAAAACATTCTGCTGACATTTGCTAAGCATGGTAATAAGCTCATCTGCCTGAGTCCCGCACACGTTTTGGTTGAAGATAGAAAAAATAGGTATCCCTGCTTACGGACACCACAGAACTTGCGGGGTGTCTTTGGAGAAAGCCTGGTTCACTAGGGTTTGCGTGGCAGCAGCTGTAATGCAGCTGGGCAAATCCCCTGCTAGTGTTATCTGAGGTATTTCTGCTAACTTTGAGAGCGTTTCACCCTTCTATGCCAGCAGACAGCTGACTCTGCTCACAGTGTTCTGAGTTCCAAACATTTGTCAGCTCTTTTTTTTTTAAGCGTTTTTACTAACTACGAAGAAAACATGTCTGCATTTGGCCTCTCTGCAGGTTATTTGGCCACCTAACCCAACAAAACACTACGGTTTTGGAAAGCCACACTGTGCTGAGCACAGTATTTCCAGGCTGGAAGCCATGAAACGAGCCTGTTCCTGCTGCAGTTCATGTGGCTTTTTGCTATGAACTGGAATGAGGGCAGGACTGCATCCAGTGCGTGGTCCCAAAGACACTCACGCATATTTCAAACCCCAAAATCATCAGCTGTAAAAACAAAACATTTGGGGAAACTCCAGTGAGGGAGCACTGCCAAAGGAAAAAAAAAATCTATTTTCTGTGTACGTGGAGTTGTTTTTGCTCTGTGGCCTGGCCCAGGGCAAGGACAGCTGAGTTGGAGGGAAACAGCAGGAGCGAGCAGCCGAGTGGCAGGGCAGTCCCTGGGCAGCATCATTGAGCCACAGTTGGACTTTGCTTCCACGTAATGACTTCGTTTCCATGTAAGGCTGCACCTGAACTCTGCAGTGCTTGTTCCAGCGGGTCCTTCACCATATTATGAAGACCTGCTCCTGAACTCATGACATTTATCCTCAGCTTGATGATAATCCCATTAAGCTGGCTGAGTCTCCGAGCACAAATGGTGCCTCCATGTCAGCTCTGCAATTTCTGGAAGGATCACCCCTGTCTTGGTGCGGTTCCCTGCCTATGTCTCAGGTGCAGAGGTCTGTCAGCATCTTTACACATTTGGGCATTTACTTTGCAATCTTTGGTTCGGCTCAGTGTTACTGCGAGCGCTTCTTCATGGTCAAAAAGCTGGTGGTGGAAGGGATGAAAGCCAGATGTTTCGTGTTTATCCAGTATCAGGGATTTCATAACACTTTAGCTTGCAAGCCATGGCTAGAATATTTCAGCTGCCAGCAGCACAGCCCAAGCATCAAGCTGTGTTCCCTCCACTCGGAGCACTCACGACTCTGAACCGAGTTGCAAGAACATTAAATCACCACAGCTGGGAAGAAATGCTTCAGAAATATATATTTTGCCTTTTGAAAACAGGATTTCACAAATAGATGACACATACCTTATAAGGGCTCCTTGGGGCATGAAAGTTCAGTCTCTGGAAGCCCTGGGCTCTGCACTGCCCGGCAAGCAAAGAGTGATGCTGCCCACCAGCTGACCTTTTCCTGATGCTGCCTGTGTTGGGATAAAGCACGGATCCAGATCCTCCTGCAACTACACACAGTTGGCAGCACTGATACTGTTAGATTAAATCATACTGTGTTAAGATGAACATAAGCTAAGGCCTTTATATTTACCTTAGCTAATGCTTCCTGCACCTGACATTTCTGTTCAGGAGACACATATCTTGACCCAGCTCACTCAACACTTAAACCCTACAACACTCTGGCACTCTGCTGCAACAGCGAGACTCCACTGAGGAGCAGAAATTAGGTTAAAAACTTTGGAAGTCAGGTTGGACATTTACATGCATCATCTACTTACACGAATCTGAGAAAAAGGTGAACAGAACAGGTTTTGGATTAAATACACATTAGACATAGTCCAAGGCTCTGCTCCAGGCTGTCAGAGAAGTGACCCGGTGAGGATTTTGCAGAGCTACGTGCCTACCAAATAGTAACCTGCATTTGCTTGAAAAATACACTGTCTATGTGAAAAATTTTTAATACTGGGTATTTTCTATATAAAGCAGATAAATGGTTCCACAACAGTAGTACTCAACATCCTTTGGAGTATTAAAAGCACAATAAACTAAGTCTTGCTAAGTGCAGCAAACCCCAGGATTACTGCTCCCTGGTAGGAATCACACAGACGGTGAAGGTATTCAAATATGTGTACATTCAGATAGTGGTGTGCATTCATTCACACACCTCTCTATTTATGCAGGCCTGGAGATGTGAAGTCTGGAGCAGCACCATGTGCAGGGATTATCTGATTAGTACAGTTTTTAAGTAATCTGTTCCTCATGACATTCCTTCCCTGTTTAAAAAGGAAAAAGCAGAGGTTTGTCAGGGCATCAATAATTCAGTCTTAAAAATCAATTCTCTCCAAGTGCTCTTCAGGCATAAATTCATCATCTGCCTGTGGGGGAGATGGGTGCCGAGATGTCTCCCACCTGATGGACCCCTGGGGACAGGCTGAGATAGAAAAGATGAATGGTTTGGCTACAGTCAGAGAAGAAATGTGATAAAGAGCCCAGCGTAGCTCTCAGGAGGTGGGGGCTGGAAGGTCTCTCCCTCGAGCCACACACCTCTGTCAATTTGGTGCAGTCTACAGCAACACCATGCCATAGAAATAGTCAAGCACCAGTTAATAAAGGCACACTTGTTAAAGGAAACAAAAGTAAGTGTCCAGCTCTAGAAGCTGTGACAAGAAGTTCGGAGTCCAGCAAGACCCAAAGGCAGTGGAAGGGAACACCAGATGTTTTCTCTTCAGACCTTTGGGGAGCTGGCAGCCTGTCACTCGGGAGGATGCAGCCCCGCAGCCTCCAGCCAGACCCAGCCATGAAATCATAAGGTCAGAGGGAATTTTTTCCTCTCTCCACACACTCCATCACAAGCAGCAACAAGAGCTGTCAGACTCTGGAGGCTCGCCTGATCTAACATGTTACACCTGCACTGGCTCCAAGGAGAGGAACGGACAGAGCCAGTAATTCACAATGCTCTGACTAACAGGATGCAGACAAGCACCAGCAGCTTAAATGTCAGCCTGAAGACACAACCCCTCTCATGGTATGGCTGCAGGTCATGCCTTCACATCCTGAACCGCTCTGTTCATGTGCAAGTCTGCGGGTTTAAAACCATCGTATGGTCCCGAGGATCAGACACAGCCAGCCAACCAGGATAACCAGTGCGGAATGCAGTTCACCCTTCAGGGGCCTGGGCTGATTTACAAAGTGCAGATGAAGCAGAAGTTATTGCTTTTCTCCTACAGGTCTCTCCTTGGGAACATTTATAAAATACTGGAGACTTCCTGTACTGCATTTTAAGCACCATGAGCAGGAGCCCCTGGCAGTCAGCTGGCCAGCAACTTTACCCATCCCTGACTGAAGCAGAGACTTTCAAAAGAAAAGAAAGAAAGAGGCCATTAAACCTGCTTGGATGTGCAGCAGGTTCTTTTCTGAGTAAGGCGATGATGCCTCTGGGAATTCACTGCCTCTGACCTTCAGAAAGATTCAGCGCTGATGAAAACTGCCTCGCTTCCAACATGAAGAAACTTAAAATCCAACACAATTTGTTGGGTGGCTGCACCAAATTTTCCCAGCTCTTTCTTCTTGTGGTAGATTCAGGGTTACAAATTCCCAAAGGCAACAGAATTGACCCAATTCCCACAACTCTCCTGTTGCCCTTGTTCTTCCTGCAGCACTGTTTGTGATGATGGGAGGCAGACAACAGTGGGAGTCAGACACTGGCATCGGGGGCATGTGGAGCAGAGGTGGAGGGAGCACTGATAACCTACACTGGGACTTGAATCTGGGCTTGTATCTACACTGGTCCTGGTTCCTACATGGCCTTCAGCGGAGGCAGGGAAGTGGATACTTGTTTGGTGGGGAGAAGGGAATTCCTCTGGGTACTTGGAGCATCAAAACCTGTGTGTCCTGGTGGATGACAGGTTAGTCATGAGCCAGCAGTGTGCCTTGATGGCCAAGAAGGCCAATAAGATCCTGGGGTGCATTAAAAGGAGTGTGGCCAGCAGGTCAAAGGAGGTGATCCTCCCCCTCTACTCTGCCCTGGTCAGGCCCCACCTGGAGTATTGTGCCCAGTTCTGGGCTCCCTGGGATAAAAAAGACAGGGACCTCCTTGAGAGAGTCCAGAGGAGGCTACAGAGATGATTAAGGGCCTGGAGCATCTCCCCTATGAGGAAAGGCTGAGTGAGCTGGGGCTGTTCAGCCTTGAGAAAATAAGACTGAGAGGGGATCTGATCAATGTTTATTAATACCTGAAGTGTGGGACACAGAGGGACATGGCCAGCCTCTTTTCAATGGTCTGTGGAGACAGGACAAGGGGCGATGGTCTCAAGTTTGAGCACAGAAAGTTCTGCACTAATATGCAGAAGAACTTCTTCATGGTGAGGGAGCCCTGGGAAAGGCTGCCCAGGGGGTGTGGAGTCTCCTTCTCTGAAGATATTCAAGACCTGTCTGGATGCCGACCTGTGTGACCTGTCCTAGGGAGCCTGCTTTGGCAGGGGTGTTGGACTCGATGAACTCTGGAGGTCCCTTCCAAACCCTACAGTTCTGTGATTCTGTGACCCACCTCGGGAGTGCAGCCCTGTAAATACCGGGACTTGACTCAGTTCTCTCAAAACAAAGGGGTGCCTGATGTGCAGGCAGGAAGCTGGGCTTGAAAAAGGAGGGGATTTTTTACAAACAATGTGCTCAAATCTGCTTTGCTCCCTACCAAAACTAACCCTCTTGGAAACTTCCGTCTCCTGCTGCTGTAGCCCTCCCCGGGCTCAGCCCCTGCTCGGCTCCCTGGGCATATTTACATACCTTGGTCAACTCGAAGGATGTTGAGCTCTTTGTGGGAAACTTGAAAGGGCCGAACCGCATTGTCCTGCTAATGGTTTGTAAACTATTATCTGCAATCTCTGCTATCTCCATCCAGCTATTGTGCTCCCTGGAGAATAAATGCCCTGAAAGACAAGCACAAGAAAACAAATCACTACTAGAAACACCATTTTTCTGATTCTGATTTTCAGACTAGAAGTACAAGCACTTCAGCAGCACACACAAACAACAGGCACACACACAGCCGGGTGCTTCCAGGATCTCTCTGACTTCCCATACCTGGACACATCACTTTGCAGGAATGTGTGCAATTTTCTTTCCCAAAGAAATGATTCGCTCTGGTTGAGGACATAGGTGGCAAGTCTAAGAATTCCACAGGCTGGGGAGAGCTGCTGTGCATCCTCAAGGAAATTTCTGAACAAAGGAAAGAGGGTATGCTCACCAAAAAGCAGGTGGTGTATGGAATATCTATAACTTCCAACTTCCACCCTAGGAATATTTTTCAAATATGAGCAAATTGCTGTTTAATTATCATAATAATAACCATGAGCTGCACAAAGAGCTGTCTAGATGTGCATCCATTGCTTGTGGACAGGTCATCAGTTTTAGCTGACAGAAAACCAGGAAGAACACCTCTGTGCTCTGACAGGGAGATAGTGGTGTTAATGTGGCTTAAGAAGGCACACTGACCGAAAGGAAATGCAGCTGTGTGCAGAGCTGAGTACTCTGTGTGTCCACTCCCAGCATCTCCAGCATGCTCTCTCCTCATGGGCAATCCGGATGGAGGAACCCTGATAACCCTTCTGTCCAGGTTTGTGACAGCAACTCCTAGTGCTCTGCTATCCCATAATTTAAATAGAATCGACATGTCCCTCAGCAATCAACAGAACAACAGCACTGACAAACAAGGTGACTATTGCCAGGCAATGTTTACACCACATAAATGTTTGTACATCTCAGCTTCTCACAGTGCCCCACCAGCAAGGAGGCTGAGGGTGCACAAGAAGCCAGGAAGGGACACAGACAAAGGGATATTCCAAACCATAGGACATCATGCTCCATATATAACTTAGAAGAAGCTGGCTAGGGACTGGGACCATGGCTCGGAAACTAGCTGAGCATCAGTGGTCTGTGGGTGATGAGGAACTGCGCTGTACATCACTTGTTTTGTATAGTCTAGTAGTAGCCATGGTGGAAGGAGGTGTGTGAATGATTGACCCACCGTCCCAGCCCATCCTCTCATTAAAGGGGAGCTCAGAGCCACAGCCTTGGACAAAGGCTTCTTGTGCTGCTCTGTGCCACCTTACCTCTTAATAACATCAGCAGAACTCCTCGTGTTACCACACCATACAACAGACCTGGGAACTGCAGATTTCTTTCAAACCTGGTTGAAAAGGGGCTGGGATGTGTGAACCAGTACTGCTGTTGGGATGGTCAAACCACCTTGTTGGAGAAGCTGTTGGTGATGTCTCTCAGGTTGTGTCCAACCAATCCCTTGCTTGGCCCTAAATGAGACCTCCCAGAAGGGCGCTAGGGCATGCACATATTGTCCCAGTGCCCAGGAGGCACCTCAAAGATGTAGCTGGTTGTAGAAACAGAAAGCAGGTTTACATGAGGCTTGCAGTTTCTTTTAGAGAAGCACTTCTAAACAGGGAACTGCTGATAACAAAGGAAAAGAAAGCAAAACCTAAAAGTACTTTGGAAGGAAATTAGTATTGTGTTTCTCATAAATAGAGGATCTTTTCCAAAATGATTATTTCATAACAAGTAAGCATTACACAGATCTTTCCCGCTGATCTGTTTGACAGGTGAGTTTCAACATTCTGAAAATACTCTATAAAAATTCTGCCAGGTGAATAGAAAGCCATTCATTGAGTCTTCTTTTCCTCAAATGAAACCAGAGTCTGGAGGTGAGCCACAGCCAACCTCCGCACTGACAAAAAAGATGCTGGAGTAGCTAAGGCTGATGCTGGATGGACAGCTGAGCCCATCCCATGGCCAGGGAAGGGTTCTCCTCATCCCAGCACTGGCTCCCACCTCTCCTTGCACAGCCCCGGACATGCTGGGCTCTCCCCTGAGCTAGCCCAGAAGATACTACCTGGCTTTTTGCTAGGTCAGTGAGCTTCACTGCCTCTGATGAGCACCAGACCTCACCCAAAGTAAACAGTAAGATCACGGGTCCAGGAGCAAGAAGGGGCTGAGAAAGAAGCAGAGCTTCTTTTCTTCCAGAAGGGGCAAACACATCTAACACCACACTGTGGATCTCACCAGCATCATTCACCATTTGTGCTTTGTGCATGTATACAGGTATCATATCCTATCCGATCACCACACTGATGCCAACTGCAGCTGGTTGAGAGGGAGCATTTAGTTCTGTGATGCCATATAATTGTCTCCTGGTGGTTTCACACATCTGCAGCATTAAGGTCCACTTTTTAAATTAAGCCCTTGAGTGCCTCTCTTTTGCCGATGGCCACTGTTTCGCTGCTACCATCTGCCACCAGCATACTGTGCTGGGAAAGGCCCTGTGCTGAGAGGAATGCTGTTATGGGGAGATATTTCTTCTCTAGGTGATTAAGGACCTAATTGTCCCAAATATATTACTGGACTGTGTCCTCCTAGAAGCCAAGAAAATCTAGTTCAGATGCCTCCAAAAGTCATAGAGAGGCACATATTATTTTAAGCCAAGGCAAACCCCTGGGTAATTGTTTTAATTAAGTCAGTCATGGAGGTAGTTTTACAATCAAACTGAGCTGAAGAACTGTTTTATTGGCTGACTGCAGTTGTCATCAATTATTTTTCAAGTGCCTTTTGGTGATAATTCTTCCCAGTTATAAAGACATTACTTTTGTATTTAAATTTCCACATAAACGGGTTTTTTGCAACATTTCCTATTTTTTTCTTATCCCAAACTCCACAACATCTTTAACCAGCTTAACCAGTACTCACAATCCAGCAATCATCCAGAAGAGGATACAAGTTTTACCTGGTCAGATAGTATTGACATGCAACATAGACTTAAAGCTGTGCTTCTCCATAACTACCTACGTATGTCCATGTATTGTCCAGTTCTGGGCCCCTCAGCTCAAGAAGGACATAGAACTCCTTGAAAGAGTCCAGCACAGGGCCACCAAGATGATGAAGGGAGCAGAACACCTTCCTTTTGAGGACAGGCTGAGGGAACTGGGCCTCTAACTTGGAGGAGACTGAGGAGTGACCTCATTAATGTTGGTAAAAATGTGAAGGGTGAAAGTCAGGAGGATGGAGCCAGGCTCTTCTCAGGGATGGCAGCGATAGGACAAGGAGCAATGGGTGCAAGCTGGAGCAGAGGAAGCTCCATGGGAATATAAGGAGAAACTTTTTCACTGTGAGGGTGACGGAGCCCTGGGACAGGCTGCCCAGAGAGGTTGTGGAGTCTCCTTCTCTGGAGACATTCAAACCCTCCTGGATGTGTTCCTGTGTGATTTAGTCTGGGTGACGCTGCTCTGGCAGGGGGGTTGGACTAGATGATCTTTCGAGGTCCCTTCCAACTCCTAATGTTCTGTGATTCTGCGATGAATCTTTAATAAGGACACAAACACCCTCCGCAGCCTTCTCCATGGCAGTCTCATGCACTGACTCTGCCAACCCAAGTTTTCCACACTCAACAGTAAGAAGTTTTGAAGTGGTTTCACTATTGTGAAACATTACCAGGCAATTCCATATTGCTTTAATATCTGGGTTTGTGCCTGAACACCCAGGACCTGCCTTTGCTGTATTCCCAATCTTTCCTCCTTTGGTGTAAAATCTGAAAAATTATTTTTCTTTCTGACACCTTTATAAACTCTAAGAGCTGGGCCTTAAAAAAGGTCAACTATATCAAGATTATGTTAGCTTACACACATTGTCTTTGGCAGAAAAAATGTTTGAAGTGTTTCCCCCCATCCTTTCCTGCCCATAATCAGTGCTTTCAGCTGTGTCCCTGACACGGTTTAGTGTCCCTGCTGTGAAACATGTCCCCGGACACTCAGAATCAACACAGATGTAAAGAAGTGGGTTTTACCTTGCTCTGTGATCTGCCTTCGCATGGTGGCTCCATGGTAGCTCCAGCACAGCATGGGAAGGACTGGCAGGGCACTGCTGCTGCCATGGCTGCGAAGGAAACTTTGGTAAAACAGGCACCTACATGGGGGTGTGTGGGGTTATGAGGCTTGCCTGGCTCCTCCACAGTCCTAAGGGCAGCTGGGAGTTTCCAATCCTTCAGATCCTACACAGGACCCCTGCGCACACCCTATGAGTCACCTCTGACAGCCTCTCTCTCCCCTCGAATGACCCAGTCATCTCTTCCCCAAACTAGAAATGGTTCCTACCCTAAGATGAGAATGAGAACAGCTCCTGCTTCCAGCTAAAGAAAGACCCAAAAACCCTAAAAATCCACCTGGAAGCACCATCTGAAATGACAGGGGTTCCTGACTCCTGAGCACTGTCATCTGAGGAGACACCTGGGATAAAGCAGGCTGAGACTCTGATAACACTCAAAGCACCTCTGTGAAAGCTCTTCCCTTCTGAATGTTTACACCTTACATTTTGTTTTCAGATGCACTTTATTTGCCTTGCCTGATTAAGCTTCCTAGTTAACACATTACTTAACAACCCTGTGCGACCAGAGGAGTAGCTGAACTGTTGACACTGATGTGGTGTTCAGACAAATAAGTGTAAAGACCAAACAATGCTGAATACACAACTTGGGAATGTTTTGCATGCTGAAATATGAAAAAGTCTCCAGGGTTTGCTTGGTGGACTACTCCTGTATTAACTCACACATCAGTGCTAGACAAAAAGCAATGGGAAAAAAACAAGTGCTGTGGGTTACCCAGAACAAGGTTGCACGTTGCAATCACTGTCATTGCCACAGCTCACAGGTTTACACTGATTCTCTTAAAAATGCTCCATCCACCACGTTAAGGATTTTTTTTTACATTAGCTATTTATTGGCAGAAATATTTTCTAACTTCCTTCCCAAGTAAATAAGGAAATCCTGCTCTGAAGAGGCTGGGGAAATGTTTGTTATATACTTTTTATTCCCAGACACTCGAGTTCTTGTTTTGCAAGCTGATATTGGATTGAGTTTAACTTGAAAAATCTGAGCGGGGAAAAGCAAAAAAATTAGCCCCAAGAGTAAATACACAGCAGTTCAGTGAAGTACACAGTGGTTTACTTTTAGTTAAGTATTACAGTTATAAATGTTTTTTTCAGTTAAATATTACACAACTTTGGAGTAGGAATGATGAAACTGAGACGTTGAGCCAGGAGACAGCTTCACTTTCTATTCTTCCTTAAGCCCTTTCTGTTTATTGAGTTTCGGTGCTCGAGAAGCCCAAGAAAATACCCTGCACCTGGCAAGGTTTGCCCTCTGTAAACATCACCAGCCCAATTCCAGCTCAGTCCTTGTGGCAGTCTAGCCACAGAGCTGGTTTAATCCGCTGTTTGCCAGTAGATATGGGGAACTTCTGGTTCCCAAGATGTAACGACCCTGCTTTCAGGACAGAAGGACAATGCCTTTGCTGAAAGTAAAACCAGGCACCACACTCTCAGATACGCCAAACTCCATTAGAAACTTTGTGTGACATTTATGTGGTATCTTTTAGAGCATAAAAGCATGTGTTTTTAACCACCACTGTGGTAACATCTGTACATTTACCCAGGTCAGTGTTTCCTTTTAGCTTTGCTTCCAGGGACCAATAGCCCAGCAGTCTGCACAAGTAAATCCAGTTCTGCCAGTCTTGCCCTGACTTCACTGCCACAAGTTTCCTGCTTACCAGCCTCTGAAGTTTCCCTCTAACACTCTGGGCAGCCTTGTCTGGCCCTGACTGACCTGGGTAGTACTGAGCTCTCACAAAATCCCCCCAAGTTCCCTGATCTCCATTGGAAAAGTCACATTTGAGACATTCACCTCACTGAAGCATTTAAGAGTGTTTCCTGAGTGGAAGTCACTACACCCACCCCGCTCCTAGAAAGTCCTCATGTCCCTCACTCAAGGCTGAACAGCTGGAAAATTTGGGGCCAAATTTTCTCCATATTTATTGACTATTTTTTATACTAGTCATGCAGCATAAAAGTCTGAGCACATGAGTCTTTCTAGCTACTGGCACAAAGTCTTTCAGTAGACATAAAAGAAATGGTATAAAATCTTTTGTGTCTTACAATAACGAGTATCTAGCTTGGAGTACTCACCACTTCAGCATAGTCACCCAGGAGCCAGATCCATGTGCCACACATCAGAGCAGTCCACAAGACCTGCCAGGCTCTGAATCAGGGCCTAATACAAACAGAGACCAGTATACACAGCATCCACTCCACCTGCCACCAAAATCACCTCCCAGAACAAAGTAGCCACCAAGCACTCCCACAACTTCCCCAGCAGTAGGACAGGGTAAATACCCCTGGACTGTGTGCACACAGCAGTGGGTACCACCTCACATGGCATGATGCTCTTGCCATAGATACATAAGTGCAGGGGGTACAAATGCAAACCCATTCTCTGCTTTCATGAGAATGAAATGATGGTTGTGCTGGTATAAACACAAATCTGCACGTACTCAATATGGGTTAATACAGTGTAGACCAAGTCCAAACCAAGACTGAAGGAAAACAGATTCTGCAGGACAGCACTGATAATTCAACTTCACGTTTTGTCAATCATGAGAGAGTTTCATTAATTGGCCCATCCAATGACTATAACACAAATATATGTCCCAATCCATTGTGCCTTTTTCTTTACCAGTTACAGAACAGGGAAGGATTTTCATGTAAGTAACAGTCATCCCCAGCTGCTTCTCCCCCTTTCCTCTGCACTCACAGCATTTTGTTGCCAGCTGGGAGAACAGACGGGAGCAGGAGCCCTGGCTGCAATGCTGACAGCCCAGGGGAGGGCAAATGGTGGGTTCCCTCAGCAAGGAAACACCAATCTCATTCCGTTCCCCATCTAGAGCCTTGCTCCTGCTTTTAGTCTGTCCCAGGAGGAAACCATAGCCCAGGCAAAGATAGATATATGACAAATGCTTTACTACAGAGAAGCCTCCAAAAGAATCATTTCTTTGCATACGTATCTGGCACCCTAAAGAGAAATATTTGTCTTTCATTTTCAGTGGAGGCTAAAGGCACTCACCTATGGTAAAGATAATCAAATTTCATGCTTCAAGGCTTAAGCTGATTGCTTAGCAAGGCTTTGCTATGTGCCAGGCCCAATTCTTCCCCTTTCTGAAATGTTGCAGAGGCAGCTAGGTGTGTTATGGATTTCTTCTGGAGTTGGGGCTGCAATAAACCCACTTCACCATTATAATTTTGTTCACATAATATAGAGAAAGACTTAACAGCCATTGTAAACATCCCCTCCACTCCCTTAGCCAGGGGCTCTTAGCATCACCTAGTGCTTCACACGGGCCTGGCCATGTAGTAAAGTAATAGCCCCATGGCCAGATCCAGCCTTGGGATCTGCAGCTGAAATGAGGTGATTGTACCTCATTGATCTCCAGTGATATACAGGAGAGTGAAGCCAGATAGCCCTTACGACAGATACGTTGCTTTAGTGATAAAGACACTTCAGCCGTTTCAAAATTAGGGGGTTTAGAAACTTTTCTTTAACCAAAATCTTTCCTTCTAAGACAAACAAACATTTTGAAATGTGAGACTTTCCTGCTGAACTGAAATTCTCAGTTGCAGTGCTACAAATAATCATTGAAACAGTGACATATAAACCATTTAAATTAAAAAAAATGACAAGGAATCTTGGACCAAGGCACCCTAGTGAAACCAACTGCACTGATTCACTAACAGATAGGTGCTTTGTTGGGATGTGTCTGGTGACAATCCGTGGTGAACACCAGGAGAACAGGCACCACATGCAGCAGCACTGCAGCCCACGGCTGGAGTTTTACCAGAACTCACAGGGAAGTTCAGCATCAGGAAGAAGATCTTTCATTTTTAAGCCACATCAACTTCATAAACCCAACTTGGTTGCCCAGGGTAGTGTTGAGTTTCCAGAGATGCCACCAACAAACCTTAAATCCATGGTTAATGACCTAGTGAAGGAGAAGAGATCTGGGAGCATACTGCTGCCATTGCTCCTGCTGCCCTCAAGAGCTGAGCTGGCTTTCCAAGCACAGTTTTGTAGAACGATAAAGACATACTAATTCTCTCTAAGAACGCTCATAAAGCACACTAAACTATTGGATTGATCCCTACATAACTGACATCATCAATGAAAAAGCTTACATACAGTACATTAACAGGCAAAGGTTAAGTATTTCATCAAGATGAGAGATCCAAAGTTAGATCTAGAGCACTAATGCTACAGCATCGTTGGAAATGAGTGCGGCATGCGTATGCACATATATTCCCTGCTCTATTTATCAAATCCACTGCTTGGGGCATTGAAAGAGATGTGTCAGGGCTGAACAAATTAACTCATACATGCCTTTTGGGCCAGCTAGACCATAGGCAAAAAGGGCATTGCACTTGGTAAACAGATGCTCATTTAGATCCCATGACAGTATAAATCCCAATTAACTCATCAATTTGCAATGGTTTGCAAGTGACAGTAAAACATGAGGTCGGAATCTGGCATGTGGACCATGAAGGAATGAACATACTGCAAGAGCCAAGATGTGATCTGTCCGGCACACGTACAAGTATGAGGACCACCGTGCAGCTTAACTCCATGCTGGCTGACACAAACTGTGATTTCTGTGCCTGCTTAACTGGAAGGCTTGAAAGGATTGGGAGGCTGGTGATGGCCTGTATCCCTTAAGCAGAGTGGGAGGCTGTGGAGATGGGCACGGACTATCCCTTCCCGTATGGGAGGAGAGCAGACACAGCACATTCTCCCTGAGCTCTTACAGCCAAATATCCAACAGATTCATGATAAGAGCCAATGGCTGGAGTGGCAGAGCCCAAACCCACAGGATTGTTCAGGTGTCTGCTGGAATCTGGTACCTAAGCTAGGAGTTAGCTTTGAAGGAAGATTTAAGTGGTCAAGGCATCTTTGGTGACATAAAGCTCAATGTGAGCCATGCTCCCAGGAGGTAGAAGGCTGCAGCCAGCCAGCACAGCCATGGGGCCCGTCTCCTCCCCACAACTGCTTAATTCCCTCTCTGCAAGTACACCACTATAGTTAAGTGCTTAGATACCTGTGATGGAAAACACGACCTCCTCTGCTGCTTGGCAGAGAAATCAATGTCAAGAACTGCTACATACCAGAAAGTCAACTCTGCTTTCCCTGGCTTGGAAAACAAGCACAACCCTGCTGTGCCAGGGCTGGTGGGGAGCAACGACGGCGGCAGTAACAGCCACCGGCATCGCTGGCAGAGCTATACGTACATGTGAACCTCTGTCCTCCTCTGAAAACATCTTCATCACTCCCATCGCTGCACTCAGTGAGGAAAGAGAACTAAGGACTTTTCCAAGACACTTTCCCCTTCTTTTTCATACATTCTCAGAGCCATTACTGACTCCTACGCTGCTGGTGGGAGCAGTACGGCAGGCCCACTGCCAGGTGTTTCCTTGACATGCCAAGCAACACAGGTCCTAATCCAGAGGACAGATTAACATTTATCTCTAATTAAATGGTTCACTGAGTAAGCTTTAATAGGATGAAGGAGCCAGGAAGAATCAGAGGTTTTTGCTGGGGAGCTGCTTCAGTCTAGCACTACACAAGTACACTAATGGCATTCCTTCCTGCTGCTGTTGTGACCCCACAGTTTTACTGCAGCAACATTTGATCAAAACAGTAATTTTATGTTCTCAAAGCCTTTGAAAACTTATTTTCAGTATAAGTTCACACTTACTGGAGGCAAAAATTGACTGCAGAAGAGTAAGCATTGAGACTTGCAAAGATTTTCGGGTGTATTTGATTGTGAAAATGGCTGGTGGTTCACTCATCTTGTCATTGCTCAATGATATGTTAAGGTCTGAAAACTTCAGAAGGAAATGGGACATGATCATTTTGGGAAGAGGCAGATCTGAGCGAGTGTTTCTTTCCTTGTTTTCCCCATTGTTCTTTTCAAAACAAACTTCATTAATTTCACCTTACAACATCGGCACTAGGTGAATATTAAGTCAGAGACATAAGGAATATCCATGGAGGATTTCAAATGATGGGTTGGGGGGGACCTGGGCCAAGCCTGGTAGACATCTACAAACAGAGTGCATGGTTCTTGAAAAAAGATCTTTCATTAATTGGTCCATTTACCAGAAAAATAGTTCTGTTACAAATCACAGGTTGGGGAGAAGTCTGTGAAGAGGCTGGAAAAACACAGAATAAAGACCAGCACCTCAGTGTGAACAAGGGGAGTGGTCCACGTTACCCTGGGTTTCCTATCGCTTTCGTTTCCATTCTCTTTGAAAGGAAATATTGAAAGAGGCTTGTTTCCTTCAAATTAGGTAGGACGTCCCTGAACACTTGGCATGAAAATCCCAGCAAGTTCTCTTCAGCAGGCAGGAATCTTACTCAAAATTAGTTTACCACCTTTTAATTGAGTTTTCACATGGTTCCCCTCAGATGAAATCGCCTTCTTTGGAATTTCTGAACCATGATAAATAAGATAGGATGGAGGCAGGGAGGTTTGTAAGATTCTTTTGTGCATGTGCTAAAAGCTGTAAGAAACTGCTGTTCTGAAGCTGATGCAGAGAGCTGCCCCTGCTTTAAGCAAAAAGTGACAGGAGTCCCACTAACTCTGCTCAGAAAGGCACAAGGATGCTACAGTGCAGGAGCCCAAAACATTACATCTATTTTGCTGAGAATTCATAGGAGGAGATCGTGAGCTCACTTGCAAGGAAATGTTAATCCTCCCCATCTGACATATGTGTTGGAATTATACAGATTTAAACTGTTTTGGCACACAGATTGAATACTGCAAAGAGCCAGACAAATAAACTGCCACATTGAACAGGGATCCAGGGATCATTTTGCTACACGATGATGGAAAAAACCCAATTAATTTAAACTACCTATGAGCCAGCAGTGTGCTTTCATGGCCAGGAAGGCCAATGGTACCCGTGGGGCATCAAGATGACTGTGGCCAGTGGGTTGTAGGAAGTTCTCCTCCCCCTATACTCTGCCCTGGGGAGGCCTCATCTGGAGGTGTGTGTCCAGTGCTGGGCTCCCCAGTTCAGGAAAGACAGGGAACTACTGAAGGGAGTCCACCAGAGGGCTGTGGGAATGATGAGGGGACTGGAGCATCACTGGTGTGGAGAAAGGCTGAGGGAACTGGGGCCAGAAGAAGAGAAGACCAAAAGGGGATCTGATCAATGCTCCAAATATCTAGAGGGCAGGTGTCAAGAGGATGGGACCTGACTCTTCTCATTGGTGCCCAGAGACAGGACAAGGGATGATGGGCACAAACTGGAACACGGGAAGATCCACCTCAACACGAGGAAATACTTCTTCCCTTTGAAAATGACAGAGCACTGGGACAGGCTGCCCAGAGAGGTTGTGCAGTCTCCTTCTCTGGAGACATTCAAAACCCGTGATGCTGGACATGATCCTGTGCAACCTGCTCGAGGGAGTTCAACTAGGTGATCTCCAAGGGTCCCTGCCAACCTCTGTCATTGTTTGGTGATTTCCCTGTAAATAGCTGAATACAGTGCACTTACATCTTCTGAAAATCTTGATAGTCAGGAAAGATGAAGAGATCTTTGTTTTAATTTTGCCCTGTAATTGCACTGAGAGCTGCCTCCTGGCACTTGGTGATAGATGTAGGGCAGGAGCCAAAATTTCACTCTGCCCTGCAGCAAAGTGAACTAACTGAGATTTGAAATCCCAGTTTTCCACAGCTGCACTCCCAGCAGACCTTACCAGTGTCACCTCTGCTGATTTTAAAACACGGTTGTGAGAGATGGAGGTATCAAGACGCCAGTGAAAGCCAATGGACAGAGCCTACATCACACACCTGCCTTTGGGAAACGTCTGTCCAGGCTCAACAGTTTGGAGAAGAGTTTGGAAAGCCTTAGAGGTTTGGAAACCAACTGAAGAGCCAAATGTAGAGTGATTTTGGACAGAGAAAGCCCAGAGTGGACCTGGCACTCATGCCTGGTCCCAGGGGAGCTGGGCAGCACGGGGCCAGAGCCCTGAGCAAGGGTATGGGTTACAGTCCCCAGGTACCTCTGGGGAGAAGGGGCTGAGCGGGGTAAGGCGGCTTGGAGGGGGACACTCCGGGCATGCCCCTACTCTGAGCTCCGCCTGAACTCCTCTTACAAACCCGATGCCACCACTCGGCGTTGGAGGCCGCCCAGAAGCGCCCTGACCCGTGAGGGCTGACGGTGACACCCACTGCAGGGGGGAGGCAGGACCTGGAGCCTCTGGCAGCTCCCGCACGACCGCGGCAGCCGAGCCGGACCGAGCCGAGCCGGGGCGGGGCCGAGCGGGGCGGGGAGAGGCAGGCTCGGCGGGACGGGGCTGGGGCTGCCGGGGAGGCGGGCGCCCGCGGCGGGGTGTGCGCCGGGCGGGCCGGCGGGGCCGCACTTTGTGGTGGGACAGCGGCGTGCGAAGCCCCAGCCCGGGCCGCTCCCACCCCCCGCCCCGCCACCCCGGGAGGGAAAAGCCTCCTGAGCGAGGAGCGCAGTGCTGCCTCGGGCGAGCCCTGCCTGGGCCATGATGCTGCCCGCGGCCGGTCCCAGCCCCGGGCAGACCTGCGGGGCCGTGCTCGTCGCCGCCGTGCTCCTGCAGTCCGTCTGCGTGGCCGTCACCTTCCTCTACTTCACCAACGAGCTCAAACAGGTTGGTGGGGGGCAGGCAACCGCGGGGCACCCCGCTCCCTCCCTCCCTATCCCTTTGGGCTTGGCGGAGCGAAGGAAGGACAGACGGAAACCCGCCCGGCCTCTCTCCCTGCTCCGCGCCGAAGCCCACAATGGGTTCACCCCGCGGTGCGAGCGGAGCTGCGGCTCGGCCGCGTTTGCGGAGCCGGGGCGCGGGGAGGAGGAGGAGGAGGGGGGCAGAGCCGGCTCTGGACAAAGAGCTGCGCTCCGAGCGCGCCTGCCTTTGTCTGAGCTCGCAGGGGCTGTGCGAGCAGGGGACGGAGGGCAGGGCAAGAGCGACTGCAAGGGTTTCGCCTTAATTTTTTTCTGTTTCAGCTTAGACTTGGTTGGGGATTTCGGTTGTGTGTTTGGGAGTTGAGGGTTTTTTTCCTGTTTGTTTGGCAAGGAAGTAGCCAACGTGCTTTGCGCTGGGGCAGCGAGCTCGCTGCATCCCATGGCATGGCACGGCCTGGCATCCCATGGCATCCCATGGCATGGCACGGCCTGGCATCCCATGGCATCCCATGGCACTGCAGAGCCCATCTGAGACCTGGGGGGCCACGGCCCCCGCGTGCTGGTGTAGGCAGCAGGGGTAAAAAGCCCGAGGAAAGCCGGGGGGGAGGGGGATGCCTTTTAAATGCCTCCTCTAAGAAATGCCTAGTTTTAAGCCGGTGACTAATCCCAAAGGAACTTCACCCAGACGGCAGACACCGCTGAATTCCCCAGAATGACTTACAAAACACCCACTGTATAGTCTGGGTGCTTTGGTGTCCTTACAGCCACCCTTCAAGCCTGCTAGCCGCCCTTGGACTCTTTCCTCTTCCTGCAAAAGTTCGTTTGCGTTCCAAGAAAATGACATGTACTTGATCATCCCCTGCGCCTTTCTGCGTGTGGTCCTGCTTTTCACCGACCCCCTAGGATGCAGGGTTTCCCTCGGTGGCTTTGCCTAAATTTACTACGGCTGCTCTAAGTTATTCCCAAGTGTTGCTCTCCCTGGCACAGAGGCAAACCTAACTGCAGGTAAGGTTAGTTATGCAACTTCAGGAAGTTTTGCCTAAATGTAGACCTCTCTGTTACCTGTGCATGTATTCCATGCTAAATTTTATAGGTGGCACCTTCTGAGATGTCAAAGTCCTCTGAAGGCAGTGTTAAAGGGTGTGAGCTATTCTAGGGTACATGCAAGCCAAACTTTGGAAGTGTATGAGCAGATTTTCCTGCTAAGGACAGCTGTGGCTGCCCCACATCTGGTGAAACGGGGTGGGGGGGGGTGTCACAGAAATGCCTTGAGTTAATGAAATCAGGTTCCATAATACAGCTAATGAGGAAAGCAATACATAAATGCATTTTTATCTCTCTTCATGTTCAGAGTCCTTTGCTAACAAGTTTCCAGCTTAAGTAATCAGTAACTGCACTTATCTACTACCCCTTCCTTTTATTCAAATACATACGCCTGGGAAACAACACAGCTGGTAACTTGCCCAAAAGGCTCACTGTTGCTGAAGAACAACAAACCTAAGTGCCCACACTGAATTTCTGCTGGGCTGCAGAGTAAGGTTACTGGCTCTGGAGAGGGTACCTTAAGTGCATACTCTTGCATGGGCCATCTGGTGCACAGTAAACAAGGAAGGTGATTATCAAGAAACAGGCTGCTGCCCCACACCCACATGGTGCATGTGGAATAAATCTCGAAAGATAAAACTGTGATTTTTGTTTGCCCGTTTTTCTCCCCTTTGTTTTTCACAATATCTGCATTTCTACACCTTCACCAGATTACTGAGACTGCACATAATTTTGTCTTCACAAAAAGAATGTTTATAACTGGCAGGGGTTTTTCCTCTACAGCTGTAGCAATCTGAGTAAGATTATGAATATGACCATTTGTTTAAGAGTTTTGCTATGGGAGGAAGTGCTGAGACACAAGCACAATGAAGTTCATTATACTTCAGGATGCAGGGCTATAGGGAAAACATCCTCAGAGTACCTTCTGTTTGGAAAACATAGCCTGTGCACTACTAGAATAGGAAAGAAGCTTTACAAGACAGCATTCCTGTGGGACTTCTGTCCTCAGAAACTACAGTGCTACAGATAAACCTCATCTGAGTAAGTCTTGCAACACCCCCCCCAATGCCTTGCTTTCTCTACATAAAACAAATAACAGTCCTTCAGTACTGTACCATAGGGTTGTATTCCCTGAGGAATTCAAAGTGGTGTGAACTACTGTCCCAGTGTCAGGACAGTGAAGCTGTTTGGGGGAGGATGCCAGGTAAGGAAAAAGAAGCAGCGCAGGACTTATTGCTTCCAGACTGGAAGGCAAAGTCCAGAGGTGAGCTGTAGCAGAACTGATAAGGAAATAAACTAGTATCTCATCTGCTTACATACTTTTTAAAAAACTCATCAAAACAACTTTGTTGTAGAAGCTATAGCAGTTAAATCTGTCAGAGCCCTTAGTTTGAAGTGCCATTTTGCCTTACTAAGTGCATCGCTTTGATCACTTAAAGTGAGTTCTTGAAACAAAGAAACCTGATTTAAGACTGTACTTTCTCAGCAAGGACACAGAATCCTTTGCAAGCACTCATGGTGATGGCCCCAGTTAGCTTTGATGCCTACAAGTTGTGAAAACATTTCAAGAAGCAGCTCAGCAGAGTGCTGCTGCAAACTGGAAGTGCCGCAGGACTTGGTTATATGAGTGAAGTCTCCTAATCCTCCTGGAGCAGGAAATCTCTTCCTAAACGCCTTTGTTTTCTAGCAGGCAGGAAAAGGATGGGGTGTGAGGGGGGAGGTGACTGCGCAATAGCCAGTCTCAAGGACAGCTGAAACTGCTGCTTGCAGCTCAGCACACCAGACTTAAGAAGTGTAAACTTCACAAGCAGTCTGTCTGAACGCTGTGTATGTTCGTGGCAGATCGGTCTTTCTGCTGCGAGCCTGCAGTGCTTTGCTGGCACAAGAAGCCTTCGCAGGCTTTGGAGCTGATGCAGCAGGAAAGAGGGGCTGATCCCTGCTGGCATTCCCTGGAGGCAGCGCAGGTTGCGCGCGCTCTCGTGCTAACCAACTCAAGCGACAGGTTATGTGCTCCGAACATTAAACAACAGCGCCAGCTGGAGTTGTGTGCATCTCCCTGCCCTGCAGATACTGCGGGGCTTGGGAAGAGCCTTCCACAGAACAGAAACTCTCCCAGTCAGGCCCCCTTGGAGTCAAGAGGAGGTTTGCCACTCTCTTCAAACTCGTGCCTCTTTGTTGGTGCTTTCTCTGTGACTAGGGGGTGTTCATGCTGGCCTATGTCACAAGCATTTGGCATTATAATTCTATTTGGACCCAGCCTGGGTCTGGACTGTGTTCTGGACTACTAGGTAAAATACAGAGACACCCCAAACTTGGTACAAGGAGGATATGGTGTATCAGCAAAAGCCTGCATTACAAGTGTCTGAGAGGACAGAATGGAGAATTAAGATCTGGTATTTGATTTGAGCCTCAGTAATTTGGGGAGAAAAATCCCCTGTGCAGAAGCAATTTGTTATGCAGAACAAATGAAACTGAAGAATCCATGATGTCAGTGATTTGGGTATTGAATTTCCAAAAGGCTTATTTAGCTGAGTGCTGGATACCAAATTTCTGTCTGTGGAGAACATGTAAGTATATTTGTGTGTATTGGGTACGCCATCATAATTAAATAAATATGGAAAATTGGGTTAATTACTCAAGCTGTCTCTGGTCACAACTCACACTGTACTAACAAATACTTTAAAGAAAAGAAAGCCTGTTCCTAAACATAGTGAATGTAGTGACTTACCAGAGCTGAGCATCTGTGAGCGTATCGTGGGTGAAAAATCCTGGCTTTCCCTTCTGCTGCAGCTCCGGGACACGTACTCCAAGAGCGGCGTTGCCTGTCTCACCGGGGAGGAAATGGGAAATTTCATCCAAAACTTGGATCTAATTGAAAGCGAAGACAGAGAAGCTGATCCCTGCTGGCAAGTGAAGTGGCACCTGGGAAAGTTAATTAAAAAGGTATTTAGGAACCGACAGGCTGAAACAGTGGAGCTTGGTGATTTTACTATTCAAATAACCCTAACAGCAGAATAAAGGGGGGAGACGGGGGTGTCTTGGTTTGTTTTATTGCAAAGCAACAGCTGTATAGTCAAGCAACAGCTTCAGCGGCAGAGTGCTCACACTGAAGGACAAAAATAAATCCTGATAGTGGTGTCACTGGATTTAGGGAATAATAAAGCAAAGACAATCAGCTTTTATGAAGGTAATTTCAGCAGTAGACTGGCTTCTCTGAAATACCTCAGGGTTGAAGTGCTTGACCCAAGCTTGTTTCCTACCTGACTGTACAGCCCATAGGGGTAGCAGAGGTGTAACGTAACTCCCTCCTTGGAAACAGGGAGACAGGTGTGTGAAAATGAGATGAAACCTACCCCAGGGAGAGGTGAAGGGGTGCCTGAGGAGTGGTCTGGTCACAAGCTGTGTGATGTGTTAGGGGAGGGGAGAGCGAGTGCACAGCGCTGGGCACAGCACCTTCTCTGCTCAGCGTTCAGAGAACACCACCTCCTGCATGACTCGCACACAATACATCTGATTTGGGCTACAGAGAAGGAAGTCTGGCTGAAGAAAAAAAATCACAAAGGCTAAAATCATCTGGAATGGTTTTCAAAATCCCATCTCCAGCACATAAAAAACCCCTCATCCATAAAAATGCACTCCTGGCTGAAACTTACCTTGGCAAATCTTGCAGCCCAAAATAGATTCTCTATTTGTATTCAGAGGTCCAGACTCTGTTGTTGGAAGTTCTGCCAGCAAAGTCCCTGAACTTCTGTGTAAAGAAAGTGTTGTTTTATTTAGTGGACATTAACACATCTAACATACCCAATAGCTCCCTGATAGCTTTAAAAAAAAAAAAAAAAGATAGCTTGGGTACCAGAAATAATAATAAATTATAATAATGATGATGGGATAGGTGGTTAGATAAATAGAGATGTGGCAGGGCAGAACCCACCAGCTAGTGCCAATACAGAGCCCGTATGACTCACCCAGCACATCATCTCAAACCATCAGCATGCTGCAGCTGCACCACCCCCTGTAACCAAACCAGCTCATTGCAGCACTCAGCAGACAGAAAGACGGGACATGCACAAAGCAAGATACGGCGGCTTAAGAGCTTAGGCAGGTAGATAGGTAGAGGTATAAAAATAAATGCAATTTAATTTCCCAGAACCAAGATCCCACAGAAGCACAAGTGCACACTGCCAAGTATTTTGCGGACGGAAGCTGATGTTTGTCCGCTGTATCTCTTTTTAATTAGGAAGAGCATGAGGGTCAAATTTTCCAATAGACCTAAAGCCCAGATGGCTGAGCTCTCTTGAAAATGTTTTCCCATGTACTTCATTACCTAAAAGATGTAGAAATACTTTATTACAATGAATTAATAGGCTTTTCCAACTTGCCTGTTGATCATATCCAGAATACCCTTTATTCATGAGGTGGAGAAAGGAGCATCTTTTTCCTGCACCTATCAGTTTCTGCTGGCAGACTAATTTGTTTTCTTTTTGTTTGTTGGCAGATGATGTCGAGAAGCTACGAGGAAAAGATGTCTGCAGTCAACGGTATTATAATAGTTTTATTATCTGTTGCAAAAAGCAGCTGCTAGTGGCACCTGATGTGCTATGGCTCGGGGAGCTTTTTTAAGCATGCAGAAACCAGTGACTAAGGTCTTAAACAGTTACACAGTTCTTTGGCAGCAAGTTACTGAAAAATGATCGCTTGTAACTAGGAGGCAAATTTTCAGGAGCCAGAAATATGATCGGGTGCTTACGGCAAGGTAACTGAGGTGGATGCAGAGGAGTCCTCTCATGTTGGGATGTTTGAGCAGCCTGCTCTCCTGGGAGCAAGCAGCGCTGAACTGCTGGGTCGATTAAGGAATAGCTCTGCTGAAGCTCACCGAGCTCTAAACATGTCAAGCGAAAGCGCTACAGTCTCCGGGTGGGAATTCAGAGTAAAGATTAGAAACGCTTCACCATGAAGGGTACTGATGGTGAATGGGAAAATTTGGCACTGTGGGTTATTTTAAGTAGTCTATTAGTAATTTTGGGGCAGGGGGGAGAAAAGGGAGAACAAAGAGGCATATAAAAACATTTCAAGGAGAGGAAGAGTGATTGAGGAGTTTGAGCTTATTAGCCAATAAATCATTCTTAAGATTTAGTAAAAAAAAGACACGTATATATTCCTTAAAATCAGGTCAGATGGGATAGATGTGCTTTCTAACATCCTTGCTTCTAACGCGAGGTTCCTTTTCTGGTCTTGCCTCAGCTGACAGAGTCCTGACGATGTCACACACTGATGGGCAGACACCGCACACTCCCGTCAACAGGATTGCTGCGCATCTGACAGGCAACAGCAACAGGAGGAATTCCCTGTCCCCACGCAGTAAGGAAAAAGCCCTTTTAAAACCACGCTCACAGAACTTATTCTGTCCCTGCTATCCTGGTCCTTACATGCACTTCTTGAGTTGACAGTAAGAAACAAGTCATAAAAAAGTCCTCTTATCCCAGACCAGTGCTTTTTCAGAATAATATTCACAGGCGTAAATCTAACCTTCTTCTCCTGAGGGGAAAGGCCACTCCCTCTGGGTACCTCAACAACTTTTCTTCTGGTACCTTAATTGGGAGGGGGAAAAAAAACCCACCACAAAACACCTTTATTCCTAAGGTTAAGTTTTCCTCTTTTCTTTCCTTTAATTTCCTCCGTTAGTTGTGTGAGCCCCAGCTGCTATGGTGACAGACCTATTAGTAATGTGAGACAGAGACAGGGGAAACTTGACATTCAGGCCATGTTAATGAAAGGCTTGGTAGGGTTTCTGCAGCTTCAGTGGGTTATCAGGCTCAAATGGATATCTGAACTTTGTTACTAAGTAACAACACGGTGATTTTCCTCTTCTTTGGGAGCACAAAAGGTAAAAATAAAAGTGGCTTATGTGAATTCCCACATCAAGCTCAACAGCTTAGTTGTGGACCTTTGGGTTGTTTTGAGAATGGACCTAAAGAGCTGCTGGGAAGAGCAGGTTTCCTCACTTGGTTATTAAAAACCTGACTCCCTGACTAGCAGACACCTGGCTTCACTACCTGGCTTCTGATTTAACGTTTTTCTCTCTTCCTCAAGTAGATCCTTTGCCCAGAAGAGGGAATGGGCAAAAGATAAACAACTGGGAATCATCAAGGAAAGGCCACTCTTTCCTGTACAACGTGGAGCTGAGAAACGGCGAGTTAGTGATACCCCAGACCGGGTTTTACTACATCTACTCACAAACTTACTTCCGTTTCCGTGAAAACGAGAACGAGGATTCACATTTGTTGGAGCAAGTGAGGAACCCCAAACAGCTTGTCCAGTATGTTTACAAACTGACTAACTACCCAGATCCCATTTTGCTTATGAAAAGTGCAAGAACGAGCTGCTGGTCTAAAAAGGCAGAATATGGACTTTACTCCATCTACCAGGGTGGTGTGTTTCAGCTGAAAAGAGAGGACAGGATTTTTGTCTCAGTCAGCAACAGTGACATAGTGGACATGGATAAAGAAGCAAGTTTTTTTGGAGCCTTTATGATCGCTTAAAAGATGAAAATCTTGCTCCAAAGGAGCTGGTTGTCCTAGTCAGGACCAGCTTAAAATTCTATAAACCAGGGGAAAAGCAGCGAACACCATAGCAGTACCAACAGTACCAGACTCCCCTTTCTCAGCTCACTCAGCGCGAGGTCCGACCATGCCGAATACTCTCCCACCAACCGGGAAGGAGCAGCAGCAGCTGGCTGCAGCTGTGGATGGTGATGCTTTGTGCAGGCATGGGCACTGCAGCTCACTGCTCAACCAGGCTTGGGATACACAAGGGTTTCACACACCACACACGATACCTTTGGCAGAACCCCAGGCAGGTAAGCGCTCACCACCTCCTCCGCAGAGATGCTCCACGCCGTGGCAGGTGGGATGGAGGATGCTCTGGGCTCGGTTACTTAAGGCCAAGACTAAACATCATATTTTATTCGTGGTCTCCATTGGGACCCCATCTTGAGTATCTCAGCTCCTCTAAGGAGCCTGTGTAAGTACTGCTTCCCAGGTGCCCGTGGAATTATTCTGGAAGTTTTTGTTTGAACCCGAGTTTTACAAAAGTTGAAAAGCCATCAGAAACCCAATCTGCACATCTTCATCTCATCCAACAAAACACTTAAGCACCTAATTAATTTTAAGCACACGAACAGTCTGACTAAACCAGGGTATTTACATGCTTGAAATTAAACATGTGCTTAAGCATTTTTCAAGATCGTGGCTTGAGTAAACACATTAGTCTGTCTTAATCAGGATATTGTATATAAAAACAGCTGCTGAAATGGCACAGAAGAGGTTTTCAAATCAGTCTATATTTTGATCAGCACATTACGATAGTGCCTATTTACTTAATTGCTGTGCTGCAAAGATTTCACCAGGCTTCCAATAGCTTCAGTAATGTAGTTGCTGTTACACTTGTTGACAGCAAGTACTTGATCCAGGGGGAAAAAATTAAAAAGGTGTTTTTCTGTAAATAGTGAATTCTATTAGACATTTGCTGCAAATTAAGCATGACATGGTTCTTCCATATTTGTTTGTACTGGCCTGCATTTGGTAGGATGTAATGCAGAATAACATCCCAGTGACTAATGTTTTAAGGAAAACAGACACAACTAATCCGTACTCAAATAAGAGCTACATATTGAGATAATGCTGGTTGGATTTTTTTTTTAGGAATGGTTGGAAAATTTTCTTTTTTTTAAAAAAACATTTTTTTTAAAAAGCTGACCACTATTATTTTTTTCCACTCTATGGACAATTTTATACTACAAATTTTATACTAAAAATTAATTTAAAAACAAAAAAAGATATTTGTGAGCATAAGCTGTGTGGGCTAGATCCACAGCACAAGTCAGGTAGCATAAATCAGCGTTGACAGTGGAGCAATACCAGTTAGCACCACGAATGCGTTTTGCCCAGGTTCAGAGAAAAGAGAAGGGAGAAGAAGGTGAAAGTTAAATAAAAAGAAAATAGGAGGGAAAGGAAGACAGTTGTTCTAAGAATGTTACTTTACGTCAACAGAATGATGCCAGGAGAAAGTCTGGCGATCTAATTTTTTTTAATACGCTAAGGTTGCCGTGGGAACCCTCACATTCACCTCCACACTCTGGTAATTAAATCACTGCACAGCCCTCGCGTAGGGGCCTCATGAATAAACACTCAGTGCTCATCTTACTACTTTGTCAACAAGGGGAAATGAATAGGCACAAGCCCCTGCCTTTATTTTCTCATTCAGAAAAGCAGGTTCACTTCAATACCTGCATTGGAGCAGCAAGAGAAGGATTTCAGGAATACCCTCCTTCTGACAGGCTGGGGCAAAGAAATGCAGTGCCATAAGCCCAACGTGATGGGTTTTAACTTCTGCCCGTTGTTTTAACATCCTGGATTCAGCAGTACTCAAATATTCATTGTTGACTGGAAGACTTTGGTTTGTCTCATTCTCAAACCACCCGTTTCACTAGAGAACAGAACATAGTTCAGTTTCCTTTCGGATTTCAGTGTTGTAATTGAGAATATTTTCTGCCTGCCAGAAAAGGCAGGAGGGAACCAAACCATTCCCTGTGTGTCTGGGTGTCTGCTCTGTTGGGGAAAAGACTTCCCTAGGTTCTCCTTGCACATGGAACAGGCTTTTTGGTCTCAGCACAGAATTGATCCACGTTAGCAGGTTTGAGGGGGATTTTTCTTAGCAAAATCTTGCGTTAAAAAGTTAATTTAATTTTTTTCTTTCTTTAGAAATGTTACTTTAGGAGCTTATTTGAAAGAAAGTAGATTTGAACTGTGAAAAAGTGGCAGCTTTGAGTTAGAAACTTACCCTATGGCTAAGAACCATTTTGTGCGACAGGATCACACCAAATAATCATATTTTATTTCTGAATAATCCAAAGGCGTGCTTGCCAGATGCTATCCTGGGAAAGATTGTCAAGCAGTATCAGACAGGGCACACTGGAAGTGGAATGAGAAGATACAGCACGTTCTGTTTGTGCTTTTGAGCCCTGAATCATACTTTTCCTATCACTTTATGTTGAATGGCGAATGTAGCAAATTTTTGTTTGTGGATGTAACATGTAAAGATGGCATTTTTTTTCTACATGCATTTTATATAAAATGTTTTTTGTAAATAGTTACTTAGTCTTGTGGTGATTATTGGTGGTGTCCTGTGGCTTCTGTAACAGCAGCCCTGTCTGAAATAACGCCTCTGGCATCAGCTGGTATCAGCTCTAATCCATTAAATCACAGAATCACCAGGTTGGAAAAGACCTTTAAGATCATGGAGTCCAACCATTCCTGTCCTATGCTAAACCATATCCCTAAGTCCCTCATCTACCTGTCTGTTAAATGCATCCAGGGATGGTGACTAAACCCCCTCCCTGGGCAGCCTGTTCCACATCCCAACAACTCTCAGTGAAGAATTTTTTCCTAACATCTGATCTGACCCTGCCCTGGTGCAGCTTGAGGCCATTTCCCCTGGTCCTATCTCCTGTCACCTGGCAGAAGAGACCATCGCCCACCTCCAGTCAGGTCCCTGTAGGTGGTGATAAGGTCTCCCCTCAGCTTCCTCTTCTCCAGGCTAAACATTCCCAGCTCTCTCAGCTGCTCCTCGTAGGATTTGCCCTCCAGCCCCTTCACCAGCCTGGTTGCCCTCCGGTCAGGCTCGAGGACCTCAACGTCCTTAATGGTAAGGAGCCCAGAACTGGACCCAGCACTCGAGGTGCAGCCTCACCAATGCCGAGTACAGGGGGACAAAATGCTGCAAACAGTTGCAATGCAAAGGACACACTGCAAACCACTGAGCGATGGCATTCTGTGCAATGCTGCCACATAACTGGTTTCCAGACCCGACTTGGTAAGCAGTGTCTTGAAGCAGTACACTGAAAAAATCTCTCTAAATTACCTCATGACCAGAGACTACAAAACGCTGAGTGCTTCCCTTGAGCTTCTTCTCATGTTTCTGGGCTTTGGCAATTGTTTAGCACTGGGAAATCTATTTAGCAGGAAAACATCTGATCCTCACCCATTACCAAACTACGGTAGAAGATACATTCTGTTCAGAGGGATGAGGACCATTTACACAGACACTGTAAAGCAGCAGTAGAGTGGAGATCCCCCAACGATGAAAACAAACTCACTCCCTGCCCCAAAAGGAAACGCGGGATATTGTTTGGTCCGTTCGCTCCACTTCTGAAATTTGCCCAACCAAAAAAGGGCACGAAACCCAAGTGAACCCTGCAAACTCAACGAGATGTGAGGACATCAGCTAACCTCACCACCAGCCCTGAGATACCGGGGTGGGGAGTTGTCCAGTAGAGAAGGGCAATTCTGGAGCAGCAGCAGTGTGCCCCAGCAGGAAAGCAAGCTGCTCCTTGAGGGGGCAGACCCCCAGGAGCCTTGCCCCCACCTCACCCATCCCCAAGGGCTATTTCACCTCTCTGTGTCTCCTTCACCACTTCTTAGCAGTTCCCAGTATCACATTCTCACTGTTACTGGGCTCTGGCAGACCACCACATCGCTGTTTCACATACCGCACATCTCCGTGATTAACGAAAGGATGCTTGCCTCCCTAATGGACTCATAATCTAAATACATTCAGCCCAGTGTTTGTGTTGGGCTTTGTTTGGAATAGATGGGCATGCCTCGAGCCTCGGGTAATCAGACAGGCTGGTCTGTGCACAGCTCTGCCCATCCACACCGAGCCCCAGTGGAACCAGTATCCCTGGGGAGGAGCGGCCCCCGTGATCGCAACCCCAAATTGCAGGGATGCCCGTGGGTTTTAAAACGAAATCATTCCTTTCATCGTGACTGCTTTTATTTCAGCAGAGGGTTCTCTCTTCCCCAGTGTTTCCATGGGAAAGAGGACATGCTAGCTAACTGGCTTTTATTGTACCTTTCATTACTTCATGGAAACTAGCTTCTATTTTTTGCCTCTCTTTGCCTGAGCAGATGTGGTTATTACTGGTTGTGTTGCGGCAGCATTCGCTGCCCAGGTGGGATCAGGGTGCATTTGCTGTGCTCCACACAAACAGTTAAAAAGCCTGATTCAGACGCCAAGATTTCAAGATTCGTAATTGCAGTTGTCAGACCACATCCAAATATTAGTGTCTGTGAAAAGACTGAACGTAATGATCAATATAACATGAATAAGCACACTGAGACAAGTGTGCTTATCCCTCCAAGGCACCTTGTGCCATTCAGTAGCAGAAATGGAAGATAAATTAGGATGTCGTTGGGTCTGATCCATTTTTCACAGGTTGGGTTTTTTTCCCCCTGTAAAGTTACAGGGAAGTTTGTAACAGTTTGCATCAGAATCACCCAAAATTTGGTTCTCTGCAACTTCTCTCTGTATTAACTGAAACTTCACGCCATGTCACGTGTTAGAAATCATTATTTTTCCTCTGCTGCTTTGTCATGCCATGCCTTTCCCCAAGACATTCATAGTCCAAACCTATGGAGACGTTCCCATTAGCTTCTGAAAGCTTCAGAGGTGACATGGAGTTGGAACACTGAGTTGTGACAAATGCCACCAAACTGCTTGTGGCCAGTGAGACACGGCTGCAGCTTGGGGCAGAAGCTTGTTGGTTCCAGCAGCTTCCCACCTTTATGGGCTGTGCTGCCAGAGTTAATACAAATCTCCCTAATTGTCTTTAATGCCCACACGATTTCCACACCCAATACACCAGCGTCAAACACAGCATCAGCAAACATCACAGAAGCCAAAGTTGCCCCAACTGCCTTCCAGAAACCAGCAGTTTAAACAAAGAGAACCCAAGGCACAAATTCCTCTTCGAGATGCTTTGGGTTTTGTCCAACTGAACTCAGTTGTATCATGTCACAGTTATTCAGCACGTGTAACTACTGGGTGAAGACAAACTTGATTAACTGGGGATTTGCTGGTGAATTGAACCAGTTACCACTCGTCCTTTTAACAGGAGATAGAAGCACCAACAAGAAAGAATGATGGGGTGTAATTAACTATGTGATCCCATCCTTCATGTTCTGGCACTGGCAGAACTCAAATCGTAATGAACTCAAACCTGATAAACGCATGTGAGTCAGGTGAACGTTTCCATCCAAAGCCAGGGCAGCTTTTGGAGGTCTCCTTTAGGAGAATGCCCAATGGTATTTAAAATAAAAAAATAAGTATAGCATACAGCTACTAGTCTCATTCTAATCGTTATTTAAATAATAAATTATTTAAAACACAACATAGTTTTAAACCGGAGTAAACATACTGCTGAGTGATGAACCATGGTTCTCCCCACTTGGGGAAGAAGCCAACGGTGAGGGACACCAACGCCCAGGGTGTGACTGAGCTGAAACAGAATCACAGAATTACTGGGTTGGAAAAGACCTTTAAGATCATCTAGTCCAATGGTTCCTGTCCTATGCTAAACCATATCCCTAAGTACCTGATCGAACATAGCAAAGAGAAAAGTCTGCACCCGACGCCTCCCAATTAGTGGCATTAGAGCCTGGCTTTGCTGATTAAGAAGCTAGTGCTGTTTGGAAGTCTGCTTGCAGATGTTTACTGCCATAGAAACAGCTGTAAAGTCATTTGAGTACATTCTGGGTTTTACGTTATTAAGGTGGATTACCGCTATTTCATCAGGGCTGCTCGCTGATGATAGCTCCTAAACTGTAACCTTTGAAAGCATACACCAGATGCTACCTTCTGTTCTTAAAATACATTTATAATAAAAGTCAAAACATCTTCTGCCCCTGGATATAATCAAAAAACTGCGTTTGCTTTTCTGTGAATTGCTGGAGATGCATCACTTTTAAATGGGAGATCTCTCCCTTGAAGTCTGTTTTCCACTTTCTTCATCTCTCCCCAGTAAAACCATAATCATTCTATATTCAAAGCCTTCAGATATTTCCATGACAACAAATAATGATATAAACAAGAATTAAAACTTTATTGGATGAGAAGAAAATGGAAAGAATGGAACATAGGAGAGAGATTTCGAAGTCCATAAATAGAAGCTCTCTTCTACCTTATCTCCAGTGCTGAACACAGCCTTAACGCTGCCAAAGAGAAGCACTGATTCTTTAAGGGTTCAATGAAAGGTAAATGTCTATTAAAATGCTTTTTTTTTCTTTTTTAAAATTATTTTCTGTTTATTTGTTTTGTTTGTACATCCAGTTAGCAGATACAGCTGTGAATGAGAAGTACTTAACTTCTCCCTCTTTCTCTCCTCCCAATAACATCAGTGACTTCAATCTTTTCTGCAGTTGTTAAGGCAACACAAAAGTACTGTTCTCGCAGCTGAGGGCAAGTAAATAACTTTCTGGAGCCTAAAGCCATCTTCCCTCACAGCTTGTACATCTCCTGTCGCCACTACCTTCACCACTGTCCTTCAGCATCTACAAAGCAGATGCAGGGATTCATTACCATCCTGTCTCATGTCTGTGAGTTATCAATTCTTTATGTCCCATCAAAACTTGGCCTGCAATTCCCAGAGAAATCAGAAAGAATCAGAAAACAAGAGCTGCTTTTCTTCTCTCTTAGCTGACATGTTTTCTGGCCCTGACCCCGTGAAGAAAAGCAGCCAGAGAAGCCCTTGCCTCATGATACCCTTTAAACAAGAAGAGGGTCGTTGTTCCTGGACAACGATCCAAGTGGCTCGTCACCCATCATTTCAAACTCCCAGTGAGTTCAGATCTGGTGCTACCTCACTTTTGGCTGCTTGAGTTTGCTACACACACTTCAGTTCTAGGGTTGTCTTAATAAGGTTTGGGTTTTTTTCTCTGAGAAGAGAGAAAAGAAGAAGAAAGGAGGCAAGAAGAGGGGCGAGGAAGCAAGAAGAAGGGAGGAGAAGACAGAGGAGAAAAAGCTTTTCTCTCCCTGGGGAAAGGGAAATGGTCATTTTTGACAAGACACAGCTCAGCAAAAACCGGAAGAATTTCATGAGAATGAAGGATCCTCTCTGCACAGAAAAGTCACATTTATAGCTTCAGGCCATTTTCTCTGCCAAGTATCAACATCCTGCAGCTAATGCCACTGGTCTGAGAATTCATCAGAGGGAGGAGGGACATGAAATAATTCTTTATAATAATACAAAGTATTTGGCAGCCTATATACAGAGGCAGTTACCAGCTCCTCCATAATATAAGGCCATGCCATTTAAACTAGACCGGGCACAAAGCTGTAATATGAAATAACTGCACATCGGTGGCATACAGCCCATGGTTTCTCTTCAGAAGTATCTAAAACAATTATATAGGCAGCTGGGTAAACAAAGTCAGAAGCACATTAGGTTCCTTCTTTTTTTCAACTGCAATTAATGTGTAGCCACCCCCACCCCCCATAAAATTTAGCAACCGTTGAGTGAACTTGCTACAAAACTGTCTCACTGTTCAACAGCAGGAATAATGAATGCTGATCCCAAGGAAGCCACAAAAATACATCACCCAAATTAGGGTATGGACAAGGCACTACGGCTACTGCATGTGTGGTGATGACAGAAAGCAAATTGCAGAGAACAGGCACGGTCAGAGGCACAGGCAGAGGAACGGTGCTGTGGCACACCACGCTCGTGCTCGGTGCCCGCAAGGAAAGCTCTGTGAGCATGGAAGTGCAGCGCTAGCAGAGGGTCTGCATACACACCTGTGCGAGGGCAACCGGGACAAGCAGCATAAAGCTGCTCCTCAGTGGAATGAATCTGAATCCATCCATTGTGGATTCAGGGCACCGGTTGCCACCTGGGAGATGGGGTACCAGGGAAGGAAGGGGTGCAGCCCCTCTAGGCAAAACAATTGTGAAAAAAAGATTGTGAAGAAAAGATTGTGCTGCAGCACATCCTCCCTGACACTTCACAGAGACAAGTTGGAAAGGAGGAGAGATACCTTTACAGGTGTGCTGGGGTCACTTTACTGTCCCCAATCTCACCTTGTGCTGCTTCCACCTTACTTCTCCTTGGGTGCAACGTTACCATTTAGGAGCCTGCAGCCAGGGAAGCCCGCAGCCACGATGCCTGTGTCTGCAAAGGGCAGAAACCCGACGGATCAAAATTCAATTGCAGGTAAAATCGTATAGAAGAGGGTGATTACTGCGGCTCCACTGAAGTGGAGCCTTACCGGGCTCTCCTGCCAAGATCCAAGGGCAGAGGGAAGATGGAAAAGTCGGGAGGCAGCGGCCGCAGCCATGCACACCCATCGCCCCACGTGCGCTGCCGGGCTGCGCATCCCCTGCCCCGCCGCTCGGATGGGCGCAGGGAGAGCACGTTCGGCCACCGATAAAAGGCACCTCCCGCTCTTCAAAGACCACAACCGCCCTCTGCAACAGCGGCAGGAGGGAGCCGCACCTGCCCAGCCAAGCCGGGACGGACGGCAACAGGCAAGGGACCGCGGCGGGAGAGCCCTCCTGCGCCGAGAAAGTTGAAGGGATGCTCCGGTACGGATTTGGCAGCCGCCCCGGCTCGGAGGGGCTGAGCTAGTTCTTCGCCCTGCGGAGAACCCTGGGGCTGCGCGGGAGGGCGCGGGGCCGCTCCGCACCCGCGGAGCCGGCGCGCCCACGTCTCCTCTGACGCGCCGGCGAGTGCCAGCCCTCCCCGGGGCCTGGGGGGGAGCAGCGGCACCCGGAGAGAGGCGGAGCGGGGCCGCTCTTCCCTCCCCGCCTTCCGCACCTGCCCGAGCAGCGCGGCGGAGGGCGCGCAGCCCCACGGAGGCGAGGGAGCCAGGCTGCGCTGCGCTGCGCGGGGGGGGCGGCTCCGCGGGCGCGCCGGGCGGTGATGCGCAGCCCGCGGCGGCAGGATGCGGGAGGGGAGCGCGGGCGGCCGCGGCGCGGAGAACCGGACGGGCGCCGAGCCCCCGCTGCACCTTTTCCCCGCACCCGTGCTCACCGGTATCACCGTCGTCTGCGTCCTCCTCTTCGTCATCGGGATCATCGGCAACCTCATGACCATGCTGGTGGTGTCACGGTTCCGGGACATGAGGACCACCACCAACTTCTACCTGTCCAGCATGGCCTTCTCCGATCTTCTCATCTTCCTCTGCATGCCCCTGGACCTTTTCCGCCTCTGGCAGTACCGGCCCTGGAACTTCGGGGACCTTCTCTGCAAGCTCTTCCAGTTCATCAGCGAGAGCTGCACCTACTCCACCATCCTCAACATCACCGCCCTCAGTGTGGAGCGGTACATCGCCATCTGCTTCCCCCTCCGAGCTAAAGTGATCATCACCAAGGGGAAGGTCAAGCTTGTCATCCTCTTCCTCTGGGCCGTCTCCTTCATTAGCGCTGGACCCATCTTTGTTTTGGTGGGGGTCGAGCACGAGAATGGCACGAACCCCCTGAGCACCAACGAGTGCCGAGCCACGGAGTACGCCATCCGCTCGGGGCTCCTCACCATCATGGTCTGGACCTCCAGCATCTTCTTTTTCCTGCCCGTCTTTTGCCTGACCGTGCTGTACAGCCTCATCGGGAGGAAGCTCTGGAGGAGAAAGAGAAAGAACATCGGTCCAAATGCTGTCATCAGGGACAAGAACAACAAGCAAACTGTGAAAATGTTAGGTACGACTCTTCTGGCTCTGTTTTTCCAAGGGTTGCGTGTGCTTGTGTGTATGTGTGTGTGTGAAAGAGAAAGACACAGCGCTCTGGTGCTTCACTATGATTGTTTCCAAAGGAAAGCATTTATTGAACATGTTTCATACAAAGGGCTACACTTCATGGTATACAGAGTAACTCTCCTCCTTCCTTAGATTTATTTCTAGCTGCTTTGAGCTGGGGACTCTCAAACAGTTAAGCAAATGTTAATAACAATCACTGACAAGGACAAATACTACAGTTACAATTAGCTCGTGCCCTGGAGATTTTTGAGCAGCTTTGCTCTTTGGTTGTGGAGACCGATGTTATTTACAGAAGGATAGTTTATTTGATTTTTAAACAAAGCTAAACCCTTCTCAAACCACAAAGTTATGGCTGTGATGTGCACTTAGTTTTTAGTTTCACACAAAGAGACTACCAAGGTTTTAATCAAATTTGGGTTACTTACCAGGCTGGTACGAAAATTAATCTGCATCTTTAGGTGAGCAAAACACCAGCATGTGCTGAACAAGGAGCATCGTGTCTCCTTTGAGGTCTGTGATCCTGAAAATTCTCACTGGCTTTAAGAAAACAGGGTTGAGATGACAGACATGGTCATTCCCAACTTTGTCTATTTACATCGCTGGGCAGTTTATTGACAAGTTATGGCTGGCACAGGGAAACCCAAATTGTAGCACCCCAACTCAGTGCGTGAGGTGGGTGCCAGGTACACAGAGCCCAAAAGTTGCCGTGCCTGAGAACTGCAGAATCCTGCTGCTGCTGCTGCCAGGGACTTTTGTTCAAGCAAAAAGTCCTCCGCAGTGCGAGTCATCCCAGGGATTTCAGCGGGAACAGGGATACTTTGCACGGAGCTGCCTTCACGGGCAGCAGCTCGCTCTGCTCCTTTCAGCTAGGTTGAAGTGATGGGCTAATGAGCCAGACGAAGAGGTGGCAGCGTTGTCCTGAGTACCTTAATTATTAGATGGGAGCCTAACGGATTTTTTTTGTTCATGTTCTACTTTATTACTATGCAACAGCAGGAAGAATAATAAAAACCGCAGCGTTCTTTGTGCCCTTCCAGCTACATTTTATGATCAATAGAATTACTTCAGTCTGGTAAGCGTGACCTTGGAAGTAATTCATCATTTACACTTCTAGAGTTTCAGGATTATGAATCTCTGCTTACAATAAGGAACTTGCTAGCATACATTACTACCACGTTTATATTCCTGTATACTCAGGCATAAAGAATTCTGAAATAGTAACTGTTTATTTCTGCCCTAAAGCATTGCTGCAAGCATTACAATATTTCAGACCCTCTTTTTTTTTTTTCTCTTACAAGGTCTGAGAACAGTGAGACAGTGGCAAGACTGTCCTCTGACAGAGAGCCAGTGTTCTCTAAATGATAAGCCTGATGCCTGATGGAAGGAAAAGGAGTTAGTAAGGGCCCAGGACTGGCAGATGCTCAATGCAGTCTGCTCTCCTTGGTTTTACTGATCGACTTAAAATTTAGAAGGTGCTTTGTAAGACTTTTTAGCACGTTATGGAACATCGAGTAAATGGGATTAGCATCAATATTTCTTTTAAATTGCAGAGAAAGGTAATGCTTCTGGGTCTATAATTTAATGCCTAAACATATAGCCTGACTTGCAAAGGAGCTATCACACTGCATTCTTACTGAAGACAGTGTGCTTCTGCCAAGTGTGGAGATCAAGCCATCCATAGCCTGATGAGGACTCATGCCTACATGTGAAAATATTGACTATGCTTAAAATTTGGTTCTTAGTGACCATTATGGTCATATTAATTACCCCAATTAAACTCCACTTGTGACCTAGGGAAGCAGTACCTGAATCTTGTAGGTGAAGATACTGAGGGAAAAAATGAAGTGGTTGGCTCAAGAAGATGCAGAGCTGGAAAACACACTCTGAACCTCAGCTCCGTGCTTTGGCATCCACCACAGGTCCTGCAGAAGTATCCATTTAAACTTGGGAATGCTTGTGCAGAAAGTTTTGAGGAAAGATGCCGATAATCATCCCTCTCAGCTCTTCTCATTTTATTACCTGCTGTGACTTCACACGGGCGAGCAGGATTGCTAACGGGAGAGAGCAGATAACCAGTAAAAATTACTTAAGAATGTCAAGAGACTTTTCTCGAGTTTTCTGGCTTTTCTCTCCCTGGTATATTAATAGATACACTTGAAGCAATTGGAAAAATAATAAAGGTCAACAGCACTCAGGAAATGAACAGAAAAAGTTTCTCCTTCTCTAGGGCAGAAAAATCCAATGGGCCAGCGTTCAAAGATACTCACATTCCTGTTATTCCACAGGCATAGGAACGCAACCATAGCAGGAGCGCAGTGTCACGGATGCACTGTGTGACTATCAGTTACGCAGTTATATATTTAGTTTTACCCTTCTTGGAGTAACTCACGTTCCAAAGAGTAGACAAACTGAATGGGTACACCACTCTTCTGTTCTTCCCATGGCACACAGGCTCATCAGGTCCACGTTGGTTTTGCTCTGGGGCCAACTCCCTTAAACAGTTTGGGGTTGTCTTAAATAATTTTGCCTCCCAGCGATTTCCTTACTCATTATAAACCCCAGCGCTGAGCCTATCACATTATATAGAATTTGCATCTGTTAAATGCTGCAGGTGATGGATTGTTACAGCTCTTGGTCACCATTTCAATTCTTTGATTCTCTACTTTTAAAAACACGAGCTGTACAGGTCAGAAGGATGCTACACCAGGTCAGTGGTGCAATACACAAGCAGCATGTTTAGATACGATTGATGCATATTAAGTATCGCTAATTTATACTCCTAGAGCATGTATCAAGCAATGCAAAACCGAGAAGTTAGGGGATGCATTTTTGAGGCATTGAGATTCATTTGTTAAAGGAATAGAATTCTGTAATAGATTTTTGATCACCCATACGTTAATATTCATACTTAACACCGTTTCTTCTGCTGTTTTTATTTTAGTTGTGGTGGTATTTGCTTTCATACTCTGCTGGTTGCCTTTTCACGTAGGACGGTATTTATTTTCCAAATCCTTTGAAGCTGGATCCTTGGAGATAGCAGTGATCAGCCAGTACTGCAACCTGGTGTCCTTTGTCCTCTTCTACCTTAGCGCAGCCATCAACCCCATCCTCTACAACATCATGTCGAAGAAGTACCGAGTCGCCGCTTGCCGGCTGTTTGGACTCAAACCCCTTCCAAAGAAAAGACTCTCCAGCACGAAGCAAGAAAGTTCACGTGTCTGGACAGAACCCAGCGTTATCACATGACACCTGGTTTCCAGAGCATCACTTACCAGGATTACCCAGAAAGCCATAGCGAAAGAGGGCGAGAAACACCAACCGAAACGTTAAGGCTGTACTTCTGTCATCATCTGGATCTGCTGAAAGATGCAACGAGAGCAGCTGAAGACTTAAAAACAGCCAAAAACCCACAACTGAACTCTGAGACTATCAAAGGAGATACGTGGCCACAGAATTCGGCAACACTCGAGTATTATTTTTCTGCTGCTTCTGCCCATATGGTTTTTCAGCAAACGCTGGCTTTAGCAGGAGAGCTAGGCTTTAGCAGGAGAGCTAGGCTTTAGCCTTCTTAACAGGTGGCCGCAGCCCAGTTCACTCGAGATTCTGTGTGACTTCAGCAGCAGCTGATTTGAGCTGAGTTCTCCCTGAGTTAACTTCAGCTTTGCTAAGAGTTTCGCTAGCGTATAAGCAGACCCTAGAGAGAGAGGATTAAACTGTCTCTTTGGAGTAGTAGGCACAGAATTTGACACACTTCACACAATTGTGATTTTTAAGCAAACTAACGTTTTTCTCTGAATGAGGAAAACTATTTCTTATAAAAAAAAAAAACATAAAATGGATGAGTTTTTAAACATGCTAAAAATAAATGACCTTCATGTCATGGCTGAGTAGAACGGAAACGAAAAAATAGAAAAAATACCATCACAGAAGTGGCTTAAAACATGACTGTCCTGAAGTCTTTTCCTTTTAAATATACATCAGTGGGACAAGGACAGTGCTGATTTCAGGACTGTGCTGATGCTATAAAAACATGGAATGCAATCTCCCACACCAAAGTCTGGTTTGGTTTTTGGTTTGGTTTGGGGTTTTTTTTTGAACTGGCTAAATGACCTGGACTTGTTCTACTCAGCTTGACCGTGAGCGACTTGATGTGTTTGAGCTTTCAGTTGTTTTGGTATTTGTAACCAGCCTGTGGCTACCTGTCCCCTTGCTGTGCACCACTGTACCCCCATGGTTTGCTGGGGACAGGTCTCCTGCCTGTAAAAACACTGCTTGTTTCTGTTCAGAGCATCTCAGCTGGCTACCAGGACCACGTTCCACCATAAAGCCCAGTGTGCAGATGCAGTGTTACACTGGCAACGTGCTTTAACCAGCGTGATCTGACCAAGTAATGGAAAAATCTGCCCTACAAGACATGGGCAGACACAGTCTCACACCCAATCCGCAAAAATCTTAAACTCAATTGATTTTTATAACTCAAGAATGCCATTAAAAGGCGAACCAGAAACCCTGCCATCCTTTACGCTGCTAAGTATGCCTCACATCGCGCCAATGGCCACACCACCACGTCGTGGATTTTGCAGTGCAGCTAACAGAGCTTCGGAGCACGCGTGTGCAACTGCAGCTTTCTGTTTACGCCGTTCCAGTATTTATTACCAGCTCCTCCACAACTGACTGTCCATAACAAACTGGTCTGTCAGCAGAAATGCTTCTTCTGCCTTCAGACTCCTGCAACACTGATGGGCCATTTTCTGCCTGTTACACCTTTAGCTGATGGTGCTGCTCAGGTATAACTGAAAAGAGAATTTGGCTCTCCTGTATATACTGTGGGTTTTATCCCACCCAGCGCTTTGCCAGGGGCTGATGGCCGACCCTTGGTGTGGCTCCCAAGCCTGTCTCGCTCCCTGCTCCAGCACATGTGGCAAGCACGGGGTTGATGTACCCAAACCTAAAATCAAAGGGACAAACAAGCGGCAGGCGCCCTAGGGCCACCTCCCCATCCACCCCAAACCATGTCCACCTTCTCATCCATGTTGTTCTCTCACTCCTTGTCCACTGTCAAGCAGATCTGATGGCAGATGTCATGCAACTCAGGGAAATTTGGGGGTCTTGAAGAGATCGTGAAGGCGTGAGCTCACCTAACAGCGTGTTGGTGTAAACGGACTGATCACAACGCCTGGCGTCACATCAGTGTTTCAAATCTCGGCTGTGTCTGTGGTATTAAATGTGAACAGAAAAAGAAATAAAGTGCTGAGACCCTTTATAAGCCTACCAGGTCAGCGGCCGTGGAGGATCTGGTGTGACTGCACCGTCTCCATCACTTTCACGCAGGGGGCTCCCGCACACCTCCCCTTACTGGATGGGAGCTGGGAGGGCCCCAGGGGGCTGCAGGGCTGGCAACAGGCAGGGCTGGCACCTCCTGGCATGGGGACGGGGACGAAACAAGTACCACTGTCACCCATGGCATGTGACGCTTGACAGGCTTGCTCCGTTCCCTGCATGTGAAACCCATATCCTGGTTCAGGAGACAGCTCTGCGTGCCAGAGCTGAGACATGCACCCAGCTGTGAGGCTGCACTGTTGGGCTTGAATTTCTTTTTCCAAACCTGCATGACACATTCAGTTCACTACAGGGGTTTTTTTGGGAGGGTAGTAGGGTTTTGGGGTGGGTTTGTTTGTTTGTTATTAAGCCAGAAAACCATTCAAGCCCTGTGCATTTCATTTCTGCATATAAACTACAAACACACTAATAATTTCATTTTACTTAACACTTCATCAGGTGCCACCACCACAAAGTTTAACTACACCACCACTGTGAAATCACCACAACTTTGTGTACAGACTAGAATTTAACACTTTTAATCCAGAAAAGTCAGAAAGGAGGAGACTGGCTGCTTACTGGGAGAAAGGATGGGACTTCTTCCTTCCTTGCCAGTTGGGGAATGGATTTGTTTCCAGAAGTCATTGAGTATTTGGCCAAATCTAGAAAAAAATACATGTAGTTAAGTTAAAGAAGAGACTCTTGGGCAAGCAGGAAGATATTTCAGGTCTAGCAGGTAACTCCCAGGCATTCCTTGTACACTGCAGCTGACACTAAATAGTCCATTAGCTTTGCTCCCCTGTATCCAAACTTTTCTAGAGAAAGCCCGTGGGGTTACCCTTGCAGGCACGCGTCGGCTCCAGAGGGTGAACTGGGTCTGCTGCTTCAGACACGTACCAGGGCATCAAGAACTGCTTTTATATAGAAAACAAGAAAATAAAAACCAGCCCACAGCTGGAAAACCTTCACTTTTGCATCATATAATCAAGCACTGTCACATGTCTCCAGAAAGATCTGTACCTCTCCAGTAGCACTGATGGAGGAACACAGCGTTGCTTGCCTCTAGGGTTACTGCCCAAGTTATAAGAAATAGCTTCATCCGGGGGAAAAAATATGCAATTAAGTTTTCAAGGACATTTTTTACCTAAGAAATGCTAGCCAAAGTGAGTCCAAGATGGGTATAAGGAATTTGTCTCTGGCTATACCATGGGGCAAGGTTCCTCCTGCCTCATCTCCACCAGCTTTCACACAGGCAAAACAGATGCCGTGGGCAGAGGATGCTCAGCAGAAGCAATGCTGGCCTTGGTTTCGTCTCCTGCCTGGTCTGCCACAGCTGCTCGGCATTCCCAGTGTGTGACTGTGCTGGCAAATACTTCCTAGCAGAGACAAAGCTTTTCCCCTGGTTCCCAGGGCATTTTTCCAGCACCTCATGTTCCTGGCATCTTCCCCCCCAAAAGCCTTCCCCATCTGAATGAACATGGGTGTCGTGTCCCTCCCTATTTTAGGTCTGGACATGGCTTTTGAGATCTATTTTACATGCAAGGAAGACAAGAGCCCTTGCTGGAGCTGGACTATTGTGGCGGCCAAGGCTGCTCCACAGGAAGATTCCTCACAGGCTGTTGAACTGTCAGCTGCATTTCTGGAAACTCTTCCTTGGCAGAAGAGCCTTTGCCAGTTCCAACTGAAATAAAAATGTATAGGGGCATTAGGAGTCAAAATCTTGCTGTGTAATCACTGGCTCACATGTGAGGAAATAACTGGAGGTCCATTCATTAAACAGTTTTAAAAGTTTTAAAAGCTTTTCAAACTCCACATCTTGTGTCACAGCTTCACAGAAAAACAGGAACACTTTGCCTGCATTTTATTTCTTGGCAACATGTTAAATTGGTGATGAAATAGGTCAAAAGCTCTTTACCAGAAAGCTTCATTCATTTTAGAAATGCACCTTTGATGGAGGCATGGACAGGCAGGAAATCATGCCCTATTGTATTCCCTGCCAAAAAATAAAATACACTGGAAAAATAGCACTTGCATGTCAAATTCTGAGTTGATAGTCTGTCTTTATGTAAGTTTGTGTCAAGTGACATTTGCATAAGCCCTATTTAAAGCAGGAGCTGTTATATACCTAAGTGCCCCGGAGAATCTCCTTCTCCATCACACATCTGCTGTGGCCAGGTGCTGCAGTGGCTCCTTCCTCTGCCAAGGGTGAGGTGTGGGGAGGAGGGAGGGCAGCTGTAGGCTGCTGATGGTTCCTTCACAAGCCTGAAGGCAGCTGGTCCTGCTCCATGGGAGACACTCCTGCACTTGCTCTCACTGATCAGCTCGTTCCCTTGCAGGGCTGTTAGTGCCCTGAGCCTGTCAGTCAGTGTTTCCTGATGGACATCCACACAGTTTGTATCATTTGCAAAACCCCTATGGCCTTGAGGGGGGAAATTCTGGCTTGAGAAGTTTGGTACCAAAAAAAAAAAATCTACCTGAGTCTTCCTGTCCTGGTGATCCCCATGTTGACATGTGCCCTGAGCCGCCCTCCTCACCTCCCACACAGCTAGTAGATTTAATGAACAATATTAGCCCAGTTTTACAAGGTAACTAAAGCACTTGATGTTTTAGCCCCTGGCTCCAAGCACGCTGTCTGGGAGCGGTGGGGTGCGGATCTGCTCGCCTCCCTCTGGCTGGGGGCTGCAGGGACTGGTGCCGGCAGCCTGGAGCATCCTCCCTGTTCCTAAGGTGTGCTGCTGGAGCACTCAGCACAGGAGCCCCAGAGAAGCGTTCTAGGGGAAATAAGTGACCTCTGGCCGACACGGCAGCACCCAGACTCGCAGCCCGCAGAAGCCTGAGTGAGGGAACGCAGGCTGTGCTCGCCAAGCCCGGCTTCTGCAGCCCCAGCTGGTAACAACCCACAAACACATCCCGGTGGCTGGGACAACACCTATACCCACCATGGGATTCTCACCTGTGTGTGAGCTCTCACACCCATCCCTGGGCCTGCACACATGCAGGAGACTCCTGGGAAATCCTCCAGATAATCCAGCTGGGCCTAAGTCAGACAGATGCAGGAGATGGCCTGTCCTGAGAAGATGTGGTGTGATGGACACTGCTTTACACCATCTGCTGTCAGGCACACGCAGCTGGGGTCACGCACTGCCCAGCCCTAACGCAAGCAGCAACCTGAGGGGCTGGAAGCTCGCAGGGCATTAATGTGAAGTCTCTGCTCTCTTAGGCAGGTCCATTGTCCAGGTAGAACTGGTACTCACCCCCTCCTCCTCCCACCCCTGCATCCCCACCTGATGTACCGCAGCAGACTCCTTCCCAGCTCTGCACAAAGACCAGGAACTTGACAGGAGTGAAATAATTTCCTCACACAGGTGTGCTCACCAAAGGCATTTCACTCTGAAACACAATTTCTGGCGAGGAACAGGTGACATCACTAAGGGTTTGGATTCACATCCCACACCCCTGGCCAAACGCTTGCCAAAAGCAGGCTGTTAGATAACAGGGGGTCCCGCTTTGCCAGCTCTATCTGATCATGAAATGACAATTTGGATTTCCAGAAGCCCTGGGTGCTGCCGTTTAGAAAAGATAAAGAAAAGTGAACGTTAGGTCTGTTTGTCTTTCCCTCTACATTGGGACTACACAAGTGTAGGGAAAGAGGAAGAAGGAAAAGACAAATTCGATCCATTTTGTGTCAGCAAAGGTTGTAGGTTTCTGAGCAGCAGTCCGTTCTGCTTGCTGTTCAGCCTTAACATGGTCGTCATTCCAGCGCTCAATATTGGACATTACTATCATCAAATGTAATTAACACACTCGGTGGGTTCTTTACAGGCTCACTTAGTGCTATTCCTGGTGGAAAGGGCTCTATCCCCCTCCAAGCCCAGCACTTGTGTTTTAATGCCCTTCTGTATCCCAGCTGCGGACTGGGGCATGCCATGACTTGTCAATAGAGAGTAAAATTCAGAGCTGCTCATTAACTCTATATTTGGACACAGAAATAAATAGAATAAAGCACCCTCTGCTTCACCCTGGAGCTGTGTGCAGTGATGGTCACTGTGAGTTTCTGTGAGTTCTCCAAGACCTGAAAACACATCGATTCGGTTTTGCCCAGCAAGAGGAGTGTGGCTCTGCGGTGACGTTTGGATGCCCAGAGCTTCAGGGACATTTGCTCTTGCAGCATTACCCGGGTCCTTTCACTGCACATTACAAAGGCACTCTCATGCTGCTGGTCATGAAACTCTGTGCACACAGAGGACTCTATGCATTGCACAGCATTCCAGCAAAACACCCAATGGGATACGAGCAATCCCAGTCTCTTTAGTCTTCTCTGTAGCTTTGGGCATCCATGGACCAGTACCAGCATCCTTCTCACATGGGGTTGGCTCCGAACAGTCACCAGTGTGAGATCACTGCCTGGACCCCAGGACCACCTCTCACAGGGAGTGTACTGGCGCCTACATAGCATCTGAAGTGATGTTGCCCTGGATAATCTTCCACTCCCTCATTCTGTGCACAAACACATCCTTTTGAAAGCCCAGCCTGCTTCCCTACCTGTACCCGGAGACAAAACACTTGGCAATGATGGCGTTTTATCGCTCTCCACACTTGCTTTGTTTCCTTCACCAGCTGTGAAATGAAGGTTTGGTTATTTGTAGGTCCGTAAGGTAAAATTGCTCTGAAAAGTACTCAACACCCAATTTCAGAGGCTGCTCCAAGGGCACAGGAGATGCTCCACCAGCACTTTGCTCCATTTTGAATGCTGCTGGATTAGAGGGAAGAGCGCTGCTCCCTTTTCTTTTTCTCTCAGACCCTGATCGATTTTCACATGATTGCAACGCTGCCTCTGGACAAGGCACGGCGATTTCCAAGCCTCCACATTGCTCTTCTCTGTGCAGCCTCTGTCCACAGAGACTCCAACCGCTTTAACTTGGCCGCATTACAAAAGGCACCAGCAAAGCCCCTGGTCACAAATCCCGACCAAAAGCCAAGCCAATATTCACCATCACTCGTGGGTGTGTAGCCTGCCCAGTCGATAGCACCTCGGTGTTTTTATCCGGAGGTGACAACGCCATTGATTTTTGGTGAGGTTCGCTGTGCTGTGCCCGAGGCACCCACGCTGGGCTGCAAACAATGCCGTCTCTGGAGCTAGTTTTGGGGGAGCTTTAGCTGGGAAGCCACTGAACTCATGAGGGGGGAAGCAGGCAGCCAGTGCCAGAGTCCTGTTGTGCCTCAGGTGGGGCTGCTGTGGGGGCTCTCCGAGCATCTCCTGCCTTATGCCAAGGAAACAAAGCAGTTTCAGATACACTCGGATCACAGCAGTGGCTTCTTTCTCACAACCACCTAACCAATGCCACTCGCAGAGCCGCTGTCCCCCAGTACCAAAAAGGAGGCGAAGGCAGGAGCAGCCACCCTTCACACTGCAAACCAGAGCAATCACAACTTCAGAGCTGCACCTAACATGGCACACAGTCCGTGCAGGAGCACCCTGGGGAACGTTTGTCCCCACTGATTGCAGAGAGATGCTTTTCCTCAGCATGCCAAACCCCAGCACGCTGCAGCATCCCTCACCGAGCAGCATCCTGCCTGGGGACATTACTGCATGCGATGCTGTGGAGTCGTCCACACCTAGGGTGCTGCGGCCAGTCCACAAGCATTCTGTGGAAAGAAAAGGGCACTTGAGCTACAAATTGGCAAAGACAATATTTGCACTGGATCAGGGTGAATTTCTCAACTCTATTCACAAGTTAATCCCCGCGAGGATTCTGCGTCCCTACTGTTTGCCCCCTTTCATTTGCGGAGAGTAATAGCTTTCGTACAAAGGAAAGTGAGAGAAGGGCTAATAAAATTACCAAGAAATGACATCCCCTGAGCATGCTGACCAAGCAGTTAGTTATTAACCCTGCCAGCAGACCTAAAAATAGTTTTGATTGCATGCAATATCATCTGTGCCACCAATTAGCACAATAAACACAACTACCCGAATAACAAGAGCATGTTCACCTAAATAACAGCAGACAGCAGGTTAATCCACAGTGTTCAAAAGCATCTTGGGAGACCTCTTTATTTATTTAGCCCAGACAAGAATCTCTGCATTGTGAGAGCATTTGTCAAGAGAAGAAACAGATGCAATCGTTTAGAACTTATTAAATGTAATACTGATGAAATAGCCCTTTCAAGGGTTCTCAGCTGGATTTTTCTGCTCAGCCATAAAACCACTGAAACAAAAATGTCCATATCCGCCTCTCCACGTGCTCGTGGCTCTCATTTCTGAAAAGAATAAGGGATGACATTTATATCTTCACTCCAAGGCAGGTGAATATTATGGACAGACAATATAATTCTACTCCGCTTCAATAAATCATAATACACCTTGAGTTCTGCAATAATTCTCAAAGAAGATTTGCAAAGGAAATATAATTTATACATCACTTTTCTGCAATAATTTCTTTATAAATTTTCTCAAATACCTTTGGGTACAGATGGGTCTCATGAAACCGTCAGGCTCACGTAGGTGCCGTCAGCGCCGGAAGAATCGCCCCGTCTTCCTAGCCCATAAACTTTGCTCAGATCTCAAAGGCTACATTTAGATTTGGCACAGAGGGGTAAGGATTAGATTGCAGCTGGAATCTTCTCTAAAAAGACAAACTGGTCTTGTTTTGTACCATGTGTCTAGTCCTGAACGAGAACATGGGCAAGAAGATGAAGAGGTTTTGGTCTGGGTCTGGCAGGAGCAGAGCAGTTCAGCTCCATCAGCTTTCCAGTGGGCAATGTGGAGATTTGGGTGGCTGTGGGTGTCAGGACTGACCCCGCCGCTTGCTACTGGTTTCAGATAAACTCCCATCTGCAGCCTTAAACCTCAGCAAGAGGACAAAACCACACCCGGGCCTTTGAACACTGGTGATGTACATCACCCGTGAGCAATGGACATGGGCTGGTGCGGCCTCCTCCCGCGCACCCCCAACTCATGGCCCTGCCAGCCCTGTCCCATGCAGGAGGAGGGCCTGCTCCTTCCCCATGGATGCCTGGCACAGTATCCCAGAGTTACTCAGGTGAGCACAAACTGCTGAGCTTTCACCACCACCACCAGCTCTGTGTGCAAGGTGTCACCTACAGAGACGAGGCAAGTGGCACTCCCCTGGGATAACCCAGCCAGACTCCTCCTGGCTTGGAACACAAACCACGCTCAGCCCCCAGCCCCCAAGGGAGCAGGAGTTTGGACAAAGCAGTTTTACCCAGCACCGGAGCCCTCCTGGCTGCAGCTCCCACAGAGTTTCATTTTGAGGGGTATTTTCAAATACCTCTGCTGTGCTTTGAGACAGGAGAGAGGGGCAGGAGAACTCCAGTCCTGACAGGACTGGAGTTAGGACCCTGCCTCCCTTCAGAAATGTGCTATTCATAGCAGCCTGTACTTTAGCATCTCCCCAGATTCAAAGACTTGAATTAGTCTGGCAGGAAAAGCTCCATGGGAGGTGAACAACATGGACACTACCTCCAGATCCCAGCTGCTTTTTTATTTTATCCTGGGGAGGGAGTGGCCCAAATCCCAACATATCTTGCTTTGGCACCAGGGTTTCTCAGGCAGAGACAGACCCTCAACCCCCTTTAATCAGGGCTCAACTCACCGCCACCAAACCAAACACGCTCCGAACTTCCAGCAGTGGCTGAAGTCGAGAGCAAAACAAATCCTACCCGTCCCTTTTTGAACAGGCTCTTTGATTATCGAGGAGAGAGAGAATTGCTGCTGCTATAGAAACAGCAGCCACCACGCCGCTGACCACACTTAGCTGCAGACAGACCCGGAGGTTGCTCGAATTGTGAGATGCGCCGCGGTCCACATCCAACTACCCTCCCAGCCTGGAGATCATCTGTGAGGCCACCAAAGTTTCTAAAAATACAAGCCCCAAAACTTTTCAAAGCCCACGCTCATATCCCAACAGGTATCAGCAGGGAAGAGATGTCAGATTCAATACTGCCCAAGCCCAGTTACAACACCCTCCATTTTTCCTCGTAAAACAAGCATCTCTTCAGATACCAAAGCACTGATTACTGTTCCACAGGCAGGTTTGAAGGATGCTGTGAAAGTGAGATTGCACCGACAAGCACCGTTTATGTGAAAAATAAAAAGCTGAGCAGCCAAGTGAAAAAACTTATGGTATTTTCTAAGGAAAAACCCCACTCACAGTGTAAAGCACAGTAATGAAAAAAGCAAACAAATAAAATGTTGTATTATTTGTCAAATCACTGCAGAAAAAGCTGTTGAAAACAACATTAATGTGTTTGCCAAGAAATGTGTACATATAGTAATTAATTCTTTATGATGAGTAATTGAACTTATTGCACGCAATTAACAGGTGAGAAGTTCTGATATTTCAAGTGTTTAATTACTAAGATATTTAACAAATCTGGGTGTATTTTGTTCATCCTTAGTTTTTCCTGCAAGCTATTTAAAAGCAGTGATTGAAAAACTGCAGAAACCCAACTTCAGGAGTATTTCTCCAAACTCCTGCTTCACGTACATCAGCCCCCCGGAGGGAGGCAAACAGGGGTGTCAGTTAGAGCTCACTGACGCCATCTAAAACCTGGCATCTCCGGGACAAGGACCCCCGACTTCCCACAGATGAGGGGGTGGGGAGGGGGCTACAGAAACCAGCTCACGTGAGGAGGAGTTTGGCATTCACCTGGGCAACATCGAGGTCAAAGCATGGGCAGCCTTCACGGTGCACAGTACAGCAACAGCCCGGCCAAGCTTCGCCTTTCCAGGGGCTGGACCAGCAATCTGCAGCGTGTTTAGCTCAGTCTGAGAAAAAAAAATTACAGTTTAAATTGCTGAACTGCTTCAGGGAGAACACAAAATCGTTCCCATTTACAAACCAGAAGCATCGCAAGTTGAACCCAAGGCTCTCAGTTCTTCTAGCTGCGGCAGCACCACTGACCTGCTGGGAAGAAGCGGCCTTGGGAAGGCTGTATATTTTTCCCAATTAAGGTAACTCCTGGTAATATCAGAAAGAATTAAAACATTTATTGGGCATAAATATATTACATATACACTACAGATACAGTTAAGTCTTACATACATAGTGTAGTATTTGCAAAATCTATACATTAAAATTGATATGGCAGTTTTAATACAATGCATATGAAATAGTCTAAAATTTACAAGAAAACTTATGATTTTTTTTTTTAAAGTTGAAAAGCTTGGAATGTATGTTCCCATAGTGAGGTAAAAACATATCTTTTTATTTTTCAATTTAAAGAACTGTGCAAGGAATAAGGTTCATACACATTCAGTTAGGGCACTTATCAATCGTGACACAATACAGAGCTACTGTAGCCAACCAACAGGATTAGAAAACATTTCAAGTTCATAAAGAAAAAGGCAGAACAATATAAAAACCTCTCCCCTCCTTCCTTAAGGGCTTTAAATATTTAGTGTTTCATTCTACCTTTTGTGTTTTTGGTGGTGGTGGGTTGTTCATTGTTTCTTTGAGAGCTGAGAGCCCTTGGGTCGGGGTCAGCGCCCGCTGCCGACGGATCAACGGGCGTGAAGACGCACAGGACAAGACAAGGCATCAGCGGGTCAGGGCGATGGGAACAGGGGTGGTTTAACACCCATCAGGCTTCACGCTGCTGTGGATACACCAAGGACAATGGAATCGCTACAGCGGAATATACAAACTAGAAAGATGCCAAGTGAACTTACTCAGGGCCTGTCCCACCCCCTGCAGAACGCCTTCCCCAGTAACCACGGGGCTGGGCTGGGTGCTCTCCTGAGCGTGACTATAAAGGACACCAAAGAGATCAGCAAGGGCAGGAAGGCTTCAGGGGGAGCTGATTTCTCTGCGCTCCCGCTCGCCGCGTTCAGTCTCATCCGTACTTTGATCACATTGTCTAAAGCAAGGCAGGTGGGGCTTTGGGGGGGGGGATTCTTTCTTTTTTTTCTTGTATTTTTTTATTAAAGCAGGTTCGTTTTGTAAAAAAAGGTGTCAAGCTTGGATTTCATAGCAGCACTGGCTGAAACAATATTCCAAAAAAATAAGAAAAAGGGGAATCTATTCAAATTTCTGGGGTTTTTTTTCATTGTTTTAAAAAATACACTCTCTTTTCCCCCCCCAATGAAAACAGCTGTCTATGCTTCGCTCACAAAATACAGATGCAAGGTCACAAAGGTTCGTATCACAAATAAATTTAAATAAGATGTAAATAAATTTGACAAAGCCATGACTTTGGCAAAAAAAAAACCCCAAACAACAACAACAAAAATATATATTTAGCTCAATGCCATTAGTCTGCAAGGCTAAATTAAACTAATTATAGTCAATAACAAAATACAGAACATTTCTAATATTTGCTACATCTAGAGAGGCACACAGAATAATTCATTGATCTTAGCACTTTCTTTCCAGAGATGATTATGTTTTTGGATACATGTAAACGTTTGAATCACTGATAATGGTATTTTTATTTATTTTTTTAATTTTTTTTTCTTTTTTGGCATTTATTGTACTAGATGCTCCCATCCTCAAAACCACAGAAAAATGTAAGAAGATTAATAATACTAGGAATGCTGCCAGGTAAAAAGTTGACCTAAAGTACAACAGTATAAAACAGACAAAATATAACATGCTACAGGGGGAGGGTGGGGAGAGGGATTAGTACATAAGTACACTTTTTATTTTTTATTCTTTTTTTTTTTTACAATAAATAAAAGATTGCACTGTAATTGGTATTTAAAGTACTGTATGCAGTATATAGTATAAATAAACCTAAAACAAAAATAATGTTGGTTTGTATTTTTTTTCTTCCCCCCCATTACTTTGGTTAAGGGACTATTATGCTAGTACAGGACACTGAATCTTAAGACAATGGAGAGACAGAGCACAAAAAAACTAGGAGAAAAGCAAAAACCAAGTAGCAAAAATATACAAAAAGGAGAGGCAGGGAAATACTCTGTGTCTGTTGCACCCTTTTGGAATCTATTTGCACCTCCAGCTCATTTACGTCCCTGAGGTACTCACGTAATGTTGACTTAATATAAATAACCCAGTGACTCCAGAGTTAAAAATCTGGGATCTCGATGGATTGAAGTGTGTGTCTGGGAAGGGGCAGGCAGGGGGGGATGGGGGGGACACGATGGGGCACTGCCATGTGAGCAGGGGCTATTCCTCTGCAGGACTCTCCTCTGAATTTTGCCACGTACCAAGTTATTTCAATTAAGCCCCATGGTAAGAACAGCCATGGGAGAGGCACCCATTTATCATACTGAAAATAAAGGGATATAGATTTGCTGATTAAATCAAAAAAAGTTGTGTAAAACGGACACCCCTCCAATAAACAAACCAAAACAAAAAAGAAAAAAAGCTGAACTGACAGTAAAGTTTGCTTACATTGAGTGTAAATCTCACCTAGATCAGTAGAGGCAGCAAGCTGTCACCAGCTCTAACCATATAAATCAGGCTGAACATAATAGAATAATATCTAGCATTAGATTAAGAATAGTTATATACAGTGACATACAGTTAAAGCAGCTTTTAAATAGCTGAACATGGGAATAACTAACTATTGCACAATGCCCTCTTACTTAAAATTACTGCTAAGAATCAAAATGGTAAAAAAAAATCTATAATGCTTCATAATTTATATGTAGTTTGGTTACTTGATTTCTTATACAGGCAGTTTATAGTGTCATAACTGTAAAAATAACAAATAATCAAAAAGGTTTTTTTGACTGCAGGATATTGCTCTGATTTAAATGCACTAAATGGTTAAAATAACAATTTATCTTGAAAAAAACAAACCCTGGGGCAAACGTAGTGAATAATTCCTAGGCGACATTGCTAATACTGTTCAAGGAAAACCTGGTACTGTTGCCTAACACTGTATTCTAGTCTTACCACTAAACACACTCGTGACTAAAACGCTTAGGAGGAAAAAGAAGAGACAAAAAAAGTGACTCATGATTAAATTTTCCTAGAGAGAAAGATAAAATAAGCAACTGTAAGAAGGTCAGTGAAAAAAAAAACCCAAAACCAACAACCCAAAATGACGTTGAAAAGGCAAATTGGTGACAATTTGAAACTGTGAAGGATAACAAAACCTTGCTTTTGGTATCTGGTTTGCTTGTTGCTCCAGTTTGACCACTTCCTAGTTTTGAATTTCAAAAAGGTGCATCAAAACACTGATTTATCTTTCTTCAAGCTAGAACTGTAAAAACCAAGAGAAATATATAAAACGTATGGTAGAACAAAAGGATTTCAAGAGAAAAAGGAATATCTGAATAAATGTGTGGATTATAATGCGTAGCATTAGTTAAATCTGTATCTCAAACTTCCATGGAATTCTCTACTTCATAAAGAAGTATTGTAATATACAGGCAAATATAATTGACAAACTTGCAAAGCCAAGAACAATGAGGGCTGCAAACTGTTCATCAGTAGGAATCATGCTCTTAATCTTAGGATCATCTATGCTCCCCATTTCTCCTGCAAGCATGATGTCGTTTCGCTGAAGCATAAAGGCAACGGATGGGCTGAAAGGTCCACTAAGTTCCTGTGAGGTATCGGAGCACCGGCGGCAGACGCAGACGCGAAACCGATAGTCTGTGTTGACTTGAAGGCCTGAGATGTGGAATGTGGTCTCTTCTCCCTTGTACACCTTCAAAACAAAACAGCAAGCATGGTCACATACAAAGAGCAAGACAACGTCCTCCTCCTTTCACAGCATCGAACAACTCAAACACGTAACGACGTTAGATTTTGAGAGGATTCGGGCCAGAGAGCGAGGTCAAGTCTGAGTCTCGTAAGGAAACCCTGCTGCAGCTCTCAAGGGAAGAGCTCACTGGGTCGTCAGTGCTGGGTTTGGAAAAAACAGAGGTACGTGGAAGAAAATGAATGATGATGCTGGACCATGAGAGGTCTCAATACAGAGCATTCAACAGCATCGATGCACACAAGGACAGAAGAGACTTCAAACACATCGACTCTAAGCCAGACCCATCTTTTGTGGGTGTGTTGGATACTACAAACTTATTTCTCTACTCTGACTATATGCCTAAAGCATGTCGAAGGCATAAACACCCTGTTTGGCCCCAAAAGGGAGAAAAGCTGCAAACTAGGGTTATTGGAAGCCATTTACTGCATAATCATAAAATTGGTTACAAAGACATACTTTCCCCTTACGTTTCTCTCAAGAGTCAGCAATCTTGCCAGAAATTACACGTTCAGAATCGTGGAAACAATAAAGTGTTATTAAGGTATAAAAAAGCTCCTCTGGGCTGCCTTGTGTTTGGCTCTTTAGCAATCCAAGCCCATCAGGTATTTATGTTAACCAAATGTGGGTACCGTATGACTCAGAGCATGAGTCAGAATATGAGAAAGAAGAAAGATAACTGAATATCTAACAGACAGTTTTGTGAATTAAATGCAAAAAAGACCGCTGGAAACTTATACAAGCTCTGAGAACAAATAACCAGCCAACAATTTATATAAGGGAGGGCTGCCAAAACCCTCCCTTATTTTATGAAATAAAAGATCTATCACCAAGTGCCTGTGTCTGCTGGGAAAAACCCATCCTGAACTTCAGGATCCTTCTTCCTCTACTCCTTTAGCTGGTTTCTTTCTCGCTGCGGGAGCAGAAGGCTGAGAGCATCGCTGCCCTCCCGGAGTAAGAGCTCAGCTTGGAAAAGGGCAACAGGAGGGAAATTAAACCTGAGCCTATACAGAGGACTTCCTGTGCGTTACTCTGGAGGAAGAAACACGGGAGGAAGAAGATGAGACATGCTCAGCTAAGCACCACTTAGGGTCCAGCTTTCCTGCCCGTGCTTGCCCCCGAGACTCATCCTGCAGTCAAGAAGCCAGTCAGTCCTTAATTTCTTGACAAGGGCTGGGACAATAGATTACAGTTCTTCTTTCATTCATTCCCTTCCTTCCTTTTGAACTTCCAGAGTTTTCCCAAACACCGTTTGAAGGATGGTGACTGTCTCAGTTTCCAGACTGAGCAGAAGTCCTCTAACTGGGTCGTGTTTCTTGGCCCCAAAGCATGAACCAAGAAGCAATTAACTAAATTATGTTATCTTCCTCAAGCATGCACAGTGTTCAGGAAGTTCACTCTAGCTCAAGTGACAGGAACACAACAAGTTCATACCGTAAATCTCTGTGATTAACCACAACTATGCGCTGCTGCCCTTCTTGCTGTCTTTGCTTGTCTTCCCAATGCCACTGAGGAGTGAGTCATTAATTACAGCAACACAGAAACGTCAGGGGAAACAAAACTGCAAGTGCTGCAGTGGTCCATAGAAATAAAGCTAAGGTTGAAACATCTGCTTGCAAAGCACACCTCATCCCAAGAGCATCTCTAGCGCTCTATTTTCCAATGGAAACCCCATATCTAACATCCACCTTTTGTGGGCAACTGTCCACCACCTACTCCATCATCAATGCTGCATCTTAATGCTTCATTTTACTCTCAAGTATGAATGAAAAAGCTATAAATGAAAAGTATAAAAGAAAAGCTGCACGTATTTGGCACAAGCACGTAGATTCAGTGAGCCATCAGAAAAGGACATGTTCTTCCATGGGACCAGAGACAGGATTCTTCTACTCGGCAGACATACCTGACTCCCATGTCTTCAGACTCCGAGACATGGTAACTCAAAGCATTGATCACTTGCTTCCAGTTGTTTTGCAAGATGCTTTCTGGTGCTCTTGTGATCATTAATTTAATTGCAAAACATTTAACTGCAGGAGCTCTACAGGGCTTTGGCATAAGTGAACCTCTGTAACCAGTATGACCTCTTGTAAAACAGCATAAAGATTCACTAAAATCCAAGTAAGGACACTTAATTAAAAATTTACAATCTGAGTGTCATAAATTAAATTTAGCAGATACTGGGGATGGGATATATCCAACCTGTCTTTGTAGCGAAAAGATCTGCCCAGTTAATTGGTTTTTTGCTTGTTTTGTTCTGTCAGGGTGGTGAATACCAGTGTAACTGGAGGCTAGGTTTGGCTAAATCAAAAGACCTGTATCTTCATTACAGTCTAATAAATACAGATGACCAAGCTCACTCATGCCAGCTACTCTACAGCACTTCTCAGAAAAAGGCCAGACAGTGAAGTGAGAGGGTGCATCTTTCAAGAACATCTGAAAAACAGATGAAAGTGCACTCAAAATGTTAATTAATAGTCACTAACAATGAAGACAAAGTGTTTTGCACACTAGAGCTAGGAAGGTGGCGGAAACTGTCCTGCTTTCAGTGGTTTGATGAGGACTGAGCACCAGACTTAGCACGTACGTCCTTCCCCAGTCACAGGTAAAAAATATGTTGAGTGTAATTGCACTTCAGCTGTGGTAGTGGCCCCTATGTGCCCCCAGCCAGCTTCAGCGAGCACTTCAGAGACAGACTGTCTCCAGCTCAGTGCTGCCCACAGTGGTGTCTCTGGGACAAGGCTAAGCCAATGTGGGATGCTCGCAGCACGGACACAGCCTGGCTGTGACCACAGTTACACTCTGTGAGTGGGCTTCACACACCCAGCACAGGACGGGGGGGGAATATATATATATATATATATGTATGTATTGGGTCCTTAAATTCGCTAAACAACTATGAAACCAAATGTAAGCATCAACCAAATGTAAGCATCAACCAGCACACTTTTTTACATGTATCACATGATGCTTTGGAGGCCAACAAGTCAAGGCAAAGTGCTATCCAATTTATCACTTCCAGTTCCTAAAAACAGCTTTTCTGCTTAGGCACCTGAGAATATAATAAAAAACCAATGAGCTCTCTGCCTGGCTCCCTCAAAGACAATATCATCATGAGTTAAAAAAGCCCTGCTGCTGAAGCCTCTCTTACGGCGTTTGATCCTACTGATCGAGCCAGGCAGCTCGGAGAATTCCTGCAGGCAAGTACTTCTCAATTTCACCAATGCCATTAAATAATTTCAACCCCTTTATCTTTTCCAACTAATAACAAAAGCAAGTCACAACTGCCCTGTAAGCAACACACTGTAAAGTGTGAGATAACTGTAGCTGGTTGTTGCACTCCATTGCGATGGTCGGTGTGAGTAATAATTAATAGAAGCCCTATTTCACATGTGGTAAGACGACCACAAATCAGATGTGGGCTTCAACCTATTTTGAAACTTTTTAAAAACATTTTAAGTAATTCAACAGATTTCTCTTTAAGAAACCTGTTTTTTATTTTAATTGAACTTGCAATCAGCTCCTCTCACTCCACTGCCAAGACGCTGATGAACCCCAAGAGCTGCACAGACAGCCCTGTCTCCTAAACAGACAGGTGGTGGATGCCCCATCCCTGGGGGTGTTCAAGGCTAGGTTGGATGGGGCCCTGGTCAACCTTGTGTAGATTCAAGCCTGGACATTGTTGACCCTGCCTGTGGCAGGGGGTTGGAACTCTGTGAACCTTGGAAATCCCTTCCAACCCAAAGCATTCTATGATTCCTAAACAAAGCACACAGGAGTCCCTCTGATCACCTTGCACGAGGTGGGTTGCGCTGCGAAACTCTAACCAAAGGGAATTTAGATGATCTGCTCATCTGATAACACAAAATTGGCATTAGGAAGCAGAGAAAACACTCAATGCCACTAGCACCAGTAATAAATGCCAGTGTGAGTTGTACAGTTATGTTGTACTCTGGCACACAACCAGCGCAAGTGCCCTGGACTTGCTATTTCATAGAGAAGGGAAACAAACGTTTTCATGATTAGAGTTTTACACAGCTTAACAGCACACTGAATGTACTTCAGAGACTGTGTTTCTACCGAGTCTGAGACAAAGAGAAAACAGAATCACAAGGTTGGAAAAGAGCTTTAAGATCATCAAGTCTGGCTGTTCCCATCCTATGCTAAACCATATCCCAGTTTAAGAGCCTGAAGGTACTTTTTATTTCCTTTATTAGTGTTTTTTTTCATACCACAATTTCTTGACTGTGAAGATTAAGCTATCACCTGCCTTAAAGGAACACGGAGCCAAAGTAAAGTGCAGAGTCAGAGGCCTGGCAGAGGAAAGGAAAGATCTAGCTGTGAATGACTTGTTCTGTTCAGGTGCTCTGGGGAAATGTCCACTTGTGATGCCTAATCAAGGGAAGAAAGATCAGCCTTACTTCACGCCCTTTGTCTCCACAGCACAAGAGCTGACAGTCTCTGCAGGCAGCTGATGCCCAGCAGTTACACACCCTGGCACAGAGACCTAAGGCAGGAATGGAATGGCTGAACAAAGCCACTGAAAGTCATGTACTTGCCTGCAATCCTCAATGGAGGGGCTTGGAACTGGCTTAGTGAACAAGGATCGACAACCTACTGACTTCATCTTCTCATCTCCAGAGAGCAGGAAGCACCAGCCAGTTCAGAACCAAGCATGGGTGGGCAGAGTTGTAACTTTTCAAAGGTTAGTTCAGTCAGAAGTAGTGATTAACTACAGACAGGGCGCAAATCACACCAGTGAGGTTACAATGCTCTATACGCTGCCTCAGGAGAGAACAACCCTTCATTGTGACTCAGCCTTAACCGAAGTCCACCTGACAAATCACCACAGGGTCTAATTCAATACAGTAGAAAGCAGCTGCACAGCAAACGTTCAAAGGCATCTCCATTATGTCATCACTTTAGCAAAATTAAAACGAGATGGGGTTCCTACCTGCTTGTACTCAGATTCTCTTCCAACCAGTACCTGCAGCACATAACCAACCGGATCTCCCTTCATGGGAGGGACCGTTTCCCAGGAAATTTCACAGGCGTTTCCTCCCAACTGTGTCACTCGAGGGGCTACAACAAAAGGGAATGTGTTAATATTTAATATAAAGACTGCACTGAAGTCTTATCCATTTTAATATATGTAATATATACATGAGGAAATTTTAACAAGAGCTTTGGGACATATCAGGGGTTGGTAGCACAATCTATATTGTGTTTATTGGGCCAATAAAAAAGTCAAATTGCTGTCACAACCAGATGAAAGTAGTACAACTCTTAAGTCTCTCAAAAGTCTCATTTACTTCAGTCTTGCCAGACGTCAGTCTTGCCAGTTCAAGATTCTTGCAACATTAAACAGCAACAAACACTGTCCACAGATCATCAGCTCTAAATTTTACCCAATTAATGAGCTCCTAAGTAATTTACTGCAGGACCCAGATCCCTTTCACAGAAGGACAGTGAGCCGTTGGAGCATCTCAGCTGTGTGAGCTGCTGGAAAGGGGGAGTGGATGCGACAGAAAACTATGAACTTTTAAAATGCAATTGCAACGTTGTGCACTGATCTTTTCGAAGCAGGAGCCATCAAATGAATTGCCCTGGCATTAATAAAAGCAGCCATTTTATAAAGTTCTGAGCAAACACCTGCGTATTCCTCCCATGCTAGACGTCATTGGGAGAGAGGAATAATATCAAACAGTTCATTCAGGAAAAACAGGAGGAGGAGTGTGAGATGGGAAGCTAACTGATCTTCTGTACTAGAAGCCTGGGAAGTGAAAAGTACAAGCATAATTTAAAGACTTGGACCCGTATCTAATTCTGATCAGACATGCTATATCCAGCCAGGCTTAGACTAGTGCTTTCCCCAGAACTCCAGAGAAACTCCATCCGTGAGCCAGTACAATGCTGCCGTCCTTGGGTGAGGACCTGAGGACCTGTCACCAGCTGAGAACCAAAAGTTGCTGTACTGTGCCACACGCCAAGCTTGCAGGTGAGCCAAGCAGGGCATGAACAGCAGCAGCCTGTTCATAGGTACAGATAAGCAGCTGTCAAAGGCATCAAAACAACTGTGATAGCATCCAGGGTCAAGCAGCCTCTTGCTCAGGCAGAGCAAGCAAGCAGATGACCAAAAAAATCAAGTGCTGAACACTCCACCGAGTAGTTAACATGTGCCAGGACATGAGCTTGTTAGAGGCAATCTGGATTCCCCACCCTATGAAAACAGACAACAGGAGAGTCTATCAAAGAAGCAAATGCTGCTGCTGTTGCATGCATTACATGAATTTTAGACTAATTCATTACCACCCAAGAGGAACATGTGAATCACACGCAGACCCAGATGTAATCAATTTCGATTTGCTTCTCTCTGCACATCTGCCAATGTTGGGAGACTGGTAACAGATGCCTTCATCTCAGCTGACACCAACATCCTCACTTCCCTGCCTCCTCCCATGCCTTACCTTGATACACACAGATCTTCGTCTGAGACTTCCAAAACACTGCCACTAACAAGAATGCTTTTTCAGTGAGCAATGGGGATGCTCCATGGGAGAACAAACACATGCTTCTGATACATGAAAAACTGCACAGAGTTCATCACCTGCATTCCTTGGTATTGCTCTGAACGTGGAAGGGAATCCAAACCATCGTTTTGCCTAAGCAGATCTCTTTTACCTATGCCATTATGTCTCCACAGCAGCGTGCCCTACTGCATCTTTTGCTGTGCCCTTTTCTCTACTACAGCCAATGTTCTGTCATATATCTGTGGTCTCAGCCAACAGCCAACCCTGTATTTGCTCTGTGCCTCAACCACTCAATATTCAGTCCAAGGTATGAGTCATATTTAACAGGAACTAAATAAGCAGGTAGGGAGTTCAAATCAAAAACCTAGGTGAGATCCGAACTTAATAAAATGCATTTCTACCCAGCAAAATGGAAATGTGACTGCAGTGCATGGCAGCATCCACATGCTAGCCTTACCCACTCAGTGCAGCTAAGAGAAGCAACAGCCACAGGGACCTGGCATCCATGAGCGACACGCCTGTGGTCCAGACACTCCGACAGCCTGCGGATGCTCAAGCAGTGATGCACACCCTCGTCACTACAGTCCCCCACGCCAGCAGCGTTCACCCAACATGAGCTGCCCTCTTACAGCCACGTAACAGAGTGAATCAGGGCAGCTCACCGCTGAGTAACAACATTTACCCTTGAACTTTACACCAAACGCACAGAGAGAGCTTCTTCCAGAAACAGCACTGAAGCAAATGTCAAAACCCAGGGGATACCCAGGGAGAAAGGAAGGAGGGATTCTCACATACGCTGATTATAGCGCAGCGAAGCCAGTCTGTCCTCTCTCTGCTCGAGTGCATGGTTCTTCCTGGGGGTGATCCAGAGCAGCTAACCTGGGCACCAGGGACATTACACCCCAGCAGTGTTCTCCTCTTTCTAAATCTCTGATTATATGTGGTGTCAAAATCACTAGAGCCAGATTTTTAAACACAGAGGAGCAAAGGAAACCTCTGTGCCAAAGTACCTGATGCTGTCTGTCACAGTAACAGGTACCACCTGACAAAGGAGTGCTGAAAAGGAGCTAAAAAAGGTGCATCTAATCTCAGGTCATGTCATGTCATTATGTCACCTCTTTTCTTTAGGCCTTCTGTTCTTCCAGTGCTCACATGCTGAGTGAGTTCAAAAGCTAGTACTTTATGCATGTGAAATATTGTCATCAATTTTATACATTAAAGGAAAAAATAAACCCTGAAGTTCCATGCTCAACATCACCTACACAACTAAAACCAAGATTAAACTTCACTAAAGCTCAAGATGGTAGATACACATAAATACTACAGCTGTTACATCCCGCTCAGAAGCGCTGCAGTAATCCAGAGCAACCCCCTGGTGAACATTATTGTTAGCAGCAGCATGTTAACAGTTCAGGTAGAACAGAGGTTGGTATAACTTTTATAGTGTTTAGGTGAGATATATATATATATATATTTTAGCAGTAATTTAGCTTCCCCCCATAACGTAACTTCACAGCAGAGAGAAGCACAGAAGCAGCACACGTGTGCTTATGTTAACCCTTACAAACTCACAGCATACTTACCAATTGCCCTAATAATTCCCTGTCACTCACAGATACATGAAAAGAAATAACCAATTGCATACCTTTGATTGCAGGTGGGACAGACTTTGTTGTGCAGAAGGTAAATATTTCTGAGAAAGGTCCCTCCCCAGCATCATTGACCGCCTGTATTCTGAATGAGTAACAGGTGGATTCTGTCAGCCGTTGTATCTTGTACGTGTGACTCGGTCCCCTGTAAATCGGAATAAACCTGGAAGCAATAAAAATGAGAACTTAGGGTTACACTGGAGCAGTGCTGACACTTCTGGCTGTTACGTGTATCAGCATGAGGTATCCATATTGCACAGACTTGCACAAGGTGAGTAGAAAAGCAGCATGCTATTAACACAGGGTGATTAGCAGGAACAGGAAAAGAGAAGTTCACTGTCCCTTTTAGCAACTAATACTTTGCAAAATGACTGGTGTGAAGTATCAAGTAAAACAACTAAGACCCAAGGACCACATTTTACACTCACCTGTGCCACCGTAAGCCAAAAAACTGCTATTTAAATCAGAAGATACAGATTGCACAGCATGTGAGTAATGTATTACACGTGTGAAGAGTTCACAGACTGAAGAGACAAGCAGCAGGGATGGGAACAGGTTCAGAGAGAACATACTGTGAGCAAAAAGGCATGGGGGCAAGATGATTATAGATGAGGGGCTATGGGTGATGGACAAGGAGAGCAGCTTCGGGGCTCTGGGGTACACCCGTACTGACAGCTCCACTTGAGAGTGGGCTGAGAAGAAAAAGACACAAGACCACTAAAAAAGTGTCTTCCAAAATACTTCCACTGACAAGACCGAACATCAGCACACACCAGCGTATCCAACAACATAATGCAGAACAAAAATCAATGTCACTTAATTTAAAAAAACCCTCCAAAACGTCAAGTACAGTTGCTAGAGAGAATCTGACATCTATCTTCAATTGCTCTGCTCGGATAATCACTTTTCAGCAGCAGTCATGCATTAGCCAGCAATTTCTGACTGAGATCCTGACCCCCTGGGGGGCTGAGAGGATGGGGAAGCACCCAGCATCTGGCACCAACCTGCTCAGTCTCTCCACTGGGGACCAAGTCTTACACTAGTCCTGAATCTGGAGAACACCAAATTCACCCCCCAGGATCACATAGGGGTTATTTTTAGATGATTTAGTGCACTTACTCAAATATCTTAATCATTTCAGCGGATTTTAAGTCACCAGGAAGCCAAAGAGATTAATTTTAGACCTCCCTATCTAGGTGCCAGCTTTACCCTGGGTAATAAGTCCTCTGGCTTCGCATGAGATACACGGTATAACCAATTTGAACGTTACAAAGAAACTGGGTCTGTCATTAGCTCTCAGGGACAGAAATCAATTCATATTACATTATGACTGAAATCCAGGGAGGTACAAATAGAGAGATCAAGAATCATTTGTAATAAAAAGAAATGTTCAGGTAATTTGAATTGTTGGAAGTGTACTCTGAGGACTAATGTGACTTATTGCCCCCGCTGAGTTTTAGTGAGCCCCTCACCTTGACTGGAAATCAAAGGCCTATGCCCACAAGTTAAGAGATTTTAGAGCCCATTTCCAAAGGAAAAAACCCACAATTTTTCAGCCTTATGCTCAGGCAGTCCTTAAATCTGTGTGCCATCCCACTTTCTGCAGCACGTTTCAAAAGATGGCCACAGACCTGTTGTCATGGAATAAAATTTCTTGGGATTCCCTGCACGATGAACGAAGCACACATGTTTAGGATGGCAATAAGACCAAAAAGACAAGACTACTCTGCCTCTCCCTCTCCACCTCTTGTAGGTCCATCAGAGAGCTGGCTCAGAAACCACCACAGTACTCATTGAGCTGCTCAGACTTGTCTCTGACCCTGATCCAAGGGCAATGGATATCAAAAGAGATTCAATGCAGTATTTTAGACTAATCCCCTCTTTGTAATCATCCGTGAAGCTAGGTGAGACAGGGAGGATAAATATACCTTACCAGCTACCACGCAAGCACACCCATGGCCCAGGTTGGGCTTGTGCTACACTTGCTGGACAGATTCCTATGGTGAAAACCAATGACTTGGTCCTGAAATTACACTTACTACACTTTCACCTTATGATTATGATTAAGGTTTCATAACACTGAAAAAGCGATCCAGCAAAACACTTGAGTTCCTCCTGTCACTTGGGAACTGGACTAATACTGGTTTCCATCTCCACCCTGTTTTTACTTCTCTATCTCCATCTCAAAAAACATCTGTAATGAAAGCAAAAGCCATTATGGAAAAGCTCACATCCATGTTCAGTACACAAAGCTGTAATGGAACAACACTTCAACTTCTGAGATTCAACCATCTCTGAAGAAAGAAGGCTTCCAATTTTGAAGAAGAAAGGCTGATTACAAAGTCAATTAAATCCAGTTGCTGTTAGGCTTTACTATGACAATAATGCTCTGTAATTGTGTTTGAAGATGCAGATCATGATGTAAGAAACATAATGATGATGAAACTTTTAAACTTCAAAATACCAGTGTTTTTTTGATAATAATGTATTTTCCTTATGCCTAAAGCAGCTACTTTATATTCCTCCAGAATGACTTCTGTTGTTTTTAAAAATAGTGTAGTTATTTGATGTAGAGGGCTCCAGACTTGAAGCGATAGATCCTACAATCTTCTTCAGACTCCCAGACTTTCTGCTGAGGGGTTTCAATAAACCTGAAGTTGAATCAACCAGCACGATTGCACGTTGCTGCTGTGATGTCTGCATACATTAAAAATTGTCTAAAGTAAGATTATTTGTTCATATTGCTGCAAATTCATTTTTTAAATCTAGAGATTTAGATTTTCTTTTTCCCATTTAAAAGGCACATTTAAATGTGAGCTCTACACACTTGACATTGTCCACCATGCTTTACCCAGCCCTGTTCCACGTATTTTTCTGAAGAACAAGCCAGATTTGAGCTTGTCTGCAAGGACTTCATCTCTTGCGCATTTAAAAGTTGATTTAATCTGGGTATAGAAAACCTCCCATGCTCCCTACGTCCCTCTCACCTCCTTCCAGCCTCTACTCAGTTCTCTGGAACATGGACAATGAATTTTCATTCTCAGATGCTGTGGGATGCCACAAGCATGGTCACTAACAAAGCACAGCCATCAAAAACCTTCCTGGTATTCTCAATACAGTTGCCTTAAGTTTGTACCAACCACAAATAAATCTGCATTATTCAAATTTAACATGCCACAGCGCTGCCTCTCCTCTCCAGAGAAATAACAGCAGCAACTGGAAAGAAAGCAACTTTCTCCAGGGATGGAGACACTCCCCAGAGGCTGCTTCTCCCTCATCTCACTGGAGCGATCCCAGTTCTCTCCAGACATTCTCATGTCAGTCACGGATTATTCATTTACCTGCACACAGTGGAGGAAAGAGAACACAATGTCCTAGAACGACTGTTTGGGAGACACCACTGCTGTTAGTTTTCCATCAATACCTTTTTATTCTCAGTGAAGATCTTCTTGGAAATGTTTTACATGTTGCAGCTATTTTGTTTCTTCCACTTTAGCCACTTCCAGTCGAGCAGAGGAATATGAATGTTCTCGCTCTACCTCCGCTCATTAGCGCTCAGCACATTTGAATCAGCAGGTTCCCTTTCAAACTCTTGGGCTCTGTTTATGTTTTAGTAACCCGTTTGTCCTTACAACAATTTAATTTGAAAGAACACCTACCACACAGCGTTCAAGACAGCAATTTTGAGCCAAGTACAAAGGCTAAAATAGCCATCTGAATAATTCTGTTCTTGCCTCCCAGAAAAATGTGTCCATCTGCCACGATTCAGGCTGGAGATAAATTGTTAATCCAGCATCGGTCTGACCTGGCGACCCCAGGCTTCGTTTCAATAGACATGGGCAACTGCCTAATTAGAAACTAAAGTACATGGATTTCCTAACTCAATAGCTCTTAGTATTACTGTCACAACGTCCCTGTTATCTCCACGATTACAGCCCTCACTTACTTCTTCAGACTGGTCCTCTATTTTCTTTAAAGAACACTCTCCAACCCCCATTTATATTATTTTCTTCCTCCACCAGCAGCTCCCTACGTTACAAGGTGGCACCCAGGAAAACAAAACTTCAAAACCAAACCAAACCATGCCATTCATCTCCCTGAGATGAAGAAGTTCCGTTCTGGATATGGAAATGAGGTTTGGTTGGTTTGGTTATTTTTTTCTTGAGCAGAAAAAGAGCTGCCCAGCCCCACTCTGCTTCCTTCATCATGCTCTGCACATTGGAAGCTGCCTCCAAGCCCAACCTGCCCAGCCAGAGCAGACCTGAAGGTTTCACACCTCTTGGCTTTACACTGAAGCTCACTTCTGATGATGGAAGGAAAAAGCATCATGAATCTCTCCTACACCTCACTGCCAGGAGTCAAATGGAAATAGCTCACTAAGAGAGGCGTGATGAGAAGAGCTTGTGGTGAGAGTGAAGATGGAGGAACCACTTTGCGTTGTCAAGTGAGGCTGGAGAGGAACCCAGGCCAGGAGTTAAGTAGAAAGCACGAGCTAACCCCTCTCACAGTCCACTAACTTCCCCAAGCTGTAACCACCTTGAGATGTCTCTCCCATCCTCATTTAAGTACTGAGTGCTCTTTTATTCTGTTAGACAGGCAGAGACAAAGGAATAAAGACAATGCATGATTTTTAAATTTCTGCTGGCTTTTAAAAATCTTCTGCTTAAGGAAAAAAGCTGGACACCTGCAGCATCCCCGTTATGGTTGGGCTCAATGACCACGGGTCTCTTCCAACCCAGGCCATTCTATGATCCCCCACATACATCAGCACCCCTGTAAGCAGTACCAGCTGTATCTGAAGACCTGTTTCCTAACAGATACTCTGTGGAAAGCTTATCATGTATGCTTGCTCATAATACGTTTAAAACTAACCTCTGCATCTCATTCTGTGCCTCGCTTGATTCCCAGTATCTGAAGCATCTCACCTTAAACATTTAACACTGTTTTCTCCCTACACCTCAAAAGATGACACACACACAGTCACCTCAGATCTACGAGCAGTGTTGTTTCACTCCTGTTTCCAGGAACAAAGCTGAAAGGCATTAACCAAGTCAAGCTTTTTACCCTTGCAACAGTTCCTCCTCTTCTTTCATTTGCACAGCACTTACTGCAGAACCCCAAATATCTGAGCAGACTGCTCTTAACACAATTAGCATTACTGCTGATAGCAATACTCATCTACACGAGGCAACGAGACCAACACAGGCTACTTGAAAGACTTCCCTGAATGTTAACTTCCCATTTAGCCAGGCTTACAGAGTAAACTCTAGCATGCCATATGTCTTGGTGCTAATTCTTCATTTCTTTCCCTCATTGTTTTACCCAATAGGACAATGATTTTTCCTGCAGGTTTTTCACAAGGATATGTTAATGTATCTAATTTCATATTTTAATAGAATTTCACAAGCCAGTAGGCCTGATATATATCAGTAATCGCTGCTAAAATGGGTGTAAATTGTCTTGATCAAATCAGGAGTGTAAACAACTTTCCGATTAGACTGCTCGAAACTCGCAGTAACCAGATAATGATTATGCTAGTCATCAGGCAAAGGCAGCACGCTTAGCAATTTATGTCTGTGTCTGTTCTAGCTCTCTTCACGTTAACGCAGAGCAAACATATGGGTCAAGACTCCTAAGTATGACCCCTTCCTCACACACAAAGACCGTCTCTCAGCAAAGACTGATGCTCAGACCAAACCATCAGATAGGATACTCCACTTCCACAACCAGAGAAACAGCACTGGACACTGGGACAGGCTGTCTCCTTTTTATTTGTGCATTCTCTAAGTTTGTTATGTGCATTCAAGGAGTAACTAGGTCACAGAAACTGCTGGAAGGAAGGGAAAGCATTTTCTTCTGCTATACACAACTTTAGCATGTTTGGGTTTCCAGCAGCACTGGGTGAAGATGACAGAAGAGTGGGTGAATCACTGGAGTAGAAGCTTCCTAAACCCAAACCTTTCTGCAGGAAAAAAATGAGTTCATCTGCATCTCTTCACTGGCTTTACTGTTGACTGTTCAAAGCATGTTTTAATTTTCCTTGGAAACTGCCTCCTAACAAGTGCTTTTTGGTTCCTCTTACTTCGGAAAATATCATCATAGATTCTTTCAAGATATTTTTCTCTCTGAAAGACTGTACTGCCAGGAGCACCACTAACATCTGGTTTAGCAGGCACGGAAACGGATGGGATGATACATGGATACCTTTTTTCCTTGGATACCAGGAACAACTCACATGTGTCCCCTGTGCACATTCAGGCTCTGACGGCTCCGCACACAACAGGAGCGAGGAAAGACAACCTGGAGACAACTTGAGTGCCTACCAAGCTTAGAGCTCTGATGTCCTCTGCCTGCACAGGGTAACAAGCACTCCTGGGACAAGGAAGGTGAGGGGTGATGCCTCCTGAAATAAATACTCAGGTCATTGGAAAATTCTCTAAGTAGAAGAAATCAATTCAGGGGATTATGTCATTTGGTTACAACTGTGATTCCTTCCTTGGAGTGACTAGAATTTTCCATGGATATATGTCTATGGCCTTTGGGACATTTATTTCCTAGCCAGAAAAACAGTGTGTGCACAATGACTGTGCCCAATAAATATCTGGTCATTAAGCAGCTTTTTTGTGGTCAATTTTTCATTTGTATCGAAGAACAACAGCTCCATAAATGGCAAGCACGTAGTTTAGTGAAGTATTTTAAACCAGTTAGTACCCACATAAATGATCTTTCTTATGCTATGAAAGGGAAATGCTACTACTGTTTACCCAGCGACATGGGGCGTGACTCATTTATTCAGTAAAAGACCATAACAAAAGTAATTACAATTTTGAATGTCAGTCAACACCATCTCTTGCAACTCACTTAACAAAAGATGACTTAAGTATTGTCAATCACCCTTCACTGGCATTTTTAAAGAATACATCTATCAACAATAGGTTGCTTCATAGTCAACCTTACCAATGATTCTCCCTTAAAAGTATAATTCTACATTTTTTTATTTGGATTCTGTTTACACACAAAAATCCCAGAACTCAGCTCAACTGCAAGTTATTCACCTAAAAGAAACACAATGAAATGACAAATGACCCACTAATAAGGTAATCGCTAATTCTCTCTTTCAGACTGGATACTGTAAGCATTTTGAGACACTAAGAGGTATAATTAGTTGTAGGAACAGCTAAAGACTAATTACCATCACAGGAAAAAAACCCCAACCAGCCCCAAACCCAAAAGCATTATTATAATTAGGTTTATTTGTTTCACTATGAGAGGAAAAATCCACAGTATCCTGAAAAATGTGCTACTTGATTACCATGATTTTCTTGTTATTATGAGAGTTTGATAATGAAGTCACAACTGACAGGTTTTTGGGTGGGTTTTTTTTTTTTAAGAAAGAAAAATTTTACCGTGCTCTTTACATAAAGGTCAACTACTCTCACCCACCGTTCCCATGTACTGTGCTTTCTAGAAACAGATTTTTCTTCCTTTCCACTTAATGCTACACATAATTGAAAGGACAAGAGATGCTAATTTGATCTTCCTAAATGTCACACACTGAAGAGCAAATGAGAGCTAAGGCAGGTACACTTCTGATGTGCACACCTTTTCAAGCCCCTACATTAATCAGCATCAGGAGATTTCCAAGTATTTTGTTTCACAGGTCTTGCAATCGATGAAACATTTAGTCTCCAACAACTGGCCTGTTACACCTCATTACAGCACGGAAGTGTTAAAAACAATTCTTAATGACCAGGACATATTCAAGAGCACTGGCTGGCTATCACTGCACAGCACCAGAGCTGAATCTTCGTGAAAAGGCCATTAAAGCTGTCGAGGTGAGAATGTGACTTACCCACGATTTTCTGTTTTCTACAGGATTTGCTCATTGCTGTATTTCTGATTGTGAAAATGCTTCACCGGCGTTTTAAAGCTACGTGCTGGTATAAGTCTCATCAGTAAGCAATGACACAGGAAGCAAACTGCCTGCTCAGAGTCACCAAAGGGAAAAGCCTAATATTGAGAAGAGGCATTTCGATATAAAGTTGTTAAAAGTAACTTCAGATGTCTTAAGGGATACAGTAACTGCATCTCTTTTCAAAGATGAAGGACATGACGAAGGTGAATTCTGAGTTAGCCATTTTTTACCACAGCCTCTTCCCTCAAGCCAGGTGCTATCTCTTCTTTCAACAGAGGAGACACCATGCAACCTTCCTATGACCCCTTCAAACCACAGAAGACTCCAAAACATCCTTCTAGATCATTTATTCAGTGACATTTTTTCCACCTGATATTGGCTTCCTAGAGAGGTGGTTGGTGCCGCAAGCATCTGGACAACGCCCTTAATAACACGCTTCAGCTTTTGGCCAGCCCTGAATTGGTCACAGTTGGACCAAATGGTCACTGTAGGTCCTTCCCATCTGAAATATTCTTATTTTATTTAATTATCCCATTAGATGTCTGCATGTTTAGCCTGTGAAAGCACTGAGCAATTGAAGAGGCCAGCGATGCTCAAAGAACCGTATTCCAACACATGAGTGAGAAACCCCTCAGTCACAACAGGGTTTATTCTGTGGGAACGACCAAGGAAAAGACTCCCACCTCTGTAACTAACTGCTGCTTCTTCCAATTTGCCTGTGGGATGCTCATTAGGAGCGACAGCTCTCCTGAATGTACAAAACTTCTCTGTGTCCTTTCAGGGACATCTCTCCCTGTGATTGATGCACACAAAGGGGAGCAAAAAGGGACTGTCAGGTAGGGAACAAATAAATAGATCTGCCAGGTCCAACTCTTCTCCGAGACAGCACCCAGCACTGCCAGCAGCGCACCCATCCTGCTCCTCTGCTGTGCCCATGCCAGTATGCACTCCATCAGTCACAGGGCTCCGGGCTCTGGCTTACTGCAGGTATTATCCCAAGAAAATGCTGCCCACCCAAGCAGCAAAGGAAGCCACTCCATGCAAGGATGTCATTCAAGTAGGAGGATACAGTGCAACACAGATGAGTAGTTTCTCTGCATCTTTGGGAGCTCGTGTGGACTCCTGGCCAAACGTAAAGCTAAGACGACCCAGCAGCGTAATAATCCTCCTCATTAATGGCTCTTAAGACAGCATTTGCAGTGGGAAACATTTGTGCAAAAGCAAAGGAGGAAGAAAAGCTTTCCTTCTCTGCTGCCAGGTAACATAATGTAGTTTTGGTTTTTTTAACAAGGAAACTTATTATTTCCTCCAACATAAAACCAGGTTTAAAACAATTTACAGTTCTTCACCATCCTACCTGCAGCGCTACGTGAAAGCAAACAAAAGAAGCCTGCTGGATGTTTCTTTAGAGCTGACTTATCACATGCTGCTGCAGGTGATGGGCTCCTGCCAAGCATCACTGCACTTTGAAGAAACTGGTTTTATCAGTCAGACATTCACGTGGGCATTTATATTCATTGGACACCTCTCAGTATTAATACAGGGGAGCGTGTATCCTCTCTGCATCAGTGTAGCTGAGACACTGGGAGGTATTTAGGCATTATTCATGGTGATTTTAATATTTACAATTAGAGCTCTTGGGCCAGGATCTTCAGCTGGCATAAACTCAGCACAGCTCTCTTTAAATTAAAGGAATCATGCTAATTTACACCAAATTATGATCTGTGCTGAAGGTCTCTAAGGATTATCTGCTTGATACATCAGTTACTTTACCTAATTAAATAGTTGAGAGTGTTTCTAGGTAAATTATGAGCTATTTATGATATTTATTCACTGAAGAGCTCAGACTGTTAAACAATACTCACATGCTGTCTTTCTTTCCTTCCCTTTTTTATTGAATGTATAGCCAATCAGAACTTTGGAGCTTCATTATCAAATGCTATTATGCAAAGCTTCCATGGGAAAATACTTCTTGCTGAGCACCGACTGTTTCATGTTCATTTTTTGTCTTACTTGCACATCAAAAGCTCTCATGGCTTTGAAGAATATTTCAGGGAAGTGAAACAGGGTGGATGAGCTCTTCAGCATTCTTATTTCGTAATTATTATGGAGCTACCAAGCTGATCCCAAGCTTATACTTTCTAAGGCTCCGAAGTATACAGCTCTAAAATTCTGACCATCATATGTTGCCTAAAAAAGCCTTTGTGTGGGTTAGTTTTGCCTTTCCTACACCTCTGATTTTGTAACCACCTGTAACACAGGACACTGGGTGTAGTATCTTTGTTTTGCATATTCCAAAGTGTAAAAGAACTGCGGCCACAAAACTCAGTATTAACTTTTATTGGCAGAGGGGCTAGGGGTTTGCTAAAATATCAACAGCACAGCACTGATTTTGGTGGTTCTAGAATGACTTTTAACAGTGTCATTATGTCATCTGCTTGGTTCGACTACAGGCACAGAATCCCCATTAAAACCTATTTTGTACATGGTAGGAATGAGGTAACCAGGTAAACAGCCCTTTTCTTACCATGATTCACAACTGCATTGTGAGGAACCAGAATTAATTTTCATTAATACAAAGAAAAGATTCATCTCTCTTACCTTTTATTTCTGTCTTCTATCTGCAGGATGTAGACCATGTCATCGGATGTGTGCAGCTTGGAACTGCTGTCTCCCCATTTCAGCTTCAGGCTCTGAGGACCCGCTGCAGCACACTCTAACCGAGGTGGCGAAGGGGGTAACGGCCTGGTTTTTGCTTTAATAAAGTGGCTAAACGGTCCAGCTCCAATTTCATTGACAGCCTGGATCCTGATCCTAAAACAAACAACAAAAAGGTTAATGTTAAAGTGCTTTCAGGAAATTCTTGGTGTAAAAGAGACAAAACAGCCTTCAGGACCCAACTGCTCCATCACTACACCTGCTCCCGGTGCTGTGCTGTGGCAAAACAAATGGCTCTGTAACCATATCAATTGTTATCATCCTGTTGATATTGCAAGAGCCATGGTGAGAAATGCCAAGAAGAGCCAAGAAATGCAGTAAAGCAGAAGAAGGTGAAGGTTTGGGTAGTCAATCTCAGAACTCCATGACAGTCCCTTCCACTACATGAACAAGGGACAGCAGCACAAGAGCAACCTGGAAAGCACAGAGTGTGTAACTATCAATAAATAAAATGCAGAAGTGTGCTGTGGTTGTCCAACAAAGGTCATGGACTAATTTAGGTGGAATCATTAAGCCACCACACTGGTGTCACTGCCATGAAAGCCACATCCATGTTCTATCTAGTCAGAGAAGTCATAATTTGGGAATATCCTGAGGACTGAGCCAGTCTTTTGTATTCTTTCTTAAGATAATGACTCCCAGCTCCTGCTTTGTCACCGTCTCTCATCTCTCTGCACCTTAGCCTAGTAATTCACACAATGAGAATCTGCTTACAGTCTTTTGCTATGGTAACATCAACAACAGCATCATAACAAAAATGCGAAACACGCCTTTCGAAAGAGCACCGAGGGCTGTGCAAATAGAAGCATGGGTACAAACAAGCCTGGAAGGTTTCAAAAGTTTGCTAAATCAATGTGAAAGTAAGAGAAGACAGGATGAGTGAGTGAATTAGGTCTTTTAGATAGCTCTGCCTTGTTTAGATAGCTGGGCAGATGCCATTTACTTTGGAAACGCTGTGCACAGCAACCTCGTATTTTCTCATAGGAAAAGTCTCTCTGGAAGAAGTGATGCTGCTTCTTGAAGCTATCAGCCACCAAGAAGCCAGAAGTTCTTGGGGAAGGTGGTAGGGAGAGAAGAGCAGGCCCTGGCACACCCCTACAACCACCTGCCCCAGAGAAAGATGAAGATAAGCAGGACTGTCTCTGGCTGGCAGAGCTACTTATTTTGACTGAGCTACATGAAGTGATGTAAGCTCACATAAACAACATATGAGAAAGTACTTTGCTTTAAACAGACAGTTTTCAGCACTGCCATCAGAAAAAGATCACGTAGAATTAAAGGGATAGGGAAAAGCCCTCCAGAGAACAATATTCCCCATTAAAAAAACCCCAACTCAACAAAACGAACACCTATTTTCTGCAATTTCAAGAACAAAAATGGTTAAATTATTAATAACCATACTGTAAAGTAATAGCCTTTTCTATTGATTAGGAAACCAAAACAATTGTAGACTGAAAATGCACATTGTTTACGGAGTCACGTGTAAATGTGTGGTTAAACCTTTGCTTATTCACACTAGCATTAAAAAGGGCAAAATATCGCTTGGCCTGGAGCTGCATCTTCCTTTTCATTTTCCTTTTAGTTTCAGGAAACACAGCCTGTGACAGCCTTACACCACTATACAATGGTGATTTCATCCCCTGCCTCCAAAAGGTGGATGGTAGGAAGAAAGCTGCAGTGGGAGCCTCCTCTGCAACTACTGAGTACAAGCATTTGACAAACTAAACAAAAGGCTTTTCCAGCACCGCAAGAAGTGTAATTAATATAGGCATTGATTTCATTTCATATTATGTTAGTGGTTTCCTTCAGACTGAAAAGTCATCACATCAATATTGAATGGTCTTTCCAGTAAAAAAAAAGTGAAAACTGCCTGAATTTGCAGTGGATTCTGGCAAGTCAGCACTTGCACGAGACCAGGAACGGCTACATCACAAAATGCTACTTCTTTTTTCATTGACCAATTACAGCAGCACACTCAAGAGCACATAACTGGGATGTGCCTTTTACTTTGCATTATCCAAAGCCCCAGTAACACCAAAGCCTCTCCTGTCCTCAGGCGTCCTAACTGTGATTTCCGAACTGCCACGCTTGAAGACAAGCAGTGATGGAAACCAATCTCCCTCAAATACCACGTCCCATTCCGGAAGCGGAAGCCAACAGATGTGCTTTTCAGACATGCACATGAACATGCATCTGCATTGACTTGACTTCCCTTCATCAGGTATCTGCACAAGGTTAAACTGTGTCTTCTCCTCCCATTTGTTGCTGCTTTCACCTGCTGCACGGTGCTCTCGCTCTCACTTCCTGACACACACAAATATGCAGAGCCCCCACACCCTCCTCCTGACTTCGGAGCCCAGTAAGACTGATGGCAACTTTTAAGCCCTAAGACCATTAAGTCACCGACCCTGGATGTGTTTAACAGACAGGTATATGAGGTATTAGGGATATGGTTTAGCATAGGACAGGAATGGTTGGACTTGATTTTAAAGGTCTTTTCCAACCTTGTGATTCTGTGAACCTGAGGTCCTCAGCCCCAGAGGGTAGGAGACCTTCCACCATTAAGTGGAAACCAATTACTGCTTATAGAACTGTCGTGAATAAGAACCAACACTGGGAAAAATAAATTCTTAATTTTTGTGTAAAATTAGTATATAGACATGTAGAAACATCTGCAAGAAAATCACTTCCCAAATTCCTTTCAGCTTCTTCACTAATGGTTTCTAAATTCAAACACTCCAAACACTCTCTTGGAAACACGGTTTTAAAACCTGACAATCACAATTTGAAAATAAATTGTTTCCAAAATGTTAAGACTATTTATAGGGATAGTACCTAATTCTGCAGACCCTGGACCAATAATATTTGTATTCATTCTCACATTTTCCCACTGCATCTTTTAAATATTTAGAAAAATAGATCGGACTAGGCAAAATTTAGAAACCATTAAAAGATCTTTAACAGACCGTTCTATCTTATAAGATTCTTGACCCAGGAAAATAAACACAGTAAACAGGATGCTATTTTCAGATTGGTCACAAAACCCTTTGTATAGTATTCCAACAAACTGAAAAATCGCTTTTGAATTTATCTTAAGAATCTGACATGAGAAGAGCTGGATTTGCTAGTTCCCAGAAGTGGAATGCCACCAGTTGCAATACACAAGCCTGTGGAAACCTGTGGGTGTTAAAATGCCATGGGCTTCAAAAGGGAGGAGAAGCAGCATGTTCCACCATCAGCAGTGGTCTGAACGGAGCAGTGGGCAGCAGTCACACTGCCCCACAGATCCCCACTCTGACTGCACTCTTCTGGGGCTCGAACAAGGCTTAGTTTTACAGTCTGAAGCATAAATGTTGTTTATAACCCATTTAAGCATCACTAACTGGAGCATCCATGTGCATTCTTCTCTCTTCCTCTTGGAAGATCTTTTCCTCTCTACAGTTTTGTGTAGAGTTCTTATTCCTGAATGTCCATAGAGTTCTTATTCCTAAACCAAATTAAAATGAAGCGTTGCTATTAAAAGTTCATAAGGCTGCTATGTATTTCTGTAAACTATTCAACTGCAGAAGAAAATAAGCATTCTTAAAAATAGGAAGCTGTTTTGCAGGGAGTATCTCAATAGCACAGCACACAATTAGCTATGGAAAACGATGAGTGAAGCTTGAGAATGGACTGTAACAGAAAATTGGCATTTCTATTACTGTTGAATCCTTATTTATTGGGGAATATTTATTAGCTCACTTCTAGTTACATCAGTTCACAGAAAATCAGTCCAAGTATTACTACCCTATAATCGGAGCTTCCAGAGCTCCATGTCTATGTCAATAAAACAGAAGGACTGCACAACTCAGACACATTTCTGCAGCTGCTCACCAGCAACAATGTTTACACAGTGCTTTTGCGAGGCATCTGCTTTTTACAGCAGTGCCGGCGTTGCTGGTCTGTGTCTGAAGTTGGAGAAGTCCCTCTGAAGTCAGCTCTACGCACGGCAGAGGCATGCCCCAATTCCTCCTGCCCTGAATGTACTTTGGGATTCAAGTCCTCCTTTCGGCACGCTGACCAAGACACAGAAACCATCTAACTTGCCAGCTTTGAACCCACCTCCACAAAGAGCCCGGAGCTTGCTCCATTTATACTTGAGCACACATCAATGGCCATTCCCACAGAGCCATGCCAGATCTGAGCTAACGAGTCCAACGGGGCAGACACTGGTAGACAAGTTAGAATCCCACCCCTGTGCAAAACAACATCCCGTGCCAATCCTGGACTCGGTGGAGTCACACTAACCCAGATTTGCTTTCAATTTTGGGTTCTCCCAAACAAAAACATTGACAGTGAAATTCCAACGCAACTAAAACATATAAGCCCTTTGCTGATTTATTTCAAATTCTGCCAAAACTTCGGCAAGAGGGTTCAGAGTCTCAAACCCAGTAGTGTCTGGCTTGTTTAGTCTAGGAAAAACAAGGCCTGGAAGAAAACACATTCACTGCTTTTAAACACAGCACGGAATAAACACTTTGGGAGACAGAAGAGCTAGTTGAGTTAAATAAAGCTGACACAAAGAGAAAAAACACTGGTGGACAAATTTAGAGACTGAGATCAGTGATGTTCTGAAACGCTCTTCTGATGGAAACAGCGAGGGCAGAACCCCACCACCTTCTAGCGCACAAACGTGTTTCTTATGGATACACTTACCAGGGTACAGAGGCTTCCTGGTGAAAGACAGGCGTCAAGATAGGCTTGCAGAAGAAATATTGATGAGGGAGTTAAAGATCAATAGAAAAAACACTTTGCCATGTCTGTTTTTATTAGCAGAAAAATGCCTCACAGTATAGCCAAGGTGCTCTTGCAACTCAGCCACAGTCACTTGTCCTCCCTTCCCTGGCAGGCAGGAGATCCAAGACTTGGGGGGTTCCTTCTCTTGATTTATGAAAGAAAAAAGCTGTCATACATTATCGCTTCTGATGAGTTATCCACTGGTTTGTGTTCTTTACAGTGTATTTTTCTTGTAGGAACTCAGCCTTACGACAATATTTAGTACAACCACAGTTCATTCTTGTGCTTTAGCCTCTTCTTTTGGATCAGCGACAAGCAGACTCCCTGACTAGATGTGATTTATTATGGGGGGATTTATAAAATAATGAAATAAGAATGAAAAAATAACAATCCGGTATGATCTCAGTGTAACAACACTCTTCATGGCAGCATGAGTAAGAGCTTCGCAATCAAGACCACAGAATGATTATAAATAAAGAAGACTGATGTCCTGCTCATCCTTTCATTCTGTATCTCCATTTTCAAGCTTTGAAGGCAAGGACATTTTCCTAAGTGAAGCTGTAGACAACCAAGAACCAGCTAAAAAAAAAAGAGAGAGACTGTTCAGTCTCTCAGACAGACTATTAAGGCTATTCACTGAAGATTTCAGTGAGGAATTTAGATGGTCCATCCTGGCTGTCCTGACTGTGTTGCTCAAAGTCCTCATTTGGCTTTAGTTCTTTTGACTCTTCATGGAACATACAAAGAGAAACCAGGGAGTATGAGACTGCCTAAAGGAGATGCAGTTCTACAGCTGGGTAGCCAGTCCACAGACAAACTCACCGACTTCTTACTAATTTTATTAGTTTTTTAATTAGTCTTCCATCAGTTGGTTTCCCTGGTCTGGCTTAGAGTAAGACCACATAAGTACCAGTGCTGATGCAAGGCACAGAGCAAGAAACATGGGAGAATGTGGAGACGGATGGAGGTTGGAAGCGTGACAACAGGACCCTGACTTGGCTCAGATGCTTGTGCAGCTTTCTTCACAGGCAGTATTTTCACTAATACCTTAAACTAGCTTTCTCTTTACCCTTTTTTCTTTCTCTCTACCCATTTACAAGGTAAAAAGTCTGGTTGGTTTTCAACAAGACCGATCTGGAATGTGTGACAGCACTTTGCTGGCACAAGATAGAGGACAAGAAAAGGAAGGAGGAAGAGGCTTCCTTTCACCTCAGTGTTAGCTCAAACTGACCACCAGGCTTGGATTTTAGCAATGAAAGCAAGAAAAAGCTTATACTTTATTACTTCTTTTGCTAAAAAAAGATGACAGCATCACAAGCCACTAAAGAACTGGAGACAGCAAGATCATAGCCATATTTCCTGGATTGCCATGAGTGACCTGGAACAGTGGTGGTCTGAATCACCTAATTCCTAGTTTGCTGTCTTTTTTTTTTTCAGATTGACACAGGGATGTAGATAAAGAGATATATAAAATAAAAGCAGCAAATAAATAAATAAATAAACAAACAAACAAACTACATCTTAATTTTTCATTAATGGTTTGAAAACCTAGATATTCTAGGCAAAGGTCAGGAGCCACCGTACTGGACACTGCAAGGAATGTTACTTGCTTTAAATAACTTCTAGTGTGCCTGTTTGTATATTTGCTACAATACACACTGTTCTCTCTTTTGGGTACAGGATAAAATTTGAGAAATTAACTTTTCATTTAAACTTTCCAAGACCTGTAGGACTGGGATCTTCAATACATAAAAGGAAAAAAAAAAAAAAAAGAAAAATATTACAGAAGGTCTGTGCCATGTCTAATTTTACAACTGTGCAAACAGATTGTGGCTTTTATTAAAACAGTGCTTAAAATAGAACTTCTTTTGTCACATCATCTGCTGTAGTGCTGTTCATTGCCTGAATGGAACTGTATTTTTTATTATTTTTTTAATTAGCAATTAGGGAAAAAAACCCTCTTAACCCTGAACAATGAAATGATAAAACTTTTAGCAATGCCACTCAAAAATTTAAACTCTGAAGCAATACAAAGAAATTGTTTTAAAATTCAGATTGTCTTTTAATTAATCTCCACATATACTAGAGACAAAAAAAAGCTGTAGCAGTACAAACAAAAGTTCACTATGTGCAAATTGCTATCCCCTCACAGGGATCAATACCGTTAATAATATAAACCCCACTACTGCCAAGCCTCTGGAAAAAACCCATGAAATGCCACATAGTAATTTTAGTTATCACCCATTTTTCAAAGTGAATTTACCTACATGAGTGACCTGACCTTAACAGAGCAACTTAAAGAGAAGAAGAAGTCAGAGAAGAGGAGAAAGAGGAAGAAAATGGGGAGAAAGTGATACCATGATACATTCCATAAAGGAATTACTGCAGATTTCTGTGCTCCCTACCTTGGGTGTTTGGGTCTGTCTGATTTTATTTTTTACTCACTTTACACACTATAAACAATTGTTTTGTAAAATTAAGATGTGTGGTCTCACCCTGAGTGCTCTGGACCACGAAGAACAATAAATGGTACTCACCGGTACGAGGTTTCTGGAAGCAAATCACCAATAACGTAACTTGTAACGTTTCCTACTGGAATGCTGACGTCACCCAGGTCTATGTTGTAGGATGTGATCTCAGCTCCATTATTGCATGGCTCTTCCCAGTTCAGTACAAGGCACACAGAGGGTGAGAGCTGACAGGCATCCACACGCTCATCCTCCAGCACGGAGAGGGTAGAGACTGCATCAGGCACAGACGCGGGGATTCGGCAGGTTACCAGGTCACTGTAGGGTCCGGCTCCTGCCTGGTTAACAGCCTGTGTGTTAAAAAAACCCATATAAATCAATATTTTCTACAGGATAGATCTTCTCTTTCATGTGTCTGATGAGTTCATAGTAATGAACTGTGCAGCCTGGAGCTACTGCAGGGATTCTTCAGAGAACCTGCTCCATCGGCTTGTTCTCTAAATCATGATTCATACCCTCTACTTACACTAGAGCAATTAATATCTTCCTTGGTACTCAGAGTACCTCTTGGATAAACTGGAGAATATCCTCTTCTCCCTAAGAGCTATTTAATCAAACTTCACAGTAACCTTTTTATCAGCAGCAAACTTTGTTTAGTAAGGGAAAATGTCAGAGTCATGCTGTTGGTGGCAGGTGACATCACATTGTTCAGCAAACTGGCTACCCAAAATGGTTGAGCTGCCCTGTATAAAACCCTCAGTATACTGCAGAGTGCAACATCAGCTGCATCATGAAAGCAGAGTACCCTTAGACATCAGGGGCATTTCGTTTGTGGAGAGCTACACTGGCTCCTAACCCAAAGGATGGATAGCTAATTTCCTGCTAAAAGGTTTCCAATATAAGAGCACAGGAACTCAGCACGGGGCTATGCTGATGACTCAGATTTCCCCAGAAGTCACAAAGCACCAGCAAACCAACCACCAAAGCACATAGTTCAGTATTTTCCACTGAAGAGGAGAGCAACCAATTATCAAACTTCTCATCTTGACCTGCAGACCCATGACCACAGTGGAAACCAAGTTTTAAACATCTGGCCCAGTTCTGCTCATTAATGACAGTGGCTGTTGCCTTTGCAAGCCCAACATTGCACAATTGTACAGGCTTGTCTTGCCATCAGCTCAGGCTTGGAGGGGAACATATGCATTTCACAGGAATGGCCTAGGAAGAGGCTAACGCTACGTCCTCAGGGTTATGCCAAGCACCTGTGCACAGAAACACAGAACCAAAATGCTGGAAAGGACCTTGGGATGCATCTAGTCCAACTTGCTGCTCAAGCAGAGCTAAAGCTGAATACAGACCAGGTTCCTCAGGCTTATGAGCAGTCAGGGCTTGAAAAATTCTAAGGATGGAGATTGCACAGCCCCTCTGGACCAGTTAGAATCCTTCATAGCCCGCATGGTGATAACTTTCCTCTTTATACCTCCCCTGAACATCTCTATTTCAACCTCTGCCTGGAGCAGAACTGGACACAGCATTCCAGATTCTCATGAATGGCATGCAAGGGACAATAGCACCTTCCCTTGAGCTGTTGGGCTGGGTTCCTTCTGATAGAGCCCACAGGCTGCTCACCCACAAGGTATGTGGAGAGCTTCATACAGTGTATTATGGTACATACTGAGCTACAGGAGGTGCAGAACTTCAAAATCAGCTTTTGACACTGCTCAGCATCATCCACCATCTACATGTCCCTCACACTTGGAAAAGCAAACCCAGAGTCTGCCCCTGGATGACAATTAATTGGAAGACCCAGGTATAGGGTATTGCCAGCAGGACCAGGCCAGCAAGGAAAGGACATGCCAACCAATTGTTTGATTTCTTATCTGCGCTTAACTGCAGGGAATAACTCCTTTCTGCTCTGCATAACACAAACACTAACCGTGTTCTGCTTTTCCGGGAGGCGTTTTCTTCAATTGAAGAGAGGTAATAAAGTTAAATTGTCAGCCTTTAAGAAGCCCTTCAGAACAAATCCTGCTCCAGGGACATCTTCTATTTAGTGAAGCGGCTCCTAGAGCTGTTACAAGTGAGCCTTGTTTTGTGGTCTGCCAATGGCACTATTTGTCTTGCCTCTAAACCAGTGTTTGGCAATCTGTTCCTTGCTTCAAGCAATTTATTTTTAGTGGTGCTTTTAAGTCCTTTATTGGACAATCTCATCAGCATAACTGATGGGAATTTCTTTCTTCCTTGCATCCTGGATACTCCCCCCTGCCTCGACACAATATTTCCCTTTGCAGAAGCCGCAATTGTTTTCAGAAATATTCATTACAGGAAAAAAGTTGAGCAATAGTAGAGACAAATTGTCTGCCCTGCGGTTAGATATGCCTGATTCCTCAATTCTCCCTTTTTATTGAGTTACTGTAGATTGAGATAGCAATGCTGTGTTTATTAGAAGGCAGAGTAAATGTGGTTTGGGGGGATCATTATTTTTAAAAAGTAAAAGAAAGATTTTTCTGTTAAAGCTGCTAACAGATAAGAAAAACAACTATTACTCTCTCCTTTTTATTTAAAAAAATCCTAATGTCTCAAACTATTGAGCTCACCTTCTTTGTCTGCTATACATATTTTTGGGGGGTTATTTTCAAATTGTTTAAATGCTTCAGTGTATCTTATGACAAATTCTTCTCCATATAATACACCGATCAGTTCTAGAGGATGAAGCTCTCTAGAAATTAATGCTCAATAAAATTAATTAATTAATTAATGCTTCAATAAAATGCCTTAGTGCTGTTGTACATTTCACTTCACATCTGCCTATGGATTAAGTTATACGGGCTGTGTTAAAAACTGGGTAGATTTGCGCAACATTTTCGTGTCAGGTAATTTTAAATGAACAACCACTCACAAACAAAGATGTTATACACCCAGCCGTTTCCAGTTTTAACATTAAAATGTCCTTGGGCTCCCCACAGAAGTGGTCTCATGGTGTCCTCCATGCTGACCACTCTCTCTCCTGCCCAAACAAGAGGCACCTGGCTCATGCTTCCATGGTGCTTAAATACGTTCGATTCTTTCAATTCACCTTCCCCATGAGTGCCAGCATAACATATACAGCCAGCTGTGACCAAGTCAGAAAGTACACTTGAGTGTACTTAGAGGTGTGGGGCCTTAAATCCTTGGCTGATGGCCAGCTGCTCAAAAGCCCCTTGGTAAAAAAAACCCATAAAAAAAAAAATTCAATGTCTTATTTGAAAAAAAATTGTAAGGTGGAAACACTCAACAGAGTCATGTCTTTGAATAAAGAAACGTCCCTGGGTGGTCCACACTTTGCCAGCTGGGTGGGTACATGAACTTTTGGTTGGATTTGCTGGTAGTATTCTGCCTTCACATACAAAGAAATCTTGTGGAAGAGAAGTTTGGGCAAACAGATTGTTACTTCACTCCCACTTACTTTACTTTCCATTTATTTTTCAGTGGACACAAAGGAGAAAAAGTGCTGTATTTTTGTTTTCTTTTTTATATATATGCAAGAAATATATTTCAACTGTTACTTTCTACTAAAAATAGTAGGGAAGAGAGAGATCAGAGAAAAAAAGTCATACAGATAGCCTAAATGAGATAAAATCTTACAAATCTAAGAGACGAGAACTCTCTCTGGCAGCTACCACCTCCTATGTACATCGGAACCTACTCAGTTGGTTTGCTTTATTTGATAAATGAAACAGATGTTGGAGCTTATTATTTAAGCTAGGGGAATCTTCAGTGTCCTGTTGGTAGACATTATTTACATCTCATTACCATGAAGAAAAAGATCTTTTCTTGAGTTTGTCTAAAACATGGTAATTTTCTTGAAATATCAGAAAGCAACGTGGCTGTGAAAAGCATCATTCACTGAAAATAAACCACATGACATACAAGAGCAACTTTTGAGAGCTAAAAGATACACCAACTCCCTCGTTACCCACTTTGAATTGCGCAGAATCTAAACAGCTCTGTTATACAGCAACAGCCTGTGTACCCAAAACAGACAGGCATTCCTCCTGACTGGCAGAGCACGTAACTTCATGGTGGCTAATGATAAAAAATAAACACCACAGTAGAAGGAACCAGTTTACATCTTAAATTGCAATGCATGCAAAAAAACCTCATTAACTTCCGTACCTGTAGCCGACAGCAGTAATGCGCTGCTGCTGACAGCTCACTTATTTCAAAACAGGTCTCTGTGCCGTTATACACAAGTTGTAGAGATTCCTCATCTTCTCCCCACTCTAATCTGTATTCAGAGATGTCAGCACCGGAACATTCAGGACTCTGCAACACAAATATTTATGTGGTTCAATTCAGAAACGAGCACTTCAGATCTCCGGTGTTTCACTGGGTGAGGAATAAAGTACACGAAAAAAACCACCCTCTCCCTTGTTTTCAAATTAATACAGCATTACTGCTGCAAATGGAAATGCGCTGGATTAGTGGTCTCTAATAGGTTACTGAAACAGGCCAGTTCTGGACAAAAATTACCTGATAGAAAATTCAGGGAAACGAGAAAGTGTACGCAGCTACTTTGCTTTTCATCAGGACACTCAGGAATAAATTGTCTCTCCACTGGCCTGGCAGAAGCACAGCCGTGGAGAACACAAGAAAGCATTAATCTAGTCTAGCCTAGTGATCAAAACACAGCTCTGGAAGAGCTGGCCTTCGAGCCTGAAGTAGTTACTCATGTTACTGAGAAAAGAACAACCTCGCCGAGCAAGGAGCTTATCTGAGGTTTTCAGAGAAAGTCACCTATCAAGCTAATGGTCCCAGTATAGGACATGGGAGTGCGGACCTGTGTGTGTTAATGTCCACAGAAAGACTCCAACAGGGTCCATATGTCCTCAGCAATCCCTTTCTCACCCTGAACTCTGGGGGGAAAAAACGTAATAAATGCCTGAGATTTGCTGGAGATGAGCTACTGCAGACGTAAGGGCATGGTTCCCAAAACAAAGTATTTTATGTTTCTACCAGGAGTACCTGTGGATTGCCACTCTATGTGTAGAAGCATGGGCTAGTATATGGCCAAGGCTTCGTGACTGCGGCTTCCAAGGTCTAATTTCCAGTAACAGGACGTGGAGCATCACCGCTCACCACAATGACCATGGGTTTCTCCACCTCTGAGCTCCCACCTGGTTCAGTAGGAGCACTGGGAACTACTAAGCCAGCAATGCATAAGCAGGGCACAGTAGGGACCTCTGTGCTCTACAGACAAAATCCTTCAGTCCTTCGCTTTTGTCTTTCATATTCTTACCAGCCCCAAAATGATACAACACAACCACTGCAAACCACAGTACTCCATCCCCAGCTTCTTTTTTTTTTTTTCTTAGTTCAAATAAACAAATATATTCTGCATTTAAATTCAGACCCTACCAGAAACAAGCTCACAGTTGGAGAAAGCAAAAACCTGTCCGTACATCCATTTCAAAGGCAGTACTTAAAAGCCCCAGCGCAACTCCTAGCTTAGCATTGCAAAATGTCACAAGAAATATTAACAAATCCCCCCCAAACATGCCTGTTTCATTATGAAATGTAACTAAGATGATGGTTATCTAGATAAATTGTTAGTACAAGTGACTAGTGACAACAATATCTAGTATATTGTTAGTTTACTTGAGCATATCATGAACATCAATTCCTCAACAGGAGGACCCTTTTGCAGAGGGACCCGACTGATGCAGGACTGGAATGGCTGATAGGATTCCAAACAAAGTCTGTGGCAGAACTACAGCCCTATTGCTCCACATCTCAGCTTTATTTATGACAACACGCTTCCCTTTCTGCCCTAGTTACATACTTTCTTTTTTTAATGACACCAATGAACCCCTCAGCATATCAGCTAGCACTTTATTTTAAGAGTCCAATGTCTAAGATCCTGGGGAATGGAGAAGGAACGCACACAAACTCAAAGTAAATATTTGGGGAAGTGACAAACAGTTTTTGAGGAAAAAAAAAATATCTACATCGTAAGCATTTGCGCAGAGTTCATTTCGTATCAGACTCCAGCTTCAGCCAAAATCAAATATTTGCCTTCACCAGTCCACCCCAGGACACTCCTGACACACTAAAAGCCTGCAGAGAGCACTTCCAACCGACCAGCGCTCCATCATCCGACGCCAGCGTAGGAGGTCTTGTCTCTGAATCCTAGCCCAGATGACTCATCATCAACTTTATACAATTCTTTAATGAAGAAAAAGTAGAGAAGATGATTTTCTACAGTAGAAGAGTTTCTGCACATGGCTCTCTTCCACACAAAGAAGTTCCAAACCACTGAGCAGCATTCCAGCTCGCTTTGAAGATTTCTGGTGACTGTATCAGCTTGGATAAGCAAGATGGAAGTTAAACAATCAGGGTATCGGACTTACCTCCCAGCTCACAAGTACACGTGTGTCAGACAGAAAGGAGAGGGAAGGTGCTCTGCACTGGCCAGGAGGTCCTGCTGCTGTCGTGACTTCTGTAGCTTCCGAATACGGCCCGTACTAGAGGGGAACAAGGTATGAGTACATCAATATACAAGCATACAACCCATCTCATGTTCCTCAGAGGCTTTTCAGCATACAGAAACTTTTTCAGAGCAATAAACTTTCTCAAAGATAGACTAGGCTTCTAACACACCAAACACCAGAGTTCAGTATGAGACCAAGTAAACTACTGCCAAGTTAAAATGGGCGGTAAGCTCAGGTACAAGCAGACAGCCCACACACCCACCTGTGTGGTGGTGATTGTCCACGGAAGTGTAAACCACCTCCAGTTTACCCAAGAGTGAGAAGGTTTTGTGCCCCTCTACCTTACCTGTGTATATCTGAGCCATAGCCTGGCAGAACTGGCTTCCTGTTGTGGATATAAGGACAAGCACAGCAACAGTAATGCACATATTTGAGTCCAAATCCAGCTTCTTTTTATATAAAAAGTCTGTCATGTGTTAATTATGAAAGGCTAGCACGTGATGGCACCCCAGTCTGGGTTCAACGTGCAGGGGCACGCTGTGCACATGCGTGCGGAGCTAAGCCGACTGCTCAGAAAACTTGATCCCTTGGTAGGAGAGTAATTTAAACATGTATTAGCAAAAGAAAAGCCAGACTGAAAGAGTTGGGGGATGTGGCTGCAACCAGCAGTGGAGGACAGCAGAGTGAGCACTGTGACAACAGCCTTTCGGAGGTCATGTGAGTGGGATCATGGAGTTTGCTCAGTACATCCCCAAGCTAATTAAAATCGCTCTCTGGCACAATGGAACTTTGCTGGAAGCAATTAGAGGAAAACCACTGATATTTACTTATTTTGGAATATAATACTAGCCAGTACAAAAACAATGAGCCACTGCAAAGGCTGAACAAGAGTGAAGTTATGAACCCTAGAAAACCTTCCAACAGATACAGGCCAGTATCTGGAGAAAAGGTAATGGTGATGGCTTTGTTGGAGTCACAATGAATGAACACTTCAAAAAATCTTATTTACTGACCTCTGCTGTTTTCTTTACCTAATGGGAGGAAGAAAGGGGTTTGCATCTGGTAAAGATGCCTGTCCCCCCCACCCCCCCAGGTTTTGACCTGGTAAAAAAAAAAAAACCTAATTAGACCCAAACCAGCCCCCTCATTTACCAAAGGGAGGGACAAGGAATGCTTTGCAATTTTAAACACTGTTTTGCCAAAAAAAAAAAAAAGGAGGAAAAAAGAGAAAGGGAAAAAATGAGAGTAAAAAAATATCTATCCAAATGTAGGCAATGGTTTTCATTCCAGCAAGCAAACCCAATCTTTTCATGCTTATTTAATTCATTTTTCATGCAAATACAATAGCAGATACTTTAAAGACAAAACAATTTAACAGTCTTGTGTATTTTTCTATCACCTAAGTTTTAACTGAAGCATTTCCCTGTAAATTAATAAATTTAAATGCGTGTCATGTTTGTGATCAAGATTTCCTGGGAACAAACATATCAATATGAATCAAGCATTGCTGGGAGTGATTTTATAAAAAACCCTTGGAAAGATGGTCTCACAAAGGCAAGCAGAACCAACCCAAACCTCACTAAATCAAGAAGATCTTTCAACAGATCTCCCTGAATATCTGACAGAATTTCTGTTGTCTTTTGGAAGGCACATCTTCCAATTGTCATGAAATCAGAAAGTTACAAAAAATATAATCAAATCTGTAAAGTATGGGTTTTTTCCCAATTAAATCAAACAAAAATCAGTAACAAGACAAGTTTTCCTCAAACTACACAAATACTTGAGTGAAATATCAGTAATTGTTTTAACCCAGTTGAGATCCAAAACAAAATGAAGGAATGAAGCAGGAAGGGAATCATCAGACTCCTCCATGCAAGCAGATATGACTTAACAAGGATGCTGAGCATTTTGGTGCAGCTGATTTTGGCCACTCAAATCATATTAGCACCCGAAATCTCCTTTTGAGAGTACCAGACTCAGAACTGCAGCTCTTCCTCAGAAGTTCCTTCAAGCATTTCTCACTTGATTTTCCTTTCCCATGGACCCAGCACCAACACAATCACTTTGCAGAACCACCCATCACAGGCACAGTACCACCTCCAGTCAGAAACAGCCAGAGCACACTCTGGCCAGCTGCACGTACCCCGCCATCGTTCAGAGCTCTCACTCTGAACTGGTACGTTGCTCCAGGAAGAAGGTTGCTGACGGTGCACTCCAGATCAGGCCCATGATACACTTCAGAAACAACTTCTTCAGGTTCTGTCATCTCCACACTGTACTCTGAGACGGGACAGCCACTTTCTGAAGGAGGGACATCTAGAAAGAAATCAGATTGTTCATTAATAACATAAAGACGTATGCCAGGAAGATTAACTTCTTTTACTACACAAGCCACATATCTGTATCTGTAAATATCAATACATGTATATACATATAAATATATGTGCCTCTGTGAGTGCATCAATACAGAATCATGGAATGGCTTAGGTTGGAAGATCTTAAAGATTATCTTCCTCTTCCACACATGCCTTACCTGCAATATCCCATCCATGAACATCATTGACATTTTTAAAGCAAATGAGTTAAACTACTCTTGGCCCACAACATTCACTGGGTCAGGTGGAGCAGCAGGTCCCCCAAGGCAATGAGCCATCACCCTGGGAAGCTGCGGTTGATGCCAGGAGATCTCCAGCTGATTTTTAAGCAAAGGTGCCTCTCCAAGCAAAAAAACCTGTTTAGTGAGGCAGCAGAAAAGGGTATAGAAAGCTGTGCGAAGAATGGGATGAGTGTGGAATCCTTCTGGGACAGAGAGAAACTGGGGGGATGTGGCGGCTGTCTGACCCAGCCTTGGCTGCTAGCTATGGCTAGACACTGGCTACGGGGGGTCACATACCCTCCCAAACTACTTATACATGGGATTTCTGGCAAAGCCTCATTAACACCCAATAAAAATACAAACAACTGCCACCCTCAAACTTCAGTAGTCACAGTGCTAACGTTTATGAGATACCGAATCTTTGTACAATGATCTAAACCCTGCACTTAACCTGAAGTAACAGCTGAATTTGTTTTCTGTGCCTATATTTGTGTTGTTGCAGGCACCTTCCCCCCCATTAAAACGATGTACTTGATAACATTTGAGATTATATCACAAGCCAGTACCACAGAATCAACCTGCCTGGGGTTCTGCAAAGCAACCTGCACCATGAGACATGGTCTTCCAGGGACCACCTCATGTGACAAGTGATAGGACAAGAGGGAATGGCTTAAAATTGCATTTTAGGGGAGATTTAGGTCAGATATCAGGAAGAATTTCTTTACTGAAAGGGTTGTCAAACATTGAAACAGGCTGCCCAGGGAGGTGGGGGATTCACCATCCCCAGAGGTGTGTAGATTAAGTGCTTAAGGACATGATCTAGAGGTGAGCTAGGCAAGGTTAGGCTGTGGTTGGACTCGATGATCTAAAGGGTCTCTTCCAACTCAGGGGATTTTGTGATTCTATGGTATCTTGGATGCACAGGTGAGTTTTTATATTGGCTTTGAGATGTATTTGTCAGTTAAAAATGGTACTGCTCTATAATTCAGCTTAACCAATGATGTCACAAAGAATCCTGGATGCTGAAAGAGTATCATAATAGAAAACCAACTCTGTTGCATACTGGCATGTACCTTGTACAGCAAAAACCATGCATTTCTTGGCAGTTTAGAGTCATGTCCACAGTCCAAGTCCTTTGCAAAATTACAGGTATCCAATGGATTGTGTGTGTTATACTGCAGATCAGGGTTTAAATGCCACCCAAAATCCTCAATATGTTCTAACTCCAATTTCTGAGAGAAGCCCTATGTTAAAAGCTGTAAAACGCTTCTGCCAAGTCAGTATTACGAAGGAATAAGAAAGGTCTTGAATTTCACAGTGCTTCTGCAATAAAGGGATAGCCATTCTAAGAAGAAAGAGACAGGTCCTAAGTAAAACAAAAACAGAAGCACAGTATCAGGCCCAAAGGACAACTGGAGGACAGCTGAGCTCAGGAACCCACTGCAGAGCCACGGCAGTCAAGGAGAAGGCCCAGCTTCCAACCTATAAACACTTCAGCATACCAACTTTCGCTTTGTGCATCCAAGCAAACAGAACACACCACAACTGGTAAAGTCCATCAGAAACAAAAGCTAAGGCAAGTTTAGCAACTGCCCATCAAGATCAATGCTATTCAACACGCTCCAGTGGCTTACCCCATTGCAGCTGTACTACTTTGTGCTTCGGCTTCCCCAAAACTCGTGGTGGCCGGCAGTGACCTGGTGCAACACTCAGCGTACGGACAGGTAAACTTTCAGAACACTGCCAGAGAAAAGAACAGGAGCCGAAGTTAGCTCTCAGGTACCACTACTGCCCACAAAGTGATTAGAAAGTGGCACAAGAAATTGTTTACTACAACTGCCATTTAATAGAAATGTATTTAAATGATAAAGGATTGGAGGTGCTATTAAACATGTCGCTCACAAATGCAATTAATAAAGTTCTTTCATTAGCACACTCAAAACTGCAGCACAGTAAACTTGATGGCTAATGCTGTGGAGCTCTATTTTAATTTTCCTTGTTTTTCAAACAGTATCAATGCCTGAACTTCTTCATCATTTAAAAAAAACCCCAAAACCAAAACAGTAGTAATCCAAGTGTAGGTACTGAAATGATTTTAAATCAAAGAAGGGAACAACAGGAATCAGTGGCTGGAAAATGGAACCCAAAAACGAACAGAATTCGGTCATGTAAAAGGTAAATTAATTGTTACAACAAACTATTACTGCATCTTCACTCACCAGCTTTGGTCAGTACAGGCTCAACACATGAGTCTGTGGCCCTTCTCAAGGGACTGCCCAGATCAGATAAAACACAATGGTCTTCTCTCATGTAAGCATGAACACCTAAAGATTGGTTTTGAAGAAGCTGCATCTCGCTAAATTGCAATTTGCCTGAGAAAAACCCCATGAGGCACACAAAGAAGTCTTCTAAAATTCAGCAACTTGCAACATCAGATCAACTCCCATCAGTGTACCACAGTAGCACAGCTTTCCCATTTTCCCTTTACCAAGAAAGGTACTTGCTTTTTTTATTCAAGCAAAAATCTTTTACAAATCTCTGAAAAATATAAACCATCTAGTCCTTATTGTTAAGTAATACACTTACCTGACTGTGTCCGCCAGTGCTGATACAGCATGCCCGGAGTTTGTACAAAGTGCCTGGTTTCAAGTGAGTACAGGTATATTCTGTAGCCGATCCGCTATACGCCACTTCCCACTGATTGGCTAAAACACGAGAGATATCCAGGTTTAGAGAAGTGTAATGCAAGGACATTTACCAGTGTCCACGAGGGAAGAAAACCCTTACTGTGGTCTTCCACAAGTTATGTATTTTGGGAAAGTCACTAGTGTTGAATTACTATGAATATTATTCCTGTTTAAAGACACATCTATATCTAGACACACAACCCCCTAGAAATGTATTTCTAAAATATATTACAGATAGCAACTCAACAAGGAGGTTCAGCCCTGTAACCTAAAATTCCACCAGTCTTAGGGAAAGGAGTGTACTTTATAAAGAAAACAACCACACACCCCAAAACCTCCCCAAACCCCAACCCAAACTATCCCAGGAACTATCCCTGCAAGCTTTAAGGCTGTATGTGGCTCAGTTTTGAGCCCATCTGCGGCATTAGCATGTTAATGATAGTAAGAGTCCAAGTCCAATGGGTCAGTATTTCTTTATAGTAGCTGTAATGGACTTAGAGAAACAGAGAAAACATGTTTCAGGTTTACCTTCCAGACTCCCTTGAGAAATCTCCAATAGATACTTTAGGATTTCTGAACCACCATTATCCTGAGGAGGATCTGAACAAAAAACCAGCAAGGCAAGGTGTTAGTAAATCAAGATTAGGTGAGAAACGTAACAAAAAGGGTACAGAACTCATTTCTGATTCTGCTCCTTCTCCTCCACATGCTCCCCCACACTAACTACAGCAAAAGGTGGACAGCAGATGTTGGTTTCCAGTGTGAGACAGAATAAGAGGGCTGGATAATGATGCTACAAACAAAACGTATGGAAAAAGCACAGTGAGATGCAGCTTGGAGGGCTGCCCCTCTGATAAAGGAAACAGCTGGCATGATGCTGCCATGGGACATGAAATGGTGAAAAGTCTAAAGATGCACTTAAGTGCAAACCACTCAATAAGGAACATTTTCTATTCTGAAAGCATAAGTGCTTATATACATCTTTTAAAATATTTAAAGATTTCAGTTTTCAAGCTCTCCAAACACGTTCAACTTTCAATTGAGAAGCAGCATGAGAAACCTAAATTCCAATACCTATTTACATAATTTTATTTGAATTTAATAAAAAGCTCTATTATGACAAAACAAACCAGCTTACCCCACTTGACACTAAAGCCATGAGCTGTTATTGGCCCCTTAATAATGGGTCTGGTCGGAGGTCCTGGCCTGTCTGGGCTTGTTGTACACACCAGCACTTCGCTGGGAGAACTCCTTCCTTCCACATTAGAAGCAAACAGCTGAAATAAAACCACAGCAAGTTTACCACTGTTTACTGTAACTGCTTTTCTGACAGTTCTGCATGAGACTTCTTTTAGTCACAGCACAAATATCGTTACACAGGAAAGCATGTCACATCCCAACAAAGTGTGTGGGATGCTAATAACAGGTATTAGATTGTCATGTCGTTTCTTTACAAACCAGGCTCATTTTCCTCCCTCCCTCCACCAGCAGTAAAACATGATATGATTAAGATAAGAGCACTGCTGTTTTTCCCCTTTAAAAAAGAAATATCACATGGCAACTTGCAATTATTTACTCATAAAAGATGAAAATAACAGCAATAACCATGCTGGTTTTGTTTTGGAGGTATTTCAAATTGCTATTTAAAACAAATTACTTTGGAGTATCAGTAATCAGACAATTAAAAGCTTAAGTAGCATGACATGCAAACAAGAAATTCATCATCTACAGCTGCTGAAATGAGCAGGATGCATGCAAAGTAAACTTCCTCAGGCAAATCCCTTTCTCCACTGAAGAGCACCTTCTGATGACTTCAGGGAGAAGGTTGCTCAGCTAGAAGACATTAGGACCGGGCCAGAAGACCAAGCAGATCAGGACTGTACAGGAGACCCCCAAATTGTCCAATATTTTGTGACGGTTGAAAGCTGAATTAGCTCATGCTAGTTTCTGGGACAGAGATTTGCTGCCAAAGAAGTGAGTAATAAAATATGTATTACCCTTGCTAATTGTAAATATAAGCTAGCAGGAACTTTCCCACTTGAGAAGCTTTGTTATTCTCAAGAGCAGTCATTTCTGTCCTCTCCTAACACAGACGTCTGAGGAAAACAATTTGCAACTTTTAAGGCCAAAAACGTATTTGAGATTCTCTAGCTCATACACTTGCTTCATTAATCAGTCACTAAAGCCACTAGCTTGGTTCTTCTCTGACTATTCTCCAACGTAAGACATCTTGCCACAAACACCAGACACACGAGCTCGACAAATACCCCAGTAACAGCTATAGGGGATCAGCATGAGCAAATGTAATGCAATGCTCATAAATTCCCCTATTTACACAGTTTGAGATTGCACTGGCCCAGCAGGAACTGAAAACCCATGTTACATTGACTGTTCAAGCAGGCTCTTCAACGCTGTTTTAGGAGCCATGGCTTCCCCAACCCAGAATGCCTCATCCTCTTCCTAGAAGGAAAAACAAAACTTTGCTTCCAGGTTTCCCTTAAATTTCCCCCTTAATTCTTTATTGTTAAGGGGGTTCCCCAAAGAAATATTTTGGCCAGGTTGAAAGACAAGCCTAGAACTTGCCACGCAGCTGCCCATTATGAGTTTTGAAACACTGCTGTGACCCTAGGGTGGCTGTGTTTGCTTTTGTTTAATTGTTTTGTAGTTTTGGAGATCCTTCCCCAAGGTGCAAAGCTAACGAACGCTGGTCACTGCACAACAAGGGAGCATCTCAGTGCTATGTCACATCAGAGCTGTGCTCAAATCCAGTGACACAAGGCAACGAGTTTGCTCTGGTATCAACCCAGTTTTGTGGAATTCCTGTTCAATTTGATAGCAGAGCTGCAGAGAAGCACTAACTGTCCTCTTCCCTCAGTCAGCCACAGCAGCTTTGACCACGCTAAACTAAAATGCATCATCTTCGAATGACACCGCAACAGCTTCCCGATTCCTTGAGCAATTCTTCATGTAAATGCACAAGGTCTTACGTCCCAAAGGAATATATGCAAAGTTGTTTTTAAGGATTTAAATTAGTCCTGGGTAATTTTGTTGTTGTTGCTGTTGTTTCTGAATATATTCAGACCTTCAGAAACCAAATGTTTCTGACACAAACCTACGGCATCCTTCTCTGCCTGTGCTGTTTACAAACAACAAGAAGCTGCTTCCAGACACTGTTTCAGTTTGGCAACACAGGAGCAGAGCAGAGGTTGGATTTACAGCCAGCTCCTCTTCAGCTCTGGAGGGATGGCCATGCTCTGGACAGACGGCAGTGTTCCAGACAGCGTGGCTGAACGCCATCTCGTGGAGTCCCGATCGGCTGCTGGCTCTGCAGTGACAGCCGGGCTGCACGGCCCGACAGCCACACCACAGCCTGGCTGGAAAGAAATCACACCGCCTCCTTCTCAACAGTGGCACCCAGCTCTTGTGTTGTGTTTGATGGCTTCAGTAGCACCAATGCAGATGTCCGAATATTGTGACTGCAAGAAGACTTGAAGGCATCCCTCTTGCGAGGAGCCTCTCTCAGAGCAAGAGCTACCAAACACCTGCTAAAACACCAGCTCTGAAACCAGCCACACACACGTTTGAGATGGAAAATCTTCAATTTCTGCATGTCAGAGGAAGACAGACCCCTGAGCTGGGGAAGGAAGCTGTGATTGCTGGGCTCCCTACAGCAGTTTTGCCATTCTATAGAAGTGGGACAGGTTTTGCGACCAGGGCTCAGGTTTTTGGGGAACAATGCAGCCAGCTACAACCAGCCCAGGCCCCTAGTTACACCTCTACAACTTCATACCTGAGAGCACAGTGCCAAGAACCATGCCTGATTCAGAAAGGCCGAGCAATAAGCATCTTCTGTAGTGAAAGCAAAAATACAACTTCGGTTTCATCTATTAGGTCTCAGTATAGAATTAATTTGTATTTGTGAGCTCAATTTTGCAGGCAGTTCTAAAGTGTCCCTACAGTGCCTGGAATAAAGCTATACAATGACAAGAGAAAAAGGATTTTACCCTGAATTTATACTGCGTGCTTCTTCGGAGATTCTTCACAGTACAGGCTTGCTCCTCTCCAGTGTACTTTGGGTGAAACACGCTATCCTGGAAAAAACAAATCCAAATTCTCCTAACTGAGGAGTCGGAGGAAGCGCGCTCTGTGTTACCAGAACACGTTATAGCAAAGGGGCTTTACAGTCAAATGCTTTTTGAAATCATTATTGCTTTTAAGCTGCAAGGCCATGGTAATTGTCCTTCTAGAAGGACGGTGCGACTGACCCGGGTAACGTAATTGTAAGATAAGAACAAACGCAGTCGGGACAGTTCAGCACATGTAATGAGCAAAGGGGCAGATGACAGAATGCCAGCACCCCAGCTGCAGTGAGGAGGACACAGCAGACCCAGCTGTAAGAGGACAAGCTGCCCATGACCTTATGGGCCACAGTGAAACTATGTAAAGGAGTCACGGACGACAGTACAGGTTTTTAGCTAGGGATTCACAGTTCTGCTGTGGAGCCAAACAAATCGCACATCTCCATCCTGACAAGCACCCAGTACTCCTAAACGACCCCCCAAGGCAGCAATCCACAACCTGTGCGGTGAGAAGAGCTGGGGAGCCTGCTTTGGCAGGGGGGTTGGACCCGCTGATCTCTCGAGGTCCCTTCCAACCCCTATGATTCTATGACCTCGAATTAATAAATGGAAATTCGATCATAAGTCATGCAGCATACTTCATAGTAACACAGTGCTTACATTATCTTCTTCCTGGATTTCCAGGGTGTAGGAAATGACTTCCTCTGGGGTACATCCTTCGACTTTATTCCACTGCAACGCAATCCACGTGACACCGGCTCGAACAAGCCTTGGTGCAGAAGGGGTCTGAGGAATATTACCTGCAGTGTAGCACACCACCTCCTGGCTGTACCCACTGCAATGGGGACAGAGAGGGAGAGAGAGCAATATTAAAGCAAACAACTTAAAAGCCCCCCAAAACCTCAGGGTATTTAGAGAAATAGTTCACATTTAAAAAAAAAAATCCAGACAATGTTAAATTGCCCAGGTGGAAAGGATGAACACCCAGCTGTGAAACACCAGAACCTAGAAAAAACAATGCAGGGTTATATGTGTCCTCACAGTCATTTTTACAGATCTTATCACACTAATATTGGAAAAAACCCCGAATGCCTGAAAAATACTAACTTACTAGTAACTATGAATTAGAACAAAATATTTAACAAGGAGGAACCAAACCATAGGAAATATACACACGTGTTCAACTTTGAGATGGTGAACTGGAGATAGTTTCCTCCTCTTATAAACTCAGAATACAACTTCTATTTAAGCTACACCTTGGAAAGCTGAGTACTCCAGCAAATCTAGTCCCGCTGTTTCAGACATCCCTCTCCAAAGAAAGCAGAGGAAATGTATCCAGTCATGATCACACATGCTCAGCATCCCTCAGGAGCTGTCTGGTGCAGGCATGGATACCTTCCACCTCTGCAGGGTGTCTCTACACCTTTCCAGCTTCCCCTGCCCAAACTTCCTCACATTTGAAGGTTGGGATAAAGCTGCTCTTTCACACAGCTCAGGTCACAACCAGAGAGAACATCCACAGCAGAGGACATGCCTGCTCTCTTCTCATCCAAATCCCAGCACACAGTGTCCTGAAACCTAACAGGCAGCGGCGTCAAACAAGTGTATGAAGAGTCCTCTCAAGGCTCCATGCAGAATGTATTATGTACAGTGGAAATTTGTTCACAAGGTTTAAAAAAGCAGATTTGGGTGACCTCAGAACTCTCAACTGAAGGCAATGTTCTCGCAAATTGCAAATTTGTTTCCAAAGTACTAATGTATTTTGCTCCTTGAAGTCAATGCATGAATTTAATACACACAAAAAGCCACATCTCCGTTTTCTAAGTCACCTGTCTCAGGAGGAAAAAAAGTATACTTGTTGAGCTAACAACTAACACCTCAGCAAGAGAAAAAGCATCTTAAGTGGTAAATCCAATAGCACTGCAACCAACCAAAGCCACTTTACAACGTGAAGCATTAGGTGACATTATGTCATAATTTTGAATGCTGGCTGTAAAAATAAGCCACGTGCTGCTGGTGCTTATCTCACAGAGTAACATGGAGCTGACTAGAAATACAGCTCTTAGTTCACTCCCTCAAGAGCCAGAGGCGGGGGAAAAAAAAAGAGAGCAAAGAACAAAAAAAAAAAAAACACCAAAAAAACAAAAGAAAAAAAAGGGGAGGATTGAAGTACATTTGGAATCTGGTGAAGAGAAGGGATGCTGAAATGGGGAAGTTTGTATAAAACCAGCAGTGCCCTTCCAGTCACACTCAGCAGCTCCAGCTCAAGCCTCTGTCTCTGTTCAGATCAAGGTCCATTGCAAGGAGGGAAGCATTCTTGCAAGAAATTGGCAAAAGGGACTCTGTGCACACGTAAATGGTCCCAGTGCTTCTCAGAGGGAAAACGTGAGAATGTGAATAAAGAAACTTTCAAAAGAAGCCATATTTTAGTAAGAGGACTGTGTTTTCCAAGAGAGAACAATACCAGAATCTCCCTCAGCAAAACACAATGTTATATACCACTAGTGTTTCTTTTTCTGTCCGTTTTGCAATTAGGGTTAGATCCCGTTTAGCTAAGGAGGGCAATAAAGGAGCACTGGATGTTTAGCTTCTTCACAGCTGAGCTTTCCTGTCCCACATCCTCCATGAGCACAGGAGCACACAGCCCTGGCAGCACGACATCTCTTTGGGTACACTCCGGCCCTCAGCCACGTAACGCTTCAGCCCAGTGCTCCCTAGCAGCTCCCAGAGGACTGCAGGAAGTTTGATTTCTCATTATCTTCATTTGAACACATCTGTTCACATGCAAAGAAAAGCAGAACCTGAAACCCATCTCACATGGCCCTGAGTGTGCTTGTCCTCTCTCCATCCCGGTTTGCTCACCCTTTTTTCCCACCCCAGCCAGCCCTGCGGAAGAAGGAAGGGACTGTCCTGCTGAAGAGAGACAGAAGGGCTTTGCTTTAAACCAGAAAAATAAATATATCAAGATTCCTTTCACAAATCTGTAACCAACTTCCTCTTGCTTGTTTTTCTTGGTTCGCAGAGGTCCCTGGTGGAAGTTTTATATAACAGATGTATTCTTTTTGTATTAGGAAGAGGCCACAAAAGCACCACTGAACACCTCAAAAGAAGCCTATCTTCTGAGGCTAACCTTCTCATGAAGGTATGTGGTGATTCCCTGGGAGGTGAATGATACCACCAGGGATGGTGCAACTTACTCTAAAGCGTTAGTAACAGAGTAAGTGTCAGATATTTAACGCAAAACCAGAAGATAAGAAACAAAACAACAAACATCTCCCCAGAAATCACTTTTTACACTGTCGTTGATGGATAAATTTTCCACTACCCCCTTTTATTCTCAAGGAAGAACCCTTGGGTGACACCTCAGGATAACTTACCTAGTACCGATGTCGTTCTGAGCTGCTAATCGGAAGGTGTAACCCAAAGCCGGACAAAGCTTAGTCAACTTGCAATGCTTCTGGCTTCCAAAGTAACATTCTCTGAAACCACTGTTCCTTTTTCCCTAGAAAGAGAGCACGGGGTCATTGGATAGCTACAAAACACAACCACACAGTGCTGGTTTTCAGAAGAGCTATTAAATGATAATTATAATTAGATGCTTTCCTGCAGGCAGCGCAAAGCAAGCTGTGAGAGCCGCTCACAGCACCGCTACCTACAGTAACCATAACGCAGCGACAGCCAGTCTGCTGTCAGGTTCCTCCTCTTTTCAGATGCTTATCTTCATGAGAGGCACCCACAGCTTCTGCCACCCTACAGCAAGAGCAATTTATCCTACTCATTAACTGAAAATCGTGCAAATTAAGGGTGAGATTAATCTCTGAATCAACCCGGTCACGGGAGCACAGGAAGGCTGCAAGCAACATCTCTCACAAGCGCTCCCCTCGGCACCTCAGATCCCCGTCGCTATCCCACAAGAGGGCTCCCGTTCCCCGCAGCCAGCCCATGGCTAACCCCACCGACCGACGGGACAACCCTGGCAGCAGCCCTCTGCTCAGCATCATGCCCTCAAGGGCAGGGCAGACTTACTCCTTGGGAGGAGTATTTCACGTGGGAGGCTCTGGAGCCATCCCGCTGCTCAGAGAGAGCATCAAGGGACGGGCAACGAGGATTTGTTGGGAAGGACATGGCTTTGGTAAGAAACACAGATGCCAGAGATGTGTTTTACAGGAGCTTCACATCAACACAACCTGGAGCAATGACGAGCCCTGACAGAGCCAAGATGGGGCAGCAGCAAGAGAGGGTATCAAGACATCTCTGGCTCCCAGGTCCTTCCTCCAGTACATCACAGGCAAGGACAGGGGCATTTGGAAGTTTTCTCCCTTTCCCCCCCACATTTAAAGTAAAACCAAACCCCTTTTAATCCAACCCAATTGCTTTCGCCCTGGGGCATACCAAAATCTGAGCTTTTTATGAGACAGAGACCCCGAGACAAGAAGGAATAACAGGTCTCACCCTATGCCACACGTGGAAGTGGTCACTGCAAAACCTCTCAGGAGAAAAGGCCTGGACCACTCAATTCCACATAAATAATGCCTACCACCTTGAAGCAGTTTAAAGGAGGGTTCATTTCAAAACCTGAACGCAAGACTAACGGACAGTAACATTACAAAGCACACCCATGTGCTCATACCGGAGCAGGACATACAGTTGCACCCATCTCCCCAGGTTCTGCTCATGCAAGAGCTCTGCTATGCCGTGCCTTGTTTTGACACCCATCTGTACAGTTCTTAATGTTTATTTTAGCTTGGTGAAATGAATATCTGCCCAGAGACAAGACTACTTTTTTCACCCTATATACACCAGCTTGACAGAGGACATGATGTTTCTACACCTATGCAGGCTATCAGGAAAATTATTTACACAGGTGTCCATTCCTCACTGCATCCTCCCTCACACCGTTTGTCCTCCCTCACACTGTGCTTCCTCCACACTCAGTAAAAACATCACTTCATCATTAAAGGTTTCAAAAATGCCCAAGTAAGACATACCTTTTACACTGGCCCATTCCCCAGTCCCTATCAATTCCCACCTCTTTTCACACAGATTGCAACAAGAACAGCTCCATAAGATGTTTGCAGTAAGTCTCAAAAAATGTGTTTATCAAGCTAGAAACAATCCTGCAGAACTTCTGCACAGCACGACAACTTGGAGGCACTGAAGAGATGTTTCAGATGCTGACAAACAGCCATAATTCACTTTTTTTACATATACAGCGTGATCCTACACTTGTTCTAGGACCTGGTTTTATACACAATCCTCAGCTTCACCCACCTGTAGCATCACTGCATGGTGCAAGTAAATTATGGGGCAGAACTGGAAGAGAATCCAAAACCCTAAAGCAAAGTCTTTGGTAAATAAGAAAACTTTCAGGTCTAAAAACACTAGATATGGAGTTACAACGAAATCCCTTTGGGACAAAAGTAACAGGCTGCCATACTTCCCAGCTCAGCAATACCATATTTAAAATCCAGACTCTCCAACACCTAACCAGCAATCCCATGCTGGTTAAACCAGCTGGTAAACAACCCTTCTTCTTGTTTCCCAATGCAAACTCTCTTTTATAGGTTTAGACGCATTCAATTATTTTTTCCCCTCATTAATGACTTCTCTGCTCATAAACAATTTGAAAACATTTAACCTCTTTTTGCTTTCTGCTTAAGAATGTCTTTTTTTAATCATTTTCCCATGTTTTTTTTCTAAGAGAACTAAGTGACCAAATGTTAAGGCTGTGACTGACAGAGATGAGCAATGATGGCTGGCTAAAACAGGAAAGTCATAGAAAATCTCACCTGCACGTGTCTGAACTGAGTGCAACGGACCAATAAACTCCATTTTCTCAAACTGGTGGGTTCTAACTTTGCAAGGATTGCCAAATATTTACATTATCTTCAACTTTGTAACAGTACAAATTCTGATACTGTATATATTTTTCTTCTAGAAGTGGTACTGTACATTCCCCAGACTCGTGCAGAGACCGACTGGTATTCAAATTACTCAGACTGGCTGGTATTTCGGACACTATTGGCACTAATTGGAGAGGCTGGCCGATATTTCTAATTATCCTGGCATTAATAGCCTGGAAATAGTCTCTCCGCTCCTTCCCTCCTGAGATTTATGAAAGCACTAATGCTGGCATAATTATAGACAGGAACAACTGGCAGCCTGGTACTGGCTGCCACCCAAGAGTCTTACAGCTTTCCCAGAATCCTTCTCCTATCCTTTGTACACTCGGCATCCAAGTTTTAATCCCTTAAATAATGTTTCATAAGTTGCTTAAAATATACTGTATCATTTCCACCAATATTTCTAATCCACAGATTTGGGAGGGAGAGCAGACACTGTCTGACTTCTCCACCAGCCCTGTTTCTCCTATTCTTTGCGAGTACAACCCGTATTGTGACAACCATCAGGGCCTGCCCAAGGAAACAATGATTCAGCTCAACAAATCCATATGAATTCGCACAATACTGTGACAGAGCATTTTAATACAGTTTTTAAGAGTTTTGCCTGCAATTTCACCTGTATTTCAAGCTATGCATGCCCTTACGACACGCCCTTAGAACACACTCATGCCTTCTCCATGGAGATAGTGTTTATTGAGATGAGGGTGATGAGATTTTCCACGGGTTTTGTTGATCACAGAGTAAATAAACGCTGAAGGAGGAACAGGACACTGCAGAACTAGAGCACAGCCCTTTGCAAGACGTCCCGGCAAAGGGCTGAACAAATGTGGCCACATCAGATCTGCAGCCAGAGAAGCCAAGGTGGCGACCTGCTGGCATAATGTCTGTGTGTGGTTCACGCTGGTGATACAAAGCAACAGACTGATGCTCCTCCACCTGACACACCACGGCCAGCAAGCTGCCAACAATTTCTGTAACACACTCTAGGATGTCTGCAAAGCATTTACTGTGCAGGCTGAATTGTCTACAAATACATTCAGTACACAGAACAGGACCTATGAAACACCACCAAAATCTACCCAAAACCCAGTTTTATCCAAGATTCTCCACTTGCATGACCTCCTAGGAGCAGCGCAGGCGCAGAACAGACCAAGAGGGCAAGAAGGTGAACACACACAAGTCCAAGCATGAGCACAGAGCTCCATGTATTCGAAATCTGCTGGACCATCACTGAGATGCATGGCGCAAACTGGTTTAAATAAGCACACAAAGTTTAACTTTGTGGCTGAACAAAATGATCTCCAGTTATTCTGAAGTACCCAAGAAGGGGGACATGGAACTGTTGGAACAGGTCCAGAGCAGGGCCATGAAGATGATTAGAGGGCTACAGCACCTCTCCTATGAAGACAGGCTGAGAGAGTTGGGGTTATTCAGCCTGGAGAAGAGAAGTCTCTGGGGAGACCTTACAGCAGCCTTCCAGTACTTGAAGGGCCTACAGGAAAGCTGGAGAGGAGCTTTTTAGAAGGGCAGGTAGTGATAGGACAAGGGGGAATTGATAGAAAATAGATTTAGATTGCATATTAAGAAGAAATTCTTCTTCACTCTGAGGGTGGTAAGGCCCTGGCACAGGCTGCCCAGGGAGCCAGTGGCTGCCCTCTCCTTGGCGGTGTTCAAGGCTGGGTTGGATTGGGCCTTGAGCAGCCTGGTCTCGTGAGAGGTGTCGCTCACCATGACAGGGGGTTAGAGCTTGATGATCTTTAAGGTCCCTTCCAACCCAAACTGTTCTGTGACTCTTATCTATACATAAACGTGATCATTAACTTCTCCGGTGTGGCTTTGTATCTGTCTCTCTCTCTCCAGCAAAGTAGATGCGCGCTGGTTCAGCATTAAAGGTGCTTTGGAGCCCCGGGCAGTGATACACAATGCACAAGGGGATGTCCTTGTCTCTGGCTCAGAACAGCCCTCCACTTCCCACAGACAAGGCACAGGATACTCTTGCTACCCATATGCACAAGAGAAACATTTATTTACTACCAGTTATTCACAGAACGATCAATTCACATCTAATTAGTAACAAAGGCCTGATTCTTACAGCAGCGCCGGCAGCATTTTTCAGTGTGGTTACAGTTTACTGATTTTGATGAATGGTGGCATCACAGAAAGCATCACCTTCTTTACAGCAATATTTTCTGTTTGGGAAGTTTTTAACACTGTGGTTTTTTCCAATTAGCCTTTTGCTTACCCTGAATAATCAATCCTGGCACAACGTCATCGCCTGACTAGTTCAGGTCTGGAAGTTCAAAGCGTTCAGGTTTGTAAACTTCAGAGAAAAAGAGCCAGAAGGTGGAGTTTTCCCTAATTACTACTTTTAACAGGTTTTGCTGCCAGACTACCAATGTCAATCCTAGCATCTGAGGTGTGCAGGCATGTCCAAATCCTACTGAATTTCCAAACACTGGAGAAGAGGGGCTAATCCTAACCCCCCTGAAGTCAGTGGTAACTTTGCTAGTGTACACCCAATTCACTGAAGGGATCTCTTACTCTGCCATTAAAGCATGACAATCGTTCTCCACAGTTGTTCTGCCCTTCTGCAAGGGCTCTCCATGGGTCAGTCACATGCAACCCTTCCCAAGGAAGGGGCTCCACTGCTCAAGGCAGACTGCCATTTTAGGGCACTTTTCTAACTCTATCATCAGCTAGATTTCTTGATCTCCACTCATGCACAGTCCCCTCTCTGCTCCACAGCCACAATTTAATTTCCTCCCCATCACTGATTTTCCTGTGTTTATACTTTATTCTGTGCCCTGTCGCTAATGACTGCTGCTCTTGCTGAGATCTGGCAGAGCATCCACCATTGCCTGGCAAGCGTTCTCCTCTTCCCTGATGTATTTATGTCTTGATTTCACCGGGACACAGCATGGCACTGTGACAAAGTTGGTGTGAAAACTTTTGTGAGTTTACAGAACCAAGTGCGAGGGTTCAGGTCATCGCAAGCGAATTCTCTTTTGTACTCAGGTGCCATAACTCCGGTCACTCTCAGCACCCTACATCAGAGGGACAACTTACAACGGCACACAAAAAGGGAGTGGAGCAGCTTGCTGAGTTCACTGTCACAGACAGATGAGGCTCCTGCAGTTGCAGGCACACCCAGTCTGCATTTCCCGACTCTTCCTTTAATAAGCCTTAATAGCAAGTTTTAATTCAGCAACTCAAAACAGCCTGTCTCATATTGGAGGAAAAGTTTCAGCGAAGTGTCACCTGTGGCATTAACTAACTCACATCTGGACAACCACAACTCACTCAGCAGTTATGTCAAACCACTGGAGATGTAACAAATTAATTTGTGCAGGGCCATTATCCATCCACCTTTGCTGGTTAGCTATCTACTAGGATCTCAGATTTCAGATTTTCAGGCAATTAAAACAGACCAGACTAAGGGAATCATGATTCCTTAATTTTCCACCAGTACACAAGTTAGACCAAACCAAACTACTTTTGCCCTGTGAAAAATAGACACTGTAACAATTCTTTCTGAAGATAAAACTCTAGGTATATACCTGGCATTAAAGGGTTTAAAGGTCAAGAGCAATTTAGACTTGCCTTACATATACCCAGAACTATGACTAGGCTCCACGTGGACAAAATTAACATCTGAAAATTAATATCTAAAGTGCTAATGCACTTTATTAATAGTCTGTTGCTGGTCTTTCTTCCAACAAGACCTTCTGTGGCTTCCCTTCCCTTTGCAGGCTGGAATAATTCGTGATTCCACCATTCACTGCCTGGTGCCGCTACATTCCCATGGCTCCAGGTTACTGGAAGCCTTGCAAGACAGGACAACTGCACAGCCAAGGTGTCACAGAAGGTGTAATGGCATCATCCCCGCCCATCCTTTTGGAGAAATCCCCTTTTCCTTGCCACTCCTTTTCCTCTTCACTGACCACCTTTCTCCTTCCATTATGTGGAGAGGAACGGGAAGCCATTCTGAAATTACCCTTTCGGTTTAGTTCAGCGGGTTTCTCCCCGCACAGCCCCTGCTTGCAGTGATACTGCACGCAACAAACATTTGCACAGCAAGTGGTTCCAAAGGTCCAACGTGTGGCAGAATGATCTGGGAAGACATTACTAATGAAATGAGGGAAAACAATTCATAACAGAATATTCCCTTTAGAATATTCTTTTTAGACTACTAGAAACCTCAGGAGACATTTCTCAGGCTGTACAACTAAACACCCGTTCACACTCTTCATTTCCTGATACTTTTTTCTCTTTACATGCTGCCCAAGCCTCTTCTGTCACCCAATACATAGTTTTTCCTTCCCAGACGATACTCACTGACTCAGACTTTCTGCAGAAACATGGCTTGCACGATGGAAAGGAGGCATAAAGGAATTAGGGGATGGAGGGAGGACTCAAATCAGAAGCCACCTCCACCAAATACTCCACATCTCTTGCTTTTGGCACTCTCCCCGACAGCACGCTCCTTGCTAATGATGTAAGGTATTTGGGACAGAGAACTTACTTCCTTTTGTGTCTAGAAGGGGACTAATTGCCACTACGTAAAGGACACTGTTACTTTGACCCTGCAGAAAGAGCTGAAAGATGATGCCTTTGAGTCAGGAGTGGTGTTTCCTCCTGAGCTTAGACAGCATCCAGAAGACAGACAGACATCGTAAACAGACCTCTAAGATTCATGGCAAGTAATTAAATAGGAAGTACTGCTAATTAACAAATAAAGTACACCAAATGAGCAATAAAAACTTAAGTATAAAGGGAAGCAGAATATTAAGTCTGAATAAAACACACCAAATGGAAAGTTTTTCCCTCACTGCCCCTTTCACCTTTCCAATTCTTTACTTAATCCCATCAGGATTTCATTTGCCTACCTCTACTCTCCCCTGTATTTAATTATTTTCCTTTCCTCAGCAAATCCTTCTGAGTGCCATATATTCAGGTATTTGTTTCAACTAGTTACTACTTACCTCATCCCACTCCAGAAGGTAGCTGGTGATTTTTGAACCATTATCAATGGGTGCCTATGGACAAAACAACAACAAAAAAAATCAACTTAAAGAGAAGAAGAAGAAAAAAAAAGACCAACAAAGGGTGATCTGGGGAATAAGAGAAAACTACTTCTTTCCCCACCCCCAGGCAAATGATTAGAGTTTAAAGTGAAATCAAAGCTCTGGGCTCGTGCACAGCTTGGCAATCTCTTAACAAATAGTGAGAAGAAGTTGGACATAATGAAACACATACATTTTAGAAGTCAAGTCAGTGCACGGGGAGGGATTTGTCAGAGTACAGCGAGTTCAGGGCCCTTACTGAAAAATGACCATCTTGGCTTTCAACTATTTTCAAGCATTACGCTGTCACTAACCCATGTTTTCCCCCCGCTCTCCTACGCGATCCAAGCATTACCTACCTTCCATTGTAAGGTCAAGGAGCTTTTGGTCCTGTGCGAGGGTTTGGGTGGGAAGGGACACTCTGGTGCTGAGCTGTGAGTGGTGAAGCTTACTGGCTCTGAGCAGGATCCCTTTACTGAGTTGTACATTGCATATACCCTGGAAACAACATTCACACAGGTCACAAATTCGCTGACAGCACTGCCTCAGCCACAGTATCTGACAACCAAAGCATCTGCAATACCGTCCACTAAATGACAGGTTTCTCAGTGGCTATCGATATTCTACTTCACATGACACAAGTACACACAAAAATTCACAGCAGAAGAGGAATATTACAGTGTTTTATGCAAATACTCCCTAAGACACTGAGCTATCCCACACTGTGCTAAAATCCTCTTCGCAATCCAAAGTATGAACTCATGAGAAGGTGTAAACTTCAATCCCCGGCATACACTTGATTCAGACATACCACGTTGAGTGGTGGTAACTGCTGGTCTCCTTCCATCGGTACAGGCACAGGGGTCAGCACTTAGGGGACCTCTGTGACTTAGAGCTTATACAGCTCAGAACGTTGCTGCGATAAACTAGACATCATCAAAGCAAATTTGATTTCAGGCAAATCCTCTGTGTATCAGCACAGAGGGGGATATATGATACCAAATCACCTGGGAAATTGAATGCAATATAATTGAGCACTTCCTCACGAGGTGCTTTCCTCCAAAAAATTAATGATGTTATTTTTTCCCTTCACATTTTCCACACAGCAAAAGAAAAGTGCAAATTAGAAGACTTCTATTCAAAAAAAACCCTGTTCAAACCATGACCAGACGATGACCTCTGAGCTGGCTGTGGCTATTGTGTACTTGAATGAAGAGTTTTAAGAAAGGGCAATTTCTAAATTTGTTTTCAGTAGATAAGAGTAATTTATATACAATGGCCACCTACATAGAATCAAACCTTTCAGGGGAGGTTCACAAGAGCTGCTATAGTGCTGCTTTACCTATCAGCTGTTGGCAGTCAGGAGTGAAAACAAATGCCATCAATTGAGTCTGCATCTGGCAAGCGGTACCTACAGGTAGCTACAGCTGAACATCACTCACCACTGGGAAATACAACCACAGGAAAATGAGCTTAATGAGCATCTTCGGCAATTCATTGAAACACTGAGCACCTCCTCTCTGAAGGTATCAAAATAATACTACTTGAAGAAACATGGGCAGTAGATTGAGAGCGAAGCAGGTTGTCCTGGTGGCCAGGACCCAGGAGGGCAGGAGCCAGCACAAGCACATCTCTGTGCAGAGATGAAGCCCTCAGAGATACTACCAAGGTTAGGGAGACCCAAGGTGATCTGCCGAGTAACTGCTGGCCCCATAGATTTTGTTACTGAACAGATTTATTTCTTCATAGTTGTTAATATATAACGTGGCTTTAGAGAAGAAAAAAAAGTCTTTCACAGAAAGCAAACAGCCATCCTTTCGGTGTCAGTTCTCTCCACCATAAATGCATGCTGCTGCCTTTTAACTCTGACTTTTACATCTGGCAGCCCCTTCTTTTTAAACAGGAGTTAGCCTGTTGCTAACTGCTCACAACCAATTTACAATTTGGCAAACGTGGATTAAGGCACAGGGAGCTGAATGTAAGGAGAAAGACATTAGCCAGGACACAGGGTAAACACCCCCAACGCCCCTAAAAATGACATGAGATCTCAACACCATGCTGTGCATGGCGACCGCTCTGCTATTTGAAGCTGGCTTTAAACGTGATGCTCAACTGGTTATGGCAGGAAGCTCAGCAGTGCTTTACAACCCTCTCCTCCTCCATACCATCCATCTGCTGCTCGGGCTGGGACTATTGCCCAACCTGGGAGCCTGGGTCTCTGACTTATTACAAGAAGTTACTGCTGGTGTTGTGCTTCTACTTGAAAAGTTCATTTAAGGGCTCCACTAGAACCTACATTTAAAAAAAAAAGGAAGCTATAGTACGAGAGCCAGCCAGCCACATTTTGGCATTGGGGCTTTTTTAGAGCTCAGAAAGAAAGTGTTCTTTAAAAGTTTTACAAACAGTAGCAGGCTTGATGTAAAGCATGCCCAACATAGCCCTTGTCTGGAAAAAGTGAAGGAAACAACAAACAGGAGTGAAGAGATTATTTTTTTTTAGAAGGATATTGAGTTAAGTGAACAGGATGTGAATATGAAGCCTTGGTTCATAAGCAAAAAAAAACGCAGTATGAGCAGGTAGTAACACAGAGGGTGTTTGAAACATCAGGGAGCAAAACCAAGAATGTGTTTTAATAGTTAATAAATGTATAAACCACATTTTTAGAATGAAAGAACAGCATGCTCTGAAAATATCAAGACAAATCAGTGTGAATCCATCTTCTGGACTGAACACTGAAATTGCTACGGTCAGAGGGACTTGTAACCAGAAGATCTACTCTGCAGGGCAAGGAGTATTTGTGAAAAAACTGCAGTCAGTCATAGTTAGCACTGCTACCCGGCAGCAACTGCAGAAATGCCAGTGGCTTGACTAAAACTGTGAAGAAGTCTGAGTTACCCCCCCTTTCATACACAAGCACTTCCAGGCCTGCTAGACGCACAGACAGGAATACAGACACGCAGGCAGCTTTTTTCCCCTCTTACCACAGCAATGGCAGCAACATGACTGAAAAGGTACTGTTCCAAAAGCACTCTCCTTGATTTAAAGCCTGAGATAATATCTATCAGAACATTCAGAAGCTGCTGAAAAAGAACCTAGAGGTGAACAGTGAAACCCCTGAGCTGTGCTGTATAGTTACATAAAAAAAAAAAACTTTCAGATTTATTCTCATGCAGTCTCAGAGTTTATATTTAAGTGACATTCATGGTTGCGCTAACTCACCTGACGTGATAATCTGTTGCTGGCCTAAGGTCTTTCAGGTTATATTCTAATTCTTCTCCACTGCAGGAAAAAAAAACAACCCAAACACAAAAAAACCAGTAAATTATCAACATCGGCATCACACTTAGCACAGCTAGTGATACTCCAGCAACTAACGATTCCCTCATATTATGACATGAAGAAAGAAAGAAAAGAATCCCACCACAGAAGACCAATAGTAAACAATATGCCAAGAATTTGTCAACACACTCCATGTTTCCTGAAAACGTTAAAAAGCTCTGTATAGATAATAGATAAGTAGTTAACGTCCCCATTTATACAGCAAGCTGGTTACACGGATTTATTTCAATGCTATCCTTACATGTTTTGGTATTTGTATAGAGCTCATTGTGTCTCAACCCTCCTGGAGCTGAAAGGAGCAGGATCAATATGTTACTTCTCTACTTTCCCCACACTGGTTATTTTTAAATATTTTTAATAGAGTGAGAGTCATTTAACTTCAGAGGAAAAGGAGTATTTTTTTACACAACCATTTCACTTATTTCCTTGCTCTTGCAGAGCTACACTGTCTGTGAGGATCACAGCAAGAAGACATTTAATTAATACCCCAACAGCTGGACCCAGATCTCTTTCAATACCAAGAAAAGTAAAAGCATGGAGTTTCAGACATTCCAGGGAAAAGCCCACCATACAATATAGTAACGTCAAACACAGCCAACATAGTCAGTGCCATTCTTCCTTTTGGTTTGTTTGCTGTAACTGAATGCTATGCTCAATCACATGTTGATGGTTCTGTGAAAATTTAGGTAGGGGTCAATGTTTAGTAGGTACCAGCCATCTCATCTAAGTGCTTGCATATTCATGATTTCATTAAATTATGGAAAAGAAGTACGTTACCAATTTAGCACAAGGAAACATTTCACAGATAGTTAGACAATTACAGGGAGATACCTCAAAATCAAGAGAACAAAAATCAGACAGAAAGCACGTGCCTGCTGGGCTGCCAAAACCCCATCAAAACCTGCTTTCTTTATCTCATCTAACCCAATACTCTGCAAATTCAGGTATTTTCCCCTCTGAAGTGAGCGTGCCTCTTTGCAAAGACAATGTATTCAACATATTGCAGACTGTCTTTTGCCCATAGTAATAGCAATTACAGCTGCTCATGATAGAGCGTACCACATTAAGCTAATGGCTGCACCCTGGCCAGCAGCAGGAGACAGATCACTACTAGCAGCTTTAAAACAGATGCACAGTGTTTCATAACCAGAAGAAAATGTGCAGCCATCACACCAACAAGCACAAAAAGTACTTAGAAAGCATCCTTCCTATTTTAAGAGATCAGCAGCGCACACTAACCTACAGAGATGCTCACACTGTCTCACAGATAGCGTAAATACTGGATAAAGAGTGGTGTTTCCTTCGTTAATCTGCCCTTTTTGCATTACCCAAGACAGTTCACGCAGACCTGCCTTTAGCATACCAGGAGGAAGCTTCTAATTCACCGGGCATTTTAAGAAAGGCGATGGCTTGGTCTGAAAAGGTAATCCATAAATGCTTTACCACCTGGATTCTATTTAGCAAGGTTTAGGAAGGATTAGCTGTGTCACAACAGCCAATGTTAGATCTCAAAATTTTCTATCCTAGACGTCATTAGCAGGGAAAAAGAAAGGCATGTCACCATATGTACCTGATCAGAGTGAGCTCGGAGGATCACTGGAAGGAGACACAGATAAACCCCTCAGAATTTTTACTGAGGACTACTGAGAGCAAAGTATTTGGGCTTTTCTGGGGAGTCTCTGATTCTTGTGCTCCATCCTCTGCTCGTCTGAGAAGCTACAAAGCAGTAAAGCCCTCAAACTTTTGCTCGTTATCTCACAAAGCAAGCTTTACTGCCCTTAATTCTCCAAGTCCACATAAACGCAGCCCATTAGGAAGGCAGCTACTCGTACACCAAAGGTTCTGACAGTTAGCATTAAGAGGAAAAATAACCTTTTCATTGGCAATGGAAGAGACATCACCGTACACAAGAGCTGCCACATATTGGAGAGGGCAATTAGGGACCTTGTGACGTGCACTCAGCCATCTAGCAACATACACCACCAGTACGGGGCTGACGAAGCACTTACCAGGTCTTGCAAACTCACTTTTGTTCTGCAACTAATGGGCTTGCCAACACAACCCCTGAAAAGCTAGACGAATTTTTTCCCAAGGAAAACACAAATTGAAGGCAACACACGTGTAAAAATGGTACAATTACCTGTAAATTATCTTGTATTTTCCATCCCTCCCTTTATCTGATAAGGCAACCTCGTAGGTACAGGTGTAAGGCAAACCATTGTTGTGTCTATCTGCATTTAGAAGGCCGGTGGGAGGTGACCAGGACAGTAAAACTGTTCTTGCTTGAATATTTGTAACCTGTAAAAGAAACATCAGTTATTCTGAATTCCAGGAAGACCACTATCCTCTAAAGTATTTGCTTTTTGCTTGCATCTTAACAATCAGTTTCTCATAAAAAGGCAACTTCAGAGCTAGAGGTGAAAAGTCAAGGGTTGTAAATGTCCATCAACACCACAAAAATACAGATTCATGGCATAAACTAATCTCTGAGACTGGGAATATAGAGAGATGTTCCCCAGCAGTGAGCTGGCTTGTTGCTGCCTGAGCATCGGTAAAAGATGCTCTCTCATTGGTAAAAGATGGTTCTCTCTCCAGAACCATTCTGGAGAGACCACCTGCCAAGGCCATTACCAGAAGACAACTGGAACTAAGTGAAACAAAAATTTTATCCTATATATTTTCTACACAATTATTTTTCTAAAGCTTTTGTAGGGAGATTCTGTAATAAACCCCCCAATGGCTTTTTCAGCCATCCCACTCCTTGTGATTTGAAAGAGGAATAATTTAGCTACAAAGCAGTACAACCCCAATTCAATCTGCAAGGTTATGCTGACTCAGAAGTATAAGGGAGAATCCTAATCAAAGTCCAACCTGTCGATTGAAAACTACACAACAAGTCAATCCCCTTGAGCCCTGAGGGAAAAATGGCGTCCAAGGTCTAATGTCACCCTTGGGCGCAGCTCTGCGCCTCAGAGGCAGATAGGTGAGGATTCTCTTTTAAGCAAACATGGAAAAAAAAAAATCTCAAAGCCCTGGACTAAAACAACTGTATCACCCCCCAGTGCAGCTGTACTCTTCTGGAAACGCAGGTCCACATAACCCTGGGCTGAGGGAGCTTATAGAAAAGGCATGGCCTTTCTCACTGGGAACGCTCGCTGGCACAGCATCGGAGGCATCGCTCATCAGCTGCATGTACCCATCAGCACTTCCCAGAGAACAGCCTTCTGTTATCCAGCCAAGAAAGAAGGAAAAAACCCAAAATGCTCCCCTCTCCTCCCACAAAAAAGAACTAAAACCCAACAGCTATACTGGCTATCTTGGCAAGACAGTGGAGGCCACAGAGCCTCCACAGCCTCAAGGTCTTGGCCACAAACCTTCCACTTCTTGTAATGAAAATGACTACGTTTGTCTAGTGAAAACGTGAAGAATTGGGGTTCTTGTAGCTAGCCTCCACGAGGAGGAATCAAAGCAGGTTTTGTACTCTTTAGTCAGTTCTCCCACACATCAAATCTCACTGGTTCCATCACTTCAACAGATTTTTCCAACACACAGAGCAAAGCATTGTTACTTCAGAAGGTGCAAGATGAATGATGCTGGTGCTTAGTTACACATTTCCTACACCTTTCCCAAGACAACCAAAACACCGTGCCCATAAATAATTCAGTAATGAAATATTAGCAGCTTGTTTACAATTCTGGCTCCTGGATATCTTTATATAAGGGGGAATATTTAACTTCTCAGGTGAAAACACATTGCTTCCAGCTGAAAAGCACAGCAACTGCTACGTGCAACACTCATATATCAAGAGGATTCTTTCTGATCAAGTTGTAAATCTGGTTTTAACAGACTGACAACTAGGTGACACCCCGAAATGTCTCATCTTATCCCAAACACCACGCTCTGAGAAGTTAAACATTTTAATTTATAGCAGCACACTTAAAGTCTTGCCAAAAAGAAAATCTCTGTTCACCCTGAAGTGAAAAACAAGTTGTAAGGCAAAACACTAAGTATCAAGCTTTAAAAAAAAAATATGAACATGTAAATTCTTGTATTAATTTTCTTGATCTGGTAACATTTTTCTGATGCTATGAAATCAGTGTTTACTTCAAGAAGTTGGACCAGTGAACACTGATATGGTATTAGATAACTTATAAGAATCTTGAATGATTTCAGACAGATAAGTTAATTTTTTTGAGATCTAGATATAAACATGTATGTGAATGAAATTGTGACAAAGATATTTAGAGCTAGAAGTAAGGAAATTTAAATAAAATTTTGATCAGAAAATTCAACGCTAAGATCCAAACAGACTTCTTTTTTAACATACGTTACCACTATGTCAGCTCAGCCCATCAACACGTAGTTTCTTTTATTATGGAAATACGCTTGCATAATTGTTTTTCATAAATTCAGACAGACTTGGAGCTGGAGGCATGATATCCTGCCAATGTTCTATTGAAATGTTTTTCTCTATGACTACTCACAAGGACACACGTATATATTCCGCGTACGGCAAAAACTGTGGCCTTTCGTGAACTTTAACAATCTGTAAAGAGTTAGGGTTGGGTTTTTTTTTTTAGTCTCTTAAAATAAGAGAAAGTCTCTTACAGACTAACTGCTAGAAACTTTTAGACTATTACTCTGAAGTCTGTGTGCAGACATTTCCACACAGAGGATAAAAATTCAAACCCAGTTGCTAAGCTGGTCCAGCGACACCATTAACTTCTGTCCGATACAGCACTTGGCGTGGCTGCTGCCTCAGCGGTGGTATGTACACAGGAACTGAGGTTTAAAAATAAACACCAGAAATCGTTAAATACAACTCTTAGCTGCACCGAGTACACACAGCAAGGGTAGGAAAAGCAAGTGAGGGGTCACTGCTTGTACAATGAAGTCAGAAAAGGCAAATCTATACCCTGCCCAGGTGTAAAGAGCAGAACAGCACTGCATACGTCACTGTGAACACTGGGAACGGATTTATTTGTATGGCTAGAGATAAACCTATCTGCTGCTAACAGGCTCGGGTTCATATCACTTCATCTCTTCAGTGTCTGGTTTCATGGCCAAAGCCACCGCTCAGCTTCACCAAGGCACTCCTACTTTTTTGCAGCTTTGCTGTGGAAAAGGGTGTAAGTTAAATAAACAGGGCTATGATATGCTGAGAATGACAAGCAAACCCACTCAGTAGCCTTAACTCCAACTTCTTCTTGCTTACAGCTGGGAAAAGCAGCACCTTTGGAAATATATGGACCAGCCCGATCCACACTGCAAGGAACAGCACAGCTAACTTCCCCCACAGTGGGCTGAATGGCACTACTGAACGTGCAGACATTAATCCTCAGCCCTGAGAGAAAAAACAAACCAGTTTATTGTTCAGTAACGGTGCCCTCCTTTCATCCAACTAGAATATAAGCAGGCAGAGCATCTCTTCATCAGCTGGGCAGGTAAACCTTGGTCGTTACCCCAGACTGTCTCATCTGTCCCCAAAATTGTTGTGCTCGCTTTGAACGGGATGAGCTTGGCCTTTTAGCCAAGACCTAACAAAAGGTTCTCCCACAAGGAGTTTTGTGTGTCTGCTGAAAAGCAAAGTTAATTAGTTTCTGAAAACTTCTCAGTTTACACAGTAAATGCCTGCTTTCTACACTACCAAAACTCGGTGGTGTAAATAATTATTTTATAAAAGCTCCTGGGAAAGAATCCCAGCTCCTGCACTACTTTAATAAGGTTACAGGACTGATGAATATCGGTCCTTCCCGTCTTTCAGGTAATGAACAATGTTTCTGTACAACTTTCATTATCTTTCAAATTCCGGGTGAGCGTTCACAGGCATCGTGTGGTTCGGGGCTCATTGTATGTGTGAGAACTACACCGCAAGCAACATTCATTTACTCTCTCAAGGGCAACGCCTGAAAGACTCCGGGGTCAAATGAATTCACGGTTATCACCGGGTCGAGATTTCCCTTTTAAACTACAGCTCTAATCCTGCAATTTTAGGCAAAAATCCTGATGATTAAATATGAGTTTCTCTGCAGAGCAAGTCAGCAGGAGCAGGCTGCCTCGTGGAAAGTCAAACTAATGCTCCAGCTCTGGCTTCGCGGTCCTGCGGCGTTTCCTGGTGGGAGGTGATGTCCTCTGAGCCGCTCGGCAGCCATGCTGGCAGTTGCAGTGATGCTGCCCCCTGCCACTTTGGAAACCCAGAGTCAAGTTTCCCGTCCCTCACCGAGGTATCTGCTTCAGAGAATGCTTACTTTGTCTGCAATAAATGTGAATTAAAGATGTATTTCTATTTAAATAAAAACATCGGGGGGGGAGGGAGGGGAAGGATGAGGGCGTGGGGAGAAGGCTTCTTTTAAAGTGTTTGCTGTCAAAGGGATAAAACTACAACTAAATTTATAGTTTGGTTTCACATGTCAAACAGGTAACATCTATTATTGAGAACAGCCTTCTTATAAATTCGTAATTTACAACCTGTGTGTACGATGCACTTGGGAGGATGAGAGAGACTTTGTCACATAGAGGTCCCGGGACAAGCCAGATTCCAGGCACTGGGGACAGCCTGTCAGGAAAACATTGCTGCATGCACCCCGACTGGAATGTGGCACTTTCTAGTTGCCCAGTGAGGGAGGAAGAACGGACCACTTTCTAATGCAATTTTTAAGACATACCTAAACAAACCCTGAGAGCTGCATCAGGACTTGAGGTCAAACCCACCCCTCAGCCCCACTGAAGCGCTTTGCTATGTGTTTGGTTGCCAGCTGGGATGGGAGTCTGCTGCAGGAGTTGCTGAGACCCCTTCAGATGGCTTCGCCACTGCTGCTGGCTCACACACATCAAAGCCACGTGCTGCAGACACAGCACCACCCCACGTGCCGCTGCCTTACAGCCCTGCGCCATCTCGTTACAGTCATACCATTTCCTTCCACACAATTATTTTCTACACATATTTTCTTTTTCATTCATATACATGCAAGGCTCACCAAGAAATATGGCCCAGCTGACTGTTTATGCATAGTATGTTTTATTCCTATCAGATCCAATACTGACAACACACACAAATAACCACTCTCACCAACTGATGGTTTGTGAGACTTCTATGACTTTAACTACCCCCAAATGTCACAGTCAGAAAGAGACTAATAGATAATCCCCAGCACCTTCTCACTAAATGCCATTGTTCTGCACTAGCATTTGTCATGTTTTACATATATATTTTAAAAGATTCTATTTTTAAGTGATTCAAGGAAAATAATTTTTGTCTATTTTTAGGGTTTTTTCCCCCTCTACTTCAAATGCTCTCCTTACCATAACTCTAAGTGCACAATCCTGCAAACTGCTGAGATACCTTCTCACCTCTATAGAGGTAAGTATGAAATAACACATTTCTCATGTCAGCTCTCCAGATGTTTGTAAAAGGCATCTAGCTGTGGCATTTTATCAGATGAACAACACTTGGGTAAGTCCTTGGTACAGAAATACCGACTCACTGCACAATAAACTAGCCTTATTTTGCGTTAAGTGCACTTTCTTCTCTTCTGATCTCCCAGAAACTCTTCTCTCAAGTTTTCAGATTATTCCTGTGGCTTGTTTCTACATGACAGAAAAGCAACTTTCCTTGCAAACAGAAACCTGGGCTGTAGCCCCTGGTACTGATCATCTCAGCAGGTCTGGTTTAGATTCTGGCTGGCTTTGAACCTGCTCTCGTAGATGCCGTAAGATCCAACACTACTCATTGAGCGATATAAGACTGAACACCTTTTGTATTTATTCACAACAAAAGCATCCAATAGAATGAAGTCTAAAAATAAACCTCAGCCTGTGCTCACGCCTGCCTCACCCCGGGCTCTGCCACTTGTGCCCCTAAGGAACAGCCACCCCTTCACACTCCCACCGCTGAGTTTCATTGTATCTGCTACTGCTGAACCCAAGGTTGAGATAAGTTTTCCAAAGGTTACCCTGTTTTATTTACTGATTTATTCACCAGCTTTCCAGCTAGATGGAGAAAGGCCTGAGCCCTGAAGAGCAAAGGAGATAAAACCCTCCAAGCACAGCCATCTCCCTCTGCTTTCTCTAAGTGCTTGTTTCAGCCACTCATTTAAACCCACAATACTCTTCTGGCTTTCATCTGACACACCAAACTAGAGAAACATCCCATTCAAAGGGCTTACAGCCAGAATTATTAATACCCTTACCTGCTGGTGGCAGGTTAACCAGCAACAGGGTTATTTACAGAGATTCAATCCCAGTAAATTCCACGCGCTTTTACAGCTCAAACGTAGAATATCTTAATTTCCACTGAGTAACAGCATTAGCTATGAGTACAGACAAACTGCTCATGACACATAAAACATCAGATTGGCTCCAAAGAATGTCTATCAATACAATTTTATATAGATATATATAAAGTGTAAATATAAATATAAGCCCAGGTAAGAGAGGGTATGAGCTATGTAAATCCCCGCCAGTGTACCGGGCTCCTGAGTCCTGGAGTTGTCCCTTGAAAACAGGTGACTGATTCAGTGCTTGCAGCAGGATGAGCCCACAAATACCCACAAGCACAAAAGATGCTTCCAATTCATGTCCCAGCAAAATGAGTTAGACAGTAGATTCATCTACTGCTTGATTTCAGGAAAAAAAATCAGAGGTGCTGCCCTGCAAGGTCACCAGTACGCTGTGACACCATCTACTTACCCCATTTGTATTTTGTGTGTGTATATTCGGGATCACATACCTGTGGTTTCTCCATTCCAGAAAGAATGTCTTGAACCCTTTTTGTTTCTGAATCAAATTCTGTAAAATAAAAGAACGTGGAAATAGGAAGAAAAAAATAAGTGACCGAAATGAAACAAGTGTGTCAGCTACGTCAATGATTGCTCAGGAATTTTTAAGTACAGAGGACACACATTACCTGCACACCACCATCAGTTTTGCTCCTGTGAATTCAAGGTTTGCAGTTACCTGGATTAATATTTTAAAAATTGCAAAAGAGAAAAAGGAGGGAATGAAACTTCCAGTAACTGCAGATATTCAGGAAGTTGGGATTATTCCTAGAGGTGTCTTCCACCAATGATGTTATTACTTGTGATGTCTTTCACAGAGCAAATCCAACCCGTTTCCAAAGCTTGGCCATGGAAGCAGCCCAGGGGTGTCTACATCTGGACCTCATCCTGTTTGTTAACCAAACACACCCTTACCCCGCTGTTTGCAGAGCTGGGCTGTCCCCCTCTTTGCCAGAGCACCAGGCTACTGGAGAGGATGAGCATCCTCTTCTCATGCAGGAAAAGCCCATCCGAGCTGCACAGGGTACTTGGTCTGAGCCCCAGCACCCACCCTACAGCTACCTGTTCTTCAACACTGTCATCACTCAGCTCAAAGCTCTCTTAACAGCCACCTTTCATCTACGGGGCAATAAAGTCACGCCAGGCTGATCCAGACACCCAACTAGAATCCTCCCTCCCCAAGCCTTGTGTTCTTGGTACAGCAGCTCTTGCAGGGGCTACACACAGCTGTATTGCAGGGCAGGTTGCAAAGTACTTCCCCAAAGTCAGATAGATTAACTGAGCACAGAAGGTGCTGCAGAGGCCATCACCTGAGCAGTGGCGTCAGCCTTTTCCCCATCCTCCCCCAAAAAACCGTCTTGAGGTAAAACATCAGCTTAGAATAATGAGGTGACACAAAGCAGCTTTATTCTTTTTGGACCACAGCACAGGGAGGCCTCACTTTCCACTACAGAATTCTCTAATGGAAAACTAGGAACATATTTTTTCTGGGTTTTTTGGGGGGAGGTTGTGGGGTTTTTTTCAAGTCAACGTCAAAAGTTTGCTAGCCAAAGCACAAGAATACACCATGCCTAAAGCAAAGGGAGCAGGACCTCTTTCTAAAAAGCATACAAACCTGGCATAGGAAGCAAAAAATATTAATAAAGAGAAACTGGTAAGATCAGACCAACAGCTTTCACAAATCATTCCCCCAAAGCCTGACCTACTTCTCGTAGCCCAAGAATGTGTCTTTATTTTTGTCTGCGACCTGCTTTAAAAAAGTACATCTTCTTTTTTAAAATTCCATGTGCTCAGCTGCCAAAAAATAGATTTGGCTGAATGCTGGTGGCAGAACTCCAGTCTAAATGCCCATCTCTCCCTACAAGAATGCACCTTGGTGTGGAGTGGGAATGACAGATCTCCTGCTCCATGCATTCCTGGATTCCTTTCAGTCTCAGCCACTTGGAAAAAGAAAGGAGCAGTAATAATTCAGGAGAAGAGGAGAGCACAATTGTTTTTTTCCACAGCAGATAACCCTTAGAGTGCATTATAAAGTGTATAAACTGGCAGGATTTAGACAGCATAAAAAAATACTGACTTGAAAAATACACAGATGGGCTAAAACAGCTAAGGACGAGATTGAGATGCTGATCCAAGGAAAAACATCATCAAAGAGTGGGGCGTTGCAGAATTGAGGGCTCCCCTCAGCATCAGTACAGAAGTAGGACTGAGCCACAAAAGCCTGGATCCAGATCTGGAAACTGTGGAGGTCCTGGAGGCTTATCTCGAAGGGATGCTAATCAGAAGCAGCTTCTGCAGCTACAGAGCGTAACAAAAATGCTGCTACTATTTTATTGAAAGTTTATGGTTATTATGTCACCCCTAATTACAACCCCCAGAAGCTAAGCGTGAATCATTCTCAACCTTAAATCCCAAACATGTGGACTGAATTTTCCTTCCTCTCTGCTTTCTAGCAAGGATGCTATCTGTGTCGCACCAAGCAGAAGAGGAAAATAAACCCCAAAGTCCAGAGAAATCTCACTTCCCTCTCCTGGGAAGAATGATGGCTTTGTACAGTAACTAAGTCCTCTGACCCTCACAACTCAGGGCTGAAGGTTCAAACTGCTCCATGTACAGAAACTGACTTGAAGACCCAAGAGAGTTATTTGCTGTATACCCAGCAAACAAACAGCTGGAAAAGATGCTCGTTGGTCATCTCAACACAGACTCCTGTGAAGGAAACTTATCTAATAGGACCCCAAACATGTACCTTGTTCACAAGGAGAAGGCTCCGAGTACCAGACACACTGCAGCTTTGAGTTAGTAAGGACACATGTGCATTGACATAGACCGTGTGGATATTTAGAGTTCATATAGATAAGCTGGAGGTGGAAGAAGAGGAAGTCTTCAAATATTTTGAGATGAGGGAGAGGGGGAATGAGGGACACACAGACCTGAGGTGACAAGGCGAATGCAAAAAAAAAAATTCATTAAGAATCAAATTTAAAGTTGCTGAACAGCACATGTACATGGACGGGCACTGTGTCACACTGCCCAGAGACCAACATGTATGGGATGGAGCACAAGTGCTGACCAACTACCCCAGCGATCCCCCATGCTGAACCTTGGAAGCGTCAGCACGTGAGCCTGGGCAGGTGTGAGGGCTCACTGCACACACAGCACCCACACCAACCCTTCACACCTATGGAGACAACACAGCCCACATAAGTGATTCACCAGTGCCACCAATCATGAGGACAGCAGCAAAGCCAGAGAAGTCTATAGCAAGGAGCGCCCTTACATCAGAGCCTGCGGAAGCACTGTCCCGAATGGGAAGGACAGCGTGTGCCTCAGAGCCCCCGCGCTGAATCAAAGCCAGAACACCCCCGTAACAGGCAATGCTCTGTGAAAGGAGGGCGAGGGTAAGATTCAAGACAGAAAGCAATAAATATGCACAAGTGAAGGGGACCTCAGGGGAGGTCACCAAGCCCCAAGCTCTCTCTGGCCAAAGGCTGGGGAACAAACCACAAAACAAAGCTGCCTCATGGAAAAACTTGTTAGTCCAACTGAGAGCAACTTTTCTGGGAGAGGAAGTAGTTCACAGAATTGTCATCTTACAGCATTTTAAATACTTGGCTTCCCATTTCAAGAGACGTAACAAGTCTCAGGCTTGTGGTTCACTATCCAGAGTCTCCTGCACTAGACTAAGCTAAGGAGAACAAGACCTGTCCAGAATCCCTCCCTAGGTAGGACGTCAGTCTTACCTCCCAACCTCTCTCACAACACATTCAGTGTCAAGCTCAACGTCCTTCTCCCAAGCTAAAAAAAGAGCAGAAATCCCAACCCCAAAAGTTTATGCTCTATGCTGATAGTATGGACTTGGTGAAAAGACGTTTTTCCTTGTTCATTATTATTCTTACTTGTCAGCCACTGGGGACTCTTCTACTCAATCAGATCACTGGAGCATTTGGGGACAAGGAGCACGAGCATCTCACAGACATCACAGATGCCTTAGTGGAAAGGTGGGAAAGAAGAGGAGGAAGCACTGATATGAAACAAGAGGCTAAAATTCAGAAAAATTACCTTTAACTGCTCAGGAAAGATGGTGGGTGGCTGAACATGACTCACATACTTAGCACTCCCTGTCCTCAGATAACAGATAGCCCATTTGCTTTTAAACCCTCATCCCCTCCTTTATCTTCCTCAGCTTGCAGAGCATCTGACACAAACATGTAAAAGCTCTGCATGTCAACAGCCCAATGTTAACACTGGCCTTGTAGTGACCAGCAGAAGACACGCTGCTTTCCTGCTCTGCCATGGGCAACAGGAGCTCAGTCACGTCAAGGAAGGGCCCAACTAACACTTCAGGTCATTGTCCCGTTATAACTTTTCCTCCCAACATCTGTTCCCCACATCTGCCATGGCAAAACTCTTCTTCCTCAGAGGAAGCTGGGGGTGGGGATGAATTCCTTGCTACTGCTCAGTGGGGTCCTCTGAGAGACAGTCAAAAAATCTGAGTTATCCTGCAGATCACAGTGTCTAAGAGGGATTATAGTTGTCCCATGCTACAGCGTTAGGTTCTCATTCCCAGGCTGCTGCTTGTTCAGATCCAATGTTTCAGACTGACCTTTCACAGCAGAGACACCAGCTGTAAGACCTGGACCACATCTCAGATAGTGTTTTGGTCTTTTCAGAGTTTTGGGCCATCACCAAAACTCTGCAGATACAACCAAGAGGAAATGCCCCCCTAAAAACTAAATACTCCCCCAGCAGCTGTTTGGTGCTAACAGGGTTCCAACGTTAAGTCCTGCTGAACTAAAGCCTTTTGTTATATGCTTCTCAGCCTGTGCCTATGTTCCTTTCTGCACGTACAGTACAAATACGATGTTCAGACCTTTCCAACCATATTTCTGAAGACCCATCACAGCTTCAAAACAACCCAAGGAACAACCCCCCCTCAATCTTGTCATTTCAAGGTAAGTTTGAAGTTTCTACAAACAGTTTTCATGTTTGCATTAAAGACAGCTGTGTATGTAAATGGTCTGAAAAAGCTAAAAGCTCTAAACTAATTAAGATTTTCCCATTGCAAATACACATTTTAGGTTTGTTCTGCATTCTTTCCTTTGCAGAGAGGAAAAGGTCCAGCTCAAGACTTAGCTTCTGGCCACAGAAAGTATTTACTGTTTCAACAGCCTTTCCATTCCAAGGGAATGACATCAGCACCAGCGCTTCACAAACTTTTAGTCTAATTCTCAAGCAGAGCTCCACGCTCGCAGATATGCCAGTCATAACACGACATGCTTTCTCAGAATTTGTTCCAGATTTACCGGGGCTGTGACCAGCTTTAATGCTAGGAAAGATCTTTTATCAGTCACGTACAACCTACAACCTGCAAGACAATGAACTCTCCGAAACAACCCAGCTCCTTTTGTGAGCTTCCTGCCAGCCTCGAAGCTTAAGACACCAAGAAGAGCACGTACAGGCTTTTATCATTTCAGAGAACTGCAGAAATACGCATCCAATCGATATTATTTGTACATAAACTAACACTGCGGATGCTGCGCTGAGGCTGAGTCACAGGAACTGGGACTGGAGGGGATGTGACACGGTCACTGAGTTCATCCTTCTGCTCTGCACCATGGTCATCTATATCTAAACCACCCCTGAGAAATGCCTGCCTAGCCTGTTTTGTAAAAAATAAACACAAATAAAATAAATAGCCTCCCACCCCACGTTTGTGGCAATCTCAAAACATCCTTAGCAAGACAACCCAACTCTCCATATCACTGGGCTCAGCTCTCCCTGCTGCACCTTAAACCTAATGCTTCTTTCCTGCACACCCACCACAGATGATTTCATCACCGCTTTCTTTGTTTCAACCTTTCACATATTGGATAGAATTTTTTCCTTTAAACAAAGCCAGCTCATTTCTTCCACACCTGTATTTACCAGACCATGGGTCTCACTTACTGCCGCCCTCTGGAATGGTTTTTAAACCCCTCCAGCCTTTGGGAGATGCCAAGACCCTCACAGCACCAAGTAAGGATCGACATGCACCAAGTAATGACCGACACAACCATTGGCACAGCTCACTGCAAGGTTTCTTCTTCTCTCTCTCTCTATATGGCAAACAACCCATCAGTTCTGTACCCTGCTGTACCTCCCAGAACTGCTGTGCAGAACCGTGACACAGGAAGAAAGAAGAAAAAGCAGGTTTGAGATGGCTGAAGCATCATACATCACTCTTGTCTCGATCAATCTGCTTTTCTTTTGAGGACATTTTATTTCTCCTGTCCTCCTTCCCTTCCCCTCAATCCACCAAGCACTCAACCCTATTCAAGCCTGATATGGGTTATAATGTAATAAGCATCAATCCTTATTCCATCCTTCAAGTTCCTAATGAAAGTATTGAATAAAATTAGACCTAGGACAGATTCCTACCTAATCCAGTTTGATGCATCTTTCCACTGATCACACAGTGTTTTATGCAGCTCTTCTCAGCACCACATCCACAACGGGCAAAATGGGGAGCCCTTTAGAATAAAAAACAACTTAAACAGTCTATGACACCATACTACACCAATGAAGATTTTTAATTAAGCCTAAAAATACCTGGATGAGATTTCTTAATATCAGATATTTCAAATTTCTGCTCACGACATGAAAGCTAACAAAATCTCTAGAGACAGAACACGACTGCAGTTCCCATGTCCGAGGTGCATATAGGATGTTATCTTACTTTAAGAAAAAAGATCATTACAATATGTTCCAGTTCTTACAAAAATTGCTGTGCATGAGCATCTCACAGAAGTTTTCTAAGAGCCTACCCACTGTTGCTACCTTAATTCTCCTGCTAAAATGCCTTGCTTCACATCTTTGAGCTTATCTTTCAGTTTTTGACCTTAAAAACCAGACCGTACATAGGCAGCAAAAAAATCTAGCCACTCCTTAAATAACTGAAGGCAAACAAAGCAAAAAACTTGCATAAAACCCCCAGTAGCTTCCATTTTCACACCTCAAATAAGAGAATAAAACCATCCTCCAGCCATCCTGCCTTGCTGGGATGCAAAGTAAAAGCTAACTGATGCGTTTGCCCCATCACTACTGTAAACCAGGCACAATCCCTGTTTCAGAGATTCCCTGGCCACAGTCTGCATCTGCAACCTGCTAGGTTTTACCTTGGCTGTTTCAGTGTCCTACTGTCAGCTGGGCAGGATACCCCAAAATGCCCAGAGTGCAAAGTCACGTCGCTTGCTTTGTGTCTTTGCTTTGAGCCATCCTCTTTCAAACAAGAGATACTGGCTACCCCAGGCAGGCATGGATTCCTGCAGATGTCTGCAGCTTCTGCTGAAATGTACTGTCAGAAGAAACGTTAAGTGCACTCAATCCTCCCTGTTCACTAACATTGTTTCGTGGTGTTTTATGCTTGGGATGGAGCAAGGGAAGTACTGTCAGTAGTAATCTCCAAGGGAAGAGAAATGCTGGATGCAAGGGACAAACGGAGTGTAAGTGACATGTTGGGTTTGTTTTTCTCTGCTTCGTTGCTGCTACTGCTGGAAGACAGCAATAACAACTCCTACTTTATTGGCTGAAGATCTGAGCGAATTCCTACTGTGAACACGCAGTCGGTCCATTAGAAGGCAGAAAAGGGCTTTCTTAGTAAAACAGAGCAACCTCTCCATCTCCATCACGTATATTTTACATCTTAAGAGAGCGCTCTGTACGTCTCACAAAGAAGATAACGGAGGCGATGCACTCGCTGCATATGGCCACAGCTGGCTGGGTTGGAAGGAACACCAAACTAAACAATGACATAACCCACAGCAACAGAGAAAGCCCGAGCTGAATCTGCTGGAACAACAAGCCGCTCACACACAGGACCTCCTCTCAAACCTCTCTCCTTTGTACTTTTGACTCGCTTGAGCTTATTTTCTGTGTCAAAATAGTTTTTTTACTTTTGGCAGCTTCCCTTTGGCTGTTCTGCTAAAGCAGCCAGCACGCTACGTGGGATTGGGAAGCTCTGTGGGTAAGCAAGGCCGCTACGCAGGCTGCTGCAGGCCCTGGCTGCCCCTCTGTCTTTTTTGTCAATGGCACAGCTACTTCGTAACAGAAGTAGCTAACTGAGAGTAGCCATTGCCATTTCTGATGACTTTTATTAGCCTGATTTTGATGCTATAGGCTGCAATTTCAAAGCACTCTTTAAAGCTTCGCTAGCATATGCACAATCTGCTGCAGCGAGCATCCCCGTGTGTGAGGCAGGTGGAGGTAACTCTATGGAGTAGTGACTCCTCATTCTGGGATACCCTCATACGTGACAGCTTGTAATATGGTTGAATTTTTGTTGCTGAAACTCTTCAGCTCCATCTAAAGCACTACCCTTACCAGCTCTGAGCCTCAGCGGGCTCGCTGGCCGAGGAGGGACGCACACTGCTGCCCCATGGGTTGCAGCTGAACCGGTCCCAGGAAGAGCAGCAGCAGCTCGATGCCATGACTCAGATAACACAGATAGACTAGGAAAACAGGTTTATTTTCCTCTAGTCTTGTCCCTTCTAGATGAGCACTGGGTATCATTATCCCATAGCCCACTGCAGTTCACCAAGTATGATGCTACGAGACTGAAGTCAGTAGTTAAAAACAAACAAACAAACAAAAAGAGTAAGATATGCCCTCAATTAAGGAATTATTTTAATCAAGCATCATCCCTTCAGGTACTTTGTTCAAGGCACAGGAAGTGCCTAAGACTGCTGAGGGAACTGGCATAACGTAAATTAAATTATCTGTGGCTTTTTGGTTTTACAAAAGTATTGCTACTCTTCCTTCTTGAATTTCTTCCTTTTCTGTGTTGTCTCTGATGTGGTTGGGTCTGTAGGAGCTACGTGTATCTGATACATCTTTGCAAAACATTTTCCTACCTATTCTTTCATGAGTTTGTGAGCTGCCTACCTGCCATTAATGCCTTTCATTTCTAACAAGAGTACTTTTTAATTTGACAAGGAGACTAAAAGGCTCTCCTACAATTCTCCTGGAGATCCTGACTCACTCTCCAGGTAAAAATCTGATGTTTCATTCCTGCTACAAACTCTGCCAACAAACGTTAACCTTTCCTAGATATCAACAAAGTTCTTCAAATCTCTCATGATAATACTAAAAAGTACTGTCTTCTCTTCCCAGCCCTGTCACTGATGGCTCTGTCACATCCCACTACCAGCTTGAGAAGCAGCAGACAGCACCACCATGGCTTGATCACTCTCTGGTCTCCCTGTTGAGGTCTACTCACGGCAGAGGTGATCAATGAACCTTCAAAGAATGGAGGTGGAAGGCACAATTCCTGTCCAGCACAGTTTCTAACAAGTCTACCTAGTCAGCCTACCAATACTGAAAGAGGCCTACAGGAAAGTGGGAGGGACTGCTCAACAGGGAGTGCAGGGACAGGACAAGAGGTGATGGCTTCAAGCTGAAGGAAGACAGGGTTAGGTTAGATGTTAGGAAGAAATTCTTTACTCTGAGGATGGTGAAGCCCTGGCACAGGGTGTCCAGAGAGGTCACGGAAGCCCCATGCCTGGGGGTGTTTAAGGCCAGGTTGGATGGGGCTTTGGTCAACCTGATCTAGTGAGGGTGTCCCTACCCATGTCAGGGGGTAGGAACTGGATGGGCTCTGAGGTCCCTTCCAACACAAAGCATTCTGTGATTCTATGATAAGTCTCCAGTGTCACCAGCTGAGGGTTTTGAATCCTGGTGGCTGCCCCATGCCAATCAGAAAACATGTTTTTTTTCCTTTGAGATCTGGTCTCCAGTGCAGGGGGAGAACAGCATCAATACTGAATCCAACCCATAAGGCACCTTTTTTTCTTGACTCTCAAAACTATGACCATGGGAACAAAAGGCCAATAAAAGCCTTTGATAACCTGCCCATTGCACACAATACCAGCATTTTCCTCATCAAACACACAAAAGTAGCAAAATAACCTGCAAAACTGGGTATTTGCACAGGAAAACAATCAGACAGCACAGCCGAAACGGACACCATAGGAGCTCCTAACTCGGTCAGGATTAAACAGAGCTCCTCAGCCAAAATTAACAATCTCCTTGGCAATGAACCTCGAAAAGCCACTGCGTTTGCTACAACGATACGAAGGAGCAGAGCCGTAAAGCTGCCCGTTATAGTTGAAGCAACTTTAAGAAAACAACCAGGAGCCAAATTTTGCCCTCATTAACGGCTCCTCATCCTTGCTTGAATCAAAGAAACTAATGGAGAAATGTCTTCTTTAGATTTCACCATGGGTATGGAAAAGCACTTTGGGATGCTACATTTTAGCCATGACCACTATTTCACTCTCAAATATAGTTGGAGAGTTCAATGCAAGCTTTATGAGAAGGTAACCAGGGAAACTTTCCCTAAACCCAGATAAACGCAGAAAATGTGTCACCCTTGCACTGTTCTTGCTTCTGTCTCAACATTTGTATTAAAGCAAGAGTGTTATCTCTAAGCATTGATTATAGTATCTCTGTGCTTTAGACTCCACAGGAGTTTTCAAGACAAAAAAAATCCCTCCAAATTATAATGCTTGTAATACAAGGAGTTTTCAGGGAGCCCGCACTGGGGTTTTTCACTGTCACCTTAGCGAATGGCTGCAGAGTAACAGCATTTTTTGAATGAACCTCAGCACAGCTTTTGTGTTACCAATGCAAATTATTGACCTTTTTTTCTAGATGAAGGCTACATGATAATCAGAGTGCAATGAGTGGCAGTGGAGATCACAATAATCCAGAAAAAGAATGAACTTTTTTTTTTTTTCCCCCCACTCAGGCCAGGCTCTGCAGCTCAGAGATGGGGAGATGAAGAGCTCCCACTCCCTGCTTTAAATCAACCCAATCACCTATGGACAGACTGACACCACAGCAGTAGCAAGTCATCTTCCTCATGACAGATGACAATCAATTTCCTTGGCTAATCCCAGCCTAAAGCTGTGTTGCAGACAAGTCTGAATGATGAACTATGACTCTGTGAGCTACAATCAAATTAAATTGTTAAACAAATCATATTAATCAAGATCAGATGCTAAATTCCTACAGTAAACCACAGGCTGATGTGATGTTATCAGTGCCCTCCCACGCCTGTGATGTGAAGGGTGCACTCAGGAGAGTTTAACAAACCTGATCTATAACGTCCGTACCAATTAACAAGTAGCGAGCTGGAAGAGCTGCCCATATAATTAGCAGTCCTGTATGAGATGAGGGCAAAAAACCACAATCTCAGATAGTTGCACAACCAGTCTCACCACTGAGAATCTTTCTAAATATTTATAATATTCCAGAGAAATATCCACCTGATCACAGCTTGCTGGGAAGGCTTCGCCAAAGCTACAGGAATTTCAGCTCGATCTGGATTTCATTGCCCAGATGAAATTCAGGCAAAAGTCACATGAATCACAGTAAATCAAAGCAGCTGTGTCTAAGCACAGCTCCATACAGGAAAAGAATAAACAAAACCCCAAACCCAAGCTCCAGGACAAAAATCTTTTGTAACAAACCTTGGAGGAAATCAAAAGGGCTGCTTCGTTTCAGAAGAACATCTCTCTGTTCTGTTAATTGCAAAACTCAGAGCATCATCCTGCATTGCCAAAAATAAAGGTTTCCCCCCACATACAAAGCAGAAAACATACTGAAGGTCACAAAGGCTTTTGAAATCAAAATTCTACCCTTCCTCAGAAGAGGTAAAACTAACCCATGGGTTTTCCAGCACAGCCTAAGAGACTGGGGCAAACAAATCCCATTAACTTCATTCAGCGGGAACATGAGATTTCATTTCACCGCCTTTGCAAGTCCAAACGAATATACAGACAGGCATTGTTCAGAACATCTGGGTATACATATAAGGGTTATTCATCAAATTATTAGACTTAAAGGTGTTTTATTTGTATACTCCAGGGGGAGGAAATGTTCCACCTCTTCCCTATAAACACCCTCTCCCTTCTGGCTCAATGTCCCAGATATTTCCAAATAAGGGAAACATGCTTCCCTTCCTTTGTCGGTGGTCCACCTTATCTCCTGCTAACTGGTGAGAATACACTGTTTATCTTGCTCTGTCGGTCTGAGACCTTGTGTAACTCTGCTCCCCAGCACAGGGATTTAACCACTGAGCATTTATGCAGGATGAAAATGTACTTGATATGCTGTGGGTTTTTTTCTGGTGGGTGGATATCTATAAATTACACAAATTCCTAGGAAAAAGGCTTAGATTTCAGTATTCTGGATTTGACAGTTAGTTGCAGCAGAAGCTGCAAATTCTTGAGATGATATGAAGATCCCCGGGGGGAAGAGGTTGTGCCTTACATCACTCGGCATTGACTTCTTGATAAATCATGGAGCTCCCTCTGCCAAGGAGATCCTGCTGGCAATATGAGACAGGGGAGGGATAAAGCAGATAAGGAGAACATGGGGTTGAATAGGATTGTCAAAAACAGCCTTGGGGAAAAATTTCAGCCACCGTCACAGGGGTTTTGAAGTCAGCAGCAAGGTCAGATGACAGCCCTGGAGCCAGATTTTCCCCACTATTTACTAGGTATGCCCTGCACTTTCCTAGGTGGACTTCGAGCTGTGTTTCTAGTCAGCTAGCACACTTACAAAGATTAAGGGCCTTTGGCTAAGGTTTATTTTGTCTGAGCTTCAGTGATGAGGCTGAAACGTATAACCAGAATCACAGTCACCCCTTCTGCCCTATTTGTCACTCGGAGCCGTGGATGCCCAGGATACCTAGTCTCCGAGCAGCTTACAGCCATGCCAGATGAGACATACCCACAGCTACCCTGATGTTTTGTTTGCATTTCCTGTTAGAAAATGTCTGGGTGAAGCCAGGTTCAACACATTCATATTTGCCTTTAAAATTAGCTGAGACTCAAGATGGGAGATTATTGCGCCATTCATTTTAAGAGGCGATGCTTCCATTTAGCTGATGAAGATAATCTCTTATCAACAACTTCTGGTCCCTAAGTAGCTGGTTCTTCAGTCTTTCAAGATAAGTGCATAAAAATAGAGCACGAGTATCTCCTCTCTCCCTGCCTCAGCCCCCCCAGTTTGCCAGACTCCGTGCTAAGGAAGCACACAACAGCCCTCTGTGGGAATGCCACAAGGTGGTGTGAAAGAAGGTAGGGCTGCCACAATGCTCAGGCTTCCTGTAATCTTTGGGTTTCTTCCTGAGCATGAAGACAGAAGGAAAGTACCTCCACGCTCCCAACATCTGACACGAGGACACAACTTGCACAGGCTTGTAAATTCGTGGGAATTATTTTGCATGCAGTGGACTTCTGGGAAAGAGTTGGTGGAGATGCAACTAGAAGGAACTAGCAATGGGCAGCTCAAAGCAAAACACTGCTGGGTTTGGGGCTGGGCAAAGCAAGGGCTGAGAGAGGGTGTATATTGGTGCTGTCCACAGACTTGTTTTTCAGTACCACTGATCTACTTGTGATATTTAGTTTTGCCTTTCTCCATCAAACCCCATGACACACGGCAAGTTTCAGGCCAGCAGAGGGAACAAGAGTTGTTTCTTCCCCTCAGCACAGGGTCCTCCTTGGTGATGCTGGATATATATCTTAGCAACTTTTTTTGCTGATGAAAAGACCTAAATGAAGCCTCATCTGGATAAATTCTTGCATACATACAGACTGACATCAACTTGGGAACATCCTTTCCTTGAACTCTACTTAACATCAATATGTTTCTAATATATTCATTGGTCTATACAGAGCTCATTTAAGTGGTTACTGCATGAGACTATTAGGTAAAATGATCCCTGATAGAGAATCTGTGTGGTCTAGCTAATGGAGCTGAGTCTGGTACACAAAGGTGTACTCTCAGCATGTCAGAAGTATCTTGAACTCCAAACCATTCTGTTCTCTGCCTGGACGAGCAATTTCACAGCCTATTATGTTAGAAAGAATACAAAAGATAAAGAATGTTTAAGAAGCAGGCATATTTCCAAATAGAAACAAGCAAAACCACAATCTTGGCCATGATGAAAGAGATAAGGTAGAAGCACAAGAATATCACCCTGGAAATTCCCTGGTGTCACAAATTAACTCTGATTTCTCAAGTTCAGACTAGTGCCCTAATGAATGCATCCTATTTCCTCTCACTTATTAAATCTTGAAGAGAAATAGCATGCACACAATGCACAATACATACTTCTGATTAGATATAAGTCTAAACAACTGAGCCAAGTAGTAGTATTTGCTGAAACTATTAAAAAATGCGGTAGGAACAGCAATCCTGTTCAGATTTCATATGCGATGCTGATCTATACTCACAAGATTCAACACATCTCTGTTTCCAGTAAATATTGTTTCACACTTCATTACTTGTATAATACTAAAATTCACATATCCTGACAGATGTATTTTAGTCTTCAGAGTGGTTTTTTTCCCCATGTTACTCATAAAATCACTGTGTAGGGTTTGATGGGTAGTCTTCAGCAGACAGTCTTGTTAAATCTCCTCATTTTATAGAAGCAAATGCATTTAGGGAAACCAGGGAAGCCACACTTACGTGGGGGTATTTTGGATAAGAGAACCATTTATGACAAATTCTGGCTGCAGAACATTTCTACATTGGCATAACAAAGGTCTTTACTACTATGTGCCAAACCATCAGTTTCCTGCTAAAAGAACACAGAAGTTACAGATACTGCCATAGAGTTTCTCAGCTTCTGGGCTTACACAGACCAGAAGTGATGAAGCTGATCTTTTAAGGTCTTAAATCTAGAGGATATACAGGTATAGATAACACTTACAGCTCAATGAGTTTGCAAAATGGATCCAGGACCAAAATAGAAAAGAATTGACAGGATCTAGAATGAGTAAGTAGAGGAACTTTGCCTTGTTCCTGTCTGTGCTGAATCACAGGTCCCTCGATTTCCCTTTAATTCACAGGCTCTGGGTTAAAAAAAACTTGATACAATTAAAAAAAACATTAAAATAAACAGACACCACACACACTTTCCCTAAACATTTTTAAATCTTATAAAGAAGAGAGGAAGAACGGTATAGGGGTGTATGAAGAAAGCAGCATTCTAGTTGAGTCTGTATGTTGTCCCCCACCCTGCATCATTTACTAGCAGCTTGCGGAGCGTATCCCACACAGCTTGGGGTACTTAGTGGTACCAACTGTCACCAAAACCAGCCCAAGTGTCCCATTACCAGTCAACTTTACTACTTCAGCTCAGAACTTCTGTTTTGCACAGTTTGCTACTTTTGAAGCGTTTCCAAATTAAAACCACCACAGTTTGAAAGCTCTCTTGCTAAGCTCCTTTTGCACAGGTTCCTGAAGCATTCACCTCAAAAAAATGAACCAGCCACATCTCCACACCAACATGCAGAAGAACTTTTTCATGGTGAGGGTGACAGAGCCCTGGGAATGTCTGGGGTGTGGAGTCTCCTTCTCTGGAGAGATTCAAGCCCTATCTGGATGCCTGTCTGTGTGACCTGTCCTAGGGACTCGGCTTTGGCAGTGGGGTTGTACCCGATGATCTCTTGAGGTCCCTTCCACCCCCTACAGCTCTGTGATTCTGTGATCTCCTGAGAAACATCCATCAGCAATGCAGGCAGGAATATGAGGCAACCAAGGGTTTCACCTTAGGGAATACCTGCAGGCTGCTTCAGCACACAAAAATCAATTTAAGCTGTAACAGTAGGAAAGCAACATCTTTGTGTTTTTGAGCTGGTTGTATACATATGACATGGCACTACAAACGTTTCTCATCTCTCCGAAGCCTACAACTCCTTGAATGAAATAATTCCAGCCTTTTGTTTCTCCCTTCTCCAGAGATAAAGCACGTCAACTCCTCATGGAAGAGACAAGCTGCTCAGAGAAGCAGCAGACACCAAGCCAGCATCTAGGCACCGCTCGAGGCAGCTGAAAAGCCAATCTGCTTTACTGTGGGTCAGGAAGAGGCAAATAACTTCAGCCAGTTCCAGAAAGAGTTAAGTTCACAGACATCAAGTTGAAAAGCAGTTACTCAAAGGACTGGGCAGGACTAAGGCCCAGGTCACGCTGGACAGGTCTGGATGCTGGTGAAGGGCAGGGACTGGTGTGCAGGATGGGGACAGGGACAGACTTGCAGGCTCTCCAACAGCAGCATCTCCATCGAGACTGCTGAAGACAGACTGCTGGGCTGGATGGGGCTCCGCTCTGACCCAGCAGGACCAAACCTTCTCAAATCGTCACAAAAAATACTTTTTTCAGAATGCTCACACAGAAGTGCATGCGACCACCCCTTGAGCTGCCTCCCTGCACAGACTGGCTCTGTTTATTCTGGCACCCAGTTCTCAGCACCCACCCAGCTTCTGGACAGGATGCACGTAACAATCCATCTCCCACTTTCTACTTCTACCTATTTAAAGTATGTAGTTTTGACACTCTTGGGTTCTTAAATTTCAGTGAGGATTGAAGAAAAAAAAAAAAGGGGAGATTTTATCTGAGGAGAAAAAAAAATGTTTTAGCAAATAGGCAAAAGCATTATAAGAATGTTCACAACTGCTTATGTTCCCACAGTACTCACAGCCACACACAAAACTTCTCAAACTACCAGACTGCTACATGACCAAGCAGCGAACCACTGCGCACACGAGAAGGAAGTGACTCAGACTGAAATTCATAAAGGACAGCATGAATGGGACAGGATTTCCGCTTACAGCTCTTTCTACATGGTGAGGCTCCTTTATAGAAAAATAAAATCCACCACCACCACAAAAAAATACAACCCCACAAAACCAAAACCCCTTGATCCCTCCCTCTCCCATTCAGTTTTTAAACCAGCTCTGCAGAAAAGCTACAGCATGGATTTTAAATCTGACTCCCTACAAGTCTTTTGCCTGTACAAGACATCATCCCTCCTGCCACAAAACACACTCAGAATAGCTGCTAATTTTTCAGACTGTTATAAGCCAACAGTTGGGTTTTTCTCCACTCTAAAATTGCATATTTCCAGCATAAACTAGAAGCCTTTATTTACAAGAGCACCTTCCCAATATACAAACACAATGCTGTCAATAGACAAGGCCAGAGGAACTGCACTTATATATCCCCAGTCTGTAATTTCCCTACTATAAAGGTGTCCTGACGCTATGCTACAGCACCAGCCCAAGAGAAGGGTGTATCTCAGAAGTACCAAGATGTTTTTACTGCATCATCATGCTGTACAGAGTGGCAGAGCAGAGCATGCACGGGATCCAAGGGGCAAGTGAACCAAAGTACTGCAGAGTCATTTACTTTATTGAAGTTCTCCTTGACCCTGCTTACCCAAGTGCATGGGCATAATACACGCAACGAGTGTCTGTACTGATGGAAAAGTACATGGTTATCTCAGGTCTGGATTTATGTCAGACCTTTCCAAGGAAAAAACTAGGGTTGCCCTTGCAATGTATACTGAACAATTTCTTCAGTGTTACTCTCACAGGAGCCCATAATAACAACCAGAATTTGGGACACACGTGTCTGCTCCAGCTCCTAAAGCCCCGCACCCCGGCAGGCAGCACCACTGTCAGTGACAGCAGCGTGCCAGGAGCTGCCTCACTGGATTGATCCAACGTCCAAGCACCTAAAGCAAGTGTGCCAGCTACCACTGCACAAACATCCCCCCAGCCAGACATGAAATGATAGGCTATAGACCACCACATCACAGTCTTAATTAAGAAGTTGATTCAGATAAACCCTTCACCTCCAGTTCACCCTCACCTCACTAAGTTCCACTCTACATTCATACATGCTTACTTGCCTCTTAAGAGCTCTTTGACTAAATGATTTTCTAAATAAAAACTCTTTTTTTAAATAGCTTTTCCAGGCTATTCTGCAATTCCAGGAGCTGCCACACAGCACCATCAATTTTTTTAACCATTAGCAGGCTTGAATCGATAACACATCCACAAAGAAGTGGAAGTTTAAAGAGCTTTGTTGCTTTTTGCTTCTGCAATGTTCTTTTTCTTGGCTATTGTAAACACACTGGTGTTTTAGCAGCATGAACCAAAATTATCAGCTGTTCCCAGACTGCTCTTAACTCACACCCCAATTACCTGCGTGGCCACGCTCATCAGGGTATGGCTGTGTTAGTCAGGCATCAATGAATAAATCACAAAATGACCCAGGAAGAAACAGAGAAGGAAAATATAAAGCAGCAGCTACTTTTAGAAGCTTATAGATACCAAGGGGAAGCTTATTTTAGGGTTTTGTTTGGCAAGTTGGGTTTACTGAAGGGTGGGACAGCTGATGGTCTCCTGTTTGGGACTTCTTCACATTTTGGGGGAAGGCCCCATCATTTGCTGCTCTCAGCTTTAAGGGACACCCTGGCTGACAGACTGGATGAGCCACAGCCCTGACGTCACTCATTTTTTCCTGGCATTTTGAGAGCGTTCACGCTCTTCTGCTGGAGCACAGCAGACCACTCCAAGAGAAAAAAATAGATACAAACACAAAGGTCACAGGAAAACCTTAAGCTTATGTATCTTTAAATGAAATCTAGCTATTTTATAAGTGACCATTCAGGCTGAGTCAGTACCCAGTAAAGCTGTATTGCCATTTAGCTGTTAAGACTGTAAAGACCCAGGTCTTTGCCATGGGTGTTTCCACACACAGCTCATGTATTCCACCACAGACTTGAGTAAAAACATTTTAAATAAAAATAAATAAGAAAGTGAAAGTTCACATCATAGAATCACTAAGCATACTGAGTTGGAAGGGACCCATAAGGATCATTAGAGTCCAACTCATATATAAGCTGACTTACAAGAAATAATTAGGAAGTCTAATGCAGTGATTAATTGTCTTGGATTAAAGAACTCCCAAATAGAATCAGCAAGGAACTGTAACAACCCCAGAACACAGCCACACATCTTCATTGCTTGCCATGCCAGCACCACCTTTTCCTCTTCAGCTATTAAGGTACTTTCATGAGTATTTCAGTTTACATCTCACAAGTCAAAGCACACAGCCAAATCCACACACACAAGATACAGATCATAGAAACCCATGTTGTAATCAAAGGGGAGACTCTGAAGTGTGTTACGTTATGAATACTGTATTCACACTGGGTCTAAGCTTGCTTACTACATAAAAGTTTGTTGAGGCCCTTGGAGCTGTGGCTGTCAGCAAGGAGGCAGGCAGTGAAGAGAAAGGCTCAAAGGAACGACGGATTATAACAAGGTACTTAGTTAAACTTAGGTAGAAACAGCTATCTGCATAATAGCTTGGGATAAATGAGATTTGAGTAGATGAATGACCTACTGTTTTCTTGTAAAATTTTTAAAATTATAAGCCCCAAAAAACATTTAAGAAAACTATTCCCCAAGTAGTAATATTTATTTGGCCACTAATTCCAAAGGCTAAGATTAAGCAATTTCTTCTCAAATGTCTTGTCTCAATTCATGGTACTTCCATTGAACTTTCACATCAACAAACTTGTTTTTTCAGTGATGGTGTCTAAACTTTCTAATAAGTTTACCACATGTACCTAGGAGTAACAAAGCAGTGGTACCTAGTAGTCAGGTTATGGTCCAGAAGGATTTTTGTGAAGAGTCGAGATGCCTGCATGAAGAGCTAAATAAAACCAAGAACTTGCCTATAAAACACATTTCTGCTTCCAACAGATAAAAAGAGTATGCTGCTGCATCTACCAGGGAGTAGTCATGAAAGATGGGGAGGCAACCGGTTCATCTTACAAACCAAATACAGTACAGCAAGCTCAACGTTTCTACTGAAGTTCACACTGTATTAACACTGTCTTGACGTGTGGGTGGTAGTGTTTTTTGGCATAGTTACTAGGGCCATATACAAGCACTTGTAAGCTGGAAAGGTGCAATAAAAATGAATTAAAAATAAATAAAACTCTCTTTACCATGTGGGTCTTGTTCATTTGCCTTTGGGCTGCTCCTCGCTCTGCGCTCGGGTTTCTTCACCGCCGGAGCTCCCCCGCTGCCGCCTCCGCTGCCTGCTCCATTGTGGCTCTTTGCATAACCATTGTACACAGTGGCACAGCCGCCTATATGGCTTTTGTAGATGGATGAAGGAGGACTGTTCAGACGGTTCTGGCGATCAATCTGCCTGTCTTTGAGTTTTTTGTGCTGTGGTTTGCTATACTGATCCTCCCTGGTAATATAGCTGGACATCCCATATAGTGGTATGATTTCTGAAATGAGAGGATTCACCCACGTGAACTCAGAACAACAAGAACACTTGAATTTCTTCCAGAAAATGGAATTCCTGGCTATCTCTAAATGAAACAATGCCAGATTTCTCCTGAGATGGATCTTACAAGAAACCAAGGGAATTTTTACATTAAAAACGCTTTTCTGCTGGACTGTTCCATTTTTTTGGTATTATATTAAATGTGCTCATTTGCTGTTTGAGATTTTAAAACCTACTGGATAGGCACACACGAACAAGTAAAATAAAGCAATCAGAGTGATAATTTTCCCCTCCTTTTCAGTCTTTTGTGTTCTGGGGACATGGACTTTAAGGAAAAATCCAGTGAGACTGACATTTATGAAAAACATTCATAAGTTCACAGCAGTTTAGCAGTTTCCTCCCCAGGGCCAGACTGGATTGAAGCAGCTGAGATGCCCTGGTTTCACTCTCCCATCACTGCCTACATGCAATTTGATTTCCCAGTATATAAAGACTTTACAATCATGTCAAATCTTCCTGCCTAAGGAGAGAAGTGCAGCATGTAGTGGAAGTTTTAGGTAAGTAAAACTAAGTAAAGCTTGAGAAATATATTAAATATATGTACACTTCAGATACACCTCCTTAAATACAACCTTCCCCTCCAAGAAGGAATATCTCTACCCTGAGGCAGGTCAGCTTGCAGGAACATTTTCCCTATAGTTCAATCCTTTTTGCGCTTCACTTCGAGTCTGAAGCTTGAACAAAATCACACCCAATGCAACAGGGGTTTTTGCAGTTTTCAGCAAAATAACAATTGACACTTGATATATACTTCATCTTTATTTTCTATACCCATTCAGAAGCCACTGTAAAAACTTCTGAAGTGAACAAGCATCCTATCCAGCCGCCTGAAACCCTGTTTGAAAGCTGAGATTGCCATACAGACTGTATTACAATTTTCCAAGTTGCTTCAACTAGGCAGATTTTCCTGCTACTTCAGTGTGTCTTGGCCTCATGTTTCCTTACCTTGCTACATGGCCCCTTTTGTATTCCTGCAGCATCTAGTTGCCTAAAACCAGCATGATACAAATAAACACAACTCTTGTTAAACTATGTGTCACTGTACTGCAACTGGGAACCGAAGGATTGATCCCCATCAGTACAATGGTCACTGCTTCAGTTATTCCAGTGTTACAGGTATAGGACATCTCCAAAAAGCAACTAAGGATGGGGTTTTGGGGTGGTTTAAGTTGAATCTGCTTCTTGGTTATCTCCAGGGTACAGAAATATTGAACACCTACTTACCTAGGAGCCCTACGTTTACTTTGCACACTACCATGTCTGCACGCACAACTTTGGCAAGCAGTCTGACAAACCATCCTGTTCCCTCTTAAGGGGAAATGTCCCTCTCCCACATACATGGCTGGCTACACCATCCTGCTTCCCACTTCTCCCCCTCCCAGCACAATGAAGTTAAATGTCAGCTAGAAGGGCCCACTCCTCACTAGAAAATCAGGTCTGTTGTTCAACAGAGAAGCAGCATCAACCAATCAATAGTTCCCTCTCTTTCTGCCTCTTCCTTCCCACACCAGCAGAACCTCACTTCATAGAATCATAGAATGGCATGGGTTGGAAGGGACCCCAAGGATCATAGAGCTCCAACCCCCCTGCCACAGGCAGGGACACCAACCTCCAGCCTGGATCTACACAATATTGCCCAGGGTCCCATCCAACCTGGCCTTGAACACCTCCAGGGACAGGGCATCCACCAACTCTCTGGGCAGCCCGTTCCAGCCCCTCACCACTCTCTTTGTAAAGAGCCTCCCCCTAATATCTAATCTAAACCTTCCTTCCTTTAGTTTTAATCCATTCCCCCACGTCCTGCCATTGTGTGGCTTAAACATGTTCTTCAGAACAGCTCTTAAGAGTCCAGGTAGTCCAGCAGTAACATAAAACCACGAATCCCAAACACCTTTCCAGGTGAAACATCTCAAGGAGCTTTGCTGGTTACTTTTTTGGTTAACGCCCTCTTCCAGATTACACAAAGATTTATCTCCAGGGTGGCAGAGACACAACAGCACACAGTTCAGACAGAAATATGCCCCTTTCATACCTTTTCTTGCAATTATTTACTCATGGCCTGATTAGGGTTGCCATGCTACCCTTTGGTATCGGACAACCCTTTTCAGTGACTTGCTGCACAGTCTCAACCAGAATAACAAACAGAAAATGACTGTTATTTCTTGGAAAACCACGGCTGGGGGGCAGGAGGCACAGTACAGCCAACAGGAAGTGGCATCCAGCTTTTCCCACTGGAAATGACTGCGGCAAGCCGAGCTCAGATCTAACCCTCCATCCTTGTTCCCAAACCAGGACTGATACATTTTGCCTCCGTTTTCTGTACAGTGCTGCATCTTGATGCAACAAGAGCAGCAGGCATGACTCACGTCCCTAGCTTGGAGCAAGGGATGAGACATTTTTTTCCCCACTGCATTTACAAATAAAGTTAAAATTAGGTTTGCTTCTCTGACTTAGTGTGGAAACACAGTATTAATCTGCATCGCTTTTCTGCTCTGGACATTAAAGAAGGCGGCTCCATCCACGTGGGCAAAGACATTCTACAAGTTCTCCAATTAATTTCCACTCTTGGTTTCGCTAGTCCTTAAAACTTGGTGAACACAGGTGTGAATATACTGGTACCTTCCTTCCAGCTCACCTTGTTCTCCATATATTGTAGGGGGAAGATGATGCTGTGGGAAAAACTGCGGTGGCATGTCCCCAGGTCCAGTGACAGGAGGATAAAAAGCCGTATGAGAGTTGTGAATGAAATGGGGATGGTGTGTCAGGTACGGAGGTAAGTGATGGGTTGGAGAGATGGCCGAAGGATAGCTAGGAGGATAACACTCTGGAGACTGGGGGGTAACCACCACCCTCCGAACGCCGGTGTTGTCTTCTATCACCTGGAAGGGAAGGCAGGGAAATGAACATGTTACACAGCATCCGAACCAAATGTATTTTTAAACCAGCACTGTTTACGGTTTGTTCTCCCATCAGCAAGTGGCCAGCCCCCAGGTTTAATTCATGAGCACGTTTCTAAAATTAATACCAGCAGAAGCAATCATGGTGGTGATGTGGCTTTTCCTGGCGACTCAGATAACCACACTAATCACTGGGAGACTTGCTGCTGCTAGCGATAACTATGTGGGTAAGAGGCAAAATAAATAACCTGCACTTAGGGAGTATAACAATTGAAGAAAGGAACACAGTGCACCAAAATAAGAGTACTCATCAGGACCAACCTCACCTTCCGCACATAGAATTCCTACCACTCGTTTGAGCAGTGCTCAGGGTGACTACAGAGTTAGTAACAGCTGGAAATCAGCTGGCACCACTGTTGCAGAGAGGCTGCATGTGTGCACAGAGACATGTACTCTGCAGCAACATGTTCTGCTGACACAAGTACATTTGCAAAAGAACTGCTCTGGTCACAAGAGGTGTCTGTCTGTTCAAGAGAAATCAGACAGCAGAAGGGGTTTTTCACTCCAGAGCTGGTCTGTCCGTCTGTGCAAATCAGCTCTGGAATATACGTAACCTGGCCCCAAATGCCACAGTCAAAGCATGTAGAAACAGACATAGGAAGGTGGAAATATGCTGAGGCTGAAAAACGTTTCTTCAGCTTATAACTTTTCCAGAGCTATATATCTGGAGAACAGTCAATCAGCCAAATTCCAGGTCAGATTTAGGAGCCAAGCTTTTCTTGAAGCTTATTCAAAAAACTCCTGCCATTTCTGCAACTTCTAACTACAAGCGTGCAAGAGCAAGCACTATCCCTTCGATTGTGTACACTGACATGCCTCAGGCAGAAAAGCACCAAGGAAGCACAGTTTAGTTTTGTACAACAAACAGTCTGTTAAAACCCTCCTTTTTTTCTTAACGGAGGATGCAGATGGAATCCTGTGTGATGAATGTGCTGCATGAGGCAAGAGGATGAGCACTGAGGGCACCTGCCACAAGATGCAGCCGTCCTCAGCTGACTGTCACCAACATTAGCTGGAGTCATTTTCCCTCCCCAGCAGCAGCATCAGCAGAAGACACTCTGCTGTGGATCCCCACGCTCCAGCGACTCGTCACATCACAGTGCCTTCGCCTAAACCACAGAGATGAACCTGCTGCTGCTGATTCGGTTGCAGTGACAAGCTGAGTCCAAGAGGCAATGCCCACAGCCCCAAGCAGCAATGTTCCAGTAAACATGAGTCCAGGGATCAGCTGAGCACGTTATCACAGGGTACAATTTAACTATTATTAGCTGACCGACTTCCTTCCTTAGGCCACGCGTGTCTGAGGTTAGATGAATTTACGCCTATTAGCTACGGGCTGTGACCTCAGACATGGACAATTCCTGTGCACTGGTTGGCCTACAGAAGAAAATTTTCTGTGGAAAGTTAATTCACTAACTTTTAATCGATGTTTTACATTAAAACAACGTGTTGCTTGCTATGCTGAGTAACCAGAGTAGGAATTGTTTAGCTTAACGTACTCGATCCCAACCTCGGAGTTACAACCTCAGCCAGCAATTTGTCATCTGCTAGCTTTACATTTCAAAGGCTTTACAGAGACCTCAAAAGACAGCTGAACCTCAGAGATTTATGTTATCACATCGGCATAACTGCTGCATTTTCAGGCCTCTCATTTCTGCTACCGGTTCTATTCAACCTCTGCAGCATCTCCTATCCTGGGGCCAGGTCTGAAACCCACACCCCAAAACCTGGAGCAAAGAAAACCCTGACCAGATCAGCGCTAAATAGAAAGTGAAAATTACTCTTTTCAGACTGCGTGCAGATGTTGGACTTGACTCTCATAGGACCTGGCTCACGCTCTTCCTTGAGACAGCAAGTTCTTACATCTTGACAGAGAAAGGTTTTCATCAGTGCTTTAGCTAGCCCGAGCCTCAAAGAGAACTTCAGCCTTCTGGGGGGTACAAGCTCCTATCGGTGCACCTAGACCAGACCACACACGTATTCTGTGTCCTAGTGAAAAATGAGGATGTTAAAGAACAGATATAGACAGAAAGTTTGCACTCTGTAGCAGCACACGTTGTAAAGTTATCAAGTTACCAGGATTTCTCTTTCTGAACCCTCTTCTAGAGCCCTGGGAGGAAAGCTCCGAGTTCTTTCAAAGACCTTTTTGATGAAGTTATCCTGCTAGATCCAACTATAAAATACTAGCAGTAGCAAGAGAACAGCCAGAGATGGGGGATGAGCCAACCTTCCAAATGACTTTCATCAAAAAGCTAAGAGGCTAACATTAATATCTTTTATTTGCCTCCTCCCAGGCCACGCTGACAGCATTCTTGTTACCTCATGTCCCCAACATTCCAAATGAATGCAGAAGCACAGGGGACCCTCCAAAAAACGATGTTATTTCTCTATCCTCCCTAAATAAGGAATTCTAGATGTATACGTAATCTTTAAACATGCTCTTCTGTCCTTAACAGATTGTACAGCTAGTAATTCAATGTATTATGTGTTAAGTGCACTACAGAGCTACAAACAGGTTAAGACTGTAGGTATCTCTTGATGTGTAAAACCTGCAGTGGGTAAATTATCTTAGTGCCATTGTGGGACCAATTGACAAAAGAGGGAGTAAATTAGTTTTGATCCATTAAGGTAAATCACATCACTTAGCAGAGGTTAAATTTAGCTGTTTAAAGAAGAAATCTGCAATTCTTTGCACGTGCTTCAAGAGCTGTTTGTCATGAAGATCATAAACTCATCAGGAAACAGGCTGCCTGCTGAACTGCCTCTACTTTAATGCCCAGAAGGAACAAAACCCTAATCCCAGTTGAGGTCTCTGGATGCAACTGGAATATTAAAAGTAATTGCTACTACTAATTTTAGCATTTTATATTTACAGAAAAGAAGCATCTCTGGTCACCTGGCACCTAGAGAGAAGCGTTCATCGCTCAGCCACTAGGTAAAGTGTCTTTGGCTGCTATTGTTTGTGCCTGCTGGTGTAGCTGACATCCCGCCTCGGTAACAATATTATTATAGCACAGCTCTGTGTGGGGTTTTTTTCTCTTCCATATTTTAAGGAGCTTAATTGCTGAGCGAGGTAGGTAGATGATCCTTCAGGAGAGCCTGGATGAACATTACTCACACACAATAAAACTGCCTCCCTCATCCATTGCCATGTTTTGGTAATACCATTTTAGCTGTTATTTGTTACACATTAGAGATATTACCAGAGCAATGCAACACAGCCTAACTAGAGATAATTCATGTAACTCAGAGTACATCACTGCTCCACCTTCTCTTATTTTTCTCCACTGAAATTTAATTCTACACCCCCAGGAAAAGGCCATGGAGGGTAATTTTGCAGAGGTTAACTGCACTTGTATTTTGGAAGTTCCAGTTAAAGCAATACAACCACTCTCATTCTGCAGCACGCATTTACTTAATGGGTATAATATGGCAATATGGAATTAATTTCCACTTGTTTTCCACAAAAAGTTTTTGTATTTCACTTAAACTTCATGTGCTAAATCCAGGAAGGACATCTGGAGTAGGGCCACTGGGTGGGCCACGACCAATACTTCGGGAATTTCATAAACTAAATTTGAAGCTTCATTCATAAATCAATCTGTACCAGAACACAGTACAGAATGAGCTCACCCGCAAGGAACTTGGATGTCAACATTTTATTTATTCACTTAATTTATTAAGGATGCCAATCCAAGTTCATGCCAGCCCTGGCAAGTCTGCAACGCTATCTTTGCCATCCACTGCGTATTAAACCTCTACCTTGAACCTGGAAAATAGGCAGACGAACACCTAGAGTGCTGGCAAGAGTGTCGGGGTATTTTAAATCTAGAATGATACGGATCTTCAGGGCCAATGCTTGTGAACTTAAGAGGATCAACACTTTACAGCTTGCTCCATGTCAGTAAGAGATCTGGCTTGCTCCATGTCAGTACGGAACCTGCACAGCTTTCCCTGTGGTCAGAGTGTTAGGGAAGATCACCCTGTTCAAAGATGACTCGATCGATCGCTGTCTCCAAAACGTGCAGAGAAGCTCCGTGATCAGCAAGTCACACAAAACCAGAGTCTGTGGCTAAAAGCTTTTTCTAGCCAAACGTGGTTTTGGAGAGCTCCTCTTGCAGGGTAGAGGACATACCCAAGACCAAAAACTGGATTCCCAAGGATGTGATGGATTTTCTACCACTTTAAACACAATTTAAAGACTTTTCTCTCTCTAGAAGTTATGCTTTAGTTCTGCCAAATGCTGTGTCCTGCTGCAGGAATACCACACCGCCGGACTGCGACAGGGGTTGCTTAGTTCTGACTGTACTACCACAACCTCCTGACAACAGCAGTCTTATCAGAGCTGTGCATACTTCACGCTCTGACCAGTAAATCAGTCCTTCAGCCTTAAAATTTCTGTTGCAGAGACACATATGAACAACTCTGTAAATAAAAGCAAAGATGGTGTTTCATGCCAAGTTTTCATGTCCAACTACACGCGAGTAATTCCTCAAACTCCAGTGGAATTGCTCCAGATTTATTTCAGAGCACAGTCCTCAGCCAATAGCCCTAAGCAAACAAGTTCATGACCGTACTATTTGGTATTTCCATTTTGCTAGTTCTCCTCATTAAAATGCCCCAAATCCTCCTTCCCTCCTCCCAAACATACACCGTGAAAAGCAGAAGCAACCATCCACGAGTATATCCCCAAATTTCATAGCTTGGCATCCAAATCATGATCTTTAATCTTCAGATTATGATGACACCAGAGAGTCCAAGCACTCTGGGAGCCAGGAGGCGGCACTGAGTCACAGATCCCACAGGCACATAGCTTCTGGTGGACATGGGCATTGTCTCAGCCTGTCCCATGGGACTCATGCAGTGAGGAAGCAGCTCCATCCACAGCTTGAGCCAGGATGGACATTAACAGCTGGTGCCTGACTCCTGGTAAGCTACAGGAGATGCTCCTTTCTCCTTCAACATCAACAGTTATAACCAAAGCTGTTGGTTTTGCAAGCATTTACTATGAATTACTCTACCATGCCACCTTCCACAACTAGCTTTCTCAGTAGCAGTACTGACCAAGAGCACAGCCAGGAACTTTTCCTCTCTTTCATATTTAACTAACCCTTGGCCAACAAAGAATTGCAGAGACATGAACTCTGATCTGATAGCTCCTATCTGCCAGAGGGGCCCAGAGGTTTGTCTGCCGAAGAGGTTTTGTCTGCAAAATAACCAGCAAAATAACCGGGTCTTAAATACCTCCAGAGAAAGAGACTGCACCCCCCCCACCCCACTCCCCCAGGCAGCCTGTCCCAGGGCTCTGTCACACTCACTGTGAAAAGTTCTCCCACATATTGGTGTGGAACTTCCTGTGCTCCAACTTGAGGCCATCGCCCCTTGTCCTGTCCCCACAGACACTGAAAAGGGGCTGGCCATTCCCCCTGCATCCCATACTTCAGATATTTAATGTATTGAACTGCTCACTGAAAGCAAAACCATAGCATAGAAGGTCTGATCCAGTGGTGTGGATTTCTCTTCTATTATTTTCCTGGATTTTTTCCCACCTTGGCTAAGCCTCATCATTGGGAGCATCTCCTCAAAATCTCAAACCTGGCTTCTAGTCACAACTAATATGGGCCTTGAAGTCCAGAAATAGAGTCTAGCTCTTTTTCTGCTGCTTCCAGTGGAGCTGCTCTTGCAGGGCACGTCACCTCCTGCCAAGTTGTTGCTGATCATTTTCACATCACCAAAGAGGTAACGAAGCATCATTTTAATCCAGGGTTGCAATCACCAGATAACAAATGTAATATTTAAGGCTAATACTCCCAGCTCCAAGAGGCTTGGCATAACAAAATGAAGAACCATTTCATGCCTTTTTTTCTTAATAGGCACTGTTACTTCTCTGTAGGGGTATCTGCTTTCTGCCTTCTGAGATGCACACTTCAAACCAAAAATCAAATATATTATAGGCCCTATCTCAGAGTGCATTCACTCTCTTTATGGCCCTTCCCTTGCTTTCTAAATTTGTGTTCCTCATCATTTATCATAAACCAGAGCTTTTAACAACAAGGCAATAGGCAAAAGCAAGAGCAAGTAAGGCAGAGGCATGTATTACAATTTGATTACGGCACACTTTCAACTGCTATTTAACATGAAGCAGTCTGAAAGGCAAGAGGCTCTCTCACCACACAGAATGCACACCCTCCTTCCAAAAAGCACTGAATACAGCGTTTTCCCCTAAAACTTCACAATCTATTTCCAGCTCCTTGGAAAATTTCATCAGAAGAGGGTTTTTGGTTGGGTTGTTTTGGTTAAGGAACTACTTAAAGGCTCCTTTAGTGGAATTATGACAGTGCCCCACAAAAAGCATTAATGAGGAACTGGGTTCAGACAGATGGAATCAAATGACTTTCATCACTCATGTTTGGAAAGCACTGCAGTTATCCCCAGCCATTTGCCTTAGTGCAGGGGCTGCCAGGTATAACCAGTTTAATAACAACGAGGTGTTAAAGTTATTTCAAAGGTTGGGCAAACCTTTTCTCAAATTCCTCTGAGGTTTGTTAAATTAGGTGGGTGCCTGAGGACTATTGAAGAGCGCTGCATCGCTGTCCCAAAGCGTATCCCAAGCACCCACCTTGGGATGCTTGAGGAGCAGGAGGAAGCTGGGCCACCCTGTGTGCCCTCCCTCCTAGGCTGGCCAGCAACATCCCCCGTACTTGTGGCACGTTTTCACTCTGTCCAGAAGTTAAAATACCACAGAGTGATTGCAGTGTTTTGTGGGATTTAAGTATGACGCCATCCACAAGTTCTCAGAATTACACAAGCTCACATGTTTCCCAGGGAGGGGAGGGATTTCCAGGACCTCATCCATTTTCTGATTAACAACATGTCAAAACATACATATCAGAAGTTCCTAAGCTATTCATCAAGGATATATGAAATACTCTGTATACTTTAAATGAAGCATTCAGTCCAGTCCAGCTCGCAATAAAAGCCCTGAAATTATTGGATTTATTGTATTCTTCACAGCCATTCTGCCTTACATCAGTCTTTTTTTTTTCCTTCTTCCTTCCTTGAAAACAAGTCTAATCTTTGCAGAAGACAGAAGGAACATAATCAATCTGGTCATCTGAAGTGGTTATTTACACAGAGGAGCAGTAGCTGTTCAAGAGTTCCAAAACTTAACAGCTTTGTGAAAAGCTTTTTCCACAAATAGATAATTAAATCACATTTATTCCTGAAAACAACCCAAAACCCCTAGCTCTTTATACGCTGCAGGATGCCTGCTGCAGAGATACTGAGCATCTGCAACACCCTTTATAGCTACAGTGGCCCCTCCTCTCACTTTCACCTGCCTCCTACCCCTTCTGACTGCTGTCTTAGAACTTAAGGCATGACCTAAGATGGACTTCTCTCCTCCTTGCAGAGGGGAAAAAGTTGTCCATGCACACTCAGTATGACAGCACAGCTTTCACTAGTGTCTCAAATACCACCTGGTAAACATAACCACATGTGAAGATGCACACGCATACTCACTTGTGCAAACATGTGTCAGTGAAGAGGAGCAGGAAAAGAGTTCATTACCATTTTCATTAATACTTTGAAATTAAACTTCAACCCAGTAGACTGCTCTATGTGGATCAATGCCATTGCTTTTACATACATTTTAGTTCTTCAAGAAGCATACCTGTGAGATATAACCGGGAGGCACGTGAATAGGGGGGATGGATCCATTGGGTGACACCATGGGAACCTCTGCTGGTCCTAGAAGGAAGAGAGAAAGAAGATATGAGTTTCTTCAGTCAAAGAAGAAAAGGCACAATTGCTCAGAAAAGGCTAAAAATAGCTTGATTTTTGGAGCCTGCAATAACAGAATGAGCAGCTCCACTAATTTCTGGTATATGGAAAATGTCTTGTGCCATCATTCTGAGAATAAGATCATTGTTCAATGACTTTACCATATATTCTGTTGAAATAATATTTTCATCATAAAACAGCTAAAACATAGACTTTATATTACCCACTGATCAACTTATACAGCATTAAGCAGTAACACAATACGTCCTTTAGCAGCCCACAATTCCTATATTGAAATCTGGTTAAGTTATTCTTGTCGAAGGCATGGGAGCAGAGAACAAAGCAGAAACTGTGCAGCCTGGAATTAGGCAGCTCCCAAGGAAAGCGTCCAATTGTAAGGGGGGAAAAAAATCCACATATGTGAAAAACTATCTATCTATTTAAGAATGCACAAAGACCAAATTCATTATCTCAGCTATTCAGACTAACCTTGGAATGTGGTTATACAAGCAAGAAGCTTATGGTTTCCACTCTGAAATCCAGCCCTGAACATGCAAGTTGAATTTTAAGGCACAGAGTACAAGTATAACAAAGCAAGTGCCATAACCGTTCGGCTTTTACAAACAGAGCCTCACAGCTAAAAGAAGTCTAGATAAAATGGAAATAGTTCATTTGATTCAGCTATTAAAATGGGGAACATCCCACGGAACACTCAAGGCCCCCAAGCATCAGACAGATGTGTGCAATGAGTTTACTACTTCGAAAAGGAAAAGCTCATTTCATTACATTTCCTTATTGCATATTAAAACACTCACACCAACCTGCCCATCAGCCCATTTGCCGTGGGATAAGAAATGCTCATGGTCAAAACTCTTGTGAAGAGCTCCCAGAGAACTGTGCTCTGTATTGCAAAGGCAATGTCAGCTTTGACTCACAACACAAAAGGTAACTTCCTAAAGGGAGGAAGCCATCTACCACCTCCAAACCATATCACATCCTAGATAAGAGAGCTTAACAATAAAACAGATGAAGGACTCAGACACAGAGGGGATGCAATGGCCTTCAGGAGCAACTGCCCCTTAAGTTTAGGCAGATCTAACAAATTTCGCAGAAACCAAGTAAGCCACGGTCTGGTATCAGCAGAACCCAGCCCACATTGAAGCATCAAAAAGTCATCCTCTATCCACATACATTTTATACACCTCTAGGCTGCTTATCCCGCAACAAGCAGGACTTCCCAGCCTCCCAAAATCCAAGCTACACACAGGAATCTGTCCAAGTTATTTATATCTCCTCTGATCTTGGTTTGTTTCCTCTATCAAGCTATTTATAGTCTAATCAGCACATAAGGTTTTAAATAGTCACATCTAGATTTGAGATACTGTAATTTATCATAAAACTTATTAAGCATGTGGAAACTCCTAAATTTAAATGAAAAGAAGTAATTTTAGGTGTCTGGTTCTGCCACCCTTCTCATTTCCTTCAACTACATAAGAAACTTTACCTATACCACAGCCCCAGAAAGAAAAAATAAGTCTTCATTACTTCTTACTCAGCTCATATGGGTGTCCCCCCAAACCTTGTCCTATCACCTTTTCAACATACTTTGTCCCTCCAGATAGCAAAACATTTGTGTGTGAATAAAGAAAACCCTAAAAATCCCCATAAGCCATTACTGGGGGGAGAATGGGGCTGTCATCTGAACAGCTCAATTTAAACCCCTCAGAAATACAAAGGGACAACCTGTTCAGAAAGAACTTTACAGAAATATTGTTGGAGTAAATGTGTTTTCCCTACCAAAAAAATAAAGCTCTCTGCAAATTTCTTCTGAGGAATACGGGGGTTTATTTCTCCCTCAATCTGCTTTAGTCTACATATGCTGCCAAGTTTCACTCCACAGTAAGCTGGCCAGAGTGTCTATACGTATCAGCCAATACCAGTAAACACACGTATTAGGTAAAATGAATAGTCACTTAAATGTGACTCATTCCTTGTCAGTGACTTCTCAAACCTGAAAAAACTGCAAGAAAAAGTCGTTATAAAATGAAAAAATCCACCATTTAAGCAGATGATTATTTCAATGTTACATGTAAACGTTGCTTAAATAGAATAAAGCTTTAATATTTAGCCTGCCTTGGCTGTCTACTCACAGTTGCATCAGCCCTACGCCATCTTTCTCAAAAATAGGTACTCTGACTTGGAAATATACCAAAAAAAGGGATCAGTTTGAGAGTTTCTGCATACAGACCAGGCAGCCTCCATAAGACAACTGAGAAACACTTGCATGCCTCATATCTGTTCTCCTAAACCTTGTGCCAATTGCTCATATGGAGCAGCGATCTACTCGCAGGAAGAAATCAAACTCCCACACCGATACTGTTGACTGTAACACTTCCAGTCCAATAAACCCCCCCCCCAAACTGTGTTTTATCATCAAAACGTGCTCTGCACAAGACGATTCTTAACCTTGGGTATGACCCACAAACTGTTAAAGTCGTTTGGGTAACAGGTTTTAGGAGAATGACAGCCTGGTGATTTGCAGCTAGATTTTGTTTCCAGTGCTTTGATTTCAAGGCTAGCCAAATGACTTTAGCATACATTATTTCATCTCTCTCATCACCAGTACCAAAACAACTTCAAGTGGTAGTGAGTAAAATACAGACCCAACTCCGCAGCACGATGAGTCCCAGGATTTATTAAAGACTATTCTTGCAGTGAAACCACTCCACAATTCATGCTAAAACAAAATCACACCTTTTGGGGTTGGGTTTGGAGTATTTTTGGTCATGTCAGATAAGTCTGAGCTGTTGAAAAGCAGACCTTTAGAGAAGGATGCTCTTCAGCTGCTTGCGCACACGGGTTGGAGATAAGTAATGTGTCCTCTAGAGGAACAGAACTCTGCAGATTTTAATTGAAGCTCATTGCACAATAGCAAACTTAATTTAAATGGGAAAAAGTCTGTTCCAACATGGATGCTGTATGCTGAGAGGAGCTTACTTCAATACTCTTTGAACCTGTTAACTAAACCCAGGCTGTCTCCTGAGCTCATAATGAAACTGAACCAGAAGAGCACTGGCCACCTCTGCTGACAGAGCAAGAATCCAAATTCCACCCCAAGCTCTGACATCGTAAGGACAGAGCACCTTCATCAGCTTCTGGGGGGCTGCCCAAAACAATCCAAAACACAAGAGCAAGGAAATGATTCCTGTCCTTTGAAATGAGGAAAAGCAGAGGAGCCACAGGGTGAAGGCACCATAGTCCGTCAGCCAGGCAGGTGACAGACCACACTTGACCCTACCAGCAAGAGCACAAAGTCTTCCTATTTCCAACACATGTTAATAATTAAGGGACAGTAAAAGAAGCAACTCAGTCTCACATTGTGGCAGAGCTAATTAACAGCTTGACACCCCAGTAAGAGCCTGTCTTCCTCTTCCAAGCCACATGCTCCCTCCTTTGTGCCGCGCCGTTAGTTCTCTGACGGTGTGCAAGCTAATTATCTTAACCACTTTAGATAGCCAAAAAGGTTTTTGCAGATCCATAGCCTTTCTAAAAAAAAAAACCCTGCACACACAGCCTAACAAAACTGACCATTTACTCCATTCCTCCTCATACCATGGTATATCACATGAAGCTGCAGGCTAAAGCAAGTCTCCCTCCCATCCCTGCCTCCCACCTCTTCTGCCAAGAGGATGCTTCTGTCACGGGGAGATTGTCAGATCTCTTGGACATTTATTCCATCAGGAATAACGTCACAATGTGCTTGAGAAACTTCTGACCCAAGTATGCTTTCTTCTTGTTCCTGAGTGACCTTTTACACATGCACTCAAGATCACTGTAGTTTAATTAAGGTTTTTTTCCTTACAGAAGCCAAAATTCAGCATTTCAGTCCCTCCAGCTATAACAATGCATCCTTTCCATTTCTTGCTTTCCACATAGTATTACAGGGCAGAGATGTAATTTTACTACACTATTTTCCTCTCAATCCTTACAGCATGTTGCTTTCCTCCCTTTATTACTGATATATGTCCACTGTAATTTCCACTTCCAGCTCCAGCACACGGGCGTGTGTTTTACTCCACGTTTCCACTAACAGCTTAGTGCAGCTTACAACTGAGAGTAAACCCTACCTAACTTCGGTATCAAGTTCCCATTCTGAGACCAGTTGTTGAAAACTCCCCAATTCATGAATTTCTCAGCCCTGTTCCTAGCAAACATGTACCAACTTCCTGCTTCACTCCACAGTACCTGTATTCAGCAGGGCAACAATACGAAATTTAGTGATTTAGGCACCATATACTAAGTCTGTGCATTTTAATAACGAGACCCTACTGCATTAACTAAGTAGAAAGCGAAATCCAGCCAGGTAAATGCATTACATTTTATAAAGCTTAACAATTATAAGCAATCCATGAAAAAAAACCATTATGCCTCCCTCTGATTCACAACAAAACCAGGATCACATCTTTCACACAGGGCACTGCTGCAGAAGTGAACCTATGGAGCAAGAGATGTGACCAAACGAAAAGGGAAGATAATTAAAGGGCAAATTGGCCTGCTTTGCTAAAACAAATGACCCAGGGCTTGCTGACCTTGGCCAGGACCCAAGGGTTTGCATTTTCACATGGATGAGCAGCTGTTGCGGAACAATTTCCTCAATAAAATAAGCACAAACAGGCTCCCTGTTGCTGTCAGGCACACGTGTCTCCTCCCTGTGCTTGATTCTTCTCAAAGCAGCTTATGGACCAAACAAGGTGATGACAAGGAAAACAAAGCAAACAAAAACCCAATCCTGGATTCTTCCATCATCTTCCTTCCTTCACAGCAGAGGTGTGGGGAGTGTGTCTGTCTTTGCCTTTTGGCCACAGCCTAAACCTGCTTGTTGGCACAAGGTAACATGAATGCAGACCACTTCATAAATACCCGTAAAGCAGGCTGTGCAGAGCTTTCACATATAAATACCACCACAGTTGGGAGGTGGGATCTCTCCTAGACAGGAGCTAATTCAGGTGCTGATTAGTTCTGCTCATGTATGGTAAAAGGCAGAGGAAGAGTCAACTCCCAGCTGTCCTTGAGTTACTTACACGTCAAGATCCACATACTTTGTCCTTAGAGGAGCGTAAAATTGTAATTAAAGTAACTCCACGTTAAGAGGAAGAAGGAGGAGAGGCTTTTCTAGTACTAAGTGCTTGTGGGGGTAAAATAACAGCTTAAAAAAAATACCCTTGGAGAGGTCTGAAATGCCAGGAAAAAAGTCCCACCTACACTACACTCAACTTGCTACAGGTGGGGTTGCAAAAGGCACAAAAATAACATTATTGCTACAGCTTATCAAGGCAGGGGTCATACAGGGCCACAGGGTCAGTGAAAGCATCCAGCACTTAGCCATCCCCACAGTACCAGCTCGTGCCTGAAGGGCAGCAGCATACAGTACGTTTTATACTGCTTGTGCATTACATATTTATCCACTTTTTGAAGACAATCTCTCCTGCACATAAGGATGTGAACAAAAGGTTACCTACCACACGTCCATTCACATTGTGGGGCACCTCAGCTGTTCATTCTCTATTCACGCTTTGGTAGCATGAAGTAATTCCTCCACTTTATAAGAGCAGTACTAAAGAGTTACCCAAACCCTCCAGTTCAATAGAAAAGGCTCCAGAATTTCAAATGATCGTGGATCTGGCATCAAATGCCTACCAAAGTGCCAATCCAACAGCCAAAAAAAGTACCAGCCTGAAGACACCAGCACGGTTTAACCACTGAGCACAGACACCTCAATCTGTGCAGGCAACCTGGGGCTTGGAAATTGGAGATCAAAGCACCTCTGACACAGGTAAAATGTCTGTCAAACTCCTTTGCATCTCCCATGACTGCCTTACATAGTGTTTTCAGTTATACATCAGAAGTTACAATTTCTACCAGTCCTTTACCCTCCAGATTATTGAGTTAATCTGTCCTGTGCATTTAAAAAAGTAATTCAGGTTATACAGGAAGACATTGATCTCTCCACATTTTGGTGCATTTTACCACTATTAACGTTTGACTGCAAATCACAAGCACCTGAATGACAGGGTAGGTACCAGGACCTTACAGCCCCAACCCTACAAAAACATCCAGACCCCAGTCTGGGGCTGACTGATGTTTCCAACTTGTGCAGACAAACTCACTCAACCAAACATCAAATCCAAACAGCCAGAAATCTGTGCCAAACCCATCAAGCAGACAGCTTCTGGAGCATTTTCTGGCTTATTTAGATGATGGTACCTTTGCTGTTTACACTGGAGACTCTCAAAAACGTTGTATTTTACCTGTGTTTGCTACCTGAGCTGCTACGCATCGCAGGAGGCTCAAGGACATTCCATTTGTAGTTTAAGGACAGCACTCTGTGCTTTCATACAAGAAACTCCTGCCCGGCAGTGTGCTCTTTTACAATGTGTCTCCCACATGTTGCATTCTGGTTTGGGGCATATTCTAGAAATAATACAGTAACTCATAAAAACAGGAAATGAACTGAAATGTATCAGTAGCACTGAAGATGGCCCCGTCCAAAGCTACTGCAGTGCTTCAAGCTGTACTGCTGCATTGGAATCTGAAGGGGAAGCCAAGTTAAATGTTCATTTTTATCCTCTGCAGAAATGCAAATACATTTTCACACATCAAAAGTTTCTCATTTCAAACATTAAGGGCACTGCCTTTTGAGATGCTTCTCCTGAGAGGGTGAGGAACTGTCCCACTCCTCGTGCAGGACCTCACATTCCATCCTGCACGGAGGTTTTTGAGTTCATCACACAATGCTAATTTAGTGAGCAGAGGAGAGTCCAGAGAAGGTCAATAGGTTGTTTCAATAGCCTGGCATAACATCCCATTGTACATCACCAGCTTCTCCTCCTGCCATGGGCTGGAAGGAGAGCAGGAAGCTCCCAGGTCCCACAGCAGAGGGCTGTCCTGCGCCTGGGACAGAGCACTGCAACCTCCACCTGTAGCAGGAATGATTAACCCCACACATTACACGAAACTTGGACAACATAAAGCTGACTGAAGTATTTAGAAAAGATTACACAAATAGACATACTCCAGTGAATGGAGATGGATGAGATGGAGTCTTCAGGTCTCTTGCTGGTCTACGTTCTCAGGTGGGTTTGGTTGTTCTTTTCAAACAGGCCCATATACCACTCTTCCAGATTTTCAACTGATGGGCAACATTCTGGAGTGGAACATTTTCTTGTTGTTGCTTTGAATAGAATCAGAGCCTTTTGCTGCCCTAATCTGAACAAACAAGTTGGATTCTTCTGCTAAAATAAACCTTTTCTGGTGGTTGGCTCATCAGTCGCTACTGCAAAAACGCTTGCAAAGAGTATGTTGCAACACTTCAAGCATTGAAAATAAGCATACTCCCATGGCAATTCACCAGATGGGCTACAGATTGTAAATCATAGATGTCTAGACTAAAACACAAGAGACAAACATCTGTCTAAAATCAGTTGACTTGAATGGCAAATACTGTTTAATAAATTAGGACTACGTTGGAAACAAAAAAGACCAACCAACTACGCTGAAAACATCTGAAATTAATCCATTAGCACACAAGCCACAACAGAATAGCCTGAAACTGGAGAGACATTCATTTCACAATGATCATTAGCCCAAGATGACATCCTGACATCTGAAGCAGGAGCACAAAAGCATTTCTGTGACCCAGCACCACGGTACCCCACAAGGACTCACGAATCCATCCCCAGAACATCTGGCTGGAGCAGGGTTGTTATTCTCCTCGCTTCACAAGTGATACTGTGGGACAAAGGAACGAAATGCCTGATGCAGGGTCATGCAGGAAGCTTGTGGGAATGTAACTGGACACAAATCCAGAACAGACTTTAGGTCATAAGACAATACTTAAGCCTGAATAAATCTTCAGGCTGTTAAAGACTGGTAGGTTATCACGGAGAAAAGGACTGTATTTTGGGAAAAAATAGGTCTTTCTCATATCTACTGACTTTTTCCCCTTTGCTTTATGACAGAAGTATGCTGCAAGTGTTCTGTGACTGAAATATAACTGTGGATGAACAGAGGGAATGGCACTACCAAGAAAGATGAGACAGAAGAGATACTGTGCAGAGATCTGCAGCCTGCCCTTTGCAGGAGGCTCCAAGAGAAAAAACGGAGACCATAAAGTTGAATTCAGAAATGGGAGAGACTCATCAACTGACTACCATTGATCCATGCAGATGATGGGAGATCTCCATCAGCATCAGGCTGGAATCAAAACACCTCACATATAAAGTGTCAATGCTGCTAGGATTAGCATCCTCCAGCTGTGCCGACAGCTCAGGAGCTGAGCTTCCCACCAGACCCAGGCACTTACCTTTAGGGGAAACAGCCATCATCACATGAGAATTACACGTGATACAACACTGATTGTCTGATATCAACAGAGGTTATTTGTAGAAAGATCAACAACAAGCTGCAAGAACACCACAAGGCTGCGAGTTCAGCTATGGACCTAATTTTGCCTTCGCAGTTATGAGACAACTTCCAACACATGGTAATGATGTAAATGCTTTTTTGGGAGCATGTGTGTAAGTGTATGAGAGTTATTTTTCCGGCACCTTTATGAAGTGCCAATTCACCTGCAGAAAGTTTTCTTCTCTGCACCAAGTTTACTCAAACAATCAGCTTTGAGCCCAACTTCCACTAAAGGCAGCAGTAATTACACAATACCAGTTTTCTGCAGCAGCAAAAGGAAATGCTCCAATTATTCATAATATAATTATTGCATTCCCATGGCAACACCAAAAGGACCGTACGATCAGCAACAGACCCCAAACCTAGCCAACAATGAAGTTACAGCGTGTTCTTTTCTACCTGCCCCAAGCTAGGCAGCAATTAGGTGATGGCTATTCTTTACCTGTCCACCCACAGCAAGAAATATCATCCAGCCAGTGAAAACTACAGCAAACTTTCAATCCCACCCACCTACTGCCAACACCGTGCCAGCAGTCATTGTGACAGGGGCTGATGAGGTTTGTTCATGACATGTTTGGATCCTGGACTTCTGTCAATCACCTAAAATTCTCTTATTTGAAGTGTTCTCATCAAAAACACAGCAATTAATATCCACCTGCCACAAACAAGCACTCTGGGTAGGGAGGAAAGCAGAGTTATCAACATCACCAGTACTCAGGTATATGCTGGGCTATTTTGTGAGGCTGTGGTAAACTGACATCTCCCTGGAGTTGAAGCACATTAGGTCTATGTATAAAACACACACATTTTAATATATATATATATTTTTTTTTCCAGTAAGTAAAGTGAATTTTGAGACCCTTCACATTTTCTGCCCCTCTGCTGGGAGTTTTATTACAGCATCACACTCACACCAGAATAACTTATAACTTGGGGGAAACGAGCAAAGTCAACATTAAGTGTGATGATTGGTGCAGTGCTCAGCAACGTGCTCAGCAAGCCCAGGGGTTTCCCAGATGAGCTTTGCTCACAGCACAGGGAGACCCATCTCCTCCTTCTTTCTCAGTGGCTCTGTAACCCCAAAGCAGCTCCTTAAGAGTTAAAAAATAAAAGACTGCGTCCTAAGTAGAGGAGCCTACACCGGAATATCCTTCATCTGAGTCGAGGAGCGCAGCAAAGCATTTCCTTTTCAAGAGGCAGCTAACAGAGCACAGCACTCCCCTCCCCAGGGAGGGCCAGCTCTATCCGAGCCTCTTCTGACTGATGTTGCTCCATCAGTATCTCCAGTGACCAAAGCTCCATGGAGTCCTCCCCAGCTAGTACTTTCCATTGCCTACCTGTCTCTGCACTGGAAATGTATCCAAATTGAGATTCTTTCCTTTAAAACTTCTGCCTGTTCATTCTTCACCCAGACCAGCAGACAGAGGAGCTTTATCATTTCCTTTCCAACAACCTTTTATGAAAGCCTCCATCCATCCCCCCTTCGCTTTGCCCCTCGGCCTCCCCCTCCACAGACCAAATCAACCCTCTTTTTCATTAGCTCTCATTTACCACCCCCAATTCTCTTTGCAGCTGCTCTCTGAACCCCTTGCAGTCCATGCCAAACGAAAAGGAGGATGCTGTAATCCCACCGCAAAGCCCAGCAGAGCCACCTGAATCCCAGTGAGGCACAAAAATCTGCTTCCATTGACTTGGGTTCCTCCTCCCCTCTACTCCAACAGACTCCTGTAGCTTCCACTACACGGTGGCTGTTGCAGTGAAGGCACTAAGTTGCTTTTTCACTGCCTGCTTCAATTTATAAACATTGAAGGTGATGGGGAAGGCTGTGACTCAACAGGTTACGTCTCAAGGGCCCCACATCCTCCTCTCCTTTTCACTTCACTTCTCAGATTTCTAAGTGAAGCCACTGCAAGGAGCATGTTAGTTGAGCTGTGTTTTAAAACATGTCTCTTGATTAACAACAGCACTACATCCTTCAAAAATTAAACCATTAATTCTTATTTTCCTATGTCGCCAGATAAACAATCCTATTCACATAGCATGACATAGCAGGGAGAATTAAGACTCTTCCTTTCCTGGATGAATTAACTGCTGATGAGAAATAAATATTGCATAATTACCTAAATTCCTCTAATTATCAAAAAACCCCACATCTAATTTAAAATTAAAATGGGATCCAGGGCCATTTCTCCACAGCACACAAGAAGCAGTCTGAATTTTCAAAGGCAATAAAGGGAGTTTCTCACAAGCCATGGCAGCAGAGACATTAATTCCCTACTTAAAGCGTTCCTCGTGCAGTTTGATAGCGATTAAATCCCCCTATCCTCCTGGGAGCAAGCGCTCCGACTGGCCATCGCTCTTCAGGGATTTAGGGTTGAGAGGCATTTAGAGGAACAACAGACGGTTTGGTATAATGTTATTTAAAAAGTTATTAAAAGAGAGTATTAACAAAGTCTTCAAACATATAAGCAGCAAGTTATGGGTACAGTCCCGCTGGAGTAACCCCATTGCTGGGGCCCTTCCCAGGCTAAGGAGGTTCCCAGAGGGATTACAGCGGCTGTGACAACTCTACCCACAGGATATGGAATTAGCAGAACGATAGCAGAGGAGAAGGCTTTCAGCCACCTTGAGATTCGAGGAATGCTCTTGATTTCCCCTTAACAACCTTCAGGTCAAAAACTATCTCCTGAATGAGTCAAATTCCTTGGGACTTCAACTCTCTTGTTGGGATTGGATGTCTCAGATCTCAGTACAGGAAGAGTCCAAATTCAGTATTACAGCACCGCTACTTACAAAGCAAGAGCAGGCAGGGCAAGGGGCAGTTAAGATAATACGTACATCTATTTATTTACTTGTTTATTTTTAAAAAATCTATACCATTCTCAAAGGTAGAAATCCGAGTCATAGCTTCATGAGCTAGCATGGGCAAGCACTGCGTGCGCCCAGACAGAAACAGGGAGCACAGCACCCTCGGCTCTATCTGTTTACAACATAAAACTATCACCTACCTTGTTTAATTTAAATCATTTTTGAGCATTTAAAAAAAAAGAAATGATTCTTCCAAGCATCTTTGTACCTAAGCAATTATCAAACATTGATGTTCTAAGGTAGACACCACCATTTCTGTCCAAAATCTCTCTCAGGTTTGAATGGTATTTCTATGCCCCAAACCCCACAGGCAGATACAACTGTGCAGCTTGTGTGTTGCACCCACAACAACAGTGCTCCTCTGTCAAAAGGAGGAAGAAATCAACAGGAATGTTCTTTCTTCTTGTCTTCTTCACTTCACCTGAGCGAACCCTGGAAGCTCCTCCGGTTTAGATAAACAGGTGACCAGTTACAACCAGCAAAAATGCACCTGAGGGTCAGATCTATACAGTACATACTGTCCCACCACTGCCTTGGAGAGGTCACCCAGCCTCCAGGTCAGCCCTGGGACTCTCGCACCATGGTCACGTTGACACTGCCTTTGGCAGACTCCGCAGCACAAGATGTTCCTCCACCCGAGCCCCTTTCCCATCCCTTCAAGCTGCTCCAAACCAAGCTGCCTGTGAGGTCAAGCAGTGAACAGCATCTTTTTTATTTCTCAACCGTTCCAGCAATCCTGCCGATCAGGCAGCACTGCCAGCAACAGTGGTGGCGATGGTGGGGCAGGAATACCTGGAGCCTGTATTGCTGCACATCCAACAGCCTTTGGCTAACAGCGAGGAAAACAACTCACTGGGTCATACGGGTTTGTGCATCAGCCCTCCCAGCACACAATTTAAAACAGAAATAAATAAATATAGGATATAATGAAAACAATTTGTCCTGGTGACTCAGAATCTCCACGGCTTGAAGAAAGCCCTGCTCCTGTAACACTGCATCATTCTGGCCTCAGATCTATTCCCATGGGTCCCAGGCTCGTGACTCAACCTTTTTCCCTTGTATTTGCTCATGCGGTTACCCACCAAGATACTACTGAAGTTTGCATGCATCACAGGCTCTGGCTAACAGCAAATCAGCAACAGAAATTCTTAGCCCCAGAGAACACGAGGAAAATTAACATTATTTTCTTTGGAGGCCTACAGAAATTACACCTCAGGAACCTTTCTGCTTGCCGACCACACCGCTTCCCACAAGCTGTTCTAACGTTAAGATTGCAACAGTGTCCAGGAACTGTTCTGGAAATATCAGGAAAAAGTCTCCTGGAGAAACACCCCGAAGTCTCAGCAGCTTTATTTGTTTGGGGTGTTGAACAGGTTAACTTCTTTGTGTTAAGCTCCAAGAAGTTTTACTCAACCGCTATCTCCTTTCTAAGGCTGCTGCTTTTATTTCAGACCTAAAAATGGGTTTCTGTCCCAGAAAGATGATGCATTCAGAAAAAAATACTTCATGTCTCAGACATGTCTTTTTTTTAATAAGCTGCTTATCTTTATTTGCAGCATCCCTGAAGACCTAATGCAGTGATTTTTTCCACAAGCAAAGAACCCAAGTTCTGACCATGAGGTCCTCACCTCCTTCCTTCATGTGGAAAAACCCAGCAGCCACTGAAGTTTATTTTACGTTGTGTACTCTCCATATCCATCTCCTGGACTCTGAATTTTATGTCCAGATTATCCCAGCCTTGGAAGGCAAGTTAGCCTTTGATTTGTAGGCAACACCACCATCTGCCATTATTTTTAGCCAGGGAAACTGAACCTCCGACGTTAAGTAATTTATGTCGAACCCCGGAACAGCCCAGCACAACAGAATTACAGTCACCTCATTTATTTACCAGGAGAAAGCTTAGCATCAAGAATTGCATCTGGCATGTAACAGCACTGCAGAACCTCTAAACCCTGTCATACATTACCCTGTAAGCTGTAATACCCCTTTTTACAAGGCAGCACAACAAAGAAGAGGAACTATCGGATACTGCCACATCAACAGCAAGAGAAAGTATCAGGAGAAGAAAGAAGTGGTGGTGATGCTCAGCTCTAACCACTAAATCACTCTCCCTCAATATCTAAGATTCAATCAGACAGATAACAATCCAGAGCCGTGGTGAAAGAAAAAAACAAAGAATTCTCTGAAAAAATGTGGTTTGTCACTGCACATTTCGTCCTGCATCTGAGTTACATTAAATCAGTGCAGTTTTCATTAGGGAAATTATCTTTGCTAAACCCGGTGCTGTGTCAGCGTAATAGAAATACTGCTCCACACCATATGTTTTAAGGTCTTACCTCTCCTTTCTCTCATTTCTGTGTGCCTGTGCATAGATATACACGTGCTTGTGCAGACTTACGTTGGCATATGTGAGAGAAAATAATTTGGAAAAATTCAGAACAGTGAAATTTTAATCCATAAATTGCTGGTCATAAAAGATTTTAACTTATCCCATGTGCTAACACTCAAACCACACCTCAGTGAAATTCTGGAGGATCTGAAACGATGCAGTTAGAAAAACACTGGATACAGAGCAGAATGTTCACTCTTCTAACATCCACTCAGAGGAAAGGACATCACTACACCAAATCAGTGATTCTACGGCAGGTCATAAGTTTTGCAGCAAAGGTTTTCCTCTAGAGAACACAAGTTTGCCTGAATTAAAGTCATTCACAGGAAAACTCTGATGTCACTGATGCTGATGGAACATAGGCAGCCTTTCAAGAGACACTTGCTACCCACTGTGCCACTCTCTCACCAAGAAATTCAAAGACCTGACAAACTAAGGATGCTTTCCGTGACGTACCTCAGGGAACGGACGGGCAACCAGTAAGTCCCACCTGCCTTCTGGAGATTAGCCTGGCTAGCCCCTGGCTACAAGGCCTCTGGGAATGATATGCATTATGTTCTGAAATCTTAACAGGAGAAACCAGCAACTTAGCACAGTGTGTAATACTGATGTCTTTACAGCTGGCACTACCTCCAGACAAGGCAGCAGCCCCAGCCGGAGGCTGCGAGTGATTCTGTACTAGCTGGTGGTACAACGTACGTGGGGATAAGGGAGAAGCTTGCACACCCACATAGCAAATTCAGCCCATTTTTCCTCTAAAGGCCAGGTCCAAATGTGATTCTGGTAGGATGAGGCCATAACTAAACACTTCCTTACACTTTACCCCACTTCAAAATTGGGCTTCTGATTATCAAGATATATAGGATAAAAGATAAGGGATTGCCTGGTAAAAACTGCTACTGCAGCTTAACTTTTCCCACTTTGAGGTAAACAGAAGTTCCTTAATATCAGGCACTTAGGGGTATTTTATACCCCAATATACAAAACCGAATCAATTACCCAGCACTATTAGTAGGCATTTTATAGACCTGTGGATCACATCAGGATATTTTATCAGCATCTTATAGTATAGTAAGATACACAAACCTCAGAGAGCAAATTAACTTCCACATACAATTTATAACATACTGCAAAGAGCCTGTGAACACTGAGACATGGTTAATTTTTCCCTTTAAGTTATCTTCCTATAAATGATTGACGATGCTTTATGTCGATACTGCCTTGAAAATGAGCTGTCACTATAGAAACAGTGACAGCAGTAGAGTCCTTCCTCCCTCTCCTATACACAAAACTAAGAACAAACACATTCCTGTTATTTCTTAGAGTGTGTGCATGCTGTGTAAAGTCCTGAGCACAACTCAGCAAGCCCAAAATTTTTTCATTTAGCTTTAAACCCCATTTTTTTATTTCTCACAGCAGCTTTTCCTCCCATGTAAGCAGCTCCCTAACCTTGGAAATGCAAAACTGCCCATGAAGCATTCTGAAAACAAAAATAGAGGAACAGCACACTTAAAGGAATGATAATCCATGTTTATTTAAGTTAGATATAAATATAGTTAGGGAGTGGGGGGAATGGTTCTTGGGAGAGGAAAGGGAACAAGGGTGAAATTTTACTTGAGCTGCAAAGAGCCTACTAATCACTCCAGCTCCTACTTACCATTACCATTTTCAGTTCAATTCACTAAAATCATATCATACTTATAAACATGTTATCCACACTATTTGACTGAGTATCAGATGTGTAGAGTTAAGTTCATATACAACCCTATACCATCAGATGAGCTCGCACAGGTAGCAGAGCAGTTTGTGCAGACGCTGCTGCCCAGTCAGGCATTACTATGGGAATTTTCCAACACAGAAGCCTGTTTAAAAACTACAACTGAAGGCTTAGATGATGAAAAGAATTATTTTACAGGCACTATTGCAGTCTCTTAGGAAAGACTCATGATGAACTTGTTAGTGACAGCAAAGATTTTCTTCTAAATAAACTGAATGGCAAATTAAAAGTGCACACTTGCAGGTTTGGGTTTTTTCCCCCTAAGATAGTGATAAAGCAACATTTCATTGTGAAAAAATAGTTTAAATTTGAAAATACAATAACAAATGGTAAACCTCCCATCCCTTCTTGTTAACTTCCTTCCCTTTCTGAACCCCTGCATTAAGGCAAAGCTCTCATACGGTCACTGAAGGTTTTTTGACATTGCAGAAGGCTGAAAGGAATATTTCTCTCTCTCTCTCTCTCTCGCATTCAGAAAGCCTGAGCACAAGAGGAGCTATTCAAGCCGTGATGGAGTGCCTTACAGAGACTGCAATATGTTCCCAGTTGGCAAGCAGAGATCTGTTTGGACAGTGAGCCCAGCCATCCCCTCCGCAAACACCAGCATTCCTGCGACTCCGCGGCAAGGAGCACTGCGGGCCCTTGTCAAGGGCTCTTGCAGCCCATCAGGTTAAGGCTCCAGAACAAACACTTCTTTGTGCCCTGCTCACAATTCAATAGGCTTTAGGAAAGAAAAAAAAAAAGCTGTCTCCTTCTACTCAGCCTTCGGTTTGGATCCAAATAGTCAAAAGCTGAAAAACAGGGAGGAAATACCATGGAATTATGTTTAAGGGTATCTTTGGGAGCTTACACTTCTGCACAGTGTTACAAATCTGCCTTCGGGTACTTACTGGGTTCCTAATGCTATGGCTTATTGACTGATTTGCAAGCAACAAATAAAAATCACTGTGTGACAGACTGGAAGGGCCTGGTGTTAACGCAAGTTGGCAGCAGATATTAAAGACTGGAGTATCACCCTCGGCCGAAGCAACAGCAAGGACCAGCGTGCCACAAAACCTGCACAGGTACACAGAACTGCAACCTCTCCTGAAGGCATCTGCTTTGCAAGACAGAGGTATTTATAGAGGCCGAGCAGCATCCTGTCAGTTGCGGTCAGGGGCTCCTGTTCTGGCAGGGTGAAGGCACGAGGTGTGCACCTTGATGTCTGCACTCCCGTCCACTGCACGCATCCCTGTGGGAACAAGCCAGGGTTTCGTCCCAATCCATGGTTACAGCATCAGCTCTCCTGCTGTGGGGACCTGAGAAGTGTCTCCAAAACAAAGAGACTGACACACAGCACCAGGCCTCCGAGCAATCAGTGGAAGTAATTAGCTTCCTCTGCCTGAGGTGTGCTTCATCTTAACTATTGCTATTTTGCACTTGTGGAATTCATTAACACAACCCTATCAGAGACCTGCAACTTCTACATACTTAATCAAACACCTTACTACAAATAGACTTGTCTGGTGGCAGATTCAGTAAGAGAAAGAAAACCAAAACCCTACAGAACCCCAGGAGAAAAGCACTTTCTGAACACAGCAAGTTACACCACAAACTGGCACAGTCCTTACCTCACTTCATTCCTGCCTCATGTCCCACTCTGATGTTCATCCTCAGTGCATTCAGCAGCTGTAGGTGGGTTTGTGGCTTGCCTACTGTTCATTTGAGGGGGGAGAAGTGCTGAGATTAAAACTGGGACAAGTTTTCGACTGTGATGCCAGTTCAGGAACAGCCATCAGGCACAACTGTTTGGTCCTATGGCCAGCATCACATGGTGTCACACCAAATCAATCAAAAGTATCCTCTGAAATCTGAGTTTAGAGATTCATAGACTTTCTCTTCCATTCTACCTGGGCAGCACAAAATCAGACCTCTGCTTCTGCTTCCAGGTCACAACCCACCAACCATGAACAGCAAGTCCACTTGTCGCAGTCTTCAGCCGGAGTACGTTCCGCACATCATCTCAGAGCACTGAGCTCTCAAGAGCACAAATCCCCTGAGCTCAGAAACGGTGAAGGTTTCCCTTGCTGCACAACCCCTTGCCGGGGCTGAGCAAGACACGGGCTCTCCATAACTGTGATGGACGTGTACAGGGAGAAGGGACAAGGATCTGAAGGTCAGAGACTCCACATGGGAAGAGGAAGAGGAGAAGTTGGGATGAAAAGAGTGTTTTGGGGAAACAAAGACCCAGCAGAAGCAGAGAGGACTTGGAAGGCATACACAAAGTTTGCAGGACCTTCTAAAGAATTCCGACACACTGATTCAATAAAGTAGGGTAAATTCCTCCTCTGAGGCTTCAAAAAGGTATCATGCAGGGTAAGGAGGAGCAGGAGGAAAAGGGTGAGTGGGAACCCTGAAACTCGTGTTATTTTTTTTCATTTGCCTCCCTGTTTCCAATGATGCTCACTGACAGCACCATGTCTCTCAGGTACAGCCCTCCACGTCTCAGCAGAGCATCACAAACGTTAGGAGAGCTTGTATGTATGGAAAAAGTCTGTATTTACACTGCAATAATACACCACTCACTGCAAGCCTAAAAATGAAGCCCAACCAAAGGGTACTCTCTAAATGAGGGGGATGGAGTACTCTTTAAACATAAAGTGCAACAAAATTATACCATGGAAACTCTGGGACATTATTCAAACCATCCACATGAATAAAACATCCCACTTTTGCCAAGTTATGTTCAAGCTGACTTCAGCTTTCTGCTTAAACAAACCTCAGGCAATACTGACATCACTTGTAGCAGAGGCAGCATTTTATTTAAGCTTGAAATCTGAGGGTGTTGGGTAGATTACCAAATAAAGAGTTGATTTTTCATCTCAAATGACCTAACTTCAAAGGCTGGACTTAGACTTACTAAACCAATGGAAAACAAACATCTTTAATCTCCACACTGACATTAAACTCGAAGAGAAAATACCTCTGGGAAAAGCCCTTTATCACCACACTGCTATACAGAAATGAGGGAAAGGTGGGGGAAAACTCCAAATAATCTGACGTTAAAAGCCCGCCTCACAGGCAAGGTTACTAAATTCCTCTCTTCCTGCTATCTTTTTCCATCCCCTTTTACTCACCTCTTCTTCAAGCATGAACTTATCCTAAGCAATGAGCTGAGACTAACACGCCTCAACACTGAGTATCTACGGAGAAGCGAGACATTTAGATGCACATGCAAAAACACCTGAACCTTCCGTCTCCTGCAGCTAGGTGCTCCTGCACTTGAACCAAGAAAGAAGGTTTGCACGTGAAAGAAGAGAGATATGGCAGCACTAAGTGATCATTTCTTGGCCCTGGAGATCCCAAGGTACAAGACTTGAAGCCTTATTTCTAACGTAGGATTCAACACTGCCTGTTGTTCCTCATGTTTGAAAGGGTACTAGATGCCTGTCTGAAAAGGACATGCTCAGATCACTTATTCTCTTCCCCATCTCCAAAGCAACAGTTTTCAAAATCTGCTCAGAAACCCAAATCACACGTTTCCCAAAAGAAGGGCAGAGGAGGAAGGCATATCCTTCATCATGGGAATCCTGCCACCCAGTGACCTATGGTCCAGGCACAGGTAGGTAAGCATCCACCACAGAGATGAGACAGGCTCTGGGTTTAAGGGCAGCAGCTGTTTAACAATGAACAATAGGAAAATAGCACCAAAAGCGGAGAAGATACCATGGATTGTTTGAAATGACTAGATGAAGGTTATTCGGGGGAATTCCAATACAGAGCCCAAGACACATGGACATCCTTTATTCAGGCACTAGAAGTAAGCAATTTCCAGAAAAGCTGCTGCAAGCTGCAGAGCTCCGATCTATAAAAGCACACCCTGAGTAACAACATCATCCATCCTTCCTTTTTTAAACAAAATCACCGCCTTTCTTTTGAAAAGGAATATCAAGTTTCCTGCTGAATAAATTGAGGGACCCTCATAATTTTTAGTTGACAAGCAAACCTGTCGCTTTACTTACACAAATCTGTGCAATCAGTCTGATCCAGCAAGATGCTTAACACATGTAGTTCTCAGACTCCAGAAACCTGATCAACACACAGGATGCATGGAGTATCTCTCAGGTATGGAGTTACACACACCGTGTGCAGCTTAAAAATGCCAAGGGATAGAAAAACAGCATCAACTTGGGAAGACCAGGTGCTCCCCACTGCACACAGGCATTGATGCATTCATCCACATTCAGGTTCACCATTCCGGTGCTGTTGAACCACCTACCAGAAGTCACATGCATTTACACCTGCACATGTGCAAAACCAGATCGCCTTCAGAGAGCAGAGCCCAAGGCCATGCTCTTTACAAGCAGCTTCCCACCAGTAACCTAGACCCAAAAGCAAAGCTGTGTCAACATCCCAGGTTTTCCACACACAGGGAAACTCAGACCTCTGCAGAAGGAGTGAACAAAGTCTTGGGGAGTCCTGCAGTCTACAGCTTTGAGATGCAAACCATGGATGAGTTCCCTTTGATTAAAAGAGCAGTGCATTCTCTTGGAAAGCACTGATGTTTGGTGAAACTTTGGAAACTTTCAATTCACCTTCCAGCTGTAGCTGCAATGAGTTCCAGCCTCCACAGGGCAGAAGGATACAGAGAAGCCATCACCAAATGCAACTTGCTTGTCAAAGTGATGCAGAAGGCACTGTGGGAAGGTGCCTCAGCAGTATGCAGCAAGAGCTGCTGCTACATCTTCACACCTTAATTTAATCTGCATGCTTGCAGGCAATTCTGGGTAGAGGTCTGAATTTGACTTGCCAAATTAAGAGTTTGAGAACACAAACCACACAATGCTGGTAGGTGGAAAGCACGTAGAGTGTTATTGAATGGAATCTTTGAATATTTATGGACAGTAGATCAGCTTTAACTGGAATGGAAACCCAACCCCACCCCAACCCCTTCCTTCAAAACATCGAGCTGGGAATTTCTGATGCATACCTTCAGAAAGGTCTTCAAGCAAATACAGCCCAGGGTTTAGCTACAAACTCTGCCTTTGCCCAGGAATATGAAAGAGCTTTTGTAACTAAAGGAAAATCTGTTACTACAGAGAATCTTGAGGACACGGAGCAGAGGGAGCCAGACCCTTGTCAGAAGTACACAGCAGCTTGATGGGAGGCAACAGACTAACTGGGACATGAGAAATTACAATCAGATATAATAAGGAATTCCCTCCTACCCCTTTTTAACTTCTCTTTTCATTACAATACACCGTAAGGGTGATCATATGCTAGAACAGGCTGCCCAAAGAGGTTGTGAAATCTCCATCCTAAGAGATGTTCAAGACTCAGCTGGAGAAGTCCCTGAGCAGAAATCCACCTAACAGAAGTGTTTCTATGATTTCTCCCAGCATTAACAAGCACTGAGTTTCAGTGCTGCGAAGCGCTATCTATAAAAGTTTCCTAAAATATAAAATTTAAAAAACAAAGACATCCAAACAGTATGAAATGTATCATAATAACAAAGAAAGATTAACTAATAGAAAGTTTACCTAACATGGGGGTCCTACTGCTGCCTGCTGAGTGAGTTACAGTCTGGTAAGTACTGCACTTGACAGCAGCCCATGTCTCACAAATCCACAGAGCATGACAGGAATGTGAAGCACACCAGGTAGAAAACACCTGGGGTGTTTAACACACAAAATGTGTTTCAACACTTAGTAATACCGTGTGGGTTAGTTAGACCCAGAAAAGACAGAGAGAAAAGCACGAGAGTACGAAGCAAAACCTCCCAAGAAATTGAGACGTTTCATTTTTGGAAGCTGAATCCTGCCACCTATTAGTTTCCCCCTGATGGAGGCAACACCAAGGGTTCAAGCAGCTTCTCTCTTGAAAGTGTTGCTTTTAAATACTCCATCTCATTAACAAGAGCTCCTAACCCTGGCGGGTCGCTGTCGATACGATCTAACACCACACAATTATTTCATGAAGTCCATTGGATAAAAATTGCCCGGCCTGCATTCATCTTTGAACAGGGAAATTGTTTTTGCTTTATTAAATTTTAAGACTGCCATTAAGAAAGCCTATTAAGACAGATCTTTTTAAGCTCTCAACAGTATAGCTGGATACTTTGTACTGCTGCTACTCATGATCAGCATTAAAATTACTATAATCAGATAATTTCAGGGCTTTAGGGAACCATGCTCTACCATCTGGGGGCTGACCATGCTGGAGTAAATCAGTCGCAGCTCCATTGATGATGAAGGAATTAGTATTATAAATTAACGACTCTAATCTTACAGGCCATATTTTGCTATGCACCAATTGGAAAATACACCAGATGTCTTTATTTTCAGTAACAAACAGGGGCCAAATGACGAACAAGCTCTTCGCCACCGGCAGCCGATAACCAGAACCAGCTTGCAGGCAGCACCCGCGCAACAGAAGCAGGACCAGCTGCCTGTAGTTGCTGGCAGCCCTCACAAGGAGCCCTGCCCGCGCAGGAAGGACCTTCTGCTCCATCTACTCTTTTCACTGGGAACACTCAGGATCCAACTAGAATCACAGACTGGTCTGGGTTGGAAGGGACCCCAAGGATCAGAGAGTTCCAAACCCTCTGCCACAGACAGGGCCACCAACCTCCAGGCCTGGATGTAGACCAGGTTGCCCAGGGCCCCATCCAACCTGGCCTGGAACACCTCCAGGGATGGGGCATCCACCACCTATCTGGGCAGCCTGTTCCAGCCCCTCACCACTCTCTCTGTAAAGGACTTCCCCCTAACATCTAATCTAAACCTTCCTTCCTTTAGCTTTAATTCACTACCCCTTGTTCTGCCATTACCTACCCTTTTAAAAAGCTGATTCCCCTCCTGTTTCTCTGCTCCCTTCAGGGACTGGAAGGCTGCAATGAGGTCCCCCCGCAGCCTTCTCTTCTCCAGGCTGAACAAGCCCAGCTCCCCTCAGCCTCTCTTTGTAGGGGAGGTGCTGCAGCCTTCTAATCATCTTTGTGGCCTCCTCTGAACCATCTCCAACAGTTCTACATCTTTCTTGTATTGGTGCCCCCAGATCTCGACGCAGGACTCCAGATGGGGCCTCACGAGGGCAGAGTAGAGAGGGACAATCACCTCCCTGTCCCTGCTGGCCATCCCTCTTCTGATGGATCCCAGGATAGCACTGGCATTCCAAGCTGCAAAAGCACACTGCTGGCTCATGTTAAGTTTCTCATCTACCATGACACCCAGGTCCTTCCTAGGAGGGCTACTGTTACCATCGTTCAATCACCGCTGGGTATAAAGAAGTACCTTCCTATACATTTGGGAGTGTTTCTAACTCAGGTAATGCAAGTTTATCCCTGTGGAATAACATGTTCATTACCCTCAACTTAATTTTCTCCAAATTTGCTTCCACGATAACTCTGCGAAGACTATAACTCTATAAGAAGGGATGCTCTAGGTGATACCAGGCTTTAAAAATAAATAAATAGTCAAATTCCAAATTTGGGAAGTGTGCTGACTGGACTGAGGCATCTTCTACTCCAAAGAAAACGCTACAGTCCCAGTGGTGTAAGGTACTGCACACACACAGAGGTTAAACCAGAGGAGTGGCATGCATATGCTTCGCTGGAGTATTGTGAATGTTAAATAGGTCAGTGGTTACTAAATAAACAAAGCCTTCAGCCTTCCAGCCACACCGACACACCAACCCCTTTCCCAAGTGTCAGGACACAAGCGCAGCTCAGAAACAACTCTGGAAATCCATCTTTGATCAGCAGTTGCTCTCTGAGTTCAAGATCACCCTGGATTGGGTCTAGGGCAGTAACTTGTTGTGTGTTACGCTCCATCAGACTGCTATTTTGTAAGGCAATACTGTTTCTTTTAACCATGCATCATAAAAACACATGAAGTTGCCAATGACTGTCTATACCTGGTTAGCGCTGCCCACTGCATCCCTATTCCAGCTAGGAGATCCACCTAAACGATACGGATACTCCGCACAGCGAGAGCACTTCATGCATGTGAAAAACATTCCAGGTTCTTATGAAACACTTCACAGTGTTTCCTGCTTTTTACCAAGAAACTCCAGAGAATGACTGGCAATCCTCTTGCACATGCAGCAGCAGGCACAGCTCCAAAGCAAACTGGCAACGCGTGATACAAGGAGAGAGGCAAATCACAGGAGCTGTAGAAGCTGTTGGATGCTGGGCTCATCCCTAGGATAAAGCTGCCTGTGACTGGCAAAACAGAAGGGCTGAAGATCTGGGGGGGGGGAGTTCCTACAGCAGGGCTGCAGGTTGCCTCCCAGCCTGCCACCAGCCCCTGGGAACAGTGTTTTCAGTAAAAAAATATAACCGGTGAAAATAAACCACCGAAGGAGTTACCCCAGAAAGTAGTTATTAGAATGGATGATACTTTTCCTCCCAATAAAAATCAATGAACAGCTGAACTTACGGTGCTTCCCTCCTTTATGGTTCCTACAAGTGGCACAAAAGAACACATGAAATGTATTTTCATCTAAGAAAATTACCTCAAGCTTAATTATTCCCATAAATTCCATTTTCATTAAATTGCTGTTACTTTGTAAAAATCAGAATAAGTAGGCAAGGACTTTATCAAGGCACTACCATTTAACTTCTACATGTAGAGAGAAAATTATCTACACGTTTTTAAAAATATCTAAAGGCTTTTCCTCTGGTATTTAAAATTTAATCTTGTTTATTAATTGTTGCCTTCTGAATAAGCAAAGCTTTTAATTGTGTGAAAGCTATTAACAGTGACAGTTGTGCATTAAACAAATTAAATATTCAGCAGGCTCATTCCAATGCCCTTCTTTGACTGCAAAACGTTTACCAAGTACCTTGTCTCTTTTGTAAATAAAAGGGTATTTCTGCATTTATTTAAAAAGCCAGCTAATTTCAGTACAGATTTTATGCAAATATTTATGACAGTTATGTAAATATCCAGGGAATTTTTGCTGTTACAGGAAATCATGGAAGCAGGAGTGCTCAGTTCCTAGGAACTGTCCCCATTCCATGTTTAGAATTCCTTGGATGCTCAAGCACCATCATTTCAGCATGGGGGCAAGAGCGGCTAATGCCCCAAGGAGGGTTATCTAATGCCTCCCCCAAGAATATGGGTATGTGGCTGCTTTCTAGATAAAATGTTATGAAATAAGAATGGTGTGAAAGGCTTTGAAATCAACAGAGTTCATTTCACAGCAAAATAAGGGAGAGCATGAAGAGGAAAGGTCTCTTCTGTTAACAAAAAGCTCGAGTGTGCATTAACACTAACATTTGATATTTAATCGTGGGGAAAGGCTGCATGTGTTTTGTTTTTCCCTGCACCCAGTGACCCATCTGGAAAGAGAAATGAGCAGCAATCTTTCTGCCATTAGTGCTCTTGCGATGGCAGAGGATTCTCTCTGACCACCCACTGGCTGCACCAATTTCACCTCTTTTCTGGAATAAAGGTGGCTCAGTCACTACAGAACTGGTCCCAAGCATCTTTTCCCCTTAAGTTATTCGGTCATACCTTCGGGAAGTGAAACACTTGAGGTCAGCTCCGTGCCAGGATGGACCGAGAGTTCCCATCAGCTCAGACCCACAATACACAAACAAGTCCTCTCTCGCCCCTTGAGGTTAATGCCCAAATATCACACGTCAGTCAACACTAGGTAAAAAACACTTCCACTCCAAATTATATTCAGAAGGTCTGTGAGACACAGAAAAAATTATAATAGAGAAATCCAGGGTGCTCTGGGCACGAGCGAAGCTCTCACACTGCTACAATTCTTCAGTATGGTGGAGAACCAGAAACCACATTGTCTCTCTGGTTCAGGGTAGGGATGCTAATTTTCATCTTTTGCAGCACAGTTCAGCTGCCCAAAGATGAGTCTGTGGACCTACAGACAACTAGCACAGCCCACAGCCCCAGCTGAAGCTCTTAGTGGTGATAATCTCACGCCAGCGATGCACCAGCCAAGCTGGTCCTGGTTTGCATTTGGCATGCAAGTGACATTTGGTGATCTAGTAAAGGGAAAAAAAATTATGCATAAACACATGCAAGCTGTTCTACGGCACAATGCACCGTATTTCACACGTTCTTAGAGGAAGGGGTGTTAAATGCAAGAGAAATGTCTAAAGTCCTTACAGTTCAATAGGTCTTCAAGGTCTCTTTTGAACTAGCCTGGTATAAGATATTCACAATGTTCTACATACATACCGTGTGTACACACATACGCACTCTGTGTACTGTAATTGTACTCCTATTTCATGCTCTGTGCAGAGTGAGCAAGTTAAAAGCACCGTCCCAAAATCAAAAGCACATGGTAAATAAATGCTACAGAAACAACACTACACGCAGAATGACAAAGACATCACCAACTCTTGGGGCTTTCCCAAGTTCTCAGAAGGTGTTTCTGGGTTACCACAGTAGCAGCTGAATTCGGAACTTCAACCTGACTTGTCCTGCAGTATCTAATAATCAGCTTGAGTTTCAGGTAACATGAGCCAGCCGGCTGAGATACCTGCGCCCTGCGACATCCCAGTAATGTCCCCATTGAGACAGGGGCACATCATTCTGTTTGGCTTCTGGGGGGCTCACAAGAGGTGAGCTGCCAGACCAATTTCAAGCAGCCTGCAACATCTCTCCTCTACCCGGCACCACACAGACATGCAAATGGGTACGTTAGCATGCAGACGGGATGTGCATACTATTTTTGGAGGCATCCTAGCTAGACATAAATAAGTTTCTAAGAATTTTATAAACAGTCTCCCCAGCAATCACGTAGATGAAAAGAAGATGTCCTTAATTCCCACTGCTCACCCAAAGAGACTGGAAAGTGAGGACAAAGTTCTACACAGTGCTGTCACAGAACTCTAAGAACATCTGAAGATTAAAAAAAATTAACTGCATTAATACACAAAGGAAGTAGGGAAGAGACCACTAAAATAATTAATAATAATAATTAAAAAAATGGGAATAGTATTACAAGTTTTAAAGGCAGAATATTAGTACTGATTCTTCAAAAGTACTGATTCTTCAAAGAGGTTGCACATCAATCTAGTAACTTCTCATTCAACATTACAAGAGACAGAAGTGTTTAATACACAAACATTTACAAGTTTGTAAATCTTGCTTCCAAAAATATAATATACTGAAAACTTGCATTTCCCCCTTCACCAGGAGGGCAAAACCCCACAGGCATCAAAACCACCTGCCACAACTCTTGGCAAACAAGTGATGTTTTTAAGATACAATGATTAATGAGGGTCTATGACATCAAAATCCTCGTTAGCCTAATATAGTTATGCTAATATATGCATATATATGCAAATTATACACATAAAGCTGTAGAACGTATAGACACCCCTCTCACTTGCCTAAGACATATGAAGCATCCTATTACCAAGTGCCCTAACAGCCCACTCATCTTCTGCACTATCAGCTGATAATGGCAATGGAACTTGCACCCCAAAAGCTCTTGCAGGTCTCTCACATCGAAGGATTTAGTCTATTAAAAAGAGGTTTTATGTACTGCCTTGAACATATATAAGTGATCTTGGAACATGCTCAACCACCCCACGTGCTGCTATATTCTTTCTTTTCCACTTTCAACCACCCAATACAATAAACCTTGAATCTAGTGAAGGATAAACTGAAGAGGTTTGCCAATGAATTCACTCTCTAGTCTGCTGGTCTAATGGTTTAGATCCATGTCTGACAAAGTACTTGTTGGCACAGAGCTAAGAATTTATTATTATGGTTTTTAGGTTATTACAAGCTTCCTGTCCTGAAGAGAAATCAGAGGTGTAAATAAATCCACAAATGTCAAGTGAATGACTGGCATTCTGAAGATGGGCACGCCAACATACACTTTCTCTTCAACGCAAACCACAATCCTTGATTTTTAATATGTGGGAATCTATAAACAGGCATTTCAAGTGTCTGCTTTGTATTCTGCACTCATTACCCAGATCATGATTCACTACCAGTACACAGTCTCAAGAAGATATGAAGGAGCTGTAGGAACCAACCTCACTAACCATTTTGAAAAAAAAAAAATAATTTCAGAGATGTGTTTAAGGAATCTGACTTGGTTAACACCAAGTAACACAAGTAATGATGCAAAAAGTTAAATGCTGCAGTCCAGTTTCCTTCATTTTTAGTTGTTTTGTCATTAAATAATTTCATTACTACATTATGCTCCAGTGAGGAACCTGTTACTACTTAAATTCTTACATTATACTTAAAAAGGAAATGCATATAAAATTTGGCAGAATGACAAAATAAAATCTGAAGATTCTGGTTCTTATCTGTATCTATTGAAAACAACAATTTTTATTTTTGTTTTTAAGATTTTGTTCTAAAAACCATTATTCTAAACCAGTTAAAGTGTCAAAGCTAAACAATCTCATTAGGAAGGCTGAAACAAAACATAAGCAGGAGGAAAAATCTCTCTGAAATGTTGAGAAGGCACTTCCACCAAACAGCTACGCTTTCAAAGAAAAATAAAGTCTTCAAATTATCCACGAGCATCTTTGGGAGCAAGTTAACAGTAAGACAACCGCAGCTCTGCATTTATTTGCATCAGCTAGATGCCAGAGAAGTGTTGGAGCATCGCAGATGCTGCTTTCCAGCCTCCCGCACTCTCCCAGTAAAACTCTCTATACGCTGAAGATGTTGACAAGGCTGACAGGGAGGGGAGCGAGGGTAGGGTATTGCCTACAGCATGGACTTTCCATGACAGCTGGGCCAGGTTCCTCATAGTCCTTCTTGAGGAAATGGCTCTCTACACCAAAACGTGAAAGGCCACCCACACACATTCCCTATTTTCTTCTGCTAACCTGAACATGAATGGTTTGTTTGATACCATCTCATTGTGAAACAACATACTTTTGTCTCCCCAGTCATGTTTATGAAGCCTAGGTTCATTTAACAAATCTGAAGGACACGTTTTTACTATGTTACTGAAGCAATGCACCACATCATCCTGGCAACTGGAACACTAAAAAAGAATTAACATTATAAAACCTGCAAGCAGGGATAACCAGAAAAGTATTTTCACATAATTTTACTTCCAAGTACCAAATCACAGGGTTTTTTTATTAACAAGTATTTGCACTATAAAAAACTTTTATTAATATCTGCTGAAAAAGTTCCAGGTGAGGGAAAAACGACCATGCTGAAAGGCAGTTTCTTTCACCATCCCTTCCCACAAGGCTTTGGGCATTCCTGTGCCAACTGTGTGTCTGACTAACGATAGCTATCTCGGCTGCAGTGATGAAAGTGAGCATCGCATTTGAGAGCCTTGCCTGGGTATTGTCCTATTGATCTCATCGGAGTCACTGAAGTCGTTACCCAGGGAGCTCCCCAGCATCCCACCGGCACTTTCCCATGCGCCCTTTGTAGGTTGCAACATGATTCCAGCCCTCAGGAGCCTGAAACTGCCACCTCTGTAACCAGAACACACATGTTTCAGCGAGAGCTGGGCTACCAAAACATCCACGTTACAAAGCTCTTAGCTTTTCCTCTGTTTTTCACTCTCAAGATTCTATAAGCTGCAAAGAGGATTTTTTTTTTTCCAGCTCACATGCCAGCAGAGCCCCCTCTCACTGTGAAACATAACCATCCTTTACACCTTACTCCATCGGTTAAATACGATGCAGTTATGGCTGCACCTTTACCCCTCAGGAAGATGAAGCGCTGCTTTCTGAAGCAGGCAGCTGCATGACATGCACACCCTCTTCCCGACAGCTCGCACAGGCAGCCCTCTCAGCTGAGCTAAGGAGGAGCATCTGGACTAGCTTCACACAAACCCTGTCTTTGCTAAGACTTCAATCCAGTTCCACCCCACCAAATTCTCAGTTGCTGAGGTGCCCGTGGACACACTCATCCATAACTCCCCTTGTCCAATCCAGCCTTTGGGAGGCCCCTGTCATTACAGACAGAACCACGGTGACTGAATGTCCACCTTGCCCACCTCAACTCAGTGCCTGAAGGTCCGTGAAACGCTAAAAGGCTTATCCAGACTAACAAATAAAGCCAGCACAGAACTGTGTTTTGTTTTAGGCTTCCTGGAGCCCACAGGATTCTTCAGATTCTTTGGATTTCTTACCTTCTGTGCTCTTCATTTCTTCCCCACAAATAAAACTTCCCAGTGAAACGGTTACTGACAAACACCAGTAGGCTAATACAAAAACAGTGTTTGAAAGTTACTCGCTTCACTGCATTTTTTCTGAGGCACAGAGACCAAATATCTGAGAAATCTCTCTGAAAAACAACAATCTGAAAACCCAAGCGTGTCTCAGCATGTTAGTCAGCTGAGAAAAACATTACTGTGGGGATGCTGGAAATCAAATTATCACATCTGTGCTTTGAAGTGGAGAGAAGCATCCTTCCGTCTTCTAAAAAAGAAACCGTGATCACATTCTCCTCTTCACAATACCTCGGCGTTTCAACAAAGAGGACTCTTTGTTATTTTTAACAAATAACAGAAATAAATCAAAGCTCTATTTCTGAAGTGTCCAAAGACACGCGCCACCCCCGGCCCCCCACCGTCCCTGCCGCTCTCCCTCCTCCTTCCCTCTCGCTTCAAAGGCCAATGACCTTCCTAAGCCAGAACTCCTCCCGACTCTATTTAATATATTATACTGGCCTCTATTATACACTAATTGTAAACGAGTTATTGTAACCACTGGTGTGTCTAGGGAGACCTTAAACATGGGCTAACAACTTGATTTACGTAGGTGAGGAAAGAAGGAAACGGACTCTCACTGTCCAGAGCCTCACAGGGTTTTGCTCCAAGATCAATTTTCCCACATGGAGGTGGGGGGGGGGGGGAGGCAAAAAAATGAGGAAAGGCAAAAGCAATGGGGGGGTAGGGGGCAACGGACCAACGAAGGAAGGAGCAGGGGCAAAGAAAGGAGAGTTTAAACGTGCTCGGGATGTGTTGGGAAGCTAAGAAACATTTGCATCCACAAAACATTATCATTAAGTAATAAGAAAGCAGAAACACTTCCTTCCAAATCGTTCAGATTTTCCAGCTGAGGGATCTCAGTTAGTCACAGCATAACTATTCCATCATATGGTTAAACAAACGCGTCCATCCTGGCAGGCTGTATGGCAACGCTGCACCTTGGAGCATGACATGACGCACAGATGCCGGCGATCTGGGGAGGGGGTGGCAGCGTGCTGCACACATCTGTTATTGTGGGAAAAGCCTGTTGTTGGTGTTTTGTCAAATTGCTCTATTAGTAACGAATACAGCTGTTCCACACAGGATAATCTGTGTTGCAACACTTCGCGAAGTGACTCGGTGCAGAACTATGCCCTGCTGTTCATGCTCTGCTGTAGTTCTGATTATCAAGGGAGATGCCACTGTGCTTTAAAAGGGAAAATTAATAAATAAAAACACTCAGAAGTGTCAAATGCAGCTGTTTCTGCTTCAAGGAACATCCAGAGAAATTGTTTCTCCCTGCCATGTATGTATTTTTTCACTGTAAATCAAAATGTGTGCTGGCCCTAAGGCAACTGCCCACTGGCAAAACACAAAGACATGCTAAGCCTTTATTCAGCCTAAGCCAAGAGCAAGGCCAGTGCTGGCCGAGGGCTTAGCATCAAGACATGTGAGGCTCAGGAGTTATCGCCGCCACAGGCTTCAGCTGAAGTCCTAGGCAAGGGAAAATATAACCACCATCCTCCTCCCTCCCCCTGATAAATCCTTCATAGAATCAGACTGGTCTAGGTTGGAAGGGACCCCAAGGATCAGAGAGTTCCAACCGCCCTGCCACAGGCAGGGCCACCAACCTCCAGGCCTGGAGCTACACAAGATCCTTCCACAGCAGTAAGTGTTTAGTGACACTCACATACTCCAACTCCAGTCACCAGAACATCTCTTAAGAGGTTTTGCTTACTACCCTCGTCCCACACGAGAGTGATGTTATGCTGAGTACGTTCCCTCTTAGGAAGGCACTGCAAACACAACACACTAAGCCCACTGAGATGGTAACTACACGGTAACATCTCAAACCAGGCTGCAGGTGCACTGCTGCTCCCCCCGAACACCCGACCTGCAGCCCAAACGTGGAATTTGCGTCCGTTTTCCCCACAGAGCTCAGCTTTCAGACTTTGTAAAGCTACAGAAAAACCCGAGGACAGAGACCCTTTGTACACAAGGCCAGGTGGAGAGCTGGGTCCCGCTGCTGGCAGACACCTCGGAGGAGCCTCTCTTTGTCTACAGGTAACAAAACCCTGCACTTCCAGCAGACACAGTACAACAGCTGATGAGATAGGAAAGCATGTGTGCCAGCGAAACCAAGCTGACGGCCATGTTTTGTACTGAAAGAACCACCCATTTCAAGATGACACTTACAGGCCAACAAGATGACTTCCAGTTTTCAAGCTGCAGCAGAAACACAAAAGGAGAAATGGGAAAATGGCTGATTGGAACAGAAAATTAACTCAGAAACACACAAAACTTCTGTTTGGATGTGTATTTTTGAGGGTCTCTCGTTTAAGGTAAAGACATCTGATGGACAAATTTTTCAGTTGTCTGTGGAGACAGGACAAGGGGTGATGGCCTCAAGTTGGAGCACAGGAAGTTCCGCACCAGTATGTGGAAGAACTTCACGGTGAGGGTGACAGAGCCCTGGGACAGGCTGCTCAGGGGGGTGTGGAGTCTCCATCTCTGAACATAATCAAGACCTGCCTGGACCCTGACCTGTGCGACCTGTCCTAGGGACCCTGCTTTGGCAGGGGGTTGGACCTGACAATCTCTGGAGGTCTCATCCAACCCCTACAATTCTGTGATTCTGTTAAATTTCCACCTTCACAAATGCAGACAAAGCCCTTGGACAAAAATTCATACATGCACAGACAGTATGTGTGTCTATACCTAAGCACCAGGTTACTTCCTTCTCTGCCTCACATAAAGACCACAACACAAGGTTGGCATCCTCATCTGCCATCAGGCTGTGAAGCCAGGCATCACCCAGCACAAGGGTGGGTGGGCGCAGGATGCCCATCGCAGCATCCCTTGTTTACTCCAGTCAGGGGGGCTGCAAGCACAGCCCAAGATCCTCAGAGCCACGAAGGAGCTCCAGGCAGGAGAAGGTGCTCACAGGACCAGGCACTGCTCTGCTGAAGACTGTGGTGGATGGGTGCTGTTCTGTGAGCTTTAAAAAAATGGAGCACAAACAGGGGCACAAACGTTATCTGTATCGCAATGCAAGTGGCCAGGCAGGTTACTTCAAGGTAAGAAAGGCTTGGCAAAGAGAGCACACAGAACATCAGGCTGAGCCATTAACATTCTAATAGACTAATGATCTACCAATGAGAGATAATTCCAGTCAGCCTGCATACAATAAATCCATGTCCTTCCTAAGATGAATCCACTAGTGAAAAATTTCTCACAGTTTTTTTAGCCATGGCAACACAGGTAACACTAAGTAAGTGTATTGAAAAGAACATGCAAGGAAAGAATAATCTTATTTTAGCAATTTAAGCACATGGATTCCCTATGTGAATGCATAGCAGTTTAGGACACCTACTTATTTCCACTCGGAAAACAAAAGCATAGCTACAGACAGACATCTTTAGCTCCTTTAGCCATTTAAGACACCAGGTTCTATCAAGGTCCCTGCAGTACTAAAGGCACAGCATGAATGAATATTCCCTAAGATACACTGCACACATCAGCTCATTTTCTACAAGTTATTTGGCTACAGGCATTTTGCTTCTAATGAACCCAGCATTAACAGGGTTAAGAGATAAGGATACTCACAGGTTACTTGGACAAGAGCTACAATTATCTCCCCCAGAGAGAGATAATTCTCCAAAGGAAAAAGTTTTCAAGATTAAATTACAGTCCCTAAAGATGCTCACTGATGATCAAGAAGCAGATTTCAAGTATTAATTCTTGAGCTTAGGAGAATCAAACCCCTGAAGAGCGTTTGGCAGAATTGGATGAGATTTCTTTGAAACTCAAGCAGGCTGAGTGGCAATGAACCCTACAGGAAAGCTGTATGGATGATCTATCTGCTGCCACCAGATTCTGCACCAACACCACATTTTGGAGAACAACTGAAGAGTTACGCTGTATCTCAATAAAGCAGCGATTCCGGAAGATGACGTCAAGTACCATTTCACTTCGGTGAAAATGGGCTATTTCCAGCGTTTCTGGAGGCCGTCCAGAAACAACCATGTCTTTAGGAAAAGTAGTACATGGTCAGTTGTGTTTGCCTGCAACTCCACCCATGGGTGTAGATAGCCACCTTAGAAAAAAAACACCCAAGAAAATTCCCCCCTCTCCACAAAAAATGCCCACAGGACTCAATATTATCACACCCCAGGAACAGTAAAAATTCTAAATTATTTGACTTGATCAGAAGAATTTCTGTTTGCTGGAACTTCAGCCACAGCATGGTGAAGAGCTCAGAAGTTAAAAACACGAAACGCTGAGGTAGAAGTTCTCCAGAACTCATCTGGCTACTCCTGGTTACAGCTGCCAGCCAAGGCAGCAGGCTGGGGACTTGCAGTGTGGAAAGATACTGCAGGTACAAAAGTCACTGAAGCAACAAAACACACACACAGATCAAGTTGTAAGCAAGTCAGGAAGACCAAGAGCAGGGCAAACTAATGTTTGTTCTTTGGAATTTGAAGCAAGATGTGCCAAGCTCCCCCCAAGTTCAAATGAGCTGTTACTCTCCTGGTATTTGGACAGGAGAACAAGGCAAACAATAGAAAGACCAGCCACCGCTTGTGAACTGAAGAAGTCTATCGCTCTGAAATCAGATGTATTTTTTCCTCCATGCAGCGTCCCTTGGAAGAAGAGCTCCTGAGTTGGGGCTGGCGAGCAGCCTGTGTGCCCCTTTACAATTTACTGGCCCATGACAAGTCTCTTCAATTGCCCTTGCCAGTGGTTCTCCCTGGACAAAGAGACAGCTGACTGCCCAGCACCTCCTTTGCTCCAGTCCCCCTCGGGCAGCCGATGCTTCTTCTCTCTGGGCAGTCCCACAAGTGTTCAGCGGTGGAAAGAAGCCTGAGGGGACCACAAGTATAATGGATGGATTCCTTATGGGCTGAGTTTCAAAAGCCCCAAGGAAGAGCGTATGCAGAAGAAATAATAAAAAGGATCTCACGGACAGGAGGGTCCCAGGCTGCTTGTCTGGGTGCCCACGTGCCGATGCCCGGCTGCTGGATGAAGCCTGTAGCACACCCATGCAACAAGCAGCATGAGCATGATTCAACAAGTGACTTCCTTGCACTCCAGCTGCACTCGTGCAGCTCATGTTTCTGATTCACCTTGTTCTCCTACCAGGGTGTGTAATTACTGACCAGGTAAATAGGTTTGTGAGCTAGTGACACTGAAGTGCCAGTCTCGCTCTCCTTCTTTACTCTTTCATACTTCTTCCTCCTCTCTTCAGTCTCAACTCCACAGTTGAGGAACAAAGTGGCAGAAAAATTATTCACTTCAAAAAAATAAAAACAATATTTTTAATAGCATCAGTTTTTTACCTTCCTGACCACACTACCAGGACAGGCAAATATGAGCATCAACCAAAGGAAACTGGGAGATGATGCAAAGGGTGGAGAGCGCATCATGTGGTCACATCTTTCAGAAGCAGCTATCCATCAGGTCAGGTCATTCCTATCAAGTCACAACTTTCCCAAAGTCCAAAAACACTGCTGCTTTTAGCAGTAAAAGCTTGTTCTCTTCCACTCATACAAAAAGCATGGAGAAGCACTTTAGAGCAGCAGAAAACGGCAGTCATCAAAGTGAGCTGAAGGTTGGATGAGTAGCACCACATCCACACCCTCAGCCAGGCAGAAGCATTGTCTTTTGTCACACCATTAAAAGACAGGTTTGAGCACAGGTTAAAGATCTTGGAAGACGTAGTAATTTGCTAGTAAAATACAAAAAGGAGAAAGACAGAAGCAGAAAGGGTTTTGTGTACCTTTTGTACAATGAAACAGTGTTGGTGGATGCCAGGAAAACAAATAAGGAATAAAATACAGCTGTCACTTATCTCTGTGCAGAAATCCAGCAGTGACACAATTAAAACCATCAAGCACAATCTCCTACAACAGTCTCTTACCTTTGGAGCAAGATATTTTGGCCAACAAAAGGCTGAAGCAACTAGATGCTACAAATAGTAAAGTAGCATTTTCCCAAAAATAGTAAAAAAAAAAAAAAAAATCACCACAGAAACTCCACTTACGTGCTTGGAAACTCCTTCTGAAGGGGGAAAACCTTCACCACCAGCTCTTCAGAGATTTGAGGGGCACCTGGCCTCACAGACGGTGGGCATGGGCTCACGGCCATTCATTGGGAAGAAGCATTAGCTGTCTCTGGAGGGAGTCACCATGTCAGCCCCACATGCAGCAACTCCATCCGTGCACAAAGAGCCACTAACTGAGGGGAGGGTAGAAAAACACCTAGGGAGAACAAGCCCCACTAGAAACCCCTGAAAACCTGAGCAGTTCTGATGACAGCAGCATGGACGAGTCCACAACTTGAGATCCACATTCCTTATCAGCAGCAGTGCACGCTGTCAGCTTTTACAGGCTATCTGGTTTGAAAGGCAATTTTTCAGTCTCTAACTACTGCTCTGACAGCCCTCATTACATTTTTAATTATAAAAAGTTGCATTTGAAATTATCAAGACACTTGCACAAACTGCATCTACCAACTCACTAAACCCAGGCTGATAAGACGAACCACTCCATCTGCCCAGCACATTTATCTTAAAGCAAATAAAGCAAGGAAAATAATGCTCCCAACTGGATCCCCAAAATGATCCTTGCAATATACCTCCAGAACAGATCAAACAGCGGCTTAAAAAAACTACAAGCAGAGGAGACACAGTAGTATTGAAGGAATATTGCAACTGCACAGCTTGGGGTTAGAAAATAGCAGTAGTTCTATTTCCAGCAGAGCAGCTGGCTCGAATAGCTGCCTAATTCACTTAACCCATTTTGTGCATAAGCTTTTTTTGGCTATATATAGAGTGGAAATTGCCATACGAATGAGCAGCAGTTGGTAAATGCCAGATATTGGATTGCAAACCTCAATTCTCAACTGCTCTCCTTCTTGTGTGGATGATGTAATACAGCGGAGAGCACCCAAATGTGATGCTCGGGTATCTGGGATAGACTGAATTCCAGGTTTAGGGCCAACTCAGGTAATCTGTTACACTTGTCAACAAAGCAGTTTTAGTCTTAGGCTCACCCTGAGGAGAGTGTAAGCTGATGTTATTTGAACATACAAAAGGCCACAGTTCAAATAACGACAATGCACCAAAACCCAACGGCAAAGCCTTTGAACGCACCCCGCCTTTCTCCCGAGCGAAGCCCCACTTGCAGAGGAACCACTGAAGTGGAGAGGAGAACAATTCAGCTTGTGACAGACGGGCTGAGGCTCGAGATGACTTTTTGGTTTGGTTTGTGTGTTGGGGTTTGTGCTGGTTTTTCCTTAAAACAGAGAACTTACACCAAAACACGTTCAGGATGCTTCCTTGTGTTCTGCAGGACATATAGTTCTGCTTGACAGGAATTATTTTAACACTATTAGCAGTTACAGCCATAGCTATTACATCTACACCTCCACATGCCTCAGCACAAGTTCATTCATTTGATTTAATATCTTACTGTGGTCTGAGATATAACTACATTTACAAGGACAACTTTAAACTACAAGTTTAGACTTTACTTATTTGGTTCTCAGAAGCAGCCCCCCTGCCATATGATGCAGCTGAAAACTAAGTATCTCATCATACCTTTCTGGTCATTAAAACCCACCCTCATTTGCACAGCACCACACACATGCACACACACTCACAGCCTCAACGGGTGAGATGACTCTCTTTGGTGTTTACCATCACAACTGGCACTAAAACAGCACCAGGTTAGCTGCTGAGTACAGCATCTCCTTATAGCATCATGAAGAGGAGGGGGGTTCACCTGGGACCCTTTGCAGGAGGAATATCAAATACCCTATACACAGGAAGGGGAAAACCCCTTTATGGAGTATCTGCACCCTCTCCAAAGTATATTGCAAGCCAGGACACCTTAGCTGGGAAACGATCAGGAAAGCATCCTGTATGAAATTGTGCCACTGCAGGTCTGGGGGAGCACGTCACTGAGGAGCCTGCTAGCCAGGCTGCATGTGGTGTGGACCTGGAGAACCAAATCCCAGTAAAACTCAGAGTGATCTCCAGTGCCCTGGCAGAGCAGAGAGTTTCTGGGAATGCAGGTAGTAAAACAGAAGATACTGGATATCCTGCACAAGTATTCTGGGGTGAGTGAAATTTTTACATAAAAGACTTGTAACTAGTAGAAGGAATAACCATGTAATATTTTCTGCAGACTCCAGAGCTCCAGGGGGCATATTGATGCAAGTGATGTGCACAGAAATACAGAAAGTGTCTTTAAAAACCCTACAAAATGAAAATAAATAGAAAAAAAATATCAAAATAACTGGGCAGTCTAGTTCCCTACAGTCCTCCCAGCACACTGATACATATATGGAAGCTGTGGGTGTGCTCCAAGACAGCCTCCCAGCTGGAGCAGGGCAGGAAAATATCTCTGCAGGCACCCAGATGGGCAAAGGGCCTCGACACTGACACACTGGGGCTTGCCAGCCTGGGCAGCCACTGCCCACGTGGAGGGGAGGCATCTGCTCCAGCCTCCGACCCACAGCACCACGTTACCTGGGGACAGTCCTCAGCCACCCCAAACCTCAGACCTGGAACTGGCACTGTTAGAGCACCCCACAAAACGTGCACGCCCGTTTTCAAACTGACAAATTCCTCCTCTCACCTAGCCTACCCTGACACATCAGTTATTTGAGCAGCTCTTAAGAACACTGAATATCCCAGAAGAGAACTTCAGGAGAAGCTTAATTAAATAACCAATTATTCTTCACTTTTAAAAAATAAATGCATGCACATACACTTCCATGTGATGAGCTCCCAAGGGAAAATTTTGTAAAATAAGCATAAATTGTTTATTTAACTCAGAGAAGCAATTAAGCCATTAAGAGCTCAAAGCACGGGCATTATGCTGATTATCTCTTAATTGCATGCATTCACAGCAGCGGCAGACAAACTGCAGCAATAACAGCTATGTTACATACTAATTCTTTTTCTGACCTGGGTGCATTTTACAATGGATAAATCAGGAATACACATTGAACAAAAAGCTAACTGAAGAGTGCAGGTCCATAACTGCTCCAGTTTTTCCTTACAGCATAGAGATATCTACAATTACTACTCCTAAGACCAATTTTGATATGCTTAAGTTACCTAGCTCTTTTATCTGCTCTTAAGGACATACTATGTAATGTTAGTAATGGCACTACTCATCTACTACTCATCAATACTCATCTCTTAATAGCAATACTCAACTATTCCCCTGCCCTAATGGCAGCCACTTGTTGATGTGGCAGTACGATGGGTCACCTGTGATGTCCTCTCCTGTGCTGGGGGTGCTGGAACCTCCAAGATACCAGAGGATGGAGGTTCTCGCGTGTTGCCGAGGACAGGGCTGGCAGCCATTGGTTGGTAAGACTGCGATCCAAGGAGCTCCTTTGGCCAAACTCCAGTTAGCAACCGCATCACTTAAACACCCTGAGATATTCCCAAACCTTCAGTGTTTTTCTGAGCTTGCAGACAGGGAATCCACAGCTGCACTTCCCACATACGGACACGGCCTGCGAAATTACACCACGACCACAACCAAGGAGCTGAATTGCAGGAGTCTGAACACTTTTCCAGTCAGGAGCAGTCCCATCTCCTCTGTCCCACAACGGGTAAACAAAGTGATTTTGTAATTCCCTTGGCAGGGGCAGCAGAAGGCCCTGCCGACAGGAACGCACTCCGCTCCAGCCGCGCTGGAAGAGGGAAGCAGCTGCCAAGGCATCTAGTCGCCAAGAAAATTACAATATGATAGTCTTAATTATACTAATTGCATTTCCTGGTACTGAGGCAGGATTAATATAGTATTTCTTATGCTAGATTTCATAAACACAATCGGTTTCAGCTTAACCCTTCATAATTGTATTTCACAGCTCTCACAATTAGCCACCGATTACCTTCATTCCGATTTGCAGATGACCAATAAACACTTCAAATATCAGAATTCTCTCCCAAGGGGGGAAAATTACTTCTAACATGTTAAGTAATCTTAACAAACCACGAACCCTGGGTGAAAACCCTGCAGCCAGATCGCCCGAGGGTGCTCACTTGCCTTTTCCATGCTATTATCAAAGACCAGAAAAACTTCCACCATGCTTGCACCAGCTTTGGAGAGCTGAGTAAGAGTCTTAAGTTATTAAATATGTACTTTACATATTAATATAAAAGTAAATACACATACAGACACACACTCATGCACAAATACTTGTAGAAATTATCAACAATTTTGAGCTAATATAAATTTCAAGGCAACAAGTGCTGGGATCTCGACTGGAAGGACATTAGTTTCTCACTCCCACCCTACTCACCACAGCCCCGTCTCCAAACTCAAGGGCTCTGGCTCACACAATTGAGAATGATGGGCATTGTGTTTTGGTCTCCTCTCCAGGCACAGCTCCAGCATTCAAAACAAGTGGGCTAGAGGTGTTCAAAAACGTTATGATGAGATCTCATCACCTGCTGCGACAAAAATAGTGGTGTATCCTGCAACACCGAGGTCATCTGTAGCAACTTGGCCGAGATGACATTTGAAGAGACTGGCCCTCAGCAGCAGCAGGCATGATAAGCAAAAGCACACGAGTTTCAAGGAATTTTAGGATGGATTTTTATAAATAACACAGTATAGCTGTGCTTTACATGTACATCGCTTAAAAGTGACATTTGGATAAACAGGGCACAGACAGTTACGGGACACACAGTTACTTATGCAGCTCTCAGATCTGTAGAGACAAAAAAGTTGAGTATTTTCAGCTAAAAATAAAATAAATTAAGAGTTTCATTTGGCCAGCAGTGGCAACAGGGAAGCCTTCCTGTCACATCACCCAAATACAGCATACTGGCAAAGCCTCTCAGCAGGGTCTCTGCACAGGTTATTCACCTTCCTTCTTCCAGGTCTGGAGGATCACAAGCCCTTCCCTTCCCAGAAGAAAGAAAAGAAAATCAACCTTTCTGATGAATAACTTGCAAGACTTCACATGTACACTGAGCTAACATGTTTCTGTGCTTCTAAATATTTTTTTAACCTCCTCTGGTGGATACCATCAGAGAATTAACATCAATGCAGAGAAGCAAGCACTGCTTCTGACCAGCCACCTGCACCCAAATCTTCTCCCATCCCCAAAAAAACCAGAGGGATGAGATTTCACAAAAACAGCAGTGATTGAAAAAAACCAAACCAAATAACCACACACCCAGATTAGTAATAATATTAGTTATTACTAATATAATCAAGAAATTATAAGCAATAATCAAACCACACCTTAGAAACAAAGCCTTTGCAGAAGCCCGCAGCTTTGTATTATAACACAGAGAGGGTCTACTAATAAGAACATCAATTGCACAAATCAAGGCAGAGAATTTGGTGTTGGTCTTGGGCTGAATGCTGAAAACCAAACAAAAACCACCCCCAAATACCCCCACTCAAAACCAAACCAAACAGGACCCCCATTCATCTCCAGGGGTAGCTTGATTTTTAAATAGTATCTGGTGCTCTCTGATCCATTAAGAAAGGAAAATTACAGTGTGTGGGTTCTAAATGAGTAAATCACAGCACAGATTTACCTATTATATTGGCCTTAAATATTTTAGAACACAAATTCAGATTCTAGATGTACTTCTTAAGACAACTGTTACTGATACTACTGGACGGCAGACTACAGCCTTTGAGGCTGTCCCAAGTTATACCATTTCAAACTGGACAATGGGGCTCAGTGGGTTTTTTTCTTCTCTTTTTTTTTGTCACAGATGCTTTTATGACAAAGTGACTCAGCAATTTGTTTCTGTTAATAACATCCCTCCTCCAAACCTACAGTAATGAAAATATTCAGGATCTAGAGAAAGATCTGTTGACATGGCAGGCACAGAACCCAGCGCATCACAGTGACTATGAGAAACCACTGGTGCAGAAGGAACAAACAAGACTCTTAAGGATATCATCACACATATCTAAATATAGAAGACATCAGACTTTCAGAGTGAAAGCTACCCAACCCAAGACATCTGACATCAGCAGAACCAACAGCTCCTTCAGGCACAGCTTCCAGCTGGTTTTCAGCTGGGATATTTTCACAAGAAGCTGGGAGGGGACACAGTCAGGACAGCTGACCCACACTAAGCCAAGCAATATTCCATACTGTATGATGTCATGCTCAGCATACAAGGGAGGAGCTGCCCAAGAAGGAAGCTTGGGACAGGCTGGGCATCAGGTTCTGGGGTGGTGAGCAAATTGCACCACCTATCACCCACTCTGCACGAGTTCTGCCTTTTTTAACAAGAGTTTTACCTTTTTCTTCTGATTCTCCTGCCCATCCCACCGGATCAGTGGAGAAGTGAGTGAGCAGCTGTGTGGTGCTCAGGTGCCAGGGGGGCTAAACCACAAGCTCCAACCAACTACAGATTTCCTTTTTAGGGTGGAAATAAATACAATTTAAACTTCGGCAAAGCCAACAGACAACCCAATTCATATTCTTCACCACCAAGACATTTAAAGCCAATTATTATTACTTATCCAAGTTGAAATTTGTTTTAAAATTAGAAATGTGGAAACATAACAATACTATGTATTGCCCTGTAGTGCTTTTGAGAAACAGTGTGCTTTGCCCACACCACAAATCCACATCTCCTACCTTAAGTTTCACAATTAATGGATAGACTACCTGCCTTGCTGGCACAGAAGTGAACACAGTGAATCTTCAGCCTCCCTCGGGGAGAGAATTCCATCTGCAGTTAGCTCCCTCAGTGAAGTTCCAAGTACAAGTATTTGGAAATTACTTCCAAGAAGTATTTGGAAATTACTCCCAAGCTTCTTTCCATCTCTCCCTTCATCCCTCAAATGAGCAACTCAAAAAAACCAACCCCAACCTCTGCATTTAGATTCTGCTGCTTCCTGTCAGTTCTCCTGGCATAGCAGTACGACTGCATAGAACGCAATGCCTCCTTTAGCCTTTTTATAACCATCATCAAAGCATTTGCTATCCTGATTTCAGGGAATGGAGCATTTGAAGTTAATGAAAGTTATGAAGTTCAGAAAAGTTATAAAACTGGTAGAACCTGCTTGGTGGAGAATATCCTATTTCTTTCTTGCGAGGAAAGAGTTCTTGATATGCTAAAACTGAGAAAGTGTCTCCTCAGAGGCAGGAGCAGCGCTGTTTTGTGCGGCACAGTGGTTTCCCAGCCCCAGACACTCGTGTTGGAAGGACTCGTTTGCCAAATACACACCTTGAATCCTTACAAGGGAGCAGAACCTTTGAGAAACCATGATGGAACAGAGATAACGTACTCTCCACTGGGAAGTCTGAACTGAAGAACCGGATAAATACAATGTATTCGTACTGCTCCAGCTCAAGCTCCCTCCTTCAAATGATCTGAGGTTAAGTCTATTCACACAGACAGCCAGCAATCGTGACACACAAGCAACTTGTAGGACACTGCTGAAGAACTGACCTGGAGGATTAATTGTTCCTCTCATTTGGATAATGTATTTTCTTTAAATGAAGGTTAAAGCCAGTTGCCACAGTTCCTTCTGGTAATTGAAGTCCTGCCTGTTCCTCATGCCAATTACCAGAACTGCATCCTCTTGAGGGGAGCATCCCACCACACACCACACCAAATGTCAGGCAAAGACTTGTCAGATCTGGCATCTGAGACAAATCTCACACTGTAACAAAGCCAGGGTACCTGCACATTTGTCAACCTCGGTGCCCTACTCCCTCCTTCCTTGTATCCCCCCTCTTCAAGAGACTGAAAAACTGAGTAAGACTTTTCCATCACAATTATGCAAAGAGCTATTTCTGATTCTAACAGCTTGTGCTATCTTTATGTTGTCATTGCTAAACTTTCTCTGACACTGCAAACTGTTGCATGCACCATGAAGAGTTTTCATCACACAGACAAACACGAACTGAAATCAAAGAGGATAGAGAATAAAAAGTAAAGGAAATCAAACACTTGCCTGCAAGGAGGAGAAACAGAATTTAATAAAGCCAACACAATAATTTCTTGAGTCTTCTGGCCAACTTAATCACTTCAGATTAAGAAAAAGCTGAATATAATTGTTGTACTAACTACAGCTGCACTGATACACTTAAAGACTAAAAGCACTGACTAATGTGTTTGCAATGTCTGTAGTCAGAGTAGACTGGGTAAAGAATGTGGATCTTGGACTTTAAAGTCCTGACACCACCAACTGGAATGTACTGGGTCCGTACTGGGAGGCTTATTTGCATCTGATCAGGATACTCTCGCTGTGGTTCTCTGTATTTTAGGGGGAGATCCTTAGATAGGGGAAACACTTAAAAACTGACATCATGCTGGTATAAGACACTACCTTTTGGAGTGCCCTCCTAATCAGTTTGCATGTACTTTCATACACACACACACAAAATCAGACAGAGAGAAGCCCTGCATATTTACAAACCAAAAAAAAAGTTCGATATCACAGCCCAGACCATATGTCCTAACGTTTGTCTTTAAAGTCTACTGTCCCAATTCTAGAGATAAACGTGTTTCCCAGCAGCAGATTCTAAGGCATTTAAAACAAAATAAACAAAAACCTTCATTTTACCGAAGCACAAACTTCATCAACTCCCCTACTCTGCCCATTTATGTGTTACTCCACTGTGAAGAGAGATGTTGCCTTTTTTTTTTTTTTTTTTATAAACAGACTTGCAAAGTAGAAATTAAGACTTCCAGCTATTCCTTCTCATCCTGCCCATGCTCCAGCCCCTGTCCATCTCCTCTGCTGGGAGGCCACGTCAGCAGGACGCAGTGCTGGCTGCCAGGTCACATCCCGGGCTGGCTGGAGCGGAGACACGCAGCGACGCAGCTTTCCCCGAGAAGAGGCTGTGGTTATCCCTCTGCGAGTATGAGGATGCAGACTGTTATATAGCAAGGCTCCTAGGAAATGCTCAGAGTTTCCACATGGCAAAGGGTTTTCAAAACTACTTCCAGTTCCAGCAGTATTTCTCTCCTCACAGTGTGCACTGCAAAACATTCGAACTTTAGGATCTGGAAAGGTTAAGCCAAATCAAAACTCAGTTGCATGTTGAGATTCTTTTCTCTTTTGTCTTGTATCAGGGGAGTTACATTAAATAACAGCTACTAATTCACTGTGTTTTACTCAAAAGGGATTTTTGAAGGACTCAGTATTTTATACAGCAAATCTACTAGTGCAGGTGCATCTTCATCAAGACAAAATGCACACATGCATAAAAGAAGTCCACAGTTAATCTTAGCATTATCAGATTTCAACTGGAACAGCTAAGATCATTCATACAGTAAGCAACCCATCCTATCCTCTACTTCTGGCTTCTTATGTGGTTTCCTAAACTTTGCTGCAGTGTGCTAAAAACACAGCCTGTGAGCTGGAAGAACGGTGCTCTGATCTCACTGACAATAACAGGAGAATCCGCTCAAGTCAGCATCCCTTTGCTCTCCCCTCTCAGGGGATTTCAACACAAGCTTCACAAAGGTGTGGGAGGGTGAAAGTTACTTCTTTCACGTGAAAGGAGTAAGTGATAGACAATCAGGAATCTAGTGACCAAGCACTAGAAAGCCAAAGAGACCATGTCTGAAATGCAGGCAGAGTCACCACAAATAATACAGGTAGAGACACCAAAAATAACAGAGAGGACAAAACCCTCCACTGCAAATTTTGGCATTTTCTGGGGCAACAGTAAGAAAATAAGGAGAAACTACAATGTTTCTGTACCACTGAAAAATGCTGCGTCGTGCCATGGAAACTATCCCAACAGGAGGGAGGAGAGTGAACCCCAGGCTGGGAGCAGTGCTGTGATTTCATCTCTGACTGAAAGCAGGCCGGGGGCACTGGTGGGTGCATCGGTTGCCTCCGTCCCCTTCTATCACTCTTCAGGTGCACTCTCAGCAGCTGATACAGCTCTAGCAGTTCTAGAAAAACAGCCAGCTCCTGAGCCTGAACAGTTCTGTTCCATCTCCTCCCACTTCCTTCACTCCCAATCCTCAATCTGACAGCCCTTGTGAGCGCCCTTCGTTGCTCCCATTCCTGCCCAGTAACAGCCCAGTTGTCTCTCATTTGCTTACGTGGTATCTCATCTATTTTCAACTCTTTCCTTCCCTCCAAGAAACTGATTCACTTCCTCATTTCCAATCTCATATCAAAGGGGGAAAAAAAAACACCACCACCTTTTTTTTTTTGGTCTGCTCAGACCAGTCCGAACAGCGTCACGTCGCTTCCACACACACTCTTCCTACATCAGTCTGACGCTATTTAATGTCATCCTTTAATATCATCCTTTCCTTTGCATTACCACACCAAACCACACCCACCCACCAAATTAAGGGACTAATAATTCCAGGAAATCTTTAATTTGAAAAACCATTTTCAGCATACTTCTGGCTTTTCTCTGGTATTATTCATTTTCAGAGCCACAGAAAAAGCAACACTGAAATTTAATTCCTGCAATCTTTGTTTAACAAGGGAAGAACAAGCCCTACGGTGCTTCTTGTTGAGTCTCAATGGCAAAACACTTGAAAGTATCACTCGAAACAAGTATATTAGTAAACTGTGTGTGCTTATTATCCTGTTTTCATTGCAAAGTGTAACCACCCAAAGGCAATTTAAGCTGTGCACTACACAGACAGGCAACGCTTAGACGTACCTACAACCCCTCCATGCCACTTCCCATCTGCATCTTGTCCTTGAGAACATCAGAACCCACTCAATGCAGAGCCTCGCTCCCCTCTGCCATGCTTGAACTAAAGCATAATTTCTTTCCATCAGCATATGTTTCCTCTGCATGCCAATTTTGTGCTCTGCTATTCCGATCCTCGTGCTGTGATACAGAGCAACACCGAGAGAGAAGTTTCAAGAGGGTGTGTATTCAACAGCATGGACTAGGCAGAATACACCAGGAATTTCAATTTTTAATCACCCCAGGTGTTTTTCTGCTACCTCTTCTTCCTTCCAGCTTTGTACCAGGCTTTTCTTGCATGCTAGGCATACACACAGAAAATAACAGAACAGAAAACTCGAGCTGGTTTGCTTGTGACAGAAAAATGAGACCCAGCTTGGGCATCATTTAGATGGACAGCAACAGAAAGCACATTTAGCAATAATTGAGCAATTCTGTATAATCAATGAACAGAAGTGTTATTCAGCCTGCACCAAGGTCTCTGTACACACATTTTCAACATGTGGGTGACAAACAAGTTTAAATTACAGCAGAATATTCATTTTGTCCATATTATTCATATCACAGTACACACGACAGCTTGGCAGCTTGGTATTATTGGCTTCCAGGGTGAAAAAGCACCAAAGAGATACTTGGGTACAGCTCCACTGCCCCAAACAATACACAAACTGCTGTATTTTTAAGTAATTTAGTATATGACATGCCTCTCATGCAGCAATAGCAGTACCTACCAAAGACCTGAAGATACTGGGGAAACAAACAAACAAAAACCCTAGCTTTCAATCAGTCACCAGGGAAAGAGGAATTTCCTGAACAGGTCAGATTCACCCAGAATCTGTTTATCCTGAAAATTCAGAAAGCAGAGTAACTGTTTTTCAAATGCAACAGAGTTGTTTCGGTGCCATTTTGTAGCTGATCAGATCCATGTTCTCCCCCTCTCCTGGATTTCATTTAGCATGGTTACCCCAAAGCACAGGGAATACACGGTCTGTATTTGCTGAGCAAAGCATCGGGCGAGGATATGCCTTACCCTTGTCCCTTCCTTGCAGGGCCAGCAACAGCTGAGCCCTGAGTTTGTGAAGAATTAAGTGGGAAAATGCAGAAAGGAAATGAAGTATTTCAAGGATTGGGGTATTTATGAAGTATTTATCATCTGACAAAAGTATATAAAAAAGAATAGCTTTGAAAATCACTGATGACACAACACATGACATCCTCAAAACCACAGAATTAAGATTCTAAATGAGACCTCCTTTAACTGCAATGGATGTACCTCCTGGGGGGGGGTTGAAGCCCGGAGCCTAGCCTTGGGTGGCTGGCAGTGCAGGGTGAGCAGGGCTTTCCTCCCCTGCTGCCCTGGCTTACCACAGTTTTCAGAAGGACCACACTTCTAAAAGCATGCTTTATTAGGTGGCTGTTACAAAGGCTACATAAGTCACACAGCACACTATTTCTTTCATTAGAGACAAACCCGTAGCAAGTCAGGTGAAAACACGGGTCCTAGTGAGATGCCTGGAGCCGCTCAGATGCATCCCAAAACAGCCCGGCACGTGGACTTTGTCGTACAGACTGGACTCAAAAGGCAAGATTTATCCACCTCCTTACATCTGACCTCTCAAGGAAAGCACAGACCCTCTTCATGCCTTGACCAGTATGCTTCTCCCAGCATTGTCACTTCCCAGAGCTGTTTGATCAAGCCCCAACCAAGATGTATGGGGCCGATGAATCAATGTCTTAGCTCACCTCTGGCTACATCCAAGTGAAAAACAGGAATGAAGGCAGCACTTGCTGTAACGCATTGTATGTTCAATTAAAAGGACACATTTATTCCCATTTTATAGAGTTTTAGGGGCTGGTTTCTCAGTTAAGGGTGGGAGTATTTTACTAATTACTTCACTGGTGAAATGCTGATGAATTGGAGAAAAAGACTTTGTATTTAGGATTTCTCCAAATCAAAACTACCTCAAAACAACAGAGATCTTCAAATGCGCATCTATTCTATCCGTTTTTCAACAGTTATTACTCAATTAGTGGATAATTACACTTCAGAGTGTTTGAAACAGGATATTCCACAGAGGTTTTCCTCAAACAAGCATCCTTCTTCCAACCTTCAGAAGACAAATGGAGACTCAATAAGTCACCTTTTACTCTGCTATTTTCGTGTCAGCCTAACACCTATTATCACCCAGATATGCCATGGAGCCAAAGGGGTGCTGGATACCAAGTGGTGGTTCACAGGGCATCCAAAACAGGCTCCAGGAGCACAAACTGAAGATTTCTATGATCCTATCATTTCAAACTCCTCAAAAAGCCAAATATAAATAAATGCTTTCACAAAGACCAAAATCCCTCTGCAGAAGCAAAGTCCACGGCGCCCAGGGAACGGCTGCATGCCAGAGGAAGAGAGAAGCTTAAATCCTAAAGGATTTAGTGTAACCATGTCATGGCATCTCAAATTTTTAATGCCTTCGCTCCCTGAACTCAAGAGAATCACACAATTTAGAATAAAGCAATTATCCTTATTGTGAATACAAATGAGTCTTACTACAAGCACATCTTAGGTCCTCACCTTAGGTAGTGAGGAGCAAGTAGTGTCTGTTTAGTGGGGAGCTACTCACAGGCATACATCCTGTCCAAAGAGAGACTTACACTGCCCTAACACCAGGCTAAAATTGCTGCCAATCCTAGTGCAGTGTGGGAGCAAAGGAAAATGCTTCATCTGTCCCAGTGCTGCCTCGGATATACACCGACCTTTAAAAATACAGGTTATACTAGCACAGCGGTTGGGGGAAAGGACACTAAGTTTCATGGAGAAAGGGGGTGTGTGTGACTTCCAAAAAACACTGCACATAAAATAAGCCTGTCTCTTACAATGAACTCAGAGCAAAGGAAATCCAGAACTGTGACACATCCCAATCGTCAACACATTTGCTGGCTGATTACAGTTTATTCCATAACTGATCACTATTAACATGATTTAGGTTCCACAAGTGCACTGTGAGCACAGCTTTAGCAAAAGAAAAGGAAAAAGGCAACACCAGTACAGCCAGGTTCTCCTCCGTGCTAGAAGCGAGCCCTTCTTTCAGCAATATGAATTATTTCACAATGAATTAGGAGTTGAAGCTTTAGCATAAAATGAATATCAGACTTTCCAGACAGAGTTTCAAAGAGTGCATACAAACAAGCGTGCTTTGGAGGTCAATACCACAGCTCTACCAAAAAAAAAACCAACCAAAAAAAAGGGAGACGATTTGATGCTAAAAATTCTAAAATGATGTTATGAAAGGCTGCTGATGAGTACAAACCAACCCCACTGGCACAAACACGTCAAATTGCTGGGAATGCAGAACCAGGAGGTTTCTTTCATGTTGTGTTCATTTAAAATACACTGCTTTGAACAATGCTTTGAGCATTGGAAAAAAAAATAAATAAACGGTGTGATAATTGTATTTGTAATGGAAATACTTCTGTACTAACCAATATAAAGCACTCGTTTCAAATAAAAGCAGTAGCCAGCTTTAATCCTCTGTTAATTGCCACGTGAACCAATTTCTTACCACACATCATGCTGGCTATAAATCTTAACAAGCAGTTTTAAATTGCTGCTATTATTGCTCATCAAGACCAAATAATCCTGGAAGGCATTCAGGGAAGCTTCTGTAATGTCTATCTCCAACAACTATTAATTCCTCATTTCCATGGGGATGAAATTCCAAGCAACAGCCACCAACTGCTTAAATGGGGAGGGCACAGAAGAGATGCAGAGGCTGCAAGATGGGACGTTTCATACAGGCATAAAGGAGAAACGCATCCCTGGGGGATGGTGCAGCCAGAGAACAGTTTGCCCATGGAGCAGCCTCCATCCTCAGAGAGCTTCACACCTCAGGAGGTGGTGGACAACACGATCCACCTCTGACACCACCCCTGCTTTGAGCAGAAGGTTGGATAACGTGACCCCTTCTAACTCAAATTTTAATAAAAAGCATTGCTATCCTCAGCAATTTGATATTAGCATTTGATGCATTCTAAGAAACACTCTTTGTTAATTTCAAACCCACTCAAGAATCAAAACACAGGAGCAATGCACTAGCTTTACAATAATTATTATGAAACTGAACCCCCCACACCACCCATACGTCATTACTGACACTTTTTTAGGAAAGCCTTCTGAATAAATAGCCCACTGAGATTGCTGCTTAATGGCAGAAGATCTAGAAAGGATGATGGAGGCAACACCCCCTAGCTTCCCTCTCAAAACCTAAGATAATGGAATAAGCTCCAAAAAACATCACTGAAAACAGTACTGATGGTACAGCTACACGAAGTCTATTAATTTCCAATTTTGGTTTTACCTTCCCTTATTTACCATAGACAGTGTCATACCTAGGGAAGTAGCAGTTTCACTTCAAAGCTGTATTTGCTACTAGCTAGAAACCCTCTTCACAGCACTTAGTATACAATCTGAACGGTTTTTTATCACTTCTCCCTTCATCTTGTTACAAGATTTTGTGTGGGCTCTCAAAAAAAAAAACCCACAAGTGCTATTTATCATATTTGCACAGTTTTACTGAGAGGTAAAACAGCAATCAAAAGGCTGCTTATGTGCTGCGATTGAATCCTGCATAAGTAACCAGCTCTGCTTCTAAAAAAACCAATTTAAAATTCTGCTCCAAACCAACCTGACTTATCCAAGCACTCTCCAATGTCTGTACTTCCCTGATCATTCCATATCCCTTCTGGTGAAAACAGGTTTTTCCCATATCTCCATTGAATTGTTACTAGTTTTCAATCTATCCTGTGATACCTCATTTGTGTTTACTACCAGGCTAGAAGGAAATCTGCACATATAGAAAATAAAAAGTGCTGATAAATGACTGAACAGAGAGAGAAATCTGCCCTTGCAAGAAAGTCATGACTCATTCTGAGATACTGAAGTCCTGTAACACGTAGAACAGTCAGGTCTGCAACTTCCCACTTCCAAGTGCCTCGCTGTATTTTCAGAACTGCGGATAACGCTTCTGCAGAGGCGACAGAATAAGTTTCCATAGTGCAAGTGATGCTCATCGGTGTGCCGGTGTATCCTCTTACCTTGGATGCACTGCAGGGTTCCATCCTCAGCCCTTATTGTAAAGGTTTCACCTGGATTAACTTGAACCAAAAAGACCTGTCAAAAGAAAAAAAAAAACAAAACATTTGTTTTTCACTGTGATCTTCCAAACTGCAATTTCCCCAACCTCAGAACTGTGTTATCCCTACTTGAGAAGAGATATGGAGCCAGGGAGGGAACAGACTGGTACACCACATCTTTGAGTACCACCACAGTCCAGGAACCAGTAGAGATTTAAAGCCTACCTACTCATCTCAATTTTCAGAGCTGAAATAAAGATGTAACTCAGTTGTGTGCAGGTAAGAATTATGGCTTTGGGTTCCACCACGCAGCTCCCGACAGCGTGTTTAACTTGGCCAAGCGCTGACGGCTAAGGACACGAATCTTTATACCAGACATGAGAGCAGACAGCACGTAACTCACTCCAACAAGCAGCACCAACCATCCCAGGACTTCAACTTCACTGGAATCAAAGGGGGTTTTGCAGGATCAGGGGAGCTGATCCATTACATTTCCAAAAATCTATCCTTTACTCCTAAGCATGAGAGATCTCTGTGATGCAAAATCCACATGCACACAGCTCAATAGCTGCACACAGAACCAGTCATAACCTACTTAAGAGATACAATTATTTTTCTTAAATAATCAAAACATCACTCCAGTAGGCCATTGCTCCATTCTGTAGACAAACACAATGCTACAAAGACCAGGAAGCACCAAAACACAGCCCAGTTCAGCATACACTGCACTCATCTTTATTAATTTTCAGGCATCTAAAATATTGGTTCTAAAACTTAGGATACAGATTTACTACTTTAACGAAGTTCTACTGGGAACTACAGGTCATTTACCCCACGCTCTTGCTACCTGTGAAGCTTTCACTGAAATAAATTAAGCATGCTTCTGTTAACGATGCACTGTCTGAAGTTCAGTCACAACCTGGATTGATCTTGGTACTCACAGAGAAATTCAGATTTTTGAGAAAACTCAAAGTTTAGGTCTGGTTTTTACATTCTGTGACATGCAGAATTTAATCAGTCCATCTGAAGAGATGGAATTTGAATTAACGTTTGTGTGAATTTCTTAAGCTAAATGCATAAAGTAATTATTGCCTAGGTGACCTGAATTACAGTAATCCTACAGAAACCCATTATTCTAGCAACGTTTTTAAAGGACGAACTGGAAATCAGAAAAATGACCCAGGAAAGCCATTATTTTGTCTGCAACAATAAATTTCTCCCCAGCACTGATCAGGGTGGATCTGATCCAGCATATAGAGCACAGTAAATCGTTCAGAAAAGATAAGAGGCACAAAGCCATTCCAGCCCTAATCTCCCAACAATCGACATTTAAGTGACAGCATTTTAGTGCTCTTTCGCCATGAATAGGCGTGGATTACCCACAACAGGATATGGGCATCAGTGCAAAAGCAGCTCAGAGCAAAGCAGTGCCTTCAGCTCCAGAAAACCAAACCCCAGAACAACTCAGAAATCTGAAGCCTGAACACAAACAGGCAAAGAATCATAAAGATGTTTCATTAGCTTATTTGCATTAAAGAGTTACTTATTAATGTGGTTGATTAACATCAATCGGATGCCCTAGGATAGCATCACACCTTTGGAAGAACTTTGGTCCAACTCCTCAAAATGCATACCCTAATGAGATGGTGTCAAAAAAGCTCCATCTTTCCAGGGGGTTGAGTTTAATGGTAGAGCCAAGACTGAGCACAAGAGGCATGTGGCCACCCCAGAGCTGGTTATCAGGAGGGTATGAGGTACAAATGCCTTTTCAAGGAAGGTCCTTGCAAAGGTCTGTCGCCAGCCCTAGCTTTCAAAATAATTCCTCAGGTTTCCACATTACAAAACCCTTCTCCAGACTATATACCCATTAACACACGCTGCTTACAGCAGTTGAAATGGAAGCAGTGTTACCTTTGCATAATTACACAGGTTTTCAACACGAAGTGTTCCATCAACTAATTCGTTTCCTGAAGAGCAGCAGCCACCATGGCTTCACCCCCATTGCAAGTCCATGGGGAGAGCAAGCCTGGGACATCCCTACAGTAGCTTCTACTACTTGCATCCAGGGAAGAACAACCCCAGGTACCAGTATAGGTTGGGGACTGGTCTCTTTGAGAGCAGCGTAGGTGAAAGGGACCTGGGGATCCTGATGGACAACAGGATGGCCATGACCAGCAATGTGCCCTCATGGCTCAGAAGGCCAATGGCATACTGGGTGTATTAGAAGGGGATGGTTAGTAGGTCAAGAGAGGTTCTTCTCCCAATCTACTCTGCCTTGGTGAGACCACACCTGGAATACTGTGCCCAGTTCTGGGCCCCTTAGTTGAAGGAGGACGTAGAACTCCTTGAAAGAGCCCAGCATAGGGCGACTGAGGTGATGAAGTGCGTGGAACACCTTCCTTATGAGGACAGGCTGAGGGAGCTGGGCCTCTTTAGCTTGGAGAAGAGGAGACTGAGGAGTGACCTCATTAATGTTTATAAATATGTAAAGGGTGAGAGTCAGGAGGATGGAGCCAGGCTGTGCTCAGTGATGACAGCGATAGGACAGGGAGCAACAGGTGCAAGCTGGAGCAGAGGAAGCTCCATTTGAATAAGGAGGAACATTTTCCCTGTGAGGGTGATAGAGCACTGGGACAGGCTGCCCAGAGAGGGTGTGGAGTCTCCTTCTCTAGAGACATTCAAACCCGCCTGGATGTGTTCCTGTGTGATTTAGTCTGGGTGACACTGCTCTGGCAGGGGGGTTGGACTAGACTATCTTTTGAGGTCCCTTCCAACTCATAACATTCTGTGATTCTGTGATGTTCTACATGTGGAAATAGCCCCTTATTGACAGTTCCCAGAATACAACAGCTTTAAGATTTAATATTAACTTAAAAACCCCTCAGCATTAGTTACTGTCACAAAACACTAGATAAAGTTGGCCAGCAAGTGAAGTTCCACAACTACCAGCTCTGCCCAGCCGGTCTGCAGTAGGGACGTTATTATTTTGCCCAATTTTTAGCTACAGCCCAATACACACAGAAAAACACGAAATATTTTCACTTGGGATCTTGTTTTGAGGTTAAATATCATGTATTTTGAAAGGATAACATTTTTCAACTATTAGCTGTGCAAGTAAACTACAAACCTTTCCAAGATTACATTGCTGCTGTGAAGGAGTGCTTTATTCTCTCAATCGATGATTTGCAACAAGTTCCACCACAGCTTTCACCTAAAATCCAGTAACACTAATCCTGGTTTCTGGACTCTTGAGCACACATTTCAGTATTGATAAAAATCATGTTTGTGCAACGTGTATGATTTGTATCATCTCATCTCCTAGACTTCACAAGGCTGAAAGCCAGAACTGATCTGGTTTTACTGGTAATTGGGATGTTTAAATACATGGATGAGCTGGAAGATTTAAGGAGGTCAACGAGCTTGACTTCTATTAAACCATCATTTTGCATTTAATGTTGTCAGCCTACCAGATCTTTGGCTTTAGAGTCACATTTTTCTGTGCCACAGAAGGTGAAACACCAACATTTGGGAAATTCATTCCCTTTAGCAAAATGTCAGAAAAGAGCCAAAGGAACGAGAAGAAAACCTGAGGCCCTGAGCCACAAAGCTTTTACCTATAGCTGAAAAGGTCATCTCCCTGGCCACTTCCAGCTATGCAGAGCTTCTCAGAACAGTGAAGAAATCCACCTCCACCCAGAGTGGTACAGAAAAAACACATGCTAAAAGCAGTAACCATCAGTGCACATAATGGACTTAAAAGTTACACTCAGGCAAGAACTGCAACTGGGATAAAGTGCTGTAGCTGTTAAATGTTAAAAAAAAAAAGGAAGTTCTGAAGATATTAAAAGACATTTCTTCTGCAATGATGCTCAAATTAACCACCTTTGGAACAGAAAAAACACTTACAGGCTGTTACTGGGGGAAGGCAGCTGCATGTAGAGCAGGCAGGAATAGCCGTCGTGCAACTGATGTGGGAGGACAGTCGGCAACATGTAGCCCAAGGTGGTCTCAGAGCCAGGAGCTGCAATGGGGATGCTCCTCAGGCAACACCCTACATAGCTTGTCCCCCATCACAGGCAGACTGACTCCTTCCTATGAGGCAGCAACCCAGCCCCAGCCTCTCCTCTCCACACAAAGCTGGGGTGCGGGGGTTTGTCCGTATGATTCACCCCACTACCCAAACCCCTCTGCGCTTACCCCATGCTGCACATAACCCCCTGAGTGCTTGCAATCACAAAGCACAGACTAATGAGCCACAGAGTGGAGGTCAAGCCATTAAAGCCAGCACACATTGAGAAGCAGAAGCTGGGCATTTTCCAGCCAACGCCCCCAATTTGTCCCAATTGCTTGGAACAAATGAGGCACACTGTGACTTCTTTTGTTTGTACACACTAAGTATGTCAAAGATTTATTTTTCCCACATCCTCCTGAACAGCAAAACCATATTCTGCAGCCTGGACCGCAGCTTTTCTTTCTGTCTACACATGGGATCTCGTGAATGCCTTGTTTCTGAGGCTTTTAATTAAAAATCTGAGGAAAGCAATAAAAAAGTCTAAAGATAACGTCTTCATTTTAATGAAAACAAACACAGACGATCTTTAATTGCCCTATGTCTCTTCCAATATTCATCATCCCAAGCCTGCACGTTTATGAGATGGCAGCGAGAGAAGAGAGCTGGGAAAGCAGCTCTGAGCCCACAGAGCGGCCCTGTGGCCCTGGCAGCATGAGGATGCAAACGAAGACACCCCAGCCTATCTCAGTCTCCTGTCCTACTCACATCCAAAAAGCTGGAGCTTTTAACAGCTGCAAGTAGGGTGTCAAGACACTGTCTCAAGGGCTCTTTCTTTTCCCTAAATAGTGCTCAGATGTTTGCTTCAGCAGTTTAATCCACCCAGTGCTGAAGCCCAGCCTTACCTCCTGCCTCTTACCTAGGCTAAAGCTTGCCATCTCCATAGGGCACATCTTTCTGGCATGCATTTTGCCTTTAAGAATGTTACTCTATTTTATTTCAAGTCATGTTTGTTACAGACTGATTATTGTTACTAAGTTGCATAGCTACTATAAATATTTATAATCACACACACCCAATTTGGTAACAAATGCTCCCTGTCCAAAGCCAAACGTGTGTCACTTGCATCCCCCTTGCTCTTACCATCCCACTCACATGCCTACCATGAGCAGGGCAAGAGACTAGTGAACCTGCCAGCCAAGTCCAGCAAAGGTGTAAAGCTCAGGTTCAGGAATACATAACTAGATATATAAATCATGGGTAAAGTGTCTCAAAGACAGAAAAGGCCAGCTGATAAGGAGCAAGAGCATACTGTTTTGTATAGTATTAGTTTATCTATACATGTGGGGTTCAAGCTTCCATCCACGTGATGTGGTACAGTCCAATGCTTGCTTTAAAGTATTTTCACTTTATGAGAACCTTTTCCTTACTAAGGTCAAACAGGCACTTGCAGTGCTTTGGCATATTAAAACTCTACCTGAAGATTTTCCCAATGTGGTGAATTTTCCCTTCCCTGTTGAGCTATATGATGCTTCATACAGCTGGGAGGGGCACAGCATCATAGGCACCACCTGAGCCATCTGGTCACACGTTCCTCACAAATGCTTTGAATTATTAAAATTTACTGTATTTACAATTTATTTAGTGCATATCCTGCATCTTTGGAAAAAAATTGAGCAAACCACACACCAAAAAAACCCTGAACAAAAAAAAAAAACCCCAAACCCAGAGTAATCACTTGGGTCCACTCTCTATTCTGCTTCAGAAGTCTGTGCCCCAGATCCTGATGAATTTCCATCACCGTCCTGCTGGAAGTACCACAGAATCTATACCATCCTGTGTGCTACATTCTTCTCAGGAATCCCTTCCACGAGGCAGGATAAATACTATTAACCTCTTTTCAGTAAAAAAAAAAAAAAAAAAAAAAAAACAAAAAAAAAACCAAGAGTCAGGGCACATGCCTTATCTTCAACAACAAAATAATGCCTTTTAAAAATTAATGCTTTTATAATAGTGTTCTGGGCTTAATGATCCTTTTTTCCCCCTATAGGGTAGAAAACAGAGGCATGAAGTGATTCCAACTTACTCCAAAAAAGAAAAAAAAAAAATCAGTAAAAATCAGTATATCTGTGTAACATATTACCATGATACACAAGATTTTTTAAGATTCATAAAATTGTTGTGAGTTGTGTGTTTCACAGCACGCATGCACACACACACACACACACACAGGTAAGAGCAGTCATGGAGTTTGCCCACCAATATCCCCCGGCTCAAATTCCTTCAGAAAAGTTCCTAGACAGCAAAGGCTGCCTGTAGGTTAACTTTGCTTATACTACGTGTCTGCCATCTGTTCTGCCACTGAATCTGCTTTAATAGTTGATATATTTAAACAGAAGGAAATGTCATTATCCTGTATCCTTCAGCCATTTGTGATGGCCTCTCAAGTCAGGTAACCTTAGATGTGTTCCAGTTATACACCCTTCCCTTCTTGAAAGAAGCTTTCCATAACCAGTATCCCCTTTTCTCCCAAAAAAGGACACTTCTGTAAGTGTATCTAAAAATTTCCAAGACAGCATCAAGAAGTAACTCCAAGTTTTGGCACAAGGTTCATTCCCTCAGCTCAGCTACTGTGCGGGTACAGAACAAACCCTGCCAGGTTGCAACTTCTTGCAAGGTGCACGAACTGGTACTACAGGGAGGTACCAAACCTTGTTCCTTGTACTCTCATCTCCCGTATTCAAAGTGTATATGACCTTAAAAGACGAGTGCTAGAACACAAAGCACTTAGATCCAGTGGCTGGGATTGAGCCAAGGACTGTAAAAACAGGGTTTGGTAAACACGGCTTTACAAAGAGCAGGCAAGCAGAAAACTTGCTACAGCACTGCAGGTGCAGTGAGCAAACCAAGCTGAAATAAAACTTCCCAAAGCAAAGCGCCCAGCATTCTGTACGGACATGCTATGGCACAGCTAGATGCCTCTCCACTTTATACTCCAAGCTTTTTAGAGCTTGCAGTGGAGTACCTACAGGAAAACATTGAAATTCTTGGACCAAAAGGTTAATTATCACTCCCCGAATCCCCGCAGGAGTTACAAGTGGATTAGAGGCAGAAACAGAGTAAGCAGCAGCTCTGGAAGGGACATAAAAGCATTAAATACTGTCAGCAGTAGTGGAAATTAAGTGTGGGAAACTGAAAGGAAAAGAAAAAAAAAAAAAAAGAAAAAAGAAGAAAGCCAGGGCTAGAAATGCCATTTGGGTAAGCCAGAGAAGAGGGATTACTGTCAAGCAGCAGAGACATTCCTAGCTCTGCCCTGTACAGCTCTGCAGCACTTATCCCCAGGAAGATAAAATAATTGAATGTTCCTATGCAATTGTCTTACAATACCAGGCTGTTTACAGGCACTGCTTTCTGCCTGGCTGCTGGTAAAAGCGAAGGTGTTTCACCAACTCCAGTCTGCTTTTTTCTACATGTGTAAGAACTGGCTTTTGGAGAAAAAAAACCCTCTGCTCCAAAGCTCAGCATTCCCAGGTACAACCTGTAGCACAGCTCTACCACGCTGGCACAGCCGAGGCTTCACATACCCAGCACCACATCCGGGTGAGCAAGAGTAAGGGCACCCTGAGCATCTCATCAGCACCAATACTGTCAGCTCCAGAGCACGAGGTACTGGCCATGTTGCAGCCTGGAGAACTCCACGAGCCTCATCTCTCTCCAGACAAGCTGTGATGCTTTCTTACTGCCAGCTTCTAACAGAGACTGTAATTACACCCCAGAAAAGCGCGTGTCCTTATTTATTATATAATATATTTAGCACCTATTTATTGAACAATATAAACCATCTTTATTGAGGACATCATTCTAACCTGAATCTAATCCAATGGCTGCTCCTGCCTCACAAGTAAGACAGATAAATCTCTTTCAATAGTCATGTAACATTTGCTTCTACGTGACATACAACTCTTGTTAATTAACAGAGCCCATTTGCTGCTACTGTGCGCAAAGATCAAACAAAGCATTTATTCCAACTTCATCCCATTTTAGAACTGTGCTTCTAATAAGGTGAAGGCATCAGTTAAAACTAAAAGAACAGGATGAAAATGATGAAGCATAAACCAGCTAGGCTTTGCCTATCCAGACTAGAGGCCGAAAGAAGTCTGAAAGCAAACTAATATTCCAGCTACAAGTACTTAAAGAGATAAAGCAATGAGGTGTACAAGCATCATCCAACAAGCATTTACGCAGGAAAAGAACCTGGCCCAGAGCTGTTCTGCTGAGTCACATTTGCATAGCCCAGCAAATCAAGCAGCAATGCACTTCCAGTACGTCAGCAATTCCTCTCGCTCCAAAACAGTAGATAAGTTAGTTTAAAAGCAACAGAGGCATCCACTTAGAGCTGCTGAATCACCACTGATGGGGAAATTCCAAGATCGGACTTAAGAGTTCCATCTCAAGAGGAGGGCTCAGAAGACTTCACTTATTCTTTCTGTAATACAAAAGGACCCACAGGCCAGTCTAACCTGATAAATGGTTTCCAGCAAGGAGGAAAGGGTATCCAGTATCAGTAAGACTGTTCCTTCACTTCAGCATGTTAATATTGGCCTTGGTAAATAAGAGCCATTAAAAGATATCTTTTCTATTTTTTCAAAGTGAAGCACACCATTCTGAAATAAAAGCATTTCTCTGCTCACATGGAATCACAGCAATGAAAATATGTAGCATAATGAGAACTCAGATAAACAGACTTAGAAACTTATAAAAGCAGAAATTATTCTTCCTCTCAAGGTTGGTCTAGCTCAAAACACAACTTGGAGGGAGGAACAAATGATCAAGGCAATGAGAAGTAAACAGAATTTAATTTTATATTGATTCATGAAGAACAACTTATTTCTAACTTGGATAAAACACCTCAAGTCAGGAGGGAAGCACACAAAAACTGCTAGGGTAGATGTTCTCCAAAGAGAAAGAGTAACCCTAGATGATAGACTGGGGAACCTACCAACAACCAGCTTGCACCTCCAGGCTGTGACCTGACATGAAAGCATTGCTATGGTCTTATAATTCTACCTACTTCAGCTCAACCTCATTGGAGAGTATCTCCCAGACAAATATGAAAGTGGCCATAAACTTGCCTTCCTTCAAAAGCCCACCCAAAATCCACTTCTGCTCCTCCAAGGCTTATAATGAAGCACAGAGTAAAATATAGGACTGTCAGGATCCATACACTTTGCTAAACAAAGACCATTAGTCATCACAGGACTTCTTTCTTCAATTCTCTATTTCTTGCCTTCTTTCCCCTTTCTACAATCTCAGCATTTTTGGTTTAAGTTCTTCAAGTCTAACCACAGGTATTAGCGAGACGTCTGGACAACAGGTAGCACAAGTAAAGCATGAGACAAACTTCCTGCAAAGGCCTCCAAGAGGTACCCTTCGTAGCCATTATTTCAACCCCATTATTTTAACTTCAGTGAACACACCCACAAATAATCACATTAAATTTCATGGAACACTTAGGCATTCCTTTTAATGTCTTTCCACTGCCAGGGCAAATTTCTACCCTCCCCAGTGCTAGGGAAAACTATCTTCCTCATCTTCAAAATGCCTTGGTGGCCCAGAAATAGTTTATGTCAACGCCCACTGACCTGCTGTGATCCGTCGCCGTTCACGATGTGAGGCATCATGGCTACCTCGCCGTTCAGCAACGGTGGCAGCTCCAGCGGAATTTGGTCGGTCATCATCATTGTGACGTACATTCATGGAGAATTTTCCTCAACGGGCTTCCTGCAAGAGAAGCATCAGTTAAATACCCTGGAAAAGCCATTTATACTTTAAAAGGTCACCTTCATCCAGGTGGATTTTGCCATTAAGGTAGCAGGAGACCTGCTTTTGTAACAGGATGCATATGGGAATCTGAGGCACTGAACGGAGGATTTTAACTGTTCGATCAAGAGCTTGGAAAGTCAACTTTCCATGCAAGACTTACAAAAGCCAACAAGCCAGACTTCTGCTCTTTCCCACAGTTATAACCCCCAGCCCTCATCACACAGCTGAAACAGGCAAGTTCTGAGACACCTGGAGCAAGATTTGCTTTCCTAAAAATCAGGATCCTGCTTGGTACCACAGCTCTTGGAACTGCATCATCCATGTGGTTAAAATGTCACATCAGTTTCACTCCACACCCACAGTTTAAAGCTAAACACCTTTGTTTTCTTTCTAGGGCGGTGCAAACATCAAGAACCACCACCTGTAACACAAGAGCAGGCACCCGATTTCCACTCGACCATGATGCAAAGGAGAAAGGATTTTGTTTGAACAGGAGGCACAGCACGTCCCCATGCTCCGAACCCCTCACGCGACACAGAGCACAACAGACTAGAATGGAGAGATCCCACTTACAAACTTCAAGAATCACACAGCACTTCCAGCACACACACACACACCCTTCACAGTCAGTGATGCCATACGTACGCACCACTGCAACCACGGGAAGACTGCTTTGTAAAAACAAGTTTAATCCAGCACTAAAACTACCACTGCACTGTTTTACGGGACAACAATCCAGTTCTTTAGTGGCCAAGATGGATGACCTAAATCACATCATATATCTCAAGTTCTGCATAAGAACTCCTAGGTAAAACCAACATGCAAACCCAGTGCTAATCACCTCCTATGCCAGAGAATCCCAAAATCCTCCTAAATAACTTCACATACATCACAAATTCACGTTAGGAAAACAAATACACTGTTAGGCAACTGCTGACAGCAAAGTAATCGGAGCACAAGACCACCAGAGCACAGAGAGGGAAGTTTTTGTCCAAGAGCAAGAGGGAAACCCCTGCTCGCAAGGAAAGAGTTGTGGGATGTTATATTTACAGGGAGCGCTTGACCACAGAGCCCTAAACTGGGAGCTGAATTCATCTGCTCCAGAGGGAACAAAGGGCTGGGCCAACCTCACTGGGGCTGGAGCTGCAGTTCCACCACCCCCATGCTGCTCTGCTCCAGGTCCTGCCAGAATTTAGATTTACTTTTTAAAAATACTGGTGTACATCTAAGTTAGGAATTGTACTGAAGCACGTTGTCTTCATTTTCATCAACCTCTTCCTCATAGCAGTTGTCACCTGCGGAGCAACACGATGATCAGAAACATCAGCCTGCCTGGGAGCTGGAACTCCTAGTGATTTCAAATCACTCCTGTGGGATTTCAAAGCAGTGGCAGTGCCCACATCTATCCTTTCACTCTTAGCACATGGGGCCCCTTCACATCTAAGTGGCACTGGAAGACTAAAAGCACATTGTTTTTCAGAAGATGTGCAAACTTAGCCCCATTTCCTCCAGCCATACATCTCAAGACCAAGATTTTAATTTAACTCTATCAAATTTAGCACAACTCTCACAGCTCTCTCCAATGTTCTCATCATGTGAAAACGCCACTTTTCTTCTCATCACTTCACTGAGACATAAACAGAGGCAATCTATTTTCATCCACCTTTAAAGGAAATCCTTCCTTTTATCTGAGACTCAATTACAGGACAGAAGTTCTTGGAAAACTTGAGACACAGCTGTCACGAGGATGGTACACCCACAGCCAGGTGTCAGGTCCCATCTCCTGCCTGCACCAACTGCTTTGTTCCAGGAGTGGTTTAGTCCTGCCAGCTCCGTCACCCTCAGCAGCCCACCCTGCACACACACCCACGGAGCAAGGACACTTGCTAAGCACTCCTGCAGCCCACGGGATCAGCTCTCTGATCCAGCATCATGCATCTACCAGTGACCAAAGCCTTCCTGGCTTAGTCATTCAAAGCTCTGACCCAAACATTACATGGTCTACAGCCCAGAAGCTTTGCTCAACACATTTTCCTCCTGAAGTTTTGCAATATTTGGAGCTTTTTCCTAAACTTTTGTGGGTTTTCATTACTTCACTGTCTGAGGTTTTCTTTTTGAGAGAAATCCGTGTCCACAACCAATATTCACAGGTGACAGGGCTTGGGGGGTAGAAGGGAAGGAGGGGAACAGCATGATTTTTGGGTTCGTTGGGGGGTGTTTTTTGGGGGGATGGGGGGGTAGGGGTAAGGGGAGGCAGGCTGCTTCTTTACAAATATGAGAAAAATATTAAAGCTAAAGGAAGGAAAATTTAGATTAGATATTAGGGGGAAGTTCTTTACAGAGAGAGTGGTGAGGGGCTGGAACAGGCTGCCCAGAGAGGTGGTGGATGCCCCGTCCCTGGAGGTATTCAAGGCCAGGTTGGATGGGGCCCTGGTCACCCTTTTGCCGATCCAGGCCTGGGGATTGGTGGCCCTGCCTGTGGCAGAGGGGTTGGAGCTCTGTGATCCTTGGTGTCCCTTCCAACTCAGACCATTCTGTGATTCTATGAAGAAGAGGAGTAGAACATGTGAGGTTTTCAACTAGTTTTTAGATGCTGGGGATTAAGAAAAGGATTGAGAAAGCCTAATACTGAACACCAGTGAGAACAACGGAGTTAGCAGCTTTCAATGGAGACAGGTTGGTTTAGCCAACTGTCAGTTGTACCATGAACTACACTGATTACACATGTAGTCACAGAGCTACAGTTTGTGTGTATATATACACATATATTCATATATATTAAAATTAATGCAATCTTCCCAGGAACTCCTTTAAACCCATGTAAAACAATACCCCCTCATCCCCAAGTAACTGACACGTTCCTCTAGTCTGAATGTAAAAGCCCCAGCTTTAACACAGCTTAACCGTCACGTCAATGCTATTTTCTTAAGGAAAAAAACCCCACACAAATTGTAGCTTGAAGCTACGTATTTTCCTAGTAATGTTTCCATTCCAGGCACAACAACCAATATGTTGACATTTATTTGCTACATGTCATTATTTAAAGTTTTACAGCTGCATTCCTTTCGCTTTATTAATGGTTTGTCACTACAGCCCTGTCTACACTTGCCTCACTTTAAAGGGGAAAAAAAATGGAAAGAAATAAGGGGGCCATCCTTTATTTGTCAGGTCTGGTCCAAGCTGGCCAGTGGTAATGCCAGCAGCAGGGCTGGCCATAAAGCACAACTGGCCACAGGCGTTTTTGGTTTTAGTGGTATTTCTCATAGATGTTCTCCATGCGGAGTTAGATGAGATGGGGTTAAAACATCTACTGCAAGACTGGCAGACTTCACACCCAAGTCAAAACCTTTGGAAAGGGCTTCGCACGCTCTCACAGCTTGTTTGCTCATCCATCCTACTTGAAACACATTTATGCACTGTGCATTCACAGCCCTGCTAAATCTGGCGTTCCCCCTACGGGGGATGCTCCTACAAGCAAATGTGATTAATACAAAGGTGGTGAGGTCTGAGTACAAGTACTTTCTTTTCCCTATAAACTGGGGAACATCGTTTAAAGAAACCACCAGACAAGGACTCAAAGAGCCAGGTCACATTTCAGGATATGAGAACTCTTCCTTCGCTAAAATATGAACTGCCAAATCCTAACCCGCAGCTCTTTTTTTTCAGGTCCTAACTCAAAATTTGGGGTTTTGTCTACAAAGCTGACTATATTTAAATTTAAAAGAGATATTTCCTGCGTGTCTACATTCCCCAGGTTTGGCTAGGACTGACCACAGTAACGCCAACACAGAGCTAGAGACTGCATCTCCTTGCCTAGCTACCTCTAGGAATTCGGGAAATCGCAGCTTCCCATCTTGCTGAAGGGCAAGGAAAAAGAAATAACCATCCAAGCCTGATGTTTGTCTCCCCAAACCAAACTTCCAAACCTTTTGATGTCTGCAAGTTACTGCTACAAACAGTTTTCAATTCAGTACCTCAGTCTTCTACTGATCACAGACTCCATTTCCTTAAATTAATTCAATATGGGAATTAGTAATAGATAGATTAGTTGCACATGGCACCAGAGAGTTACATTTTGTTCTTCTGTGTGTTTTAATTTTCTATCTAAAAACCAATGTCCATGTATGGTGAATTAATATTACCCACCAGATTACATCAGAGTTCTCCTGAAATTCCAAAAGCAGTGCGAACCACATCAAGATACCGAAGTCCTATTTTTCCTAGAAAGTTTTACCCACACTATGAACGGGGGCATAAGCCAAGAACATTTTTCTTTTTGTGATTTCCCCCCCACCCCCTTTACCTTCTGTCTTTTTCAAAGCTGAAGAACCTCTTCCAGCTACAGCAAACTCAGAGAGCCTGGCAAAAGCAAACAGAGTTCTGAATATTCAAGTCCTGTGACTGCTCTCTGCAAAGGCAGAATTTTTTTTACTTCCCCACAGCAGACCATGAAACCTCACTGAACACAGTGTCCTGCTTTTTTATCGGAAGCATCTGGAGTTACAGCGGTAGCACTACAAAGATGACAGGTGGCTTTCTGATACCCAGCAGCACCACATGTCCTGGCTTATTTAACACAGCAAAAATCCAGCATGAAATGCCCATCCACACGTGTGCGGTGCTTACTTAGGGTTAGAAAAAAGCATACTGCACAAAGAGTAAGATACTACACCACCTTCCATCCCAGTGTTGCTACAGAAAATAACTGAAACACATATAGCTAAGGACTTGAAGAGGAAGAACTTTCTTTTTCCAGCTTAAAAGAAACACACCACCTCCCCCCCTTACAATTTCAACATGATGAAGATCACGCACAGGCCCAAACACTGCAAAACTCTAGTTTTTCTGCAAGACTTGGCCTTAAGCATGATTCCCCCTCCCTAGTAGTGTTCAAAGTCAGGCTGGATGGGGCTTTGGGCAACACGGGCTAGTAGAGGGTGTCCCTGCCCATGGCAGAGAGTGGGACTGACAGGCCTTGAGATCCCTTCCAACCCAAACCCACGTCTGGGATTTTATGATGAGAGTTTGCCCATGGCCCAGCCACCTCCTGAGCCAGCTATGGCCACAGGCCCTCCTGGCTGCCAGCCACATCACTCAACAGAACCATCCATTTCTCAAACTGCTTCCCATGGGATTGAGCTCAAACACTATTCAGCAGTGGCAACTATCCGAAAAAGCCAGAGGCCCACTCTTGCTCAACTTTCCCCTCCTATCAGGATAAATGTCTAACTGTCATCGTCAGGAATCATAAACTACCCTACCTTTACGATAAACCCTAGAAATTACACAGTATTGTACATATGGTACATGTGTCCAGTCCCCAGTTCAGAACATTAACCCAAGGCATTCCTTGTAAAGACTCTCAGACATGGAGAGTGGTTTTAAAGATGACAGAATCTATTAACCCCCCCAAAACCCAAATGGCTTTCTTGAAACATAAATTTTCTCAGGCAGTTCTTCACAATAACAAAACAGATCCCACTGAAGTTAGAGAGGAGAGGCTTGTGTCAGAACCATGTATTTTACCTTTTTTTTTTTTAATATCAGGTTATGCAGTCTAATATGACCTCCTTTCGATCATTTTATATATCTATATATATTTTACATAAGCCCCTTTCCTATCATTCCGCATGTAGTAAGTCACCTTCTCCAATGAGTGCAACAACTGCTGTGCAAGAGAAGTAATCAAATCCATCAGGAACTTCCTTAGTAGTTTATACAACGATGGGAAAAGCAACTTCAGGTGTGACAACAGAAGTCTAAGTCTTTTGCTGATATAATGCATCTAATGACCAGAAGTCAATTAAAATGTGACTGTTTGTCCTCCCTACCAGTTGTTTCCCCTGGCTTGTCCTGAGGTAAACCCGGTTCTATAGCAAGGACATTCAGAAATTGGCGGTTCTTTAACCACAGAAAGCACCCATGTGTGGTATCTGAACTGCATCCTCCAAACCACATCCTAGTAACACAACCAGCCCCAAGCCCTCTACCATCATCTGCACAGTTAGTTTGCACGTAGACAGGTTTCCCTGTCTACTGCAATACACTGACCTTCAGATACTTAAGTTGTTATAACCGAGGCCAGAGGAAGTTAAGAGTCACTTCAAGTGGTTTGCCACGTATGTAGAGAGTCATGTCCTCTCATGTAGCTCATGCCCACTTAGCACCACTGAGAAGTCAAACGCAGCTTTAGAAACACAGGCCCTGAAAATACACAAGTATTTCTAGAAGCAGCCTCACTTCTGGAAAGAAACAGTGAAAAGCAATGAAAATAAGAAAATCCTCCTGCATCTGCAGCAGTCATTACCTGCAGCACATGTTATTCTTCTTCCATAAAAAGAAATATTCTTGGAACCATCTGCTCTTTTCTAGGCATTTGGATGTGGAATTGAAGAACCATAACAAAGTCTGGTATGTCAAATCATGTCACTGCTGATCATTACACAATTGAAGAAATGGGTGCTTTTTCCAAGAGATATTTTGAACGAACTCCAAAATAACAAGTGGAAAAAAATAACTAGGAAAAAAACCTGCTAGTATGTACAAATGGAGTATGTATACACACCCCATATACTGGTTTGTACATACTCAGACCCTGCAAATTTAAAATTAATACACAGCCTACTAAGCAGGTTTTGAACGCGAAGTCCTCCTTCTGCACATTACTGTTGATGCATGGAAGTGACCACAGAATCACAGGGGTTGGAAGGGACCTCGAGAGATCATCGGGTCCAAACCCCCCTGCCAAAGCAGCTCCCCAGCTCATATTGCACAGGTCGGCGTCCAGACAGGTCTTGAACATCTCCAGAAACGGAGACTCAACAAGCCCCAGGCAGCTTATTCCAGTCCTCCCTCACCCTCACTGGGTAAGTTCTTCCCCATGTTGGTGTGGAACTTCCTATGCTCCAACTTGCAGCCACTGCCCCTTGTCCTGTCTCCACAGAGCACTGAAAAGGGGCTGGCCAATTCCCCCTGCATCCCATCTTTCAGATATTGATAAACATTAATAAGGTCCCTCCTTAGTCTTCTCTTCTCCAGCTGAACAGTCCGAGCTCACTCAGTCTTTCCTCATAGGGGAGATGCTCCAGGCCCAAGTGATGATACACACCTTCCCATTTTCCTGGTGTATTTTCTACCATGCACGTTGAAATTTAAGATGAATTAAAACACATAACAATTATATTTTCAAGGAAGAGCAGAGCAGTAAACATAGCTGCTCGCAAGAGACTCCTGCCATGGCTTGCCACTTGATTTCAAAAAGGAGTGGTAGTAATTGCTCATGTAGAAAAGCCTCTTGAGACATGAGCAGTACCTGGAGGTATGCGCACAGATGGTTGGTCAAGGCACAAACAGTCTGGAATTTGTCTTGTCTGATGTGCGTTCATTAGTTTAGTTAAATCACATCCGTCTGAAGAGCAGCTGAAACCTGAAAGCATTCCTTCCCAGTTTAATTACAAACAAGGTAGATTAATTTGAAAGCATCCAAACAGGCGGGCTCCTTCAGAGCAATTTGAGAAATACACGTGATCTTAGAAATCTGTTATGACAAAAGAAAGCAAATTAGAGGGGACTGCATACCTACAGAGCTCACTGACATTCTGTGAGGAGGTTGCAAAGTGCCTGCTGCTTGCTCTCTGTGCCATTGCACAGACAGCAAGGCCACCAGGAGCTGGATCCTATCTCCAGCGAGCTGAAAAACATAAACATCCTCTCAAAATTTAACCACTGCAATTAATCGGTGGGTTTATTCCCCTCTGGTTTGTTTTTGTTTTAAATTAAAAAAGCCATTTCCATGGCATGCTTCATTCCTAAAACCAGACTTATCAGTAGTATTCAGCTCTACAGGGGATCAAGGAAAGTTAACAGCATTATTCCCCCACACTGGTGTGAATTATTAAAGCAGCCATCCAGACAGCAATAAGAGGTTTTTCAACAGTTTGCCTTTCTTTAGGCTGATAATTTGACCTCATTTTTGTAAGATGTGAAACTCCATTATTTTAAAGAACAGTTTTACGCTGCAGCCAGCTCCAGATCTCTCATAGGAAACGTTTGCTACTTAGGAACAGGCAAACTAATATAACAAAACCAAACCAACAAACAATGAAACAGAATAACAAGTAACTCCAAACACACACCAGAACCCAGCACAGGGAACAGGAGATCAGGTCAAACAGCATCAGGCAGGAGTACCTTGCTTCACAAGTACAACTAATCAGCATATAATAGCTCTGATGAAATGCCAGAATCAAGCAAGCTGGTGCACAAAGGAGGCTTTTACCAAAGGAAAACTTCACTGGTTGGCTTTTTCCCCTGGTTTTCCAGAGGTGAATCTTGTGAAGACTTGTGGAGGAAAAGCCAGCCCACCTCCCTCACACACGTGCCCCGAAGGCAGTCGTATTTGGGTGAAAACCTAATGGCACTAGATGTAAAGGAATAAATACACCAGAGGTGAAGGCTCCGAAAATTTTATTGAGCTTCTATTAGCTACAGGGGAGCAGAAAGCCCCAGGCAGACGGGCTAATCCAACGGCTCCGCAGTATTCCCACTTCGGCAAATAGCTTTACAGCAGCGAATTCATCTGCTGCTCTAACATCACTCCTAAGCCACGCACACACTCCGCAGTCACAGCCTACAGCAGGCGACCCAGAGACAAGATCCATACGCAGCTCACTCTCACCATTTGGGATTTTCTGCGCTTTTTCTTCAAGCTAAAAAATTAAGCCAGTCATTTTTTGGCTATTTATAACTCTTCCCTCCTTCCAAGCCTTCACAGCTTTCTTTACTTGCCTGCCTCCATATTAATCACAACAGAAAAAGGGGGCTCACAAGGGATACACTGCAGAAACAGCAGTTTTCAGGCACAGGAGTCTCACAGTGTTTCACAGCAACAGGCTGAGGTTAACTCTTCTTGCACAGCAGCAGCCAAGTATTTTTCTTCCACACTTTCTATTTTTTGGGGTTGTATTTTTTTTTTTTTACATTTTTCACGTGAACATTTATATTTAAAAGATGTGTAATTATAAAATTTGTCGTGGCACAACTTGCTTTAAATAGCAGCTACTTTTAACTCCAATGGAAGTAATGTACGCAATTCCAAAAATACAAGCAGCAATCAACACTGCAAACTGCTTCCCCTCCTCATCTACCCTCACAAGCACATTCGATGAGGAGAGTTCTGGGTGCTGATCGATACACCACCAACTGCACCCAGCATCTCTGTGCAGTCCTAAAAGACCACAAAAGCCACATCCAATGGGATTCCTGCAAAGCAAGGACCTTTCCCATGCACCAACATCCTCCACTGCTCACCAAGAGAGAACAGAGCTCTTCCAGCTGCAGTTCCTCTGCATGTCAGCAAGGAGAGGAGGATGGCAGTGCCCAGACAGCTCTGCATCCCAGCCAGACAGCTCTCCATCCCCCAGCGCAAACCGGTCCCCTAAGGGCAAAGAGATATTTCGTGGGACAGAGACAACATCACATGTTTCCTAATTAAATTATAATCCTCCTCGGGTTCTCTGCACTCTGTATCGCCTCTGACAAAAGCAATTTGTAAATGAAATTCACATCACAAAGGACAGTCAAGGAAGCTTAAACACAACTACCAAGTTATTCCAGCTATCTGCCTGAGGAGGAACAAACCCCTTCCAACCCAGGCCTACACCTGCCTACAGTTCCAGCCCCGATCCTGCAGACATTTGTGCTGCTTATATCTTTATGCACTCCTTAAAGTCTTATGAGTGGTGTGTGCCTAGGTATTGAGGTCCCCGACCAGGGCTGTGACCCTGTGCACATGCCCAGGGACACACACAAAGAGAATTTCTCACACAAAGGTGCAAGTCAGATAAGGGGTGTGCTTCATGTTTGCTTTCTTCCTCCATTTAATAGCCCAGGTATTAATCATGGTTAGAAGTTGATAAGCACAGCATTTGGTGATAAATACCCTCCCCTTCTATTCTGCTCTCTCAAATAATATGTCTGCAATAATAGCACAAAGACCTTGATTATCTCTTCTAGAGTTCCTGTGCAGCAGAGAATCTACTGAAATCAATGGGGTGAGTTTTTTTAGCACTGAACTATGAAGGAAGGAGGAGAAAAAAAGAAAAAAAAAAAAGAGTATCTATCCTATCAACCTGTGGCACTTGAAACGCATGCATACCAAATTCCTCTTACTACAAGGTTTCAGCACACCTTTGTGCATAGCAAACCTTTCTGCTGTCACCATTCACCGCTAACCTGACTCCCGGCTGACGCTGAACTAACAAAGTAGCTCATTGTGTTCTTGTGGGAAACCGCTCTGCAGAGATCTCCCATTCAGCCCTGGGACTGAAGAACAGGCGTTCACACGGAGCGGCCGCTGCAAGGGAGCACCTCTGCATGACTGCTGGACAAGTTTCTCATGTAGGAGGAAAGTTGAACTCATTGTCATCATCGTGCTCACAGCATCTCAGTGCCTGAACTGCACGATTAACCAAAAAAACCCCATCCTGACCCAAAAACTACCACCCAAACCTACCACCTAAACCCCATCACTCTAGAAGTTTTCAGCATCAGAGGGAAACATTCATTTAAAGTTTTGCTTCACCATCCCTCAGTTTCACACAGAGTAAGATCTCCAGGAGTTACTTTGCTTTCCTGAGCTGCCTTGTGAAAATGAACACAGAACACTACACAAGGTTTATCTTAATTTGATAGACAGGAGTTGATAGAAAACACACAACCAAACACCAACCCAAAATCCACAAACACAAAGGGAACCACGCACACAAGATCATCAAATCTTTACTACTTTTTCATCTGGATATTTCTGGTACCCAGCACCTTGCAGGAAAGGAGCCTCTCCTATCCCAGGTACCTGTTTTTTACTTCCACTGATTAATAAAGCATTATGGAACTGAATCTTTTGATGCAGCAAAGTACTAGGAGGGGTTGGTCTGTTTTCTTTACAGTGGGAAGACTCAGGGTCTCTATTTACCTAGACAAAAAATCCTGAATCTCCATCCTGGTGAATTTGCCAGCCGATGCAGCTGTCAGTCTCAGTTACGCATCAAATGATTTAAAAGGAAAAACCTCAGGACTTTGTTACCTGTCTGAAATGGGACACAGTTTATAACACAGACTGGAGGATAAATTAAGTGCTGTTGATGCAGCAGGAGATGGTCCAGTGGGGTTACCAGCATTGAGGTTGTCCGGATCCAATTTAATCCTGAACCCTCACCCTTCGAACTAATTTAGCTCCTGCTCTCTGCCAACTCATTCAGGCAATGGAAGGCTGAGAGTTATTCTCAACAGAAATAAATTGGTATTGTTCTTCAATAATAAGCTATGCAATGAAGTACTGGACAACTTGCATAATGAAATGGGAAGCCAACATTACTTTTAATAAAGTACACCAAAGCCAGCAGTGCTGGTTGAATGGCAGCCACAAGGCATGGCGCCAGGCAGGGAGATGCTCTGCTCTCCTCTCCGCCTGCCCTGGGTGCAGTCAAGAGGCAACAGCCCCAACCCTGTGACTCCTAGATATAGGAGTTACTCATTAATAAGTTGTGAGTCTTTGTTAATTGAAGTTTCCTAATGTTTCACCCACTGACTCCAACCCTACAGCTTTCAGCGTTAGCAGAACACGGAGAGGTAGCTGCAGTACTGGAAGGTTCCTAACACACCTTGCCCTTCAGAAATTTTTCATCATGTGAAAAATAATTAGATTGATACGAATTCCCCTAGATCCCAGAACAAGCTGCACACCCCTTCCAGTTCACAGCACATTGCTAACCAGGCTCCAGTGGGAATAACCCCAAAAGGGTGAATCTGAATGCAACCCATCACTTTTAGCTCTCTGGGGTTTTTAATTACAAAGCAACATCCAAAATATCCTGTGGTACTGCTTTTAGTTTGAAAAAGGAGAAAACACTACAGCAGCTTGCTGTTAGCATGAGCTTAGGCCAAAAGGAAGGAAAATAGAGGGGAAAAAAAAAGGGTGAAATGAAGCAGGAAAACAACGTGTTCTTACTCTAGGTCTGCAGATAGACAGCCCAAGTTTGCCATTTCCTAAAATCTTGGAGGACATAGCTGCGTCCATCCAAGGGTACATAGCCTCCATTTAGCATAAGACAGTTAAGCATGAGACATTCAGCACAGGACATTAACCTGCAGGCTCCCATTCCAAATTAGTCTTCATGGGAGGCAGCAGCTCGGGTGGTTTATGAGACACTGCAGAACAAGGGGGCAATGCTGCTGGGTGCTGGAGACAAGCCCTCATGCACTAGGAAGCTCACCCAACTCTGAAGAAGTAAGTTTTAAAAAATAAAGAATGATTAAGCAGATTCAGACAGCAACACAGAAGTCTTTGGGGAGAGTCAAGAGGCACATACACAAGATGGTAATAAGAAACACAATTTGAACAAGGTGAAGGAAGGTAAATTCCTCCCCAGTATTAATCTTTAATGCAAACTTATAACTTAATCAAAAAGGGCACAGTTGTACTTCTTTTGTGTTTGCCTATTGATACAATCACACTCAGCTCCACTGAAGTTAATTAAACCCTTGAAACTAAAGTTAGCTTTCCACATCCTTTAAATGACACAATTCTAGTCAAGCAAAAAACTTAAACAGACAAGCAGCAGAGAGCAAGCCAACTTTCAAGCTTCATGCAACATGTAACTGCAGCTTCATTTTCCCTTGTTACAGACAGAGACATTAATTTCCATAGCTGAATATCAAACTTCAAAGGTGAGAGAGCCTGGAGTCAATATCTGAATACATTTAAGAAACCCCCCAGAAAGGAAGTTGCAGTACCCCATGGAGGTCAAGCATGAGAAGGTTGGTCTTACTGAACGTCAGTGGGTTTTTGATGGAGAGGGAGAAAAGTCTCTGACTTAATGTAAGCACACTTATTTCTGCTCTGTAAGGGAGATTCCCTCCCTCTCCCTGGCTCCCTAACAGCATCCCCAGCCCCATGGATGCAACACACTTCCAGAGAAACAGCAGGAAACCATAAACTTCCCGGTCTGCCTGTTGCAGACAGCACACTGCTGTCAAGCCCCTTGCTGAGAGCCCTTCCAGCCCAAAACACTACCACAGGCTGTTTACTCTGTTTGTCCTGGGACCATCTCACACCAACACATGTGGCCATGATGAACAGGGATGAGTCTTGCATGGGCTGAGCATGGGAACAGGGACATGCACACGGCCGTGCAGTGGGATTCCCCATCCAATCCCCAAGCCATGCCACTGCAAATCAGTACCACTGACTCCATCCAAAACCTCTTCTCCCTCTCTGCTCTGCTGATACACAGAAGGAACACGTTTGCTTCCCAGTTTGGCATAACCTGCTCACTACTTACAAACACAGGGCCGATCCATTGTAGGAGCCTCAGAGTAACTAGCTTTAAGAATGCAAAAATAAACTCATTGCTGGCAATGCAAAGTTTACCTTCAGGTCCTTTTCAAGAAAGTAATTTTGGCTTTTATGATGGCTAACGCTTATCTACCCAGTGATAAATCTCTAGCAACAACCATTCACAGCACTTCAGTTTTCTGGAAAGAAGCATTGAAAAACAAACCCTCCAAACACACATTATTCCAAAACTATTTCACTTGTCATTTCTAGCTGGAATTCAAAACTTTGATTATTTGGGAAAGGCAAATTAAAATAAATAGCTTTGCATCTTAAAAAGCTGCAAATCTGAACCTCAAGAAATGGACTTTGACTTGGTTTGCATATAGGGTGGGGAACGTGACCTTCAAAAAGGCAAGCAGTATCAGAGGGTGGGGAGAAGGTACAAATAACACTGAATTCACAGTATTCCAACAAACAGATGGGAACAAAACACACCAGTCACACAAACGTTAGACAATCCAACTAGCTGTGTCCAAACTAGAAAAAGACTGAATATATAAAAAAGGCTAATTCTTAAGAGTTTGTTTTCTTCAGTATCTTGTATAAATATAAACCACTTCACTCCCCAGTGTAGCCTGAGAACCTTCAGTATTCAGCATATCCTTGACACACACCTCACTTTGCTAATTGCAAGAGAAATTCACACAAATCCTGGCAGAGCAAAGAATGCTACACTGCATTTCATGTCCCTACAGAATTAAATCCACATCAAATACGGCAATATAGTATTTATATATAAAAATAAATTTTAAAAATTAAAAAAGGGGCTGATGGCATTTTATCTCTAACAGCAGAAGCTTCAGAACATCAGCCCAACCTGGGACAGCCTGCAGTTGGGCAGACCGCTGGACAGTACCAGCACAGGGAAAGCCTTCCCAGGGAAATTCAGGTGTGATCCATTTTACCTGAATGACACAAGCAACGTGTGACCCAACAGGATTCCGTGCCACTGCTTGCACACCCCAGGCAGCACTATCAAGGCACACTTACTTTGTGGCAATCAGCTGGAACACCCCAAGTATGACACGATCTCAATTCTTTAGTACTCGCTTTGTAACCAGACCAGGTGTGTTTTGGCAGCGCACAGCAGAGCAGAGCCCATACAGACACCCACCTTAGCACCACAATGCACAGTTAAACAGTGATGAAATCTGACCCATTAACCCCAGCTGTTCGTCCAGCAGAAAGTTCCAGAGGTCTCAAGATGCTCAAGCAGACTGCATTGCTTTCTAATTTCTAGGGGGAGGGTACATCTTTCCCCATCATTTGACATGTTAATAGTCTGGTTTAAAATCACAGTCGTAACTCCAGGATGGTACAGAAAGGCAGCCTGGGTGTTCAGGGTTGTTTCAACCTGCTGACGGGTCTGTAAGCAATGGAGCGTGCTGCAGGGAAACCCCACAATACCAGACAGCTGTTCAGCTTCTCATCCTCCTCCTGATGCTCACTACGGAAATTCCCTCATCCTTAATGAATTCAACTAATTTTTTCCATTGCCTCAGACAAAACTTCAGCCCTAAGTTTTTTCTCTGCTCTTGTTCTGCATTCCTGGGCATGGCTGCATTAAGCCCTGTTATGAATAATCTACACTACAGATTGCTGGGCAATCCCTACCATCCCATAGGTGCCAGGGATACCTTACACTTCATAAAGCAACTGCCTAGAGCATAGCATACATAACTGAATGCTACAGCTCTACAAAGAGAAGCAATCAGTTTTAAACACTCAGAAATTAGTACTATGAAATTCAGCACCATTACCAGCCACTTCACCCTCAGTGCCTTCCCTGTTCACATGCAGAAGATTGATTATCTTTTCAACACGAAGTTCAATCTGCTACAACTTGAGTCTTAAAATTTGTAGCCGAAGAGCCGGTGGATGCTCTGATTATCCTCCCTCTCATCCATATACATTAGCAGTACGCAAATGAATGAGATAGTCATTCTCACCTAAATTGAGCAGCCTATAATATGTTTATTGTTAAGAACACGCTGAGGCACATTAGTCCCAAAGGCTTTTTTGAAAACTACTTGAATTTATTATATTAATTGTTACTATTATTTTCCTTCTTGTGACAAACACGAGTGGGCTGAGCCTCCTGTCTAAAACACAGAGAAGTACTTATGCTAATGACAAACAGAGAAAGCAGCAGCACCATCACCAGCTGCGTTCTGCTGAGAGCATCACTGGGTTGTAAAAGGATTAAGAATTCCTGAAGATTAACAGAAAACTGATCAAAAATGCCTAGGCATGGCGGTATCCAGCAGCAGAGCTACTTAACTGGTAAGCCAACAGACTTTCTAGACCAGCTAACAGACTGGAAACCCACCCTCAGAAGCCATCCTTCTCTCCCTAGGGAGGGTCGCTCTGGGAAAAACATGACGTGCAGTTTAACGTTATATACCAGCTGTCAGACCTAGAACTGACACTCTAACAGGGACCTACATCTGTCATCAAGTTCCCTACCACTGCGAAGCTGGTAATGGAGAGCTAAAGCAAGTGAGCTCCTTATCCCAAATAGAAACAGGTGTGGCAGACAAAGGAATAAAGCCTTTGGTTTAGGCTTTGTGTTAGTGTCACGCATAGCTAAACATAAGGTAGAGGTCACAAAGATTTATTTTCTTTCAAACCATATCTGAAAAAAACCCTAATCAGCAGCAAGAAGGTAGAAAGGTAGAGAGGAGGGGCATCAAATTCACTGCTGGATCCAAACTTTCAGCATTTCGAGGCACGCTAGTGGCCCCAAAACCAAAGTAAGAGTGGGCCCTGCTTCACACAATAGACTCCAGCCACTGTTTTTCAGTACAATAAATCTGATTACTACTTCTATAGTTTACCTTGGCAGCTGTATCTCCTGTAGTCTACATGCAGGGTCTTTGTCTCCCTGTATCTAATAACAGAGGTTTGCAATGATCACATAAGTCATGAGATATGCACCCCAATATATACATATTAATCTACATAACAGGCATAATCACCTTCATTTACCTTAAGAACATTAGAACGTTTCAACCACATTCAGAAATAAGCGAGTTCAAAGAATTGTTAAGACTAGAAAGAAAAGTGATGAAGAAAAAAAAAAATCTCAATTTCTCCCTCTCGTTTTCCTGGATTTAACCTCCTACAAAAACCTGGCAGGGTGTTCTTCAGCTGTAAAGCCCAGCTTGCCTCTATCCCAAAGCCTTACACATGCTCGCTTCGAGCGCACGGTGTGCCGGGGAACGCAGCTCCTGCCACTACCGCATAGCAAAGATTCCAGATCATTTCTGCACCACGACTAAAACCTCATCAACTTGGATTTCTGTTACAACACGTTACTCCAGCCTCAAAAAAGGGCAATCTCAGGGTGGTTAAGTTCAGCGCTGTTGCTCTTGGGTGCTGAGGATGCAGAGAAAATGGGTTAAGAGGTTAAAAATACACACTGTAATCCTTATACTTCCAAAAAACAAAGTCCAGCTATAAACCCTAAGAATGCCACACTCCTACCAAATTTAGTAGCATAATGGAGAGAGAAACGAAGGTGCTTCGTTAACACCTCACCTCTTCATTACACTGGTATCCTTCCGTAAGTTTCACTAAATTTCCAAATGCATGTTCCTAACCTAGAGATCTATTTACAGGCAAAAGAATCGTTTATGAAAATATTTGTTGCTAGAAACAGACACACACACAAAAACACCCAAACACAAAAGTACAAAAAGATGGTAAACAACAAGTTCTCATTGTATTTAGTAGCTGCTGGACTTTGTTAGAAGCAGCTACCCCAGAACAGGCAGCCACATTCATGAGATGGAGTGAATTCTATCTGAAGTTTACAGAAGGAAGCAAACACAAACAGTCTCACAAGGGTATTTTCATAGCAGGAAGCGACCAGCACTTCTCTGCCTCTCCGGTGGCTGCTCACCCCACAGCATGGCAAGCAAACCCGTCAGTCAATGGGAGAGCAGCAGTGGCAATGCTAAGCACACGTTACTTTCACTACAGGATTAATCAGATCACAAATCACCACTTAAATCCCGCTTTATGATTTAGCCATAAATGCAGACCATGCATTGGAGTCCAGTGGGAGTTGGCCTAGAGCAGTTTGCTGTCTGTCTGTCCCAGTCCCAAGGCTCAGCCCTCCTTGGAAGCAAACGCCTTTTTAATCACAATGTGCAAAACTCTTTTTTTAGAGGTTCTAATGGCCAAATGATGTACATTGCTGACAGTGATTAACACAAATCAGTGGCTATTCAATATGCAAATAGGCACGACTGTCCTTTACCACCACATATCTATATTCTTTTAGTTCTCCAAAGCTTTCCTCTTTCTTCCTTGAAGATGGGAAAACTAGAAACTTTTCATGTCCTGCAAAGAACAAGTTTCCCCTCCCCCTTCCATTTTGTGGACTTTCTGCCAATAATATTGTTGAAAAATAAATTCTTGTGGACAGGAAATATCCTGAGCAAAGGATATCCAGCTTTATGATACTTAAAATATTATGCATTCCTCCTTATCTGTCATTGCGCAGGCCAGTTGTCGGTGTGCGAGCGGGTACGTAATGCTTTCGGGAAGCCAGGAAGGGTCCCACACATCCCCTGCAGTGTTCACACCTTCAGATAAGCCACAGCTCCTTCAGATTTCCTTAAGATTTCCTCTTTCTCCATACTCAACTCCAGCAGTCCAAAGAGACTAGAGGCGGTGCAGCTTTCCAAGCAGCCCTGGCTATCAAGAGCACATCCCCTCCAACCTCCTGATAAGGTCCTCTCAAACACACCCACGACCCTCATCTTAATGGCCTTATCTGATGTAGATGGTTTGGCCTTTCAAGCAATCCCTTCATTTAATTTCCTCAACAACTGCACTCCAGAAAAGCAAACATCCTGCCCCGTTTCCAGAGCCAGATCCCAGTTGCAGCAGGAGAGAAGGAGGGACAAGCAGCACGGCTCCAGACCACACCAGGGACCTCGGCCACCCAAACTCATTGGGGAGCCGGTTCGTTCAATGGTCCAAAAGTTACAGCAATGGACACACGGTTGTAAACTAAAGTTCCTCTGTGGGATCTTCAAGCAGCTGCAGCCTCCGATGCCCAGCCCACCTCCACCATGGGCTCCCCAAGCAACAGCCTGCAGTCGAATAGAAGAGTATCGAACTGGGCTTTTGGGGCAACAGCAACTGTACAGAAGTCTTAAACTTTTAATGAAGGTGCCTAAATTACATCACATAGATATTAGGGGACAGTCATATGCTCTAACATATACTACACCACTCTTCCCTGCACGATCAGCTTCAAGCCCCAGTGAAACGATACCCAAGCCAATGATTCATGTCTAACATTTTCAGTAGTCACTAGCTTATGTTTCCTAACCAAAAGCAGACAAACCTTAAAAATCACTCATATTAAACTCAGGATTCAATCCCCTTAAGGCACTCTGACTCTTAAGGAGCTTGCTGTCTCCTCCTATGAGGAGCACAGCCAACATCCAAAGTTAAACGCAGAGGGGCAGTTGAGGTAAAGCCAAGGCTGCCATCTCCAGAACAAGGGCAGCTGTTCAGTTAAAGACAGAAAGCATTTCAAGAAAGAAAAGCAAAAGTTGTGGTAGCACAAAATTACAGCTGTGACACTTGGATCTTTTAAAAATACATTTTCCCTAAAGGTTTCCAAGTGCCCTTTGTTACTCTTCTAATAAACAGACATCCAAATCCAGCTTCTGTAGCAAAGAGTACATCCACCTTACATCTTTGCTAGTCTTTATTTCAGTCTCTTTTCTTTTTAAGAACTCACACTACTGCAGTATCACCAGAGACAATGTGCAGGGGGAGAAAGAGAGATACTTCATTCGTAGAAAACTTCAAAAAAAATTATCAGGTACCATTTTTAGAACCCCATAAAACACCCCACTTTTCAGAGTGTTTCAACACAGCTTTAACCAAAGGATGTACTCAATTTTAGTCAGTCACACTTAGGACATCTAACACACTTATGGCAACAAAGACCCATTACAAGCTAAGGTCCCCAAACACCGACACTTGTGTCCCTATAGCACACAGATTAATGCACACTCCCAACACCGCTGATTTATTGCAATGCTGAACTCAGCACCCAGCATCCACCACAACCCCCAGAGCTGCTGCCTGCTAGACACCTGAACAGGTAAGGATATTAGAGGGTATTTTATTAATACACTGCAGACATACAGATACAGTTCTGAACAGCTACACAGGACCAAAGACAGAAATCGCCACTTTAACAAGAGAAACTTCCTGCATCTCCTCTTGTGGTAAAGCACCCCTAAGGATATTTACCCAACTATGGCCACAGATCCAGCGTTTATAGAAGTATTCCCTTTGAAAAAGCAGCTCTACAGAAAGAGGGCTGTATCTTGTCTGAACACCAGATGCGTGTACCCACTCAGGCTTCGGTCAGCCCTGCAGCAAGAAGAATTATTACACTCATATTTTACAGCCACAGCATTATTTCTTTGATGTTCAATACCCACAATCACGATTTACTCCCATCACAGCTGCCCACTCACCTCGTGACAGCTCCCAGATGAAGCCAGCCTACTGGTTTCCAGGCAGAATTCACACCACCAGATTACACAACACCTTTGGGATCGCCCTGCTCTCCCACCACCAACCCTTCAAAGTCACCCAAATAGCGGGTCTGAACATTTAAAAGCCCAGATCAAGCTGTTCCCAGGGCGAGCACCTACGTTAGACATTGCCAACAAGCTTTGACTAGACTGCAGGAGTGAGGAAGAGAGTTTGGAGAGCACAGCAGCGTCTGCTCTGACACATCTGCCCACAGGGCACGCAGGGAAGACAGCCAGCAACATAAGCAGGGAAGTCTTTGTCCTTAGGTGACACTGAGGCAATCCACACACGCCAAAATTATTGTGCAATTAGTATGTTCTTAATTTTGTACCCTTAGAGAAGCTAAGTGAGTGTACGTAACCAACTGAAAATAAAGTAATGCGAAATAAAGCAACCCAAGTAACTAATTAGTTAGATGATGTCAAATGGAAGGAAAATGAGGCGTCTAATTATATACTATCAGTGAGATTGTACAACACAATGCAGACCTTCACAAAATATGCCACTTTCTAATTTAAGTTAAACAATCCAATTAAACAGCACTGACTGGTAACACCGAAGAGAAAAAAGTTAAGAAAGGAACACGGTGGTAAAACCTTTCTGGTGAGGTTCAATGGGATCTCTTCAGAGTTAACTGGCAAACTTGAACCAAATTCACAGGATTCAAAGCTTCCTCCAAGACGATTTTATACAACTAGAGACATGACACAAAACAAAGGGGTTTGAGTTTTCCTTCAATTTTCATAGAAATTGTGAACTCTCCTGTATCCTCAGCTTTTATTCTCAAAGGAGCATCTCCATCTCCAAAATTACTAAGCCTGTGGAGAAACTGGGTAGAGGCATATTAATTCATTAGGAAAAAGGTCTTCCAAAGCCTCCACCCCCATTTACTGCATCTCTCTGTCCCTCAAATGGTTCTCTAACACTATCAGCTATATTTTCAATCATGAATGTACAATCTACGCTCAAACCACTGAAGCTTAAAATGACAGTGTCAGCAATCTGATAACATCTTAGAAACCTAACAGGTTTAGGGACAGATATCTTGAAAACAACAAAGTACAGCAGAGAAAAGGCTATCTATATGCTTGCTATATTCCCATCTTTATTCTAACCCTGAATAATCTCTACAGAAGATAACATCAGCAGGAAGGTGAGGGAAAGGGAAAAGACAATGGAGCATTTCAGAGGATATAAAATCCCCTCGGACGTTTTTCCAAATTCAGTTTCACAGAACCTCAGTGCCAAATACATGGGCGTTTCCAATGTCTGTTTCAGACAAGTTGGTTTTGTTTGTTTGGTTTTTTAGTTATAAGTTGCCATCACTACTTCAGTAACAAAACCCTACCATCCAAAATCCTTGTGAGACTCCTGGAAATAGCAGCAGCACATTTTGCTGAGGAATGTTGTCACAGCATTTGTGAATATTGTGGAAACATTATAAAATTAAACTAATTATGAGGGGAAAATAAGGCATTTTCAGTGCAGTATACCAAGCACAGTAAAACTAGGTCCTTGAGTAGGACAGCCTAAATTGAATCAGATGGGATCAGGGCTCCTTTTCGTTAGAAGTAAAATAGATTTGGTGTTGGAGTATTTGCTAAGACATTACCTATGTTTTCACGAGACAGTACAAGTAAAAAGACTGAGCTTTTTTGTTTTATCTTAAGCACAATTACTGGTAATTCAGAAAGATTTTAGGGAAGACTTTAAAGAGCCATTTTTGGAAATAACCAAGAAACCTTAAGCTTCACTCAACAGGCAAGTTCCCATCAAACCACATTAGCAGTACTCTAAAACACAGAATTAACCAAAAAGATGCTTGGAATTCTTTCTGCATTACACAGACCTTCCCATTCTGCATCCGGCATCCCAGCTCTCTCTCCTGCCTACATTTAAATCATTCCACTAGCTCTTCAGCAAGACAAAGCCTACTGCTGAAACCAAGCCTCTGATGATGCAAGTGAGGAACAAGGCGAGTTTAAGAGCAGTCATAGTGTAGGGGAACCTACATTAACTCGGCTGAACTCCATTAAGTTAAGCCCATTGTTGCAAGGGCAAACCTCTTTCTCTATATATACACATATAGGGATACATGACCTGAGGGCTACATTCTCGGGTGGAAAAAGGCAAACAGACTTCATTAAGCGTTTCCCCATATCTCAGCATGTTTCTTCTTGGATGCATCCTAGTAGCAGAGACTTCCAAGCAGGGTATTACTAAAGGGAGATGTTAATAATCTGGTAGTTCTTTATGCTGCCTGGAATCCAACAGATACCCCTCTGTTACAGACACCTTTCTGCTATTCAGTCATACCTGGGCATCCCAGCACTGAGTTGTGCTTGTGCTTCAAAGCTCACCATCTCCTCCTCCCATTCGGGCACAAGTCAAAGATCTGCGGACAAGCACTTCAAGTCAAACACGCCCTTTGCTATTTCAGGCTTCAACACAAGCAGACTCCATCTCTGCTGTATTCTGTACAAACTGTTGTTTATCCCTTACACTGGCTGCACTAATTAACCCTGACAAAAGACAGACTTCTGTTAACAAGCAACGACCAACCTTTATCTTTAAACTCTTTCTCCCCATACAAGCTCTGCCTCTAAAGAGCTATTAAACGCCACATTTTAGCAGTGAATCATTAGGAGATACTCTTACCACTCTGAGTTAAGGCTGAATTCAAACAAGGCAGGAGAAACTCGTGTTGTGGGGGCTGCCAGGACACCCAGTCCGCAGAAGCCAAGATGCACCTCTGCCTTTCTCCTGCTCCAGGATAGCTGTGCTCCTGCAGCACACACTGTTCCAGGAAGGCTGTGGCTGCTATTCCATGTAACGCACTTCACACTGAGTAAATATGAAGACAGATAAGATCTCTGCCTCGAGCTGTTCAGAAGAGAAAGGGAAGATCTTCCCTGACGAGGATGTGAAAGCCCATCTCTTCAAATAAGAGAGACAAAGAGCAGGGTCACTTTACAAAGTAGGAAAAAATCAAGGTATTGGGACATGTAGCTAAAATGAACACTGAAGGTGAACGAGTAATTTAAACCAAAGCCAAGCAGTCGAGCCACTCTTAACTAGCACATCACTTGCTAAGGTGTACTACAGGAGCTGGAGAGAGCTGCCACACACGTGCACCACAGAGCACAGACGACCACGAGATTTTACAGGTAACACTTCCACACTTATCTTAATCCATTCTGTTTAGGGTGAGAGATGGTGCTAAGGGATGATGGTGGACAGGGAGAATGATCACAGATGCTCCAATCTCAAAAAGCACGAGGACCAAATGGCTACAACCGAAGTAAAACACACCACTTATCCATTTAGTGAGGATGCTTCCCCTGGCACGATACCTCAGCAGGACACCCCTGCATGCTGCGGGAAGCTGTTGGGGTGGTGGGCACAGGTACCCCGTGGTACTCCTGTGCTCTGCTTGGGTACCACGCATGGTACAGCATGGGGGGAAATAAATCATACCCCACCACTGTTTTGGCTTGAAAGCCACAGATGTGTGGTTTACAGCACAGGTTGGGGAAAGGCTGAAGCAAGCCCAAGGCCAGCCCAGCACCAGCAGAACCACACCAAACCTCTGCCCACAGTAGGCCATCACTTGCCCAGCAGCAAGGCAAGTCTGATCAGCGCTTCCACATCCCCCTTCCCACCATCAACCCCAGGGTCTAACTCACCCAGTCAAAACAAGAGGAGTGACAAGAATAAAGGCAGCTGGATGCAGGACCGACCTTTCAACAGCAGCACTAAGTTAGAGCTGTGTAATCAGGCCATGAACTTGCACTTTGATGTACATCTGTAGTATTTTATCTACCAATATACACAGAGCTGGATCACAGCACCTCCTTTTTTAATATCATGATGTTTAACTACTTCACCGAGGTGATCTGCCAAGTTCCGAACAGCAAACACTTGTGAAACCGTTTCCTTCCCCTACTGCCTACAACATATTTAGAGGATTATTTGATTTACACCACAAAGGGAATTCAAACATAGCTCAAGAGCAAACAAAGCTTCCCTAAACCATACACACACAACCTATATAAGATGTGTGAAAAAAACCTCAGTGTTTTCCTACCCTTCTGGCTTCCGCACACTCAACACCCAACAGCTGGAAGATTCATCTCTGCAGAACCAGTCAGGATCAGTGAGAGCATCTGAACGGCCACAGCAATCAAACATCATTAGAGGGAGATTAACTGGATTTAGCACAAGCAGTTTAGGTTTAAAACAAACGCAAATTTCCCAAAACTCATACAAACTGAGAGAAAAAACTGACTTGAATGAAAACTAACGTACAGTTGCAAGCTCATTTATTTATTTTAATAAACAGACAACTGTGAAATTATGATCCCATTTGAAAAAGAGGCTAAAAATCTATAATTTGGCTAAAAACCTACCCTGATTCCACAGTAAGACAAATGTAATGCTGTATAAAAAGGGACAGAGGTGGCAAAGAACAACAGATACTGATGAAAGTGAACTAGAAGTATAGAAATTTAATAAGCAAAACCAATACTGAAGTCAAGACAAGACAGATAAAAAAAATAATCATGACTTGCAGGACAACAGAATGTTAGCTGCTTTTTAAAATAAACTAGGAAGGACTGAAATCTAACAGTGCTATAACCCCATGGCAAAGCAGAAGCGAAAATGGGGCAAATTACGCATGAAAAAAGCATTTAATTTTTTTTTTCCACTCAGTATTTTGAAAGAAGGGGGGGGGGAAGCATTTGTATCAAGCAAACTGATAACTTTGTCTCAGCAACCAAATAAGCCGCAAAATCTTATAATTCAGCTCTGATCTGAGCCTCTGAGGAAATGCCTGGCCTGCTGTCAGCGACAGGACACGCTGCCACAGCGGATCCAATGGTAACCCACAGCTGAGAGGGAAGCAGGATGACTGCTGCAATTACATCCTATTTGTAAGGCATAGCTGTCAGACAAAACAACCAAAAGCCAAAACAGGATTCCAGCAATAGGGAATTCAAAGGTAGGAACATAATCAGCATCTTTGTTCCATATAAAACAGGCCCTGTCAAACAAATCCAAGCACACCCTCCGATGAGATTACACCCCTGGTTGCAGTGATAACTGTGTTAGCACACGTGTGTTCTTCAGCCAGCGTTTGACTTGGTACCACACAACACTGATAAAAGAGTTAGCGCTGCACAATCAAAATCAAATATCTTTAGTGTATTAAGAGCTGGTCAGCTAACAGACCATGATTTAATCTGTGGGCTGATAACACTGTTTGTCCATCAGCCACGCCACGGTGCAGGCATACCCACCTGCTCCATGCACAGCACTCCAGCAGCCTGTGTAAGATTTACTTATGTGATCCCAGGGCCAACAAGGATCAGATGCCAAAGAACAGTAAGGACCAGTGAACAGAAGCAGGAGCAGGGCAGATCAGAGCTGGGCACAACATTAGAAACAAAAATCCAAAGGTTAGCTACTGGAGCAGATCACAGAAATCACAGATTTCTGGGATCAGCCAGGGGAAGTGAACAGTATTTCCTCCTCTTATGGAAATAGGACTTTATGTGCATACCAGAAACATAAATTTCAAGTAAACCAGGTTAACTTCACCCTTTCTAGAAAAGAACTATAACCTCACTAAATTAAGGGTATGCTGCACTGCCTCCTGACAATTTTATTAGCTTGCAAACGCTTCACTGGCATTTGTAAGAAAAGCATTTCTGCCCCCCTTAGCCATAACAAGTCAGCCTTTTACAAAGATTTCCTACAGATACAATATAATATACGAAGCAGAAGGCAAATAGTACTTGCCCTCTTGCCACATTAAGCTGTCAGCATTCCTCTTCTGGGACAGACTTTCAGAGGTACTTGAACCACACACAGGCGCTGCCGGGAGCCTTGTCAAACCTTGTGTTTGGGAAGAAACCCCCAGGCACACACGGACCACTAAAAGGATTTCTAGTCCAGCCTCAACCAGAACAAGCCCCAACAAACAAGTATCTCCACTTGTTTCACCTCCATGTCGTGTTTTCTCAGCTGTAAAATGGGGATAAGGAAATGCTTCGCCTCTGTTAGGTGCTCTGGTATCTCCCAAGAGCAAAGGAACCATTACACTGGTTATTCACCAATGCTAACTTAATGATTTCCTACTAAAATTGACAGCCTGTCCCGGTCAGTAATGCTAATTACAATTATCTGTTCCCCACATCTATCTGACAGTCCGTATTAACCACCACAACTTTACACTGCACGTTTTTTCATACGGACCTTACTAAATCAGGAAACCCTAAGCAGGTCGTGGGTGGGGGCTGAAAACTACCTACATAGAACCACTAGTAAATACAACCCCACACATCTCCGCTGCTGCCTGCACTCCTGGCCCCACCAACCTGCCCACAGGTCCCCTGCCCAGCCCAGGGATGCTGCCTCTGCCCAATCGTCCCCTTCCCAGCAGCACTTTCATCCCTTGAAGCTGGGTTAGTTCCTCTGACCCAAATTAACTCTTCCCTTTCCATACTGGGCTGAAAGCCCATCAGAACAATGAAATCAACTCTGACACACTTTGCACAACCAATTCAACCTCGATTGAGCAAGTGGCCACAATGTGAGATGCCGTTCCAGTCATTTCATTAAATCCCCAGCCAGAGACCTTTTCTTTTTAAAATTAAAAAAACAAAACAACAAAAAAACCCCAACAAAAAACCCAACCACTTTTAAATACACTGGCTTATTGTGATTTTAATTAGTGACAGGACTTCAGATAGTGCACACCCAAGGCTCCAAAAGGGGGGGGAAGGGGCAGCGAGGGGAGTACATGTGCTTGCTTGTGAAACCATTGTTCCTCCGTCAATACAGCTCATCCTCCAGCCCATCCAAGTTCTCAGCTGCCCAGTCACACAATTTTGAAAGTCAACAGCTGGGCGTTTTATAACCCTGGAGAACTCGCAAGCTGATCCTTACGTCGCTGGCGAGGAGTCTTGGCCAAAGCCCGGGGACCCCCCAGGGACTGTTCCTGCCCTACCACACTGCTTCATCTTCCTCCTTCAAGCAACTGCTAAGGAAGGCAAAAATCCATGCTCACAAGCTGGGCAGACAGCTGTTTTGTAAGCGGTTAAGCGATAGAGGCAGGCGCACCGAATTGTGTCGGGCAGTGGCTGGGATCCAGGATCTGCCACCATCTGGAAGTTTGCTTGGTTTTGTTTCAAGTCTCCAGCACTGATGGATGGAAACAAGCTCCCAGTTCTTCTACATTAACATAAAGACAATTAAAACAATTTCTCCCCACCCCAAGTAGCTCAGAAATTAAAGCAGGAGCTTAAATGCAACAGTGTCAATAATGTATTTAAGTAAAACCTGGCTGTTTGGACAATAAAACCCCCACCAAAACAAAACCTCAGCTCCATCACAGAAAACAGCTTTGTCAACAAGTTCCTGTGATTTCTCCTTGTGAGGGGAAAACACCGAGATTAAAGCCTGCACAAGGACTCTGCTGCATCCTCCTCTCTCCAAGAAACATTAACTACTGCCTGACAAAAGCATTTCTGCTGAGAAAGAGAACACCACAGGCCAGTATTAAAGCAATTTCGGTGTCGCTACCAAGCAATTAGCTCAATAATACCTTCCCTACACGCTGATTTTTCCTTTGCCAGAGCACTGGTGCAAGTGTAACTAGTAATTTGTTGTTTGTACATGCACTTCTGAAGTTGCAGGTGACCCAGTTGAGATTTGCCTTTCTCTGCTACAGAAAATGTTTCTACTTGAGCACAGCACACGTGTTCTCTAGTTTATTTCAATGTTTAAGAAAAACACACAACAAAAAAAACCAGACATTGTATTTGAGGATAACTTCTACCTTACAGCAGCAAATATAAATTCAGGCATCTTTATTTTAAAATGTTTAAACTCAGGTTTGGGAAACACTGATCTTGTTACTGTTTTTCCCTAAACCAAAGCATAAACAAAGTTTATCTTGTATTCTGATTTTGCTTTAAAGCTGGTGGTTATCCCTTAGTCAGTGTGCTCCTTCCTGCAGATTATCATTAGGAAAGGCTTGGATACAAACCTCTGGGCTTTACCCCGATATGCAATTTCATACACCAGCTTTGGAAAGCACCTTTACTGTTTGACCTGATGTTCAAAGCTCTTTGAGAGCTCCCCATCTCCTCTGAAATTACATCACACAGAATCACAAAGTTGGAAAAGACCTTTAAGATCATAGAGTCAAACCATTCCTGCCCTGTGCTAAACCATATCCCTAAGCACCTCATCTACCTGTGTTTTAAACACATCCCTTCACCCAGTTATCAGTAACAGGATACAGGAGTGAAATCCTGCCGCAGCCATATCAATGTTTCAGCACCAATACTGTACAGCTCTGCACACACATAACCTCAAGCACAAAGCAAACTTGAAAACACTATTTTAATTGTGTCAATTCATTGAAAAGTAAGGATCATAAATTTTGCTGTTCCAACAGACACCTCGAGTATTTTCACCACAGAGTGTTCCAGGACAGAAGGTCCTTTCCTGTCCTCCCATGAAAATACCACGGTCACATCGTCTCTCATGGCCTTGCATAAAGCACTATACATTAAGATTAGTTAGCTCTTTCTGTTGCCATAAGCAGTCGCCTGTTTGGATAGCTGGACTGGTTTTGGCCTAAGCTGTTGGATCAAATTTTGCAAAGGTTTTTTATTTATTGACAGCTTGCATCCATGCGTTCATCTGCTGACACTGGCTTTTGGCTCAAACTGCTCTATATGCCTTCACAGTATTTACATCTTTGATGGATTTAGAGATAGCAAAGTTCGTTGGAACATTTTTCCTGTTAAATATTTCCCCATCTCATCTTACGAGAAAGGCTTTCTACACTTCCACTCATGCTTGTAACCGCCCTCCGCAGCTCTACCACCTCAAATTTATCTATCATTCATCGACACAGGCAACCAGAACGCACACATTTTCCAGAAGTCTCAGAAGGACTTGCAAAATAGTATTAACCTCCCTTCCCATCTCTATTATACACAAAATAAAAACCCACCCTTTGATGCATGCCTTTTTCATGGCTGTATGACCACCTACAGACCACAGCCACGCTATGGCCAAGCCACGCAAGTAGCTGCACAGCAAAATCTCTGCTTTAAAAAAACCCCTCCCTGCAGATACTGAGCACAAAGGTCAGGAAGAGATGATGTTGGCAGGAAAACATACAGCAGCCCTGCTGAATCTTCGGCCAATGGACTATAAGAGACTAGATAAAAACGTTATTTTTCTGTTTCTTCCTCCCAACTGTGTATTTTGCAAATGAGGAGAGAAGAGTCAGATCCAGTCGCTTCCCCCTTCCATCTGCTGAATCCCTCTGCATTTTTCAAAGCACACACAAGTGAATGCTGTGAAACCTTCCTGGAGAAAAGTAGGGATATGCTTTAAAACCAGAGATACTTTTTTACAGGATAGAGCTAATATGAAATATTCATTAGAGAACTGGCCAGGCACTCTTCAGTATTTTTATGGAAAGTCAGCCCATAGCTCCATCACACTGTCCTGTACTTAACACATGGTAAGATCGGGCTCACGCAGCCCTGCCAAGCAGTGACAAGCCTCCTGCCAAGGTAGAGGTCCAGGGGCATCTCAGCACATGCACAGCTACCCAGGGAACGGCCAGAAGACGGTTGCACCTCACTTGTTCTACAGAGCCAGGACACTGATACTTAATTAAGGCACTTGACAAAAAAAATTCTCTAGGTACTTTATGGGAAATAACTCTCCTGAGGACAGAAGAGGAGGAGAACTGACAGATCCAATCTGTCACCCCCATATACTTTCTAACTTAAGCACAAAACATCTTCTTACCATCCAAGGCTAGTCAAAGCTTTGCATTTCCATCCTGAAGTGAAGGGGCAGATCTCAGGCTGCCACGTCCCTAACCCACAGCCAGAAAGCAGCACCTCACCCCTACCCAGAGTTCTGCGGCTGCCGTAAAACCACATCACTGCCCATAATGAGGCTGCATCACATTTGCTCATATCATCGCTGTTCAAGTAAACTCAATTTGTTTATTTGCTTATATATCATATGGAGAACACCAGATAATCTCAAAGGATTTGTGGCAGGGCCACAAATAATACATTCTCTCTACCTGCAAACTATCCCCTTCACTGTTGTTTTCAGTCTTCACACTTCCATATTTCTGCCTCCCAGCTCTCACATTCCAGAGGGCACTACAACCATTTATGCACTCACCTTTGTCCCCTTACAGTAAACCAACAATTCAGGATACAATGAAATAAGTAAATTCTAGCCTAGAAAAATCTAAGGAAGGAAGAAGGGAATAGAAAAAAAATATGGATTTATTATGGCAGACGAGGAAGGATCAGGATCTGCTAGCAAGGACAACACACTAACAGTCTGGAAGGTCCAAAAATCTGAAAAACCTTTTACAGCAACTTTTTAGAGCATAATATCACCCTGTTTGATGCACAAGCAAGAAATGCCAAAAGGAAGCAAAGCCACTGATGTCTAACTTCAGCGCTTTATATCCACAAACACCAGGTTTACAGTAACATAGCAGCTCTCTCATATCCACTGAAGCAATCTATTCAGACACATAAAAATTAAAGCGTAGCCGTCTTGTATGTTAAAGAGTCTGTGGTTACAGAAGTATCTGAATGGCTTGACTCTTATGCTTTATCCAGAAGCTAGAGGTGGCTGCTGTGGAAGAGATCAGAGACCCTTTTGGTTGCCCTCAGTAGGATTGCGTAATTTCCACCCCATCACCATTTCCTGAGCAAGGCAGCTGGAACATCTGGACAAGCATGTCCAGCTCTGTTAACCAAGAGGGGAAAGGGAAAAGATGAAACACTGCACACACCACAGCTTGTAGAGGCAAGACACTTAAATTAGATAACAAGACCTTTCCATTTCAGATGTCCTAGCAGCTGTGGGCATCCAGTGCTCCGACTGCTGCTTGCAGTGCACACTGACCTGATGAATGGGCTTCAAATTAGCAACAACAAATTTGCGCTGTATGTTTAACAAAGTCACAGAGGATGTTTATCTTCTGTGTGGTCATTAAAAGCACCACTGCACTTAATAAGCAATAATAAACATCTGTTAGAGCAGCATATGGAGCTGCAAAAATAAATACGTGCAGAGCAGAATCAAACAAGTTACTTTTGCCACCAGCTGATGTATCAGACTCAAGCATTAAGACTGACTATGTAAACGTGAGCAACGTTAGCAACTCAGATTGCTTTTCTCTAATTTCACATCAAGTTCTGTTAAAGTTTTGCTTTGTAGCAAACCTCACAATGTGGCTTTTTCTCCTCTCTAGCCATAAAATTTCTTGTGCATCAGTTATGATGAGCTATCAGTGATGTAACCCATGTGTTCTGTACCAAATCCCATAAGAGTACAGCTCTAGACCTTCACAAAGCAAAACTGGACAATATGACACAACAGCAAAGAACTCAACACACCATAACATGGTCCCCTGTTATGGTTCTTCACCTTCCCAGCATCATAGGAACAGCTTAGTGCCATACTGTACTATGCAACAGTCATGCAACAAGACATCAGCTGTGTCGCCAGCAAAATCCTTAGGACATATCTGACTTCTAGAATATAAAGATACTATTACCGCAACACCAACTCAAGTTTAACCAGAATGTGAGATATTAACTCACTTGATTTGGAACTTCAAGGTTTGTTTGTTGGGTTTCCATTGTTGCTGCTTTGAGGCCCTGCTGAACTAACACACAATTCAGTTTTAGAACAAATAAACCCAGAACACATCACACAAATAGAAAGTTACACTGTGAGACACCACGGGTATGAGCTACCTACCTGCCTGTGCTTCAGTGAAATGCAGAAGGGACAGAAAACTATGCATGACTTATGTTCTGAGAACAGGGCTGCTTCCACCCATATTAGTTGAGACCAGTAGAACACCAATCACTAACTTCTGATTGGAGTGGGAAAACCTCTGTACCAAACAGGCTAGATTTATGAAGGTATCAATATATTCATTTAATTTCTGTAAGATTAGCCCTTTATCCTCAAAACATCTAACACATTTCCTGCTGGTACAAAATAGGCTTGAACTTTTCATAGCAGAGCTGTACCAAACCACAAAAGGTCACTCATTTAAGAGGAAACAACGTACGTGTATGCTCAGATATCAACACACAGTGAAAGCACCATTCTGTAGCAAGCTGACAAGTTAGTCTGAAAGTTATGATTTATTTTGAATTTGAAGATATTTCTGTCATCCCTTTCTCCTGCCCACAGACACCAACCTTCCTGCATTCCAGCCTATGTCTGAGTTAGTCTCCAAGTCTAAGCTCCCCATAGCCTGCTGACCACGATGCAAGCCCACTCGCAACTTAACTCCTTCTAACGTTGCCACCTCCATGCCTCAATACTTCCTTTTACTCATGGCATCCAAAACAGGAGGCTGCCTCACTACATTTCCCATTTCTCATGACCTTCCCTATAACTCTTCACCCATTTCCTCAAAACGAGCTTCTGAAAGACGCCAGTGCCATCAGCAATGACTCAACCTACAAGCCAAAAGCAGCGCCCTGTGATCCTGCCAGATCAGACCACTCCACCTCTTCCAATGTACTCCAGGTTGATACACCACAGCCCTCCTGTGTCATTTGTACCCACCCAAGACACAGCCACCTGGGCTGTGAGGCCAGGCACACCCCCACTACACATGTGGATGGACACGTTCCTCCCACCCAACAGCCTCGCGCCCTCATGCCTGCGTTTTTAGTCATGCGACGGCCGGCACATCACACCCACTGCGCGAACAAGAGCATGAAGCAAAGGGAAGAGGACAGAAGGGAATGCACTGTGCCACAAACACAGATCTGCAGCCCCTCCCTCGCCCACATCTGAAGCGTTCAAGAAAAGCCAGCAAAGAGCAAAACGTTGTGCCAAATTAAGCACTGTGTACCGAGCTGCTCAGTTCCCCAGACACAGGGATTGTCAGCTGGTGTTGTCTGCTTGGGAGGGACATTTCTTCCTTCTGCAACAGCAAATGCTGCACCTCGAGCCTCTGGTCTGCAGGGTGAGGGCACAAGTAACCCTACCGCATGGCTGAGGATCACCTCTAACAACCATGCAACCAACAGAGGAACATAAATCACACGGAGATTTAAGAAAAAGGAAAACCCTGTCTTGGTATGGGAAACGATGCATGGCTAATGAATAAGCTTGTATAGAAAGGGTGGGCAAGTAGGACACTGAGAAAGCAGAAGTCCTAGGAATGGGAAGTCTCACTGAAGCAGAAGCCAATTCTGTAAAAATCCAGAGTGAGAAAACACTTCTTCTCTTACATTTGCTTTTCTTTGAGATGCCACATCTAACACCTCCCAGCATTAGAAAATACAGACTTGTAGCTCTCCTGTCCCCAAGACAGGCGTTGAAAACAAATTTCCTAGTGGACTGGCCAAAGGAGAAGGTTTAACAGCATCTGAGTGCCCCTCTGCCCAGCTCGCAGATGAGTCAGTGGAAACTGGCCCTCAAAAAGCGTGTCGTCATCCCTCGGTCAGGGCAACTGAATAGGAGCAAATGTCTCACCTTAAAGGCCACAGCTCCCACGGTAGCCACAGTCAAAGGCAGCACTGTGTGCTAGAGGAACACCACCTACACATTCTGGTGAAAAATGAGAGCTTGCTTTCTATCCCTTTTTTTCAATTTATAATACAATTACTAAAACGTATCTACTGGAATTAAGACTGTAACATCATTTCCTCAGAGCTTTAGACTACAAAAGAGCAGGATATTAACACAAATTGAGTCAAGTGGATTAAGAACTTGGGAAAATAAGATGGACACTTCATCTGTTCTGGCCAAACACACCACTCAAAGCACATCACCAACCCACAACCACCCTTCTGCTACAAGAACAGAACGTACGTATTTAACAGGGTCTCAAACTTGCAACTTGAAACAGATCTAGAATAATCAGGTACGTGATATACCCCAATTCACCCAATCTCATCACGAAAAGCAGGAGCTTTTCCCACTTCAATCTAAGCCTTTAACCCTGATACCACATGAAAGGCAAAACACTAGCACAGTACAGCAACACACTTCACCAATCAGTCAAGCTCAAGCTGTGATTTCGCTTTTCAACCTCACCACCTCTATCAGTCCTCACACACAAAAGCTGCTGTTCAAGCTTCTGAGTTGAGTCATTACACCTCCCGAATAACCCACCACCTCTGCAGCATCACCCGTGTCGCTTCGGCTCTGTTCGGCTCTGTTAATTGATTTTAGTAAAGCAATGCTTCTGTTTACCATACACTTGCAAGTAAGACAACACTGAAAGCAATTCTTCCCGAGTTGACACTACGTGAGTCTGCAAGAAATCCAGGCTCACCAGAAGGAAACCTAATTCAATGCTCTCATTATCCACAAATGCTATCATTTTTTCCCCCCTCTGCTGCATTATTCCACATCAATAAATAAATAACGAGCAAAGAGCAACTCATAATACTTAATAACATACCTACACCAGCTCAAGTGTCAGCAAGCACAAGGTCACTTGTGCTATATAAATTGCCGGTGAACAGGCATACACCTCCACAAAAAAAGGCAACTTATAAGGTGGAAAGGATTCTAGCAGCTAACTCAAGAGAAACAGTAAAGTCATCTGGAAACAAATCAGGACAAGTCTGTAGGCCCATGCTGTTTCGGCTGCCACAGTCCAAAAGTCCATCTTACTTCACCTCTACAGAGGTCCAAGTACCATCTTACTTCACTACAGTCTTGGGCTTGAGTAAAGAATCGTGCAGAAATACGTGTGGCAAAAAAGATACCAGTGGGATTCAGATGATAAATGTTACTATTTAATTTGTGAGTGAAGGGGGGAACAAGGAGCTACCATGTAAAATTGAGACAGCTGCCAAGGGGCCCACAGAACTAGCTACAAACTACGCAGAACACATTTGAGACTTCGCCAGCTTAGATTAAAAGCAGGGGGAAATCTGTCCACAACATCCCAAGGACCTTCAAGGGTGGAGACAGTCATCCAAAATCATTGCTTTTTGAAGTTTGTATTAACAGCCTCTTGAGAACAATTTCTTTTTTCCTCCTTTCAAAACATTCCTGAAAGCGTGAAGTATATGTTTAAATACATATATACACACATTCTATTATCAGTCCTTTGCAAAGACATAATAATAGAAATGTCCATAATTACGCATAAGGCAATTACAAGAGACTGACATATAGTGCATGCTGTAAGGTAGGTACTCTGCTGCCACAGAACAGCTATACACTGTCAGCACAGAGACATCAGACAGCTCATCCCCTTCACGTCCAGAAGACTTAAGTGTTTCATCGTAGTTATCCTAAATCTAACCAAAAAACCCACCTAGCAACACCAAAAAAGATTAAAAATCCACCAAAGCACAACATCAGAAACTCCATCCTGCATGCATCTTCTCACCCTGCTGAGCAGCTTCTCGAGGAACTAGAAGCAGATGCCAGAACAAGCAAATGCCACATACCAGTATTAACTGCAATCTTTGTCACCTTCAAAAAAAGATCTATGAACTATATACTTAATTACTTAGGCATTATTTGTTTCACATTACATAAATAACATTACACATGGCTGCAGTTTAGTAACAGGGTATCCAAACAGTACCTTTCAGCCACCAATATAAACTGTCACCACTAGAAATACAAACAAGGAATGTTTCTTAGACAGCTGGTGCCCTGGTTGGCTTTTTGGTCTGTTACCTGCTAACAGTCACCACAATTTATTTGTAAACAGAAGATTCCTTGCATCTAACACAGCAAGCATGTCACTGGAGCAGCTTTAACCTCTAAGCTCAAGGCAATCCATCCTTTCCCAATTAAAAGCATCGTAGAGATTTGCTCAAAGCCTCACTACCTGGGACCTCCAGGGAATATTCCTGCTCGGAATCAGACTTTAACACAGACTACACTTTCCTTGTGTACTTGCTCAATAGCACCGACATTTTCCATCCAGAGCAGATTTAGGATCTGCAGCACCGTTTCTGAAAGGCAACTGATCTCTCCAACACAGTTACAAATTCCAAAATAGATCACATTTAATTAGTTTGCGCTTGTTTTGGTTATTTTTTCCCCCCCCAGCCATCCGTAATACAATAGAGAGGGGTCTTCCAACTTCAATTTTGGAAAGAGGTGCTTAGAATGAATTGGTAAAAATGCAAACCACCGGAAAAATGTTTGGAGCGATCTGCCTGCTGACACACCAACATTCCTGCCTGCAGATGGCCTCTGGCTGTTGTGTACCCAGTGTCTCCTATTTCCACCGCCTTGTTTGAAGAACTTCCCTCTTCCCACATACCTTCCATCTCCAGGGACAGATCACACAGGGACACTAAACCTTGGCCGTAAACAGCGTGACTTTTGATATATCCCCCCCCCCACCACCACTCAACCGCTGCCGTTGAGCGGCTCAGAGAAGATCACCCAGGCACAAGCCCTCTGTGCAATGTGTCTGAGAAAACTTTGTCCTGCTGATATTTTGCACAGCTGAGATTTACTCAGGGGTCTGTTGGCTTCCTCTGCTATTTATTTTATTTGCTGTACACTAAAGGCTACTGCAAGCAACACCATTCCAATGCATTGGGACACTCGATTTCCAGGCTCAGCACCTGCTACCACAGCATCTCTTGGAGGAGAGACTGGGATGCTGTCCCAGGGCATGCCAAACTGCCGGCCCTGCTGCTCCCCATGGGTCACTCCATCTTCCCTCATGTCTTCGCTTCTGAGGGGACTGAGAAACTACATTGAGAAGAAAAGCACTGAGGAGAGTAATTTGTCTGAGCTGTGCCTGGGCTCTGGGACCTCTGTAAACTTCGTTTCTGCACTAGTGCTCACCAGACTGACAACCTATGTTTTTGAGGGAAAAAGCCAATTACACTAATTAGTAAGTTCATTAACACAACCATGCACACATAGAAGTTTGCTGAATGACCTGTGTTTTCTTGCACAGACTTATGAATTGTAGAAATATAACTGTTTCTCTCTCTCATAGAGCTCAAAGGAATCTATGAAGTAAAAAAACCCCACAATGCAGATATCTTTTAGTTCACCAAATACCATATGTAGGGGGGAAAAAGTGCCAGAATAGACGCATTTCACATTAGAAGTTACAAACTTTTCCAAGAGTAAAGATAAAATGCCTGCAGTACAGAGTTACAGCTCCAAGCTTCTTGGCTACAGTAGAGTATCAACTTATTTTGGATGCTAACTTTCTTCATTTCTTATCCTTCAGCCAACTATAGGCTAACAGCATGGAAAACCCTTCTCACCACTGTCCCAGCAGCAACCTTAAACCCGAATCAAATAAGTATGATATATAAATATATATATATATTTATATAATATATCAACTTCCACACAGACTCATCTTTGAGCTACATCATGAGCATGAACTAGCTAAAAGATCTTGAACTAGGAAGAACAACATGTGGTACTTCTGGGGCAGCAGAGGTTTCTGTCACAGCAGGATCCCGATACAACCACAAAGCACAACTGCTTTAAAACTAACGAGAAGGAACCACAAAGTGCTGAAGATTAGGAGAAAAGCACTAACAGACCGCTTCTATTCCAGACCTGAAATGACCCCGGGAACACCGCCAAGAATCATTTTCTTACTGGTAGCACCGGCAGCGTGTTCTCTTACTGCTGAGAAAGCCACATGGGCCAGAGATGGGCAAGGCCACCGGTGGGCAAGGTGAGAGGAGCAACATCCCTCCACCCATAGGAGGTAGGAGGCAGCCCACCACTGATGCCTGAGGTTTATGGAAGTGATGCCTTTTCTGGATGTCCAACCAAGCACCCATCATGCCATCCAGGCTCCCCATCAGAAAGGAGCAGAGCCCCAGTATGGGCACCAAGGCAGTGCCAGACTGGGCAGTCTCAACCTTTTTTAGGCAAGCTCTGCTGCAAAAGGGTTTGAGAAATAGTGTTCTACACTTAAAAGTACGTGCAAGTTTGAAATCCCTTTACCTAGCACATTGTTAAGCTCCGAGTTAGACTGGTTTGGCACCTTTGAGGAATGCACTAGTTGAGCCTTGGGTTCTGCAGGGTAAGCGGTTAGGGGATGTCTGGGCACAGGGAACCAGGATACGTCAATTCTGTTCTACAAGAAACGTAGTACCGAGTTCAAATTAAAAAAGAAAATCCAAAACAACAACAAAAACCCCCACCAAACAAGTATTCAGTTTTTCCATATATCAGTTGCCCCATCACCATGGGGTAACCATCACTTTAAGGAGTCAGGCCACTAATTCTAGGTATCTACACAAAGAAATGCAAACGAAACACAAAATAATTAATACAGAGAGAGGCAGGCTTGCCCCCCCCCCCACCCCCGCCTTTTATTCTACAAATATAGATGGGACAAATGGTTCATTGCATTTAACTCCAAGCCGCGCTACCTTAGCCAAAGCCTTATTTAAATAGAACATTTCTGAGAACCGGGAAGCTGGGGGGGGGGGGGGGGGGGGGGTGCGGGGAGGGAGTTGGGGGGGGCGGGAAGGCAGAGGGGAGGGATGCAGATGTGGTCTTAACCTAAGAGAGGTTAAGCTCTTAAAAGACTTTTCTTTTTCATTCCGTCGCCTGGTAGCATGCCATTTTACAGAGGTGCCTGGCAAGCAAAATAAAGTTTCCAGGGTTTTCCTTCCCAAAGCCGCCCCAGCCAAGAGCCGGGCGGGGAGGAGGGGGCCGGGAAAAGCCGCTCGCGCCTTTCTCCGGTTTTTTCTCCAACATGCCCCCTGGATCCAGGCGTTTTTCGGAGGGAGCCGCGGCGCCCCGGGTCCTTCACCTGCCTGGCATCGCCCGGCGGGGCGGCGGGGCCGCTTTGCGCGCCGGCTCCCGGGCACAGCCGGAGGGCGAGGACCGGCATCCCGCCGCCCCACGGGCACGGCTCCTCGGAGCGAAGGAGGAGGGGGGGGAACCGGGGGTAGGGCGGGGGCAGCCGCCGCCACGCACACACCCACGCGTGCCACCGGCCCCCGCACACGCAGGCACGGGCGCCAACACCAACCCCTCCCCGGGTTCTCCCCCCCGCCCCGTTACCCGGAGCCGCACCGTCCGTACCCACGGCGCGACGCGGGGCAAGGCGGAGAGGGTGTCCGGGCGGAGGTAATGACAGCGGCCGAGCCGGCAGCCCCTCGGGAACACCGGGCGGTGCTGGAGGGCCCGTCCCGTCGCTAGCCCCCCTCGCAGGGCCGCGGTGGGGCTGCTCCCGCCTGCCCGCACGGCGCCGCCCGCCGCGGAGCTCCCAGCGGAGGGTAAGAGCCGGCGGGGCCCCGGGGAGCCGCGGCACGGTCCGGCCGGGGAGAGGAGCGGAGCGAGGCGGGGGGGTTAAGGAGAGAAACTTTCCGCCAAGTGCGGCCCCGTCCCGCCGCCGCCCCGTCGCTCCCGCCCCGCCGCCGAACAAAAGAGCCGGGACCGGGAGCGGCGCCTCGGGGCGGCGGACGCGGCTCCCCGGGGCTGCCCGCCGCGCTGAGCCGAGCCGAGCCGAACCCAGCCCAGCCCAGCCGAGCCCGGCCGAACCGAGCCGCACCGCGGGGCTCCCCGCCAGGTCCTCCCCCCCAAACACACACCTTTCCCCGCCGCGGCGCAGCTTACCTGGCGGAGGGCTGGTGCGGAGCGGCGGGCCGGGCGCGGCGGTGAGTCCCGGCTAGCTGGAGCGAGTGCCAGGAGGGCTCTGCGGGGATTCCGCCATGTCAGTGATGTCGGCACCACATGGGGCCCGCGGCCGGCCCACGCTACCGCGCACTCTGGAGTAGAGGCTCCCGCCGAAAAGCCGGCTAAGGCGAGCGGCGGCGGGGCGCGCCGGCCAACCCTCCTGCCCCCACCCCACCGAGCAGCCGCTTCGCTCAGCTCTACTCTGCTCCGCCCCGGGCCGGCCCCGCGCCGCCGCCTCCGCCCCTTCTCCGGGCGGGGGGAGCCAGGAGCGAGGGCGGGCGTGCGGGGAGGGGGGAGCCGGGGCGGCTCCCGGCCGCGGCCCAGTCAGGCGGCGCCGCATCGCTGTGTGCCCGGAGCCCGCTCCGCCGCCCGGCAGCGGCTGGGCTCGACCGTCGTTCCTCTCGCGGGGCTGCTGGTTCGCTTCGTCCGGCCCCAGCTCCCACCGACTCCTGCCTCGTTACTTACTGCCAGGGATCGCCCTGGAGCATAAATCAGCCGCCGAGCTTTCCCGCTGCCCAGCTAGCGGCCTTCGCCGCCGCGGCAGGGCTTTCTGAGCGGGGAGGTCCCTGCTCCGGAGAGCTGGAGGCTGGGATCTGCCTGCGGTTGCTGTGCTGCCCTCCGTGCCCTGCCCTAGGCGCAGAGCTAGCGGGACCCCTGCTCCCATCGCTGATCATCCCCTCGGTTGGGAGCGAGGAGCAGAAGTTTCAGGGAACGTTTTTCAGAGCTTCCCAAGTGCTCGGCCCTACTGGCATTGTTGCAGCCCAAAGGAAGAGAAGTTTATCCCCTGGTTCTGGAAGAGAAGCCCCCTTGGTTCCTACCAAGGTGGTCATTTACCTCTCAGCACTACATCCAAGCTGCACTGGAATCATGACTGGGACTTTAATGTGGTTACAGGAAAAGCTTAAAATAGGACTCGGCCTCACCCACACCACAGCTCACAGCCACCCTGTGAAGGGTCTTTTCATTTGGCCTTGGCCCTTCGGTTAGCTAACCTTCCTCTGGAAAAGCTCATCACCCAGTCGCCCATACCCCCAGTGCCCTGCCTTCTCTCCACCCCATCATCTTCAGCGTTACTTTCCCTTACAGCTTTTCCCAGAGGTTCATCTACTTTATCCACGTTTCAGAAACTAGAAAACCCCATGGAATCTTAGGCAGCCCAGGTATATTTCAATCAGTTTCCATTAAGATATCAACAGAAACCTTTTCCCCATTAGGATTCCTGATGGTCTATTCTACTTCTGGAAACTCTCACTGAAGAAAAATTGTTTTGTCATGAAAGTTTGGTAAAGCCAAAATATCGTGCCTAACTGGCTAGGTTTTGTTTAAGTGACCAAAACACATAGAAGTGAAAATAAATTTATCTGACAGATAATTCCTACAGAAAGAACAAGTTGGAGTTTTCCCATGGGAAAGATTTCTTTTTTCAATGTAAAACGGTCAGCCAGCACCACATATTGTCCATTGTTAATTGCAAAAACTTTTGTAATGAGTAAAATCTAAAAGTAGAAAAATGTTTTGTTTTATTAGTGACCCAAAACATGCGGGCTCTTTGATGATCCTGGGTTGAGTTACAGAGTCAGATGAGATTAATTATTCACCAGGGTGGTGAAGACTTTACTTGGTCCTGTTGATTGTTTTGTGAAGAACACAGAGAAAAAGAACAGAAGGAGGGAGTGAAGGAGTTGCTTTAGGAAGGGGAAAAAAGAAAATTGCTTATCTGAGTTGGGAAATGAGCAAATAAAAATTAAATCGCAGAGAAAATCAAACCTGGAGAATGGAAAATGAAATAACGGAGAGGAAGGAAACGAAACTGCTAGGTTGATTTGTAACTTTTCTATCCGATGCGCCAGAGGAAGGCTGTGTCCCCATTTGGAGAGGCAAGGGAGATGCCCCAGGGCACATGGACATTTCCAGTCTCAGCTGGAACTGCAGAAGTGGCCAAATTCACCAAAAACAGAGCAAAGCCAGCCTGGGCCTGGGGCAGATGCTCTTCCTTGGACCACTTTCTGTTGAGCCCCTCTGCCCTGATGGGCTGGAGGAGCAGATGTGGTTAACTGCAACTGAAAACTCGTTCAGTGGAAACTGGGCATGGTTTGTACCCCAAGGAAGAGGGCAGGGGAGAGTGGAGCAAGGACCATTTCTCAGAAAAGTTCCTACATAAATAACAGATAAAACTATTTCTTTAATGGTTTAGTCCCTGAGCCAGCTCATCTAGGAAGAGCATTAATCAGACCAGGAGGAAACGTCTTTTGCCCCTGCAAAAGGAAAAAGGTTAGGTTAAGTGGTGACACAGCAGGGACAGACAAATTGTGCTGGAGAAAACAACTGAACTATCATCCAAATAAATACAGACCAAAGCCATGAACTTAACTCTTCTGTTTTGATGAGTCTGGGTGTTTAGGTTTTTTTTTCAAGAGCATGCATATTTTTCTTTTATCACAATGAGATCTTTCTGTTTATTCAGGAAGCAAGTGGCGTCAGAAATGCAATAGCACATCTCTTCTGTCTCCCTTCCACGTGTGCCTGTTGCAGAGGAGCAGGATGAAAGGACAATGCTGTCTCCCCACCCCCCGGCCTTTCTGCCAGAACTGCGTCCCTTAGACAGTCATTCTCAAGCTGCAGGTCCATGGGCACCAGACCAAAACCCCTAACTCCTTTCAAGCATCGTGCTGTAACCATTTAGGCACTGTTACCTGGGCTGGATCCAAACCAGTTCTAAATGCTGCATTCTGCCATCATCCCAGGAACAGATCCCAAAGAGAGGTCTGTGGAAACTCCATACCACCAGGATGCAGTGCCAGTCATCATTGTAAAGGCTGCAAAGACAGTCTTTATTCCCATAAGATATTTTACCTCAGGTTTCCCATGGGATTCAAGTTAAACTTTTATTGTTCCCACAAGCTGCACATTCTGTATTCTGGAGGGCAGGCAGGCCAAGATCTTGGTCTCAGTGCTGTTTAACTTATACAGGGAACACTTTCATTGACTTACTTGCTGAATACTATTAGGTTTTTTAACCTGGAGTGCATTGCCTTTGGTCATTGTTAGTACCACGTAGCATCAAGGTACAGGGTGGATGGCTCTGCTCAAACACCGGGTGGGCTGCGGCCGCAGGAGTTTTCTCTCCACGTGTGTTATTAGGGCTCTGAGCAGCCGTGGCATGGGCTGGCTCGGGACTCCGTGTCTAACACGTGGTTACCCATAGCAAGAGCTCTGCATTCAGACTCTTACTCTCAGGACCTGATGCAGCTGGTGCAAGAAACACCTTAGGGGACCCCTCAGCATGCTGTGGCATCCCTCACTCACACCTCACTTTGGCCAGTTAGGATGGGTGGGATGCGCAAGGCCAAGAGCCAGGTGCCCTGACAAAAACATCCAGAACAACACAATGTAGCACCTCTCCTCACCCTGCTGACCACATAACTGACTCCTGCCACAGGACGAAGGCAGCACTGTACGATGTCTTTCTTGCCAGTAAACCCTTTTTGAGGCCCTTGTCTTTTTACATAACACAAACCACTGAAGTTAAATAACTGAGTACTCAGCATTGTACAGTCCTGCCTGGTCACACAGCCTTCTCTCACTGTTTTCTCTGAAAAAAAAAAAAAAAAAAAAGCAAGCTACAGGCAGATTAGATTGGACAGATTTTAATGCCTTCAATTTTTTTTTTTTAAATTATTTTCCAGATAGTGCCCATGGTGACTGGCACAAGTGAGATGATGTGGGTAAGCACAGTTCGCACTTTGAAATGGTCACGGTTACTGTGGGGAATCCAAAATTCTGCAGGACACTCTTCTTAAATAACTAGGGCATGTAAACATTAGCATGAAGCAGGGTTTCTATCTGTGCCTCTCTATGTGGAGGAAATGAATGCCAGTTATTCACTGAGTGTATGTTCATGGCTTTGCATTCATGAACTGACCGAGTTTGGTGAGGAGTTTGTATTCATGGCATTAATTAGCAGATTTTCCTCTTCTTAGGGCACAGGTCAGTATTTTTCGTACTCTGTAACACACACAGAAATTAAGCCCCAAAAATCTTATTTTTCCATGAGATCAACAGACTAATCACTGTAAAATTCTGAAATAACAATTTCCCACCTCTCGTTATTGAGGTGCACACAAACCGTGATAAAGCCAGTTACCTACTGGCCGTCTGTTTAATAGGCAAGTCCATAATTTGGTCTCTGAATCTCTCAGACTACTACTAAGCAGTAAGTGAGCCCAGTCAAACTCTACTAGAAGTCCCAGGAGAGCTGGGGACTTTGCCAGCAGTGAGAAGAGCCTCTCTAAATGCCAGTGCCCCTGTTCTAATGACAGGATTTCTGACACACCAGAAGCTGTTTGTCAGGGCTGTTACTCTGTTAGCTGGCTCTTAAGCTTTGCAAAGGCATCATGGAAAGAAAATGTTTCCATTGCCTTCCCTTTCACAAGAAGCACCGTTGTCTTCATCACTTATCTGCCTGTAAGCTGAGGGCTTTCATGGGGGATTTTTTACTGGGTTGGTTTTTTTTTTCATCTACTGTTGGGTTTATAAATTTAAGTAAGTTCCCATCTGCCAGGAGCTTCCAAAGAGTGCTGGCACTTAACCCACTCAAGAAGCTCGCCATGACGATTACACACCAGTTGTGCTTCTTCACAACAATAACTTCTGACCACTGCACCGGAAGAAAATCCTCTCATTTATTGTTTCATAGCCATGCATCTCAGCAGCCTTAGCTTCACAAGAAGAGGATGAACCTTCTGATATTTTACAAATTTTTCAACCAAATCTCCTTAGCACCGTGCAGCTCTTCGGCTTGGTAGGTTCGCTTCGGGTTTGTTTTGTCACAGGCTCTTGTTTCAGTTCAGGCTCTAAAGAAAACAAATCGTTATCACTTGCATTGTTAAAGCCAAAAGTAAGGCCATAGAAAAAATATATATAAATTCTTGGAAGATTTTGTAGATTGGTATTCATGAAACAGCTGGAGATGAAACATACAGCGTTAATCCTGTCCAGTTGCTCCTGGTCATGTTGCACATTCAGGAAATTCATAATTAGGTGGTTATATCCCCAGTGTTTCCCCTGCAGCCCTCTTTGCAGCTAGCAATTTATCTTCCATCTCACTATTAAAAAAAAAAAAACAACCAACAAACTCCAACCAAACAAACCCAACAAAAAAAAAATAACTGCAAAGAAAGAAGCGGGGGAGGAAAAATACATGTGGGAATAACTTAAAATACTCTTAATTGTTTTTTCTCTCTGCAGAAAATAATCAGCTGTTGTCATTTCTGCACATACCAGCAACCTTCTGCTGATCTATCGCCCTTGTCATGGTCCTTTGTGCTATGTCTCCTTTCTCCTTCCTCCACACAGTATTTATTTTGCCTGTTCATTTTTGCTTTCCCCTTGACAGTCCTGCACCCGCTTCCCTGTGAAGGGCACCCACACCTGGCAGTTTAGAAATAAACCTTTTAGAAAGGAAACATTTCTGTTTTTTTCCAAATTGAAGCACTATATGCAGGGGCGAGGGTGTGTGGGGGGTGGTTCTTCATAGCTCCAAGGTTTCTAGTGTATTCCAAAGTAGTTTCTGCTCTTTATTTTGACTTCTTTAGTGGTATCATGAAAGCCTTTCCCTGCACACTGGGAATCTTCATCCTGCACACAACAAAGTGTTTTGTCAAAAATTCATATCCATTTTAAATCAGTCAGGGTACAATTGGAAGGATTTTTCTTCTTTTCATAGCCTTTAAATAGACCAGCCTTATCTCCTCTTAATTACATGCATATGCAGAGTGTGTATACAGGGCAATCAATGAGCAGTTGCCAGCTTTGGAATTAGTTACCGGTGACTCAGCGGTTTGCTCTGCAAAGCATTAAATAGAAGTGGTATAAACAATAATTATTCCTGATTTTCCCCCAAAGTAATTTAAAGAAAGCACCTGGGAAAACCAAAAAACAAGACTAGGTTGATAACTCTGCTAGTTGAAGTTCAGGAGTTTCCATAGCTGTGACAAGGAAGGCACACTGGTGGCTCAGCAAGCCTGGCTTGCCAGGGATTAAAAAAACCCCACAGCAGCTTCATAATACACACAGTGACTGCACAAATAACTTTCGAACAACAACAAGAGTCATAAACCCCTCTGGAATGGCAGTTATCACAAGATGACCCTAAATCCCAGCAAGAGGTTTGGAAGAACCAGCCCTCATCCCAGGCTTCCTCCTAACATCTCTTATCCATGGAGCGTCACCCACCTTGCTGTGCGCTCATGGCTTCCTCCTCCTAAGTGTATTTGCCGTCACAAATGCAGCAGACACACACCTAGACTGTGTCTTTCGTTTTCCTAGCCATCCCAGACTCCCTGGCTGATGGTGTGGAAGCAGAAGGCTCACTGCTTTCGAATGGAGATGCCCAGTCATGCCCACATATAAGTTCTCTTTGAGACTGTCATGGAAAAAGCACAGTGATTTTCAGTGAAGTAAGACAGATCTCCTCAAGAGCCCTCTGTATCTGCAATAAACCAAGCTCTTATGCCAGGTGGGAGACCCTTATGAAAAAACTATCACCAAGTTTCAATACATCATCTCAAAAAAAAAAACCAAACAAACCAACAAACCCAGAACATTGAATAATTTAAGAAAGTTTCATGTCAGATTCCTTTCCATGAACTACTTTTCCCAGCTCTACCCCAAAACTGCACAGCATCATGTTGAGCGTTACATCGAAAAGCAGACACGTTTTAAAAACTATTCACAAGCTGCTAACTTTTCCAGACTTAGACTCTCATGCCTGAGATAAGGTATCTATTTCATGTTCGTAAATAATTGAGTCTGGAATATAAGTGTTTTGGTACGGCCTTGGAAAAAACTTTTCACCTAACTGTGCCTTGGGCTAGAGGGATTTAAAAAAATAACGCTGCTTTTACAATTCTTTTACTTCTGTTATCTACAGTAAATAGCCAGGCTTACCCTCAGGGCCGTGCTGTGTCAGACACACCATCACAACCAAATTCTGCCCACCTTCAGTGTTTTATTTTTTAACAGAGTGAAGATCCAGCAGCACACCCTGAAGATCGACAAAAATCTGGAATTATTTTTGACCAAGAGAGGAGCAAACAAACAAGACGAGGCAGACAGCGTGAGGTCTTAGCTCCTACCTTAGAATCACAGAATCATTGAAGTTGGAAAAGACCTCCAAGATAATCCAGTCCAATCATCCCCCTACCACGTATATTTCTAACTAAACCATGTCCCTAAATACTTCATCCAACCTTTCCTTGAACACCCTGAGGGACAGTGACTTCACCACCTCCTTGAGCAGCCCATTCCAATAAGAGAACATTAGGAGTTGGAAGGGACCTCAAAAGATCATCTAGTCCAACCCCCCTGCCAGAGCAGGAATGAGCAATGCCCAAACACTCTTTCTGTGAAGGAATTTCTCCTCATTTCTAACCTGAACCTCCCCAGCACAACTTGCAGCCATTCCATCTTATCCTGTCACTAGTTATCTGTGAGAAGTAGTTGAGTCCCAGCTCTCCACAACCTCCTTTCAGGGAGCTGTAGAGAGCAATAAGGTCTCATCTCAGCCTCTTCTTCTCTGGGCTAAACAGCCCCAGCTCCCTCAGCTGCTCCTCATATGATTTGCCCTCCACCCCCTTCCTCACCTTCTTTGCCCTTCTCTGGACTTGCTCCAAGACCTCGATGTCCTTCTTGTAGTGAGGGACCCAGAACTGAACCCAGTATTCGAGGTGCAGCCTCACCAAGGCTGAGCACAGGGGGATGATCACCTCCCCGATCCTGCTGGCTACGCTATTCCCGATACAAGCCAGGATACTTGTTGGCCTTCTCAGCCACCTGGGCACACTGCCGGCTTGTGCTCAGGCAAGTGTCAACAAACACCCCCAGGTCCTCTTCCTTACTTGTCCTTTCCCTTACTGCATGCACCTTGGCAGACGACAGCTGTGCTCCACGATGCTGTGAAACCCTGTCCATGGACAGCCCATGTCATTCGATGGCTGCTAGTGCAGAGCTGAACTTGTACCTCACCGGAGGGCTGAAGGAATGAGCGTTGCACATTAAAATGAGGTGGCAGGTGGATCCTTTACAGGTTGCTGCTGCCTTCTTTCTTATGAGACTTGAAGATTCATGTGATTTAAACCCTGAAGTGAGAGGAAAGCAGACAGAGTAACTTCCACTCCCCACACGGTGATTATGTGAGGCTTGATTGGTGGGTGATCTCCAAAAGAAAGTTGTTGCAGAGGAAAACTGATGTAAAAATGACAATTATTCCTGTTTTAATATAAATCTTATGCCATGTACTCTAAAGATAAACATAATCAACATTTTGGGAGGACTGACAGAGGTGTCACGGATGTTTCCCATGTTTCTGATTCCACTCTCCCCATTCTTCAGCGTTAGAGACAGAGCAGCAAAATACAGTCATCTGCTTTGGGTTGCACTGTTCACCAATTCCTCACCACAGAGTGTGTATTTCTGTTTCCCTGAATTAAATTCTCTTCAAGATTTGCTGAGCTGATTCCCAGCACCCACAGCCAGTGCTCCACCTTGTATGTACACTGCAGGGCACCGCGCTCCCTCCTCACCCGAGCCCAGGCACAGCACCCAGCCAGGGGCTGGCAGCACTGTGGGGTCATGTGCAGATGTGACTGATGCTTCTCCTGTCACCTGGTGCTACCCATGCATCGATACAGAAGAGGCAGGTCCCCAGTGAAGTTTCTACCCTGCCCTGTGAGCGTTGTTCAGTGTCTCTGTCAGAATCGGTTGGACAATGGGCACTAGCCAGTGGCTGGTAATGAGGTTAATGCCACCCCGACTGTGACAGCCACATGTCTTGTGACAGTTTTGCAGCTCTCATGACTGTCAGTCCCCAGCTGAGGTCTTGGCCTTGCTGCAGCCAGGCAAAACTACAGAGCCTGGGTTTCAGTCAGGTTTCGGACCCTTGGAAATGCTGGTGAGTGACCCAGTTCCAGGGATAATCTCAGGATATCTGCAGGATTCCTGCTTCTTCTGGGTTCCCATGCCACCAGGTTCTGCCTCCCCTGCCATGTAACCCATACTTCCTCAAGCCACTTCGGTCTCTCTCCCTGTGCCTTCAGCAATCCACTTTGGTTACCCTGGTCTGTTTTTACTACTGGGCCTTTTTTACCATCCCAAATTCAGAGGCATCCTTAAGCCTTCACAGTCTGTAGCCCATCTTGTCTATAACTTCACCGGTTCCTCCCAGCTCAGCTTCCTGCTGAATGAGGATATGAAAGGGCAAAGATGCCCAAGAACCTTGGTCTCCCTTACCACAGACCACATCTCTTCACAGCTGAGGTTACAAGCCACAGTTACACGAGCAATAATACTGGATCTGTGTACTTCCAGACTTTTTTCTCAGCATATTTATCCTGGAGCAGGCATCTCTGTTGAATTTGTCTGCATGCACAATACAGGTCATGCCAATGTGACACCTTTATGCTAACCCTGCATCTGTTCTGCTTTTACATTCAATGTATAGCTGGGATGGAAGTGATGGATAGTGCCTGATCTGGCATAAAGCCTGGCTGTTCCAACTTAACCCATCAGAAATTAAAAAATGAACTGGAACTGGCAGAGAGAGTTTAGACCATATAAATACTTGGTCTCATACAGCAGCGCTTTTTAATCCTGCCCTAAAGATAAATTCATTGTGTCATCACACCACTCCCTTTGTCCTTCGGTGCTTCGGTTCTTCTGTAACTATAAATACGGATCCCAGCACTTCTGTAATGGGATTCACACACATTCCTCACGGAAGTGCATGCCTACCTGGAAGCAATACAGAATGGATACTGATCATTTCTTCTGACTAGCACTAAAATCCTCAAATTAGCCCAAAACCACATCAGAGTGTTGAGGGGAGGCACGTATAATTAATTGCACCCTGAGATGAACGTATCCACAATAGATGTGGCTGTTCACTTTATAGGGCAGTTATGAAAATACTCCAAACAGCGAAGCCCTTGCAGGATTGGGGGCCAAGATGGAGCTGGTAGAAAAAACATAAATCTCTCTGGAAAAAAAATCCCAACCAAGCAATGAAGAAGAGTGCTAATTCCAGCAAGTGCTCAAGATATGCCCAGATCTTACTTTACATTTCTTATGGAGTGGTGTGCATGGAAAGCCAGCGCTACACTTACTCCTGCTGGGGGAAGATCTGAGCTCCAGATAATGGGTTTTTTTCTTTTTAAGTCTTAGTAACACATCTCTCTTTACAGGCTTGAACTTGATCCTGAAAACTGCTGAGTTCCATTCGTTGATTGACTCTGTGACTCCACCTGAATAATAATAAAATCACACCTGGATATTTTAAATATAGTTCACTGGATTTAAAAGAGAAAACTTTTGCAGTCAGTAAACCATGCATCAAACACTTAGCTGTGTTAAGCAGGGGATGGAGGAAACACTTGAAGTGAGCTGACGCAAATGCTACCTTTTAAGGAGTCAAAAGATATTGCTAAAGGAAAAATACATCCCTTTTTGGTGAGAAATCAATTAATAAGGGTCTTTTTTACTCAAGACTCAGATTAAGACAATGAAAGTTAAGAAAGTGAGAGCACAAGAAGTTTATAGATTGCTTTTAAAGACTAACAGACAGTATTGGTGGGATTTCTTTAAAGAAGTTCAAAATAAGAGACCTCAGGCTGCCCAGAACACACAGTGTGTGGGATTGCCTCGACAGGCCGGGGAAGAGCAGGTGAATGGGGTTTGAAATCTGGGATGAAACAAAGTGATCTTTTCCCATCTCCTGATTAATTACATTGGCAGAAACAAGCTGCTTAATAAGGTTGCTTTGGGTGAGAGCTGCAAACCTGAATCCATTCCCCTTAATTTAGAGGTAAAACCCAGCTAAGCCTGTGGCATTTCTGCATTGTTTAGAATACACGTTGGGTCAGGCTGAGCTTTATTCCACAGGTTGCAGCTCCAGCAGTAGGTTCACTGGCAGCTGTTCAGCCCTAAGCAATCGCGACCCCTCACCACTGGCAGGTACCTCTGTGCTCCGCTCTCTTGTTTGTGCTGGTCCTTCTGGTTTCTGCATCAATGTTGTGAATCAGGTCAGGAAACTGATCTGGCTGAAAAACAGCATTCCTGAAACCGTTTTGGGTTAGATTTTCTCTTCCAACAAGGTGTATCTCCACAACTGGTTTCACCCAGGATAAGCGGCAGTGGCCAAAGGCAGGGCTGGTGGGCTGCCACGCTCAGGCAGGTGTGAATGGAAGGTGAGGACAGCTCTACCTTCAGACAGTGTTACTGCCAAGGACACGCAGCAACACGACTTTGAACCACATTTCGTCTGGGCATACATCCCATACGGAGTCCCACCAGAGGAAGACAATTCTCCTTCATGTCAAACACAAGGGACTTGTGGTTCAGAACAGAAAAAGCTGTATTACTTCCTCTCTTGCTAAACATTTCTGAGCAGTTACAGTGTTTGCCCTGTTGACAGGTGTGAAATCCAGCCTGGTCACTAATCCCTTACCTGCTCCCAAGGATAACTGACTCCTAAGCTTGAAGGTTGCCTGCAGCATTTTCAGTTGGGAGGTAGCCCAGCTGCCACAGAACAAAGATCCAAACTTGCTGATAATCCAGCGATGCTGGGGTTACATTACCAATCTTGCCCACACCCTGAGTCATGTGTCTGCTGCCTCAGTTCCTTCTTTTTGCTTCCCTGATGAGCACATGCATGCACTCACATGCATGTGCGCACAAACCACAGGCTGGGGGGTCCAGGAGAGCTTCCTGCATTCAGATTCATGCAGCCTAAATTCCACTTACAGGAGTTTAAGGTGTAAATACTTCTGGATGCTCAGATGCAGCTAAAATAAACCATTAAGCTATGGACCTCAGCGGAGCTTACACTAGAGTGTGGTCTCAGGGGTCTGGTTTGTAGTAGGTACACTGTACATAGAGCTAGTTCCTCCCTCTAGACAACCGAAGCTGCATATTTTTGTGTCCTCCTGTCTTGGCTGCCTCTGTCCATTCTTTTTCCTTTATGAGGACACTGCTAGTTCCTCTGCTGCATGTTAGCCCTCTGCTCAACTTTCGCCCTGATGGTTGGCAAATTCCCCGTCCATCCATTCCTTGCCTGCCCCCAGACTCTCCCCCTGCAGATGAAAGGTCAGTCTAATTATGAATCTCACTCGATAGACTCAACAGTGCAGCTACTTCATGTTAGCTCTCCTATCTTTGTGAGCCACACGCAGTAAACTGAGGGCGGCACCAACTCATGACAGCGTGGTGCCCCAGCCAACTGCCCTGGGGTGCAGCTGGGACCACGGGAAGGTTCCCCATCCCACTGCCGTGAGCCAGCCAGTTCTCATCACCTCTTGCTCTGGAAGTTTAGTACTTTCCTCTCTTAATATTGGGCTCTTGCTATCACAACCCTTATAACAAGGTCTTTTTAGACTATATATATAAAAAAAACCCCATGTATTTGCTTTCCACTGCTGTTTTCAGGAACATTCATTTGCATTTGCTTGCTTTTTCAGCATGCTGACATGCAAATACCCAGAACGCTCTAACAGATCTCCATTCAGAGCTGCTCATGTTAGCGCCTGAGAAGTTGAGCATCCTTCACTCTGTATACAGGTCTTTCTTCTGCAAATAAAGCTGGAATTAATTCCCCATCAGGATAAATCCTTTGCAGGTGAAAGCCTTTCAGACCTCAAAACATCTGAAAAAATTAAATCAGCAGCTTCCCTAAACATCTTAAAATCTTCAAAAAGAGTAAAGATGAAGAAGAAAAAACCCACGGAGGACAGCCAACAACTTTGAAAGAAAGCCCGTGTGGAGAGATGGAAGTGTTTGGATGGGAGGTTTCCCCAGGGTGAAGTGTTGCTTAACTGCAGGGCTGTTTGAAATGACCTGTCTGTGCTTAAGCTCCAGATTCGGTTCAGTGCTGTTCACCCAGGCATGTTCGTAGCCAACCTCAGGCAGAGCCAGCACTGACTTCTCAGGAAGTAGGGTGGGTTTTTTTCTTTTCCTTTTGTTTTTGGACCTACCTCAGAATTAGTTGTGTAATTATAACTTAAATTATAAATGACCCACAGTGATAAGAGACATGCCTTAGCTCTCCACTGCACACGCCTGTTTGAGCTATTTCCCTCTGGGTATTGCCCTAGTGCAGGTTCTCCTCAATGTCCAGTACAGAGTTATTTGTTCGTATGACTCAGGAGTTTCAGGGAGAGTGGAATCTGGCCACCTAGTTTTCTCTGTGCTTTGTAAGAAGGCAGGAAAAGAAAGGGAGGAATAATTTTATTTTCCTCAGATGCTATCAGTGCTTGGTCATATTTTATTTCTTCTTGGGAGCCCTGGTCTTTGACCTCCCCATTGCATACCTGAACTCCTTTCTTTTGGTGCACATGGTTTTTCTGAGGATTTTGGTCATCCCACCTGGAGAATGAAGTATGGTGGGTCAGTGTTTCAGAATGACCCTTCGAGGCATCCCTTGGGTACCAGTGGGCTGAACAAGTCTGTGAAGCCAGGATAGTGGGAATGTGGTGAAGAGGATATGATCACTTGGTTGAGACACCAAATGATGGATGTGTTTATCAGACAGTGAACTACTTCGATAGGTAAGTCAGGAGGCTCAGTAATCGAGGCAAGGAGATGGGGCAAGATTTAATCTCTCTTCCTTTTGTGGAACCAGAGGCAGAAGCCTTGCTGGAAACAGACATTTCTCCTCCCTGCTCTAGAGTGGTTTGACAGATGAGCTTTCCTACAGAGCAGAGATCATCCCAAGCCTTCCTCCTGCTTTCCATCTCAGCTTTTCTGACCCCTGAGGGCTTTTCCCCTCTACAATTCAAGAGCCAAACAGAAAAGGACATACAAGCCCCTGCTTTCTTACCCTTCTTCCTAAATTCCTCTAGCTGGGTTAATTTTGTTGTTCTTGGGTTTACTGTGGTATTTTCTTTCAAGTTTCATGGATCCTGGAGGCCCCTTTATCTATGATACCACCGAGACTTTTCTATCAGGACTGTACATAACCAGAGCAGACATCTTCAAACACATTCTACCTACTACAAGGAGCAACACACTCAAATCACTGGTCATGTTTAGACTTCCACTGACTTGTTTGGGTGTCCCAATTCAAGGAAAATCTGCAAAAGCAAAGGCAGCATGAGCAGAGTTCCTCTTGACCTTCCCTTATCTGTAGACAGAGACATGGATCCATAAACTCAATGTTTAGTTAAAACATAACTGCTGGCACTGTGAAGTTTGCGATGAAGAAAATGAAGTAGAGATCAAAAGATCTGCCTTTTTTGTGGATTTAATTTTCTTCCTCATCTTTGCACTTTGGTCATAAACACTGCTGTTCCCCCTCTGCCCTCCTGTTCCATATGCTGAAGATTAAGTTGGGAAATACTTTCAGAAGAGATGTGAGTATACAGAAGGAGTATTAGACTGTGACCTTAGAGCTGCTTTTGAAGATTTTGAAGGCTGCGTGGCAAACGATCTCAGTATTTCCAAATTCTCAGAAGAAAAAGAAAAAAGGAGATTCATAGATTGCTCTTCATTAATTTAAGTGTGCTAACTAATTGGCCACATGTATGTTTATTCCCCTCCCTCTCCTGCATGCACACACAGAGCGAAGCCAACACATATATTCCAAGAGGCCCGAAAAGAGATAATGGACCCACAGTATTGCCTCAATAGCTACTGGCATGGAACGAAAAGTAAACAGCAAAACAGGAAAAGGAAGGCTAAAACTAGATTAAACAGATTGCTGTATTCAAGAGAGTGCAGTCATCTGGGAACTTTGGGGGAAAAAAAAGAGAGAGTTAAAAGCAAAAGTTAAAACAAATAGCATACAGTCCTCTCTTGTATTTTTGAAAGTCCCTCACCAGCTGTGTGGTAAAATGCCTTTAACAACCAGCACGCAGTGTAAGACTTAGATGGAGAGAATTAACCTTTCATTCACTAAGGTAAGCAAAATATCAGATTATTCCTCATCACTGGAATTCAAATTAGGCCCAGAGTGTTTGACAGGAGCTGCGAGGAGGATATCAGGGATCCAAAAGAGGAGCTTGTCTCAGTTACAGAGGGGGGAAAAAGCAATGTGTCATTTTTCAGGATAAAGACATGCTACCAATAGAAATTTATGCTGCACATACATAAGGGAATATGGCTTTAATTATCTGTAAGAAAAGATGCACAAAAATCAAGGTGATTTAAAAACTTGGCCTATCACCAAAGCCAGATAGATCTCTCGCTGTTTCTATCATTTGAAGCCAAAATCTCCTGCTGAAGACTCTAGTCCTTTTTAATCCTGATTTGGATTTGAACTTGAAGCCTAGGTCCTAGAATAAATCAAACCCAGATCTTAACACGTTCTTTCCAGACTATTTCTGATAACACAAGCTCTATAGAAATAACCTGGCTTCACTTCTGCAGTGATTTCCAAGAGCTACAACTAGGAATTCTGCTACTTTCCTGGCTGACTCTACAAACATACCTTTACAGGTTAGCTGATCAAGCAAAAAACAAACCCCTCCAAACCCTACCCTCCATCACCACTTAGGTTTTATATTTGGAAATATGAAAACTGCCTTAGAATAAAGACTCTATTGGGACAACCCATCACAAGAGTTAGAGAATACTTTTCCCTCTTGTCTGAGGGTAATCAAATTGCTGGCAGTATTTCTGAGTTCTGCTGCAGACCCATAAATTGAAAGAGCTTTTTGGACTAAAATGTGTTGCCTAGTGGGCAGAAGGCACAGAACAAGACCCTTCCACTAAGTTCTTCTATTGTCATACCAAGAGTATGATGTTTGGGCAAGTGCTGTGTTTTTGATGGAGACTAACACAGGACACTTCCTCCTTCATCGTGCAGTTTTCTGGCCAGAAAAATCCCCTTTTTTTTTTTTTTATTAGACCAGCCTGGGCTTGTGAATCCCAGCCTCACATGCAAGTGCTTACAACTGAATTTATTCAAGAGCAAGACACCTCTCCAGAATTCAGACTTGGGCAGCTAAACCTACATTTCCAATTAGTTTTACATAGGACATTACTTTTAGTTTATCCTTCACCAGCCTTGTCTGACCTGTTCCTAATTATTAGTTGCATTTCAGTTTCCAGACAATGGACATCCAGATAGAACTGGAGACTACAATCTTCAATGAAAGATATTATATTGAAGTACAAATGGAACCTGGAAGGCAAGGGTGGTACTGCTGCCACGTGGGCATTAAGGAAAAGGGGATATTCACAGAAGTCACCACTTCTCTCAACAAGCCAGTCTTTAGGGAGCAAAACATTCCTTATATAAAAGGAGCTTTTGATGCATCTTTGAGTGATTTGAGGGCTGAAAGCCATTTACAGCCTAACAGCTGATGGAAGATGCTAGTGAAGCAGAAGGTAGAATTTAAAACTCCTATGGAACTTGGAGGTACTGTGAAGGGGGAGCAAGACCTCTTGCTACACCAAGAGCACCTGGACTCCTGTGGACACCTCAGGCTTACGTTATCCCTGACTGCATTGAATCAAGTCTTGTTTGGGTGACCTGGCAAGGTAAGGTCATCACTAGGGCGGTTTGTGCTGCAGATCTCTGAACTGTTTCTGACCTGTAAACGAGCAGGGGTCTCAAGTTCTAGGCCAGTATTGTAACCTTCATCAGTATAAATATTTGTCCTGAAAAGTAGAGAACATTTTGGAGAAGCTGCACGTTATAAGGGTACATACACATGGCATTTCCACTTGGATGAGCCATAGACACCAGAGATCATTTTGCAGACCTGGAAGCGTCCTGACAAGATAGGAAGCCACAACAAAACAAGGGAGGGCTTATATATAGGAATCAGGCAGCAGCTCCCCCTCACCATTTTGCTGAAGATTCCAGGTACCAGCACCATCGAAACAAAACAAAGCTATAAAAGTCCTGAGATATAATGCTCATTCTTTAGCTACAAGCCTTTGTGCTCACAGGTAATGCGGGAACTGCACCTATTTTAGCAGCCACATCAGAGGGTGAGTTTACAGCTGGACTTGCCTCTTTCTTCCAGCTGCTCCCACTGGTGCCAGATAGATTTTCAGCCCTGGTTCCTGCATCCTCCTGTATTCCCCACTCAGAAACACTTCACAATCTGAAAGTCTAGGAGAAGCAGCCTTCAGCTGTAACCCCTGCACCCAGAGGAATGCAGGTGGGAGACAGCAGTCTGTAGTTACCTCAAGGACTGCAAATAGAGGGGAAAAAAGTACTTGAGGAGATGAAGCCCTGGTCCAAATGGAATCAGAAGGAATTTAGCTGTTTACATGAATGGAGCCAGGATTACCCCTCTAGCCAAGATGATAAGACCCTGAAGTTTATCTATACATTTACTCTTGTTTTCTGCCAGCAATAAACACAGTAAAAAAGATAAAGATGTATCAAAGCAGCTGACTCTGCTACAAAGGACGTTTCTCCTAGCTTCGGGCCACGGGATTATCTTGCACAAAGCAAGAAGTATGAAAGCCGTTGTGCAAACAGGGCACACCGTTGTTTGTTTTGTCATATCACAGCTAATCATAACCCTTTCAAAACACTGAGCAGGTAGTGTGGAAAGCACCGTGCTGTCATCGCTGCGGAAGGCAATGGCTGCTCGATTGGAGAGCCACGTTAAACCACCCAAGCCACGGGCTTTGTGCATCCTCATACCAGACTTCTCAACTCCCCTGCTCTTGAGGATGAACATGGATTATGGGCAAGAGCTGCTCTGAATGCAGACTTTGACATACTCCAAGACCATATGTAACCCTGTCATAGCTTTGATATACTGTCTCTCCATGCTGTGGCAAGGGAAGAGGGCGTATCCCAGAGGTATGCAACTCACTGCTTATGAGATAACATAGAGGCAGAGTGTACATCGGTTAGAGGCTTGCTTTTACCTGGGATCATATAGGAATGCTAAAGAAGTGACTATCTGCCCTGGTCAGGCTCCACCTGGAGTATTGTGTCCAGTTCTGGGCTCCCTGCTATAAAAGAAGACAGGTATCTCCTGGAGAGAGTCCAGAGGAGGCTACAAAGATAATTAAGGGCCTGGAGCATCTCCCCTATGAGGAAAGGCTGAGTGAGCTGGGACTGTTCAGCTTGGAGATAAGAAGACTAAGGGGGGACCTTATTAATGTTTATAAATATCATATGTATGGGATGCAGGGGGAATGGCCAGTCTCTTCTCAGTGGTCTGTGGAGACAGAACAAGGGGCAATGGCTGCAAGTTGGAGCACAGGAAATTCCGCACCAACATGAGGAAGAACTTTTACACAGTGAAGGTGAGGGAGCCCTGGGACAGGCTGCCCAGTGAAGTGTGGAGTCTCCATCTCTGGAGATGTTCAAGACCCATGTGGATGCCGACCTGTGCAATGAGAGCTGGGGAGCTGCTTTGGCAGGGGGGTTGGACCCAATGACCTCTCGAGGTCCCTTCCAACCCCTGTGATTCTATGATTTAACCTCAAGCAGCCATTGACAATTTAGTGGTCCAAAAGAGTGGTCACAAGAAGGATATCAGAGCTGAGGAACCCACAACAATTTGTGCTGCTTCACTGCTGATGGTACTGCCTTTCCAACAGAGCTGGCAGCTCACTGATCTGCACTGTGCAGCCCAAGGTCTGGCACATTGACTGATGCCCTCAGGAGTTTGAACCCAGACATGACACCAAACTGTACAGGATTCCGGCAAGGGGCAGCTGGCAACAACAGGGCCAGGGAGGAAAGAAGAGAGGCTTGAGATTGCAGCCCAGTTTCTATCACAAGTATGGCATACAGGCCATTGACCATTGGTCTGGTGCTTGTTTCCTAGAAGGATGCTGACACAGGGGTTCCCCACACTTTTTGTCTCCACAAAACACTGGCAGCTAAGGCTTTTTGAAAGCTTCCCCCATATCAGGAGATTTAACCATATTTGATTGGTTTCCAGTTCTGATTTTTGCTTGCTGCAAGCACCACAGGCTCAAAGGCACCAAGAAAAATGTTCAGTGAGTGACCAGAGGCTAAAAGGACAACAGCTTTCCTGGTTCTGACGGACATGACAGGTTGCAACCTTCTTCCTTCCCATCACGTGGCCTGACACAAAAGGAAGAGACTTACGCAGCTCTCCTCCTCCCCTGACATCCTCCTGAAGACCTCTCCTGGGAGCACAGCACACCGGACACAGCCCATGTGTCAGCAGGACCCCATTTCCTTTCTCCTCCTTGCAGTGAATAATTTCCAGCTTATACCAGACAGCAGTAACTAAATGGAAATTTTTACCTCTGTTTTTCCACCACCCGTAACGTAATGTTTAATCACATATGCCCCAGTCATTTGGCACCCCAAAACTGGCACCTGAAATTGTATTGCAAGTTCAGGGCTGTTGTCATCAGCATTGTCATGTGAAAGCTGGGGAAGAACTGTTCATGAGGGCACATAGCCACAGGACAAGGAGTGATGGGTTTAAACTAGAAAAGGGGAGATTTAGGCTGGATTAGGAAAAAAAACATCTTCAATATGAGGGTTGTGGATCACTGGCACAGGTTGCCCAGAGAGGTGGTAGATGCCCCATCCCTGGAGATACACAAACATCAGGTGTGATGGGCCTTTGAGCCACCTGATCTAGTGAAGATGTCGCTGCTCACTGCCAGGGGGTTGGACTAGATGGCCTTGAAAGGTCCTTTCCAAATTTACACATCCTATGAGTCTATGCCCTCACTTCATTAGGATCAGGAGCAGCTGAGCCTGTGGAAACAAGGTCTGTTTCAGTTCCTGGGCTGTTCTTGGGCCAGTTACTGTCCTTGCTGTTATGGCAGTGAAGCCAGGCATCAGCATGTATATCAGCCCACTTGCAGAGTCTGCTAGACAAGCTCCCAACAGAGGTGTGAACTTCCCCAATTAATCATAACGAAGTGTTAACTTCAAAGCTGAGCTGCAGCCATTTATAGGTTAACAGAACCCTACAGAAAAAGCTTCCCAGCTCAACTCGTTAAAAAAACAGCTCCAAGGGGACAGAATTGGTCAAGTTTGGGGGTTATTCTGGGATCTGGAAAAAATCCCACTTCACTGGCAGCCTTTGCTCATGCACCACTTCCATCGCAGCTGCATTGTTAGGAGACCAAAGGGTCAGGCAGCCAGACTGGAAAAACTGTACAGTGAGTGTATGCTAAAAATATCACTGGAATGGAGCAGATGGAGCAAGATAGAGAGGCCCAGATAATGGAAGTGGTAAGGAGCTGTGTAAGCTTATTGAGCCAAGTGATGACCTTGCTCACACTGTCTCTGGCCTTACCCAGGTCAGTGAAGCTCAGAGCCAAATTCAAGTCCTGGGCACAGATTTAATTTATGTATCCCCACAGCCCTGTTACCCAGGGATGCAGGTCTTTCACCCTGAAAACAAGCAAGCATGTGCTTCAAACTGGTCTGCAGATGCTTGTAGCATTACTCTTAGCTTTGCTAGCACTTCAGCCACCGCTGCGTTAGTGCAGTTGGACTCATGAATCCACATCACAGACCCTATATATAGGGCTTGGAACGAGTCCTTCATTTGCAAGGGTCATTAACTACATTTTCCTGATACAATGCCATAGAAGCAGAGCCTTTGTGAGGAAGGCTCCTTTGAGCTCCCTGCCTGGTTTGCAGCCAAGAAGCCCACCTAAGAACTGGGAAGGAGGATGCAATTTGGAGACTCAGGCTGGGACCTGTCAGGACACAGTCACTTCCTACTCCCAACATGAACTGGTTGATCTTTGTGCTCATTTGTTACCTGAAACTAGCACAAGTGTATTAAGCTGGTGTAGTTCTTGGGGAACTATATAAACACACTGTCAGCCCATTCCTTGGGGTAAGCTCCACCAGATCAGCCTTGCACAACTCACATTCAGGTGCCCCAGCAAGTGAAAACTCAGGTAACTCATTTTTGCCCATTGAGGGCAGCAGGGAAAGCATTGCCTCTGAAACAGCATGGATCTGTCTGATACAGCCCAAGGAGGCTAAGTCCTGTGCTGAGCAATGCAGATCACATTCCGGATATGAGAACTTAGATGTAAGAGGAAGATCCTTCCTGGCACTTCACTCCAACCTCCCTTGAAGACTTCTGACTCAGCAGATTATTAATTGCCAGAACATGCCTACATCTGCCTGTGTAAGCATTAAAAATATATATAAAAAAGGTTAAACTAATTATTCCTATTTTGGGGAGTTTGGGAGTAACTCACTGGGTTGCCATGGATGCTATTGTGTTTATAGCATTGTTTTTTCCCTCATTATTAGCCACTGTCAGCTAACAAGAAAAAACAGAGTGTCATTTCCAGCCCTGTAACAGGTCTCTGACCTCTGAGTTACTGCCAGGTAGTAGTGGGGCATGGCACTGGAAGCCTTAGCTTGGCTGAGATGCATGTCAGTCAGATGGTGCAGGGTCTGATCAAACAAGCAACCATTCTTCCAGCTCCACAAACTTTTCAGCAGAACATATCAAAGCTAGCCATGCTCACCAGGGTCAGGAAGTAGTTTTTTTCACTCACAGAGTTATTTCATGGCAGCAGTTGCTGTGTGTTCTCCTCTCTCTGAAGTGTCTCATTAGAGGGAACAGGCTAATGGGCTGAGCTTGGCAACAGCAGACTCAGTCAATAGTGGAGCAGGGGGAGATCTCCTACCCTGTTTAGGAGTTATTTTAACTTACACAGTTATAAGGTGACTGGGAGAGAAAAAAATGTCTTCCAGAAGCTTCCGGCTGAGAGATCTGTTGAGCTGCTGTGACACTGCTCAGTCAGGAAAATAAATCAACAGCTGCCAGTGAGTTTTTGTACATCAGGCAGACTATTTCTTCCATTGGAAGGGGCATGTTAGTGGATGTTTACTAAGACACATGAGGTAACAGAGCTCTGCATGGTGCCTGCTTGTTCTGTCCTGGCAGGGAACAACTATTGTGTTCTTGGTGGGATGAACACTGGTGACTGCTGGCCCATCTCCCATCACTTCCCTGCCAATGGGGGTGTGCAGGGAGAGTGGGTTGGGCTGCACAGGTTACACTGCCACTCTTCACCCTGTAAGCAGCAGCTCTGGAAGGAGCTAAGCACACAGCAGCTCTCAAAAAAAAAAAATCACTTTTCCAGCCAACTCAGTGTCCAACTTGAGGCTCTTCTGGGCTGGGCTGCACTCCCCAAAACTTGACCTTAATCTAGATACAGAAACACAACAGAATAGCTGCACTTGAGCTTGATTTGTCAGATGTAGTCATTAACCTTTTTAGTTTTAATTGCATACCTGGTACATTCTTCACTTAGACTTTACAGAGACCAGAAACCAATTCACTAGCAAAAATCATTATTCAGCTTTCACAGACCAATTATTAATGTTTAAAAACTTTGTGCTATTTCTTTTCTAAATCATTTTCACTTACATGGTAACAGTAGAAAGGAGCAAAGCATCACAATCATAGAATTGTAGGGGTTAGAAGGGACCCTCAAGAGATTATTGCGTCCAAGCCATCACAACAGAGCAGCCCTATTGAGTGGGGAGAAACAGGTGCTTTCCTAAATGCCACCCTGCAGGGCTGCCAGCACATCTGTAGTAAATTGTTGTTGCACATCTCAGCCTGATTTACATAACAGAGCTTGCAAGAGTTTAAACCCACACCAATAAATATATTCTTACACATACCTAAACCAGGGAGGCACAACTTTTTAATCAACCTTCATCTCTTAATTAAACTCAGCACTGAAACACAAAGGGGCATAAGTGCATATCCTTGTGCCTACATTCATTTATGTACATTAATCTAAAATAACCAAGTAAACTACAACTATCTGGCCCCAAAAGAGATCAGGATTACAGTAGAAGTCCACAGCATCAAGTGACGCACAGAAGCCAAATAAGAACTGATTGTTCACATTGTGTCACATCAAGAAGTGATGGGTGTCACAGAAAGGGTCAAAACAAAGAGGATGCCATTCTTCATGCATGAAAGTTTTTGAACTCCTGGCTACAGCACACAGATACTAGAGGTCTACATGGGTTCAAGGAACGGCTTGAGAAAAGAAAAATCCTTTGACAGTGGCACCAACTCTGATTCACTAAGCTGCAAAAGGTCCAATATTAAAGGAATGTTCCAGAGAAATAACACTTCACCATCAACCTATACCCACTCAAGCCCTGTAACACTCTTACATCAATACTTGCTTTTAGCTACTTATTAGGGCCTAGGTGTCCTTAAGGGATGGACACCAAGAGGACCTCTCCAACCACAGACCAGTTAGTACCTGAGCAAGGTGAGCAGGACCAATTCAAGCAGAACTCCAGAGCATTCAGCAATACCACGGTGATAGGTTCAAGACCAAGAACTTAGTCCACATGTCAGGACTATAGTCAGGTCCATAGGCTTCCTGGTAGGTCCATAGCAGCAAGACAGGATCACAGGAAAGTTAGGAGACCAGTCTACAAGTTGAGGTCTGTACCACCAAGCTATACAAACACCCAGAAGCATTTCCAAGCTGTATACCAGCACCTCTCCAACACAGCTCAGGGAGGAGCTGAGGGCCCTCAGGCTGAGCTTAAATAGAGCTGTTGGGGCCATGGGTGTGGATGGAGGTCCCAGGTGAGGCTGATCAGGGTCAACAAGGCTTACTGAAGCTCTCCCAGCCCTGACACCACTGCTGGAGAGCATGATCCGTGGCCTTACCCTGAGCTGATTTCCTATGTCACCTCTGAATGTGTACATTAACAACTTGCTGGGAGTGTGAAGCATCAGCCTCACCAACTATTTCAACTGAGGGACAATGACATGGTGAGAATATTAATATTTAAGAAAATGAGGACCCAGCCCTGAAGATGAATATCAAGGTCAATAGACTGCAATCCTAGCACCTTTGGACAGGCACAAATCACTAATTAGCACTTTGCACAGGTCTGCTTACTCATGCTTCTGAAGTACAAAAAGATTTATGCCTTGGATTAAGTTGTGCTGTGCAGTGTTAACCCCTCCTGAGCCAGCAAAGTTCTGAGACCCAGTATCTTTTCCCTTTAATCCTGCCGATGTATTTCATGTTATAGCAAAAAGGCAGGAAAATACAACATTTAACATCCAGATTCATGGAAAGGAGTCCAAGTTGACTGTCAAGGTACAAATGATGTATTATATTCATGGTTTTAGCCTCCCATCCTGTGGCCTAGATTTTACCAGACTATGGAAAGCCAGTCTCAACATGAATCATGAACAGCCACACAAATCTTTTCCCCTTGCATCTCTGGTCACAGAAAATATTCTTGGTGGGGATGATGACGATCACATTTGTGGGAAAATAATGGCAGTTGTATCATTAACATGTTAAGCTGCTGAAAATAAGAACACCAACACCAAAGTATCCATTCTCTCTCATGATAGATTTACTAAGGTTGCTGAGCCATGGGAGTCCTGTGCTTAATAACTTGACTCGTTCAAATGGAAATTTTATACATTGAAATCTTAGGACTCCAATTAAAAGCATTTAAAAAAAATCCATGCTTCCTTCATGCTTTTTTGTCATGTCTTTGTTTTGAATATTACCTTTACAGAATCACAGAATCACAGAACTGTAATGGTTGGAAGGGACCTCCAGAGATCATCGAGTCCAACCTCCTGCCAAAGCAGGTTGCCTAGGACATACCACACAGATGGGCCTCCAGACGGGTCTTGAATATCTCCAGAGGAGACTCCACAACCCCTCTGGGCAGCCTGTCCCAGGGCTCTGTCACCCTCACTGTGAAGAAGTTCTACCTCATATTGATGTGGAACTTCCTGTGCTCCAACTTGCAGCCATCACCCCTTGTTCTGTCCCCACAGACCACAGAGAAGAGACTGGCCATTTCCCCCTGTGTCCCACACTTCAGATATTTATAAACATTTATAAGATCCCCTCTTAGCCTTCTTTTCTCTAGGCTGAACAGCCCCAGTTCATTCAGCCTTTCCTCGTAGGGCCCTTAATCATCTCCTTAGCCTCTGCTGGACTCTCTCCAGGAGATCCCTGTCTTTTTTATGATATTTCCATTTACAGGATTGTTAAAGGGTAAATGAAATGATGAGTTCTGTCTGCAAAAACCGGATGTTTATTGGCCTAAATTCACAGGTCAATATCCCACACCACAAATGAAATTAAGAAAACGAGTTTTTTTTTCTTTTTTCCTCTACTGATGCAGTAGTGAACCCTCCTCTTAATCACAAGTGCTGTTGCCCTGATGGCAGTCCAGTGGGACGAGACTTCTGTTGTGTTTAGTTGGGTGAATAAAGTGTTTAGAAAGGTCTGAGGACTGAGCATTCAGAGAAATGCCCAGGTTTCTATGCTGCTCGGCAGAAATGGATGACGGTCATGACCCTGTGTATCCTATCATGTCAAGCTGTCCGCAAGAAAATGGATTTGGCCCATCAAATCCAGCACTTCATCTCTGTTCTGCAAAGCCTCTCAGAATGGGAAAGGAAAGAAGAGGGAGCAATGGACTGCAAGCGACAGGCTGCAGAGGCAGGAGTGACAGGGAGTCTGAAATACGCTGCAGACGTTGCTGTATTAGCAGCTCGGAGATGGAGATGGCAAAGCCAACAGCGAGCTGGAAATGGAAGACTCATCTGGACAGAAAGAGACATGACCTGAACTTCCAACCACAATCTGATCTGTAGCCAAAACAAAAACGTAGCTTGTGTCTAAACAGCCAGTGCTGCCACTTCAGGTAGTCTGCCTTTCTCAGAGCTTTTCTTTCCAGGCTGTTCTGTGCCTATAGAAGAAGAGTTTTACCTCTGCAGACAATAAACCCCATGAAACTATGGTTATAAATGAGCACAGCCGTGGAACAGCTCTCATTCAACAGCATCTTGTTAACTTGCGAGCTGCCTTTCTTGATTACAGCAGCTTCCTCCCTGGCCTGCCTTGGCTCCTGGAAGAACACAGTGAAGATTTTTACCCAAGGCAGTTTTTAGCCCTCAAACTTGTCACCACCAGCTCACTCTGGCAGGTCTGAACATCTCACGTGGCTTCCTAATTCTGTACCAAACTGCCTGTGCATAAAAAAAAAAATATTACTTTAGCCTATTATTAATAACTTCATTATTGTTATAGTAATTTTGATTAATGACTAACACTACATCAGCTTTGCTTGGGACAGCATAACTGAAATTAGATACTGTGAGTTGTTGAGGTAGATGCAGGTGCTGCAGTGTGCTGTCTGTGCAGTCAGGCATGGTCAGACTGTGAAGATAGCTCGCCATACACTTCATATTGTATCACACGTTGTGTCCAAGCTTACTCTTTCTGTCAATCAGTACTTCAATGCTCTTCAGTCAACACTGATGCTGGCAATAGTTTTATACACCCTGGTAACGTACTGCTCCCACTTCTTTTCTGCCAGTCACTAACTCAGTGTCTTCTTTAAGACTCAGCAGTTTTGTAGGAACTGGAAATCCTGCTGCCACACCACACTCAGACAACACAAGCCTGGAGCTGCTCTGCTCTGGCTTTCCCAAACTGACCCTTTCCTGGCTGTCCTAACAGACCTTGTCTTATTCTCATTAATTGCTCAGCAAGGCGATGGTTTTATCTGAGTGGTTTAATCTCCGAGTCTCAGGGGGCGTCTCTGGGGCAACTCACCTTTGTCTGGGGCAAAGCGGCAGAGGATTGGAAGCTGCTTGGGTTTTATCAATCATGTTGAGTGTTAAGTTGTTATTGAAAACCCTGTTGTTTTTATAACTGTTCCCCAGTGTTAGATATTGTATAAATGAAAGACACACCATACATGTTGTATCATCTTGATTTATCATTTAAAATATAGGCTCATCCTCTGAATCGAGTTCAGAAGGGACCATCACATCTTCCTCCTGAGACTTGAGTTCTTCCAGTTTTAACTCTTTTATAGGTTAGATGCTGCGGACGCTGGTCTACAGGAGGTAGACAGTGGCACTGCTCACAGAGAGCATCCTGCTTCCCCACTCGCTTTGTTCACTGCGTTTCGCTGAACACCAGACAATGTAAAAGCTCTTTGCTTCATCCCCTCGTTACGTGATCTTGGCTTCCAATAACACCATCCTTGTCTCGCCACAGCCTGTGTCAAGAATAAAACATATCCTTTACAGGAACATCTGTCAAGAGAAGTGAAAAGTTTATCTGGAAGGGTGGCTTAAAAGGATTAAACTCTGAAGCTTGCCACCTGCAAATGCAGCTCAGCTGCTTCTGCTTCATGCAATCTTACTGTTCTACAAAATTATTTGTAGAGATAGCCCTTGATTTCAAGAGATGATGGGCCTGGATTGAATACCCAAATCTGGGCTGAGACCCTTAGAAACTCCTGAGCTCTGACTCGGAGATGTGAGCAGCAGGGCTGTCCGGGGTGTGAGTAACTGGAATTTATACAAGGGTGATGGTGATGTAATTTTGTACAGCTGGGACATCACATGAAAGCCAAAGAAAAATAAGGAACAACACATTCATAAACACAGACACACATGGATTAGTGGGAAGTTTCACCTCAGGAAATCATTGTGGCTCTCTGTTCCTGTCAGTAATGTGTCTGCAAATGTCACCCAGCAGCAATGCATCACTCTGCGAGCAGCCCCAGAAGAGAGAGGCAACCAAAAGGGTGATGAGAAAGAGATTGCCAAATACTTTTGAAACAAGCCAGGGATTGGACCCGTTGGGAGAAAAATTACTCAATAAAATAAACAGCTTTTGCCAAGAAAACCAAGACTCGGGAGGAAGTTGCCTGTGCCAGTCCTAGCCACAGAGGAGAAAGCTGTTTCTCTGGGAAGGACAGTGAAGTCAGATTCAATATTTACTTCTCCTGCTTGTCAACTTCTTTCTCTACTTAACATCTCAGACAACTAAGTTTGTCCAGGCTGGTGCTCAGACCTGAAGCTTCCCCCATGAATGGTATCTGGCTGCACACAGGCTGCACCTCTGTGTGAAACCACTTTCACAGGTACACGTGGCATGGGAGGAGATCTTCTCTACTTCAGGAGAGCCCTGTTTTCTTCTTTGACCTCACCTTGCAGCAGTCTGCTGTTAGAATAAAGACCTCTTTTATCTCTATTAATTAGAGAAGGAAGACTCACAGGTTCCAGGAAAGCCTGACTCCATTCTCTGCTCTCTCTGAGCACACTGAAGTGAGAGCAGTGGAGCTGGTAGAGCACACCAAAGGATGCACCTTTAGGTGAATGTAACAGAAGGCGGAGATGGGTGGCTCTCCTATGAGAAATGAGACTTCACACAGACCCATCACTGGGAAAAGCCTCTGGAGTCCCAGCTGCTGAGGCCCTGCTCTTTGTGCCCTGACCTGGAGCCTTCACGCCAGAGTCTCTGCTTTGCTTCTGGGGCCCGCTCAGCCTCAGACGCTCTGCTGACGTTACCGGCCAATTTGCCAATCGCGATGGTCATCACGAGCCTGTGAGGAAATGAAGTCACAACAGCCACTGGAGTAACTTCGGAAAAGCCTTCCATGAGGTAGCAGGGGCTGAAAACCATTACCAGCAAGGGCTGAGCTAGAAACAGTGGAAAACTCTCTGTGTCTCATTACAAGCCGCCACAATGTACAGATTAAAAGGATTAACCTGGTTGGTGGTGCCATGCGCAGCTCCAGGTGGGCTGAAAGAAGGACTCGGCTCGGTCCTGAGCACCGGGAGACTTTTAACAGGTTAATACTGGCAAGTTTATTTAACACACTGAGTTCAGTTCCTGTTGGCTAATGTTAATGTTGGCACAATTAGACTGATGAAAACACTGTGCAGATGTCCTCTGATGATCCAGTCCCTCCCCAGCACTTGTAACTATCAGATAATAAACTCTTTTTCCATCGTTGCTCGGGTGGGTGATTCACTGAAGATTACTTACACTAGCTCTCTGCTTCCTCCAGTAACATGTCTGGGCTGCTTACCTAACTCAGTACTTTCCTCTGGCCACTCTCATTATTGCCCAGTCACAATTTCTCCAGGATTTTCTTGCTGCTTGCAGAAAAAAAAGGCTGAGCAGCAAGCACACAGCCGACTGCCTTACCATCTGGGCCAGGGCTGTGCTGGGAGCTGGGGGGAGCTGACTGACTTCTCATCCCGTTTATTTTCAATTGCTACAAATACTTTTTGTTTCTTCCTTTTCCTTCCTTTTTTTTTTTTTCTTCTTTAGGAACATTTTCCTCCTAACTAAACTTGCTGTGCTCTGAGGGAGCCAATTCCCAGTTAATATTTACTAACTGCAGCATTGGAACGTGACTGTCAATTTAAGCACCTGCCTGTATTTCAAATACTGAAGGAAAATAGCAGTTTTTCTATTGGAATCTAACTAATTCCTGACCCATGTTTTTGCTTCTAACAGGTAAATTTTGCTGTCTTGCTCCTGCTTTCAACCATGCTCACCTTTTCCTATAATCATTGCTAATGAAAACCAGAAAAACGAGAGGTAGATGCTAAAAAAAAAGGGTCCTCATGGGTGCCTGTTGTTCAGTATTCAAGTGGAGGTATGAAAAAAGCCATCTACAGCACAATTACTGGCTACAAGAGCTTGAAGGTAGGAAGGAACAAAGGCAAACCTTTGTTCCCTGAAGAGTGGTGGCATCACGTGGCGGGGACGCTCTTCTACTTCTCTTAACAGCAACTTCGAGCATCAGAATTGAGCCCAGAAGAGATTCAAGTTGCTCTGCTTGTCCCCATACCTGTTCTTTCCCAGCTCAGGAAAAACTCTGATATTCTGGAGTGTTTCAGCATTTTTGCACTGCTCTGCAAGGGCCTGTAGCTACGACGTGGAAATAAGTCTGTAACAGGACGTGTTGGAAGCAGTTTTAGTCCCCTGGCTGTGTCTGGACAGAGGAACGTGGGTTTCAGAGCATCCAGACAGCTCCTCAGCTTGGGTGTGTTGCCTGCCCAGTGCCCAAGTTCCAGGCTTTTCTCTGTATTTTTGTTTTATAGGAAGGAAATTTGTACGTGTGGGCCAGACTGAGGTCACTGTGTGGTATAATCAGATGCCATGGCAGGAGAACCAAGGCCCGAGACCCCCAGGACATCCAACAGTATGTCCCCACTGCTCAGCTGAATTGTCACCCTGTAGCAGTTCTTATTGCTTGGGGTGGGGGGGTTAAGCCCTTGGTATGATTTGCAGAAACCGGGCCGCTCCTGCAGTGCTGACTTCTCCCTTATTTTCAGCTGCTAGAGCATATTCAATGAGCCTTTTCCCAGCCTTGCTCTTCCATGCAAGGCCCTGCTCTAGTTGCCATAGGGATGGTTGTGACTGCGACTGGCAGGGATCTCAAGGCCATCTCTCTGGTGATGTGATGTCTGCTGTCAGTGAGTGAAAGCCCTTACTCATTTGCATTTCGCAGCTACAGTGATGTTTATTGCCAGCATCGGAGCAGAAGAAAAGGATGATTTGTTTTACTTAATTTATTTTTTCTTGCAGGCCAGTTGCGATGCTATTTTACATTCCCTTTTGATAGAAGTCAACAGGAATCAAGCCTAGACACTCATCATCTGAGGCAAGGAGCGTGGTATTGACCTTATCTCCCACCTAAAGATGTCATACAGATTTTCTAGGAACTCAGAGCCTAAGAAATTGATCTGTGCATGGAGGGAATCGGAGCTGATCTGTGCGCGGTGGGTGGCAGCGGCCGACTGTTCTCTTCAAGAGGCATTCTCATGGGATGGAGTTCGTCATTTATATGCAACAGAAGATGAGGAAAGCAGCCTTGCTTCCACTGGGTTGTTTTAGTTTGCAAAAGAGTACATTGACAGCGTTGTTTCTTCATTAAAAATGTTTCAAGTGTGAGATGTGATAAATAGGAACTTCTAAGTGTGAGATGTGATAAATAGGAACTTCTAAGAAGAGAAACAAAGCAAATATTCCAAGAATAGTCAAAGCTACGTGTGATTTGTGTTTCAGAAAAAAAATCTGGGGGATTTGTCCTTACTTGTTAAATAATAACATCTAGACAGAAATACAAATGAAATATTCCTGTAACTCATCAGCGCTGGATCTGGCACTACAAGAGCCTTTCCCAAGGACCTCTGCCGGCTTCTCCTGCTGCAGGATGGGAAACAGGGGGGGTTGCTTTGGCAGTCTCAAGGGAGGGACTCTTTACACAGGACAAGGGAAAGGACAGTGGATGTGTGCCTCTATGCTTCGTGGCATCCGTCCAACACTGAGGTTGAAGGTATTGGGGATGGGATCACAGGAGGAAGTAATGGATCTGAGTAATGCCCAGTCCAAGGAAGGCTGAATGAGTTTTGTAGCTGAGTGGTTTTAGCTGAGCTCTTCCCGGAGGAAGAGGAGTGCAAATTCACATTCACTTCTGATTAGGAGTTTGTCTTCCACAGGAATCTCTGAGATGATGGAGAGGATGAAGTGAAAGAATGGGCATTATTAGTGACCTCTGAAATCACCTTCAAAATTTCTTTCAGATTAATTCTCCAAACTGGCTTGGCAGAGAGTAGGGCTGCTTTCCATTTCTTGTCCATCTCAGCGTAGTTAAGATGCGACATGTCTGAACTATGGGACCAGCAGTGCTTTCTAATTGTGGATTACATCCAAGCATGCAACTTTCAACCCTCTCCCCCTATTCTCTGGTCTCCATGGGAAGGAAAGGCAGGCAATTACTCTCCATGCAGGTTTCCAGTTGAGCAAGACAGCACAAAAAATCTGCAAGGAATATTTCACACGCAGTCTACACATTACTAGAATCAGCACCGACCCATCCCTCTTGTGAAAACAGTTGTCATCATTCCTCTGTCATTCCCTGCTGGTCTTAATCATTGTATTCTCCTTGTATCTTTTCTTTGCTTTCCTACTCCATTGCTATCTTTGTTCCTTCCTCTTCGTCATCCCATTTCACCTCCTGCTCCACCCTGCTTCTTCCCTCGCTCCCTCAGACTTTACCGTGCTGCTCCTTGTGTGGGTGAAAAACCCGAATGGAATGGGCCAAATAGGTGGGAAGGGCTGTCAGAGACTAACTGGACGTACAGACAACTGCAGACCCTCACAGCGCTGCTTGTCAGCAAGCGGCAGACAAACAGAGGCTGCATCTCATGGCAGAGCAGAAAAATGATGCTGCACCAAAGAGGCTCACCCAAGGCTGAGTTGAAGAGCTTTGAAACACCCGTGCTATCAAAAAGGGGGTTCAGTGGTGGAGTGCAGAAGAGAAAAAGCTTTCAGGCTTGGCAAAGCAGAATGTAGCAGCCATAAGAAATAACATGGCTCAGTGCAGTGCTTGAAACATGGTGAGATTTGCTTGTCCTGCTCCTGGTATGCCTGTGTGTGCTTCATCCTTGAAAACTGTGAGGCCCGTGTGAAGCAGGAGTCACAGAAACATAGAATTACAGGGTTGGAAAAGACCTTTAAGATCACTGAGTCCAACCTGCGCTAAACCATATCCCTAAGTACCTCATCTACCCGTCTGTTAAACACATTCAGGGATGGTGACTCAATCCTCTCCCTGGGCAGCCTGTTTCACATCCCAACAACTCTTTCAATGAAGAATTTTTTCCTAACATCTGAGCTGACCCTGCCCTGGCACAGCTTGAGGCCATTTCCCCTGGTCCTATCACCTGTCACCTGGCTGAAGAGATCATCACCCACCTCTCTACACCTTCCTGTCAGGTCATTGTAGGTGGTGATAAGGTCTCCCCTCAGCCTCCTCTTCTCCAGGCTGAACAACCCCAGCTCCCTCAGCCTGGTTGCCCTTCTCTGAACACACTCAAGGACCTCAATGCCCTTCTTGTAGTGAGGGGCCCAGAACTGGACACAGCACTTTAAGTGTGGCCTCCCCAATGCCGAGTACAGGGGTACAATCACCTCCCTGGTCCTGCTGGCCCCACTATTCTTGATACAAGCCAGGATACCACTGGTCTTCTTGGCCACCTGGACACACTGCTGGTTCACGTTCAGCCTGCAGTCAACCCACGCCCCAAGGAGACATACAGTAGAGCAAACACTTGTATCATGCATGACTCACATAGAAACAAAACCGTCCTTGCAACTAAACTCCAGGAAAGCATCCTGGAACCCCTTTGACTTAAGTATCTGGGGGTGCCCAGAGTATGCTCGGTAACCGATACTCGGCTGCTAACCACAGGCTCAGGGCTGTTTTCTGAATCCAGCTTGCACGGTGTTTGACTAGAAAATTTGGTAAAGGCATTAGAACTTTCCATTGAGAGACTTCACATCTCGCCGAGAGGTCAGTTTAGATTCTTAACCCTCCTGACTGTTGACGTATTTGCTCTAATAGTGTTCGCAGACAAACCTGGGGAGCTCTGTGGCTAAGAGTGCCTCCTGATTTCATGTGGATTGCTGGCGCTTTGAGTAGACATTTACCAGCAGCTGGGAGCTTGGAGATACGGCATCTATTCTTTCCTTTCACATTTGCCTACAGAGCTGTAAATGTCAAAGCCTTTCGAGTGCCCCTCAAACAAAACGAGTTAGTAAATCAGCAAATGTGGCCCCGCACACACTCATGCGGTGCATGTTAAGCTACTGTACTTCATTCACTTCTTTATCCGATGGCTCCGTGAGAAAAGAGAGCTCGCTGAGGCGCCGAGATGCCTTAGTCATTTTGTTTGTTTTTTCACATGGCTACTGTTCTTGTTTTGTTTTTTATTTCCCCAAAAGCTGCGTCAGATGTGCTTAGCATTCAACTCAACTAGATACATTGGATGAAAAGGCTATTTTCTCTTCACTGATGAAATATAATTGAGCCTGCTCATAATGAACTCACATACCAAATAATGAAACTCCGTTTGTGTGACCGGGACTCTTTTCTGAACCCCGCAATTCCCATTCCCTTAAAGGGGGATGTTTTATGTGCCTTTCCACCAGTTCCACTGAGATCACAGTTTGGCACATCAGCTTTGCTTGGAAAAAAGCGAGTCCTTCATTGTCTTTACACCAGAGAGAAGCAAGTTTGTAAAAAGTAAATATAAAGAGCAGGAGCGGTTTAATTAGTAATCAGGGTTATTCCCCCCCTCAAAAAAAAGCCCCAGCCTGACTTCACCAAAGGAATTATTCCTTTAACACACGGATTTTCCCAGTCTTCCCTTCCGTTTTATTATTCCATTCCACCACGACTGGTGGATTTTACTGGGTGTCTTCTTTACCTTCAAACCTGTTTAAAAGTTACCGGCTGCAAATTCTCCAGGAAGCTGCCAGTTTTGGCACAGCCCTGCAATCCGTTCCCTTGAAAGCCGTAAGGGCCTTGTTAAGGAGCGAAACGCAAACATTCGTATTGTGTCTTTGGGGCTCCCGCAGAGAGAAAACTCTCCCTTTGGTTCAAGTATGGGAAGATGTCCCCAAGCTCCTTTACGTGGAGGCGGTGTGGATAAGCAGGGTGCTTAGCCAAAAAAGCCTTGGCGTGACCTCATGTGCGTATCTGGAGAATGTCAGAATGGCTCGCTGTGGAGATAAGGGCGAGGACTCAGCCCCAGACAGGGAAGATGTGGAAGGAAGGGTGGGCAACGCTGCCTAAATGTGCTGGGAAACAGATTCATCACACACTTATTCAGGTCTGCCCGCCTCAAGCTGTGTGTTTCTGTTCCCCTGAGCTCTGCCCCAGGGACCCAGCATATCAGAAAGTCAAGCGCACCACAGGCTGGCTTTCAAATGAGTGGTGTGCTTTTTCTGAGGTGGCATTAGCAGAGGAAATTTGGGAACTTGGAACAAAAAAGCCCCACTTAAATAGGACCACACTGCCAGTGCCTGTTACCAGCCTGGCATTTTCATCAGCCAGGGTGAGGGCTGATCTGGCAATCAGGGACCTGTGGTACAGCAGAGCCACACAACTTCATCACAGGATCGTTTCTGGGAGGTGTTCTGAGACATGACTGGTGCCTGCTTATGATCTCACACCTGAATAAATCAGTAAGGCTTCGTGTGCCGTATTTAAAATGAGTATTGTTATCAGGTTTGTGTGTCAGGAGTTCACGTGGATGAAATGGCCCTGAGCAGCCTCACCTGGGACCTCACCCACACCCTGACCATGGGCCCAGGAGCCTATTTAAGCTCACTCCAAGGCTGTGCTCCTGTTTGAGCTGTGAGGCTGCAGCCTTGTTTCTGTCTGTGCCCCTTGGATGGCTGCTGTAGGTATATGTCTTCTGGATGGCCCCTTGCATGTGCATTGCACCTCACCTGGTCTGTTCTCCTGCTCCTTGGGTGGCTCCTGGATCTGTTTATCCTTTACTGCTGAGATGGGTTCTGTAGGAGTGAGTCGGTGCCCTTGCTGGGGCTGCCTTTGGTTCCCTTCCCTCAGGGAGCAACTGAAACTCCGGCAAGACTAAACCATCTTATATGCTGTTTACACGTGTTGCCTTTCCAGGAAACAAAAAAACCTCACTCTCTTTTTTCATGAGTTGGGAGATGAATTACATAAATCAATAAGGAATTTCCCCAGATTATGATCTTGGTGGCAGCCCTGGGAGAACATCTCTTCATCTGTGTGAGTAAGAGCCCGTGACCTGTTCCTTTCTGCCTCAAACCTCAGGTTCTGAGAAAGGACATGAGGTTTTTTTGAGCTCTTCCTAAACCAATGATAATAGATAATGGTTTCTGACTTATATGGTACCTCTTTCCTGCTCTGAGATGGGTGCTCTGACAAAGAAACAATATCTGAATGTGTTATTTCTGTAACTATCACCTTTTATTCAATACAAAGGAGTGTTTTTTAATTGATTTTTGTAATTATGACAATTATTAGTTATTATATGTTAGCAAATATTTCTCTTGAAGGCATGGGCTTTTTTTTTTGTAGTGTGTGAGTAACTCTAGCTCACAGGAAATCATCATCTCACTGGGTGAACCAGGCAGCTATGTGACTCAGCTCTAGCCACCCTAAAATGGCACGGTGGGTCTGGCTGGTGACAAACCACATCTGTCAGGCTAAAGACAAAAGTGGCTGTAGCTTTGTAAAAGCACTGAGAAGGCTGCAGATTGCTATTGTGAGTGTATCTATGCTAATCTGAGAACAAAAGTGAGTTGGAGACAAGGAAGGGCTGGGATGGTGTTTGGGAGCTCCCCACCCTCTCTGGCTACAGCCTGGAAGCAGATCACAGATGTGTTGCTGGATGCCACATCCCCATCCTTGTGACCAGAGGGGTGGCAGCACTAAGGAGGATGGGTGAGTCTCACTTAACTTGCTTTTCTTGGGCTCTTTGGCTTGTTTAATGTTTCATGCATTGGCACAGGTCTCACCGCTTTGAGTTTCAGATCAGGTTGAGGTGGGCCAAGTCCCTTACTACTCTTGTCTCACCCTGGTGATTGCTCAGAGGTTAGACTAGGGGAGATAATACCCTGGCTGAACTGTCTTCTAGGTGATTCCCTACTAACATCCAGGGAAGGAGGGCTTGGGAGGGTCCACTGAGCTGGTACAAATGTAAATGGCATACAAAATACAGATGGAATATAGCAGCAATACCTAGCAGCAAGCTGCTACCTTAGAGACATGGTCCAGTGAGGTATATGCCCAGGTATTTCCCACTTCCAGTGCTTTACTGTGGTGAAATAGGGTGTTAGCAGAAACCCTGGCAGCAGCTAGTCTAGCTTTGGGCAGGAGCAAGGCTGGATGACTTTAGACCAGCACCGAAGAGGGATATGGGCTGCTGATTATCAATCAGCAAAGAATTAAAGCATGGGGCAGGGGGATAAATATTGCTTGTTGTTTAAGATTAATTAGCTGCTGTGTCCTGCAGCCTGGCTTCTGAAGGTACTGGGGGCTGCAGTCAGGTTTCCCTGCAGACATCCAGCTTCCCCCACGCCTCGGCAGGGGCTGGGAGCTGGAGTGGCAGCTCTCACTTGAGTTTCAAAGGAAATCGCATTGCACTTCAAACTAAGCACTGGGAGCAGGGATGAAGGGCTGCTGGTTATTGCTGTGATGAAGCTAATCCAGTCCTAAGGAGGATAAAGGGTTGCTTAGCAATACTTCAGCAATGGCTAACAATGCTTTACCAGGCTTTTGCTGTTTACTAAGACTTAATACTGGCTCAGTGGGTTTTTTTAGTGGAATGTTTTTACTATTTTTTGTAATGGTCTTCCCTCTTGAGAAACTGTCAAACTCATCACACATAATTGAACAGGCAGCAGTCAGCAAGCATTTGATTGCTGATCATGTGTTGATTTTTTTGGCCTGACCTCATTAAGATTCTTTATCTCTACCTTCTCTTTTCCTAGGAGCTCTTAAATTAGCCACAGAGATTAGATTATTTAAGCACTTTTCATAAAAATGCCTCCTAGTCTGTTTATTTTTCCTAAACCACCCCTTGTCCATATGGAAGCTCACTTCTAGTACTTAATGGAGAGCTGTAGTGGGGAAGAACCAGTCCAGAGTCACATCTCACAGGAAACATTACTATGGTCTTTTGTAAAGACTTTTAACAGGGCAAGATGTGTATGGCTCCACTCAATATCCCTCAGTAGCATAACTGTTAAGAGAAGTCACTCTCTTGATAGCAAGAGGCTACTGTGCACTACAGTGTATTCATATCACAGAATCGTAGGGGAAGGGACCTGCGGAGATCGAGTCCAACCCCCTTGCCAAAGCAGCTCCCTAGGACAGGTTACACAGGTTGGGGATGAGTCTTGAATCTCTCCAGAGAAGAAGACTCCACAGCCCCCTGGGCAGCCTGTCCCAGGGCTCTGTCACTCTCACTGTGAAAAAGTTCTTCTGTATATTGGTGCAGAACAAATAGTTATATATACACTATTCAAATAATCATCTCATTTCCATAAAACTCCAAGGGCTCTCTTTATGTGGCTTGGTACCCAGCTGGAATACAAGCAGGTACCACACAAACCCCTCTTCTGCTGAAGCATCTGAGTCATGGCTGTCACTGCAGAGAACGTACAGTAATGTTTTGGGAGGAAGGAAAGCACATTAAGGCTGAGGAGAGCATCTGGCTTCTTTCAAAGTTCCCCTTGGCCATATCTATGCTTTGGAGCTGATGCTAGGGGAACCAGTAACAGCATGGTAATCCACAGCAAAGCATAGCTGTGTCCAGATGCTACTGTGCAAGCAGGCGCCTCTGTGGGACACCATTGTGTGGCATGGATAAGCCCTGTGTGTCTCACTGCCCCAGCCCTATGGTCCAGGCAGCAGGGCCCCTTTAGCTCCCCTGGGTGGGACCCTGGCCTTGCTGCTCCAGCTGGGGAGATGGATGCTGTTAAACCAGGGTGTGTGGTGAAGGACTCAGGGCAACACGGTGGGTTTCTGTGTTTGTAGCCAGTGTTCATGTATCTGCCAGCTGTGATTTTTCCTCCCCTTGGAGCTCTGCAGAAAACAGGGCTGTGGGAGGGTTGTCTGGGGACTTGAACAAACCCATCTTGGTGGGGCACAGCAGCCTTGCAGCAGAGGGGAAGTTCTGAATAACCGTGTCTCTGCAGCTCTGCATACGTCCCCCAGTTATAATACTGATTACTATGGGGTGGGATGTATCTCTAGTTTTGTGAACACCAGCGCAGTTTCCAATACTCTGCAGGACATGGTATCCTTCTGTCGTTCAGCTCCCTTACTGGTGCAAGCTGGGAGTCAAGAAGAAGATAGGTAAACTGAACAGGTTACTGGAAGTGCCAGGTGCTTAATCTGTGCTGAGATTATTCTGGTTTAATTATTACCAGAATTTCTGTATTTCAAATTATTCAGCTGGGATCCTGATTTCCTTCAGCACTGCAAATTCCATTAGTTTCTTAAATTTCAGCATAATTAGAGAAAGCATTGATCAAAGTGTCTAGGAACTGAACTGGAGGAAGGCAGAACAGGGTGGTCGCCTTGCTTTGGGATGTGGGGCACAGCCTGGTGTAGTTTCTCAAACTCACAAGGAAGGTCCCAAGTGAAACCATCCCCTCTGATTTGGTGAGCTGTGCTGTTGGCTCAGCTGCTGAGATGATGCTCTGTGTATCTAGTGCTATGGAGGCTGCAGTGTCACCTGTCTGTCATTGTGCTGAATCACCTGGGGAAGGTTTGGTGGCTGGATGCTGTGGAACACAGTCAGCTCTGCTCTTTGGTGTCCATAGAGGGGAAATTGAAGTCAAAATTCCAGTAATTTCCATCTGTGTTATGAATATTACCCTGAAATTCAATCCCAAATCCCCTTGAATTTGCAGACATCACCTGAAATCTGGATGTTGTCCCCTCAAATTGTGACTAGACAAGATAAGAACTTGGGTAAATGTAGTCTTTCATCCTGTATTGATGCTGTCAGAGCCTAGAGCACAGCAAAGAACTAGTGATGATGTTTCTAGTGAGCTGTTGGTATCTGGGTCTCCTTAAGAGTCTTTCAAGCTTCTTAAACTCAGAGGCCTCTCCCATTTTAGATTTGAACAGAAGAATCTCTTTACTGCTGACTTCCTAGTACTGTCACTTAATGATGCGAACTCAGTCTATCAACACGGCTGTTTCACTTGTGTTTTATTGCTGGTAATTTTATACGGTACTTGTTTAACTATCTGTGGGAATCCTTCAACACAGAGCTATTTCTCTCTGTCTGCTTTTAGATACCCTCATGAAATCTGTATGTTGGTGCCTTGGTATGTATAGACTAATAAAATCCAATATATTCTTACTTTTCTACTCCATTTTTCCAAGCCTGTTGTTCTCAATGGCCCTCAGTGGGTACAGATGTCTGGCACCAAAAGTTTATTTGAGGCTCTTTTAGTACTCTCTGTTATCTGACTGCATTTAGTCCATAATATTTATTACCTGAATTCAAGATGCCCTGAGCTTAGTGGCTGTGAGAGGAAGAGAAAGCCGCCCAGTAACAGCAATATGTGAGACTTCACATGTTCCCAGCAAAAACAGCCCGCTTGGGAAGAAGGATGATGATGGCACACCCCATAGAATAAACCCAAATTCAGGGTAGGCTTTGTGGTACAAGATTCCTGAGATAATTTGGGAGGGCTCATTGGGTGGAGCTCAGTAATGGGGGTGTCTGCAGCTGTGTCAAGCTCAAAGTCCTTTTGGTGCTGGGGCTTGTTTTTCCTTTACTGTCCTTGCCTCCCTCAAGAAATGTAAAGAGAAGAGAAATATCTGCCCCTAGCACAGGAATAACAAAGCATCACTAAGCTTTGGGGTTTTGCCTGGCTGGGGTACTGGGAGGCAAAGTGTCAGAGTCTGAGAGAGGCGTATAAAGGGTGCCAGGCATCTCCTGATGTTCCTCATTGAACCTTGCTTGCAAAAGGGTTGGGAGGATGATCCTTAAAATAAAAAGTGTTTTACTTCTCCAGAGTGCTTTTAGGAAAAGAGGAAAGGTGGGTGCTGTGTGGTCTTTTTAAGAGAAGCAGGTAGGTGAGGGAAGAGATGGGAATGCTCTCATAATAAAGTATTCCTTTTTTTACTGGGATCTCCTGCTTAGAGAGAGGAACAAGCTTCAGAGCAGAGGACTAGACGTGCAGGGAGGGGTTTTAATCCCACAAAGGTAGGAAAATGTGCTTGAGGTATGTACTATTTGTCTGGCTTTTTATATGCCTTGTGCTAGCCAAGCTGCGTTTGCTTTGGAGCCCGGCCACTGGCCGTACGCGTGTCGCATACCTCAGCACTGCAGCTCAGAGCATGGGCACGGCCAGAGCGCTCCCAGAGCACAGGACTGAATAGTTTGGATGGTTTAGCAGGCTGAATCATCTTGCCAAGGGGTCAGACAGGCAAGAAGCAAGGAAATTGGTAGGAATATTTACCTGGGACTGGCACGGCCTCTTTTGGTGATGCTGAGCTATTAATAAGACTTGGGTACCTCCTGACACTTCACCCTTGAACAGCAGCACTGGGGTGAGGAATACAGTAGGGAGGCTGAGGGACTAGAGTGGCAGTTTTCTGACTCAGACCAAGGGACAGTATTTAGTCTCAAAACCTTGTTGGGAAGTTCCTACATGGCATCTCGTTTATCCAGTTGCTCAAGACCTGCCCATCTCTCTGCATGCTTCAGCTGTATTTGATACTTTCCCATTCCATCATGCAGCTTTTTAGGGGAACTTTACTAGTCAGTGAGGTAATCCAAGTTAAACTGTGCTGCCTTCCACCCTTGTTCTGAGTCTCTTTTTCCTGAGGATTTTCTCAGGCTGGAGGATTTCCGTGTCTGTGCCACCAGCCCAGCTGGATCTGCACTGAAGAAACCATTCTGTGTAATTATATTCCTGGTAGAAAAGGTACCTGGGACACATCTGCTGGTGTTAACTCTTGAGTTCAACCAGATGTTCCAGCCTGAGGAATTTTCCTAGAGCTTCATGAGATCGGTTCCCCTGTGGCCCCAGTAATCCAGGAGGTAGATCCCTTCAGGGGTCAGCATATCCAAGTTGTGGGTAGAAATGGGATTACTGAGGGCTTATTCAGCCTAGCTAGTCACTGGGCTGTATGCAGGAAAATGCATATACTGGGTTAGTTGCACAGGGCCAAACCTCAACCCAGGCAGGAGAGGCCAACAGCGAGGAAATAGCTGGTGTTGGTATCATGGAAAAGCCTCTGTGTCTCCTTTGCTTTCAAAACAATCCTGTAAGGATCTATTTAAGCCCTGAGATGGGCTTTGAGGTATACCTCCCACATAAGAACTAATTTTATTTACAGTTCTTCCTGCTTGCTGCCAGGTACCAATCATACGAGGTGCCACGGTTCAAGGTGGAAACTTCCTTCTTGGCACCATATGTAAGGTGGTCACTGCTGAATGGAGGTTTCTGATAAGGACAGAGTTACCAATGGCCCAAGGAAGCCTTTCCTCCCTACTCTATAAACAGAACTCAGCTGCTGCTGACACCCTCCACCTCCAAGAAATTGAGGATATAATACTTGTTTCTCAGCTTTTGGCTGTAGCGTCTAGCCTGCAGCAAGCCTTGGCATCATCAGTCCCTCCTCTGGCAATTAGGAGTTAAGAAGAGTGAGACTGGCTCAGCCCTCCCCCAGAGCATCTCTAAGCACCCACACAGGGTGGGTGTGGGCTGGTGCCACCCTAAAGCCGCAGTCCAGGTCTTTAAGACCTGGAAAGAGCCAGGATTTCTAACTCTTCCATCCTGTGCCTGCTTTCTCCTTCATTCTTGCTTCTGTCTGTAGCTTAGCTCCACATCTGGGGCTTCGGGCCTTCTGAAGTATGTGACTTCTGCCACGTACAGAGACTCCACTAAGCTAGTGTTACTGGTGTGGGTGGGAATTCACCCTGGGTGGTGGGCATCTGCCCACCCTGGGTGTGGGCATCTTAGCTTTCTCTTGGGCTTGAGCTTCTATAAATGGGCCAATCACAAGCTCAACTGAAGCCAAAGCACGAAATTTTGGTAGGATTGGGATAAATCTCATAACGTGTAACTCAGGGAATGGAAAATGTTATGTCAGCTCTGCAATTGGATTGTTTATTCAATCTGTGGAGTAGGCACACCTCTGTCAGGCTTTAATGTGACAGAAGTAAAAGAGTTTTCAGATGACATGTATAATTTTCCTTCTGAGGGTGTACATGTACCTTGTTTAAAAGGAACTTTACAGGAATCATCTTCAATGGATTCTTATTCATCAGCTGCTTCCTTCAAAGGCAAGGCCGCTCGTTGTACAGAAATAGGGCTATTAACTGATGCCTTTAGTTTCCTTTGATCTTTGCCAGCAAAATTTTTCTTCCCTGTACAGTTTGTGGCATGCTCACTTATTTGTTCCTGGATTCGCTTCCAATTAATTATCAGAGCCAGTTACAAAAATCACCATCCAATATGATAACAAGGTGACTCTCATGGAGCTGTAAAAGCCGGCAAGTGCTGCCTCCTCTCAAGTGGCCTGACTTTAGCCTAAACTGCCCCGAAGGTAAAAGATGAGGAGATGACCTACTCCTGATTTCTGACAGACAGTCAAGTCGGATGTTAAGACAAAGCAGGAAGCACTTTGTCACTAATAAATCAGGTGTCCTGAGGAGGAAAAGGCTGATGGGGGGCCTTGAAGATGTTTTCTCTGTTATTAGTAGCTGTGTGGTAGGATTAATGTCCAATGTTTTCTGAGGCGAGTCAAACATAAAAGCTTGAGCTTGGATGGGAGTGTCAGGGTTTGCTCTGGAGCGAGCACGGCAGCGTGGGGTGGTGATGAAACACCCGCGCGTCCCGTGTCCCCCGTGGCAGAGCCAGACGTTCTTGTAGCTGGGGTCTGGGAATGTGAACTCGTGTAACCTCCCTGTGCACAAAGAAACACAATCACATTTCACATGCTTGAAAATGTCCCGTAACTGCTGGCTTGTTGAGCCCACGTTTCCAAGCCTTCAGTGAAATCTGTTAAGTGCTGCATATTTGGTAACCGCAGCTTCCTCACTGCTCTTCCTGCGTAAGGATTATTTGGCCTCACCTATTTAAGTGATATATTATCAGAATTAAAGCCTTCCATCTGTGTGAGGAGCAAGCGGTCTCAGGTCAGTCTGCTGCACTGACCATGTGCTACGGCAGTGGGACCCTTCTCTTTGCAAACCTTTACTCTAAGTACCACCCTTCCTGCTGTACTGTGTCCAGCCAGACAGTAGCTCGAACATTTCAGAAGGCTGTTTGGTCTCCTTTGTTCTCATCAGAGGAAGAGTTGACAGGGCTTTGGTTTTGCTTTCCTAGGTGCTGCCAGCAGTGGAGGCCCATGGGTGACAGTGGTGACAAGGTGTCTGTGAAGAACTATCTGGAGCAAATGCCACCCAAAGACACAAGGGCAGCCAGTGGGAAGCTGGGGTGCTGCTGCTAACAGGCTCCTCTTGACTTGGTAAGTGGAAGACTTCATTGTCTAAAATAGCACACCTAGGGCTAAAGTTACTGCTTCAGAAACCCAAGGAAAACAACCCATGTCTTGGTGCTGTGGCACTATTTATGTCCTGACCTGTCCTGCTAAGGAGGTACCTTGTTTTTGAAGAACTGGAAGAGCATGGCAGACTGGTACTGTCACCAGGAGCTGCTGTAGCAGTATCTTATACGGCATCTTCATTGGAGCCCCAGCAGTATTAATTACACAGAAAACTCATTTGTGGGCAATGACAGTTCTAGAGGGAAGTGTGCTGAGCTGAAATAGAAATTATCACACTTATAGAGAAAATAGCTTTTGTGTGCTTGCTGCCCACATGAGCAGAACTGCTGACTAGCAACCCAAGAGACTAAGAAGGTTATCCGGATGACTGTGCTGATTACCTGCCATAAATTACTCGGTTCAGCTGTGCAGACCATCATCCACTGTAATTTTGTTTGACTAGTGATTATAGGGTTAGACTTTAATTCTGCTGCATGCAGGTGGACACCTGTACCAACTGCAGCCAGGTGAGGAGGAACCTGGGCTTGGAAGCGTTTTTCTCTTCTGAAATGTCTCTCAAATTCTTCCTTTCCAGTGTGGTAGAGATTTTTCGCAGCATCTCTAAGCTTTATCGAGTGAATGTGACAGTTCAAGACTGTGGTTAACCAAGATCACGGAAAAACAGCATTACTGCTTCCAAAATGTAAGTAATGTTAATGTTTCCATAAATACCATATAGCATTTCCACACAGAAACTGTATTTGAATTATATGGAAAGTGAAATTGTAACACAGGCTTACGTAGGTCATTAGCTATCGGGGTTGCCAGACTTCCCTCGTCTGGAAGAGATAGTATCTTGGCTTGAACCAGAGTTATTGTCTCTCTGGGCAGAAAGACCTTAGGAGGTTGGGTTGGCTGGAGCTGCAAGGAACTTTCCATGTCTTGGTAGGAGGTAGTGGATGGAAAGCATAAGCAGCAGGGTGAAGGATTGCAGGGAGATATTGACCCTGAGCCATGGGTTGGGGAGTGGGGAGTAGTCGGGGGAAGGACAGCAATGGCTGTGCAGGAGGCAGATGGGGAGGATGGAGGTGGTGGGTTGTTAACAGAGTCAAAGTCAAGGGTGACACACAGTTGGGAGTGACACTTAGAACAGTGTTGAGAGTTGTGAGGGTCGAGGACACTCATACCTGGAAGGTCAGTGTGCAAATCTGTAACAGCATTGAAGTGGGTCCATAGGCTGGGACTGGGGTGTGAGCACTGGGCTGACACACAAAGATAAAGGTTTTCTTGAAATTCATACAACTAACCAAATAATCTTTCTGCTCTGCTTCTGTAAATTAAGGCCTTTTTGGGGGTCATAGACATAAGCTGGTGTCAGAGCAGGCCATGGAAGGACTACTGCTTCATCAGTTCACATGGTGCGCTGGCATCCTTGGGTTAAGCACATGGTTTTACAGCACAGTTGCAATTCAGATGCCACCCTGCTGTAATGATTCCTGATTATAATGCTGGTTACAGCACCTGTGCCAGCCCGAGTTCAACAGCTCTGCGTGTCTGCTGCTAGGTACATGTGGAATATTTTGCTGATTGGGGCCTTTATATCTTTCTGTATCTTTTAGGTCAAGGATCCAATTGTAGCAAAGTGTCTTACCATTACCTTCCACCTCTACCTTTGCATGTGTACATGATATAAGCTTGATGTCTCAGTAGAATGGTTACTGCCTGTAGTCAACTTGGATTGCAGTGAAATCACTACGCTGCTTGGACTTCACAGCAAAATAAACTGTCCTGATTCTTGGGGGCTGCTGAGAACGCTTTACAGCAGGGTGACATCATACCCTGTGCACAGCCTCTTACTCCATGTGGTAAATGGATGGATTAGTCTTCTTGCATGTGGCCCAGCTGGAAGGGCATGTAGGGGTCTAGAGGTGCTGGAGAACATGGTGAAGGCATGTATCTAGCATCTGTGTCAGCAAATACTGCTTTAATTTGAAAATTTTCTCCTTGCCAAGGACAAAGTTTAAGTTTATGCTCTGCACAGAGCTCCCTGCAGTCAGTATGGGTCTGTGCAGGTGTTAACGTTGGCTTTGGGCTTGGAGACTTCCTTTGTTGCTCGGCAGTACGCTCTCTGCCATATCTTTCTGACGCAACCATTAAATTAACAGCTTTCTCTAAGTGCACTGGAGGTTAGCAGGATGTCAATACACAAAACAAACCTCCCTAATATCAGCTGAGAGCCTTTGTTACCCCTATTAGTCCCAGTGCCAAAATCAAAAAGGGTTTCTGCTCAAGGGGATCCCATCCCCAAATCAGTGGAATTGGTCAACACCATTCCCCTGACTCCTGGGACTTTGGGGTCAGCCCCTGAGCATGGAACACTTGAACCCTCCTGCGTAATCTAGAAATGGTATTTGGAAAAGCTCTGGGTAGAGCTAGTTTAATGGGCTTTTTCTGATGTTTTTAGTTATTGAGCAGATTAATACTGGTAAATATTAAGTAGGGTCATCTGGAGAGGCATAAGCACTCTAGCTTTTGCCAACAAACCACTTAAGAGCAAGCTTAGAGATAAGCATGTGTATTAAGGTAAATGGAGCTGCTCATAGGCTTGGTGTTGAGCATATGTTTAGAGTTTCTGATTGGGAGGAACTCATTGCTTGAGATCATTATCTTTTATCCTTAATGAACAGAAATTAGATTCTAGTATGAGAATTTTCATTAAACAAAAACTTAAAACCTACTGAAAGGTGCAATCGTGATGAAAAAGGAAGTTATCTAAGGTGAATGCCATAAAGTGGAAAAAGAAACTTTCCAGAATGTCTTTCCCATCATCCAACCTGCTTTAAAATTTATTCAGGTCCCAGATTGCATGGTAGGATGGGGCTCAGGACTGTGGGGAGCAGACTGCCTGTGCAATGTGTCTGGCTTTCCTGGTGAGGTCCATGCTTGGGTCCGGCTGGCACAAGGGAGGACCACGCTGAAGGAGAACATAGAATGGGCTCTCCCCTTGCTGAACTTGGCTGCAATAAGGTAAAAAAAGTTAACATTTCTCTACACAAATCGTGATCTGCATGTAGGGAACACTTAGTGTATGTGCACTTCAAATTCTTGGTTGGAGCTTAAAATATCCACGTTTAGGATTACAGACCTGTTGGATGTTGTTACAAAGCAATGTTTGGAGAGACAACAACTTGCATTAAAGCATATCTGACCTTCTCCTGGCAGGAATACTGCAGGAGTGTGCAAAAGCTGATATGAAGAGAGCTCCTGGGTTAGTGCCTGTGCCTTTGTCTCAAGAGGAAGATAAATAAGCTGGTAAGAAATGCTCCAAATCCTGCTTTTTCCCTTGAAGCACCATTGAAAATTTGCTGCTGTGCAGAGTGTATCAGCATCAAAACAGAGGGAAGGTGTTTCCAGAGAAGTTCAGCAAAAACTGAGAATTCCCACTGCGCTCAGTGGGGAACTCTACAACCCTGGCCCTTCGTTTGGCAAGCGCTTGACTTGTTCATGGGGTGGAGTGTCCTGGGCTGGAGTGGGGGATGGATGGGAGTGGCAGTGCATGCTGGCATTCCCCTGTCAAGCAAAACAGGTGTAAAGAGAAGGAAAACAAATGATGATCAGGTCTGGGATGTGATTTCTTTTTAACATTTAAAAATGGATAAGCCGAAGGCAGAGGAAGCTGGGGAAGGGCTGACCCTGCTGTGGGTCAAGCAGCACTCCTGTTAATAGTGATCTACAGCATCAGGCTTTTAACCAAACCATTAAAACTTGATTTGTGCTGTGCCTAGTAAAGGAGTGCTGTTTACCTCCCTACAGTGATGGGGGAAAGAGCCTGTCCTGCTCCCACATACAAATGGGGGTTGCGATGGCTAGAGCCGAAACATCTAGCAAGTGAGCGCATGAAACTTAAGGTTACCTGTAGGCAGCTGTTGCTCGGCCTGTGGGTGTTTTATATGGGTATTTAATTGCATGTTGCTCAGTACTAAGTACAATTTACATGAATAACCACAGCAACGTGAATGCTGCTGCCTCCAAGATAAAGGACCTTGCCTGAGAAACAAATGCTCAACTGGGCATAGTACCACAGGCCTTGTGCACTTTAAAAAGTGTACTTTATCTGTGATAAAAAGGGAAGAAATGGTCTGGCTCTTAAAAATAAACCCCAGAGCATTTTAAGGACTTCCCTCCCCCCCCTTCTATTCTTTTCCCAGGTTGCAAAAATAACATCCAATAATGAAATGAAAACAAGCTGAATACTTACGTTCAGTGGAGGAGGGAAGAGGTAGTTGCAGACAGCTGGAGCATGTCTGGGCCAGTGTCTCAGTTCTTTGCTTTCTGCTAGTTCAGTGCCACTCCAAGAATGCAGACAATGCTGGCCATGGCTGTTTCATATTTGATTTCCACACTTAAAAAATCTGTGCTTGTTAAATGAAACCCCATTGTCAGGTTGGCATGCTGCCCCCTCAGGTCCCACTTCAGAGCTTGCTGTCTGTGTTTGGGTGTCCTGCTAACACCCCTTCAGTGAGGATCAGGTATGCAAGGACTGGTTTGCTGGTTTAGCACTGCACAGCATTGCAACAAAAGCTTCTGGACTACTTGTAGCAGAGTCTGTGGATAGCCTTCATCAGTCCTAGTTGGAGGTGCTGCAGGGAAGGGATGGGGTTTTGGAACAGTGTCACAAGTGGTGGGTGGGCCAGTTGGGCACTGGACTGGAGCTGGTCTCTGGGCAAGGTACTGGTCGAGCTGCCTGTGGAGGAAAAGGCTTGGGCAAGCAGGGCACAGGGTGCAAAGAGCTGGTTTCCTGCTCTCCTCTGGAGAGAGGGCAGGAGAAATGCTGTGTGTTGGCACTGAAGCGGCAGCTGTGACTAACAAAAGATTGTTCTGCATCCTCTGTGAAATACCAGAGAGGGCATGAAAATTATGGGCTTTATTAGTAAATCTTAGGGGATTACAAAATCCATCAGTTGTCTGCTACTTCAGACCTTCCTCGCTTCTCCCCCCTGACCCCTTCTAAGCTGCTACCAAGGTCTGATACAGGCTTGTACATCACTTGTGCAGCAATGCTCAAGCAGTCAGAGCATGAGGGGAGGGAGGGGGGACAGGACTGGGTCGGATATGGTGGGGTGTGATGCTGGAGCAGAGGGAAGCACTGGCTGTGTTGTGATTCTTCAGATGCCCTGGAGGAGTCCATTGCTGGGCTGTTGTCATGGGAACACCATTATTTTTGGGGATTCAAGACTGTCTCCAAACAAAGGTTAAAGGGAAGAAACCCCCCCAGGGATCAGATGAGCAGAAGGTGAGATTGTTTTTCCTCAGCACAGCACAACTTGTGAATGCCTGAACCAGCAGTGAGTTCCCAGGTGTGTCAGGCTGGAAATGGAAGCTGTACCTCAGGGGTGAGCTGGTTGGGAACGTGGTGCTTGGGCTCTGGCTCTGTTCCTGATTATTCCAAGGCTTAGTTGCCCTCCTGCCCTCACCTCTCCTCCTCCTGGTGCTGCTGCCTGGGGCTCTCCTGGGCCAGTAGTGCTGGCTGGTGGTTATTTCATGTCTCCTGCTGCTCAGGTAGCAGATCCATGCTCAGGTTTCAGCGGCTCCATGCATTAATGGCAGCACAGCCTTCACTCCTAAGGAAGAGCAGAAAGGCAAATCTTCATGTTCCACTGTCTGTAACGTCAAATGCAAGTTGTAGCATTCCCATAAAATTTTGCCCAGCCTTTAATTTCAGAGATCCAGGCTATGGATTCTGGAGGTGTGTCACTTTACAGTTGAAACAGCTCCAAGACATGATGGGTGCAAAGGGCCGAATTACGGTTCATGAAGTGATTTAAGGGAATGACGCACGTCGCCTCAGGGGCACTATTTATCCTGATGCACATGCATTCAGGATCTGCCTGTCCTTGCCCAGCCACGCTGGTGCTGCAGGTAGCAATCTACCTTCCCTGCCATGCCCAATGCTTGCATCAAAACGTCTCAACTGGAGCGATCTCAAAGGTCCTCACAAAACCCAAAGATGCAGACAACGTGGTCAAACCTAAGCACGGGTCCAGGTTTGGCAGGGTGATGTGGTACCATCCATAACAGAGGTTTGCAAAGTCAGTGTAGGGAGAGGGGAACAGGGCTTTGGTCCCAGCAATCCCAGCAAGCCAGCAGCAGTGGTATGAAGGCAACAGCAAACTGCGCTGGGGCGCCCATGATTGCTCAGTGTGCTGACACTGAAACTAGCCTCCCACTGAAAGGGAGACAAAAGCATTTTATCACTTTCCTGACCTGCTGAGAGCATTTCTTAAACTTTTAAACTAAAGAGCTCAGTATTTTTCTATTTCTTCACTTCCAACTTGGAAAAAAAAACCCTGTTTTTGATATTCCAGAGCCTTTATTCTATGTCCAAAAAGGGATGTGATGGCAAGGAAAATTAGTAGCTTGAATGTCATGAACTTATTAGAGAAAAATGTGGATTTTTTTTTTTTACGGGGAAGACAAAGCCCTTGAAACCACATTTTACTAAAAATAGCAGAAGAATAAATTGGAGCAGGTATATTTATGCAGTTTGTCACATAACATGTAAGTGCAGTGGGTGGCCTTTAAAATTTAAACTGCACACTTGCATTCTAACAGAGTTCCTCATTATAAAACACAAAATGTGATAGGAACTGGCAGAACTACTGTGCTTGTGGGATATTCAGTGTGCACCCTCAGTAAGCCCCACACAGTGTGTTTCATCTTGATTAGCAAGAAAAGCGCTTTCCTCTTTGAACGCATTGTCCAGATTAACTGTGCCCTTGCCACCTCCTGCATGTGACAGTGTAGACTCCTGGACTTGTCACCCTGACTGATGGCACTTTGTGCTGAGTTATCCCATACCCCTGTCCTCAGCAGGTCCAAGCAGTGGGATTTTGAGGTAGGTGGCCAGAAAGCCTTGCTGCTCAAGCCATATCTTAGTGCTGGGTGCTCAGCCCTCTGCTCCCCATTCTTGTGCTGCCTCCTCGTCCTGGCAAATCTCTGCCCAGGGAAAGGTCTGCTGTACAACCAGCTTCATCTTTTGTGCCAGCTGAGAGGCTCTTATGAAGCTTTAGAAGAGCTGTTAGGTATAACTTAGATTTCCTTGTATCTAGGAACTCTGCAGGTAAAGAACGGATGCAAGCAATAACTGGCTGTGAGTCTCTCAGGGAGGAGAAAGGGCTCTCTTCCACCAGCCTGGAATAGCTGCCCCGTGTTTCCCCCTGGTCCAGTGCACAGGGTGGCTTTAAAAGGGGTTGGACCAGGCACAGCAGAGGCAGGAGCTGGGCTCTGTGTGTTCAAGGCCAGTCATGAGCATCCTGGGGCTGAAATCCACCTTTTCTGGACACGAGCACAGCATCGCATCCTTTTTGCACACAGCATGGCCACAGGCAGATGATGGTTATAGTTTGCCAACAAGCCAATAAAAACTGGTTTTTCTCTCCTATGCTTTCTGTTGTGCTTCTGAGCAACCTCAGAGCATTTGGAAGGATGTGGCCATCCCTAGCAGGGATGCCATCTGAGCCACCACCCTGGCACTGAGTACCATGGCACAGTGGCTCTGATTGGGACACTCATGCTGAAGAACAGAGCAGGGAAGAAACCCAGGACCCCGTGGTGGAGAGTGTCCCAGGCAGTGCAGCAGGAGGTTATTAAGGTTATTTTCATGTCTGCCTCATGCTGCTCCCCTCACCCCGGACAAGGAATGAGTTTGGGTTTGGTTGTACATCTGAAGCACTGTCAGGCGCAGCAGATGCTTGTGTTATTCAGCAGGACCCATCAGGGCTGGGTGCGTTCTGTTACTGCCCTCACTTCAGAACCAGTTTTGACTGGGGAGAACGCCTGTGGTGGTGATGGGGAGCTGACATATGGGGGTGTTTTCATTTGCTGAAACACACCAGCAGCAACTCTGCCTTGCGGTGAGTAATCTTTTTCCCCCCTCAAGTGTAAGCATCTTGGACCCACATGTATCTTCAGGCTGGTGAATGGAAAGAAGAACTGAAGATGTGCTGAAGGCAAGAGCCTGCGTCTGAGAACACAGGGAACAGCACGATCTGGGCTCTCATTTCTGGTGTGACATGGGGAGACTCTATCAATGCAGGTCCAAAACCTTTAGCAGTGTTGTCCAGCAGTTTGATTTCCATCCTGGCATGCTGAGTGCAGTAAGGCCCAGGTTTTTCATGGCACTTTCCATTTTTGATTTCAGGAATTTGAAAAAATACTTGTCTTGAGGCTGAGCCTCAAGCTGTAATCTTGGCATATCCATACCATAAAATTCTCATGGTTAAAAGCAGAAACATCTGGATTCATGAGTGGATGTTGGCTAAATCCACCAGAAAAAATAAGCCTTCAAGGGATCCTAGAGGGCTCTAGCCAGAATAAATAATACAACAAAATAAGAGTGCTATTAAGAGTAATTGTAATACTGAAGCTGAATTATAAGATGAGGGCCAAGCCCTTTTCACAATCTGCTTTTCCAGCTAAAAGCCCTTCAATTTACACTTAACGCACATGTGGCTGATGGAACAAAGAAAAAATTGAAGAAGGATGAAAGCAACAGATTATTCAGCCTTGCTGGTTTAGCTCCAGGCACATCGTTTAAATGAGCAGATGATCAGTTTCCAGTTTGTTTTAAATTCTCTGGCAAGAGATTTTACGCTCTATCCCAAAGTTGGATGTGCTTGGAACTTCTTTTTTACAGGCTCTGCCACTTTGTTTTATTTCTTAAGGCAAGATTCTGACAGTGCTCTGCAGGAGTCACCTGGGTGCTAGGGCTGGAGGGGCAGCCTGGCTGTGTCACTTGATGGGACCACATCCCTGCTCCCAACCCATGGGGACCCAGGCACCGTGGAACAGTTGCTCCTTTTCTCCCTCACCCCTGGGAGGCTGAGCCTTGCCTTGCTGAGCCAAATGTTATGTCTAAGCTCAGCAGCACCTAAAATCAAGGGAAGTGGCCAAAACCACGGTGTGCTGCAGACTCGCAGCATCTTTGGCTGTGCCCTGTTGTGCCAACACAGCTTGCCTGGCTTAAAGCTAGTGAAAGGTTTGCACTGCTTGGTCTCCTCTTGGTTTTTTCAGGGGGAAGAGCTGCTCAACAGCGCATCCTCTGGCCACCCAGCCCTTCCTGCATGGGTCGCTTCCACCGCTCCCTTGAAGCATCTCTTCCCCTGATGCCACAGGGTGAGCTACACCTGCAGCCGGCTCCTTACAAAGTGAGTTGGGTTTTGCGGAGAAATGCCCTTAACACACTTTCCCTCCCTGACAGATGTAGTCAGCATTTCTCACTAACTGTACTTTGTCCATGCAGATCAGCATCGCTGACCCTGCTGGCCTTGCACATCACCATTCCCGGAAAGCCTGGGGCATCTGCCCGCCCTGTAACCTTCAGCCAGCGCAGCTTGGGGTGAGTTGTTTCCTTGTGGAATAAAAGCCGTAACAGTCAGTCCTTGTCCTGTCCTCCCTCCTTGTTGCTCTCATCATCCCTCTTGTCCGTTTCACAGCTGACCAGTTGAAAAGCTCCTGAGGAAGCTGGTCAGTCGGTCCTTCTCCATGGAGGGTACTTAGATTGTCCTCCAGAGATGCTTAATTCTCTCTGAAGACTGCCACTGGGCTCTGAACGCTGGGATACAGGTTTGGGGTGAGGCAATACTGGAGATACCAGTGATATGCAAGCGGTGATGTTCATACTGCTTTATGTTCCATACAAAGAAAAATCCTGTTTACACCATAGAGAGTCGGATTGGCCTTAAAATAGCCTCAATGCATCTAGGAAATCCATCAAAGGGATGCCCCGGTATTTCTTAGGATGTTGTCAGCAGATCTGGTTGTTTAATTTGCTGCCAACATCTGTCGCTTCCTCTGCTGCGTGCTGCCCAACACCCCCAGCCTGCATCTGAGCCGACAGCTGACAGGACCTAAAGTAAACAACTTGCTTTTCCGTTCCCTTAGCACAGCATCTCGACTGTCAGAGTGAAATGAGGCAACACATCTGCTCATAGATGCTACAAAACGTTTGGTTTAGCTTAGCTGCTATCACTGCCACCACCCATGTTTGAGGTGGCATCCCCTTTCACCCAGCGTGACGGCAGTAGGAAGGTCTGCTGAAGCTGCAGGGGTCTCGGTTATGGATGAATAGTTTGAGAAGCTGAAGAATGAGAGATGAAGCAGAGCTAAATTTAGAATCTCAGATAAGAAAATATCTGCATCTTCAGTGCTCTGTGGTTTTATTTTGTTCCACACAAAACACACCTTGGTTTCGCATGGCTGTTTGCAGATTGCTCTGACTCAAAGAAGGCTGGGGGGGGAGAAAAAAAGGCTTTGATGTCTTCAGTAAACAAATAGCACTGTTGAAAGATCTTCAGTTCTTGTTAGCATGCTGCAAACAGCTATGTTTGAAGAAAAATAAACATCCCAAGGTTGATGGAAGGGTAGGAAAGCCACCGAGTACTGTAGTCAGAGCCTTGGTGTAAAAGCATCAGCAGCGATAGTGCCATCAAGGACCTTTTTCCCCTCTTTCTTTGATTAAAAAGAACAAACTGGTTCATGGTTTACCAGACACGCAGTGGAAGTACATGGATATGAGACCCCATGGCTAAATTATTGCTGTCCACACAAGAATCTTATCAAGTCCACAGCAAAACCAAGGGTTAGGAGCTCCCTGAAGGTTTCCTACTCCAGTGGGGTGAGGCACAGAAGACTCACTCTTCATCTAATCCTTGTTTTGACTCTGCTTCCTCAGTGCTTTACCCCCAGCCACAGGGCCACCAGCACCTCCTAATCCTTGCAGGTACAGGACCTCATCCCCAAAAACCTCATTGACTTATGTTGTGCAACAAGATTGGTTCCTGTGAGGAGGCACCAGGCTGTATCCCTGCTCAGTGAGGAGGATGAGGATTTCATGGGCCACTGCCTACCTCAGAGTTTACTCTGCAGAGCTCGTTGTACTGCATCATTTACAACATCCCATTGGAAAGGCAAAAGCTTAGGAAACGAACCAAAGAGCTAAGCACCCATCTCGATTACACCAGCGTAACCCTGGGGATGTTCATTTACGTTTCTACCCTCGTACAACCCAGATTTGGTTCAGAGTGAGAGCGTTTGGTTTTTCTCTGTAAAGGGACATGAAAAATCAGCATGTCATGGTAATCAATACATCAGTATTTACTGCAAATGTAAAAACTTCTCTGGAGTCTCTGGGGAGCCTCTCGCTGTAGTTTCATGTAATTCCAAGCATTTTTCCATTTAAAGAGGATTCATGGGAGCTAGGAAATAAATAATTCAGGGTTGACTTTTTAAAGTCTCTGTAGCATCGCTAACATCTTTCCTTTGATAACACTTTTGTTCTGCTTACTGAGGTTCCCTCCCGAATGTGTCTGGTGAGGCAAATGCTCCATCCAACGAAAATGGGCAAAAAAAGGCAAAAAATTCTGGGAGTTTTTAAAAAAAAGAGAAGCATGTAATCCGAAAGGTAGTAAGTGTCCCTCTGGTAACTTCATACAAGCTCTTTGCTTTTACTGTGAGCTTCTCCCTGCTGGATTCACCATGAGGGCTTGCAGCTAAAGCTGAGGCAGAGACAGTTCCTAATAAACAGCCGCTCCTTAGAGACCGTAGCCATGGCATGTGAGAGCTGTTTACCTGGCATGATGGAGCACTAATCTGTTTACCTTCCAGATGTTTCTACAGAAACAGAAGGTATTACCCTGTAGTAAATAAGGCTCCTTCACCCTGCAGGAATAAGTTTTCTTTTTTTTTTTTTTTTTTCCCCAGACTTGCTGCCCTTTGCTTCCAGCTGCAGAAAGCCCACCCTGTGATTTCTGAATTGCTCCTTCATCCACCTTCCCAAGAGGACAGGATGCTTCCCGGGGCTGAGCGTGCCAGGCACTCGCTGACAGCAACTCGAGCTGATATTTCCAACGCTCACCACAGCCAGAATGAAACCGGCACCCTCAGTGTAGTACAGGGATGGGTCCTCTGGAGCAGGACCACCTTCTCCCCGGGGAGAGTTATCACAGAACTGTAGAGGTTGGAAGGGACTTCCAGAGATCATCAGGTCCAACCCCCCTGCCAAAGCAGGGTCCCTAGGACAGGTCACACAGGGAGGCATCCAGACGGGTCTTGAATATCTCTAGAGAGGGAGACTCCACACCCCCAGCCCAGCGTGTGGCACAGCTCATGTGGTTGGTGTCTTTGAATGACCCAGACATGAAAGATAAGGTCATGGAGAGCTTTGGGAGGTGCTTTGGAGGCTAGAGGTCACTTGTAGCTTCTGTTCCTGGACGTGATGGGGGAGAGGCCTTGGGTTTTGAAGGGATTAGAGCTGAGTGCCTCCCACTGCTCCGTCAGACTGGATCCCTCTTTCCCCTTGCCTGCAGCAGCAAATATTTTGATTGCAAGAGCCAAAGCAATTGTGTTATGTACTTTATCGTTTGCAGTCCTCGAGGCGTGCTGCTGATAACCTTCAGCCCCACAGCCCCCACAGCTGGAGTGCTGCCACCAGCCAGGGTGGCATTGGGTACCACCAGGACACATCCCAGTCCTCCTAAAGGAGTTTCCAATAGCATGCTCATGCTCTGGGGTAAGCCAGTTCACGTGGTGGTGGCTCCTCAGGCTGCCATAGTGATGGCATCCCCTCTGCATGGTGGGGGAAAGCAGAGCAGCATGTTTAACAAGCAGTAATGTGGCCATGAAGACCCTGTGATATCCAGCTCACTCCATTGGGTGGGATTCAGTGCTGAACTGACTTCTGGCGTAGCACAGCAGGCTGGTGTGTGTGGAGCCTGTTCAAACAATATCAGTCCTCTTCACCAAGTGCTATTCCATTTCTAGTTTAATTAAAAAACAATTAGCAGGGCTTGTGGTTTTCTGAATATGCCCCATCTTCAGTGAAATGAATGTTAATCTCTGTCCCATACGCAAGCCAGCCAAGTGACACATGGAAAATGGCACATTCTTGACTCAGGAATGCGACTCGGAGGATGACTTCATGTTCCTGAATGAGGAGATCGGCATGCCAGATGTGCCTAGCGCCTGACCCCTTTAAAAGGCTCTGAAAGATCATGTGTAACATGAAAATGTCGTTTCAGAGAGGAGAGCACCCGGTGGCTTTGTTACTTAGCTCCCTATTTAGTTTGGTTTGGGGGGCGTGAATGCCTTAATAACGCGAAACAGAGCTCTGATCTCTGTGCTGGCTGCGTGTTTCCAAAAGCCACCCTACGGCCTTTCTCGTGGCCAGAATGGTTAACAATCCATATTTACTTGCTATTAATTACAAGTTGAATTTCATTTTCAGCTGAAGAGCGAGCCTCACAGTGTAGCTGGCGAGTCTGTGGTCCTCGCTTTGAGTCGTGCATCGAATTCCACTGAACTCTTTTATCCAGAGGCAAAAGCAATAAATGTGAGTAGAGAGTTAATACCTCTTAAAACTTGTAATTGTATTTTTAAGTCACAAAAATTCGGCCATTTCCTCTGCTATGGACTTGAATACACTTTCTTCTTCCTTGCCCAACTACTCACCCCTAAAATCCTGTTGAAAAGTATCTGGAGAGTGACCTGGGTCTCTGTCTTTAATAAGCATGTCCCCATAGCAAATTATCTACTTGTATTTTTCCTCTACCCCAGTGCATTCCATGCACCTACACAATCACGCTAATTAAATCGTGTAATAAACTTAAACGTGGCAAAAAAACCCCAACTGTTCACAGGGTGTTGCAAGACAGAGCTGGGTTTGGAAAGCAGCCATTCGTGAGTTTTGTTTTGCTTGAGAAAACCCAGAGGATGTTGTTTTGCTGAAGATGAAGCAAACCCCGTGTAACAGGAGCTGTAATCTAAGGAGACAAATTATTTTATTTAAGTAGTCCTCAGTGAGCCCTGATATAAGGGCTTGCTTATATGAAAAAAAGAAATCCCAACCCCCTGTTATACTCATATAAAGATTAATAATAATGAAACCTAAACAGAATAAACAAGCCAAACTGGATTAATTAAATTTAACAGATTAGTTTAGTTAAGTTAAACTCATCAAAACTGATGTTAATCCATAATGTATACCTACCAAGGAGCTGAGATGCCACGAACTTTGAGCATCACATGCCCTTTAAATGAAAAGTCGTCTCTCTGTGGGATACGGTGATGGATTTAACATGCACCTCAATCCATTTTTCTACAGATGGCCTTGGGCTGTGCATAATCCAGTCATCCCTCCGCTCACAGGGTACGCCAGGAGAGTGAAACCAGCCTTCTCCAACATTGCCCCTCAGCCTTGCAACCCCACCCTTGGGTGCTCGTTCCTAGGAGGAAGAGTAATTGTGAGCACTCTACGCATTGGACACCGATGTCTAATTGGCCCTGGGGTTTATGATGCAGTTGGTAAGGTGATTACCTGTCAGGTAGGCATTGCTGCTTAATTTTGGTTTGGGTGCTGAAAGTTTTGCCCCCCATCACACTGATTCACATTTAAACCCATAGATCCATCGAGCTGGATCTTAAATACAACCACAGTAATTTTCATGACGACACAGGCAGCCTGCGAGCATCACCAGATGACTGCACTTCTGCCAAGCTAACGAAGGCAGTGACACTACCTATGAGGAAAAAAATAATGAGAAATTACATGTTCTGAAAAATGCCATGTTCTGAAACATGGGAGAAGGAGCTGAGGTTGCAGCTGGACCGTGGGCTGGGCGCAGGTCTGGGGAAAAAAGCCGGATTTCATCAAACTGCCGTTAATGAAGCCGAACGATAACTGTCAGCTATATCCCTGATCAACACTAGATGTTGCTATGCTGCTACTCATATAAGCTATACATTAGCCAGGCTTTTAAACAATATATACTGCTATTTCCTCTTCCAGTTCCTCTCTGTGCTGTGAATGCTGGGTGAGCCACAGCTTTAATTTACTTTTTCTTTTTTGAAGTTTTGCTTTTGTTTGTCTAATACCCAGTTTATAACCCCCTCGAACGCTCACATAAAACTTTACAAGCAACAGAGGCTCTTCTAAGCGATAACATGAAGCAACTGCTATATGAATGTCAAATATTTACTTAAACTCTGCTTCTGGATTTTTTTGCAATCCGAGGGGAATGACATTGTTAACCGGATGATTCCGGGAACGGACTGACAGCTGCAAGGCCACGGAGGGAAGTTTGTTTAGAATAGGGGGTAAGGGGGGAGGGGAATATATTAAAAAAATAAAATAAAATAAAAAAACACCACCCTGTTTAGTCCTGCTGGGTTTCAGGCTTTCTTACTCCCACATGTTTGAGTGGGAGAAAGGACAAATCTTAGGACGTTGATTTCCCCATGGCAACGGAAAGCGGAAATCACTTTAACCCCATCTAGTGACAGATGACTCATTGCTCAGCCTGCTGCTATTTTTCCGAGCACTAAAACAATACAGCTGCAAAGAAAAGGCCGGCCTATATTATCTCATAGGCTGAGCCTGGGGCTCGTGGGAGAGGGCAATTCTCTGGCTGCTGCCTTTAGCGTGGAAAGGCAGAGCCGGAGCATTCTGCTGATTCTTTTATTGGGTAAGACAAATGTTGCCCGTGTGTTTTCCATCCCTGCACTGCTGGAGAGCAAACCCGAGATGTCCCGGGGATGGATGTGATGTCCCATGCCTGTGTGGTGATGTGCTGGTGGGTGACCCGCTTGGCTCCCCTTACCCTGCATACACTGGGCCAACGGACTGCTGCCATGCTTTTGGCTTAATCCCCCAACCTTTAATTACATGCAATGAGCTGTGTGTGCAACAGCAGAATGATTAATTCACAAATGCAGCCCGCTGAGGGGACAGCGGCTGTGACTTGGGTTCCCAGGGCCCTGCTTACAACAAGAAGCTATCCGAGGTCAGAAGCACGTTTCTGTCATAGCAAGATCCCCCAGGTAAAGAAATATAAATATTTAGAAGCAGAAATATTCACCTTTGAGAGCTGAGTTATCCTAGCTGAAAGGGCAATTAGGAGAGCAGTATCTCTGCAAGAATGATGGAACCCTTATCACTTGGAGTCTTCATGCCTGGATGAGGTCTATATGCTGGGAACAATACGCTTCAACCCAACTTCTGGACAAAGAGGTAAGCAAGCGGCGTGCTCAGGAGGTCAGCCTTAATGGCTGTATTTGTCTTCTTGCACCTTAAACTCCCTGTAGCAGAGCTGCACAGAGATCCCAGCTCCCTGTTGAGCACCTCTAGCATCTGGATGATGGCTCTTGCTCAGCACCTTCTGTATGTGGCAGCAAAGGGCTGTTTTGGAGAGGAGCTGCTTTGAGCTCATGGGCTCAGGGTGGTTCATCTGTCTCTTAGCACTGAGGTCAGTGCAGGAGGCACTCTCTCTTCAAACACTGGTCTTCCCAAATCATGGTAGGGGTTTAGTAAGGCTCAGAAATAAGGCTTGTGAGGCTTACTGAGCCTCAGATGCGTTCTGCACATAAAATATTACACCATTGAATGGGGAAGATTAATGCTACCACTGGGTTGATATGCTAAATTGCTGGTCAGTCAGCATCCCTTCATTCACCTCAGACTGGGGGCAGACATTGCAGTGTTGGGAAATTCAGAACCCCAGGAAAACTACACAGCACGATGGTGTCATGGGATGCATGAAACATTTTCTTCCTGGGAAAGAGCCGAGCTGCTGGTACAATAGCCGGGTCTTTGCTCAATCTTGTTGTTTGCATGCTGGTATGATTAATTTTCTGCTCCCTAGCAGCAGAAAATCAGGTCCACAAGTTTCAATTTGGATAGTACAATTAACAAAAGCAACAATTCCATTACCAGGTTCTTCTGGAAACTGGATGCTGGGTGCATCTGTGGCACAAATTTCCCTTCATGCGGAAATCAACACATGCCAACACAAACGGATGCCTTCCTGGGCTCAAACCCAGACCCTGAATGCTGGCTCCAGGCTGGAAGCTGCTGCCTGTGCCTCTGGGATGGTTTGTTACCCAGGAACACCCAGCTGCAGCCATCCCAAAGCCGTGATTTCCCCAGCAGCTTAACCAGGGCGCTCGGAGCTGCTGCCCCTACCCTGCCTCACCCCTCCTGGCTGCAGCTTCAGCCAAAACTCTTTGTGGCCAGCGCTGATTTCTGGAGGAGGAAAGGGCATGGTTGGATCAGGAGGTGCTTCTGGGCAGTGTGGTGTTACCTCAGTGATCTTCCTTCTCATCCTTTCCTTACTGTTTTCTTCAGTGCTATTCTATGATGCAGAATGCCCCCCTCCCAAATATGTAAGAGCCCTGCAGCTGGCTGGAAGGAGGACCAGAGATCCCAATGGCTTGTTCTTGAGAAAGCAAATACAACCCTTACCCTCTAAACTGATGCCAGCCTGGTAGATCCAGAGAAAGACATGGGCATTCAGGTGAAACTCCATCTTTTGAGGATTCATCTGTCAGTGCTCTGGTTGAGAAGCCCCTCAATTACGGTGCTAAACAAAGATTGTCCCTTTTGGAGAAGCAGCAATTGCTGAAGTGCCCATGTAGGAAATGAGAATAACAGTTTTAATTTAGCCATGCTTTTTGCTTTCACGTTCTCTCTGCTTTAACTAGAAAATGAAGACTAATTTACCTGGGAAAATACTTTTGCATTGTGCTGCTTGAGGGGAAAATAATTAAATCTGTCAAAGGAGAAAATAATGTCTAAGAGGTCTTAGGCTGTGTGAGGCTGTGATTTTGACTGCTGCTGTCAGTTTACTGCCGCTGTGTGCAGATGGTAAAGAATGAGCTACTATCACAGAATCACAGAGTTGTAGGGGTTGGAAGGGACCTCCAGAGCTCTTCGAATCCAACCCCCTGCCAAAGCTGGGTCCCTAGGACAGGTTGTACATGGAGGTGTCCAGACGGGTCTTGAATATCTCCAGAGAAGGAGACTCCACACCCCCTGGGCAGCCTGTGCTAGGGCTCTGTCACCCTCACCATGAAGAAGTTATTCTACATATTGGTGTGGAACTTCCTCTGCTCCAACTTGAGGCTATCACCCCTTGTCCTGTCCCCACAGACACTGAGAAGAGGCTGGCCATTTGCCCCTGTTTTCCACACTTGAGAGGTTTATAAACACCAATCAGATCCCCTCTCAGTCTTCTCATCCATCCTTTATTGTCCTAGGGACCCACTCAGCTCATAGGTGCCTTCACTGGTCATTATTCCCAGTTACTTAGTGTTCAGGCTGTAGGTGCAGCACTCCCACTGATGCTGAGCCCCAAAGCAGAGAGCAGGGTCAGTCAGGGCAGTTTTTCTCTCTGGCCAAGCCCAGAGGGGCTGCAGCAGCCACATGCCCACCAGCATCAGAAAAGAGCCCTGCAGAGAACATACTGCACCGAATTTTGCGTAGCCGGAGGACAACATTCCTTCTTACAAACAAGGGCCTGATAGTCTTTCCCAGAAATAAGAATATAAACCCACTTTCACTGAAGTAGCACTTGGAGCTGTGGGCAAACACGGTGCCTGCTCTTCGGTCTCTCAGCCTGACCCCTGTGCTGTGCTCGGCTCTTCAGGGTCATCCTTAGAAACACTTCCCCTGCCTCTTCCTGCGCGCAAGCGCCGCAGCAGCTTACGCAAACCACAACCAACCGCTGTATATGCTTCTTGTTGGTAATTCTTCGATGGTACCAATGGGTTCTCCTTTCAGCGGTCTCTGCAGCCGCTGCCGAGCAGCTCCGTGGCATGTGTTGCCCCGAAGCCCCATCCCTGGGGCAAAAGCATCAGAGGACCTCCTTGCTGATGCTGGGCAGGAGGAAGTTGGGGTCCAAACTCTCTGTCTCCTTCTTGCAAAGCTGCTTCCTTCAAACCCTGCCAGGATATTTTCACCCCCCCCCCTTAAGCCATGAGGGCTTAGCTGTGCCCAAGTCCCGGGCCAGGAAGCACTCTTTCCTCAAGCAGCCTTGAGGAAACCCCAGGGCTAGTTTCCCTCTAGTTTCCCTTTGCAGAGTCCAATAAATACCCCCTCCCCCCCCAATTCTTGCCGAGGTAGAATGAGTTTCTTCCTGGGTATCTAATTCTCCGAAGCGCACTCAAGTTTTCCTACTGCAGTCCACTAATTTCCAACCCGATTTGCCTATTAAAATTTCCCCCTCTTGATTTCAACATGTTTCCCCTCGCAGTGGAGCACTGGGAAAGGTTGCAGGCTGACGGCTCTCCTGGCTCGCCTTTCGTGCAAGGCTGCAAATTTCTATTTCCTGAGAACTACAATTCCCAGAAGACATCTTATCTTCCCCCAAACCAGGAACTGAGGCCCGCTAGCTCTGTCCCATCTTTCGAAAGGCTTCCTCCTCCCTACGCAGCCATGACCCAGGAAGAGATGAGGGAGGTGGAGCGGGTGGGAGGGGAGCGTGATGGGGAGAGGCAGGTCCTGCTGCTGTGGTTCAGCATCTGTCTGAGCACAGGCTCTGCTCAGTCTGAGCTCCAGCGCGGTCATGGGGGAGAGCGTCATCAGGTCACTGTCCGAAGGCACTGCTCCTGCTTATACAGAGCTAAAAAGATACCAGGCAAAAACATGGGGTTTAAAGGGCTGGACAGTGTTAAATGAAATGGTTTAGGGACTCAGAATAGAAAAAAATGCCCTCCTTGGCTCTGAGTCTCCACTGAAGTAGTACATCAGCATGCCTGTTCTGAGGAGTCCACAAAATCCCCTTTAGCATCTGATCAGGCATGTTAGCGGTAGCAGCTTGAGCCATGTGCTGCGGTGCCAAATGCTCCCTCCTCCCAGGGGAACAGGCTTCGGAAAGGCTTTATGAGGTAGGACTGAACTCAGCAGCCCTCAGAGGTTGCCATGCTGGTGGATGTGACGTGACTCAGTACCATACTTGGTCACTGAACCAGCCTTAGTGCTCCTAATTCAAACCAGCCCTTTCCCAGCCCACTGCCGTGTGAGCACTCGCTCAGCAAAGGCATCACCAGCAGTACCACCCTAAACAAACCTCTCTCTGCAGGGGCTGCAATCTCCCAAAGCCATCTCTGCTTTTCGCAATCCGAAGTCAGAGGCGCTCCCTTTGCGACATCCTTCTGAAGTCTGCTTCTCAAAACACCCAGCGCTCACGGCTGCGTCCGGAGTCACGAGGAGCCTCCCGAAAATCAGACAGAGGAGTGTGTCGTCAGAATGTTCAGAGGCCTGAGGCTGGCGTTTGGGGTGAGGAAGGTTTCCAGCAAGCCAAAGGAGTTGGGCAATGAGCAGCATCGTGACTTCTGTACTTTACAAATGCAGCAGGACTTGGGGTGCAAATGTGAAAAGTCAAGCTGGTGTTTCAGGGGCAGCAAGTTTTCCCCTGCCTAATCAAGGCAGTAGGACTTGGCTGCTTACTGACAGCTGGAGTTCACTGAAATAAATGCTGACCTTCAAACAAGTATTGGTGCTTAATATAGATACTTCATGCAAAGCTAACCCTTATCCATCTTTTTCCCTTATTCTGTTTCCAGATCCAATCACCCTGATCTCTCCTGGGGAAGCTCAGCATTCCTTTTCGTCACTAAGTCAAGTTTTGGGAGCGCTTTGGGTTCAGCCTGAGCCACCGGCCTGACAAAAGCTGCTCTGCCAGGAGCGAGAAGATGGAAAAGTGTTTCAGAGTGATGATGGGACACCTTGTCAAAAACCGGGAATCAAGCACTTCTGAAGGACTGTAAGATACATCCTCACTTGCCAAGGGTAAATCTGTGAAGGAAACACACCCTCCCCACTTAGGGCATTTCCCTGTCCCTCATCGAAAGAAAATAAGGTGCAGTTGCTGCAGAAAGTGATAATTCTCATTTCTAATTGCTGCTTGCAGGGAAGACTCACTTCGCTCCAGACTCTGTGAAGCAAGTTTTGGTTCCTGAAGCTCAGCCACTAACACCACAGAATCACAGAACATTAGGAGTTGGAAGTGACCTGGAAAGATCATCTAGTACAACCTCTCTGACTAAATCACACAGGAACGCATCCAGGCGGGTTTGAATGTCTCCAGAGAAGGAGACTCCACAACCTCTCTGGGCAGCCTGTCCCGGGGCTCCGTCACCCTCACAGGGAAAAAGTTCCTCCTTACATTTACATGGAACTTCCTCTGTTCCAGCTTGCACCCATTGCCCCTTGCCCTATTGCTGGCTATCGCTGAGAAGAGCCTGGCTCCAACCTCCTGTTCTCGCCCTTTGCATAGTTATAAGCATTACTAAGGTCACCTCTCAGTCTCCTCTTCTCCAAGCTAAAGATGCCCAGCTCCCTCAGCCTGTCTTCATAAGGAAGGTGTTCCACTCCATCACCTTGGTGGTCCTGTGCTGGGCTCTTTCAAGGAACTCTATGTCCTTCATAACACCACAACAAACCTTCTCTTCCCCTTCCCAAAAGGCTGTAAGGTAATTTCAGCCAACACTGTAAGCGACGCTCAGGGTTTATATGAAGTAATTGGGCAGCTGGCTGTGAGTAGCTGCGGCACGTGATGGCTGGGCGAGATGTACCCAAGGACACGCAGGTGAGCAGAGGGACCACACAACTGCCATCTGTTTCCAAGAAAATCAATATCTGGACACATAAATATGCCACAGCCATCTTGCCCAGTAATAATGTTCATTCTTAGAAAGCCTCCTGGGGCCAGCCCCGTGCCCCGCGGGAGCGGGATGCTCTATGCACATGGCTTCCTGGGACCAGGCAGGCACCAGAAGCAGCAGAAGAAAAGCAGAGTTACCCTGTCAAGATATTTTTAGCAACTTTGGAATAGCTGAGCTGTTTCACACTGGATAATCCTGCTGTATCAGGGCCTGGGTGGCTTGAGCCAGAACTTGCAATCCTGAAGCACTTTTTCTTCTGCCATCACTGTGCAGCCCCTTATTTCTCTACCTCTGTTATTTCCCTACCTCTGATATGTCTCTACCTCTGTTATTTCTCTACCTCTGTCATTTCTCTACCTCCACACTTTGAAAGCAGTATCGATCCCCTCGCAGCACAGATCTGTTAAAAGCAATGAGAGCAGTGATTGGGCAGAGTCCTAGTTTTGCCTGATTTTCCTGAAAACTGCAGGGGATTTTTCCTTTCCATTTAATATGGTAAGCTGCAGCAATATTATACAAATATTACACAATTTTATACATTTATACAGTTTTACATTATACAATTGTATATATATTATACATATAACATTATACAATTTTTTCCCTGCTGCTTTGAGACAAAACATCACTTCTCATAACCTTTAAAACAATGCAAAATTGAACTAGTTATTATACAAAACCCCACAAGATGGGAAAAAAAAAGGGCCCTGCATAGGCTGCTTGGGCTTTTTCTTTCAGATAAAGATTGAAGTGACGTCAGAAAGAGGAAGCACCTCAGAGCCTGAGGCGTGGCGTGTGATCCCGCGCTTGTGGTGGTGTATCTTCACCCCTTTCTCTCTTAAAAAATCACCCATTGTGTGGGTCAACTGCCTCCCAGAGCAGAGGTGCTACCGAAGAGCTGTTCCCAAAGGGCTCCAGATATAGCTGTGTCTGCAGCGCGGTGCTGGGATTTCAGGCTGCTGGCGGTGTCCCATGGATTAATGCCAGAGCGTGGTGTGTCACATCACTTCTGGGGACTTTGCAGTGAGTCTAGTCCAGACCCAGGTAAGTGTTGGCTGGCTGAAGCGGGAGTTTAGCAGGGCTGGCTTGGTGGGGTCACTCATTGGCACTAGGTTGAATTTTGGGGATGCCACTAAGAGTGTGGGAAGGTGCTGTAAAGTTGTGCTCTCCCTCATCGGCTTAACTCCATTCCTGTCTTCAAAGTGTGGTTTTGCTTTAAATGCAGAAGGAACTTGGCTGGCAGGAGATAAGGGTGTTTGGCCCTGGGATGGGCAGTTTGCTCACAGGTACTTAAGTCAACACTAAACACAGACCTGCAGCTCCAAATCCTACCAGGCTGAAACCTTCCCACAAACCAGCCTGGAGATGTTGGGCTATGGGGAGAAGATTTGGAAACAGGTGTCTTACGAAGCGGCTTTTCAGTTCAACATTAATGCAAATTCCAGGCAAATCTTGGCTGGATCAGCCTGGAGAGATGCCAGTAATGATGACGTGACCCCAAAGAAATGCCAGCCCTTCTTGTGTGAGCACAGAAACCTTCGGTGTCCTCAGCTGGAGACAGGGCTGTAGCTATGGAGCAGATGCTGAACAAACATCTCGCGCTCACGTTGTTCATCTACGCATGAGGGAGCCAGAAAACTCCCAGCAATGACCTTCCTCCAGCTGACTGGAGATAACTGGGTATCCAGGTATCCATTAGGGACTGGCAGAAGGTTAAAGAACGAAGTTAAAAACCAAGTGGCCCGTCCCTGGGTGTGTGCTACAGGCTGCTGTACTGGTACTTACAATTAAAATGCTGAAGAACCAGTTCTGGGTAAGGTTTGTGTTCCCTCAGTAAGGGTGACAGAGGGTAAAGTGGGGTAATTTGGCCACTTCACTGCCACTTTCACTTTAAGTTTGAAGGATGGCTGACACCTTGAAGGTCCCAGTGGCTGCCCTGCTAGTGCTCTTTAGATACTTGTTAATAATTTTCAGAAATCCTTAACAGGACACCAATTGCCAGCTGAGAAAGTGCAAAAACTGGATGAAAGGCAAAAATGTTTAATGCCTTCTCTTTAAAGTTTTCCTCAGTTTGAAGAGGACCTGAAGGGTTAGCCAGGCAAAGGGAGATGGTGCACACACAGGTAAATCTCTGATCCTGAAACTCAGGTAAACACTTGGGTCCAGTTATTTCCTTGCAAAAGCCTTCATGTGAAGGCAACTCATCCTGCATTGTACACTCAGGTATCTTTTGTACCTGTAATACTCTGGTCTTCCCAGATTTATGGTCAGGATTAAAGGAAGGTGAGAATATACCCCTGGCAGCGCCCTTCTGAGGTTTATGGAGCTCACACCAAGGTTTTGAGTGTCTTTAGTTGTTTGGGGTTCTCACTTACTCTTCCTTTTCCAGCTTTCATCCTATGGCAAAGCCTGGTTTTACATCCTTCACTCTGGCTGTGCAAAGTGACTGTGAGCCTGGAAAAACAAAGAGGAAGAGAGAATTATGCTACTGATTTTGTTGGAGGGCTTGAGCAAACTGGGGGCAGAGTATTGGGGAACTGGGGCTGATGGAAGCTTTGAGTTTGGTCTAAGCTCTGGGAAGGTATTTCACTGTGTTTCTTACTGCCTCTTTGCACGTGTGTGTGTCAAAGAGTAAAATAAGTTTTTTGGAGGCTAGCTTTATGCTTCCAGTGCCTTCAAACTTTCATGATGCATTCAACCCCATTTTTTTCCTGTTTTCCCATGTGCCATGACATAAAAATCCTCTTTCCTCCATCCATCCTGCCTGTGGGTATCAGTGAGATGGTGTGTGCAGGAGATGGAGCAATGGCAGGCGAGGGTAGAGCCATCCCAGCTGTTAAGCTTCAAGGCCCCAGCATGGGGTCTTCAGAGGAACTACACTGAGGAGCAGAGCCTGAGATGCTTACAGTCTGGCACTGTCTCCTCTTCTCTGGAGCACTGAAAAAAACTCCTCTGAGTGAGTCATCCCTCTGATTCACACGAGTCAGGAACTGGGGAGACAGTAATACAACAACAGTGATAGTAAAACGCTGGCTCTCCATCGTCAGGAAGACAGAGGTGAAGCAGTGTAAGTTGTATTAGGCCAGATTTCTAATGAAGCTGTGACCAGGAACCTTCTGAAAATGAGAGACCTCAGCTGGAAAGGAAAAGCAAGCAGAAAGCGCCACATGACTAGTTGCTGTGGGAGAAGCGGGTGCTGCAGCAGAGCTGTAAGGTTCATTTGGGGCATTTAAGACTAGAAGCAGCAGCTCCTTTATCTTGTCTGACCATCTCTCTACCAGTTGCGGTTGCAGCTTGTCCAGCTATTTTGTAGGGTTTTAAGTATGAATGCCAGAATAAACTACCCCCATCATCTGGTCTGACAGGCAGGGTCAGGCAAGCCACAGGCTTTATGCTTTCCTTGAGCATGCACAGCCTTTGGAAGGGAAAAACTCCGGTCCTGAACAAAGCCATTTTTAATGGTGATGATGCTACTTCACCTGATGATGGGCTGTGTCTCACCGGCTGGATCTGTGACAAACCCAGCTTGGCCTGGTTCAGGTGCTGACGTCAGGTCCTGTCGTGACAATGTCCTAGGATTTTTTTTTTTATAAATTAAAAACTAATTTTGGGCATTTTAATAGCATGAGGGAACAAAGCCAGAGCTTAAATGAAAACATCCGGAGACAACCGAGGAAACACAGCCGGTGGCTGCAGGCACACGTCAGCCTGACAGAGGTTTGTTAGGTGCTGAGCCTAAGTGGAACACACAAAGCAAAATGGGAGAATTAGCCTAAGATAGAATAAAAAGAAAATTTGTCATTTTTTAAAGGCATGCACCCAGAGAAAGGTAAGAGGTTAGAGATGCCATAGTGCCCTGTCTGTATGGATCATATGCGGTCAGAGGAAAGAAAATGGTCCTTAGCAAAGCTAAAGATGGAAAGACACTCAGGAAGGCCAGTATGTAACGTTGTGAAAGGAGCAAACAGCAGCTCAGAGGATGAGATTTTTTTTTTTTTTTGCATATACTTAATTAAACCAGAGGATAAAAGAAAAGAAAATGGGAAGCCTGGAGTAGTCGCTGGAGTGAGAAACATGGGAGTGACACAGAAGTTGGTGTCACGCTGGGTTGCGGCACAGGATATCCCAGCACTACATGAGAGAAGAATGTGAGATCTACACTAGATAAAGCTAACTTAAAATTATGCAATGACTAGCACACTTCCTATCCCCCCTCCACCTCACCCGCCCCCCTCCTTGAGACCTACTTTAAAAAGAAAACATTCGGGGAACTTCAACTTGGAAACTGTTACTTTTAATTTAAACAAGTGAGCATGTCCACTTATATACAGATATAAAACCAGGCAAAAATGATTCAGAGAGTAGACACACAAGCAGAGCGATGTTATGTCTACCCCAGATAAAGAACTTACACTGAAACTGGATGAAAGAGCAGAAGCTTTAGTTACAGCACGCCCTGCGATGAGTAAAATGCTGCTGAGGCATCACCCAGCCTCACCTCTGGCTGGTCCAGCCCCAGCTGGGCTGAGTCATGGGTATAAATGCCAGCAAAGGCCCTTCTGGGGAGGAGGGTGGTGGTGCTTTCTGGGTTGAGGGTGTGGAGGGGGTTGCAGGAAGCTTGGGGGCTTTCAGGGGAGGAAGTCTGGGGATCAGCAACAGGGGGATATGGGCGAAAGCGAGGAGATCATGGAATTATAGAATCATTGGGGGAGGAGATGTTGGTATGGAAGGGCTGGCTGAGCTCAGGGGGTTGTTTCTGGTAAAGGAATGGGCTGGCGGGCAGCAAGAGAAGGATGTGCTGCTTGTACAGCAACAGTGTCGTGAGCTGGGGTGGCATGGTATCTGCTGGGGAACGAGGCCAATGGAGACAACTTGGGCCTAGCGGGGGGTGGGAGCGATGTGTTGCGCCCCATGCACAGCCTGAGGGTTTAAATGCAGCACGGGGAGGGCTCCCTGATGCTGAACTGGAAATTACTTCTTGTTTGTGAGGTGCTCAACCATTCTTGGGGCTTGAGCTGCTGCAGGCAGGTGACAGCTCTGGGATCCTGGGCTCTGCCAAGGAGCCTTGGTGCGGCCAGCATGGTGCAGTGCGAGGGGTGCTGGGTGATGGCTGCCCATGCCTGCCTGCTGTGGGCAGCAAGGAAATACAGGGCTGGAGAGGCCGTAGACAAAGTTGTGCAGGAGTGTTTGCTGCTGTCCTCAGGAGCATGGTTTGGTCTGGAGAATCGTTTGGGTTGGAATAGACCCTAAAGATCCAGCCCCTGCCAGGGGCACATTGCTGGGCGGGGGGTGTCAGTGGGTGGTTTCTTAGCTTGAAGAGACAGTGACAAGATCCTATTAAATATGTGAAGCTTGATATGCTAAATGACGAAAAGCACAACCCTGTTCCCCAGAGCTGAGCATTGAGGTGGTACCACACACCCAGGGTAGTGGCTGGTCAGCCCTGTGCAAGAGGGGAGATGCCCAAATCCCTCTGTTACCAGGAAGCTAAAGACTTTTTCAGGTTTATGCCAAGCTCATTTATTTCCTCAAGGAAAATCCTGCTTCCCAAAGCAGGAGGTGTCTTAAAGATATTTTCTGAAAGACATGTTTTTCTCCCACAGCACCACCAGGAAAAGCCCCAGGGAGCATCCCACAGCTCAGTGAGCAGGGTATGTCTGCTGTGGGTTGAGTCACAGGAACAGTGAGTTTTGACATTGCTAGGAAAAGAAAAAAAAGACATAAGTTGGTGCCTACTGATGGCTGTCACAGGAAAGGTTTGCTCCTTTCAGCAGCTTGGTGCTGCAAAATGTACTTCGTAGGAGACAAAGGTCTCTTCTCAGGAGCTTGAATGGCTGTTCTTAGCTACTAACAAGCTTGGTGTTAGCAAAATAGGTTCTCATTTTTCTTTTCTATAAGCATAATAAACATAAATGTACTATGATAGAGTCAATGGAATACAATGAGTCCTTACACAAGTAATTCTGTTTAATTTTGTTCCCAGACAACCAGGACAAAGGGAAGCTGCAGTGAATGCCTCACAGCGATGCTGTTTGAGTAGGGAGAAGAAATTAGATCCTTTTTCTGAAAGGGGAGGGTGAGGCCCCGTGTGTGAAGAACAGACCTGAAAGGCCCTGCTTCTTCCCTTTTTATTTTTATGCTCAGACTTCCATACAGGGAGTAACAGTGGAAGCTGCAGCTGGAGAGGGCACTAGGGGTCACCACTGTCTTATCTATGTCATCTGGATTTCATTCTGAAGTGAGATAAATAACAGGATAGAGACCAAAGCCTCTCATTTTGGGGGTTGGTAGGGTTTTTTTGGGTTGTTTTGTGGTGTTTTCCCCCTGGGCCAGACTTCTGGCATTTAATCTCCCGCCTGCCTTCTGTCTGTCCCTCCCTTAAAACAAACCTCAGGGAAGCCTGTGGGGTGCAGCTGGGGAGGATGCTCTAGAAGCAGGGGGCTTACATCCAAATTCCCTCTGTGCAACTCCCATTTATTTAGAGCAAAGGTTAGGCAAATCACGAACTCTTCAGTCAGGCAGAGTCACATAACAGCCTTGGCATGTTCCCGCAAGTACCGCCGGGCAAACTGATTACTGTAATGAATGGCGCCCTTGTAGTGCAGAGCGTAACTCCTGATGCCTTTTGCTCTGCCTGGCTGACAATCCTCCCTCTGAAGATTTCTTCCCTTACTTTCCCCCCGCCCCACAACTGGCTAAGTATCCCTGACATCCCTTGGAACCGCATCTGATTATCTGTGTTAGAAGGGTGATTGGCTGGCTGGGTTGTGAAGAGAACCACAAAGCTTCTTCTCTATTTAGGCTTTTATTAAACTTTTTGTCTAGGAACCCGCCGTTGGTGTGGGCTGAATCTCTTGTCTGGGTTTGAATTGTGCTTTTTTAGGTGGGATGGGAGGTGTCTGGAGAGGAAAAGCTTGGCTCTTTTTTGTAAAGAGCCCACAGACAGGCAGGTAGGCTTTTGGTGCAGCCCGCCTCTTTTAGCTGTAGCAGTGGATCTTGGAAGACACAATCACCTTTTCTCTGCAGATAAATTATAGTAAGTTGTGGTGTTTCTTGTGGCATGGTATTGTGAAAGTTGGAATTTATATGAACTCAAAACCATGTTGGATGTATTATTGAAAGAAAGAGCTGCCAGTGGGTGTAAAATTGCCCAAGGCAGCACTTGTGGCTTGGGGAGTCCCTTGCTTGCAAACCCCTGGGGATGGGGAGAAGTTTCCCCACAACCTGTTTGCGTGCTCCTCCCTAAGCGTGGGTTCTGACTTGTGTGGGCTGGCTCCCTGGGATCACAGAATCACAGAGCCACAGAATCGTAGGTGTTGGAAGAGACCTTGAGAGATCATCAGGTCCAACCCTTCTGCCAAAGCAAGATGTGATGGTGCTCAGCCTGACCCGGCATGTGAGACCACAAGAATGGACAGATGTTCTTCCATCATCCTGGCGATGAGAGAGATGCTCAGCATGTGTTACAGGCTGTTTCTGGAGAAGTGTGAGGGCAAATCCAGACTCCAAGCCCAAACTAGAGCCTAAGCAGGACACGTCTGCCTGGCTTCTGCCAGCTCCCTGCCTGGCCATCGGCTGCAGTTAGCTCAGAGCTAGTTCAGCTCAGGTATTTGTGCACTGCCATCCAAAGGTGGGGGAGGCTCTCCGACTCCCTATTTTAGGATTTTATGTAACATCCGGCTTATATAAGCCTTTGTCTGTTAACAGAATGGGTGGAGCCTGTCTTGCTTAGGTTCCTCACTAAAGAAATGCTGGTTACTTAACTCTTACTCAAGTGCTCATTACGTGCTGTAAGAATACTTTAGTTAGTTCCTTTCCTGTTGCCAGCAACAGACTGACTTGACAGCCTGGTATGGCCAAATGATAAAACATGTAATTTGCCACTTGATGAACGGAATCTTAGAATACACTAGCAGCAGCACTGATGAGGTAGGTGTGGGGAAACTGAGGCACACCCCAAACCCTGCCCCCAAGGTTGCGTCTTGCTCCCTCCTGTCAGGAGACAGTTTGGGAGGGCTGGCAGGGGAGGAACGATGGTTTGACTTTTCCAGGATGGATCTTCAACGCAGCCAGGGTTGCACTCAGCATCGGTTCCCAGGCTGAGGGAAAGGTGTCCCCATCCCAAGGCTGCTTTGGACCCCCAGGGAGGTGTCACTGAGCTCTGTGATTCGCTAAATGCCTTTCTGGGTCAGGGCTTCAGCTCCCCACCAGGTAAGGGCAGGTTGTATCCCACTGTGTGGGATGCTGCAAGGCATTAAGAGCTGTCAGGTGCCCAGATCCTGCAGTAGAGGGGACCATGGAAATTGTTTTCAGATGGACTTGTTGAGCTCACTCAAACCTGGCACTCGTGCTGCTGTAGGGCTTTAAATAGAACGACAGCGCGTGTCTTAGCTAACACCATAAGGAGATGGTTTGCACCCTCTCCATCCTCCAGATACTGTACTTCATATACTGACGTGCTTGGCATCCCTTTAAATTTTGTGAATTGCTGAAAAAAAGCTCTCCTCTCTCCTCTCTTTCCCCTTTTAAACATTCCCCCCCTTTTCCCTGGAGCTGTGCACCTCCCTGCAGCCCCAGCTCTGCAGCCCCAGCTCTGCCCTTCCACCGCTGCATGGGGCAGCTGCCACACGGTGGCATCCAGGTACCTGCGGAGCCATGTGCCAGACAGCCTTTGGGGTTGGGTTGTCCCTGCCCAAGAGCACGTTTGCCATACAAAAAGTCATGTATTATCTCAGCTGTGAGGCTCTGAGGGGGAGACACAGGCCAGAGATGCACTGCTGCAGGGGTGATGGAGTTAGAAGTCCTGCCTCATGTTTTATTCTGTGTATATATATATATATAAAATTATTATTTTAGCTTTTCATTTCCCAATTTCATTTCCCCTTCCTTGAAAAGAGGAAAAAAACACCCCAACAAAACCTAAACAGCAAGAGCTTTGTTTTTGTTTCCATGGGAATTTTAGGAGAGGGGGAGGGCGTGAAAGAAAACTGAAATATTCTTTCCAAACCCGGAATATTTTGGATCCTGAGCAGCCCCTGGGGTCTCACTGTCCCCTGGCCATGCTGGCAGGGAGCTCCAGGACACGGCTGCAGCTGCTGCTGTGTCATGGGGAGCATTGCTGAGCTGTGGAGCTGTGCCAGAAAAAGCAACTTGGGTGGGAGAAGAGATGACTGCAAGTCCCAGGAGGCACCACAGCCAAGTCAGGCCATTGGGTTTGAGTGCCTTCAGTGAAAACTTCCTCCCCTGCCTCTTCTTCCAAAGCTAAGAGGACAACTGTGGTCCTTGAAGGGGGTGGGGAGAAAACCAAAGTGATTTCTACAAATACAGCTTCTCTTTTCCCTTTGGAATACAGGTCTTGGGGACAAAACCATAAGAATCCCTTCTTGTGCCTGCGTGTCACTGGCGGTTAGCTGGCTGGTGTCAGGTGGTCTCAAGACTGCTCCGTCCTTGGCATCACCAGCGTGGACCCTGCAGGCTTCTCCTGGGGTGTCCAGTGCACCTCTAGAGCCACAGGTTCTGTGGTGGCTGTGGCAGCTGGAGCCAAGCACCGTTCTGCCCCCTCCTCCTGTGCATCCCACAGGGACGTGTTTGGGCCCTCGCTGTGCTGCTCTGAAATGGCCACAGACACATTCCCAGTCCCTCAGGAGCTTAAACTTGGGTATTGAGGAAGGGGGGCTCAACTCTGTTGTCCTAAAGATCTACAGGGTCTCTGTGTTGTGTGGGGGGTGAGTGACCCTCTGAAACCCTGGCTGAGGAGTGGTAGCTGCTCTGCCACTCGCAGGCATCCGGCTGTACGGGCAGCATGGCTGCCACAGGGGCTGGGCACTGGGTGCAGGAGCAGGAGGCACAGTCTGGTCCCACGCTGGGGTCTCACGCTGGGGTCCCACGCTGGAGCTTGGCCTCACAGGGGGCTGAGGCCAGCCATCCTCTCGCTGCCAGGTGATGTGGCTGGTTTCTCCCTGCCCTCAAGCTCTTTCCCAAATGGGACCCAGCTGGGGAAAAGCTACCCCACCCCCCCCAAGTTGTTCCTGTAGTTACCCTCTGGTCCCCATGGCTTGGTAGAGGCACTCACATCACCCCTGCTCAGGGATACAAAACATCTGTGCTGCTAAAAGGGAAATACAAGGAGCAAATGGTCCTGCAAGCTCTCTGCAGACACAAGGGATGGGGGAAGAGTGCTCAGCTCGAGCAGTTGATTCTTGGTTGGTTGGTTTGGCCATCTTTGATGCTTCACCTAACCATGTTGTTGGATGCTGTGGATGGCATCAGCTGAAGCGCAGCGGTTCGGCAGCACTGGGCTGAGGCACAGCCTGTGTCCCACTATAAATCACAGCGCTGGGCTTTGTACTGGGATGACTGTGCTTGTTTAACACAGCCTTCTGGTAGGAAAAACTTGACAGGTAAACCCTGTATTTGGGTGACACCTGCATTCAGTACATCAGATGGATCCCTGCCATGGCTCCTGCGAAACTGCTGAGGACACTCCTATGCTCCAGCCTTTGGTAAAACTGCCTTTTGCCAGGGTGAAAGGGGAGAGTGCTTTTCCAGGGGCAAGAATACAGTTTGGGCAGCTTAGAGAATTTGATGGGTTCGTTGTGCTGTCGCATGCTTGCCCCTGCCTGCTCTGAGGCCAGTGTCTACAGCAGCCCCTGCTCCTCCCTTCACCACCACGCGTTTGTAATGCTGAGTGGTGACCAACACTGGGGATGAGGTCCTTATTTTAAAAAATAAAATAAAATTCCTTTTTTGACTCCTTTCAGTTGTTTGGTTGGGTTTGGTGTGCAGCAGTACAGGCTCTCGGTTCTCTAAAAGCCTATGTGTGTCTATACACACCTCCCCACTTTCAGCTAGGTCATTAGGCATGGCAATGAAAATTTTTAAAGACAAGAAAAAAACATGTCTGATGTGCAATTAAATGATCATTTTATAAACTCCTAATATCAGCACCTTGGTTTTACAGAAAGCAGCAGCATTGGTCCCTGTGTGACTGACAGGCAGTGTGGTCTTTGCACCTTGTGTTCAATAAGAAAACTTCATCACCCCTCTTGTGACATCAGTAAGTGTCCTTCAAGGGATGCATGGAAGTTCCTGAGGATTGAAAAGCAGCTGGGAACAGAGAACCAAGGATATCTTTGAAGGTACGTGCTACATATCCCCTTTAGTAATTGCCCCTGGACAGGGAAGGTTACGGGAAGTGCAGCAAATTGCTAACAGACATGGAAAGTGGTGTTTGTCCTGGAAGAGATAACTGTGTGGAGAACCTGCTCTGTGGTGGTGCTGGGAAGTGGGGAATTGTGCTACGTACGTGCCAAAATGCTCAGAGCGCCTGCTCTATCCTGCTGTTGATCTGGCCCTACTCACAGGGGCGGCCAAAATAAACCTAGGGGCAGATAAATTAAATAAGCATTAACTGAGTGAAGGTTTATGGGTTGCAAGGGACTTGGACAGCCAGCTGCAGGGGTGATAAAAATGAGTGCTGGGAGGGTGGACAAGGGTTTGTCTGCAGAGAGAGCCCAGCCAAGGGCTATGAAGATGATTAAGGGCCTGGAGCATCTCCCCTATAAGGAAAGGCTGAATGAAGTGGGGCTGTTCAGCCTTGAGAAAAGAAGCCTGAGAGGGGATCTGATCCATGTTTATAAATATCTGAAGTGTGGGACACAGGGGGAAATGGTCAGCCTCTTCTCAGTGTCTGTGGGGACAGAACAAGGGGCAACGGCCTCAAGTTGAAACACAGAAAGTTCTGCACCAATATGCAAAATAACTTTTTCACAGTGAGGGTGACAGAGCCCTGGGACAGGCTGCCCAGGGGGGTGTGAAGTCTCTCTCTCTGGAGAGATTCAAGACCTATCTGGATGCCAACCTGTGTGACCTGCCCTAGGGAGCCTGCTTTGGCAGGGGGGTTGGACTTGATGATCTCTGGAGGTCCCTTCCAAGCCCTATGATTCTGTGAATATGTGATCTTCTCTGAGATGTTCTCTCTCTGCCCCAACACGCATGAAGAGGTGTGCTGAGATGGGAGATGGCAGAGGTCCCCTGCATCCTGCTGCCTGAGGGAGCTGTGGGGTCAGCAGAGGATGGCAGGGATGGGGTCTGCCAGGCAGGCGGGTGCCCTGAAGGATGATCCCCGTGCCATCTTCCCACTGATCCCCATCCCATACATCAGCGTGGGGTTAAGTGTCCTCAAGCATGACCGTGCCTACTCTTTGGGATGGAAAGTGATGTGTTTCACATGTCTGCGAAGTCCTTTTCCTTGCCCAGAACATCCGGCACTGAGGGGCCACCTTGACTCACAGCTCTCCATAGATGCTGAGTAGCAGCGTTTGAGCTCAGCACCATCAGCTGAAGGAAGCTGTGTCACAATGCCACTGGAAACCCCCCTTAGATCTCTCACCATGATTTTAAATGTGAAGCACGTCGCTCGCTCTGTCTGTAGTAAGCTATTGGTAAGCCAAGCATAGTAAACCCAGTGTAAGCAAGCTGAGCTGATGTGCTGCAAGCGTGCCCATGAACAAAGCAGGTACTGTTCTGGTGGAGAACACGGAGATGCTTCAGTATCACGCTGCCAGAATGGGGGTAGAGTCTGTCTCTGCCTTAACAGTGACCAAAGTTGGGTCATTCATCTCACGTAGATTTGAGGACCACGGGTCAGTTCCTTGCTATTAAAGAAAAAAGAAGAAAAAATCTTTTTAAAAAGCCTTCAAGGATGAAAAATATCCTAACAACCAGATGGAAACCTTGCTGTAGAGACAGAAGTGGGAACACTGGATTCCTGGGAACAAGTCACTAGGAGATGTCCCCAATGCAGCTGCGGCAGTGGATGCTGTAGTACCACAGACAGGTTTCAGGCATTTTCCCAGCATTGCCTGTACACAAGGCTGTGTTATAGCTGTTGAACGTAGGGAGGGTTTCTGCTTCTCCACTTGCCAGTTCCACAAGCCCCCAAATTTTCTCCTCTCACTAAAAAATCTGCTGCTTTGCATATTAAAAAGGGCACAGGGGAAGCGTAGCCAGGCACCCGCTCCGATACAAACAAGATGTGACCCTAATTGTTAGGTTGTCTTAATGCTAAGAATAACATTGCACGTGTGCTTAATTGATTGTTAATTTGTGCTGACTGGTTTTGTTTGTTCCCCTCTCCAAATGGAATTTCTTAGCGGCAGGAGGGGGAACCTGACTTCTCCCAGTTGGGTGACTGGGTTTCTGGGAGAAGAGTGCAATGGGAAAGGAGCGTCATGCTCCCTCCCAAAGCTGCTGTGCATGAGAGGAGAGAATCCCACTGGGTCCCAGAATCACAGATTCACGGAATGGTAGGGGGTGGAAGGGACCTCCAGAGACCATCGAGTCCAACCCCCTGCCAAAGCCGGGTCCCTAGGACAGATCACACAGGGAGGTGTCCAGATGGGTCTTGAATATCTCCAGAGAAGGAGACTCCACATCCCCTGGGCAGCCTGTCCCAGGGCTCTGTCAGCCAGAAGGACAGGGGTTGGAAGGGACCTCTGGAGATCATCTAGTCCTGCCAGAGCAGGAGCCCTTGGAGTGGGCTGCACAGGACAGCATCCCAGGCAGGTTTTGAGTATCTCCAAGAGAAGGAGACCCCACAACCCCCTCGGGCAGCCTGTCCCAGCGCTCTACCACCCTCACAGTACAGAACTTCCTCCTCACGTTCAGGCAGAAGTTCCTATGTTCCAGTTTGTGCCCACTGTCCCTCATCCTGCCACTGGGCACCACTGAAAGCAGACCGGCCCCATCCTCCTCCCAGCCGGGCTGTGCAGTTGGGAAGGAAAAACACTTTTTAAAAAACCCCAAAAAAGCAGACTTTATCCTCACTGTTGAGATAATTTCTTGATGATTAGTCTTATTTTTCTTCTAGTGATAAGCAGCGCCCAGTACAAAGAGGGGGGAGCGCCCCACGCAGCCAGCCAGCCCTTCCCCTTCGCGCTTCCTGCCCGTGTCCCCGCGTCGTCCTTAACGCGCGGGGAGGGGTTCCCTGGGCTGGGCAGGCGCTCATAGGCTGGAGTGCCTTGTGGGCCGGGCTGGCTTTAGCTCTGCCTTCGGGGAGCCAGCCTGGATGCTTGAAGCGGAGCGCCGGGGCCGGCCGGGCGGTGCCGGGCTGCGGGGCGGATCCTGCGGGCGGTTCCTCCGGGCTGCGGGGCCGTCGCCGCTTCGTTTGGGGAAAGGCTTCGCCGGTTGTGAGAGCGCCATGGGGCACCCGTTTGCACGGGGGCAAGAGGTTGGTAGAGAAAGACCGGGAGTTGCGGGTTGTTTTTTGGCGGAGCGGGTGGGTTCCTGGCGGGGGGAGGTGGATGCGCGCTCCGGGCTGACCCGGCGGGGAAGGAGGGGAGGGGAAGCCTGGTTTTGGGACGGTTCGGAGGAGAAAAAGGCAGAGCCTTAAAGGCAGGGCGGTTGTTTTCAAGTAAATGCCTTGCTCGGACTCTGTGCTGGGGCTGGGCGGCGAACTTTGCCGGCGGGAGGTGGAAGCTCCTGTCAGCCCAGCAGCACATACTTGGGATGGCGTACTCGGTGTGCGTGTGTGGGTCGGATCCAGCGAGGCTGATAAGCCTTACATCGGGCTGGAATCAACCTGGGGGGTGTTGGTGAGGGTGTGTCTGGGTCGGGGCTGTGGTAGCTTTACATCTGCTGCAAGCCTCGGTGCTCCTCAGGTGTGCTGGGGTGGGATCTCCGAGGCTGGTGACACAGGTCCTTCCTCGCCACCACGCTGTGGGACACGGGTGAAGCCTGAGAGTTTCCCAACACACTGGCTGCCAGCACGCCTTGTGCTGAGCGGTTGGCTCAGGTCCTGGCTGTGAAAGCCTTTTCTGCCTGTTGCTGGTGTTCTTTATTTGGCATGATGCTCGCACTTGGTATAGGAGGCTGCTCTTTGGAAATTTTCAACCCTAAAATGTCTTTGGAGCCGGCCGGAGCCATAATTCGAGCCGGCACAGATCCACTGACTTTAGGAGCACCTTATCTGCATCGTCAGGGCCAATATGGGCTCCCTGTACAGGGCAGAACAATATCTATTACGTGTCCAAGTCTATGTGGTCTCTACATCCCTCCTTTAGGTAAATCTGAGGCTGGAGTCATTAGAGCTATGTGGCTGTTTGGGGGGCGGATGGAGATGGTTTAATTGTGTGGACAAAGCTCTACTGGTTTGATGTTCTGTTGAAGATCACAAGTAATGGGGTCTCATGGCCCGGCTGGTGTGCCCATGGCTGCTGGGACAAACACTCTCTGTCTGCGAGCAGCGCTGTGTTTCGTAGCTGCCTGTGTTTGCAGCTCAGGGAGTGGGAGCCCTGCTTCGAGTGTCTTTAATTGCTCAAGAATTCATGTTTTCTTTCCTGTGCTGTCTCTGGCATTTGGTTGTCTGAGCTCGTGCCAGAGGCATGCAGGTAACTGGGGAACTTAATCTGTGGCCACCCCTTCTCATGATGCTCAGGGGAGCGTTAGCCCTGTGGCTTGAATCTCACGGTCAAATCCTGGACGGCTTTGCCAGAAGTTTAATCCCTTGGGTGCTGAGGTCCCCTTCCTTTTTGGCTTGTCCTTGGGCTGCACTGTATGTACTGTGAATGTGCAGAAAATCCCTTCCCTTCAGGGTGTTACCCTGTGATGCTGAGCGCTGCCTGAGGATGCTGGGATCCTTGATTCCTGCTCAGCATCGCACTGAGCACTGATGTTGGATGGCAGCCACCAGCCTCCTTTGTGCACTTGTGTGTAGGTGAACAGGGCCCTTCCTTCTGTCCTGCTCCGAGGTAGCACCAAACCTGTAAAGTCTGGGGTTTTTGCAATGAGAAGGTGTGCCTGGCCTTCCACAGAGCTGGGGGTGCAACAAGTGGGAGACATGCAGTTCCTGTGCTACCATGATGTCCCCCTCACCTGTCTTCATGCAGGGTTTAGCTGTCTGGGGGATAAGCAGCAGTGCTGCCCTCCCCACCAGTGAGGGGACCAGCCCCAGGGCTTAGCCAGAGCTTCCTGGGACAGGGGGACAAAGTTTATCAAAACATGCTGGTGAAAACCCCAGATGACACTGGAAAGGCCTATTACAATTTACAGAGATTTCTCTAAGCTGTAGTTTAGCCAGTCAAACGGAAGTTTATTGAGAGGTACATCTGTTTGTTTTGGTTTGGCTTTGTTTTGGCCAAGATTTAACATTCCTGCTTACAGAATTTTGAAGGGTCTCACTTAAATACCCATTTGCACACTTCATGTTGTCCGGATACGTCACATCCTCCTTCTCAGGATTATTTAGTACTGAGGTCTTGCTGAAAAGACTTAATGATGTGACTTCTCCTGGGACAGGACCCCACGATGCTCAGTTTATTGTGAGAGGCTGTTGCTGCCAGGTGTCTCCTGAGCTCTTGCAGCTGAGTAAGAGTTTGCTGGGATGAAAACCGCAGTTTCTTTAAGCAGCTGAAGGTGTCGTTTCACATGGGCATAAATGAACTCGCAAGCATTACGTAGGTAGGTAATCTTTGCTGGTGAAATCCTCCTTTCACAGAGCAGGCTGAAATCCCAGGCCTCACCTGGAAGTTTTTACCACGTTTCTTAACAGTAGCGAAGTGTAAAGGCTTGTGCCAACTTGACGTCGATATCCCCTGTAATTTATGATGTGCTCTTTAGACTGTGTCAGCAGTGAAGGAGGGATCTGGTGTTTACCGTGGGATCGAGCAGTGATTTGAGAGCTCTTCCTTAAAAAAAACCCACCAAAACCACGCAGAGAAGTACAGTTGTGTCTCCTCTAGCTGTTAGTTACGGGCTGAACTTGGGGTCGTACAGTTATTCCCTCTCTGGTGATAGATCTAAAATGAGCAAGCAAATCTTTCTGGGAAAGCAGCGTTTGGGGAATGCACTTAGCTACCCTGTGTTGCCATAAGTTTTATTCCCTGGAAATGAAATCATAAAGCAGATACCGGTTATTAATGTTCACACAGGCTTCTAGATTCATCTTCTACTTCTACCTAAGGAACACGCCAAAGGAGAAAGTCTCTGAAGCCCCAGAGTGCTGCAGCAAGCCGTGGTGCTCTGTTGTGAGAAGCATCCTTCTGCTGCCTTTGTTGCAAACAGGTGGTTCCTTAATGTCACATCGGAAGAGCTGTTTTGTTGCAAGTCATTCAAAATAATAACAACAATAGAAGTTTGAGTGGGAAGGAGCATTGGCCCCAAATCTGTGAACAGTGGAGCTGGGGAAGGAATTTGATTTTTCTTCTGGGTGTTGAGTAAGCACCTTGCCTTAGCAGAGAAGGGTGAGAGCGGACATTTCAAGCCTTTTCCTCCTATTGTCTGGCTGATAATTGACGTGTGTTTAACTTGCTCTCACATGCCCTGTACCCTGGAAAGTCTTCTGCGAGGATCAGGATTAGTTTGGCCATGGCCATGTGTCTGATGGGAGTTGTGGTTGGGTTCTTTTTCTTTTTCTTTCCCTTCCCAAAACTTGGGTCAGCCTTTTTTTTAACTCTTTTTTTTTTTTTTTTTTTTTCTGCCATAAATAAGGGGGTTATTTTTCAGTCCTTACTCAGGAGGTGCTTGCTATGCTTTCTCTGCCCTCCAAGATGTGGGATGTGTGAGCAGCTGGCACGCAGCCTGGCTTCTTTGCAGCCGGCTGTGCAGGGCCAGACCTCACTCAGCCCTGCTGAGCTGATATGTTTATGGTATCAGTTTAATTTTCTTGTTTATATAAATCTGTATATATATCTGCACAATTTTTAACAGCTATTTAGCCAGGTGGCTCTGCCCTGCCACTCAATTTTAAGGACTCGTGAACATCTGCCAGAAGTCTGTACCAGCTCCATGTGTGCAGACACCTGTGAGAGCAGGGGGTGATGGAGAGGTTGGGGGGCGAGGGGGGTGGGGGGAAAAAAGCCTCTGCTTGCCAACTTTTGTGTCCAAAATATTTGTCTGGGTGCTTCCCCACCTGCTCGGCACAGGCTGTTCGGGGTGGCAGGAGGCAGCCGTGGTCCTTGGGGCAGGGAGTGCACCCTTAGCTTGGCTCCCAGGAGTGAAGCCCATGGATTTGCAGATCATGAATTGTACATGTAGATGCTCTGTGTCTTCAGGATTCAGAGGGGTTTTTTCTGTGCAATAATAGTGGAAAGTGTTTATTTGCTGGGGTCGGCATCGCGTGCCACCGCCGCTGCCCGCAGCGCTCCGCGCATCCCTCGCTCCTGGTGCCCACGCGCTGCGATGGCATTTAGTGCTTTCTCCATCCGTACGGCAGATAAACACCATCAAACACAGGGCTTTACGTAATGGAGCGGGGCTGGTGTCTGTCAGACAGCTCGCCCGCGCTGGGGTGCCACGTCCCCCGGGCGCCCATCTGCTGGCGTGGGGAGAAGCTGTCTGGTGCCTGCTGCTTCCAAGCTGGGGAGCTGGGACCCCAGAAGGAGCTGGGACACGCCAGGCATGTTCCCCGCGTGCCCCGGGCACGTGCTGCCGCCTCGGTGGGGAGGGGAGGAAGCCACACACGCTGTCAGGGAGGCGAGTTTCGCCTCTGAGAGTGAAAACTTGTGATTTTTAGAACAGCTCCATCTCACATGAGTTGAAATAGATGCCAGCAAGGGAAAACTTGCTAGAAAGGGGTCGGAGAGTGGGACCGAGCGAGTGCCAGAAAGGAGCATGGTGTGCGGGGTGGCAATGCAGAGTGTGATCGGGGCTAACTGCCAAAAAGAGATGTGGGACTTTATCAAGATAATCACCTCGAGATGCAATCTTATCGGGCTAATGTGCTTGCTTTGTTGCCAAGAAAACACGTCCGAGAGTGGGGCCGGGTGAATGAACCCGGCAGCGTTTCCTTGGCGTGCGCCTGCCTGTCTGTGCGGAGTCGGTGCTCACGCCAGCTGCGGCCACGTTGCGCCTCTCTGCTCTTGGGTTGTTCGTGTTCTTGCAACCATTTTCCCTTAAAACTTCCCCTTTGCACTCTGGGGATGCGGTGCTGACCACACTGAGCTCCAGCAAATAAAACTCTGCTTCAGAAAACGCCGGTTTTGCATTTGTTGTCTCAGCATCATAACATTGTCTCTTCTGGCCCCATCCCCTTTTTCGGGCAGAGAAGGCACAGATAGAAGAAGAAACAGTCCTCTAGACTAAGGAGGTGACTAAGCAGGGAGAAAAGCAGTCATAAAACAAGCAGCATGGATAGCGCTGAGGTGGGCATTCTGCTGAAGAGAAAGAGCATCTGTCCATTGCCCACCATGGGTACTCTGGTGAGGGGAGTGTGGGAAGCCTCTGAGAGAGGGGTGCAGAGTGGAGAGCTGTAGAGGATGGAAAACCTCATCCCTGTCTGTAGATTTACTCGAAAAAGAGTTGTTTTCCCTAGGTGTGGAGACCTGTCCGGGCTGTACTGACAGCAGCAAATATTCAGAATATTCATGGGCAGAAGAATAATAATGAAACTGTAATTCCCTTGGTTGTGTTCCTCAGGTCAGAGGGGCTGGTTCCTGTCCCAGGTGTTTGTCTCTGCCAGCAGGATAAGCACACAGCATGTGTGCATCGTCAGCAAGGGCTGCTTCTTCGGCCAAGGAACACAAACCCACTGAGAAAGACCTGGTGCTCTCCTGGCTCCTTCAGAGCTGGCATGGGGGGATCTTGGCACTGTTCCCCAGCTCTGGGGGCTGTTTACAGCCCCCTCCCCACGGCCAGGGAAGGTGCTCCGGGCACAGAGGGACTGCTCTTCTCCAGGCTGAGCATCCCAGCGCGGGGACAAAAGGCAGTATCAGGCGGACAATGTCACACAGAGCAGCACTCTGACAGGCTCGGTCCCAGCCAGTGCAAGCGGGTGATTCACAGCTGGGTGGGATTTCTGGGTGTCTTGCCCTGCGGGATCTCGCTCCACGGCTCCTTTCCCACCAGGCAGGGTCTGGCAGTGGGGCAGCCTGGGGCTCCTCTCTGCTGCGCCGTTGGCACATCACCAACCTGCTTCCCAGAAACTTCTCCCTTTTTACCAGCTGGACTCGTGGGAGGATGTATTTAATCAAAGCCCTCGTTTCTTGTTCTCCCCCACCCCCAGTCTTTATTTCCCCACCCAGGTCACAGCCCCCTCGTGCGTACACATGGTTATGCACATCAGTGCTCCGATCAGGGGCACCTCGTGGTTAGGGTGGCTCTTGTCTGCAGCCTCCAGGGATCCCTGGGGTAAAAGCAAACCAGCAAGAGTAATTAGCTGCATGCTTTCACCACTTTGAGTACCCTGGGGTGCTGTGGCCGTGGCAGAACATCCTCACTGTGGCCAAAGGCAGCCTTGAGGCTTTGGTTTTTTCTTTAATTAAAAAAAAAAAGTGAAAGTTTTCTCTCTATTCCTTATCAAACCTTGAATGTGACACACATGAGGTAACACAGGCCCAAAATATCCCCTTGTTTTTTCTCTTTTAATTCAAGTAAAATGCAGTTAGACGATGCAGTTGGCTTTTCTGGGTGAAGAACGTGATTCTCCCTTATTTGGTGTTTTCTTAGGTGCTGTGAGAAGCATCCATGGGCACTGGGATCTCCTCGGGAGCCTAGTTGTCCTCTCTCCCTCACAGCTGAAGGGCTGGTGGAACAACTTGGAGAGCAGGCAGCGCATTGTGTAGTCGTTTCAGAGAGCAATGCTTTCTTTCTCATTCCTCTCTTTCTAAATATCTATTTCTGTATCCCCGTGAGATGTTCTCAAGTGTATTTTTCCATGACAGAGGTTTCCTGCAAATCGATTTTTGGGTTGGTAGGTTTTTTTTTCCCTTTCCTTCCCTCCAAGGGTCCCGCCCAGCGTTGAGGCTTACCAAGAAAGAATAGGCGATGACTCACGGTAGATTTTGGGTGGATTTGAAATTTCTGCGGTTAGACCTGATCCCACGGAGCTTTGGCAGCAGTTATGGCAAACATGGAGTTTTCTTCACTGAGAGAAAGAACTGGTGGGATGGGAATTGCTGTCTGAGCCCGGTCAGGGTTGGTTTGTTGGGTTTTAATCCCCTCCCAAAGCTGTTTCCTTTTATTTCTCTTCCAAACACCTTTTCTGTACACGGATAAGACTGTCTGCAGACACTACTTTGAGTAGTGCTGCTCCAGAAGGTCATGGCAGTTGAGGGGAAAACCCAGTATTTAATTTTTAGCTCATTATGTGCAGCTTCCTGTCTTGAGCGGAGGTCTGGAGGATCAAGCTTGTAACCTTCATGCTCTGATTTCTTCTAGGAACACATGGAAAACACCATGTGGTATTTTCATTTCACAAAACAAGAAAGAGCTGCAGGGTATCTCTGGCATGTCCAGATACCCACCTTGCTTTGTAGGGTGCTGGGAGTCTGGGGGTGTGGGTAGCAGGGAGGAATGGAGGCGGCTGAAGCTTGATTTGAGTTCAGATAGGAGCATCACCTTTCATCCCCCACCATCAGCACACCTCTGTGCTTGCTTGATGGAGGCTTTTTTTTTTGTTTTACCCCTTTGAGAGAGAATGATTTAAAAAAAAAAAGGCATCTGTTTTGTTCTAAGGAAGCTGTCAGTATTGTCAGTGTGTGTAAATGAGCTGTTTTGTGTGAGTTTGCGGGTGTTTGGTTGTATTTAAGCAAGGAACATAGGGGAGCTGTTCTGTGCCTGCAAGTTACTTCTTTATAACGAGCACTTTTTGCTTTGGGTTTGCCTGGGCGTGATGGTAGTTTGGCAGGTACCAGGGTGACTTGTGAAACTAGAACTGAACTTCTGTGATTGTTTGCTCATCCTTACTTCCTGTAATGAATCAAATGCTTCAAGGCGTAGGAAAACCAACATTTCAGTAACTCCAGTACCTGGTGTCCTTGAGGGCTGGTTTTATCCCACATGGAGATCCTATGGAAGGGTCTCCGGGCGGGGGGGTGGGAGCGGATTCCTAAAGCCACCAAGAGCCCTCCATAGAGTCTTGCGGACATCACCTGTACCCCCTGAGCTCACAGAATCACAGCATGGTAGCAGTTGGAAGAGACCTCCAGAGATCATGGGGTCCAACCCCCCTCACCTCTGTCTTGCTGTTAACTCTGGGACTCCCCCACGTCAGCATGTGCAATGGCAGCAAAGAGGCAACAAAACCGAGTGGTGCTCAACCAGTAGCAGCTGCCCTTGGGGATGGGGGTGCCCTAGGAGATTAGCCTGTGCCTTGGACCCCCTCCCTGGGCAGGAGGAAGCTGGACTGGTGTACTGCTTGCAGAGGAGCACTCAGTGCGCTGCGCTATGATGCTGCCTTCCTGCTCCATCGTGGCCTCCTGCTCACACCAAGGGCTTGCTTGTTTGTTTTGCTTTCAAAATTATTGCATTAAAAACACCCACAGCTTATTGTTTTATTAAAGCAGTAAGCTAGCAGTAAAAGTCCCTGGTCTAATCTGCTACTCCCTGTTGCCGTGACACTCGCAGAAATCTGTCGTTTGAGGAACTCACATAAAGGGTCGACAGAAAGTTAGTGAGGAGGAGGAAAGCAAAGCCATGATCCTGCTTGATGGAAACTTGGCAATAAGCAGCCGGGTCACAGCTGGAGCCAGGCCAGTGACCTCCTGCCTTGTACCTGCGCACTCTGCCTTGGGATAGAGCAGGCTTTAAACCCTGGGTTTAGCTTGGCTGGTGGGAGCTATGTGAAGATCTGGAAGTGTTTGTGTTGATCTAATGCTGCTGTGGGACGGGCTGCCTTCCAGGGACCCCACTCAGCTCTGGGCCACTGAAATTCCCTGCGGAAACACGGCTTGGCAGGTGGCGGTCACTGGAGCAGACGTGGCACCGTACCAGAATAGCACCGAGTGATGTATAGCACATCAGTCGCCTAGACATCTATACGTTGAGATCATGAAAGTATGTCCTGTATTTCTATGACATGTGCAGCTATGTTTAGGAGCAGCAACAATGCTTTCCATCCCAGGGGTAATGCCATGGTCCTTGTCTCCTCCACTCCAGGAGGAGATGCTCTCTCTGAGAGTCCTTTGCATTACACTTTTGGCCTGGCAAGCTTCTCACTTTTAGGCTGGTATACAAAGCTTTTACACCTGAGCTCTGAGTGCCTGTTTCCAGCCCCTCATTTCCCTCAGCTTGCGACCCCCTTGCCGTGCTCTTGTGCGGGGTTTGGGGATGCGGAGGTGGTGCTGATACCCAAAGTGGTTAGAAGCCCGTCCCCTCACCCTCTGGCAGTAGATAACGGGGTGCTGGAGGCTTTGGGCATCCCCTGTCCTGGCTTTCAGGAGCATTACACTCAGTGCCCTTTGGGGTGCAGAGTGTGTACCATGACTTCATCACAGTGTGGAGGGTTGGTGGTGATCCAGGTGTGGAGCACCAGTGGATGCATGGCATGAGGTCCAGCTGCTGTGCTGAAACACTCCGGTCTGTGCCTGAGGAACGCAAAACACAGTGATGTGGAGGGCCGGTATTAATCACTGATAAACACCTAATGATTGGCTTCCCTCGAGCAGGCTGCGCTTCCTGTGACAGTGCAGGGAGTGGGGAGCTGTGTTTGGGGTGTGTCAATGGGCAGCGGGGAGTGGGAGCCCCATACTGGGCTGAGCCAGAGCATCCCGCATGTCGGTGTGAGGTCAGCAGCCACTGCTCCTCTGTGGATGTTTGTTTTATTGTTCTGTAAAGCAAGTAAAATGAGTCCTTGGGAAGCGCCTGACGCTGGGGCTGGTCCTTGGGCAAAACGGAGCACGGGGGTTTCTGACACCAGCACTGGGTTAGTCACCACATAACAACTGCGCTGCCCGCTGTGGTGACCAGTGCCTACCTCATCGTTTCCCTTGACCTGCCTGCTTTTTGTGTTGCCTTTTTTTCCCTAGCTGTGGGATGGCTGCTGTGGCAGCAAGGGGCTCTGCCCCAGTTCAGGTGTGGGACTTCCACAGATGTACCTGGTATTTCCCAGTAATCCTTGTCTCGGACCATCTCCTCCCCTGCAGCAAACAGGCTGTGTGGATCCCCGTGGCTCAGCTTTTCCCGGTGGCTCAGCAGTAAGGCTCACGTTGAAGGGACTGTGGAAATCAATAAAGCAGACCCAGGGAGCTGTGCTGCAGTCGTTAAAGTGGGAAGCACTAATTGGCATCTGCTTTTAGAGGTTTTGCTATTAGATGTGAGAGCTTTGTGAGAATAATTGGTTTGGAAAGGGTTTTAAAATATTTTGATTTTATCAAGATTGGCCAAAGATAAGGTTAAGTCAGGGTCGTGTCTGAACATGTTTACTGTTGATTTGGATTCGTACTTTGGTTCTTTTCCAGCTCCAGATCTTCCCAGGGTGGACTCAACACTCTGGTCCTTATTCAGGGCTCATTTGGTGTGTCTTAAAAAATAAACCCTGATCCTCTTGTGCTGCCCCTGCCGTATGAGCATCCAGAAGGGCAGACTTCACGTCTCCATGTGCCAATCTGGCCCCTGGCTCCTCTGCCTGAATGGTTGCCACGTCATACTGAACTGCAGAGCAGGGTTAAGTCATTGCTCAGCATTTTTGAACACCCTCCCCTGTCTCTTTAAATTCATACTTAGGGAATGTGATGTGCTCCCTGTGATCTACAGACCCCTTGGACTCTGATCAGCGTGAGAGAGTATACTGACAAATAAAATCAGTGCAGGTCTCTCTTGCTCAGTACGAGTTTGTGGCTTTCCTGGGATGGAAAAAGAAAATATAAAGCCACTCTTTGCAGGTGTTGCTGGGCACCCTGAGCCTGGGGAATGTCTCCTGGCTGCTCGGTGGAGGTCTGATGCCTGCCAAGGACTGCGGAAGGAAGGTGTGCCAGGCTGTATGTCTGGGGCTGGTGACAAGCCTGGCTTCTCTGGGCAGATGCAAATCATTCCTCAAAAGGGGCTCTTGTCAGCTGAGGGTATTTCTCCATGAACAACTGGTCCAGAGCTAATTTTAGGTTTAAAATTTGAGGAATTGGGGAAATATTTACGTGGAAAAGCTTCATCACCATCGGGCAGGCCAAACATCTGATGAGGGCATCGCGCGTAGGATTTCCTTGGCATCTTGTCTGGGCTCCTAGTGTCGGTATGGCATCCAGGCTCCTGGCAGCAGCAGGAGACAGGAAATTCATGGCTCATCTTTTGGGCCTTGGTTTGGGTTGTTTGAGGTTTTTTTTCCTTTTAATAAGCCTATCTTATTGCCTTGTGTTAGCCTGAGCCTGTCTGTTTTTTCCTCTGTGAAGTCAGGGAGGCTTGCGTGGCTCCCACCACCAGCACTGCCGGCGGGACAAACCCAAGTATGGGAACAGAGGTCGCTTGTCACAGCCCTTGCCAAAAGGTCACTGTGCTGGGGGGGAGATGTCGTGAGAACTGGGATGAGGATAGTTTTCAGGGATTAGAGTGTTTCTCGCTCTGGGGATGGGAGTTGGTGTAGAGCAGCAAACCCTGGGAGGTGTTAGCAGGAAATGCCTGGGTTTACTGGATGTATTTTCTCTTCCTTCATCCCCTTCGTTCCCAAATGAAAGCTTTATTGGTTTCATAGCTCTGTGAGGTGCTTGTCAACATCGTACCCTTGTTCAGGAGCAGTGATTATCTGAGCTTGTTGCAGATCTGCTGCGACGTGTCAGAATAAACTTGGGCTGGCCAAATCTATGGTAGTTGGTGCTGTTATCACCTGCATTCATTTTCCCATCAGGGCTTGAATGTCTCCAAAACACCAAACTGTTCATGAATATTTACTAAAATACGCAGTTCCTGCCTTTAAAGCAAAGCCATTCTTTTCCAGTCGGGCACACCCGGTGGCAAGGTGCTGTTCCTGTAGCAATGGCTGACATTGTCCTATGACCTGGGGTTAAAACGTAACCAAAATGGCAAATAACACAAAGAGAAATCAGGCTTGCAAAGCTGCAGGATCGAGGTCAGGCTTTCTAAAACATTCATGGGGACTTGGGGATTAATATATTTGCCTGTAATACTTATAGTTATAGAGGCCTCTGGTTGATTCTTGGTGCAGTCACCAAGTATTTTTTTTTCCCCCCTTTTTCAGTTTTTTTACCATCTCCCTTTTCCCTTGTTTGTTGGCTCTTTTCTTTCCCACTGATTGTTTTTCGTCAGTGTTTCCTCCTTGCTGCTTTGGCCAGGCCCGGTGGGAATGCTGCCTTTCCCCTCTCACTGTGTGGGTTGCTGTGCCAGCTCTCAGCTGCCCAGGCAGCAGGTTTGGGTTCTGGGGGTCTTTGGAGGATGGGGGGGGGGGGGGGGGATGTTGCTGGGCTGCTGTTCCTCCCACCCTGCCCTGGGAAGGTCAGTGAGGGCAGCCTGACCTTGCAAACCCTGACCCTCAGGACAGTCTCTTGGACAGTCCCCTGCCTTTGCCATCAGATGGGGGTTTTCTCCCTGATCTCTTTGAAACCTGGCCATCCCGCTCACATGGTAACTGTGGCCCTGTTCCCTCAGGTCCCTCCTCTCAGGCCTGATGCTGAGTTCCCACCGGCGAAGAGCTTTAGGTCCGACTCTTCCCATCTCCTGCACCCTGCCTTCCTTCCCAGCATGCTGGCAGCAGCCCTCTTGGTGCTTCTCAGCACAGTTTTGCCTTTGCTCAGGTTGCTAGTTCCTGACCCCCTGAACCCCCCCAGTCCTTTTTTGTCTGTTTTTTTCCCCTTTCTTTCCCCCTCACCCCCCTTTAACAAGCCACTACCTGTTTTCTATCCTGGGTGGCAACAGCCAAATACTGAGACAGAGCACTGGTTTCTAACAAGTTTCATCATACCATCTCCACCCTTCTGCAGCCTGCCCGTATCGTTGGAGCTCTCTGTGTCCTTCACATAACTGCAGCCTGCAAAGCTGACGATACCAGCCAGTTTTACAAGCCAGGGCTGCCTTGCTGCAGCCCTTCCTGAGTCCCGGAGAGCCGTGCTTGGCACGTGTTCACACCGCGCTGTTGCAGATTAACCCGGACACATTCCTCAGCTTCCCTCTGGGAATGCAGAGTCCACGTGGTGAGCTCTGGCCAAGAGGTTAAATAGCTCTGACCGAGCAGGACCGTATAAAGCAATTTGCAGAAGCTTTTATCTGGATGTGGTTTGTCCTTGTCTTTCCAGCTGACCCCCAGGCTGCCCTCCCTGTGCCGGGCTGGGTTCGATGATGCCTGGGTCAGTGGGGCTCCACAGGCGAGTCATGTTTTGTGCCTCGAGCTCATAATCTGGCTCTAATCTGGGCAAGGGGAATCGTGCTGCTGGGACTGGCTTGGGTCCAACTGCATTTGGACACTGCCCTGTCCTGGGATTTGTCCATGCTAGCTGTGGAAACAGCTTTAGTTTCCACAGAATAGATAAATTCCTGAGTTCTGCAGCCCGTCTGTGGTCCTTAGCAAATAATCATGGCACACACTGGTTAATTGTTTATCCATTAACCGACTGGGTGAGTTAATCTGACAAACGGAGCCCGGCTGTACCCGGCACGGCAGGGAGGGGAGGAGGAGGAGGAGGAGGAGGAGGAGGAGGGAGGATGCACATCCTTTCCATGTTGGCTCCGGTCCTCGTGCTCTTCCTCCAGCCCTGTCGATGTGGTATTTGTCTGCTGGTTTCCTTCAAGTGTAATTGCTGGCACAGCATGTACAGTGTGTGTTTGGACTTGTCTTCTCCTTGACCATGCAAACCTCTGCTTTTGAAAAGTGCATTAATTTTCCACAAAGTGAGAGCATCTCTTCAGGCTAAATAAAATAAATACCCAAACTGTGCTTTGTTTCCAGCTGGGGGTACAGACAGAAGAAATACAAAGCAAGATGCTGCTTTATATCCTCTACTCTTGCAGCTAAAGATGACCAAAGAAATTCTTTGTGTGGATGGGGCAGGCAGGAAATAAAAGAGGATTTTAGGAACCACCTGCATTGGTGCAGAGTGGGGCAACGCTGCTGCCTGGTATGGGGCAGCTCCTTGCTCTCCCCTGCCACCCCCAGGGTTGTTCCAGAAAGCCTGAGAGCACAGGCTCCTTCTCAGGAATGCTGTTTGTTTCTTTATTCATGCCTGCTTCCTAGGGAGAAAAAACAACACTTGAAGCCTGTGTCTAATTGCCCTCCCTGGCAGCCAAGGTACCTGGGGGTATCATAAATGTCTAGGTTTGCATGTGAGTTATTTGGATGGTGACATACTCCCGTCTGGTCCTAATGCCTTTGGTGTGGTGGTGGCATTCCCAGCCACCGATGGAAGGTGGCAGAGCCAACAAGGCCCTGGAAGCCCTCACTTCCACACAATCCTACATGTGCTTGGGTACAAGAGAAGAGACTGACCCAGTTTTTTCCTTAATCTGAGTGCAAATGGATTTTTTTTTTTTTTTTTTAATCCTGAAGTCAAGTGATTTTAACATGGTTTGGGGCTTACGTGGCATCAGCCTTATGTGGTAATAAAAATCCTGTACTTGTTTCAAGGGGGAATGATAATAAAGAACATTCTTTCAAAAGCAGCTAAACACACGAATTATTAAAATGCTAAATTATTTCCCAATTACAGCATATCCAGCTCTTTCTATGGAGCTCGCTCAGGGATAATTGCTCAGTGTTCCTTGCAGAATTTAACAGCAGAAAGTTGTGCTTTTTTCTCTCTCTCTTTTTTTTTGGTTTTTTTTTTTTGTTTGTTTGTTTTGTTTTGTTTAAAAACTCATTCTTTCACACAGTATAAGAGCTTCCGTGGCCCTAAATGGCTGTCCTTGTATTGGCTCCTGGAAAACGTTGCTGGTCTGTCCGTGTTTTTTCAGCGTAGCTGTGGAGCTGTGATGTTTATTGCAAAGCAGAGCAAAGATTGAAGAGACTTTATAACATATAGATGCCCAGGAGCTGGAGCTTGGCTGTGTGCAGGGACCAGCAGCTGGGTCTGCAGCTCTGTGGGCAGTTGCAGAGCCAGGAGGAGAGGGAGGAGGAGGAAGGAAGAAGGTTTGCAAATACAAGCGCTGAAAGTTCGGGTTGGTGTTAGTGGACATACCTCACATCTTGAATGTGGGCTTATTTTAGTTATTTATTTTAAAATTTTTATCCTTCCTTCCCTGTTTCTGCCCTGACTCAGGCTTGTGGTGTGGGTGGGGATGGAAGTGGGAAGCGTTGTAGTCATCAGTACCCAAACATCTCCAACTGCCACTGCCCAGTTGCCCAGAGCAGGCAGCAGCCTTCCCCATGCTGGCTTCCTGCTGTAGCCTGTTGCGAAGGGATGGTGGGACGGTCCCCTGTGGCCCCAGGTGCTGTGTAAGGGGTGCAAATTCCCTGTGGGGGATTGTTGGATGGATAAGGATGAGCTGCAGGATCCACCCATGTTGCTTCCAGGCTTTCTGTGGGTGTTGGGGTGCCCCTGCTCTGCTCCATGGACGGGAGCCCTCATGGCTGTGACTCTTGATCCTGCTGAGAGGATGGAGCCGTGGGAGAGTGTGAGGTGTGCAGATACCACAGGCGATTGTGTAAGGTGCTTAGAAACAGAGGAAACCTTAATAATGCCAGGAGCTGGTATCGCTAGTTCAATCAAAGGAAGAACGCTCAACAAAAACACCTATTGATTTTCCTGAGTGAGCTTTTCCTCTGTGCAACCTGGCCTGGGAATTAAGTCAAGGATTTGGCCAGACATAGCGTGGTTTGTGCTTTTTCGGGTCCATCGTTGTTATGAGGGAGCCAGCTGAGGTGACCAGGTGAGCGGATGCAGAAGCTTCCCTGGCTTTCCCTTTGGAATGGGTGTGTGAAGGTTCTCCTGAGCAACAATCAATCCCCTGTGGGTTTTTGTAGCCAGGAAGTGAAATATTATTGATTTTTTTTTTTCTTTTTTTCCATTTTAAAGTGCAAACAGAGTGTGCAAGTCCCACAGTCACTGGTGTCGGGGGTGGTTTTCTCCTGTAGCCTGAAGCTGCCTTTGCTTTCCTGCTGTTCTCACCACTCTGGGCAGTGGTTTGGTGTAGCTGCAGGGCTGGGTGATTGCTCTGGGTGTGTAGGGTGGTAGTTGGGATAAAAGGAGGGCAGAGGGGGCCACGCGGTGCTGGAGGTACCCTTCAGCCCTGCTGTGCTTGGGTGTCATGGGTAGGGTGATGACAACCCTGCTCCTTCCTTCTCCTCAGCCCCCCGTGGCTCCGGCACGGGGGTCCTTGAGATGTCGCTGAGAGATGAAAGCCATGCAGCTACATTGACGCTGAAGAAAATCGCTGCAGACATGAGCAACATCATTGAGAGCCTGGACACCAGGGAGCTCCACTTCGAGGGGGAGGAGGTTGACGCGGAGGTGCTAAATGACCCAAAAGGTGCCGGTGAGTTCATCCCCTTAGTTTTTCACCCCTGAATTTAATAGCTGATAGATAATCTGTTGAAAAATAAGGTACAACCTCAGTGGTTTTACCAAGCCCAACCTTTCACCCTGTTTTAGGACAAGGAGGCTTATTACTCTTAGCACTTGAGCTCTTTAAGTCAGTCCCTTCTGTGAAAGCTTCTCTTTAAGCTGTCTTAAATAAAACCCAGTATATTTTAGTGGAATTATAGAATCACAAGGTTGGAAAAGACCTTTAAGATCATCGAGTCCAACCATTCCTGTCTTATGCTAAACCATATCCCTCGGTGGCTCATCTACCTGTCTGTTAAACACATCCAGGAAACGTGACTGAACCACCACCATGGTGGTTCCAGGCTCAAACAATGCATTGTAGCAGCTATAATGAGTTGCTCCTCTGTTAAAGTATTGCAAGTTGATGGTAACAAGGCTGTTGAGCTAACAGGGTTTGTGGTCCTTGCAGTGTGCATTCCCTTCTCTGCCATCTATCACACCCGCGGGTTCAAAGAGCCGGGCACGCAGACGTACCTCACGGGATGTCCTGTTCGAGTGCGTGTGTTGGAAGTTGAACGCTTTACTTCCACAAAGAAGGTCAGAACTTCCAGAAATTTCATTTAATTTCCGTGGAACTGTCATAAAATACTGCTGGTGGGTTACTTTTGCACATGCTTGTTCTTGGGCTGAGGAAGAAGAGGTTTTCTGTCTGTTCATAAAACCTAACAAAGGAGAACAAGAAATCGTGAGACAGAATGCTCCTCAAGTAAAATCAAATGAGGGCTCTTTAGATGGAAATCTAACTTCTTTCAAAGCTTTAGCCCTTGTGGTGGTGTTCTCCTGCGTAGGTACCGAGCCCCAATGTTTACACCATTGAACTGACCCACGGAGAGTTCACATGGCACGTGAAAAGGAAGTTCAAGCACTTCCAGGAGTTTCACAGGGAGCTGCTGAGATACAAAGCCTTTGTGCGCATCCCTATCCCTACCAGGAGGTGAGTGTGCAGCCCTGCAGATGGGGTGGGCTTTGGGAAGACGTCATCATCTTTTCTAATAGCATATTGGTTTGGCTTCACCAATTCTGTTCACTCTGCTAGGCGGAGGAGAGGGCAGAAGAATTTAGTCTCTATAAACATTTAGCTGCTATAATGAAAATATTTAATCTCTACCTGTTAGCAGCTATAACCTTGGCGGTGCAAGCATCTTTCTGCTAACCCAGAAAGTGCATTGGGTCCCAGGACATCAGTTTTTGAGCTGAATTTGCCTTGAACCTGGGGAAGGGTTATGCTAATGTTAACCAAAACCATTGGTGCTCTGCAGCTTTTTGCTGGCAGGGGCTGGATGTGTGAGGTGTGGGGGTTCCCATCATGGGTGGTCAGCCCTGGGCACTTAGGCACTCAGCACCCTAATCTAGTGAATGCGTACTATGTAGTTAAGTAGCTATTTCTTAATGTTTATACCAAAACAGTTCTTTACCTCAAGCCTACATAACATACCACACCACATGGTGTGGGTCAGCAAGAGCATCCTGGTGTGGGAAGAGGTTATAGGAAAAGGTGAAATTACAGGAGGGGGTAAGGGCTGGGGGAACATAATGCTCTGGAAAGAGGGTTTAGGCTCCCTTCTGTTAAAAGGGTAAAAGGAGACCCTGAAAAATCAGACTCTCATGTTTGCATTGTATTTTTGTTCCTGAGCCAGTTGGAGCATACTGACTTCTTCTAAACGAATCCACGCTTCCTGGGTGTTTTGCTTTCCTGCCCACCCAGCTCTCAGTTTTTAAGAGTTTAGATGGGAAAAACAAAAGCATCGCAGACGGGTGGTTATGTATGGAGGCATGCACACCCAGCACTTAGATTTGACATCAGGGCTTGGGTTGTTTTTCCTTCCAGTCACACGGTGAGAAGACAATCCATCAAAAGGGGAGAACCGAGGCAGATGCCGAGTCTACCACACACCTCTGAGAGCACAGTGCGGGAAGAGCACTTCTCAAGCAGGAGGGTAAGCTGGAGGGATGCTCTGGGGATGAGCAGGGCTTCTGAGCTGCAGAGATGCTAGGCAGGTTGCTTGCACACTATCAAAGCTCTTGTTTTATTACTGTTAAAGTCTTTTGCTTAACAAACTCAGGCTTTGAAAAAGTCCGGGGTTCATACTGTGGTTTTTCTCTGTGGTTGAGGCAGACGGTGATGCCTGGAGTGGCGGTTCCCCTCCTCCCACCTGCTCTGATTTAAAGATAGAAGAAGCTGTTCTCAGGGTCAAGTTGCGTGATGGAGGCAGCCCCGCAGCCATCAAAATCTGAGAGATTTCAGTCCTGTCCCCCCTCCCGAAAGAGGAGATGACAGTCAGACTCTTGATGCTGAAGTGGGTAATTTTAGCCGAGGGACACGTGTTCTGTGTAACTTCATCAGATGTTAACAGATGGGCCCTTCTATGAAGAGGGTGGATGTCTTCCTACCTCTTCATTGCAGCTTTTGCTGTTTGCAAAAAGAAAATCAAACTCAACCAACCACCCCAAAAAACCCCAAAAGAAACAACAAAAACCATCAACCCTCTGTGTTCGCTCACCCTGTGCTTATCGTTCTTACCCTTGAAGTCTCGAGTCTCACAGGGTCACGTCTCACGGCTGTGCAGTGCAGATAACCCGCCCTGCTGTGCACGGCTTCCCCGCTGTGCGGGAAGTTTCAGGAGAGACATGTTGGTTTAAAAGAAGAAGAAAAATGTTTTGTAGATCCATTTTTTCCACCCTCCTTGGTTTCCTGGTAGGAATCCCGCAGCTTTCACCAGTGGGATGCATTTCTTTCTCCTGTAAATGGCTCCTTCTCTTCCCCCCACACCCCACCATCTTCCTGTCTGGGGGGCCCAGGCTCTCCAGCCACTGGTGGCATGGCCACTGCCCTCCCTGTGGCTGTGCTCACTATGCTCTTCACCTCATGAACCCACCCTTTTGGTTGCATCTGAGGCTGCATTTTCTCATGGAGCCAATTCGTGTGGGTCAGAAACAGCAGGAGCTGATTTGGGTATTTAAAATTGTTCTGAAACTTGGGTTCTGTCAAGGAAGTCGACCTCTAAAATGACAGTGCCAAGCAACAGGCCTGCTGATGGCAAGTACAAACACAGATCTGTGAACAGCAAACAGCCTGCGATCGAACTGTTTATGCTGCTGAGCTATAATCTTGAGCAGCTAATAATGAGCAGTGAGCAGATAATCATGTATTTATCCACTCAAGCTGGGAAGCGTGTCTGATGTCTTGATTGCTACCTAATGCCAGACAGTTGGATAGCAGTTTTCTTTTTCTTGAGAATTCCTGCAATTTACCTGAAGTTTCAATGTTTTAATTGTAGAAACAGCTGGAAGACTACTTGACAAAGATCCTGAAAATGCCGATGTACAGGAACTACCATGGAACAGTGAGTAGAAATCAGTTTGCTTAAGTAAATGCCTAAAGAATAATCACTTCCCAAATGTTGAATGGAAGAAGACATGCAGCTTACATAAGGAATGTTTTTAGAGATGTTTTGTGAGTGTTTTGCCTTAGCTGATTTTGCCAGCATGGATGTCATATGACTAAAACCAAAGAGAATTGGTGGCTGGCTCTTGGAGGGCCACCATTATAACCCAGTGATAACCTCCTCAAGGCAGGCCAATCTAGAAAGCTGATTGTACGTGTATGATGTGGTGGGTTTCCACCTAATTCTGGGCAGTGCTTAAGATGAGACATTGAAGTTTTAAATACTTAAACAATCAGAGTCCAAGTCACACCCTTTCAGTCTGGGGTGCACGTGTGGCCCTGGGTGCAGGTTTCTCTCAGGTTCCTGTTCTTCAGTGAGTTTGTGTGAGTGATGACCTCTGCAGGTCTTTGGCACTTCCAAGGGGAGATGGCTTATCTCCAGTTGGCTCATATCCCAGGTTGGTATGAACATCTCATTTCCAAATGAGATGTCAAATCCAACTTCAGACCTATTTTAAGCAAAAATATTTCCTTTGAAAGCCATTCTTACGAGTTTCTTCAACAGTCCTCACCTGTCAGCTGCAGCTGTAACATCTCCCTGGGATGGTAATTTATTTTCCCTTTTTTTTTGGCTGCACAATGACTGTGTTACTTCATCTTTTGTATTACCAGCAAACCTTGATGTGTGCATTGAGTAGGCGCAGAGCTTAGTGACATTTCTGAGCAAGAGGTGATAAGTGGGAACACTTGGTTTATGAACAAGGCAAAAATGTAGACTAAACTTAGGGTATCTGCAGCAGCCAGTGCTTCTCTTTGACTTTTGTTGTTGTTCTTTGTTGTTCTTTGGTAGGAATTCTGCGCTTTTGCAGGATTTCAGTGGTATAGAGATGTTGGGCAGCTTGTAGCTGGATGTAATGCCCAAAAGCAGCATGTGTTCCTGTTGCAGAGGTTGGTGTGTCGAGCATCACATGTTACATGGGACAAAGTGCTCCAGGTCTAGAGCACAAGTCTTATGAGGAGCAGCAGAGGGGGAAGTGGAGAAAAGGAGCCTTGCGGAGACTGTCTACAAGTACCTGAAAGGAGATTTTAGCCTGGTGGGTGCTGGTCTCTTCTCCCAAGTAACAAGCGATGAGAAGAAACAGCCTCAGGTTGCACTAGGCAGGGTTTAGGTGTCAGGGAAAATTTCTTGACCAAAAGGGTTGTCAAGTGCTGGAAGAGGCTGCCCAGGGAAGTGGAGGAGCCCCCATCCCTGGAGGTATTTAACAGACGTGAAGATGTGGTGCTTGAGGATGTGGTTTAGTGGCGGACTTGGCAGTGCTGGGTTAACAGTTGGACTTGATGATCTTAAGAGTCTTTTCCAACCTACATAATTCCATGATCCGGTATTGGATGGCGTGCTTTGGGTTCGTCAACATTCTTTGGGTTGCAAACCAAAGAATCCTCTGTGGGGCTGAGAGAGGCTTTGTTAAAGTGCTCCTTTGGGGACAGGCTGAGGAGCTTAAACCCAGAGCTGTGTTAGTCTGCGTGTGGAAAACAGTCATCTTTTGTTCTAAAGGCAAGATTGGGATAACTTGGCAATTTTGATCAGTAGCATATGCAAAGCGGGGGAGAGTTATTTTACAGTGCAAACCCATCTTGTCACTCTAGGCAGGCGTTGCTTTTTTCCCAGATATTTTGGAGGATTTCTTCTCCTGTAAGAACATGGGTGATCTTTGTGACCAGGCTGTGGCTCGAGGCAGGCTGCCGCGGTGGGGGCCGGGTGAGGAGACAAGCGGTCCTGCCGTGCCTGGACAGCTGTGGGGTGCTCCCCTCCTGCAACTGAATTGCCCTTCTGTCCCCAGCCCCCGGAGCCAGATGTCACTTAGCACATAAATTCTCAGTTTATTGTTGACTCTCACTGGATTTGGCCGCAGTGAGACGTTCAGTGAGGACTTTGCTAATGGTGGCAGCGCTGCTAAGTGCAGTGGGTCCCGCAGGCGATGCTGGAAGAAAGCGCGAGAAGAAAAGTGGTTCCTTTAAAAAAAACCCAAACAAAACCACCAGAACAACCCCCACCATTCTCAAACCAGAGACTAAAGTGAACGTTTCTGGCATTTCCCTTGGAACTATGTTTGTCCTTTAGAACAAAATGAGGGCTTTGCTCTTTCTATGGCTGAGAAATCTCTTGCCAGGACACTGACAAATGCTGTGACTGTCTTCAATCTCTGAGCACATTTTGACTCTTGCATGTTCCTCTCATCAAGTCCATGCACTCAAAATCTTAATTTCTTTGCCAAGTCAGACATGGGGTTGGGATGGCAAGCTATGACCTGCTGGCTGTGTGACTTCCAGTCCTTGCAAAGAGCCCACTTGGGTCAGTCACATCTCCTTGGAGATGTTTCTACATCTGACCTGCACAGTTGACTTAATTTACTTTTTTACTTCCTTCATTTCCTATTTGTGATTAGTTTATTATTTGTTGGTGAGAGGATCGTGGTTTTATACACTGCCTCAAGAATGTGCCATGCATTGGGAGAGTTGAGCCTGCACATTGAGCTTGTAGTGGCTTTGCAGACCTGAAGTGGGTCGAGGATCAGGTCTATGGTGACCACATGACATGGCAGCGGTTGTACATCCACTGCCCTGCCTAGGTGATGCTCCTGCAGGCTGCACAGATAGAACCTGCTGAAGCATCATTGTAGATAGATATACCAAGTGTCCCTGGCTTTGAGGAGCCTGGGCTGATAAAATTTGCAGCCTCCTCAGGTGTCCCTTAACTTCTCAGCATCCATTGTAACAGTATTTTGTGTGGAGTTCACAAGTAGCTTGTATTTTGTGGTCAGACTCCAGACTTCATAGCCTTTCACTTAGTCTGGGTTTTTTTTTTTTCCCTTTGGCTGTGTAACTTATGATTAAATCTCATGTCTTCTAGTCCTTTCCAGAGCCTTTTTATACTACTGCTGGGCTGAAGTGCCTCAAGACAATCACGGTTAAAATGAACATTGTGGGAATCTCAGTGTGTTAATTATCTACACTTTTTTTCCTGGGCAATGGAGATTGGGGGAACATAGCCCAAAACCATCTGGGAACAGGGCCATTGGGCTTTTGACTGTATTCAATATAAAAATTCTATTAATTGGACCTTTGTATCTGATTTGGATGAGCTGCAGTAGCTGAAAGATGCCTAAGCAAAATGAACAGTAAGATTTGGTAGAACCAGAGTGCATGTGTCTAACATAGTGAGTGAGTGTAAGAACCTCATCTGAAGTGGAAGCAGCACAACGTAGGAACAGCTCAGATATGTGAGAGGAGCTGCTGTTCCGCCTCTGATATGGCACTTGGATCTGCAGGCCGTTGCAAAGGTCCCCACCCAACTCTTCAGTATTTTTAGTTATAGAACTTGAACTTTAGCATGTTTATTTAATTTATGCTTAGTATAAACCATTTTGTGTGTGTGTTAGAAGTAGCTGGCATCTTCTGCTGAACAGTATTATTCTGAAGAGTGGTGCAATGTGATTTTATTGCTGGCCACAGCTGCTGATCAACTCCTTATGTTTGGTTTTGGGTTGTTGTTTTTTTTTAACCCACTGAATTAAAAGCCAGAGTCGAAAGGAAAACACAGTGTGGAGCTGCTGGATGCCTTCTGCAACACGGATGCTCTGTGAAATTTTCTGCTTACGTAAATCATGCGTGCTCAGCATTGCTGGCACAAGATGGTTTAAACCTGTGGCTTGTTCACCTTGCAGCTGGCTCTCCACCTTCCCTAGCTCATCTTTCCACAGCTGATCGCTCCAGTCTCTGTGGGGTTGGGTTTTTTTTTTGGTGGTGGTTCATTTGTTGGGGTGGGGTTGCTTGCTTTCTTTTCATTGCTACAACAATGTCATTGAAACTGCGTTCTCTAGGCCCCTGTATCATACTTGAAATATTCCGCTCTGAAACCGGAGCGGGATGCCGGCTCCCTGAGGAGGCAGCTGGGCAGTGCAGGAATGCCGATGTGAAGGAGATGAAAGCAGAGCCTGAGCCTCGCTGCTCTGTGCTCTCCTCTCCCTCCTTCTGTCGATGGTGAGCACCTCGGATGGGAGGCACTGTGACAGTAAAAATAGCTAACACAGCAATAATCATCATCATCAATCATTCCATCAGATATTTTTCCACTGCACTGAGGAATTTTCCTTCTAACCAGTGGAATTTGTTTAAGTGGTTTTAGCAAACTGGTGCTCCTAATTGGCAGTGTTTGATCAACGTGCTGGATGGGCTTCTGCTACCATTCTTGCAGTTTCAAAGGCTCCTTGGCTGAAGAGCAGGTTGCTGCACTGCCAGACGATGTGTCTTTATTTTCTTTGCAGTACCAGTCCTGTTTCTGCAAGTAATTTTTCCTCCTGGTTTTTCTTCTTGCTTTTTTTAGGGCAATTATTTCTCTGCATGCAGTGCTCCTCAAGCCACCACCACCTTTCTGCTCGCAGCCAACATTTTCAAAGGGTTTTGACACTGGCCTGCCTTTTTTTGTATGTGCCCAGTGTGAGAGAGCCAGGGTTCAGATTTGTCTGATGGGGAATGCCAGCAGTTTTCTGAAGAAATTAAAAAGGGATCTAGGGCAAAGAACTGGCCTGAGACTTTGCTTGGCACCTCTGATAACAGCTTGCAGGATACACTGGGTTTTCAGATGCTCCTCATCCCACTTGGAGTGTCACTGCTGAAACAGCTGAGACATTCGTAGGTCAGCACTGGTGTTTGTCCAGAATGTGTTGTGAGAGCAGTGATAGCAAGATTGTTAGTGAAAGCATGGAACAACATGTTCCAGCTACTTTCTAAAACCAGGCTAAAATCACCTAAAAATGAGGGCATTAAACTTACTTCTGCTGAAAAGAGGTTACTGCGTGTCCTTGCGCTACTCAGAGGAGAACAACAGGTCTTTTTGTTCTTCATCATCTTTTTGATGTGAGAAGTTTGGGAAGGTCACAGGAGCAGCCGGGCATGAGGTAAAATCCTCAAGGAAGAAGGTTCTTTTGTCGTCCTGCTGCTTCTGTGGGGTACAAATGGTGGTGTTGGGAAGGGAGCCTGGGCTGGCCTCACCATAACTGCAAGATAGAATTTTGCCCCAAATTTACCAAAACTCTTTGTTAGACTTAGTTATCAAAAATACCTATGAGACTTGGGGGGTCCCCCCAGGTAATTGCTGTGCAAAATCAGACTTTACTGATGGGAGCCCTGAGGTTGGTTTGCTGAACAGCCGGTGACAGTGGCCACCTCAGAGGACAGCCCTTCCTGGGGTGCTGGCACCTGAACTGCTGTGGGCGGTGGCTGGGCATGGCCTGAAGCAGGCCCTCAGGCTGTCTCACGTCCTGACTGCGGTCTGGACTGTGGGCTGAGTTCTGGGCTTCGGTCCCAGCAGGCCTTGGTGACAAAGCATGTGGCGAGAGAGAGGTTCCCTCTGGCTTGTTGCCTGGCCAGAGGGGAGAGCAGCTCTTGTCCTCACCCTGCCCTGAGCACCTTCCTACACGTGGGCAGTTTTATGCCATGAGAAATGAAACGGGTGCAGGTGGGCCTCTGCCATGCAAGGCAGCTCCTTCACAGAGCTGCTCCTGCTTGTCCCCATCCCACATGGGATGTCTGGAGGAGACATCGCTCACTGTTCATGAGGCTCAGGCCTAACAACCAGCAGACTGTCAGGAATGTCCCACTGTGCCAAGAAAAGCCTGCCCAGTCAAATTCTCCTGACATCCTATTTTTAGAAGTGAACGTAATCGTGCTGTGCTTTCTCACCGGCTTTGCTTGTCGTTAGGTTCCTCTGCAGTCCCTGCTGAGGAGGGAAGACCCATGAGGAGCAGGTTGCTCAAGTTGGAGATCCGATGTTAAGCCCCAAAGTGCAGCATGTGGGTTTCCCAGCCTGTGCTTTCTGTGGAGCTCAGTTGGGACTGACCCTGGTCCCTGCTGAGTGACAGAGAAGTCAGGGAGAGTGTGCTTCACCTCGCTCTCCTCTTGTTCCTCCATGGCATTGCTGTGTGTTTTTGGCTTCTGGGGCCAGAGAACACAGTGGTGTGTGCAGCATTGATTAGGAATGACTTGCTGTGATGGTTTTGGAGGATGCTCAGGGACTGAGGGGCTGAACCCCCATGTGATGTGTATCTATGGGTAAGAGGCTGGAAGGGAACTGGGCTCTCCCAGGCATGCAGGTGTATGTTTGTTCCCTTCCCAGCCTTTCTGTGAGGCTCACTGGAGGAAGGAGAGGATTCGGGCAGCCTGCCTGAATGTCAAACTTGAGTCCTTGTTTCAGCCGATCCAGAGTGAAGGATACTGGTGGGTCCCTGTGATAACCTTGATCTAGATTTTCTTGGTTGCCTGAAATGTGTTCCCCAAAGACATTTAAAGTAAACCCAACCAACTATTTCTCTTTGTCTTCTTGAAGATGCTTAAGCAGTGGTGCATAACTCCTGCTCAGGATCTTCTGTAGGGTCTGTCTTTATGATGCTTCACTGAAGCAAAGTAGCTTGTGGATTTCAGAGTATGAAAAACGGAGGAATCTTTTTCTCTTTCCCCAGATGGAGTTCATTGGGGTAAGCCAGCTGTCATTCATCCATGACCTGGGACCGAAAGGCATGTAAGTTCTGAGCTGTGTCTTTGGGAGTTACAGTTCACCAGGAATGGGGCTTATAAATAAATAGTGTTCAAATTCATTGTTTTTCTTTCTTGTAAATAACTGACGGGGGAGTCACTTGCCATCTGGATAGAAAAAGTTCCTGATGTTCAGACAGAAATGCTACAACTTTGGGAAACTGTTTTGGGAGCAGGACACTTAGTGAAGACACAGGCTGTGGCTCATGGGTTGGCTCATGGTGTTTCTCCCCTTCCTTCCCTGCAGTGTGTTGACCTGCTTGTTTTCATGCTGTGAAACAAGGTGCCCTGCATTTCTTAAATCTGCATGACTTCCTTTTGTGGGGTTATTTTTGACCCTTTTCTGGCTTCCATGGCAGTGGCACAGAGACTGCTCGGTCACAGCTGGAGGCACCAAGAGCTATCCCTGTGGAACAGGGGCTGGGGTTTCAGCAGGCATCCTCCCTCTGAGATCCTGTACCTCTGAGAGAGCTGTGCTGCCCATCCTGACCCTGTTTCTGTCCTTGCAGAGAAGGGTTGATCATGAAGCGCTCCGGGGGCCATCGCATACCCGGCCTGAACTGCTGTGGCCAAGGAAGGATGTGCTACCGATGGTCCAAAAGGTACTGCTGGGGCGGGCGAAGGTGGTGATGCTCTGTGCTCCTTGGGCACGCATACAATCATCCTCATTTGCCTTTGTGTCCCTAAAAGCCTGCAGGGGAGATCCTTCCTTTTATACAAAAGCCATGGATTTTTAGCTGGAAAGGATCAGTAGCCTATGCCCCCTCACCCTCTTGTGATGGTGGGGTTTTTCCTTCTGCTTTGGAGCTCGTAGAAGGGATGTGTTGCTCCAGGCTGGTGACACTGTCCCTGCCAGATAGCAGTCTGGTTTTCTGGGCTTCTCTTCCCCAGTTTACAAAAACATCAAAACATTATCAGTGCTGCTTTGGAGCTGAATTACACTGGATGTGACCCGCAGCACTTAGGAGCTCTGTTTGGTGCAATTAGCCTTGGAATTAAATACACCACCTCTTCCTTATTACTGCACATGGCTGGAGGGCTGTGTTTCATGGGAGCATTCCCAAGTCACACTGTTTCCACATCCCTTCCCGCTGCTGGCAGGCTTAATTCACCGTCCCTATCCCTTGGTGTGAGATCTTGGTGCAGCGTGGGGAGGCCCATGCTGCAGGGGAGTCAGTGCTCCCAGCTGGCATCCAAAAAATGCAAGGGGTATTTCCTGGAGCTTGCTTTTCCCGGGCAAATCTTTCCATTTGAAAATCCAAATAGCAACAATTTCTTGGTCTGTAGGAGCTTCCCTAAGCATTACCCACCTTTGGATTTCAACATCACCATGGGATCTGGTTAGTTTATCTTAAAAATTTGTTTTCCAACAAAATCTTTCATCATTCATGGGAAGAAAAGGTCCTTTTTCTTAATGCAGTGTTACAGAAGATATCTAATGCGTACACAAGGAGATGAGGATTTGATGGTCCAGGGTGTATCATGAAATGGTCTCAATTTTTTTTTTTTTCTCTTTTATGAAAAAAAAATAATTAATTACTCTTCCTGTCAGCATCCCTCATTCAACCCTTCCCTGTGTTATGCGGAGCTAAAGCTTACAGGGAACCTTATCACTGCCTACAATGACTTGACAGGACGGTGCAGAGAGGTGGGAGATGTCTCTTGAGCCAGGTGACAGGAGATGGGACAAGGGGAAACGGCCTCAAGCTGTGCCAGGGCCGGGTCAGATCAGATGTTAGGAAAAAATTCTTCATTGAAAGAGGTGTGAAGGCTGGAACGGGCTGCCCAAGGAGGGGGTTGAGTCACCGCCCCTGGATGTGTTTAAAAGGCAGGTAGATGAGGTGCTTGGGGATATGGTTGGACTCAATGATCTTAAAGGTCTCTTCAGCCTTATGATTCTGTAGCACATTTGGCTTTGCAATGGGTCTCACTTCCCTTTAGAGCCCCGAGAGGGGAAGGGAGCAGTGTTTGAGTGGGATTGTGTGCAGAGTGAGACAAGAGGAACACTGAAGCCCCACCATGACCAATGCTGAGTGCATCAGTAAATGAGCAAACAGCAGTAATGTTTCCCCGAGAGGGTTGTGAAGGATTTTAGGACACTTCAAGGTCAGGACAGACCGCGGCCATCCTTTTCCCACAAGACCTTTGCTGTAGGCATTGGGGTTTTGTACCTCGAGTTCAATTCCCTTGTTGTAGCAGGCTGGGTGTGTTACTGCTGTGGAAAGGGACGTGGAGGAGGATGGTGGTGGTGTGGATGGGCACGGGCAGGACTTCTTGGACACAGGAAGCTGCAGGGAAGAACAGAAATGGTATCACTTGGAAAGGTACCTCGTGGGGTGTTCAGGAGTGAAACTATGGGAGGGAGAGGGGGGTGTATTTTAATACCAAAGGAGAGGGGGTGTTGGGATGAGTCTTTCAGGCCATGAAAGAAAAAGCAAATTAAAGGGTCTGAAGTAGATGAGGAGCTGGGGTTGTTACTAAAGATACAAGAAAGAACAGATTTTTGTGGTATTTTCTGTTGCTTTGTGTGTTTCTGAGTGTGCAGAAGAATGAAGCGAAGGTCTAGTGGTGGAGACCTGTGTGGGACAGAGGGGGGTGGTTACCCCAGCTACGCCGCAGGGGGATTAAAAATTAGCAATGCCATTCACAGTAAAAAAATGTGGGTTTTTTTCCCCAGAGTTGCCTTCAGGCTACAGTATTTATGTAAAATCTGCCGGTCATCTCTCATCATGTTTCTAACAGGGTGCCTGTTGCTTGGCAATAAAAGCTTTCCATAATGCCTCGTTCATATATTTTGATAGGAGTGAAAGTGATCCTAGCATCATAATTAACAGTAGAAATGTCAAGTAATTCCCATACTGCCTCTAGGAACAGCAAACAAGCTGAATAAAAAATCTGGGCTGGAGGGATCCTTGTTGCTCTTTGCCCTGTGCTGGGGCTCCTGGCTGGGGAGGTCTGTGAGCAGGGAGGTTCACACTGGGTTTGTTAGACATGAGAACTTTGCTATTCAAAGCTTTCTGTAAAAAAGAGACACACAAACAACTCTAAAGGTTTATATGGAATTAATCTCCTGGCCCAAGTTGATAAAATAGGCGTATCAAGAAAACCATGGCCTGGACTTGCCCCTGGGGAGAAGTTTTACCTCTTAGTTGAATGCTTTCCTCTCCCTGACAAATGATTTGCGCTTGTTTTGAAGGAAACACCTTTTCACTTTATGGTCTTTTATGGCTCATGTGTTGATGACCGGCGTGGGTGAAATAGAAGTTACCGTGTTCTGTGCCTGTGCAGGTGGCTGGTGGTGAAGGAGTCTTTCCTGCTGTACATGAAGCCAGACTCAGGGGCCATTGCCTTTGTCCTGCTGGTAGATAAGGAATTCAACATAAAGATCGGCCAGAAAGAAACAGAAACTAAATATGGGTTGCAGATCGACAATCTCTCTCGGTAAGGAATACAGTTGTTATTGTAGAGCCTCTTTCTTTCTTTTCCTTTTTTAAGGAAGAATCAATGCCCCTCTCCAGGAGGGGTTAACAAGGCATGCCGGGCTGCTGTGGTGAGGCTCAGCTTCCCCACAGAGCTCAGCACCTGGCTGGCTGCTGGCATGTTTGGACGTGCTGGGGGTTTCACCTGTAATGCTGATCATTTCTGATGTCTTAATGAGTCATTTGGAGCCTGAGCTGCTGTTTGTCCATCCCTGGGATCGGTGCTTTGCTCAGGGTCGCAGTGCATGTCGGGCTGCACAGTGTGTTCTTGCAGTGGCTGCTTACAGCAATGTGGTGGGGACTTTGTTCTTCTGTGCTGCAAGCAGAGGCGTGTTCCTCTACATCCCAACCAGAGCATTACCTCTTTATCCCACGAGTCTTTTGGCTATTTAATATTTTTATAGTAAAGTACAGTATAAATTAATTAAAAAGAATAGTATAGGCTAAGTCCAGCTCTCCTCTGAGTTAAGTATCAGCTAATTTAAATCTGGGGTGTTTTTTTAAATGCCTGTCAGAGCAATCCTGTGGTAGTCATTCAGATCAGTTCAGTCCTGATTTATTCTTCTGCTGACAAAACAGCAAAGCAAAGACCTTTACTATTTCTTACTTGTTGCCTGAGTAAGATGACTGATACTACAGATGCATTTATTGGCGTGGACAGACCATGAGGAGCAGCCAATTAGGCGTATATGGCTTCAGCATCCTGTCCCATGCGCTGTCTGTTTTACAGGTCGCTGATTTTGAAGTGCAACAGCTACAGACATGCCCAGTGGTGGAGGCAGGGCATAGACGAGTTCATTCGGAAGCACGGCAAGGACTTCCTCGTCGCACACCGCTTCGGCTCCTACGCAGCCGTGCAGGAGAACACACTGGCCAAGTGGTGAGGACCATGGCAAGGCAGCAAACTGGGTCACAGTGCCTTGGGCAGGAGCGTTAGCCGTGGGTCTGATGGATAGAGGTTTGGCGACTGTAAGGACTGGCTTTAGTGTTAGCACAGGTTCTGGTTGTGGGAATGCTGTTTCCTAAGGGTTGAGGTCTTTGGGCACTGGTCACGTCCTTCAGGCTCTGAAATGCAAGATAGGTCCTGCTTGCCACATTACAAGGCTGATTCTCTTGCTGTAAGGCAGCACTCCCCTCCCAGGCACTGCGGTTGTGTTCAGGTTGGAAAGCAGCAGCAGATCCAGGCCTTGAAGATTGGCTTTGTAATGAAAGAGAATCAGCAAACACCAGTTTGGGTTTGGTCTAAGAGTGGCTGGGCCTGTAGAAATCCTCTTGTCTATAGTGTAACCTGATTGCACTAAGCCACTCCCAGAAGCACCACAAAATATTGATCCCGGTTGGAAGCAAACCCTCGCAGTACCCTCACTGCAGCTTCTGCCTTACAGTATCTGCTGTCCAAATGGTTTCTGTAAATCAAAGCTGAGAAGCAAACCTAGCTCATGCATTGAGCAAAACCCAAGGATGCTGTGCACAGTTGGCACAAGTTCCAAGCAGCACTTAATAATCTCTTATTGTGCTGTTTCATTAAGCTAATAAGCAGCATGAAATTCTCCCTGCGTGTTGTCCTAATTCTTGAAATTAGGTTTGTGTTTGCTTTTGAGAAGAGAATGTAAATGGCATCAACACACAGAACCTCAGTGGTTTTTAGCTGTGGACTTTCTGGTTGACGAAGGGGAGGAGACCTAACTCTGGGCACTGTGTTTGCTTTGACAGGTATGTAAATGCTAAGTGGTACTTTGAAGATGTCGCAAACGCCATGGAAGCTGCTAAGGAAGAAATTTTCATCACAGATTGGTGGTTTGTACTTACATACTTGGATGTTGACCAGCTGTCTCTCTCGGGACGTTCCCGACAATGCGGCACTGTTCAGAGGCCCTACAGTATGGCAACTAGCCGTGCGGGCAGATGGTTTGGCAGCACACCCAAACATCTCCTTGTGTTGCTTTCAAAGGCCTTTTCAGGAGGGTTGGCAGCAAAAGCGCATGCTTGAAATCAACAGCTTGGTTGTCTCCTTCCAAGGAGAGGCCTGAAATTGCATGAAGGCACCACCTGAATTGAAAATGTTAGGACTGGAGGCTCTCATGGGGAGTGTAAATCACTGCAAACCCAAGGGGAAAGGGTGTTTTTTTAGTCTGTGAGGGAACTTGGACACTCAGAGACCTCTGACAGTGCTGTTCCCACGTGATGCCGCATGGGACCTTCCTTTCAGCTCCTTCTCGTGGTTTTGGGAAGCTTTGTGCCAGCAATAAGAGCACCTTTCAGGGGGTTTAATTTTGCTCCCCTCTGAAATGCGACAGACAATGGAGGGGGAGTTCTGTCCTCCCTTCTCTGAGGAGCACAGTTGCCAAAGGACCTGGCCCTGTCTGCTTCTTAACTAGTAATTCAGTATGATTGAGCAGTGCTCTGGTTCCAGTTTGAGGCAGAAAAAGGGTGCTGGCACAGACTGGGGCAGAGTTTCTTGGCTGGATGCCAGTTGCGGCTGCCTGTGTCTTGCCTTTGCAGAGGTTAATCTGGCTGAGCCAGCCTGGACCTTGGGAACAGGATGGTAGGGCGGGCTCCCAAGCCACAGCTCAGACGTCCTCTTTAACCTTGGGCACCCTTACGCTCTTCCTCCATCTGTAAAATGAACACCTTGCTACTCATCCACTGCCCGTAGAAGCCAGGAGGATTAGTTTATAGGTGGCAATTATGAGAAAACTAAATATGTTGGTTTTTACTGGGGTAAACCTGTTTCCTAACATGACCACGGATAAACCCAGTACTCTTGGATCCTCATGTGCAACATAAGGTAGCAATGCAAGAGTTCAGACCTCTTGTCTCCTACTTACCATTTTATTCAGGGGATTATTAACGTGTCCTGAAGTCACAAACTCCAAAATTTCAGATGAAAATGCTGTTGTCTAAGTGTGTTTTTAGGATGCAGTAATATGCTATGGTCAGACACAAGTTCCCATTCTTGGTACAAAACTAAAGGAATGAAGTTCTGTCAGGTTGCTTTGCAGGAGTTATATGAAATTGCTTAATTATTCCTCGTAATCCTTAAAGCTTTGAATCAATAAAATGTCCTGCTGAGAGATCATATTGATTTGTCTTTAGACAGCAAGGAGAATTGAGCACAAATCCATGCCCCTCAGATAGCCTAAGTACCAGGGGAACTAAAACCCCACTCATTTATTTCTTATGCCTACATGTTTCTTCTGAATATACCTTGGGGTTTTCTTTTGCTGCATCTTTTTTTTTTCATAGGTAAGAGTTCAAGTTTCCCCATTGACACATGACTGTTAAACTTAACCTCATGGGTTGTTGAATAAGATGAATCAGACTGGTCTGGGTTGGAAGGGACCCCAAGGATCACAGAGCTCCACCCCCCCTGCCACAGACAGGGCCACCAACCTCCAGGCCTGGATCTACACAAGGTTGCCCAGGGCCCCATCCAACCTGGCCTTGAACACCTCCAGGGATGGGGCATCCACCACCTCTCTGGGCAGCCTGTTCCAGCCCCTCACTGCTGTCTCTGAAAAGAACTTCCCCCAGTATCTAATCTAAACCTTCCTTCCTTTAGCTTCAATCCATCCCCACTTGTCCTACCATTATCTACCCTTTAAAAAAGCTGATTCCCTTCCTGTTTCTCTGCTCCTTTCGGGGACAGGAAGGCTGCAATGAGGTCCCACCCCAGCCTTCTCTCCTCCACGTTGAACAAGCCCAACTCCCTCAGCCCCTCGTCGTAGGGGAGGTGCTCCAGCCCTCTGATAATCTTCATGGCTCCTCTGAACCCTCTCCAACAGTTCCACATCTTTCTTGTATTGGGGGGACAGTACTCCAGCTGGGCCCTCACGAGTGAATGTGCAGGGCACATCCCATGCCCTCTGTGATGCTCTGCTATTAAAAACAAAGAGCATAACATTGGAGAATGTATCACTCTGGGACATGAGCCTGCACATCCACTTTATATAAGCGTGTTTGATTTCTTTACTTACAGAGTCAATTATTTAGGCCAGTGCTTTGCAGACTACCCAGAATTTGTTTGGTTTTTTTTTCCTTAGGCTGAGCCCAGAAATCTTCATGAAACGACCTGTTGTGGAAGGGAATCGCTGGAGGCTGGACTGCATCCTCAAGCGCAAGGCGGTACGTGAGCTCCAGCTTCAACCTTTGCTCTGCAGAAAACCCCATGCACCCACCCAGTTACAAGGTCATACTGGGACTGGAGAGTTTGCACCGTTGATTCTGGTAGGGGTGAGAGGTAAAGCTGGCCAAGGGTCATTTCAGATGGCCTCAGAAAACTATATGCTTTGATTTGCTTCCCCTGCTTGGGCTTGGAAGAGCTCAGAGGCAGAAGGGTACATCCTCTGATTGCCCCTCGGAGTCCTTGGGTTTGGGTCACTCCAGCCTTGTGTTGTGACTGCCCCAGCTCCAGGTGGGGTTGAAGAGCTGTTGCTGTCAGGCACTTCCGTGGTAGCATGCATCATTTAGAGGTGTAGGAAGGACTGAGCACTTTGTGGTGGCTCTTGGTAGGTAGTTTGTGCGTTACCATGTTGCTCAGCTCCTGTCTGTCATCACCATGCATCATGTGGCTGCGTTGTAGCTTTCAGAGCTGAACCTGTGAAAAATACCTTCTGGAAAAATCAGGATGCCCTTAGCAAAAAGTCATTTGGTCTCACCCAGAGGTTCATGCTACCTCACTAGAGCCCTCTCTTCTGGTTTCCCATACTTGATACATTGCGTAGGTCCTTGCTACGACCAACACTGAAGAGCTGCCCTTCTTGCTGTTCACCCATCATGCCTTGCTGTAGTGAAGAATTGCCTATTGACATTAAACATCATCCTACTGTCCCCCAGCCCTGTTGTCACTGGCAGATGACCTCTTGTCTTTGCCCTGCTTGGCACAGGCTGCCCAACACTGCTTTTGCCATAATTGTTTTGCAGCTGCTATTGTTGGTTATCACAAATTTGGAGCACAAGAAAGGCCAAAGCCTGAAAGGGTTTTCTGGTTTATTGCTATTTTTATTTCCAAGGGTAACTGATATGACTAGGAAATACTTTACTTTTTTGGTAGCTGGCTCTTACCTGTATGTCTCCTGGTTTTCTTTCTTCCTACCCCCCCCCCCCCTTCTATATTCTTGTGGCCACTAAAAGGAGGAAGATCAGCTGTGCCCTTCCTGCATGTCCCTTCTCAGGTGCAGACTCTGGTCATGAGGGTCCTGGTGCAGTGTTGTGGAGAAGGGATCTGAGGAAAGGGCTTCAGCAAAGCATTGAAAAGACATGTACGAACACAACTGTCAACACCTTCCCCAGAGCTGGGCTGCCAGAGCTGGACTGAGACGCTCAGGGTGTTTTACAGGGGGTGATAAACACAGCTCAGGGGCTTGGCCTCCTATTTGCATTGCCTTGTTATCTGAGTTAATAAATATTCGTGTTCAGTAAGCAAATGCTTGTATAAACTTTGATAAGGCTTTTTCCCCTCTGTTTGAATTTTTCCTTTTCTGCTTTTCCTCCTGAACAAAAACCTCAGACCTGGTGCTGCTCCTGGTCAGGCTTCCTGTGGCTTTCTGGTCAGGCTCTCACAATCTCAGAACCAGAAGGTTGGAAGAGACCTTTAAGATCATAGAGTCCAACTATTCCTGTCCTATGCTAAACCATATCCCTAAAGTACCTCATCTACCCGTCTGTTAAACACATCCAGGGTTGGTGACTCAACCCCCTCCCTGGGCAGCCAGTTCTACATCCCCACAACTCTCAGAGAAGAATTTTTTCCTAACATCTGATCTGACCCTGCCCTGGCACAGCTTGAGGCCGTTTCCCCTTGTCCTATCTCCTGTCACCTGGCTGAAGAGACCATCTCCCACCTCTCCACACCCTCCTTTGAGATAATTGTAGGCAGTGATAAGGTTTCCCCTCAGCCTCCTCTTCTCAAGGCTAAGTCCCTTCTTGTGCAGGACTTCAAGATAGGAGTGAGCAGATGCACCTACCCGCTCTGTTTCTCTTGTCTTGAGCACTTTCATCTCAGAAAACATTCTGTTGCTGGTTGTATTCTACTTTCCAATAACACGTGTGAATCCAGGCTACAGAGAACATGTTTTGTGGAGCCAGGCAAGCATGACAGAGAAGTGGAGGGTGAGGTGTTTATGAGCGTGGGCTGTGCCTCAGTTGTTCACCCAACCCGTGATAACAACGGTGCCAGAACTGGTAGTTTTGCCCCGTGTGATGGTGAGTCAGGAAAGGAAGCACAGCCGGGGAAGTCTCATTGAACTTTTGATGTGGTGGAAGGGCAGAAGTCCAGGCAAATGTCCTGAAGTAGTCTTTGACTCTGTCTCCTTCCAAACTACTTTTTCTCACAGTCCTTACCCGCTCCCCGTGCCTAGAAAAGAATAGGGTGCCTAGAAAATAATAGTCTGACTGTTGTTGATTGAGAAGTAGCCTTAATTTCTGGCAAATGAAAGGTGGCCACGGGGCATGCTTACTGGATGGAAGAATTTGGCTTTGTCGCATTGACATGGATTTTCCCATGGCTATAAATACCTCATGAGAGTGAGGAGTGTTTTAAGGTTAGTTCCTGGAAATACTCACCTTGCTTGTGGCATTGCTGTGATTCAGCAGTGCTGTGGGCAAGCCGGTGTCTCGGTGTCAGGGTAAGGCTGTCATTTATGTATGTACACTGCTGCCTTGGCCTTCTTGGGGTGTGGCGGGGAGCAAAGTGTCAGCCACAATTTGGAGACTGCTCAAGCTATCAGTGGGAACTTTATGGGAATAGAAGCTTAAGAGGCAATGGAAAAAGCCCAAGTTATGGCTCCATGGCAAGATTTGAATCTGCTGATTTACAGCAGCAGTTCCAGTGTACGGTCGGCATCTGCTGCAGTTTGGGAAGTGTTTGGCAGTTGTAAAAGTGCTTTAACAGGTGTCCTTAGAAAGCTTCCTGTGGATATCATTCTATTCACAAAAAGCACCACCCTTTGAGCACTGCTCATCGTATTCTAGGAGCGTGTTTGGCTCTGCTGGTGGAAATAACTTGTTTGCAGGTGTTGAGTTGGTTGAACTCCCTTTGGGAGAGGGATGTTTGTATGACTATGCTGGTATCGTTGTCCTGCAGAAATTTTTAACCATAGGCAAGCCTCAGGGCACAGTGAAACGGCAAAAAACTGAATTTCTGTGGACATGTATGGTGCTATTGTATGTGGAGTGAATTGTATTTGCAAAATTTTCTCTCAAAGGATGTTTAAAAGGGGCTACTGTAAGAGCTCCCTGTTGGCAGGCCTTGGCATAGCTCAGCTCTTCGCACGCGAATCTGGGCACTGAGCCCTTCTCTGGAGGCTGAACATTTTTCCTGAGCAGGTCCTTGCACGTTGTGGGCTCATAGTGGTGGATCTGAAAGAGCATAATCAAGAACAGGGAGCCACAGCCAGGATTTCTGCCTGCTGGCACAGCATGCTTACTGCCTCGAAGCTTCACCTTGCTCCAGAAATGGCCTGTATCCATCAACGTACCCCTGTACCATGTGTTTCTTTGTATTTCTGACAGCAACAAGGAGTGAGGATTTTCGTTATGCTGTACAAAGAGGTGGAGCTTGCCCTAGGGATCAACAGTGAATACAGCAAGCGGACGCTCATGCACCTCCATCCAAACATTAAGGTAACGGCTCGTCGGGCAGTCATAGGAAGGAGGTTTGCATTCGTTTGTCCTTGATAGCTAGTGCTGACCCCCAGTGTGTTTAGCTGGAAGGATGGCGATTCCCACCATTGCAGTGGGAATGCTCAGCATATGACAGCAACTACCACATCTGGCAACATCATCTCTCTACATTACATTATAATTGAACGTAAGATTGAGACTTGCTGAAGCAACTATTCATCTAATTCACGAGAAACATATTTCATGTGACAAGTTAATGGGGTTACATCAAATGGAAAGTTACAGTTTGAGAACGTTGTCTTGTTTGAGCATCTCTGCTCATGTATATAGATGATGAGAGTCAACGCTGGGTGTTTACGTTTCCATCACAAATGATCAGCATTGTGCTCTCCAGTGCTGCTCCTCTGCCACCCAGCAGAAAATGAGTTGTGGCACGTGTAGATAAGGCTGGATCCAGTCTCTTGAAATTAGCTGCACATACATTTTATTGAACAGCAAGATAGATGTCATGCATGAGGGTGACTAACAACCGGCTAGAGTACTAGATCTATTGTCACTTGACCAGGTGAAGGGGAGCATCTGTTCACCACCATCTTTGCAGCAAGACTCGAAGGTGCAACTGGAAGAATACATGCTATGTGTAACTGATTTTTGGGAGCAGACAGGTGAAACTCTCTAGATTTTTCTCAAGGAAGCTGGTCTAATGGCTCTCCTCTAACAAAAAAACCCCAAACAACAACCAACCAAAAAAAAAAAGACTGAATGCTTAGCTATAGAAGATACTTTGCTATAAACACATGTCAAAACCAATCTCATAAACAAATGTCAATTTGCTGATTTTACATGGGGGAAAAAAACCCAGCCAACTTCTTGTTTCACTTATGTAGTGGCAACAACCGAAGAAGTGAGTCAGATCACCAATATGTTGTTTTCTTTTAGAGCAGGCTCTGTGTTTGACAGCTCAGCTATTATAGCTCTACTGAGAGCGTGATTTTATTTGTTGAAACAGTTTCCTTACTGTAGCCTTATGAACATTCTTGTTGTAACCGTGACCTGTCCCAACATCAGTAAGCACTGCTGCTTAGGAATACCTGCATCATGGGAAGCATCTACCTGCCAGTGAGGCTGAGCCCAACTAGAGGGGAGTCATGGCCATGTAGCTTCAGTATTGACAGCATTATCTGTGGAGGCATCTTCTAAAAAAATCCCGTGTTTCCCCATCACCCTGAGCAGCCAAACCCACCCACCCAAAACCTGGGCAGCTCTCTGGCTTGAGGGATGTAAATTGGACAATGATGCTGAGCCTGAGTGCTGGGGTTTTTTTCCCCCAGGTGATGAGACACCCAGACCACGTGTCCTCCTCCGTGTACCTCTGGGCCCACCATGAGAAGCTGGTTATCATTGACCAATCTGTGGCATTTGTGGGCGGCATCGACTTGGCGTACGGCAGGTGGGATGATGACGAGCATCGGCTGACGGACGTGGGCAGCGTCAAACGAATGACAGCACTAAAGTCAGTGTCAACAACCAACCTGGCAGTAAGTGAGCTTGCTTCAGCTGGTGGCCACCTTCAACATCTGCATGTCAGGCTTGCAGCAGGGATAAAAAAATTTGTGTCCTCTTCTCGGCACAGGAATGGGCTTAGGAGGTTTAGAAAAGAATTACATGTCTGAGCATTAAGTGACTCAAGTGACTCTTTAGGGCTAGATCCTGACCAACTCAAGGTAGGGCATGAAGATAGACAGCTGTGTTTCCCCACAGCTTGGAGCAGCAGTCACAACCTGGAGGTTACACGCTTAATAATACTTGGCTAGAGGTGCACAATAAGCACTCACAGAGCACTCCGAAAGGGACACTCGGGGCCTCTCAGGTGCTTTGTTTGCTGAGCTTTTCTGCTCTGTATGCAACCAGAAATCCCTGAACAATCTAAAGAGGTCTGAATTTGTGATAATTTCAAGGGGACTGGTCATGCAGAGTAAGTTTATCGGACTGTCGAATGTACTGCTAATGGGTTTTTATACTGAGTGCCTTTGTCTGGACTCTGTCAAAAGCATTACTAGTTCCCACCAAAGTGTGTTTGTCACAGAGCAAAACTTGGCTCGTGGTTGTTTCTGGACATAGATAGGCATCATCACCTGCAATTAAAGGGGAACATTCCTTTACATCACCTGCAGCAATGTCCTGTGTCTTTTAAGTCTGCAGCAGAGTCGTCTGAACGAATCCCTCTACAGTCTCGAGATCCCTCCCCGGAAAGCCGCTCCTTCCAGAGAGGCGTCGAGGATGCCCCAGACACATCAAAAATGAAAGGAATAGGAAAACCCAAAAAGTTCTCAAGATTCAGCATTTACAAGCATCTCCATAAGCACGGCATGCACCACGCTGACAGTGTCAGCAGCATAGACAGCGATTCAAGTAAGTGGCGTTTTTTTGACCACAGGACGTATGTAAAGCATGGTGGGTGGGTGGATGCACATGCAGATTCCCATCATTTCTAGGGTAATGTGTTCTTTGTAAGGCAGGGAAGTTGGTGAATTTCTTAAGGATAGGAATAGTAACTGTGTGTAGCCAAGATGTAAATTTGTGTAGTTGCAAAACACACAAGAAAAGTTTTAAGAGGATTTGCATTTAGTTAATTAGCAATTGTAATGAGCCATCAGATGCAGTGATACAGTGTACATGATACCTAGTGTTTGTGCTGCTGGAAAAGTTTTGTTCTGCAAGGGAGGATTGAATCTCTTGGTTTTCAGCTTGTATTTGTTCTAACTAGTGAGGCGGTTTCTGAATGTGCTTATCCCTCCTTGCAGGCTGGTGTTTAAATCCATTCACCTCAACAGAAACAGTCCCACATGACCCATGTGCTGTTCAACAGCTGAATGTCTGAATGCAGCTGTTAATCCCTCCCATTAAATGCAGGCTCAAAGATAAAATTACAAGGATCAGCTTGACGTTTGTTCTAGCGTGGAGTGCTTCTCGAAATCTATTCCTTGAGCCCTCAGCTCCTGGAGCTGTAAATTGCTCAAGGTGGGAATTTATTTGAGTTTCCAGCACTCCCTGCAGATCTTATTCCTGCCTCGGGCTGGGCAAAGCCAGAGCATCATTTGCCTTGGTTGCAGTTAGCTCAGGACATAGCCATGGCTTTGCTGTTTCAGTATAGCTGTTTTGTTTAAAGCCAGCCAGGTCTCAAATTGTCCTTTGCCTCTTGGTCATGTGTTGTTTTGGCAAATTAATGTCTTGTTTGAGCTCGTCATGCAAGGTGCCTTCGGGAAGGGTCGGACATTGATGAAGTAGAAGTGGACGTGCTTTTTTTGCCGTAAATAGAGCATCTTGACTCTCTGCAGGTTACTGTAACCCCACTAGAAGTCAACCGAATATAATCCAGAGTTTAAAGCCCCATCTGAAAATGTTCCATCACCACAGTGAATCCAAACAGGGGCTCACTGAGCCTCAGGAGGGTAAGTGGAGGAAGGCAGAGGTGCAGACCCCTTCAGGCTTTAGCTGCCGATGTTTTTGCATTCCAGCTATGGTGAGAGTTAAGTTGGGTGCAAGGATTAGCCTTCGCTGCTGCTTGTTCTCCCATCGCTCTTAGCATCCCTCTGAGGACAGCCTGGCACAATAGCCTTCTCCAGGAGCTTCAAAATCTGCAGGAGAAATTAATAGTAATTGAAAAAAACACCACCAACAACAAAAAAACCTTTTTAAAAATCCAAAGAAATGTGCAATGACAGCAGGGAACAGTTGAGGAAATAGCCCTGATTCTGGTACCTCATGATTTTGGTGGCTCTCTTCCTGTAATGGAAAGGGCTTATTGCTGCAATTGGGAAATTCTGCCTTCGGTGGATATTTTAATGTAAGCCTGATGCAGGAAGACAAATGCAAACAGAGAGATGAAACAGCAAAGTGGCTGCTGCCAGATCTATGTTGGATGGCGAGTTGGGCCCCCTTTTTGCCCCTTACTAAAATCATACTTGATTGAGAAAGGAGTTGAGTGGTTCTGAGCACTGAGCTGTTCTGATCTTTGGACTGATGTTGAAAGGACCTGTTTCACTGAGATGCCTTTCAGTACAGAATGATACAGAGTGAGGAGCAGTTCTTCAACATCTTCATCTTGCTAGCATCTTCCTCTAAGGCATAAATTGCCAATTACGAAATACTGATTGTAAAGTAGTGGCAGGAAACCAGGAACAGATGCCTTCCCTTCACGGAAATGAAGCGTGGTCTCCCCTGTGGTCATCCCATGCTCATTCATGAGTCGCTGTCCAGTCATCAGTCAGTGAGGTGTGTTTTGGCTGGACAGCACGTCCCACCCGTTCATGTTGGAGCATGCAGAGTCAGCGATTCCCCAGCTCCACCTGGACTCTCACTACAAACTCCTGCTTCTCCAGGCAGCTCTGGCACATACCTGCCGCATACCTGCCGCATGGCGTTTTTGGCATGGCTTGGCTCGGCTCGGTGGGGTAACAGCAGTGCTGGCAGGGCTTGCTTTGTGCAAAGTAGTCTTGTTACACTGCTGCTGGTGTGTATTTTGTTGACTACTGAAAGGGGCAGGGGTTGTACTAAAGGGTTTTCGTGGTTGCATGGTGATGGGGTTGGGTTAGGAGAAGGCTTCTGCTGTTGGCATGTCACTATGTATTTACTGTGCTAGTATTTGGTGTGGTGGATGAAGGCTGCTGTCAGGGTCAGGAAATAATGCTAGTTAAATGTTTATCACAGAACTGTAGGGGTTGGAAGGGACCTCAAGAGATTGAGTCCAACCCCTGAATGGTCTGTGGTCTTTGTTTTCTTAGGGGAGAATAAAAAGAGTTCAGTCTTCACCCAAAACATGTGCTCTAGAACAGGGACCCTGTGACAAGGGAATATCCCTGTCTGCAGTATTTCAAACCATTTTAATCACCATCAATTTGCAATTCAGAAGCCATTTGCTCACCATGTAAAAAAATGTATCAAAAGATAATATTGTTATTTGGAAAAACAAAAAAAAACCCCTCACAAACAAATGAGTGATATTTAATGAGGGAACATGAGCCTTTTAATCATCTCCCTCTTAATTAATAAAGACAGGAAATTCACACTGCTGTAGACTTAAAATCATAAACCCTCTGTCAGGAAAGCTTGAATTTGTTCATTAGTATTCTAAAATATATTAAGTAGGTGCAACAAGATTGTGGAAAGGCGAATGATTAAAGGGCAACTTTTTATTCTAATGTAGAGAGAATTCAGCATTTGTTTTTTTGTTTCTGAAACTCCTACATATAACCTGTCCTGATTGTGTAACCAATATTAAAGTGGTGAAGAAGAAATACTAGCATGCATCCTTCGAAAGGAACAGGGAGGCTAGGGAGAATACAGCTTCAGCCAGCTGGGACTGGCGGGTCCCACCAGTGCTTTTCCATGGCAGTGAGTCTCTCATGAGCAGTGTACAGTGAACAGCCATGACTTTGGAGTGTGTGTCTTTATCTTGTCTGTGACAGATAGAGGATCCATCCGCAGCTTGAAGACAGGCGTTGGCGAGCTGCTTGGGGAAACCAGGTTCTGGCATGGAAAAGACTATTGCAACTTTGTCTTTAAAGACTGGGTTCAACTTGACAAACCTTTTGCTGGTAAGTGCTTTTGCACCCTGGAAGTCATTCCTTTCCCCTAAGGAAGACCTTTTCAGTCTCAAACCGTCCTTTTTCACTCTTCTGAGCCAGAGGCAAGGAGGCTCTTTTGGTCTGGCTGCTAGGAAGATGCAGCAAAACTCCCATTGAGAAGTTCTAGGGCCAATTATTCTGTTACGGGCCATGGGCTTGGACTGCCAGCGACTGCACCATAAGTCTAAATTCATCTGCACAGGAGGATGCTGTGCTTTTCCACATCTGTTTCCTTTGTCTGAGGTGCAAACGTGCTCTCCTGTCCCATAGACTTCATCGACAGGTACACCACCCCGAGGATGCCCTGGCACGACATCTCCTCCGTGGTGCACGGCAAAGCTGCGCGTGATGTCGCCCGACACTTCATCCAGCGCTGGAACTTCACCAAGGTGGGGTGTGGGCATTGCTGCTGGGGGTACGGAAATCAATACAGCCCCTGCCTTATCCACATGCCCCCCACCACCCCAGGCATGTGTTTAACATTATTCTGCTGTGTTTCAATCCCTTAAAGGATTATTTTTGTTCTTTTTTTCCCCTGGGCAGATTATGAAGCCCAAATACCGATCCCTGTCCTACCCATTCCTGTTGCCAAAATCTCAGCAGACTGCTAATGAGTTGAAGTATCAGGTGCCTGAGGCTGTTCCTGCCACGGTCCAGGTGGGTGGTGATGGTCTCCTGCTCACATATTCCTAAGAGAGCTTGTTTTGCATCTTTCCAGCAGGAAATGTCAATACCCAAAAGACCCTCTGCAGAATTTGAAGGTATAAACAGAAGAACTCTAATTTAACTCACAGAATAGGTGGTCAGATCCTCAATTATGATAAAATAATGCAGTTCTTTCAGTAGAGATGCATTCATATATACCTCCACCTCTAGGCAAGAGAACCAAACCTGTATGCAGCACCATGACTTCGTGTAGCTGCATAACCTTCTCTTTTGTTTTCTGCTGCTCTTCAAACACCTAACACATGGTTTTCATGTTTTGGGAAGGCTTGATGGGTTGAGGTTGCCCAATAAATATGTATCCTAGATCTTGGAGCAGCCTACCAGACCCCTGATGCCTCTCTCAGACACGTCACAGTCAGTTAAGAGCCCAGCATTAAGTGGAGTCTTTGGGCTGTTGCTTTCTGTGTTGAATTTCTGCTGTGGTTTATTACACAGCCACTCAGCCCTATGGTTCCTCTGTAGTTCTGCACCATCAGCACATAGTCTCGTTTGTGACAATCGTCCTCACAGTCATAATTGCCAAGATCTACCTATATTTAAAAGCCTGTTAGCTATATTGAGTGTGTATCTGGAATACCACTGTTACCCAGCAGGAACACAGGCTTGTTGAAGGACACAAAGTCCAAAGCAGTTATGCTGAAGCAGCAAAACAATCGTGTGTCTCAGGGGATGAAAGAAGTATGAAATAAGAGCAATTAGACCGAAGCCAGGAAAAATACATGCCTTTGCCCTTCGTAAGGAGCGGTCCGCCCAGATGACACGATGCTTTGGGAAGCTTAGTGTAACAAGAAGCATTTTTCTGGGTTTGTAGGCTGCCAGGGCATTGTCTGCTCCTCCCCACGTGGTGTGAGGCGTGGCCAGCTCAGGGATCTTGTGTCGTGGATCTCGGGTGTTAAATCAGCCTCCAGAACAATGCTCGCAGCTTCTTGAGAAATAGTCTCACTTCAGGCATTGTCCTGCTTCCCTGTGGCTGTAAATGCCTCCCCAGCTGTGCCTGTGACACCAGCTTGTTGGGAAACATTCTCATGGAAGTAGGGACTTGCGTCCCCTGAGTGGTCTCTGACCACAAGATAAACCTCAACTTCTAAATCCATGGGGTTTGCTGTAGCTCTGCTGACTCCAGAACTGGAAGCAGCTCCCAAAGGAGGAACTAAATGGACCTAGGCTGTGCTCAAGCTTTCCTGCTGTCTGTACTGTGGGGCTGGTGGCTCCAGGGCATTGGCCTGTGGGAGTGGAGGATGAAGCTCAGACGGTGACTGCTAAATGCCACATACACCAGTGCTGAGTGATGGGTGAGCTGCTTGAAAACAAGCCTTGTCAGGACATGGTTGGGTCATGCAAATAACTGATGCATTCCAGGAAGAGAGGGGCTGCTGTCAGTGATGCTGTGAGCAGTGAAGAGAGCAGGTTTCTCTTATGAATTATTAATTTGCAAATACATTGCTCATTTCTAATTTATGTCAAATTGCAGCTTTTAGAGACCTGTCAGGGTAGCCCAGCCCTGCGTGTAGACAGATAAATAAGGATATATGATACTAGGCTGAAAACACGTTGCCTCATGATTTATCAGCCTTCCTGGTAGGAAGGAAAGCTGTGGGTGCTGCATCTGCAGCATCAATCATGGTGGAAGCAATGAGGATGGCCCAGCTTGGTGCATGTAGGTCCCTTGGCCCCTACTTGCAGCTGGGTAATGATCTGTGGATGATCTCCTTGAGCTCTGAGGCCTGGTTTTGCATGCACACGCTGTGGTTTTGGCTGTCTCCTCCATAGTCTCAGACTGGCCTTGTTTCCTTCCATCTCTGGGTGACACAAGCACCCTGACCATCCCTGAAGTCCCTGCTGTGGGTCAGTGAACAGCTCAGCCTCTCCTCTTGATGAAGGTTTCAAGTTTGGTTGCTACACAATGTGAGAAGAGGGGTTGAGACCTGAATCTTGGATCTGACCCACTTTTCCTCCTGATTACCTGTTTCTGGGGCTCTCAGAGTGTGTATCATGGTGTCCCTGCATGGTTCTTGCTTTCCTGCAGCCACAGGAATATCAACCTTTTGCGTGTCCACTGCATTAGTTTCAGAGCAGAGGGCTATGAGTGCTCATGTCTCCTTTCAGCAGGTACCCTAAAATATTTCAGCAACATTTTCTGTCCAGAAAAACAAGCGTGATACTGTTGTTCTAGGTATTGAATCCTTCAGTTGCCCACCAGCCAACATTATGCCCATTTTGGTGCTGCACACTGACTTCATAGGCAGAAGTCACTGCCCCGAGGTAAAACCCAGCATCCAATGACTGTCCTTGGCTGTGGGGTGATTGAAGAAAGTCTGTCTGCTGGTTTTCTTGTTCCTGAACTTGTTTGCAAATCTGTCTTCAATTGTGGGCAGATCAGAGGGAGAGAAAACACAAAGGATCTGTGGGGATTGCAGCATTGCTGCAAGCCCAAGCCACTGACCTGTCAGCAACAGTTTTCGACCATTGTACCATCTGGTTTTGCTCTCCTTTGTCAGAGGAGAGGAGCAGGAAAGCATTTTTGGGAGGGTGGGGACAGCAGGAGCAGCTCTGACAGGGGCTTTCCCCTGGGCAGGGAGGATGAATGCAGCGCGCGTGGGAATCAATGTGGAGGTACAGGCTGGGGAGGAGGAGGGGAGCCCCTCAGCCCCATGGGTTACTCAGATGTGGTCTCTCATCCTCTTTCATTTGAACTTCTGGGCTTTGCTCACAATAGAGATGCGTTTGAATGTTCCTTTGTGAGTCCAATAGCCATGGCCAAAGGCAGCGCTGGGTTATTCCATCTCTCTCTTTCCATTCCCGAGTTTGCAGTTATCAGCCAAAGCAAAAGATGTGATGTGGTGAGGCAATACCCAGTGACTGATGTATATGCAATGAAAATTTAATGCTCTGGTAATGGCTGATGGCCTTACCTCTTTGAAGTCTGTGTGACAGCTTGTGTTGTTCAACAGTTATGCACTAGCCCGCAGCAAACATCAAAGTTATTACCACTGTATCGCTTAAAGAAGTTAAAGGGATGAGAAGCCCAGCACAGCACTCAGTGCTGCTATTGAGAGGCTTGAGAGAGAGGAGAGGATGATGATGACAGCAATGACAACACCGCCTTGGGTTGGTAGGGGCTGTGCTGGGTAGCATGTGGCCTTGTCTCCCTAGGAAAATAGGCTTGGCTGAAACCAGCTCACTCTAAGTACCTTGGCAGGAAAGGCAAGGTGTCTGGAAAACACAAGTGGTAAGGGAAGGCTTGTGTAGGAAACATTGAGGTGGGTATTGGTCTCTGTGTGTCACAGCTTTGTTTCCTCAGGGGGTGTGTCGCAGCCATGCGATGCTGTGGTGGGTGGCCAAGGAGCCACCAGTGCCAGTGGCCTTGTTTTGCTTGTGGGCCTTGTCCCTGTGGAACTGTGCCATGATCAGTGCTGGCTGCCAAAGCAATCCAAGTTAAAAATAACTATTGTGAGGAGGTCTAAACTGGAACACCTTACACCTCACCTGCTGCCCAGCCAGCACCTTCTGACACCTCTCCTTCCCTCTGCACATGGCTTTGAGGTTGTACCTGGTGTAAACTCTTTGGATGATGCTGACACAGCCTTTCAGGATGAATCATGACATGTCATTCAGAGGTTGAGGGCAGAGGGATGATCACCTTGTAATGGTGGGAACTGGGGTGCACAGGGGTGAAGAGGAAGGCAGGACAGGGTGGGTGGATGATGTGCTGGGGAGCCATGGTGCTAGAAAGGGATAGTGCTGAGTGATGACTCTGTCATGTAGAGGTGGAATCCCTGGTTTGGGATACGCTTGTCTCTTGGCAGTAACGTTGTCTTTCAAAGTGAGGGCCTTTGGTGCTATCGAGCTCCTGATTGAGACAAGGATGTTTGTTCCTTGTCCCCAGCAGGACACCTATTGCTGCTGTAATTGAGGGTGTGAAAGTTACTTTGGTCGGTGCAGGGCTCTGCAGCTTATCTTGAAAAGAGAAGCGGCTCTTTGAAGCTTGGACAAAGTTAACTAGCAAAAAAAAAAAAAAAGGATTAAATGACAGCACTTTGCAGGCTGGGAAGCTGCAGTCTGCAGCTTTCTGGAGGGCAGTGCCCAACTGGGCTTCCAGGAGGTCCCCAGACCTTCACCACAGCAGGAAGAAAGGCAGGGAAGGGGTGGCTGCTCAGCACCAGCTGTGCCAGTGATGGTGGAAAGGCTCTGAGCTCCCATCTAGGCTGCAGCCTCCTCTGTGTGTATGGAAGAATTAGCTCACTTTCTACCCAGAAAAGCTGTTTTTTCTGTCCTTACTAATGGAAATGGTGGGGTTTTCTTCTGTCTGTGGTGGGGTTTCAGCAGTGCCCAGCCTGGGGTATGTGGGAACACACAGCACTGGGTGTGTAAACCAAACAGGTGATTGGAAGTCAATGGACATGAGCAGCGTGGCCTCGCAGAGGGTTATGTGAGCAAAGGGCTGCTGTTTAGGACCAGTAGGGACAGTGGCGGTCCTTGCATACAGGCCAGGTCCCTCACTTAAGCATCTGTGACCCTGATGTTGGGTTTGGGAGGCTGCAGAGTGCTCCCAGAAAAGTGTCCAAGTGAGCAGCCAACTGGAGAGGTCTTGTTTTTTGGCGACCTGTTGGAAAGGACTTCTCCTGTCCAGGTGAAGGAAATAGCTCAGGAGCCATGGGCTCTATGTCCCTAAGTGCCACCTCCAGAGATGCTCCGGGGACCATAGGGTTGGTTAGGTTACAGCATGCAGCACCTGGACCAACAGGCCAAATCCTTATCTACTGGTGTACCACTGGTAATTAATTAGCCCTCAGAAATCCTTGGCTGTGCCATAGCCAGCAGCCTGCTTTGGTGCTGATCAGTGATGGCAGTGTGACAGCAGAGCTCAGGGTCAGAGGTGTTGGGGGGACAAGGGGAGTAACAGGGAGCAAAGCAGAAGCTGGACGTGGAGAGTGAAAAGAAATGCATTGGAGGGATTTCCAGGGGAAAAGGAGGTGGAGCCCTAGAAGAGATCAGTATTTTGCATGTTCTAATGCCCACGTTTCACAGATCCACAGCATTTGGATCTTGTCCCATGTGTGCCTGGCCCTGAGTGCTGGTAGAATGGCCATATTGTGGTATTTTTAAGGCTATTGTTTCAATGCTTTTTGTCTTGACAATGTTTAAAGACAGAGGCTAATCACAGACGCTGATTTCCCCTGAGCATGTAGTCTGCCAACAGTTAATTAAAAACTGCATTTCCATCTAGGAGAACGTCACGCAGGGCATAGTGCCGTCGCTTCTTGACTCAAAGCTTGGGAGCTGGACATCTCTGGCTGTCAGGGACGGGGTTGCTCAGTGCAGCTGAGAGCACGAACAAAGGTTGCTTCTCATATTGCTCTCTTGCACAAGAGCTGCAGGAGGCAGGGGGAGAACGTGCCCTGGGGAGCTTGTGCTATCTACTTTAAAAGTGGATTTCCGGTAAAAGGTAATAAATAAGTGTGCGTAGTTGTGCTGCAATGACTTTTAGAAGTCGTATCATCGATGGGATGGCTTGTGCAAGAATTTGGCTGAAGTAATAAATGACCTTGAATGCTCAGGACAGAGTTATCAGACTGGTAGTTACGTACAGTCTGTTGGTGGGAAGAACATGTTGCCTCAACTGGAGGCCAGCTTTAAAAAGGGCTGGAGAGGAGAGAGCTGGTTGGAAGTGACCTAAAACCTGGAAATTCAGGTTGGTTTAAAAGCAGCTTATCATGAAACCATAAGCAAGAATGAGACTTCTATGCTGCTTCTGTTACACCTAGAGCTGCTCAGGGAGGGAGAGGGCAGGGGTGCAGCAAAGGGGCAGGGCACTTATGTTTTTAATCAAAACATTATTAAGCATTAGTACTATTCTTGAGGGTACTTTCTCCTTATTGCAAAAGCAGTATAAATGGTAAATGGTGCGTGTGTGTTACCTTATGTTGTGAAATCCTGACAGCAAACGATGCAGGGAAGAGTGATGCCTCTTGAATTCAGCTTCAGTTCTGTGGTGTCCTGGATGGGAGTGACCTGAAGGTGTTAATCCCTTGTTTTCCAGGTGATCCGTTCTGCTGCTGACTGGTCGGCCGGCATTAAATACCACGAGGAGTCCATCCACAGCGCCTATGTCCAAGTGATAAGCAACAGCAAGCACTACATATATATAGAAGTGAGTGGCAATGAGGGAAAGCAGTAGGGTCATGATGCTCTGGGCTGGGCTCGCAGCCATCAGGAGGCTAATTCTACTTCTTGAGGTTTGGTCTTCTTGGGTTTTTTTGGTAAATTTATCCATGCAGCATCTGCTCTGAATTTTTGGGGCTGTTCCTATTGGCTTCAGTGGTCTTTGGGCCAAGCTAATGGGTATGTAGCCTGACCACTTTCTGATCATGCGGTGGGAAAAGGTAGACCTCTCCTTCCTGAGCATCTTTGCAAAACTGCCAGCAACTTCCAGGGCCTGCATAATCATCTTCCAGTCCCTTCCATGGCTTTGCAGTGTCCCCTATGCATGCCCAACCTCCTGCACACAGGGCTGGTCTCTCATCCATACAGCCTTGAGCTGTCATATTTATGTCATATATATGTCAGTCTCTGAACTGGTATCCTGTGTTGGTGTGGCTCGCAGCACTGGCTGATTTGAAACACTTATTTTCCTCTGGTTTTTTTGGTTTTGTGGGGTTTTTTAACCTCTTGTTGAGGTATTCTGTACATGAGTTTTCTAAGGAGCGGGGTTAATTCATTCCCAAAATGAGCACATATGTTAAAAAAGAACAACAAATAATTAAAAAATAAATGTACAACCCCTGAAATGGCACAGGAAGCCCAGCTATCTTCAGTTACTCCCCAGACTGAACTAAAACATGCAAATATTTTGTTGCTTGTGTCTGACAGTAGCTTTGCTTGCTTTTCCTGCAGAACCAGTTCTTTATTAGCTGTGCCGATGACAAAGTTGTCTGGAACAAGATCGGAGATGCAATTGCTCAGAGGATTCTTAAAGCTCACAGGTAACCTGTTCTTAACGAGGCAATGAAAGTTTTCCAGGGGCATTTATATGGGGTGGTGCAAAATATTATCTTAATGGGCACAGCTGTACAATGCCTTTCCCAACACAGAACCGATGTGGTCAAATATCTGCTTCGTTTCCAGCAGCCAGGCTCATTAGTGGTTTCTTTGCAGCAGGAAAGTGATTTTCAGGACTTGCCCTGATGCAAATATATTTTTAACAACGGAACTTGTTTAAAAGCAAGACCTTTATCCTCTGCTTCAGTGACACCTTTGATCCCCCATAGCCAACCAGTGTGGTAAGGCAAGTTAATGGGCAGAAAGGTCGAACTGGGATTTGTGGCTTATTTAAATTATCTATGGAGAGGATTGGCTTCAAACAGGGGAAGCAAACACATTTCAACTGCTGGGTTCGGCTATTGTTTGAGCAGCACTCTTCTGGTAAGTGCTGGAGGGTATTTACAACCTCCAGCCACTACAAGGGGGACCATCGCCTGTTCCTGGATGGATCAAATCCAACCGTCTCTTAGACTCTCCTTTCACCTGAGCGTGCCTAACCCTGTGTTAACATTAATACCACAGGTCCTTGCCTGTCTTTGCTTTGATCCTGGACAGCCTTGCTTAAGGTTGCTCTCCTGGAGTCTTTCTCTAAGCTATATATGTCATAGCTTCAAACTGTATCCTGGTCTTGCTGGGATGATACACAGAAAACTTTCCAAACTCCTTCCTTTTATCCCATGTGTTGTTTCACCATGTGTCAAGAAGTTTCTGGCAGGGATTATTTTTTCCCCGTGCTGTAGTTGTCCAGAGCCATGCAGGGGATGCTTTCCTGGAGGTCCCCTCTCTGGAGCTGCAGAAATTTCTCTCTCTTTAGCGCCTGAGCTTGGAAATTCCTCACTCAGCTCCTGCATTGCAGGCACTGAGGTGTGGGTAGTATCTGTGAGCCACGGGAGCTGCGGTGAGACTGGCTTTGTTCGGAGCAACTGTGGGAAGCAGAGCACTATTCAAATCCGGGGAGCATGGGTGTTATCTGCTATGCCATTAACAGGGCAGAGCAACAAGGTGGAGCTGCTTGTAATCTGTAAACTGCATAGCCCAAATAATTGAAATCAGCTTGAGATGAAGAGATGGGGTGGATTTTCTGACCCAGGGTAAATGAGGAGCAGTGCCAGCACCGCTGGAAATGGCATCGCTGATGTTTGCATTGCAACCTTGATGCTCATGGTGAGCCAGATGGTAGAATCACAGAATCATAGGGATTGGAAGGGACCTCGAGAGATCATCGGGTCCAACCCCCCTGCCAAAGCAGCTCCCCAGCTCATATTGCACAGATAGGCGTCCAGATAGGTCTTGAGCATCTCCAGAGGTGGAGAGTCCACCACCTTCCTGGGCAGCCTATTCCAGATCATAGAATCATAGAATTGTAGGGGTTGGAAGGGACGTCAAGAGATCATCGGGTCCAACCCCCCTGCCAAAGCAGGCTCCCTAGGAGCCTCCACCACCTCCCTGGGCAGCCTATTCCTAGGCTCTGTCACCCTCACTGTGAAAAAGTTCTTCCGCATGTTGGTGCGGAACATCCTATGCCCCAAAATGCAGCATCTCTGCATGGTGTTCTCCTGCAAAGCTGCTCTGCATTGCCTTTCATGCCTTTGGGACCTGATTGCTATGGACGCTTTGCATTGCCAGCTTGTAGCAATGCTCCTGAGCAAGCAGCACCTTCTCCAGGTCATCTGTTACATTTTCCCTATCCCATAAAGTGTGTGTAGATGGTGTCCTTCTGTCCTGACATCAAAAGGAGCTGCACAGATTCTTCAGTGGCCTATTTTCAGATGTGATGCTTGATTTGCATATATATGAGTCCAGCTTTATGCTGACATTGTGCCAGCTTAATGTCAGTGATTCCTAACTGGATATAAGACCTAAACTCAGCATGCTCTGGAGTGCTTGGCATTGCCTAAGATTGAAGCAAATTCAAACCTAAAGGGTCTGTCTCAAGATCTTATGTTCCCAGCTGCCCTGGGAAAGCAGCAGAGGAGACATGCCAATGATTAGTTGTGAATTAAGTTCTTCAGTTAAGCCTGTACACTTCTCTCATAGACTAAATATTTTCCCCTGATGTAATTAATGGCATTGTTTTCTTGGTTTCCTCTTTTTTTCATGGGTGGCTTTTTAACTAGTTTATTAAAGCACTGGGCTCAGACAGATAAACAAGCTGCTTTTCTGGAATGCTTTTGTTGGTAGATCTTTTTCATGATACAAACAGGTTTCGTTTCAAAGCCTCTTGTTGTGTAGGGTAGGAGCTCATTAGCTGTTTCTGAGGCTTGCTGTCAGACTAATGCTAGTTTACAGCGTAGGGCACAGTTATAAGGAAGCATTGGTTGAAGTTAAAGAAACACAGGTCCTCAGTGTCTCCTTCCCAGCCCAGGCAAGACCCCAGTTCTTCACGGTTCCTGTGCCCTCAACTCCAGAGGCACGACTCATTCGAGGAAGGAATACTTTCAACAAGAACTGCTGGCTGGCTCATCTTCAGCCTGCTCCTGAGATGGTTTTGTCCTGATTAAAGTGTGTTTGCCATCTAGTGGCAGCACCCTTCAATGGAACATCCTCATCCTCCTCTGGGGTGCAGGCCAGGGACTGCCAACACCCAGGGTGCCTGGAAAGCACTGGAAAGCAGGGTGGTCATGCCTGGAATTTCTCAGCAAAGAAAACCACAGGGGGTGTAAAGAAAATCCCCCTGTTCTGCTACTTTGATAACCCTGGGTGAGGTCATGCTCAGGGTAGGGTTGGGTTTCTGGATGGCTGGGGGAAGTGAAGCTTTGCAGGTTGGGATGTACTTCATGCTTTGTCCCTTAAAGTTTGTGTGGTAGCCTTGGATGGAAACCAGCTCCATCAGCACAGGGCAAGTGGGACTCACCTCCTTCCAAACTGTAACATTTGCAGGATAATACTCCCCCAAACTGTTGTTTCAGGGAAAACAAGCGTTTCCGAGTCTACGTGGTGATCCCGCTGCTGCCTGGGTTTGAAGGAGACATTTCGACTGGTGGAGGGAATGCTCTGCAGGCCATAATGCACTTCAACTACAGGTACAGCAGGCAGCCCCACTGCAGGCAGGGCTGTCGGACCCCTCCCCATCCACCTCCACGTGCTGCGGGGCTGCCCGAGGCTCCAGTTGCCATCAGCGTTTAGGTGTTGTCCACATGAGCACCAGGTGCTTGGAAAAGGAGAAGAAAAGTGTAGTTTGTGTAGTTGTCACTTAGTGCTTTAGCTCATTTGCGTTAGGAGGAGAGGCAATGCTAGCTGAGCAAGGAAGCACGGTGGGTGAAGCATGGTGCTCTCTGCAGGGAAATCCCTGCCTCCACCATTGGCACAACAGGTCTCCAATCCCTTACACACACACCTCCTGCCAATTCCTGACTCTCAGCTGCTTTCCTTTTAGCTCATCAGATCAGGATTTATTCATTCCTGAGGTCTGTAGCCTCCTGCTCAGCAGTCATGCTCTCCTTCAGGCATTTGCCTTGGCTTTTAATATGGTTCCTTCTGGCAGCATCCCCATCTCCACTGCAGCTGGAGGAGTGTGTGTTCCTGCAAGCTGCTGAACTCAAGGGACCTGTCAGGTGGAAGAGCTGGGTTTTGTCTTTAAAGCTGCCTCTTAGCCTCACAAAAGAAACAGCATCTTCCGTGCTGCTGTTTCTCTGCTCCAGGATGGATGTTCTCAGAGGCACTCGTGATCACAGATTTACAGAATCGTAGTGGTTGGAAGGGATCGTCCAGAGATCATTGAGTCCAACCCCCCTGCCAAAGCAGGCTCCCTAGGACAGGTCACCTGCATCCAGACGGGTCTTGAGTATCTCCAGAGATGGAGACTCCACACCCCCCCTGGGCAGCCTGTCCCAGGGCTCTGTCACCTTCACCATGAAGTTCTTCCACATATTGGTGCAGAACTTCCTGTGCTCCAACTTGAGGCCATCGCCCCTTGTCCTGTCCCCACAGACACTGAGAAGAGGCTGGCCATTTGCCCCTGTGTCCCACACTTCAGATACTTATAAACATGGATCAGATCCCATCTCAGTCTGCGATGCAGCTGGTCTTGTGGGAAGGACTGACATGGGCAGTGCCAGGCAGACCTGCACTGGGAGTGGTGCATAGGGGAAGGCAAAATGGCCTGAGACAAGGTGGTTATAGTGGAAAACTGCCATGTTTTGGTACTGTGTTTGGGTCTGTGGAGACGACTGCTGCCTCTGGAGTGAAATCTCCTTGTGTGCTGGGGTCCTGCTGCACCTCTGTAAGGATGACTGGGGCAGGAGACACAAGCAGAAGGAAAGCAGCATGTCTCCCTAACCTGGCCCTTCTGCCTGAGCTTTCTCATGCAAGGGCAACCACAGGTCTTTAGAATCACCCATAGGCTGGGTTTTTTGGATGAGGTGCCAGCAGTGGCTTTTCCAGCCCCGCCGCAATCATGCTGCCCCCCTGACCTGGTATTCTGCACGTGTTGACTGATGTTCCTGATGTCACTTTACGTTCAGAGCTGTAGCACAGACAGTAGCAGCCCTGTTTGTGACATGCTTGTCATCACCACAGTGTGCACTAGAAGGCGAAAACGCTCCCCAGCTCCCTCACAGTCGGTGCGGGGCCCTTTAGGAAACCAGCAGTCCTGGCTGTATCAGCAGCCATGTGGGAAAAGCCTGTGCTCTGGAAGCACCGTGTTTCTTCTGCTCACACGGGGTATTTAAGAGGCATCTGTGTTTGTGATTTACCTTGCCTGGTTCTGCTTAAGCATATGCCATTGCCTTGCATCGCAGCGGTGCTGACAGCTGCCTACCTTCTTTCCAGGACCATGTGCCGAGGAGAAAACTCAATCCTGGGCCAGCTGAAGGCAGAGGGTAAGAGCTTTATTCCTCTCCTCTGCACTGCTGATTATTGGGATGCTGGTGTTCAATGGGTCCATCTGTAACATGTAAACCAGGTTCTCCTGCTTCTTATTAACGTGGTCTAGCTGTGGCTGAGGGGTTCAGGCATGGACATCTCACAACAACATGTCCTCCAGGCTCATGGGGCTGGTGAGCAGCCTCCTCTGCTGTCATCCCATGGTGAGGTGTGCTGGTTCACGCGAGCAGTGGCCGGCTGTCAGACTTCACTCTTGGATGCAGCCCTGATCCAGGGGAGGAGAGGACCCCCTGGGAGGTCACAGCAGGGCTGCAGCTGCTCGGGGTTGTGTTATTTGGAAACCATCCTGAGCAGGGTCACGCATCGGGGAGCAGCGAGCCCTCAGCCTTCCCTGTGAATCCCACCCTGTGCTGGGTTCTGGCAGTTGTCAAACGTGGAGGAAAAAAAACCTGCTTGAGCAGGACATGTTTCTGAGCTACCTCCTCACCGTGAGGGTACCCACTGGAATTCACTCCGCTGGGAGTCGGAGGACCACACAAACCCCTGTATCACAAATGCTAGGGGCGCACATAATGCCTCATTTGTTCTGGGTCTTTCTGTAAACCTGAGCTGCAGATGAGTACGTTAGGGTGTATTTTTTTTGTACTGTGCAAGGACAAAACACCTGTTTCCAGCCTCCTTCTCTGCAGGATCTGCAGAAAGCCAATCACATGGTCCAGTTATTTTAAGATGTTCATGTTGGTTGTGAGCGCTTGGGAAGCTGCACAAGGGAGACAGGGGCCGTTCCTCCCCGGAGTGGAAGTATCTGAGCAGCACAGAGGGCCCATAAGCAGCTTTAAAATCTGTTTTAAAGGAAACTTATGTCTATTATCTGTTTGGTTGGGGTTTGTTTTTTTTTTTAATGGAAGAAGTGAATTGTTACATACATATTTACACGTCTTTATATAAAGAGGGTCCTTCCTCTCTTCCACCTCCCTCATCCCATCGGTTTTCGTTTACTTTTCAGTTGGAGATAAGTGGATAAACTACATCTCCTTCTGTGGACTTCGAACATATGCAGAGTTGGAAGGAAAACTGGTCACAGAGCTCATCTATGTTCACAGCAAACTACTTATTGCTGACGACAACACGGTCATAATCGGTGAGCAGCGGGGAGCTCGCAGGGGAGGGTTTGGGGCCGCTCAGTTATATCTGTCTGAGTCACTTCACTTCTCTGCCTTGTTCTTGGAGCAGGCTGTGGTGCTGGGAGCTTTTCTATGTTGTGACTTCTTCCTTGTGAAATATTTTGCTGTTTAAAAAAAAAAACAAACCCAAAACACAATAAAACACCAAAATCCCAAGCTCATCGATTCCTCAGGAGGGGTAGGTAGGAGGGGGGAAAGGATTTGGAGCACTGTCATTTAATTTGTGGGTTGTTTTGTTTTTTGGGTTTTTTTAAAATGGTTTAAAATCTCTGCAACAGTCAAGAGAATCCCAGTGCAGGGAATATTGTCCATCTGTCTTGTATCAAACTCTGCTCCAGCAGGAAGACTTGTGAGACTTGTCATCTGTTCCTTAAAGAACAGAATGTGCCGTAAAATTTGGAAGGTTTGGACAACATGTGTCATTTATCAGCTCTGTTTCCGAAGAATGGGGAAGTATTATAACAAGTGATAGATATCATTTCACCCCTTTCTTCTACCATATTTATTATGAGACCACAAAGCAGAGCCATCAGGCTCAGAGTTACACGTTGCAGCAGCAAAGCAGCATCATACCCTGTTTCTGTAGAGAAACCCTTTTCCATCTGGTACAGCAGCCACAAAAACTGCCAGAGAATAATTTAATATCAGATTTTGCAGAACAAAACACTCCCTCCTCCAAAGCAGCAGATCAGCCTTAGTCTCAGATGAAATGAGGTTAGGTTAGTTACTCTGTTACCCCCGTGGGGATCAGATCCTGTCTCCGGTACACAGAGCAGGCCAGAGGTGGGTTTATTATTACAGCAGGAGCAGTGTTGTTGCATCTGGGACGTTGTGGGGGCATTTTTGTTTTCCATGCCTAGAAGCCTGCGGACTGATTTTTATACAGCATGTGCATCTGTGCCAGCTGGTGAGGTGATGGGGAGCCAGTGCCATCCCTGTTCTGCCTGAGAAAGAGGTGGAGCCTGGAAATAAAATGCTGATGGGGCCACCGTGCTGGAGATGGGGGGGGAGGATGGGGCTTTCCTCTGGAGGTGTTAGCCCCCCTTGAGTTAACTCAGTCATTGGGGAAGCTGAATGGTTAACTAGCGACTGGGATCTCTTACAAGCTGGGAGCTGTGCTTGGAGACATTTTTTTGTTGTTTGGTCATGTCTCTGGGTTAACGACCTGATCCTGTCACTGGCTGCATCTTGCTGCTCCCTTGGAGCCCGGAAGTGCTATGGTGTCCCTCGTCCCTCGCCCACAGATGGCTGGCTGGGACAGAGGAACCTCTCTGGGGGGTTAAAGTCTGAGCTGGTCTGGAGCAATGCTGCGGGTGTTGAGCCCTGCTTGGGGGGTGGTGCATTTTGGAGAGGAATCCCCTCCCTCAAAGGCATGGAGCCATGTAGTAGGAGTGCAGCAGGGCAGAAGTCTGCAGCCCTCCCAGCAGCTTTTTTGGGGTCCTGAAGTGGTTATTTCCCCAGGTACGAGTGGGGAGCTGTGCAACAGGGCACTCATGGGTCCCACTGCTGGGGAACGTGTGTACCCTGAGCCCCTCTGGAAAGCACTCCTCTCCTTCCTGGGGTGTGGGTTTTACATGGTGTGTGGTAGTGCTGCAGCAGCAGGAGTAGGGCAAGGACTAGAGAAGAAATATCTCAAGTGATTGGAAGGTCTCCAGATCCCTGGGCTCTGTCGCTGCCATGCTCCATTAGCAGGGTTCAATGTCTGAGCTCTTGTGTCTGCAGAGACAAGAGTGGTCCTGGCAGGGCTGGGTGTTGGTTATCCACAGTAAGGAGATGATGTCATTCCTAGATTCCCCTCTTGAAAAGCCCCTATCTTCCAAATGCAAATGGAAAACTTCCCCTATTGATGAAAGACAAGAGCGGGTTTACCCATGGTGCCCATCCTGTGTCAGGTAGCTTGGTATCCATACCAAATGCAGTGAAGACCTTTGAAAACCAGGGCATCTCTCTGCCGAAGCATCCAGGAAGTTACAGAGAGTAGTTGACCTGGGCTTGGCTGTGGTTTAACCATCTTCCAATCTTGGAGCTTTAGAAGCCTGAAAAAAATAGATGAGGTGGGGTTGTTTTACCTTACCCAAATCCTGGCTCACAGGGTCTGTGTTTCCTCAGCAAAGGTCCCCCTGGGTCGGGGTTTTACTTAGTGAAGCCACAGCTGGTCCCCCACAGAGGCAAGGAGGGGGGGAGGTGGTGGGTGGTGATGGAGAGTACACTGGAGCATCTCATGAATTGCTGGTGCTTCGTTCTCCCCCTCTCCAGGCTCTGCCAACATCAACGACCGCAGCATGCTGGGCAAGCGGGACAGCGAGATGGCCATCATCGTGCAGGACACCGAGACCGTCCCCTCTGTGATGGACGGGGAGGACTACAGCGCCGGGAAGTTCGCCCAGTCCCTCCGGCTGCGCTGCTTCAGGTGGGCTGCATGGGGCTGGCCGAGTGCAGGGATGCAGGCAGGGCTTGCTGAGGCTCACACCCACACACAGCCTTCCAAACCAGTGGGGCTGTTCCCACCCACTCAGGTTTAGCATTGCCTGGCCTGAATTTAGCCCAGAGCTTTGCTGCTGTGTCACTAGCATCAGCCTTCCCTGTGCTGTTCTCAGCTCAGCAGCTTGACTTACAGGTTGTTTTCCTCACGGATTTTTCTAGGAGAGCTCATAAACAAGACAGTGATACTTTGCTTCCAGATCCTGTTTTCACACTCTCAATTTTGGGGTGGTGATGTCTCTTTCTAATGGAAGTTTCCTCACTCAGAGCAGCCATCTGGCCCACAACACGGCCGGTTTTTCATTAAGATCTTTTCCTTTCTCCTTGTTTTTTTAATTTTTCCCCCACCCTGTTTCCCATCTGGAGGGTTATTGCACAGTGAAGAAGGAGAAAATTGGGCAGTGTTACGGCTGGCAGCCTGTTCCAAGGGATGGGAGCACAGGAGGCCACTGGGAGCTTGTGGGGTTTGGCAAGTCCCAAGAAAACTTCTCCTCCCCTGGCACTTTACAAGACAGGGAGTGCCTGGTGCTTCAGCCTCCTTGAGCATCAATCTCTTTGTCTTCCAAGGGTTGTCCTCGGTGGCTCCGATCTCAACCCAGAACACCAGGATCCCGTCTGTGACAAATTCTTCAAGGAGGTGTGGATTTCTACAGCCGCTCGCAATGCCACCATCTTTGACAAGGTGAGGGATGCAGGATCTTTCCTTTCCCTCCTTCCCACGCTGCAGGTGCCAACAGGAGAAGCAGCATGGGGAGAGGGAAAGTGGTAGGTCCAGGTCCTGGGGTTGGACCTTCAGAGGTGCTTTGAAGGAATGAGTAGCATGCAAGAGCTGTGAATAAGAAGTTTGTGTGTCTTCACAGTGGGACAGCGGCCCAAGAAGGTGGTGAGGCTGATTTCTCCTTTTAGTTGTATCAGCTGTTGCTCCAGTGAATCGCCGCAGCGTGCTTACAGCTTCCAGCCAGCCATGGCACAACTGGAGTAGAAGCAAATTTCACTTCTGGTTTCTAATGAGCTTTTGCAGTGAGCAGAACACAGCCTGGAGCTTCCCCTCTGCCTGCTCCAGCTGTATTGCAGATCGGCACGTCCCTCCTCCCTCCCTGTTCCTCCAGGCTGTTAATTAACTCGCTCCCATCCCAGGGAATTTGTGTTAGATGGTTTTGGCCTTTCTCAGGAACTCTGAGAAGTTCCTGAGTAGTATTTCCCTGCACTGACATGTCTCTTTCTTGTTCAATCAGGTGTTTCGATGCCTTCCCAGTGACCAGGTGAGTAACTTGACCCAACTGCGTGACTTCATCAACAAGCCCAAACTGGCGAGCGATGACCCAGCAAAAGCAGCAGAAGAATTAAAGAAGATTCGTGGGTTTTTAGTACAATTCCCCTTCCGTTTTCTGGAGGAAGAGTACTTGCTTCCCTCCGTCGGAACCAAGGAGTCCATGGTACCCATGGAGGTTTGGACTTAAGAAGATGCAGAGACTGCTTTACGTTTCGAAGTCTGGTTCTCTGGAGACAAGTTGATGAATGAAATGGGATTTTTGGAAAGCTTCTTACTGCTAAGGGAGGCAAAGAAGATCTCCACCAAGCTCACGTGCCTTGCTTAAGGATTTTGGTGGAGGAACTTGAAGCAAATTGACACTAGCAAAGGAGAGGAGCAGAGGGACTTGGAAATTGTGGCAGATGAGAACTTTAACCTCTGAAGGAGTTATTTCTTAAGACACGTTCTGGGCACCTAAAGGATGCAGGCCACTTCCTAGGATGGGAAACAAATCCCAGTCAATGTTGTTACTACTGCTGGCTGTGTACCATGGTGGCATCCATACTGTGATTGTGCTGTGGCTGCGCACGAGTCGTGGGCTGCACCTGCTTCTAAGGCTTTTGGGTATCCGTGCCTCGGCTCACTGGAGTCATCCCTCCATCTCACCCCTTTCATACACCATCAGAGCAGGCCGTGCAGCTCTGGGAAGTGCTGCTTGGTGCTGCCCTGGGCTGGCCTACAGCGAGCTGAGTGTGGGTGTTCTGCTTCTTAAATGGGAACAGACTAACAATCGTGTATCAGAATCAACATTTCGGTCTCTTCTCCCCTCTTGCAGGGGGGAAAGCCCCTGTTTGTACCACAGCTAGAGCAATCACCAGTCCTCAGGCACAGCGCGGTGCTGCCTGGGCCTCAGCAAAGGGCAGCCAGAGGTGCCTAAAATCACCATAATTTGCTGGCCTTTGCAGACATGCAACATGTCTGCGTGTTCAAACTGTGCAGGAAAGCTTTCTCCAGGAGAGGATCAAGCTTTACACTCAAACCTTAGATCTCCAGAGCTGAAGGAAAGGATGACACTGCGTCTGATGGGACAGAAACTCAAAAGCATGTGCTGAGCTAAGCTCTGTGCTCCGGGTTCTCCGTTCATGCATTCATACTGTGGGTTGGCTTTCCTTCCATCCCATTCCTCCCTATGTAAAAGCCAGGCAGGGCCATCACGCTGGAGCTCAAGCATCAGCCCAGTCATACCCAAAGAAAGCTGGTGCATCACTTTGTAGATGGAGTGAATGCAAAGGGGAAGGGGAGCAGGTAGCAAAGCCTTGTCTCTGGTCTACTCTGCTCTTAGACCAGCCACAATCATGAGCTCAGTCGGGGAGGACGTGTCTTCCCAAGCACAGGTAAAACTCAGCGTGCCTGTCCCTGTTTTCCATTTCTGTAGGACAGTTTCCAAGGCTGTTCTGCATCTCACTGTGCAGCAGAACAGCGATTCCATCTAGCACCTCTGTGCGAAACACTACCGCTGCTGCTGGGTCAGGACCTTGGGTGGTGGTTGCTGCCCTGGCTCTTTACTCCATCCCCTGTCCTGCAGTGAGCTTTGTCTCCTGATTTCGCATCCAGCTGCAGTCCTGAGGTAGGTGTTCCCCAGTGGGGCACAGTGCCATGTCAAACACTAAGAAATCAGACTGTCAGGAATACCTAAGGAGAGCTGGACCCGGAGAAGAGGGAGGCTGAGCTCCTCTGCTGTCAGTGTGCCTGGGGAGCCGTTTGCTAGCTGGGTTTAACTCTGTCCCCAGCTCTCTGTAGTCAGAAGACCAGGTGAACTGGTGCTTGAGTTCACAAGCAAGTTGCTTTTTTCCCTTTTTTTTTTTTTTTTTTGGCTCTTCCAACAGTCTCACCTGGTTTTAACTGGAAAAGAACAACACCTGTCACCTAGCTATCCCCAAAACATGTTTTAGCCGATTATCTTCTGTATCTTCAGTCCTGAAAACAGGCACCAATTAATTCTCTACCTGCTGCATCACCCAAGTAAGTAACAACCCCAAATGCTGCTCCAGGGCGGCCCAGTGCCAGCCGCTTCCTGCAGTTTCCACTGTTTCATGCCTGTGTTTTGTAGCTGCTCATTGCCAATTATATTCCTTTCTGGTTGGTGCATCTGTGGTCTAGTTGAGAGGTGCATGTGCAGCATTTTATGTGATGATCTTTGGTCAGTGCTTTTAGCTGGCATGCTGTAAGCAGATAAATATGTTCCTTTGATTTTATTATATTTTGTTTTCCCCTTAAAAAAAAAATTGACCTGGGGTTACTATACCCTGCAAAGCCAGAGCAGCTTGTGCCCTGACCGTTTGCCGTCCCGAAAAATATCAAAGATGTCTTGTTATTTCACATCAGTGCTAGTTCAGAGCTTTTCTCTTTCAATATGTCTTTAGCTGGTTTAGTTTGAACAAAGCTGCTAACTTTAACAAAATTACAGCCTGTCAGAGAATCATTGTAAGTCACCCAGATGAGTATTCATAGCTGGAAAGGAACCGTTCAACCCCATCACCCGCACATGTGAACCTTGAAGGAGCGCAAGGCTCCTGTCATCTTCTAAGTGCTCTTATTGTCCCCATCCTTGTATTAGCAAAGATTCTTGTAATCCTTAAATTATCCTTATATTGTCTTTAAAGGTGGTAGGTCGCTAACTATTGAGGCTTCATATCTCCAAGGACATTAGGTCCCTCTCTGCCAGGCTGCTTTGGGGAGAAAACACCCGGGTTCTGTACCACTCAGCCCTCGCTGTGATTGCTGCTGGCCCCAAATGGCACAGCAGAGCCACAGAGGAAGGACTTCATTGCCTGATTCTGCATGAAAAGGTGCTAATTAAGAATGTCTTTCATTATTAAAATAGCAGCAGGGCCTCTCTATCCAGGAGGTTTCTCTCTCTGGGAACGGAGGAACCACACTGAATGTCCCTTCCCTGCCTCAGTGCCAATATTCTAACACTGGGTGTGTGAGGCCGCCTTGGCACAGAGCAGGCAGACCCCTGCATCCCTGGGGGCTCATGGGACCACCAACCCCACGGCACAGCACTGATGGGGCTGGAGCAGCTTCCAGTGAAGGCACCCCCAGGCTGAGCTGTTCAGAGCTGGCTCCTGGGGTTTTATTTCTTATATTAAGAAGCCTGTGAGGTTGAACACCTTGAGAGAGTTACTTCCTGCACCTAAACAATCACTACTTCTTCGTCTGTAAGACCAGCATGTGTTTATTTTCTGATACCTTCATACTGGAGAGGATCGCTGGGTAATACGCAGCGCTGTAACGAGCGGTGTGGATTCGAGCACTAGCAAACCCAGAAACATGAACTGTTTCTTGTGGCATTTGTTTGTTTGGACCCACAGGAAATGAGAGAACTTCTCCCAGGCTCAGACTTTATTTTATAGCTCGACCTGAGAAGAACACTTTTCTTTCTCTTTAATTTATTCTGTAACATGTGCCACTTAGACATCTCGCACTCCTTACCACATCTTTTTAATAGGCTGATATTTTAAATATGTGTTTTATTGTATAGATCAATAAATGTTTCACTATAAAGCTTAATGCATGGTTTTGTAAATGAGGGATTAAAAAGTCATCATACAGACGGACTTTACTAAAAAAGAAGTTGTAGAATAACCACTCCAGTGCCCTGTGGCAGCTGCAAAGCGCTCAGCTCAGCTTCTGGTCTTGCTTGGTCTCGGTTTGTTGCCTGACTTTGTGTGACCCTTGCTGGATTAAACCCCGAGCACCCCCTTTCCCTTTCCTTTGGTCGGGTTTCATTATGCGACTTTGCAATCCTGGTGTTGTCCCTGAGGGAGACCTTGGGGAGGGTTTTATCCAGCTGGAACCCCGGCAGTAGTAATTTACAGCATCTTCGTTCCTTCCGAGGACACATCTGTGTACAATCAGGCTTAGAGAGGGTTTGTTCCTGTTATTCCAGCATAACAAGCCTGTGCACTTGTAGGTCAGACAGTCAGGGGGTGTAATCTGTGTGCAGAGGCTGCTGGTCGACACATGTCCATCAGCTGCAGAGCTCCTGTGCTGGTGGTGTGGCAGAAAGGACCTGGCCTGTGGGACGTAGCGTTGGCCAAGGCAAGGAGAGCACATGGCCTCCAGACCACCTCTATGGGTAAGTTGGTGACTCTTGGGTGGCCCATCACGTTTGGTGCCGCTCGTGATGCAGGGTGTTTCCAGGGAGCACTCCCTTTGGCACGGCTGAGAGCCCACCAAAACCAGGAGTGGTAACGCCAGGGCAGTGGATCAAGTTAAGTGTGCAAAATTAAGGGAAATCAAAGTGGGACAGACCCACAAATTGTACATTGACCACTGAATGCAATGATCCTCTTGGGGGTTTTTCTTCTTTCGTATTATCATTATTTTTCATTTCCCTGCCTGCTCTCTTGTTGTATTTCCCAGTATTTGTGATTATTCTATTTTAACCCCCTGGTATGTTACCATAGGATCTCCACCATGTAAATAATTCCAACTTACCTCTTCCCTGACACTTGGGGAAGGAGAAAAAGTGTCTCAAAAGTCCCAGTTCTGGGCATGTTTGGTTGTTGGGGTTTGGGGTTTTTTTTGGGTTTTCGTCTTCCTTATAAACCATGTCTAAACTAAGCAACAAAAGGAGAGCTTCCACTTGGGGTGTGAGTGCAGGTCTCCATGCATCTCTCCCTTCTGACAGTGTGGTTGTGAACACTGAATATCCCTTCTGTGAAGGCTGCTGGAACTGAGTTTTGTACCCTTATATCTGCTAACCATTGCTTTTCTTTCCACTCTGTACCCAGTAAATGAATATGTATTAATGGGCTGAAAATACAACTGATCATCATGTCGAAATGTTTGGCTTTGGTGTTGTTTCTGCTTGTTTTGGGGACTGTGGCTGCATCCTGCTTATGGGCTGGGTTCTATCCTTGCCTTGCATTGGTGGGATGCAATAAAGATCACCAGACCGGAGTCATTAGGGTTTTCCAGGGAGAGAGAAATTGCCAAAGAGGTGAAACAGCAGAGAAAGAGAGAATTTGCCTTCCTAAAATAAATCTTAAAACTCCTGTTTTTAATAATCTAGAGGCATCATGAAAAGCACAGGCCAAATCGGTCTGTCTCCAAAACAGAATTAACTTGCCACTGTCCCTTTTAACTTTCGGTAAAGGCAATTCAGCATGGAGAGAGGAAAAGCAGATTACAGCTGTTCTCCAGGGGCAGGAGCAATGAATAAGGCATCAGTGTGATATCCAAGCTCCCTTGCAAACTGAAAACATATTACCTTCTCCATTTCTTAGGTTCCATCTCCTTCCTCAAATGCCAAAGGGCTCTCTGTATCTTCCAAACTTCCAGATCCAATCTGTGCTCTTGACAAACACAATAAAGCAAGATAAGGGAGACAGAGCTTGGGGGGAGGGGGGGGGAATGGTGATGTTGGTGAGAGTCACCCTCAGCTGCTGCTGCTGCTCCAACAACTTGCAGCTAATTACATGCTTGCTGCATCCAGCTTATGAGGTCTCCCAGGTGGAGATAATGGAAGTGGGAGCGTGGCGGAGCGGCGCTGGCCGCAGCCGTGCAGGCACGAGGGTAACGTGGGGCAGCTGCAGGGGAGGTCAGCAGCTGTGTCTGGCTCCATCTTGGCAGCATCAGTTTCGGTGCTAGGAGTGCAGGAGAGCCATGTTACCTCGATGCAAGCTTATCTTAGCAGGACAGTAGACGTGGTCCTGAATCCAGAGAGCTTAGGTATCAGTTTGTAGGAGGGATCCTTCCCTGTGTGATGCAGAAGCCCATCTTCAGGGCATGTTGCTGCTTCTGCTGTTTTTCCTCTCCTACACGCCAACCTTTTACTGGGCACAACTTCACCTGCATCCCTCAGCCCGTTAAAGCCATGGTAGGGGCTGTAGCTGGCACAGGCTGTGCAGGGGAGGCAGGAACATGCTGCTTCTGGCGAGGGCGACAGCAAACCTCCCTCTGGCTTCCTCTGGCCAAAGCGTTCCCTTGGTGAATGACTCGCAAAGCCTTTAATTTGATGGCTCCTTGCTGAGCAGAAACGCAGCCCACGCGTACCCTGAACACAGAGAGACGTCACTGGTATGTTTAATAGACCTGTTCTTTCCAGGATGGATTTCTCCAGCCGTTTTTTGTACTGAGGCTGTTCCTGCCTCCTCTCCCAGGTCGGTTCCTCCATAGCTGACGTGTCTGCAGGCATCCTGTGCTGGAGGCTGAAGAAATCCTCTCCTCCACCCCGGCATCAAGCAGATCTGCTCTTTGGGCCTTCATTAGCCATGTATTTATGCACTGGGGTCTCGATAATGCGTTTTTAATTAGCACCAGCCTTTTGCATGTATGAAATTATTAATGCCATTTAGCTATTTTTGTAGTGGACAGAAGCAGGGAATAAGAAAGAAAGAAAAGGTTTTGCCAGACAGGTCTGAAGGCACATAAAGAAACAGGTTTCTTCTCACTGCTAAAAATCAATCTGTTCTAGTTTGTCTGCAATTGTGCCGGCTCTTCAGATTCTCAAGTACGCGCTTTGAAGCGCCGATGCAGTGGAGCAAAGGTTCTTAAGAGCCTGGATCACCACAGCACTGGGAGTGAAATGCTCAATTTTATAATTTATTTATATATTTAATTGGAAAAATTAAAAGTGACAGTTTGAAAATTGGTTCCACCACTTTGATTGATTACCCAGAATATTTAGCTCAAAATGATTATGGCAAGATCTCATGGCTGGGATGGAAATTAATTTGGGGAAAGGGGGAGTGTTCTTAAAAAAGAAATGATGCTGCAAAGAAAACTGTTTACACCCAGATCCAGCGATGAGTAATCTCTCTGTATTCAGCCTGATCTCAATAGTTAAAGATGCTGTGAGTTCCCATTTGAGGACAAAGAGAAGGTCAGGGAGATAGCGTTATCATAGCTCCACAGGTTTCTGCCATCCAGAGATGACCGGTGCCCAGCGGAAGCAGAGGAGCTGATGGTCCGTCCCTATGGTACGTTCCTACCTGGAAAACTACCCTGGGGTGAAGGCTGTGGGCTTAAGAAGTGCTAGAGTCCTGCCAGATTTCTGACCCTGGGGAGGGATGCTGGGGGATGCTGAACGGGAGTGGGCACAAGAGAAATGCAGGCAACAGCCAGACCCACCTCTTCTGCTGGAGAAACCCCCAGGGCCAAGCTGTGCGGCAGCGGCACTGGGGCTTTGGCACCCCTGGGTGCACCACGCTGCCCAGGTAGGTGCCACCCTTGGTCTTTAGCTTCTCTTACCCTTGCCAGATCCCTTATGTTCCTGCAAAAGGTGCAGCTTAAAAGTAGGTGTGTCATGGGGATGCTCCAGTGTCTCCAGATGGAGGGCTGCTCTCTTGCTTCAGGTCCTTCCCAGAGTGGGAAAACTGGGACCATCTGGGAGAGAGGGGACAGGCAGGCTGGGCAATCACCCGGAGAGACACCAATCTTCCACCCGCTGCGTGCAGCTGTGGAGCTCTGTCATGCTCCTGGTGTTTAGCTGATTCCTCATTTATCTCTCCAAACAGGCAGAAAAGCATTTACATTCTCTCCTCTGGGTCTCCATCCTGGGAGCCACAGTAGTCTTCCAGGCTGGAACATGCCTGGTGTATGTCCGAGATGGAAATATAAAGTGTGTCCTTCAGAATAGCACTCAGCCTGTTTGACCAAGTTGTTGGGGTTTTTTTATTTTAGACTTGAAAATGGCTTTGAAACATCAGATTTTTGGGGTGTTTTGGGGTTTTTTTATATTTTAGGATTTCACATTTTAGACATGCTTCCTCTTGAAGAAGGTACATGGTTTATGAAATAAAATACAAAGCCCTGTACGTTCAGAAATACAAATTAGATAACTGTATGCAGAATTAATTTTAGGCATTGTTAATGACTTGCTTTATACAGAAAAGCCCCATTTTGGCCAGTAGTAAATGTGGAACCGGGAAACACCAGGAATGAAGGCAGCTGCAGCCACATGGCACAAACCATCACAGCTGGAGGCTGTTCATCCTGGGGTGTCTCATGTCTTCTGCATGGCAAATTTCAGGGGAACCCTGTATCTGTTAGGAGTGTGTACTGACCAGCACATACTGCCTGGAAGGAGTCTAGCAGTTACAGTGGGTAGAATTCCATGGCGTGGATGCAAACTGTGCATTTAATTACATATAGGAATTCAAGCTATGTCTCCTTGGGGCCACACTAAAATGTGATTTCACGATAAGTTGCTTTCAGATAACACTTAACCTAACTCCTCTTGTGCCTGCCACAGCCCAAGGAGAGCAGCCACCCTGTTGAGGCGAGAGCAGAGATGCTGTGCGACGGCTGAAGGATGCTGGGTGAAGCAGAGTTGCAGCCTGCAACGCTCTGGGGATCACATGACGGGAGTGATGTGCCCATCTCTGCACCTGGTAGGACTTGACTTCCCATTTGAGTTAAACCTGCCATCAAGATGATGTTGGCAGTGGCTGGGGACACGCTTGGGGACCTGCAAGGAAAGAGCTGGGAGGATTTTTCTCTGGGTGCGTCTCCCTAGCTCTGTGGGGAGTCCCTGCTCCCCCTCACCCTCTCCATCCCAGCTCGTGCGTGCAGCACTGCCCATCTCCATCCCCTCCTGCATCAGGAGGGACAAGCTGGAGGCCTGATGCCACCCAGCGATGCATCCCGAAGAGGAGCTGGTGCAGAGCGATGGATTAAATATTGCCTTAGAAATCACTGACAGAGAGAGAGAGAGAGAGAGAGAGAGATGCCTTCCAGCGCATCCAAATCCTCCCTGGAAACCCGGGCTGGGTGCCTGCGGGCCTCTAGAGGGTGCTGCGGGCTCGGCCTGCACCCACTAGACTCACGGGTGCCAGCGGCTGCCCGCCCTGCCCGGGGTGCTGGGTCCCGCCGGCCCTCCCCCGGGGTGATGGGTCCCACCAATCCTGCACCGAGGTGCTGGGTCCCGCTGGCCCTGACCCCCGGGGTGCTGGGTCCTAATGGCTTTGACCCCCGGGGTGCTGGGTCCCGCTGGCCCTGACCCCCGGGGTGCTGGGTCCTAATGGCCCTGACCCCCGGGGTGCTGGGTCCTAATGGCTCTGACCCCCGGGGTGCTGGGGTCCCCCTGGCCCTGACCCCTGGGGTGCAGGGTCCTGTCGTGCCTGTAGGACCCTACAACCACAGTGCACAAACCCCATCAGGCTCCCTCCACGGCACCCTGACTCCCATGGGACCATCCCTCTAAGGGCTGCAACCCACCCTTGGGGTGCACCCCCAAAATTTGGCCTTGCTCAGAGGTCAGCGCCTTTGCCCTGACCATGGTCGCGCTGCACCATTTTACAATGAAAGACTGCTCACACCTCGCCTGTTTGAGCTTAAAAACACATTCCCTGCCTAAAATGTGACTCCAGCAGGCTGCACTGGCTCTCAGGCTGCGATACAGACCTCGGCTCTGTGTCCTCGCAGAGCGTATCTGTATGAGATCAGTTGTCCCGGCTCTGAACGCTGTGCAGGCCCATTTCCTGCTGCGGGCTGGTGGTGTTATACACAATTATACACTCGAGGAATTTCTCCTGAGACTCGGCTGGGTGCAGGCTGGAGCAGCGCAGGAGCAGTGGCGTGTGGGGAATAATGAATCATTCATTCAAACCTCCGAGCTGACTTCAAGCTCTTGGGTTGTGCAGGCGTGTGGCGAGCTGCTCGAGCTGTTGATTACCCTTAAAAAAATAAATAAATAAATAGAAAAAGCCTGGATCATCTAAATCATCCCGGATTTGGGTTCCACTGTGTCTGTGTGCCTTCTGTGTCCTGTGTCTGTGTGCTTTCTGTGCCTTGCCATTTCATCACTATTATTTTTATCGTATCAGAAAGGTTTCTGTAGAATTTATTCAAACTGTCTCAGCAGGAGAAATCTCCCTGAGCCAGGAGATGCTGTTTCAGACACTTTCTCAGCAGCCACAAAATCCAGTTGTCCGTGACCACAAGGTTCCTGTCCTCGGAACAAACTCAGGCCAGTATCGCTTGTCCTGTGTTACTGGTGGTGATGGTGGTGGCAGCAGTAGTTTCATTGATGTGTATTTCAATGGTGTGCTGTTCCAGGATATTGTGATGCTAAGGGACCTAAAACCCTAGTGTTCTCCTGCCCTGGAAGTTGGGTGGCCTTGTATAGGACTGAGCTAACTGGAAACCTGGAGCTGCTTCATGCCCTCATGATAGGCAGGGATCTCATGTGCAGGGTTTATTTCATAAACAAGTGATGGTTTTCTTTGACCTTCTAGCAAAACCATGTGTTGTAGCATCAGATGAAGGACACGGATATGATGCATGGACACAATGAAACCCTGCAGCGAGGAGCACGAAGCCCATCATGCCACGCTGACCATCCCCGCTGTGTCAGGGCTGCACCATGGTGTGTTGCAACGCTCTGCGAAACCAAACAGCCACCTTCCTCCTCCACTTCCTGGCCAAGTCACACCAGAAGCAGCTCTCCTGCTCTGCACTGCTCGCTCTGGCCTAGTGAAGCAGCCCCCTGCGTGGCACCATGTCAGCTGCTTCCCTGAGATCCAGCTACATTTTATTCACTTCCATCGTTATCTGCCAGCTCAAAAGGCTGGAGCATATTTGTTAGCTAAAGATTTCCTTTTAGGGAGCTGGTGGCAGATTATCCTGGCTGTTTCTAGTGATGTGTAATCTAAGCTGTCACCCACATTTTCAATATTTTACTTCTGGTAAGGCTACAGCAAGGCTGGAAAGGAGCCGAGGTGCTGGGAAGCCCTCCTCACACAGGATGTTCTCTGGGACCTCAAAGATCACTTCATGTCCACCCTCAGCTCATCTGAACTTACTTTTAGCTCCTTTAACCCTCTCAAGGATCATATTCTATTGCTTTCCTGAGGCTGTTTCATCTGTCACATATAGATGCCTGGTTCTAGGACGCACAAAACTGCTGAATACCATCAGAGCTGGGACAAAAATCCAGTGAGTTGTCTCCATCCCCTCCCCAGGGTAGCACCCAGATGTGCTGCTTGGAAGAACTGTCCTTGGAAGAAGCATCCTTGGAAGAACCATCCTTCCTGAACAGGCTTGCACGTTCTCCTTGTGTTCATCAATCTGCAGAAAGAAGTTCATATGGGATCTAACTGGTACACAGGCTTTTTGCCAGTTTTCCGATTTCACTGGTCCAGGTGCCCAGCATCTTGTTGGTAAACTTGAAGCAGACTTTTTCCAGTGCCAAGTGAGATAATGTCATGGTGGCTCTATGTGCTTTTCTTTCTGACTAAGCAGCTGCTGCTGCTGGTGGGTTTACTGGTTTTAATCTGGATGAGGTATTAGGCTGATGCACTTGTTATGTTCCCAAACAGCTTAATCTGCAACATCAGGACCTGAAACAAAACTCAGGCGATGCTGGGGAGGGCAAACACGGCTGTTTTGCATGCCTGGAAAAAACTCTTGTCTTACAGTTGTCTTACAGGTTTTTTTGCTCATTATTTGTAATGGGTAATTACATCTCAGCTCTTGCACTAGCTCCAGGTAGAGACAGAAAACTGAAACAAGGCTGAAAGAGGGCATGCTGCTTTCAGGAGCCCAAGTCCTGTTTTCCAAAAGACTTTTGGGAACCTAATTCCCACAGACTAGCAGCCAGGCTAGCTCTAAAATTGGTTTTGCAGAGGAAAAGGCTCGTTCCCTTTCAGCAAACAGCCTGTGTCAGCTGTGCTGCTTGCAAAGCTCACATGTCGCTGTACATGTCATTCGGTGCTTCTGGGAGCGTGTTTGCTCATAAAGTGCTACATCTACCACCTGCCTATGCAAAGGCAAGTGGATTTTCTGCTAAAGTGTGTCTAACTTGCTGCTTAAGATAGCATGTAAAGCACCAAGATCTTCCTGGAGAACTTGGTGATCTGGAGAGATTTTGCAGAGAGGTCTCCTGCAGAGCTGCTGGCACCTCCCTCCTGTGTGTTTTGACGAGGTGCTCTGGTATGGAGGGGATATATCCCTCCAGAGATGGGTGCAGTGTGGTGTTGTCTTAAGGCTGGAGGTTTTCACTAATGCATTTTAGCAATGAGTCTCTTTGGGGAGGCCCTGAGACTGATGACTGGCTGAAATCAGCACAAGCATTGCTTGGGGAAGATGAGCTTCAGTATTTGATCCTGTGTCTCCTTCCAACCAGCACTCGGTTCTTACCAACACCTCTCCACGTGAATACCTGTTTATTCCCCACCCAGATGGGATCTCGAAGTGGTGGAGGGGGAGCAGGGCACATGGGTTGGCAAGTGAGGCAAAGGGCTGGGGATGGAGGTGGCAGGGCAGGGGGGCTGGCGATGGGACCGGGGGTGGGCTCACTGCATCTCCCCACTATGCGCCAAATGATCTCTGGATGATTCTGCTCACCAGAGCATCCAGCTCAGCATCTTCAAAATACCTCCACAGCATATCACCCTGGTTTATCAGCCCCATCTGAAACCTTGAGGTTAATTCATTACATCAGGTCACTTGTTAAAGTCTCTCCTTTCATATGCTGGCTGTTTGAGCCTGTGAGGTCCAGAACTTCCAAGGAAATTCTCCAGTTCATCCTTCCCACTCCAGCATGGGTATGCAGGGGAAATGGGGCTCTGTCACCTCTTTGTCATTTGGGGTTGATCTACTTTTCTTACCAAGTTTTTTTCTGCCTGTCCTGTTTATTTCCCAGCTGATGGCTTCCTTGTTGAGCTTACTGGTGAGAGCCCATACTGCGTGCTCACACGTGGGTAGGGTTTCCCTTCGCTAGGAGCATCAGCCCACTCTTTTCTGCAGTCTTAACTGAAGATGGAGTCACTCCACTGAACACGCAGCACGCCTTTCAAAACCACCTAGTTTCCTGCCTGGTGGTTTGGTAGTTTCTCAGAAATCACGTGCTAAGACTAAAATGGTTTAAATATACAAGTTTTCTTTTGTGGTATATATCCCTGAGCTGAACCAAGTGTTGACCGTGCTTTTCCCATGCTGGATGTCTCCTCATTTCCATGTCTCTGCTGACCAGTGGGATGGATGCTGCACAGGTTGGTGAACCCTTCTCCTTTCTTCATGGGTTTGTCTCCTAGTACTACCTAACACTTGTGTTTCAAGGACCTTTTTTTGTTGCTATAACTACTCAGTCTTGCTCATCTGGAGGTATTTCTTGGTGGCGTGGTGTAATCTTCATGGCCCTTGAGGGGTTAGCCATCCTTTCATGCTATGTCTGCAGTTGCATTAGCAGCATTAGGCATGAGGTCAAATGGTGGAGGCAAGGACATGGTCATATTGGCCAGGGCTCTTCACCCTTTTGGAGACTTTCCCATCTACACTTGATGGCTTTAGCTAGGATTTGGAGGAGTCAGGGCTGTTCCATACCACAGGGTGAAAAATGCCTTCGGGAGAGGTCACAAAACTGATGTCAGAGTAAGTCTGCTGTTCTACAGAGTTGAGTGGTATGATCTGTAAATCAGAGCACATAAACTCTACAGGACCTCCTGGGCCTGAAGCCAGCCTCCATCCACGCCCATGGAGTAGCATGCTGCAGAAGATCTTCCATACGTAAAATCCAGACTTGAGTGGCTCCTTCCTGAGGTGGTGAAGTGATATTTTTGAGCAGTCTGATGATGATTTTGTCTCTCAGCAAGTCAGAAAGTCCCATGCCTTCTAAATTCTCCATGCATTTCATAAGAGTACAGCATGTCTTGCCTTCAGTGAACATTTGGGTTAGCTTTTTTAAGCTCTTCCCTGTTATGACAGGACCTAGAAACCCTTTTTTTAAAAAAGAAAGCATTTTCATCTAATTCCAAGAGGAGTGCTTTCATAGACTGCCACATCTCAGTGAAGGCATGAGGAAGTAAACACCCCTGAGCAAAGCCTCCACAGATAGGCAACAGCAGTTGGCTCAAACCCTGCCTTCCTACTCAAACACCAACACTTTAAGCACTACTCAGACAATTACTTTAAGTCACTTTAAGTACCTCCAGTTTTCTTCTGACCCTCTTCTACTTTGGTCATTGACCATGGGTGGGAAGCCTGAAATACCAGACTTGGAAAGTCTGTTCTGGCATTTAACCTTGTTCTTCTTTTTTTTTTCTTTTTTTTTTCTTTTCCCAACATAGAAATGATTTTGCTTTTTTCAGGACAAAATGACAAATACTCGACATGCTTCCAAAAAGGCAGAGGCGCAGTGCCTTTGTGGCTCTACCTTCTCTGCAGAACAACTCACAAGCTATGGTGAAGACCCCTATCATTAAAAATAAATGAAAACCTGGAAAAACATATATGTCAAGGAGGTTTTTGGACCTACATCACGGGACTCCAAATACCCTGTATGTCTGGTCACTGCTGAAGCCCTGTGGGACCTTTGCTGTCAGCACCTTTGCTAACTGCAATGCACAGTTCCAGTTTTGTAACCCCTCTCCTGAGGAGCGATGTCGAACCCTACCCACACCCCAGGACAGATTATAATTTAAGAAAAAAAAAACAACCCACCTGACTATTCCTGAAATGTGTCTTAATTAACTCTCAGCAATTTGCATTCGACAAAAGATAGAGCCAGTTTCTCTTGTTCTACTGATCTATCTGTACTGCCAGATGGGGGTGGCTCCGGGTCAGGTGTTTCCCAGGCCTGGGGCTGCCTTTGGTCTGCAAGAGAAGCCAAGAAAGAAGGAGGAAAGAGAAAGTCTAAATATTGGTTGTCTTAGGGTAGCTCAGCTCCCAATCCATCGGCATAAAAAACGTACTGGAATGCTAAATAACTTTGACAAAAAGGCACCTGAAGAACAGAGCAGATGTTCCGCCCCATGGACAAGATTGTAAAGCAGGTATTTATGAGCAGAGGTCCCCAGAGGACGTTTCTGCAGTGGCAGGGGAGTTCTGGAAAAGATCTCTGATCCAGCAGCTCCCATCTTCTGGCTCTTACGCATACTGATGTTATCCTTGAGCTCTCAGCAAAGAAAGGCGAAATTAGTATTCCTCTGCAGGACTGCGGGGACATGGCTTGCTGGGGGCAAGGCCACATTGGGTTTCCTGCGAGCAGTGCAAAAAATGGGACAGTGATTTGTTTCTGAACAGTCAGAATTGGCACATTTCAAACAGCTGTAAAAGACTGGATGCCCTCCCGAAGAGCAGGCCTGTCCTTTGGGGGTTTTTTCTTCGCAGAAGAGGCACAAAGGAAAGAGATTCAACAACAAAACAAAGTCCCCCATGATCCCGAGTAGCAACGTGGAGATGTAGTGCTCAAATCAACAATGTGTGAGGCCTCCAGTGCTTACTGCCAGGCCGAGGGGAGACCAACAGAGGTGTCAAGGCCTGCTTGCATCTGCTGGGGAGCCGCACACACTGTTACGAACAACTCTGCTTTACCTGAAAATTGCAACTTCCTGTTGAAATTTTGGTATTCTGGGAAATAATTGAGCAGCTCTTCAGTGGATGCAGGTGCTTGCCACCCTGGAAAAGCCTCCTTCAACTCATGTGCAAGACAGAGAGCCAGCCTGGTCTACATACACCAGGGAAAGGCACAGCAAGAAGCCCTGCTGCTATTTGTACCTTGCTGGGGGAGTGCTTCTAGGCTGTTGTCCCCTTGGTGAAATGGCCCATGGTGGCATCCCTGGTGCTGCTGCCGCAGAAGAGGCATAAAGGAAACACAGTGCTGGCTCTCTGTGCCTCTGTGCTCCTGTTCAATGTCTTTATCACTGACCTGGATGAAGGGATTGAATGCTCCTCAAGAAGTTTGTGGGTGGCACTAATCTGAGAGGAAATGTCGGTCTGCCTGAGGGTAGGGAGGCTCTTCAGAGGGATCTGGGCAGGCTGGATCGATGGGCTGAGATCAACGGGATGAGCTTCAACAAGGCCAAGTTCAGAGTCACCTGGGACATAACAACCCCATGCAGCGCTACAGGCTTGGGGTAAGGTGGCTGGAAAGCTGCCTGGCAGAAAAGGACCTGGGGGTGCTGGGTGACTGCAGGCTGAACATGAGCCAGCAGTGTGGCCAGGTGGCCAAGAAGGCCAATGGCATCCTGGCTTGTATCAGAAATAGTGTAGCCAGTAGGTCTGGGGAGTTGATTGTGCCCCTGTACTCAGCACTGGTGTGGTTACACCTTGAGTGCTGTGTTCAGTTCTGGGCCTCTCACTACAGGGACATTGAGGTCCTTGAGGGTGTCTAGAGAAGGTCAACCAGGCTGGGGAAGGGGCTGGAGGGCAAATCATATGAGGAGCAGCTGAAGGAGATGGGGATGTTTAGTCTGGAGAAGAGGAGGCTGAGGGGAGACCTTATTACGGCCTACACTGACCTGACAGGAGGGTGTAAAGAGGTGGGTGATGGTCTCTTCAGCCAAGTGACAGGAGATAGGACAAGGAGAAATGGCCTCAAGCTGTGGCAGGGCAGGGTCAGATTAGACATTAGGAAAAAATCTTAACCAAAAGGGTTATTGGGCACTGGGACAGGCTGCCCAGGCAGGGCGTTGAGTCACCATCCCTGGATGTGTTTAACAGACAGGTAGATGAGGTGCTCAGGGATATGGTTTAGCATACGACAGGAACAGTTGGACTTGACGATCTCAAAGGTCCAACCTTGTGATTCTGTGGGGAAGCACAGCAGCTTGGAGGGGTGCTGTGGGTGAGTGAAGCTCCTGGAAGTGTACCATCTACCCTGTCTTTCTCCACAACTCCCCAGGATTTTGCAATTTAAATGCACCCTGCTGTTCCCTGGGTATGACTCTGTGGAGGTAGGGTTTATTCGAAGAACCCTTGCTGATTTTCCATTGACTTCCCCATTGCAGTGATTACAGGGTTTTGTAGCTGAACAATGCTTAAGTGAGGGGACAATTAACTATTTACAGGGTTTGGTTTTTTTTTTTAAATATAGCTATAGGAAAAATCCTGGCAGTGGAGTTCACCCACATAGTCCTGCTCTGCTCCAAAGATGCAATGGGATAACCCTTGTCTCCCTCCGGAAGACCCTGTATCAGCAGAAGAATAAGCAATCAGTGATAATGAATCAGTTAAAGTACATTTGAGATCAATAGATGCAGGTTAGGACAGTGTAACCATTCATTTCTGAGCGTCTTTTAACATGACTGCCTGTTACCATGTTAGCTTAAACCCCAATTATTAGGCATTTAACAGAGTATTAATTTTTCAGCATCCTCCATTCAATTTGGGCAGAGAACTTTGACTGCTGCACCACATGGGCAAACACTGGGGTACACCGTAGGGAACCAGAAAAATGACACTGACCCCAGGCACGGGGCTGAGTGGTCACAGAATTATTGAGAACAAGGGACCCACATGTGCAGTGGGAATAAATTATGCGACAGAGCCCAAAACAGAGCCCAAGGTTGCTCTTTGGTTTGTTTTATTCCTTTTCTCACTAAACTTTTGGAGAATGACCTAAAGGTCAAAGCACCTGAAGCTCTTGCTAAGCAGACAGCGCCTTAGAGGTCATTACGATTTACTCATTCTGCATATAACCCCTCAGGATATAGTTAACAGTGGGGGCATTGTAGGTAATTAAATTTAGGTTTGTGCAGAGGTTAAATGACCTGGATGGTTTATAGGTGAGTCGGTGCCCTTCAATGAATAAATCAAAGATACCATCCATGATGATAGCCCCTCACTGCCAACAGCCAAGCTGGGGTTCAGTAAAGTCCTCGCCGCTTGCCGGGGATGACCAAGCTGGAAAATGCCCCTTCTTAGGAAAAAATCAACATTTTTGCATTTGTCTACTTTCCAAATGGGGATAAAACAGCAAAAAACAACAACTTGCCACAAAACATACAGCCACACCAGTGGTGCAGCACAGCCAGGCTGGCTGGAGCACAGGGCATCATGTGGTGAGAGGGACAGCAGTGAGACACAGTGGGGCCCAGCCACCGTTCCTGGGGGGGGACCCACCAGACAGAAACACAATTTCATGCTGAATCAACTCATGGCAAAATATTTTGGGCCATTAGTACTCCATTTCAGGTCATAGTGACTCCAACTGCAAGATTGTGTTTAGATGCTCCCAGCAGAAAAGCAGTATGCAGAGACACAGATACATGCCTCCTTGTAAAAAAAACCCCTTTAAAATCCCAAACCCTTCATTTTCTACAGGAAAAAAAGGTTATTGAAGACAATGACTGCCCAGCTCTAGCTGTGGATATGCCCCTGCAGCCCCGCCGGGCACCGGTGCAGCCCACAAGCCGGCCAGGCATCCAGGGCGGTTGCCACATACATATCTCCCTGCTGAGACCACTCTTCTCCCAGAGCAGCCTGGAAATGCCAGTGCCTGCTGGGGTTTTCCTTTGACCTCCTGCTATCCTTTTCTGCATTCCTTACGCCTGTGACCTCAGAAGGGTCCTCTATGTTTTTACCATTTCGATAGACAGTGGGCGTGTTGTAATGAAATCAGAGTTCAGCTTGGGACTTCACGTTCATGCCGAGGAGCAGAGCGATTCATCTATCTGCAGAATTGGGCATATATTGTTTATGTTTTAAAATCCTTACGTATTTCATGAATAACCGCCTGAATTCTTGGATGGAAACCACGTTACAGCAAGTCAGCATCCTCTGTCATCCTGTTTGTTCTTCCCTTCTCTCCCTGGGAACAATGAAAGCAGGAGGAAGTCTCGCATTGGCTTGTTACTAGTTTCCAGGCAGTTTTGCTTCCAGCTTCACAACTACGAGCAGAGCATTGCAATACCTACGTTTGAACAGACACAGGCAACGTCTGGTTTGAAAAAAAAACACACCCCAGCACCAGGGAAGGTTCAGGAGCGTGCTCAGAGGCATGGAGATGGTTCCAGGGATGGTTTATTTTACTGATTTTACCATTTGGATCAAATTTTGAGGACTAATGACTGTGTAAAATACTGAGGAGTGATGATTTGTGGCTTGGGAAATAAAAGCTGAATCCAGGCAGGCTGCTGTCGCTGCACAGCCCCGTGCGCCTCACCCACGGCAGGTGACTGCCACTACCTGACACTTCGGCAGATCATTACCAAAAAAAAATACTATATAAATGAAATAATCTCATTCTGCCCCACCCTAGCATCCCTGCAAGCCAAAACACCGGCACTGCTGCTCCCGTCCCTGTCCCCTATCAGCCAGCCCTGCTGTGATCAGAACTAATAAAGGTTATAAGCTGCTGATGCAGTCCCTGTGCTGTGGGCTATCCAGCGAGTAGAGGGTGGACACACTGGCAGCCCCTGACTTCAGCAGCCACCTCGGCCGATCCTGTTTGCTCCTGGGGAGGTTTCAGCAGCTCCTTTTGGCCTTTAATCCGCCTGTCCCTCCCAACCCAGGCTGCACTACCAGCACCAGCTGCAGCATGCAGCCTCCACATGACTGTTTGTGATGCGATTTTTATATATATATTTATTTTTCTTGAAGCACATCTCCACACAGAGAGTGTAAGAAAACCCCATCCGCCTGCCAATTGACTCATGTGTAGGGTTTCCGCTCCCCAGATCTGCATATTGTAAGCTCCTGACACAAGTTGATGTTGTAACTACAGCTTCCATACGGTTCTCTCGAAGGCAACAGATTTTTTTATACATATATATTTATATATGGCACCTGGTTTGGCAGAAGCTGCATCCGAAAAAGGGAAATAAGGAAAACAGTAAGAGCTGAATCTACCTAGTTATTGCTGGCTTAGGGAGACAGGGGGGAGGTTGGCCAATTCCAAAGGCAACATCGATCGCTTATCCTCACTCAGGAATGGCACGGGATTGATAGGGCTGAATGCAGAGGGAGCAGGTCCCAAAGCCAGACCCAACACCTGGGTCCAGCTGGAGAGGGGCCACTTCTTGCCCTCAGCATCCTCAGGTGCATGGAGCAGCCCGGGCGGCCGCTCACTCGGGAAGACTTGGCCCTGGTGCTTCCCAGCACCCCGGCATGGCAGGGTTTGGGTTCTGCGCCCGGAATTCCACAGGACTTTTCCCACGAGACTTGCCCGGCACAGGCACCCCGGCGGGGGGGTAAGGAGGGGTGTGTGTGGGGGTCGCTTGTCACGGGGGTCAGTGTCCCAACTAAACCCATCGGAGGGGCTTTGCCATGAGCTGCGCCAGGGCTGGGAGCCTGCAGGACACGATGCGCTTCCCTCAGGCAGGCACCATCCCTCTGGGGCGGCACGATGCCACCGGCCAGCAGCCCGCTTCCCCGGCCCCGAGCCTCGTCACCGCGGGGTTACAGGGACGGCGGGGGCGGCCATCAGAACCCGAGGTTACAGGGGCGGCGGGACGGGAGTCCCATCGCCCCCCGGGCTTACAGGGGCGGCGGCGGGGCGGGGGCCGAGGCCTCTCCGGCCGGGCCCTGCCCGCCCCCGCCCGCCCCCGCCCCCTGGCGGCGGGGCTCGGCGCCGCCCCCGCCGCGCGCCGCGGCCGCCCCCTCCCCGCGCCGTGACAGACAGCTCCGGCGGCGCGCTCGGCCGGGGAGGCGGCGATGCGATGCGCCGCCGTCGCCGCCATCCCGGCGCAGCCCGCGGCGTGCCCTGCCTGCCGGCAGCCCGCGGCCGCCCCTAGCCGAGCTGCGGGCGGAAGGGCAGGGGGGCGGCGGCGGCGGCGGCTTCTCCTTCCCGGCACCCCGCATGAGGAGAGGCGTTAAATAGCGCCAGCGCCGCGGCGGCCGCCACTGCCCGTTCCGTGGCGGCGGGGCCGCCTGGCCGGCGGCGGAAACATGGCGAGCGACTCCCCGGCGCGGAGCCTGGACGAGATCGACCTCTCAGCGCTGCGGGTGAGCCGCGCCGCCGGCTCGGGGCCCGGGGCGGAGGGGTGGCGGCTGCGGGGTGGGGATGGGGGGGGGGTGGTTGTGGGGGGAAGGAAGAGGGATGAGGGAGCACCCGCCGTGCCCGTCCGTTCGTGCTCCGGTGTGGGGAGGGGGCTGGGGGCCGCGGGGGCTGCCCGTGTGTGCGGCTGCACGTATGTGAATACCGGGGCAGAAGCGTGCGCGGGGGTATGTGCATCCCTGTGCCCGTGTGTGCCTGCGTGCGCCGACCCCCCGCACACCCGTGCGCGGCCGCGCGTACGCAGGTGTGTGTCTGCACACACGCACATAGGAGCGTGTGTACGCGTGTGCGTACGGCGGGCGGGGGCTGCGGCTGCCCGCCCCGGCAGCTGCCCGGCCCCTCCGGCATCGGCTGCGGCGGGGGGGATGCAGGGGGTGCGGGGCTTTGGGTGCAGCCCGGAGCGCCCCCCCACCCCCATCCCTCCGTTCCGTAGGGCGGTGGGACCGGGCGGTGCCTGAGCTCCGCTCACAGCCGGTGCGGTGCGTAGGGACACACGGACAGGGGCTGTGGAGACGGGCATCTTGGGGTGCAGGAGCGGGGCTGCTCCCCAGACCCAGCTTTTCCACGCCGGCAGGGACCCCGCAGCCCATCCATCCCTCCATCCATCCCTCCATCCATCCCTCCATCCATCCCTCCATCCATCCCTCCATCCATCCCTCCATCCATCCCTCCATCCATCCCTCCATCCATCCCTCCATCCATCCCTCCATCCATCCCCTGCCGTGCCCCTTTGCTCTGTCTCCTCATCGCCCTCCCCTGAAAATGAAGCTCGTCATGTACCCTTGAAATGTCGGGCTCATCAAATGTGTCAGCCTCTGCGTGGGCTGTGGCCTGATGTCCCCCCCCTTCCCCGGTCTATTTTCCCTGTAACTTCTTTTCCTTTTCCCCCTTTCTTCTTCATCCTTTGGTCGTAAAACCGGCTCATTGGAACAGAGCGTGGGGAGTCGTTTGGAGAAGCTGCGTTTATTCGGGAGGCAACAGCGGGGCTGTGGAGGCAAATAAATAAAATTAAGCAGAACCTGCTGAAGACTTGCATGAACGTATTTTTACAAATATTACTTGCTTTAGTGCAAAAAAGAAAAAGAAAAAAAAAAGATGGCTATATTTATTCACTTGCCCTACTTTCTTCCTAGTGAGTTTCTGGTTGATTAATAGTGTAAACGATTGCTCAGCAATACACAGTGTAGAGGAGATTAGAGCAGGGGGACCATCCCAGCTTAAAACCAGACCTGGAGTTCTTGTTTTCTCTCTTAGGTGGAAGGTGCCTTGGGGAGGGAATTTGCCAAAGCTGGTGGAATTAATCTAGGAAAGCAGCATTGGGTTTTTCTTTTGGGGGGGGGGGGGGGGGGGGGGGGGGGAGGAGACACACAACACAACCCCTCTTCTCCTCCCCTACTCTCCTGAAATCATATTTTACTATTTTATCTTACTGTCTGCATTAGGAAGTTTATTTGAATGAGGGCACCGTTTCTTTTATAAACCATGTCTGCACATGCTTAGCTGTTGTTTTGGGGTTTTTTTTCCTGTTTGTGGCTTTTTAATAGCAATGCACACCAGATACAGTCGGGGTTTTGTTTTCGCTTTAGGAGGAAATGTGTTCCCTCCCTCCCCCTGAGACCAACCCGCAGCGCCCAGTCTGTGAGCAGAGCTGGTGTTTTTGGGTTAGCTGGAGGTGAGGGGACTTGGAACCCTGACCGGAGGGTGGGAGTGCAAAGATGTGTCCCCCTCCCCAGCTGTGTCCCCTCCAGCAGGACTCCAGGGGTTGCAGCAGGTCTTCCTGCTGCACGCAGGACCGTGTTCCTGCTGTGTGGACCTTTGCCCCTCTCAAGGGGAGAAACCTGCTATGGTGCTTTCCTGTGAATGATGAGAGATGCGATGGTTTGTGGGGCAAGAATAGGGGCTTTATTTGCCGAGGAACAGATCTTCTTTTAAACTAAGCTCTTCTTGCACTTGGAATAATTGTTAAAGGTCATAAATTCAGCAGATAGGACAAGAAGCGTGGATCATTCTGTGGGGTCTGAATCAGAAATCAATAGTAAATTTGCTGCCTGAGCACAAAACATGGCAGGGAGGAGTAATTCCCCGAGCCTTGTGAAATTTCATTTGTTAGAAGTGTCATGTTGCTGTGGGTTTGTAAGATGAGTCTGGATGGAGGAGACGCTGCTCTCGTGCCTCCGTGTTTGAAGGGCTGAGGGATGGCAGTGTGAAACGCCGGGAGCGGGTAGTGACTCAAAATCTGACGGGGGGGGGGGCTGATGTGTTCCTAGCAGCAGGGAAAGGAAACGCTCAGGCCACTTGCCTCCAAGTTTGAATCACCAAAACGTTCCGGGGGGGCTGGGTGTTACAAAAAACAAGTGAATGTGTATAAAACAGGTGGATCTCTGACTGCCAGCTCACCCCATCCTTTGCTTTGGCTTCCTTCTCTCACCGAGGAGGAAGGTGGATTTGCAGGACCGGAGCGTGCTTGGCACAAGCAGAGCCTTGCACACTGCTGTTCCTTGCAGCTGGCTTCTGCCTGCTAGCTTACAGGGTGGGATTTGTAGAGCTGGGCTGCAGGTATCACAGGAGGTAACCTAGGAGGTAGAAGGGGTGCTTCTGTTTTTGCCACACTAGAGTTTATCTTGGCCATGCAGTCGAGCTCCACCGCAGCGGCGCATCTGCTTGATGTGCTGGCTGCTGGGCTGGGAACAAAGCCCCGAGTTCTGATTAAAATGCATGGCCTGGTGCATGGAGTAAGCGCACTTCGGGCTCGCTCCCCCCGCCTTCCGCGTGCCGTGTTTGTATCCATCATTCTGGACCGTGCTCATTGCCATGGTACCCAGGTGTCCCTGTGTGTTGGTACAGAGGGCGGAGCGTGAGAAGGGCAGGGTGAAACCTTTGACATCCGAAGGATGCTTAAAATAGAGACCGGTGGTGGTGGTGGTAATGAGTATTGTTAATGTTGCAGAAAACTGTAATTTAAAAGGATGAGGCCATTGAACAGGTAGTGCTGCGTATTATCCTGACAAGGGGATAAGATAAACTGCGTTATAATGTTCTTTTGTAGGGGCTGGGAGATATTTTTGCTAGTCTGCTCAGCACAGCTAATAGCCCAGTGACCAGGCAAGGCTATTAGAATAATGATTAACACAGGGATTCGCATAGGCTGCTGATAGGCATGTTTGAGAAGCAGATTTTTGCAATGAAAGGGGAAGGAGGGTGAGGAGGGATGGCTGGATGCAGTGGGTCACACTCTGGGGTGGTCAATGCACAGCTGACCCCAAGCGGAAAGGTGGGGCTGGGTTTGGGGGGGTGTTACCACCCTTTTTTTTGTTTGTTTCAGTGAATGCAAGAGCCTGTCACCTCTTGCTGAAGGCAGTGGCCTTGATCCCTCTAAAATATTCAGGTCAATTGCTTTTTCTCCCATGTGTCTGCAGGGACAGGCCTCCAGCTGAGGTACTGACTGAGCTCCTCTGCAGTAGCTGCCACAGCTGGATGCTTCTGGGGTGCTTTCCAGCACCCCAGAAAGTGATAAAACCTTTCTCAGGGAGTTGATAGCCCCCTGGGGGGTAGGACCCAGACAGGCCTGGGACAAGCAAACCTCTTCTGGTCACAGCTGCTCCTTGTCTGCATGGTGAGGGGCTCACCCTGGGCTTGGGTCCCAGCTGAAGGCTAGGGGCTTGTCAAGCTCACCTGGGTTGTAGAGCTCCATCGAAGGTTTCCTGCAAGCCTGAGAGATTAAAAAGAGCCTTTCTGGGAATGGAGTAATTGTTTTCTTTGTGCACCTGGTTGTTGCTTTTGGTTTGAACTCATTAGCAAAACCCAAGCTTTAGTTATTTACTCCTGCAAAGTGCTGACCGTGCACCCTCTGGAAACTGAATCCCAGAATCGTTAGTTGTTTTGGAAATGCCTGGCCTTTAATGCTCAGGCTTGGAGAGGAGACAGTTCAGAATTAAGGAGCCAGTGGGTATTAGCTGTTGCTGGGAAGAATTGGATGAAACCCAAAAATGTCACTACTCTTCCTTTAGCTTTGCTTGTGTAGAAGTGAAGTTTCAGTGGCCGTTTGTTTGCATTAGCTGATTATTGTCAATGAAGATAAAAGCTCTCATATTAAAAAAGAACAAACAAAACCCAAACAAACATGCTGGCATTGTCCTGTTTCCAGAACTTCATCATTTTATGGAATGTTTCAGCATCATTAAAGATTCAGGAGAAGTTCTAATGGGGGATAAGCACTGCAAGCCACCACTCAGGAGCTTTATCCTGGCAGCATTACGTTGGTTTCTTCTTCCAGCACCTTTTAAAAAAAACTCTGTAGCTCAACAGAATCTGGGCAGCTTTTGCAAAGGTCACCTTCTTCCTAAATAGAAAGAGGAACAAATTTGACTAGAGATGACTTCTGGAGATTAAAAAAAGACATGAAGAGCTTATTTATTTGTGCCGTGCTTTACATGATACGCTACTGTGGAAAATTTGGAACGTATCTTCAACAAATAAATACACATAGTCACAATTCTGAGGATAGATGCTCTTGGGAGGCTTCCACCAGGGACTTCATCTGTCCTCTTACAGTGTGATTCAGTGCGTGTGTTAAGCTATGGAACCCCATTGTGTTCACGTACTTTGTATATTTTTGAGCCTTTTTTTGTTTGTTTTTAACTGTAAAGCCTTGGCAGCACAGTAGTGGTCTCTGAATCATCCCAAAGGGATGATAATGTCCAACTCTCTGCCTTTTTTTTCCTGCATCTGACTTCCATTCCTTGATCCAGGAGTGCTGATACTGGTACATTTGTCTTCCACACATGCTTGTCTATTGTGTATGTGTGCTCATGAGAAGTTACACCAGAAATAAGGCTGTCAAATGCCTACTCCTTCTGCTTGGTTGACTTTATTTCACCTTTTGGAGTTGTGCTGCTCTCCTGCGTCTCCCCATGTCTCCTTCAGTGCCGATGCTGTGGTTATTCTTCCTCATCTTTGGAGATCTTCCACAAGATGTTTCTGGTGTTTATAAAGGCCCGGAGAGCATCTCTGTTCTTGGTAGTGTTCCTGTGCTGGTCAGCTGTAAGAATTACTAATTTGGAGTGAATTTATAGTAAAACATGTGCTTGAGCAGGTTGTTGTTTGAACATAAGCCTTTTGTTGAAGCGATAAAGCAGTAGATATTTCACTGGGGCCTGTATTTAAACTGAAGTGGCTGAGTTTTAATCCATGCAAGAAACAGCTAGAGGAGGATTTCCTCCTTGCTCGGCGACCATAGGTTTTATCTGCCAGGCTGTAGTAAATGTAGTGGTGTGTTTTGTATCGGCTGAAGGGGAAACTGTTTCCGCTTGATCTGCGTGTAAGTCTCCAGAAATGAATCGCCCAGCTGAGGCAGAGGTGTCCTCAAAAGTTGTCGTTCACATCAGGCCAGGTCACACCGAAGCTGCTCTTACCTCCTGTGCTCAGGCTCCCAGCTGCTCTCTGCAAACCCTTGTCTGGCTCCTCCTAATGCACCCCCAGCCACTTTGCAAGGGTAATTATAGACATCAGCAGGAGCTCTCTGCCTCTGACCTGCAGACCAAGGACGGAGTATTGATCCCTGTCTCGTTTCTTCATACCTCAACTACAAACGGGGAGAATCCTGTTAGATTCCCCATGCTTTCCCCAGTGAAAACCCATCAACAGGCAAAAGGGTGCACAGCGTGGAGGAGCATTGGTGAAAGCTGTTGTGGTTTGGGGTGGGGAGGCTGAAGTTGAGGGTTCAGGACCCGCTTCCTGAAAGTAGCTTCAACCCCCCCAGGCGTGTCTGGGGAGGATGCATGCTGTTTTCCTTCATGCTGTCAGCTGCACAAGAGACCAGGAGTGTTGCAGGGTGAAGCACAGAGCCATCATGGGAGCGGGCGCCATCCCTTCTCCCAGGGCTCTGGCTGATTCTCTGTTTTTGCTACTGGCTGCTGGTTTTGCCCCAGCTGCTCTGCAAGTACCCTGGGAAATGTGGAGCCTCCATCACATGAGGTTTGTGTTTGCTGATGCTCAGACATCTTCATCCTTAACTTTCACGCAGACATTAAGGCAGACTCTGCATCAAAACCACCAGCACAAGTCATGGGTAGCTCTATGAAATGAGGGGTTGTATTTCCCATTTATAAAGCCAGTACTTTGTTTTCTCCCCGCCCCCCCTGTGATCATCCCCCACCTCCTGTCCCCTTTTGTCACTTTGGAGTGTGGTTGCACATTGAAACCGACGGGCTGTGTGCTCTGGGCTTGGGAAAGCAGTTTATATAACCTAGGTTTGATGTTCTGCTTGTGAATCGCTTAATGCTTCCAAAGGCAGGCTGGCTAACAAACACAGGCCTTGGGAAACGGAGACTCCCCCTCTCTGTGTTCCCCCTCCACAGTGCGTTCACCATGAGCCTTGCAAGGGGCCGAGCATCCCATTTCCCGTTGAGGGACGAGCCCTGGGGTGCTCCTGCAATGGCTCCTTAGTGAAAGGAGAGGAAAAGCCACCAAGGTTGGAAAACACTGATAAGAAGTTTAGTTGGAACTCGGTTATATAGCTCTGCGTGCCTGATTTTATTTTGTAATGGCAGCTCAGAACGCCTTCCTCCCCTTTGATCGAGAACATTGTTTTTCCACGTTCATTTTCTCTGGTGCTTGCCAGAAGTTCAAGGTTGTGCGTTGGTAGTAAACGATGGATGACTGTAATTGGGCAGGCAGCGCTGGAGGATCCCAGATGCATCATGCAGAGCCTGAGCCTGATGTTTCCTCCTTCCACACTGGGTGAGCAAACAGCGAGTGCTGCCCCATGCTCAGCTGCCGGTTTACCCCGAGCGCAGCTGAAAGCGCTTTGCTGTGGGCAGCCAGCTCACCGAAACTCCCAGCTCCGTGCAGACACCACCCCCTTGCCAGGAAAAGACCCAAGCAGTTGACGTGGTCTCATCCTTCCCACACACGCACGCATAACAGGCCTGGCCTCTGGCAAGTGCAGTAGCTACGTAGTTTGTGCAGCCAGCTGTGAACAGTGAGATGCTCTTCTGAGGAAAGCCTTAGTGATGGGAGCTGAGCATCCTCTCGGTGCTGGGCTCTGTAGTGAGGGTGGGTGGGTGCATCTCTGCTCACATGAGCACACGTGTGGTTTTCAGCTCCAAGAGCGCGTGAAACCTTTTGTTAAGAGCGTTTCTGTGCTCACTTCCTCCAGCAGCTGCATTTCAGAGTGCAAAGCCAAATGCATTGTTCAACTCTCCTGAAGGCAACACTTCTGAGCAGCCAAGGGTATTGCATTGGAGGTGTATTTATGTATTCCTCTTTAGAAACTCACAATTGTTAATAGAATTTAGGTGGCTGACGCTCCCCACCCTACCCCCCACACCCCCTTTAAAAATTGTCTTTGCTCCTAATTTTGAAACTCAGCAGGGAGAAGCCTACTGCCAGCTGAATCATGTGTTCAGTGCGTGACCGTGGTGACTGTTGGGGACTGTGCCCTTAATCTACTGGCTGGAGACTTGAGGATGCATTGGAGGCCATTGCTGAGGAAGAGATCGCACAGCTTGAATAATAAAATGTGTCTAATAACCGCTGTAGCATGCCACAGAAATACAGGAGATCAAAGCGTTGGAGGCATTTATTTTCATAATTTATGGGTCAGATCCTTGCAGGACTAATTGGGTGCTGTTTGATGTCCAGGCAACAATAGAAACCTCCCTGTAAATCAGAATTTATTTACCTCTTCCTTTCTCTTTCGTACACAAGCGTGAAGGCGTAGCGTGATTTTGAGATACACTGGCAAAAGGGAAGCTGCAGATCTCCTCCCTGCCTCACCCCCGTCTTTCTTGGGTGTAATACACTGTGAGTCGTGTAGCTGTCACAGTGACCAAACCAACTGCATTTCCTGGTAACTGCTGGTCCCTCTAATCTCATTAAGCCTGATGGTTATTCCCAACTGTGCTTCTGCTCCCCAAAGTGTAAGCTGAGATGAAACCAGAGAAGGAGCTTTGATGGTGTGGTTTGTAGGATCTGCCCAGTTGTGGGTCACTGGTTGTGATGCCCAGGTGGTATCTCAGCTTTGCAGGTCGTCACCCCCAAAACACAGCAAGGCAGACATGCTGTGGGCTTTGTGGGACCCTTATGAAGTTTTATACATATATATAAAACAGATGTATTTGAATATATGTTTTTATATATATAAAGACAAATACAGATGAAAATAAGCATGGATCTAACTGCTCCTTCTTGAGTGGAGTAGGGCAGCTTGGCAGGCTAGTGTGCCTCTGAATGGCATAGCCCGTGTCCCTGGTACACAGACCTTCTTCAAAACACAGGCCAAAGCTTTCCAGGCTGCTCAGGTGGCAGATGCTGGATTAGCCATGGACCTGTTCTCGTGCACAAAAGCCAGTTGGAAAGAAAGGGACACTGCCCTGAAGCTTTTGTGTTACACCCTCCCACTGGGTGCTTGTGTGGGGCTTCTCTTGTGCCGTTGTTTTGGGAGGAAGGAAAGACGGGTGTGCGAGTAAACTGTGTTCCTGGAGCAGAACTAGAGGCTAAGGCAACAAAATTAAAAGGGCTTTTTAAGTGCATTTTCTGGCCATGCAGACAGGCTGTCTTCACTGCAATAATCTTCAGCCTTTAGGTATTGATTAGCTTCAGTAAATAGTGTGATGACTCTGCTCTTCCGACTCCTGTTCCGTGGGGATCGGTGTGTAGGTCTGGCTGAAGAGGCTGTAATAGCTAAATGGGATTCCAGTAGTGAGGGCAGTTTACAGATGCTCCCTGAAGTGAACCTCGCAGCCAGTGCGACTCTGCTCGACTCCTATAAATGTGAGTAGGGAGTGCTCCACTGGTGACCATTGATAATGGCCCTGTTGTCTAAAACTGCCTCCCCAGACAAATGCCTTGCCCTGGCAGGGATGTGGTCTCCTGGTTCACTGTTTGGGGGGCTGTGATGCCTACGTTGTGTGTGGGGTGAACCAGGGGAGCAGAATGGTGTGGAGAGGCTGGAGTCTGGTTGAAATGTGAGGTTGGCTGGCTGAAAATTATTCTTCAAGCTTGTGTCTTGTCATAGTGTCTTAGTATTCATGTGTAGCTGCACATAGTTCAGAGTAGTTTCGTTTGTCTGGCTTTCCCCCTGCTCTTGGAAGTGTTGATGGGGTCTGGCAGCCTGGAGGTGGTCGGTTGAGCATTGGGTGAGACCAGATCCTTGGAAAATCATCATGGTAAGCTAAGAATGGAGCAGGAAGGTGGCAGGGACAGCAGCTTGTTGTCCTGTGGAGGAGGCATGGAAAGCTGCTATAGATATTATTTAGATATTTAAATGTTATTTAGATTTCCTTGCCGTAGCTGGAAGTCCATTGACAAAGCTTCCCTTCGGCATGCTCATGTTTTGTGACAACCTGTAACTACATCATGGAGGATCTGAGCTTCACACAGAAGCAGTTTGGGCCACGAGGTGAAATCCCAGGTTGCTCTGGAGACAGGTGATGGAGAAATAGGATGGATCAGATGTAACATGAGCACAACAATATACCTTTAATTCAACTTGAAGGAAATAATTTAAGAATAGTTGTCACTCATGGTGGTGACCTCTGCCAAAGATGACTCATGCTGCAATATAATGAGTCACTTGTTAATGGCCTGTTAAGGAGAAAGTGCCAAATCCTGGTAACTTCTTCGTTGTGCAGTATAAAAGCTAGGGTGAAGAAGGTGCTCAGGATATTGTTACCTAAAAATAGGTGGTATCTAAGAGTGCTGAAGTGCCTTTACTTGGCTCTGGGGGACTCTAGCATGAAACCACAAAGACCCGCAGCAGAAACTCAGCTGCTGCTACTTCAGCCTTGTTTTAAAAGAGCCACAGGCCACACCTTGTACCTATCCTCCCCAAGCCTTCTGCATTGACGTGATGTTGCCCGAGGGTGGGGACCCTGATAGCTCTTCTTCCTGCCAGATGGCTCAGCTGGCCCCAGGGCAAGTGCCTGCAGGTGGGAGGGAGGTGGGGAGGTGCTGAGGCTGTGCAGAGAGCTGGAAGGCTGTGGCTGCTTTTGCAAAGGCTGCTCAGCAAGAGCTTAGCTTAGGATGGGGAGGGAAGTCTTGGGGCAGCCTGGCTGATGGGAGAGCAGAAGGTAGGAGCAAGATCCGTGGTAAGGTCCCTGGGGTGCCACTTATGGGGAACCTCAGGCTGGATACCTGCAGTCAGGAGGCTGGGCGAGAGGGGGATGAAGAGCTGTGTCCGTGTGGTCCCCTGCAGTGAGGGCTTTGCCAGGAGCGCTCTCTCCATTAACTCCTGGTGTCTGATGTCTACCAGATGGGTGCAGAACAAGAAGTTATTTAGGCTGTAAGGAACCTGTGGTGCTCCTATAGTGATTGACTCAAGTGCTTGTTAATCATCTACTCATGCTTCCTCATACTGGACTAGTGGTTTTTTCCTCCCTGAATGAGGTTTTACAGTCCACAGAAGAAAGTGAGAGCCTGGTGTGAAGGGGCTTGTGACCTCTGGGGCAGGAGGACCTCCCCAGGAAGGGATAGGTGGCTTAGCTCCTGGGCTCAGTGCTGCAGTTTGGTGCCCGGGGCATGCTCTTCTCTGCCCTCTCATGTGGCACAGGGGTGAGAGGAAGGTGCAAGCAGAGGGGCACCCTCTGAGGAGTCTTGGAGTAGAAGCGTTACGCTTTTTGAACAGGCAGAGGCTTCATCCTGTGGTTCAGAGGAGGGGATGCCTTGTAGGCAGGCAGACCATAACCCTCAAACAGAGAGAGATGGGGCAGAAGTTGAAAGCTGGAGCTGCTTTCTCAAGACCCTTTCACAATAAGTTGTGGTTTGGCTTTTGCTGGTTGATGCGACCTCTTCCTGCTGCTGGTGTAAAGCAAAGCGCCTGCGCAGAGGAAATGTCCTCGAGAGAAGATGCCAGAGCCCTGCTCATTATCAGAAACGAGTGAAACTGCTCCAAGCTAATCTGGCTGCCTAAAAATAGAAGTGGTGGTAGGGGGAGGGACTGTCTTCTGTGCTCGTTTGCCCTTGATTTTCATGACATTTTACTGCTCTACATTGTGTGTCTTGTAGGGGAGACCGTGTGTCCTGGTCACACTGGAGCGATTCATGAGAGCACGTGCTTGTGTCAGAAACCATGGGGGAGGAAGGCTGAGAAGCTTATTCAGGGTCTAGCAGCTGTCTAGCAAAGTGCAGTTATTCAGGTTTATTCCCTCGTCCTCCTGCTCCTCACAGGTTCACAGCTTCTCCCATGATGTGATCTTGAAGCCTCTGAAGAAGTGATGTGACCCTCATTGAGGCCATGGGGTGGGATGGGTCCCTGGTGCTGTGAGGCAGTAGGAGCAGGGGGCATCTGCTGCATGTGAGCCTCCTCAGAGAGTCATGCCTCACTTGAAGGTTGCAGCATCTACTTTGCAGCTAAGGGGGAAAAATAAGTAAAAAAGAAGAAAAAAAACCCCTTATGAGCCTTAATTACTGTGTTATTGTTATTCAGCATTTAAAGCCCGAGTTTCGTAACTGCCTTGTGATATCAGCAGTTATGTTCTTTGTCAGTATTATGCTAAGAGCTCACCTTGTGATCATGAAATAGTGAGATGTGCTTTCTAATGCTCACCCTCTGTTTCTCAATGAGTCCATAAAACCTCTTCTGCTTTCCATTAATTATGGAACAATAGGACATTTTTCTCTTTTTTTAAAAGAGCTCAGCCTTTTTTTCCTCCTCTTCTTTTTTTTTTTTTTTCTCCTTCTTCACATTATTGAGCCAGCAGCTCCACTGAGACCTTTCTGTTCCACATAGCTAGACCAGAGGGGACATACCTTCTGTCCTTCACCCTGTGGGCTTTTGCCACTCAGAAGGAAACAAGAGGTTTGTGGACCCATCTCAGGAGTGGAGGTTTTTCTGTACTGGGGTAGTCCCTGCTGGTGCAGGGACTGTTGCTGATACAGTTGATGTGATCTACAGTTGATGTGTGTGGGTAGTTTGCAGATGACTGGATGGAGGTGGTGTGGTCTCTGGGTACTGTGGTAGAGGAATCTTGCGTGATTTCCTGGACTTACAGGTACCCAGAATGCCATCTCTTCTCTGAGCTTTCTCACAAAGGAAGCAATTGTTCCCCTGTAGAGGGGATGAATTAGGATTCTGTCTAAGCAGGGATGCAGAGTTCAGCCTGCCTAAGTATGCTGGAGAGGATAAGGATTTGTCTCCAGGCTCTGTGGCCAGCGCTTTCATTCTTCCATCCTTTGCATACACAGCCAGAGATGCATAACTCTTTTCAGATGCTAATGAGAAGTTTATAGATAAGATCCCCGGTGAGGGAAAGAATGTTAGAATAGTCTCATAGCTGAGGAAATCAAGGTGAGGGGGGGTCAAGCATCTTCTCTAGATTCACTCGCAGGCGATGCAGCCCTGACAGAGTTGGAGTAGAAGTCAAACCCCCTGGCCTCTCATCCTGTGTTGCAGTCATCAAACTATGCTCTCCAGAGATTAGATAATGTGTGGTTTTGGTGTCTGGAAGACTTGATGAGGAAATTCCTTTGAATAAATGCTTTTCTTGTGTACTTGCCAACAGAGAGCAAGGTTTGGGACATGAGGGAAGGGAAGTAACTTGCAGGTGTCAATTTTTAAGGAGAGAAATCAGATGGGGAGATAATACCCAACAGGTTGGAGTTCTTGGATAGATTCAGTGGTAAGGATCCTGTCTTGCCTCTCTGGTATGGAGGAGGTGATGTGGGCAACCCAAGGTGCAGTCATGCTACTGGCAGCCTGACATGAGTTTCAGTGCCACTGAGCAATCTGGATCTCCAGCAGCAGCGAGACATGGTGGTGGAGCTTGTTTTGGCCATGGCGTAGATGCTGAAGTGGTTAATGTTATGCCTGAGTGATGAGGTTGCTGATGGATGTAGTTGCATTTCCTTAGTGTGAACTGTGGTAGTAGGGTGCTCTGTGTCACCCCAGCCAAAAGCTGTCGTGTCTTCAGAGCGCTGGTGGTCTGGGAAACACTGATAGCTGGGCTGTGGAATGAAATATTCCTTTCCAATACATCAGGTCTTCTGAGGAGGGAAGAATTACAGGGACATTTTTGTCTTGTAGTAATTTGTCTTCTTTGCTGTAGCCTGGGGCTGTGAGGTGGACCAGGCTCAGCTGAGCACACACTGAGTGTGCCTGCAATAGAACTGCTCCAGCTGCCCTCCCCTCTGACCAGGAGAGATGGTGATGGTCCAGCTGGGTCTGCTGGGTTGCGATGAGGTGATGCTGGGTGCCACAGAGGGCTCTCTGAGGATTCAGGGTGGCCGGGCAGAGTTTGTTCATGCGTTCTGAGACGGTGTTTTGTTGCTGAAACTCCTGTGTGGATTTATTCCTGGTTATGAGCACCCTTATCTGCTTCCGTAGCCATTAGCTCTTTGTCTTCCCACGTGGGAAGCTATAACTAACTTCATCCGATAAGGCTTTTCTTATCAGCTCTGCTATTTGTTTATGTAGCATTCAGATTATTGTAGGAGCTATAAAAAGGGGGATGGAGCCTGGGAATTACAGCCGTGAAGGTTTGTTCCTCTTCCCTGCGCTGACCAGTGAGATGTAAGTGGAAAGTATGAGTCTCTCCATGCATCAAGCTGGGGCTGAGCTCTCAGACGTGTACTGTGTCTAGAAAGAAGCACACATGTCCTGATATTTCTTTCCCTTTCCATCCTTACTTTGTGCTGCATCATCAAAACGTTCCTTTTGGCCTTTTAAACTCATCAGCCTGCTTGTGAAATATTCAGAGAAGCTGGGGCTGAGTTGGCATCCCTGTCAGTGGGTTGCATCCTTTCTGAGCAGCTTTGATCTTGCTTACTCCGTGCTGAGTAATTTACACTCCTCTCACATGAGCTGCAGCTTCAATGGATGTGCCGCCCTCTGAGAGTCTGGCCCTTGCAAGAGCTCTCAGTTTCTCCTAATGGTGAGCGCTTAAATGGTATTAAAGCTGCTTATCTGAGCCTTGTGCTTTTTTGAAGTCATTAACACCTCTGCAAAGAAAGTGTAAAACTCTAGTAAGTCAGCTGGTGGCACTTTGCAATGGTTTGGATGCTGGGAACAGAGGGCTGGGCTTCCAGTGCTGGTGACAATGCTTGGGAAGGGTGCTGGTGACAATGCTTGGGAAGGGTGCTGGTGGTGGGTGCAGTGCCCACAGGTGGGGAACTAGTTCTTCCATGTGCGGTGGGGATCAACCTTGGGAGGCGATGTTCCCATTTGTTCCAGCACTGGGGCTTCCTTCTGGGTGTGAGATCTGGCACCTCAAGTTTTTATTGGAGTTTTTGCTTGGCTGGTTTGCTTTTCCCCTCCCTGTGATCGCCCAGGGGTCAGAAATGTCCATCTTGCCATGTTTGCTGTATCTGGTTTACTGGCACACTTCAAGTGATGTTAGCAATCTAAGTTATTCCACCTTTACAAGGAGACACTGATGTTCACGGGTGATCCCACCATGAAACTGGCTTTGATCTCCACCTTGAACACTATCCCACACAGCAGCAGTGCCCCAGGGCCGTGATCTTCTTGCATTCCTCATGTCCACTGAAAGATATCCTGCTCTGGTCCTTGTTGCTTGCTCTGCTTGGCTGGTTGAGCTCTGCACTGGGGAACGGGAAATTATCATGACTAACGTTATGCTGGTAGGAAAACTAATAGAGGTGAATTATAGCACAAGATACATGGAAATCAACATTTTTCTCCTTGGAGGCTGTAGATGTAATCCACTTAATATTCTGTGGAACACAAGATTAATTTTCTTCAGCATAATACATGTGAGGGCTTTTCTTTTTAGTTTGCTGGCAGAGGCATTGCTGCATTGCTGAAGCTGAGGGCAGGGGATTAGGAGCAGGGAGGGATGCTGACCCAACTTCCAGAGGATTTGGGAACCTTGAAATCTGGCTAGAGAAGATAAAGCTCCATCTCTGGTAGGACCACTCAGCAAGAAGCGTGGCCGGATGGTGTCTCTCACACTGGGGCTGACCCTGTTTTGTTTGCTCATCCGACTTTGCTGTGTAGTATGGTATCTTGACTCTCTGGATGTCTAAAATATTGGGGAATAGATCTGATTTGCTTGGACCATGTACTGAGAATCTCCTGGTGGGCTCCTAGCACAGAGCTGAGATCTGGAATCCAGCTCCAGCCTTGCATGTGTCGCCCTTCACAGCGTACCTTTGCTGTGATTCAGACTCTCAAAGCTTTGTAGAGGTTCCTTTAATAATAAAACAAACCCCCTGTTCTTTTTCTTTCACAGGATGGAAAGAATGCAGTGACTTGCCAAGCTTAAAGAGGAGTAGATACAGCAGAAATAAATAAATCAAGCCCATTTATTTTAAGTTGATTAATCTGATATGTTCATAGTTTTCTAAAATAAAATTTAGCCCTGGAGGTTTTAGCAAATCAAATAACAATAACAGCAATTAATTTAGAAGCAGTTATGTTTCCCATCCCCTTTTTGCATCCCTTACACCCACATAATTAATCTCACTGCTTATGTCTGCAGGCCAAATCCTGCTTGGGGATGGGCAGTTGTCTCTCTTGGGTTGGAGAAGGTGGACCTGAATTACTGACCCCATGCCTGAGCATGGAGAAGGACTGTGAACAGGGCTGAGGACGGCAGCTGCTGGGTGCTGGGTTCCTGGGCACCTCCTGCCTGCAGGAGGGCTCGGGGTGATTTTTTTGTTGTGTTGAAAAATCAAGTACTAAGGACTTCTCCACTTGCTTTGTTTTCCCATTTTGTATATGTCTTCAGCAGGCTGGTACCTGTGGCCTTAGAGGGCTTGCTTTGCTGCTGTGTGCATGGTGTGTTCGGGTTTCTGGCCTCTTTGTGGGGGGTGATAAATAAAGCTGCAGCTTTAGCAAAGAGCGTTTTGCTAGGCAGAGGCCAGATAATGTCATGGCTGGCTCTGGGGAGCAGAGCTAGCAGGGAGGTGTCCCAGGGCTGTAATTTGACAGAGAGCTCAAGTGATGCCATGAAGCAAAAGGTGGTGGTTGAGTTTGTGGGGCATCGTGGTGACTTGCAAAGCAAACCCAGTGTATCCTCCTGGGATGCGTCTGCGAACAAGGTCCCTTTGCTTTGTCTTAGCTGAAGTGCTATTATAATGTATCTGTCAAATGCACTAAATAATCCCTGCCCCCACCCTGAACTAGTAATTTTGGGCGTGGGGATTTGAAGTGAAAAGCATCTCCCTGAATTTACAGGAGTGTTTCTCAGTGTAAGAAGCCACCACGGGATCCAGAAGTCTTGTTGTGGGAAATTATTTACAACTTGGCAAAATACTATTGCAAATCACTTCAGCAACTGCATATTGTCTCTGAGGTTCAGGCCAGTTTTTTTGCCATCCATCAGGCAGGAGTTGTCTTTTTTTTTGCTGTGGGACTTTGGTTGCACCGCCCCCCCCCCCCCCCGCCACCTCCACCCCATTTAAGTGAGCATCTGTCAAGACCAAACCTTCAGACTCACTGCTGAGTCTGGTTACTGGAGGCAGGCTGTGAAATGTAGGGAAGAGGTGAGAAGCCTTCCCTTCCCTTTCCCCAGGACTTGTTAACTGTTGGGTGAGAAAGGTCTTTCCAGATACGAAACACACAAAACAACATATATTTGATATTATTTTAAATAATTTTACTGCTTTGCCAAGACAATTCTATGAAAAATGTGTTGGTAAAGTGTGGTTTTGGGAACTTGTTGAGTATCATCATGGTTTACAGCCTGGCTGCATCTTGAAGACTCTCCAACTAGTTGAATGCTCAATAATTTGATGTGAATCACTTGCTGGTTTTTTGATACTGTTGCTCCTGGAGAGTTATCTGATCCTTTCCTGCTAACCAGCCCTTGCAGGACTGACTGTGAGGAGCTGATTCGAAGTGACAGGCTGTGGGTAAACTCTTTGAAAAGCACTAAACCAGCAGAGAACTCCCATCTCCAGATGATCTGTGAAGATTGGTGTGAGAAACTCAGCTGAATCCAGTAGGAAGGTGATGTTGCTCCATACACATATATAGGGACTCTTGCCAAACTACTAAAAAGTAATGGCAATCATGTGAAACTGGGATGTAATGATTTCTGATGGGCAAGGCTCGCTGCCCAGGTTGTCTCCCATAAGGCTGGTGTGTAACTCCTGCTCTGTGTAGATGGCATGAAGGGTTCCCAGGAGTTCCACAAGACCAAGCCCTCCAAGGTGTGTTATCCTTTGGCTGTAACTTGCTGCTGCTGGGTGAACACAGATGGTCACAACTCTGGCCCAAGTGCCTTCTCAGCTCTCCCTTGGGTTTAAGACTCTGGGACTCCTTGGCATATGTAGCCAGAGATGGTGGTTGCACAGATCCGTGCTGTTGATTGCTGTAGGTTGTTCGTACCACAAAGGAAGAATTGTTTCACCCCTGTCAACTTTTCCTTGGTCAACTCAGCCCATGTCCTCAACTTATAAACAGGTGTAGAAGTGCAAACCAAGACTACTTTGCTTTCTAAAAGGAGTTTAGGCTTGGGTTTCTGTTTTGCCTCTCCATGAATGCATCTGAAAGTGAGATGTTCCCCCATTTTAAGGTATTCCTCTGGCCATACCTCCCCCTACAAGCAAGGGGCAAGGCTGTCTCTTCCTGACAAAGCCAATCCCAGATGGCCAACCTCAGCAGTCTCCTGTGAGAGCAGCAGAAGCTGGCTTGTCCAATCTGCAGTGCCTTGAGAAGGTGCAAATGGGCTTCTTACGCCTTCAAACCTGCACAGACCAAACCACAAATGGGACCTGCTCTCAGAGACTGAATTTTTGCCTGCAGGTGAGAGAGGGCTCTGCTTTCAGTGTGAGCTTGGCAGCAACCTTGCTTTACAAAGCATGCCTCTAGAAGGGGTATGTTAAGAGGCTGTAGTTCCCAAAACGGCTGCTGTGGTAAGTAATTAAACCAACTCCTCCGAGAGCCCATAAACCTTTGACAGCATTTACTAGGAGGCAGCAATTTCAGCTTGATGCAAACATTTACTGGCCGAGGTGAAACTCCTTATTTCTCAGAGGGATGAGATCTAAACATTTAGGAATAATATCTTACTGGTCTGAAACTGCAGATAAGTGACTTCCAGTGAGGAGAGTGTCCAGCTGCTGCGTTCTAATTGATGTCTGCATCCCAAGAAGTGAGGTACAATACTAGTAGTGACTTCAGATCTTCTGGGGACTATAGATAGGATTTATAATTGGCACAGTAGCTTTTTAGAGACACTGAGCTTAGCCAAGGCTTTTATATATCGTCCTGTTGAAGTTGTGTGCTTGAATTAGGCCTGCGTTGAAGTGGTTGATTGTGCTGGGGCTCTGAATTCATCTAACACAGCGTTGAAAACCTTGGGGTTTGCTTAGCAGTGGTGCTTTTGCTGGTGCTTCAGGACTGATTGACTTCCAGCTCTTCTAGATGAGCAGCCTTCTGTGAACTGGAAGGAGGACTTGTCATACAAGTGCAAACAATTTGTGGAGACCTTCCTGGGGATCTGTGGGATGTGCTGTAGAGCTTTAAAAATGAGAGAGTATTGGCTGATTTGGAGGGAGTCCCACTTCAAATAAAGAATGAGAAGAATTGTGGTGTCATGGAGGGTATTAAATATCTCAGTCAGCATCTTACCGTAGTGAGACTCATGGAGGCCAGGTGTTGATCTTCATTAGCTTTGAGTCAAAACTTGTTATCTTGTGCTTGAGTGACATCAAGATGAGATGGAGTCACCTTGTTGCTAGCAATGCTTAGGTCAGGCTTTTGAAGGAATAGAGAGAAGGCTTGGACCCTTCCTGTTTCAATTAGTATGTTCAGCTTGTGGAAGGCTTGTCCTTAGACTCAGCTGTTCCTTGGGGGAAGGTTAGCTTTAGATATGTCAGGGTAGTTGTTGTCCTCTACTGGTATCACTGGTGGTATCTTGGACTGTGGGACCCACAGACCGCAGTGGTACAGATGCATCGTTGTGGTTTGGTAAATGTCTTTCGAGGTCTGTAGGTGTTCCTCACCGACTCTGAGCTCCCATGTTTCATACTTGTGGAGGGCATACAGAATGCTTTTCCTATTGACACGGTAGTGAGGATAAACTAGGTTAATTTTGTGTGTGCAAGTGCTAGTCTGTAAGCAGGACATCTGGAAGTAGTCTGTATATTGTAGCTTTGTTGGCTTGGCCTCAGCAGGACCGTGTGGGACTGGACTGTGTGTATACATGGGGGATTTTCCCTTTCCTTCCTCCAGGACTGGTGTTGGCTATCTATACCTTTGTGGCTACAAACCCATGCTTAGATTTTAAATGGAACAGGTAATAGCTGAAGTAGTAGTCCAGCTTTATTGACTGAAAAGCCCAATGTGGCAATTAGTTCTTATTTAATTTTGCTGTTGCCAACTTATTTTGGAAAGGAAAGAGATGCATGTGTGGTGGCTGGAGGCTTTCAGCAGCAACAAGCTAGTGATGGGAGTGTTGGAGACCTGGGGAGCTGATTTATGGGTTAGCAAGGAGAGGCAGGCAGAGCCTAGAAGTGGCTTCCAGTAGGGGCTGGAGGAATGGCTTCTCATGAGATGCTAGAGAGGAATTGTTCAAACAGATTTGTAAACAAGCTTCTCTCAGCTGTCAGGTTGAGAAATTTTTCTCCTGTTAGTAACTTAGCCTTGACAACAGTTTTTCCTATGCTGCATAGGAGTGTTGTTTCTTGACTAACATCTTCCTTTAGGATCCAGAGCTGGGTGTTTGAGGGTGAGGGAGGACAAACTGCCTCTTCAAAATGAAAACAAAACCCTCGGTGAGTTCCTTATTACTCTTCCAAGTAGAGCAGCTTGTATTGCTTGAGTAGGCAGGTGGTGCAGTGGTAGATGGCATTGATGATAGCTTGTCTTGTGAGTGTCTGGATGGGTGGGCGAAGAAGGGGAAGAGTACCAAAGCTAGGAGGAGATGATGTGAGATTAAGCAATCCCCATGAGGGCTGAATAGCATCCAGTAGTCCAGTCTGGTTCTGCTTCCTTACTTGGCTGATAACCAAAGCAAAGTATCTCAAAAAAAACCCCAACAAACCAAAACCTGTGCAACCTTTGAGGTTTTTTGCATTGCTTTAATTAATGAGCAGGCTTAGGGCTGTGTCTGTGTGATGGGAAGGCAGTGTTTGAAGCTCAAAAAGATAATGGCCCCAGTGTCTTCTGGAAGTTCCCCATAACTCAGTATTTTGTTGCCTTGGCCTGTCTTCTGCTTGCTGTTGTCTGCAGCTGTATTAGCAGTTCTCTCCTGGCTTATGTAGTCCATCTTCCTGTTACTCATAGGGCTGTTAACTAGAAGTACCTTGGAGATGGAGGCAACTAGTAGGCTACTAAAAAGCAACTCTGTCTTCAAACACAGTCTTCAGATGCCTCTGTTTTTCTCCAGACTACATGCCATTTGAGGTAGCATTCCCAGGGTGGTCTGGCCCTCGTTTTGTCAAGTCTTGAAAGTTTTGATTCCCATTGCAGAAATCAGCATAAAAAGTATGGCAAAATGGTTGAGTGCCTTCAGAAGGAATAGCAGTTGACCTCTTAAAGCTTGAGGTTGTGTCCTGATGCTTGGGAGATGTGCACGGCTGTCTACAAAGCTTCTGACCCGGCTAAGATGAAGGATGGCTTCACAGAGCGACCCACCTTGGGCATTTGGCCTTGGGCAGTGAAGTCTGGGCAAGTATATAGTGTGTGAACTTAAGGCTTGATCCTTGTGTTTGTTCCTTGTGGTGGTGTTTTGCATAGTCAGAAATATGCAAATTCTAGAATTGTTCTGACAACAATTCCACATATCAAATTGAATTGACAAAACGTTTTTCTGTCTCTCCTGTCTTCCTCACAAAGCCTTTCTCATGTGCTGAACTAGTGAGCCTCCTCTCTTGGTTGGATCTTGATGGGGTCAGAAGACTTGACTGTCTTCACGCAGTTGTGTATGAATACTACATGCTAAGGCAACAACTTGTGTTAAGGGTGTTGCCCACTCCTGTCACACCAAGATGCATGATGCTGGGTGGGATTAGATCTGTCCCATACACACAAGCTTTCTGCTTTGGTGCTTCCTGGTGCCAAAATTTCTCCTCATGTCCTGTCAAATCAGGGGCACCTGCTCACAGGCACAACTCACTGCTCTGATACTGAGGGCCATGAGTAAATGGCTTGTAAACCTGCTTGGGTTTTTGAGGATGCCCGATCAATTCAGTGGGGTCTCCTGTTGAGGCTGTGGTATTGCAGAGGCTCATAAAATCCTGATGTTTGGAAATGTTAGTTGCATAGGCTTTATTCTTAGTGGAGATTAAAAAAACCTTTCTTAGTGCCATGGAGCTGCTCCAGCTAACTACTATCTTGGGGATGCTCCTCTGTTACTGACCCATAGCTCTGTGCTGCCTCCAGTTATGCAGTGTGGGTTTTTTTCTCCAGGGTTATAACATTTGCTTAATGACTGGTTATCTCCATGATTTTTGGCTGGAACTTGTCATTAGCTGCTCAGAATTAGGGGACTAAGTGCACAGTGATTACAGAGGCTCTGATCTCTCATTTCCCCTCCCGTGCATTCCCAGCAATCGTGGTTTAATTGGTGTGCCCCTCTGTTCCCCCCCAAGCATCTCTCCATGGTCTCCTTGTGTAACTCTTTCTGTTGCATACCTTTTGTGTGAGCCAGAAGGGAGAAAAATGAGGCTTGTTCAAGGAAGAAAACAAGCAACTTGTGTATGTGGGCTGTGTATAAATGATGATTGTGCTCGTGGACATCTGCCTGGCCATATTTAAGGACTGGTGATCTCCTCTGGTCGTCACAGCCAACACCAATACACGCCTTCAGCCTTCAACCTTTAGCTCCCTTTGCCCTGGATATGGATATTACTCTCAAAATAAACTCCTCAAGCACTGGGTTGGTTTCTTTGTGCCTTGGACTCATGGAGGCATTGTGGTGTAGGGGAGGACATCTTTCAACTGGAGTTCTGCAGGGTTGGGCAGAGTGGAGCTGTTTTAACCAGGAGCGTGCTCCTGCTGTGAGCCCCACTGCTGCATGCTCCATGCCGATAAGCCCTTCAAAAGGGATGCCTGTGTTGCTGCTGAAATTTGGATACATTCTGCTTTATCATTCACATACAGAAGTCCCTTTTCTGATAATGCTGCAGTTTTAAATATGCTGTTTATTGAAATAAAGCGGACTCTCTGTTTTTTTTTTTTTCCATTATATTGCTGGAAAGGACGATGCTCTTGCCTTGTTCCCTGTCTCAGACTGGTTTTAGCCACACAGACTTCAGCACTGCTAATTTTCTTGGGAGGTGGGTGAGGAGCATAACAATTTCCCACTTGAATTTGAGCCTGAGCTGGCTGCAGCTGTGGAAGCTGGGTGAGATCTTGGCACAGGAGAGCTCTCTACAAGCTGGTCCCTGGCCAGAGGACCACCATGTCTGCACAGCCCTTACCACAGGTCCCACTAAGTACATTTCCCATCCCACAAGCAACTGAAAGATACCCTTGCTGCATGTTTTGTTGCTTTATGAACAGCCCCATGCCTGAATTTGCTCCTGTGTCTCCTGGCACAAGTTCTGAGTAGCTCTATGGAGACAGCTACAGCTGGGCTTTCTTGGGAGCAGGGCCCTGGGCTTGCACCACCCCAGAGAGCGTACTTATTTAAACTGACAATAAGCCCTGTCATTCCTTGGCATGAGACAGGGAGCTGTATGTCACTGCAGGTCTAAAATGGGAGTAGCTGGTAGTGGGTGATGTGCATGGCTGTCGGCTGTGCCAAGCATGGGCCTGGCCGGTGCTGGGGTTTGGCTCTGCCCTTGCCCCTGCTTCCTGGCCCTGCTTTGATCTGTTATGGGAGGAGGGGGGAATACTACAAGGGCTCTAGGTGGAGCCTGGTGCTGCTACAGCCATACAAATACTGCTGTCTGAAGCTGTTGTAGAGATGAAAATTATTTGTGGGTTTGTTTTAAACATCAGTTCTTTCCCCCCCTTTTAAACAGTGCATCTCATTTTCCTTAGCTGACAGATCACCTTGATACTTTTTCCTTTTATTTATAGGCTTGTTATTTAGTCCAGATGTTTTCAGTTAAAACCAAACCAACAAACGTTTTGCAGAGGCAGCGTGAGGTGTGGGGAGAGGAGGCTGCTGTATGGGATGGGGACAAGGACAGGGGCAGGAGGTGGTAGTGCCAGGCTGGAAGCAGCTGTGTATAATGAGCTTTGAGACCACCCCCAGCCAAGCACAGCCCCTGCACGCTGCTGTGAGCCCTGATCTGCAGCGCAGGCTATATTTGGTCTGAGATTACTCCCTGCTTGGCCTGGATTGGTCCCCGTCGGGGCTCTGCAGGGTGGATTTCTTTCCCCCAGCTAACATAAAAGCCCCTGTGTAGCTTGCCCCTGCGTTGTCCTCCCTTGCTGCAGCTGTTCTCCTGTACCATCCTGAAGCACCTCGGCTGGAGTTCTGCAGGCTGGGAGGCACAGGGTGCATTCCAGTGCCAGGAACAGCTTATTCCCCAGCAGCCACGTAAATGCAAAGCTCACATCCACATAGAGCCAGTCCAGGAGTGGAAGGAGGGATTTTCCTCCCTCCCCACCTGCCCTATCCTCTGCTCTGTATTTTCTGGAGAGGATGGAGAGGACATGAACAGCTGATGACTCCTGGGTTGTTGGGGAGAAGTGTTGTCCCTCCAGCTGCCTTCTGTGTGGGCCAAGGAGGGCAGCGTGGCTGGAAGGAGAGGTCACCCTGGCATTCCTGGTGTGTTGCTATGGCTGTGCTGAGATGGGGTGGCTTCTGCCAGCAGCCAGGAGAGAGCTGTGGCAGAGAGATGCCTGGTTACCTTGGCGATGGTTCTAGAAAAATGCAGAGAGGAAATGGGATGGAGGGAAAACCCGCCACAGAGAAATAGCTCTTGGCAGGTGGGAGCTGGAACAGTGGGTGGTGGGAGTTGGGGGGATGGAGGGGTGAAGCCCTGAAGCCCACCTTGTTGCACGAGCTGCTCCTGGCCAGCACAGAGCTGCTCTGGCAAGAGTTGGGGTGTTGCATCTGCAACCACGTGATGGATGGGCTCGGATAAACCCAGCGGAGTCCCACCGTGCCTGATGTCTGCAGGCCTCAAATGAGGGAGAAGTGACCTGGGATGGGGGGAGAGTGTACCCTATTTGGTTTGAGGATTTGTGGAAAAGGGTTGGAAGGCACCTTGTGAAGAGCAGTTCTTTTTATCAGAAATGGCCAGCTGCTGCTCTGGATGTTTCTCCAACCCTCCTGATCATCTGCCCTAGGCACAGCTTTCTTCTCTCTTAATCTCCTAGTGAATATTCAAAATTAGATATATTTGTAGCACTGGAAAAGCCTCTTTAGGAGTTGTTTCAGTACTGCAGAGAGCAACCCTTAGGAAAGAAACTCAAAAAAATAAACAGCAGCTGCTGCCGTGTTCACCGAGCGTGTGGAAACCCAGTGCACCGCCAGCTCCTGTTCCTATCTGTTCATGGCATTTCCCTGCCTCGTGCCAAGGCAGTAAAGCTGAGATTCTGGGTGCTAGAAACCTGTTGTGCCTCAGCTTCCCCGGTGTTGCCTGACTATCTGGTTGAAGATTTGTTGGGGTGTGTTTCTATCGGGACAGATACATCCTTGGTGGTCTCCAAGCATTCCTCCAAGAGCAGCTTCCCACCTTTTGCTGCAGATGGTACCACTGAAGGCTGAGCTTGGGCTCCCAGGGGGTTTCCTGTGCAGCAGGCCAAGGAAGCTGTGCATGTGGTGGAGAAACAGGCAGAAGCAGGGGTGATTGGAGGAGTTGCTATGACCCTGTCATGGAGGTGTGCCAAAGCACATTGGGTATGCGGCAGCACGCATCCTGGGTTGGGTAGAAAGGTGCCTCCATCACGTAAAGGCTTGGATTAATTGATTTGCGGTGGTGTTAATATGCTGAACCTTGCTTCTCAGCTGCTTACAAACACCCAGTGTCTGATTTCTGGACCCAGAAGTCATCTTGAACTGCTGCAGGCTTTGTAATGAATGGAACCTCTGTGTCCACGATGTGGTGGTGGGTGTCCCTCTCCCAAGGAGAGCTGCTGGATGGTCCTTTGCCTGTGAGAGCCGTTCATGGACCCGGCTGCATCCTTGGGTGGCATCTGGCAGCCCTCTGCTCTCTGGGGCACCAAGGTGTTTGATACCTCCAGTGACTCAAATCCAGCTGTGGTGCTGTGGGCACTGGGGTCACCTGTGTCATAGGCAGGTGGGCTGGATGGTCACGGGGGTGTGCAGATTCCCTGGGTGCTGGGATGCTTCTGCATCCACCGGCTTCCAGGGGGATCACGCTATCCAAAATTGGAGTGATGAGTATGGGAGAAAGAGGAGGAGGAGGAGTGGAAAAGTATGAATAAAGCTTCTGGAAAGGGAAAACCCACCAAGAAGAGAAAATAGCAGCACTGGTTTATTCTTTCCTCTCCCTCCCTCCCTCGTACCTCTTGGCTTGTGTCATCTTTTAACTGTGCCAGTCGCCGTGCCCCGGTTCCTTGCACGCGTGTGCGGCTGTCCTTCCCAGAGATGGGCATGCGTGGGGTGGAAGGGCTCTGGGGACGGATTTTGGTGCTTCAGTGCCTCCTTCCGAATCACTGTGTCCTCCTGTAGCACTGCCCTGGTTCTGCTCATCTTGGTTGACGAACCAGAACACCAATGGCCAGGGTGTACCAGACTAAAAATGACATTTAGGCCAAGTAACACTAATGCTGCTGATATCAGGTGATAGACCTGGAAAAACCCTGGTTTGAGCCCAAAAGCGACATCCTGCCTGCTGGCTTTATCCCAAAGTCACTGCATAAGAAAACCTAAACTTTACTAGTAAATAATTGTGATTTGCAATTAAAGCATATGCTGGGTGCTCATGTTTGGAGCAGATGATAGCGGAGCAGATTAGTGCTCACTTCATTCTGCTCATCACTGCTGTAATGCTGATCCCAGGGCCACCTGAAAAGCTTGAAACACTCAAAAGTTTGTCAGTGGAATGTTGATCTGTCTTTGTCAAATGTTTATTTTTGCAGATGTCTATAAATGTTGCTTATTGGATATATATTAATTCCCCAACTCTTTTTCTCCTAGGATCCTGCGGGAATCTTTGAACTGGTGGAGCTTGTTGGCAATGGCACCTATGGGCAGGTCTATAAGGTAAGGGCTCCACCTGAACTGATCCTGTCTTCCTCGTGTGTTGAACATGGAGCATCCTAGCACATCATCTTGTCTAGGTCTGACCTGTTCCAGGCCTGACAAGAAACGTTGCTGAACTCCAGCTTTTTGGGCTTGTGTGCAAGTACCGTGTAGCACACAGAGCTCCTATAATAAGCAACTCGTATTAGTTTTGAAACTGCCTCTAAAAAAATAAATCAACTTTTTTATATATTTATTTCTTTCTCCTCTCCCCCTGGTTGCTTTTTATTGATTATATGATGAGGAGGGAGTGAAAAGTCTGTGCTGTAATAGATAAATCTCGATCTCTTCTAAGGGCTGAGTTTATGGCTGCAGCAGGCTGCCAAATGAGTTTGCTACAGTCTAGTGCTCTGCTCGCATGCAGGCTGGCTGCCGCCGTGTCCGCCGGCAGAAACGGGCTGTAGGAGAGAAAAACAACAGTCAGTGGGCTGGCTTTACATTTCTGTAAACATCTGGAAGCAGCTCTCCAGATGAGAAAGAGGGAGGGTTCTGTGAAGAACAGAACTTCAAACCCGTAAGCTTCTTTACAGAGATGCTTAAAGTGCCTGCTCTCCGCTAAATTTCATTGCCCATCCCAAACACCTCTTAGCTGGGGGCACTTTCAGAATTTGCCATCTTGGTATGGGTTTTTTTTGGTGGATGATTTTTGTGGGGTTGGGGAGAGGTGAATTGTTTCAAAGTCTTTTTTGACTTTGGGTTTACCTTGGGGTTTACCTGTACTTAAAGTATCAGAGGGGAGATGTTTCTCAGCACAGTTTCATGAAGAATCTGAGTGTTTTGAGTCTGCTGGGAGACAATTGCTCCCCTGGGTCCTGTTCTCCAAAAACTTCTGGATGTGTGGGTGTAAATTCTGTATATATATACACACACACACACATGTGTGCACATGGAGATCCTGTGTCCCTGGCATGCCTGTATTGTGTTTTTACTATAGAAAAGAATATATTGGTGTGCTCTTGCCAGGTCACTAGGAAGGTACAGCTCGTGCCTGTAGTACAGCTGCCCCTGCTGAGGAGATAAGAAGGATGCTTAAAAAGCTATCTGTCAGGAAATACTTGTTCTGAATTCTGGCTTCCATGTCCTCCTGCTGCTGTAGCTAATCCCAGCAGTACGAGGATACAAGAGGGACTGAAGTGAACCAAAGATCAACTGGAACTTCTGGGGCTTCAAATGTGTGAATTTTTAGACTGGTATAAGTTTGGGGTTTTTTCCTCCTTTTTTTTTTTTTTTCTAAAAAGCAAAAAATAAGGACAAAATCTTCCCCCCTACCCAAACTGTTCTTACCAGGTTTACTTTCCAGGGAGCCTTCCCCTCTGGTGCTGGTTACTCTTCTACCACACGCTCCCCACCGTGGGAGCTCCTGTCTAAACTGTTTTTCATCTCAGCTGCTAAAATAATGGTAGAGAGTGACCTAATTTTAACTGGTGCATATTTCTAACAATCAGTGGAAACTATGTGCCTTTAACAGCCTTTCGAAAGCGTCATGTTTTTGTGGAGAGCAGTGAAGGGAAATAAGCTGGCTGGTGCTGGCAGGGCTGGTTGCATAGCTCTGCTGATCTGGTTTCCTCTTGCTGCATCTGTGTGTTACCTCAGAGGGGGAAAAAATCCCACCCAGAAACATCCAGGTTTTTCCAGGAAGAGAATGCTTCTGTGTTCCCCTTTCCTCCTCAAGAACAAAAATTCTCCTCTTACCCCAGAAGGTTAAAAACCGTTAATTGGGTCGTCCTCAGTGTGATTCACTTGGTGCCAGTGCCAAACAGGATGGTGATGGGGTGGGGGAGCGCTGCTGTCCAAACCAGATTAGTAAGTATTGAGGTATGAGTTCAGGCTAAGACTGGCTTCAGAACTCTTAAACTGAAGTCTTGGAGTAGCACCCGCTCTATAAACAAAAGGAGACTTTGATATAAAGCATACATAACTGTTTATGGTGTCCCACACTCAAACCTAGCGTGGAAATAAGATCTCTGTGATTCTTTTCCTCCAGATACCACCGCTGTATTTATCTCTTGCAGCAAAACAAATGGATCAGCTTTCATGACACACAGACCTTCTGGCTCCCTTCTAAAACAGCCTTAGCTGCACTCTGTACCTCGGAGCAGTGTCCTCCGGAATTAGATGGTGTTCCACTGCCATTTCACACCCATCTTGGGTGGGACTAGCACTTCCCCCCCATCCCTGTCCTCTTAGAGGCTGTGCATGTCTCCAGTTGTATTTTTAGATGTGAAAGAGTAATTCATTGTGGTGCCTGCTCTGGTGCTAGCTTCTTAAGCCAGGCTTTGCAGGTCCAAGCTCTGCACTCTGTACCTGAGCATCACCTCCCCTTCGCATGGCTGGTGCCTCTCTGAAGCGAGCACAGCAGCTCCTCTGCCTTGGGAAAAGGCAGAAGCGAAATGTTTATTGCAAGCAGGGGGGAGCACCCTCGGCTTGCATGCTACACAACTGCCAAACCAGGGCTGCAGCCATGATGATTCCCCCAGAAAACCTGATCAGCAGCCAGCTTTGAGACTGCTGCATGGTTGTGTTTGTGTTGGAAGGTGCAGCTGTCCTGGTCCTAACCAGCTGCAACTTTCCCATTGATCCCATGGGGTAGAGAGCTCCGTTGAGTTGTTCTGACAACTGCATGTATCGCAGCCTGATGGGGTGGGGAGCCTGAGAAATGTCCAGTAGACTCACAGGAACAGGAGCCATCAGGTTCCTGGAGCCAAGCTCAGGGTCTGCTGTGTTGGAGAGGCTGGGGAGCCACAGCACATGCCTTCTCCTTGCTCACAGGAGAAGAGTCACATTGGCCAAGCCCGACACAGGTTAAGAGCTCCCAAGGGCAGTGCACCCCTCTGCTGAAGCAGGGGCACCGGGATGAAGCTTGCTGCACGAGTTGCTTTGATCCTGCTTTCTGGGTGGCGATCTCAGACCCCTTTAAGGTGGTACCCAATGCTTCTGTGAATCAAAGCCTTGTTCCCTGAGGCTTGTGTTCCAGAGGCAAAGGTAACTCATTCGGATTGGTCTCTACATTCTCAAGTAAAGGCCTTCCTTTGCTCAGGACTGCAGGTTAAAACATGACTCTGGTGCTTCCCAGCTCCAGCTATGCCCCAGGGACACCCAAACGCAGCAGGAGCCTCGGCAGCGCCCTACACAGCTTGGCTCTCCTCTAACCCCAACCACAGGCTCTTCCCTTTGGATAATTGTAGAGAAACAGCATTCCTTCTTCACTGCTTAACAATCTCTTTTGAATAGCTGGATTTTTATTTTAATGAGGGACTGTGATGGTTTATCTCTCTAATTGAACCGGAAACTTTTCTTTATTTTCTAATAATCCTGTGTCTGATTGTAAACTCTCAGTGATAAAAGACTGAGAGCTTGCTGGCTCCTGTGCCAGATGTGGACTTTGGTGTCCTTGGATTTCCTGTATTTTAAAAAAAATTCTTTTATTTAAGGTGTTTAAAGAAATGGGGAACCAGGGATGCAGTGAGTCAGACTGGGGAATCAAGCCATTCCCTCTGTGTTTTGGGGTGTTTTTGTGCCAGGTAGCTGGTGGCTTGAAAGCAAAACTGTAAACACAAAAGTCTCCAAGACCATTTAGAGCATTATCTAAAGTGTGAGGAAATGCTGCTTTTTATGTTCCAGAACATTATTATTACTGCTTATCTCTGCTTTGCATTGGAGAGTGAGCAAAAAGTCCTTAAAATACTGTCTGTGCTTAGATTGCCTGGATAAATCACAGCATCAGGGCCACAACTGCCGACATGTGAAGCACCAATAAATACAGGGGTTGGAGGTAGAAGGAACACCTGGTTACTCAAAAATACTTCTCCAACAGATAATTATGAAGCTGGGGAAGGCATACAGTGGGTTACTTAATGTGCACTGTGTATGTTAAAGCCAAAGCAACCCACCCTCCAGTGTTTTCAGGCCTGTTTAGCCACAGGCATTCATGTGCTGGCCCGTGCAGAGCATCGTGAGGCAGGATTTTGATGCAAGCCTTTGCTATAGTGGGGGGAAAAAAAAACCCTCATAGTAAATAGGTCAGATGGGAACCTTTGCCTTTCTCATCTTGTGTAGTTTTACAGCACTGAACAGCGAAATAAATGCTGTTGAGATCACACACTCACGTGCTTCTTCCCAGCTGTAGCAGGAGGACAGCAGTCATTAATGCCAAGAGCTGTGTTGCTTAGTGCCCAGGGGATGCTGCTCTGTGTTTACACCTTGAGCAAGGCTTTATTTTAGAGGGTGCATGGTACAGTACTGTGGGTGAACTCCATAACTGCACAATAACTATTGATTGTTTAATTAGCTGGTAAATGCCATATAATCGCTAAGCCATTATGCAGCGTTATTCTGCCCTCTGATTGAGAGTGTGTGTGTTCTGCCAGCTCCCCAGGGAGCTCCTCCACCATCACTGTGGGGTGGGCTAGAGCAGGGCTCAGCCCCGGGAGCCACCTTGGGGTGCCACTGGCGACCTTCAGGCAGGGTGCCTGGCTGCAGGCTGTCCCCCTTCCTTCCACCCTGAGTTAGGCAGTCATTTGAAGGGGATGTGGTGTGGTATTGTGTCTGTCTCTGGTAAAATACATGGGGGAAAAGCATGAAGAAAGGCCTTTAGTCAGGGTTTATTGGTTTTATTACCCAGCTGGCATTTGCCAGAAGCCAGGACTGATGCACCTGGAGGCAAACCCCCAGGTTTGACCCTGTAGATGAAGGTGGTGAGGTGTGCAAGTATAAGAAGCTGAATAAAGGATTTGAAATCCAAGGTTGCATGTTGCTGGAGAGCTGGGAGCAACAGGGCTGCTCGGACACTTTGGTCCCCAAGCCAAACCCCTGAGTGTGTCCCAGGCACAAGCCTGTTCTCAGTAACACTGTCCTGTCATATCCAGATGCCAAACAGGGAGGGATAATGCATGTCCTGTGCTCTCCTGCATGGCAGTATCCTTCCTTGTGGTACTCAGGGCATCCCGCTGCTGCAGGTTGGTAGGTAGCAGGTGGATGCACAAAAGAAAGGCTTCTGGAATTATTCCCCCCCAATTTATTTGGGAAATGTAAAAAAATAACCAATGTGCGGTCTGTGCTGTGTTCAGCCTGCCTGTGGTCTGGCTCAGGCTGCTGCTGAAGCACTGAGCCCTTGCATCAGCCCTGGTGAGAACAGTGACTCTGCAGGTTCCCGGGTCATTATTAGCAGTTCAGATAATTAGCCTGAGTCAAGAATGACATTAATTGTTTTTAATAATCAGTTGTTTTATTGTCTCTCTTTCCAAAAGGCTGATGGTCAATAGTTTGATAATTAATCACTGTTGCTTTTAGCCGTGTGGAAGAAGTTACCATGCTGCACACAATTAATATTTCCTGGGGATTGTTGCTGTAAAGAATTAATCTTAGTTTACATACACAGCTTTTATAGCTGAAGACTGACTGCTGGGCCTTGCTGAACACAGGCAGACCATGCATGCTGCCTGCAGACCGGGCCCTGCTGCTGGCCACCCCTCGTCCCAACACCTGTCCTGCCATGGGGGCTGCTGTGCACAGGTCCTGGGCACACTGTGGACACCTGGTGCTTGATGTCACGGGCTGCCAGAGGAATTCAGAGCTCCATCACCAACCCCAGCTCTAGCTTGGACAGCCAACTATTGTGTTTGAAGCGGCATTGTAAGCACATCTCTTATCCCACCTTCTTGTTTGTAGGATGAACAGTGGTGTTGTGAGGTTGGGTGTGACTTGAGCAAGATGGGTTCCTTTGGAGTGGTATCCATGGTGTTGGGACCTTCTTTTTTTGTTTTCTACCACTTCAGAGGTTGCTCTTGCTGCATGACAGGGCAGGCTGAGTGTAACCACATGTATGCGTAGAGCCACCCCATGTCACGGCCTGACTGTCACCGCAGGCTGAGGCAAACGTGGGAGGGGTTGGTACCCTCTGATTCGGGTAGCTCCCCAGCTCTCCCCATGGTTTGGGGCTGAGGCAAGGAATCATCCCCTTTCTGTAGCGGAGCAGTTAACCAGTGCCAAGCTGATGTGCCCCATCCAGATCCCCTTGTTCTGCTGGGATGGCGTTGGTGGGACCATTCATATCCACATCCAGATACAGACCCATGTGGCTGGGCACTGGCTGCCTGGCATCTTCAAGGTCGTGTAAGGGCCATGTGAGTGGGTTTACGAGACTTACAAGCTGCTTTATAATCCATCAGTATTACGAGTGCGGTATTAAGCTGTTGTTTCCTCTGGGGTGGCTTTGTGTGCTGGCAGGGAGGAGGATGGTGCCTCCATGTGAGGATGCTCACTGGGGTGGGAGTCTCTGCTGCTCCCGCTCCCATGGGTGGTGCTGGGCTTTTATCAGCTCTTACTGGGTCACGGGAAGGGACTGCGCCAGTGTACTGGTATGTGATAATGCAGGCTGGCCTTATCAGAAGGAAAACAAGTGACCTCAATTTATCAACTTCCCTACGATGTTCGAATATCTAGATGAGAAGGTCCTTTCCTTGCTGACTCAAACTGTGTGTGTCTGAAACAGGGACTTGTTTTTGCCGTGCAGGCAAGGAAGTCTTCACTGGAAAATGCTTAAAATGATGTTTCACTTTTTTTTTTAAACCTAAAAAAAAAAAAAAAAGCTTTGTTACCAGAGCAACTGGTACATCTTGTGCTGCTTCATTTCTCTGAAACACACAGAGCCCTCAGCCCTTCCTCCCCCCAAGAAACCAGCCCCCACACACCTACGCACCAATATGTCACATTAACTTCGCTGCTTTCTGAATAATACAAGGGAAAGGTGCTTTTTACATCCCAATCCTGTGGAATAAGGGTTATAAAAGGTGATTAAAAATGTTCCTGTATCTCCTCCCTTTTAATCTGTATTCCCTTCTCCCCCTCTGGAGTTCATGATGGGAAGGGGCAGGGTGAAGGACAGGAGTAGCCCTATGTGTCTGAGGGGATGTTTGTCCCCTCTCCCTCGCCTTGCTGGGGCTCTGCCCTTGTGTGTTCCATGAGATCGTGTGGTACTTACAATTACCCACAGTGGCATGGAGGCAGGAGAGAAAGCAAGCTCCCTTTGAAGGTGCTTGTTGAAGTCAATGATGCGCTGTAAAGCATGGGGGGACATTGAGGTGGGTCTGTTTGCGTGCGTGCCAAACACTCTGTACAGCACCACCGGCTTCTATCCCATAGGAGTGACTGGACAGTGATTTAGACCTCTCCTTCTGCAGGTCTTCTGTGAGGACACTTCAAGTGGGTCAGTTCACTAGTTGGCTGTACGCCCCCAGCATCCATAGGTTTCATGGCTGCGGACCAGCAGTGCTGGCTGTATGGCCTGGCTTATGCAGCAGAATAGCCTGGGAAGGCAGGGATGTGGATACATGTATTTAACACTGAGGTCTGAGAAGACTCCCTGCCTAGAAGGCTTCAGGCTTCAAGGAGAAATGGGTCCACCTGTCCGTTGTCTGGCTGGTCTGTGCTTGTGTGGTTGCTCTCAAGGCTGCTCAGAGTTCTCTGACTTGGGCCAGGCACTTTGACTCCAACAGTGTTGATGTACCTGGGCATCCAGCTGCATTGAACTGGGGAGATAGGGGTGTGTGGGGGGCTGTTCAGAAACTAGCTCTTCAGGGTCAGGGATATCACCTGTGGAAACATCCTCTCCTCTTTGGGAGGTGCAGCTGGAGCTTTTCTTGCCCTGCTCACTATAGTATCTTACCACAGTATGTTGTAAGGGATGGTGGTGGCCAGACGGTGACATGCAGCTCGGGTGGCTTGTAAGAAGCTGTTAGGATATGTCAATCTAATGGTGACCCTGGGCTGCATGGCAGCAGATGAGGAGCATCTTGATCAAAGATCAACCTGCTGATGGTTGTTGTTGACTTGTTTATAGTATGTAAAGAATATCAGATTAGTCTAGTGATTAGAAAGCTAATGCAGTGCACAGGAAGCCTTGGGCCAAGTCCTCACTGCTGTGGACTTCTCTGATGACCTTTGCTAACTGAACTTCTCCCTTCTCCTTTCCCATCCCTGTTCTCACCACTCTGCCCATAAAATCAGAAATAGGGATGCTCTGGGGTCAGAGCTGGGAGCTGGTTGGTGGTACCAGCATTGGGAAGCCATCCGTTGGTGCCCCTCCACCAACATTTTGAAAGCAAAATGTTGAGGGTGAGGCTGGTTCCCTGAGGAGCAAAGTACAGCAGTGATTAGCTGTTAGTAGGTCAGCTGAGCACAACAACCTAAAGGAGCACTGGAAAGTAGGTTTCAGATCTGGGAAATATTTTATTCTTCACAGCTCTGAAGGTGCTACTCATAGCTAAGAAGGCAGGAGAGGACCTTCTGGAAGGTTTAGAGAAGGGGATTGGGGAAGCAAGTAGCCTGTGACCATTGGTCCAGGATGTGGATTTGCAGCACTCACAATTGCCAGAGTGTTTGTCTTTGGAGATGTTTCTTCCCTGTCACTTTTTATATCTTTCCAAATTTTGCTGCAGCTTGACTTGTGGCTGACTCTGAAGACATGGAGGCGAGCGGTGCCTGCGGGGAGCCGGTTGCAGCTCTCCATCTTCTCTTGGTTACGCTTTGAAGGCTCGCTGCAGTGAGAAGTGTGTCTCTCTTGAAATCTGCAGTTTATTCTTAGGTTTACCTGGGAAGCCCTTTACACTAATTCCCTGAGGATGGAAAGTGCCAAGCAAACACAGCCTGCTTCCAAATGTTGTGGGGTTTTTTCCTCCCCTCGTATCAGAATGGCAGATTGGCATAACTTACTTTTTTTTGTTTAGGTCTCTCGATTTCGTGTGTTTGAGGTTTCTAAATTCTTGAATGTGCTTGTGGAAACGTGTGGCTAGGAGCCCAACTCCATCCCCACGTCCCCACCACGCTGTGCTTGTCCCCCTGTCTGTCTGCCTCAGGTCCAGGAGTATAGGTGGCCAAGGAGCAAGTCAATTAGGGCCTCAGATGATGCTACAGTCAGCCAGAGAGGGATGCTGGGGCACTGAGCCTTTGTTAGCACAAGCTGTGATGGTCCAGTCCTGGGAGTCCTGTTGGGTACCAGGAGCATGGCAAGGTGCCATGGCCACCCCTCTCCCTGTGCCCAGTGGGGATGCAGGGTTCAGTGCTTTCTGGGGGGTGTGGAGCATCCTTGCCTGTGTGCTCAGTGCTGCATCAGGCCTGGCCTGTGGTCATCTACCTTGGGCTGGGCTACCTACAGACCTCTGTGTAGATGTCCCAGGGGTTACTTGTATTCTCAGACTTCTCCCTCCTGAGGATTTTTTGCTCCCCACTGGAGCACAGCAGTGGTTTTTCAAGAAGTAGTATTGGTACATGCTCCTTTTTTGTGCATTGCCTTAGTTTTCACAGCAGAGAGGGCGTGAAGTATGGGATGCATCCAGGAGACTCAGCTGTGGCCTGCCAGTCTGACAGAGGATGAGAAATCCACGTGCTTGGTTTGCGCCCACGGGCTTTCTTTTGGTCTGTACCTCTGAGTGTGGTGGCTGGGGACTGTCAGAACCTCTTCTGAGTTCTTGGGTTACATCGGTTGTGTGGCTGGGGGGGATTTGCCAAGGTAGCAGGAGCACCCTGGAGTGGGAGGGATGCTCCTCTGCCCTGGTATCTACTGTTTTATAAGGGTGTTTGCAACCTGAGTGAGGGAGTTTCCAACAGAAGGAACCTTCTGCAGGTCATATCTTTTTTTTTTTTTTTTTTTCCTTCTTAATCCACTGTAAAACTCAACCTGAGAGCAAACGGTATTGGAATATCCTGGATATTGGAATGACCTGGAAGCGCAGGGGCAAAGAGGGGACAGGGCAGTAATCTGGCCCAGAGTGCTGAGCAATGAGGGTTGTGGAGGGGGAGTTGCATAAAGGCTGGAGAAGTGGATTTCAGGTGTCCATAGTTAACTTTACAAAGCTGCCCACAAGCTCTGGATGGAAGCTGTGCTGGCTTTGTCAGCTCACCACAGGCGCGGAGAGGCAGAAGTACCTTACCTGGGCAAGACCCGTTAGCATGACGAGCTTCTCTCAGCAGAGGCGATGCTTCACCTCTGCTGCAGCCAGTGCACCCTGCTCCCTCTGATCGTGTTTCAGTGGATGTTGCCTTAGCATCATGGTTTGGGTTGGGATTTTTCCAACTAGTGCTGGGTGGGGATGGATTTTTTCAGTGAGTCTAGCTATTCAGTTCCAAACAAACAAACAGTGTTAGCTCGTTACAGTGCTTCTACTCCCTTGAGAAATAGTTATTAACAGGGTCAGTGTGAAGAAATGTATTTTATGGCTGTCTGCATGATATCTGGATCAAATGAGATGAGGCTCATGCAGTAAAACAGCCATGCTCGGAAGGAATTTAATCCTGGATGCTTCCTGATTAGTTAAAAGGTGTGACTAGTTCCTCAAGGTTGGCTTTGTGTTTTCCTTGAGGTAACTGTTGGCGTGTGAACTTCAGGGTGGTTCTTCTGTCTGGGCAGGCAACCCTGGGTGTCTGCAGGGATGGGGTGGGATGGGATGGGATGCTGAGCTCTTATCTGAGCTCCTCCTCCAGAAACCCCGATGTAATAGTAAGTAGTGGTTAGTGTGCCAGCCAGAGCATTGGAAAGGAGAGCTTGGAGCTTGTCCCAAGCTCTCTCCTCCCTGTCCATTTATCCATGGTTTTCCCAGTGAAGGTGTAAGGTCCAGGGCGCTGGGCTGGCGGGGCTGTGTGCCAGCTCTGTGTCTTGTGTGGCAGTGCCAGTTTGCATTAAAAACCAAACCAGCAACAAGCTTATACGTGACTGATGCTGTGGAAGGGTAGAACATGTTAACCTCACTGGTGAAGGAATCTAAGCAGGCTTTTCTTTTGAACTTCTTCCTTTTAAACAGCAGACGATGGATCTGTCCTGCAGAGCCAGGACTGAGGCACGGCCGCAGAGCGGTACTGTGCTCATCTCGGCCCTGAGAGATGAGTGAAGCTGGTTTGCTTTATGCCAAGGAGCAGAAGGAAAAGGAAGTCACTGCAGTGGGACACTTGTAGCAGTCCTGGTTCTCATGAATTGCTCAGATCTCTGCCCCCGTTTTCCCACACTGGTATATCCATGTTCAGACCTGTGAGGTTTAATCCTAATACTTCACTGCTTCTGTGTGGCAAAACAAAAACCCTATGAAGCGTAGTGAGAAATTGGTCTTCAATTTGTGGGGATACCTTCCAAGTGCTGAGCAGCTGGTGGCAACCCTGGGCTTCATCACTGGCTTCCCTGGGCTTTGACATGCTCCTGGTGCCAGTGCTGAGGTCCAGTGGTTGGAGGGGATATGCTGGGGAAGACCACTGCCTCTTCTACTAGGGTCTCTGGGGTCAGGCCCATGTTAGCAGCAGTGAGATGCAGACAGGGAGCCATTTAATACTTCCAGATTATTCTTTTTCTCCTGCTTTGCACCCCCTTTTGAAACAATGGGATGTTTCTGTTCCCGTGCGTCTTGCAGTTGATGAGTCTTTATGCTAATAGTTTCCTTGGTGTTGTGTTTTGTCCCTGAGCAAAACCATTAGTTAGGAATATGATGCCTCATTAAGTGTCTAACTGGAGCATTCAGGAGTCTCCAGCCAACCTCCCCCTCCCTGCCTGGTACACAAAAACCTCTTCAGAGTTTGAAGCCCTTACGGACAGCGTGAAAGGCTTGAAATGCATCTTTTTCTTTACAGATGTAGGAATTCACATGTAAGCAGTGGTCAGGGCTTACAAAAGTTTGCAGACACCATTGGACTTGCTGCTAGAACAAGTTTTGTCAGAGCAATGATGGCTGTCACCGAACTGGGCAGCGCTGCTGGTGCGCAGTGGAAATGCCTTCGTCTTCCTGTGCTTCGCAGATTCTTCTCTTTCACACTTTAATTCAGCAGGTCCAGGATCAAGGCCAAAGCTTTTCTCCACATAACTAATAGAAGACAGCCAATTCAGCAGGATTTCTGTAACTAGCCCGTGCCAGATGGATTGTGACTTGTGTATCCCAGTGCCAGTGGGGTTAACTCGAGGGGTAGTTTCCGAGAGAAGATGGAACTCTCGAGTTGGAGGAGCAGGCTTCTGAAACACAATGGAAAACTCTGCTTTTGGCCTTGGCAAAAGTGATATTTGCTGTAATCATGAAACTGCCCAAAATGCAGAAAGCCAAAGTCTTGATGCAGGTTGCTGAAGGACAGCATCCAGTAGGTGAATCCTCCTGATTGCCCAGAAAATGCTTAGGATCTGCTTAAAAACCCATAGCAGCCAAGCAGCGAGCTGGTCCCTGGAATATTGACCCCAGCAGCTTCTCCTGTACTTTATAATTTTATTATTTTTTCTCCCAGTTGGCCAACAACAGTCTCCATTGGGATAGAAGAATCATGGCAGTTGTGACATAGGGTGGGGTACCATGACTTTAGCATCCTCACAGAGTCAGGGTGTAGGGGGGTCATGAGTCCTGCAGGGGAGCCCTTTGTTGGGCAGTGGTCCAGGACATGGCTTCCCCACAGTGACTGCTGCTCAGGGGGTTCAGCCCCCATGGGAAGGAACAGCAGGATTTGAGGTCTGTCACTGTCCAACCTCCAAAAGCTGGTGTGGACAGGGTGTGTTATTCCATGATGCTGGCTGCCATGTCCCTCTGCGACAGATGCAGGTCGCATGCAGAGCGGTGCTGGCAGCCAGCGTGGGTGGGTAGCAAAGGACCTGGATTTGCCCAAGGGCTGACTGTAAGAGCACAACTTTGGGCGTGCCCATGTGATGCTGGGAAGAGCCCTAACCCTGGGATACAGTGCCTGGAGCTGTGGTTAGCGAGGACTCTGCATGGTACCACTTGGATTTAAATGTGGTGGGGGAAGAGGCTGGGGCAGGGGCAATGTGTGAGCTCCTTCCCTTGTGCTGGCTGAGCCCCCAGCAGTGGGATGTACTGCTGGTGTGGGTCCAAGAAGCCCCAGCTGGCTGCTAGGATAGCCTTGCATCCCTAGGGAGGGTGTGTAGCTACAGCAGTGTGTGCCTTCAGCTCTGCATGTTACTGCCTTCAACCCTCTTCTGATCTGAGGGAGCATCGCTTGGGGTGCATGAGCCTGCAGGTGAGCTGGTGTGGAGAGAAATCCAATGATGGGCAAGAGGAAGTGCTCTTGAAAGCTCCATCTTGCACATGGAGCGATGGGATGTATTGTTTTGTACTCCCCCATCAGTGATGCAGCCTATCAGGGAAGGTGCTTGAGAAGGAACAAGCTAATTGCATAATTTAATAAAAGATGTGAGAGTACTGATGTAGGCACGCTGGCGGTGTCGGAGGAGCCGGGGCTGCAGAACGTGACTTAACGTTGCATGGGAGAGATTAATTACAGCGACTCCCAGGAGACAGGTCTGCTAGGAAGGTGCTTGTGTTGGATGCACTGTTTGCATCGTTAAAATTAGGCTGTGTACAAGAGCTAATAAAAGCAGAAGAAAAGATTTCTAGCAGAAGGAATCAATAACTTGGAAGCATTTTAATTCAAAATTAGAAAAATGAGAGCAGTTATGGGCAAGGGGAGTGTATTAATAAAGGAAAATGAGTGTTTGTTACTGCTGGTGTGAAACGAGATAATTCAAGAGAAATGCTCTAAGTGCCTTTTGTCACAGTTAATGCCTTTTGTTAGATTTCCAAGCAAAATGGAGCCTGGGACTTTCAATTCCAGGGTTCTCAGATGATCAAAATACCGTTGGGCAGTCTGATCATCTCATACTTTACTGGAATGAGGTCATCAATAACTTTTGCCTGGGCGTGATTTACACAGTTGTCAGTGTCTGAATTGCCATAATATGTCTCTGCCTGGGAAAAAGGCTGCGTTTGGAGGGGGGGGAAGTAATAAAACCCAACCCAAAGCAGGTGCTCTCTGGGTAGCTGGTTCACTGCTTGTAACGGCTACAGAGAAGTGATTACTTGTGATCCGTTCAAACAGAAAGGCTCAGCCACTAAAGCTGGAGGCATGGAAGCTGTTACAAGGTCAAGCAGTGTCCTTTAAGGAGAAATAGGTGGCGAATGCTGTCAGCTGCAGATAACACATCTGCAGTATCATGGAAAGTACATCTGAAATTAAGATTAAAGGTGCTTGGCACTAACATGGAGAGAGGGTGGGAAAAGAGAGGATAGAGGCAAAATAGGGAAAAAGAGGATTAGCTTTTGGTGGGTGACAAGCGATAACTCTGGCCAGAGAGAGATTTAAGCAGCAAAGTGCTCAGTAACCTGGGGAATTACCAGAGGTTTCTGTCGCTGCTTCCAGCGGATGGGCTTCAGCAGCTCAAAGGTCTTTGTGTTGGAACCTCCCTCTCGCCCTGTGCTGCCTGAGTGTGCTGTGTGCACATACAAAATCTCTTCTGTGGCCCTGTATGACGGGCTGGGAATCTGAAAACCAGAGGTCCTGGTCATCCAGACTCACAGAAATCTGCTCTAATTTTAGATGCCCTACTTTGCATTGAGGCAGAAAGGGACCTGACCTTCAGATCTGCTGGCGGACCTCTTCACTTGCTGACATACACTGTGGGTCAGGGTGCTGAGAGGAGCTGAAAATGGTCCAGATATATTCAAGTTTCTGCTTTGGTAAATGGGGAAGAGAAATGGGATCCCTTGACTGATGGATGTGCACTAAAACTATGTTGGAGAGGGTGATGCTGCTGGTTTTGTCAGTCCCACCATGCTGAGAAGCACAAGTTTGTGAAAATTCATTCTCGTTGCAAACTCTGAGGAGGAGATGTGCTCAATGCTTTAGAAGCATGACAGTGGCTTCACAGGTGGCAACCTTGGATTCATGTTCCTGGCTTAGGATGATCCCAAAGGGAAGTGCCTGCCCTAAAGCAGAGCGGACAAGGTCCAAAGGGTCTAACGTGCTTTTCTCCACCTCAGGGAAACCAACACAGCCAAACAAAACCCGTGGGTTTTTCATTCAAATCAGGCCCTTTGATGCAAATCCTCTTCTTGCTAAAACTTCCAAAAGGTTCGGGGCTTATTGTGTGGTGGAAGGAACATGTTTGTAACTCTCAAGCATTTCAGAGGAACCAGTGGTGATGGTGTCCTGGGGTCAGCGGTCCCCAGGACCACAGGTCTGCTTGTTTCTTCTGTGGCAAGATGCTTGCTGGCACCCAGTTCATCAAATCTGTGAATACCCTGGAGTCTGGAAGGTCTTCCTGGTGTCTGGTCTGTGGCTGACTTTTTCCTTGTGCTAGCAGAAAATGAAGATTAACCTTGAGATCAGCAGACTACAGTGAAGATTGCACACCCATGCTATAGGGTAAAAATAGACACACAAAATGGAAAAGAGGGAATATCATATCTTTTAAAGATCATCTGTGTGCTATTAACATACACAGCAGCCAGGCCTGATCCTTGTGGAAGCTTTTCCTGCATAAGAAAGTTGTGTATGAACTGTAACGACCTCCCAGGTATGTGTCCTTATGCATATGTGGATCTTGCCTTCTCCATCTTCTCATCTGAGCCTTATCAAAGGAGCACAGTGTTTGAGAATAAACTGTTTAATCAGAAGAATGAGCTGCTACAGCTTTCAGTAGTCTGGTACAAAATTCTTTCTGCATTTCTTGGCACTTGGTTATTAATGAGGCATTTGTTCTGTTTGCTTAAAAACCTCCCAGCAGCTAGCACATATGCGCTATGCAAATTATTTGTGGTCTGGTTAAATAACTGTTTTTCTAGGAAGGGGGATAACTGAAATTAGTGGTGGTGGGGGGGGGGAAATAAGTAGTGTTAACCCTCTGCAGGTTGTCTCTTAGTTAATTGTTTTAGTTGTTTGGCTCTTGCGGTGGATCTGTGCGTGCCGTGGTCGTTAACAGCGATTCGGGATGTCGGCTTGGATAGTCACGTACCCCTCAGTGCTCACTTTGGGTGGCAGTGGTCCAAAAAACTGCCAGCATCCTAATTAACACACATTTTCAATGGACAATATTAATATTCATACTATTATACTGTAAAATGAGTAATTTGAATAGACAGAATGTCTCGCGCTCTCTTGCTCTCTGGTGGATTAACCTACAAAAGGCCATTGGCACTCGTTCTTTCAGGCCTTTAATGGGTACAAAGGCTTCTGATAAAACTGTGTGAAGCTGAGGTACCTAATGTGCAGCAAATAGAATGCATCTGATAGGGCTGTGAGTGTTTTGTTAGAGCGGCGAAGGGAAACGTTCATAATAGATGAGCACCTCTGAATGATGGAGGAGCAAGGCAGCTCTCGGGGGTGATCCATCTAAATGATGTCAGCCCAGCAGCAGTGATGCAGAAGTCCCCCAGCTGAGCCGGTGCTTAGAGGGGAAATAGTAATGAAAGGGAGAAAGCAAATATATGTTGGACTGGAAAACAAGAGGCTTGGAAGGCTGGTCATGTTTTATTGATGCCCACCATTAGGGGCTACCACAAGATACACTGTGGATTTTAAGGAATGGAATGGAGGAGTGGAAAATACTGTGAAACAAAAGGCAATCACCCAGAGGAAAGAGCAGAGGTGGAACTGAAGCAGAAAGCACTATGTTTGGCAAGTAGCTTAAGAGGCATGTGAGTTGGAGGGTATGTTCAGGTAACCACCAACTCATGTACTGAAGTGTCCAAATGATGCCGTTCACCTGAGATCCACACCCCATAGGTGGCCAAATGGTAGGAGCAGATACTCTCTGAATGACTATGTATCCTCAGGTAAGGAGAAGCTGGCTTTGGGGTCAGTATTGAGGAGAAGCCACTGCTGCAAAAAACGTGTCTTGGCACATCTTTGGGTCAACATTTGCTATAGAGTAGACTGCTAGCTGGAGGGAATGAGCTGCTCCATCCTCTAAAGAGCCTTTACTGGTGCAAGTAGTGCAAAAGGAGGCCCTTTCAGTACCCAGAGATTTGGTGCTGGTCCCTTCAGGACTTGAGATCCTATGGAGTTGTTGGTTTGTCTTCAGCAGCAGAGGAGAAAGCCTGCTTGAGTGCTGAATTGGTGCTAAGGAGTTGTGTTTTGGCTCTGTGTAGGAACAAGATCACATTTAACAGAGTTGGGATGCTGTGAAGAATTGATAAAAGGAGCTGAGAGGGCAGCTGTGGACATGGGTCACCTGGACCCAGGATGGGTTCTGGCAGCAGCATACACAGTCTGTGCATTCGCCAGGCCTGGCACCAGCTGTGGTCCCTTATGGAGGATGCAAACATGTCTTAAATCTCAGCAAGCAGAAGTCATCTGTGAACAGCAGCATTTTTCTGAAGAGAAAGATAACTGTGTAGTACCATGGGGTTCACTTTAAAACTGATGTGGTTTGCTCTGTGTGCAGGCAGCTTTGACTTGGGGATGAAAGCTTAACCATGGAAACTGTAGCTGCCAGTCAGCAGCACAGCTCTGTCTGCAGAGCGTGGCCTGGCTCTGCCGTGCTGAGGGACCTTTGTCTCCATGGTAGACTGTTGGAATGGGGCAGGCTGCTGCTTCTGAAGAAGCAGCTCAAAGATGGGTGGCATCTTTTCAAATAGCTTCAAATACTTCTTTTTTTATGGTGTGTTCACAATGACCGCTTACCTTTAGTACCATCCATGGGCTCTTTCCATAAGCTGGACCATGGTAGGTCCTATGCAAGCACTAAGTATGGATGATGCCCGCACCTTTTAGCCCCTTTCAAACCTTGGCATGTTTGTGCATCCAGCCAGAATATCGATCATCCACTGTATCCTAGTCAGAGCACATCCCCAGCCTGCATCTTCATCACATGCCCTCCTGAGAAATGATTTCATAGCACAAAGATTTGCACTGAGCTATGACTCCTGGGGAGCAGTCCTGTGAACTTTCTGCCACCAACTTCTGGGCAGGCATGTTCCCATAGGTATCAGCAGTGCCACGGCAAGGGGGTGCTTAGTCTTCCTGACTCTGGGAACTCTGCTTAGTATTTAAAAAGAAAAAAAAAAAAGTATAATAATTAAGGTGAAAGGAGAAGAAAAAGGATGTCTTCAGGCTGGGCCAGAGGTTGCTTGAGGCCCTGTACAAAGGAGCCCACTGGTGAGGTTGGAGACATCCCCTTAGCTGGGAGTAAATGGGAAATTCAGAGGCGTTTAGAGCCTGAGTCAGTGTCATGAATCAAACACTGAAAACCTGCTTTGTTATTGCAGCTTTAGGAGAAGTAGCAAATCTCCTTCAAGGAGTTTCTGTGATTGAATGAGTGGGACATAAAAGTCCACATCCCACATGCTTCTCCACCATGGCCATGGGGGGCTGTCCAGGGTTGGCAGGTTCACCCCACCACCCTGACTTCCACGCTCCGCATCTCCCTCCTCTTGAGCAGAAGATATTTTGGCTAGTGATGAAACAGGGAGTGAGCCAAAAAAGAAAGAAGGGGGGGAAAAAAAACCCCCACAAAACCCAAAGACTAGGAGAGAGGAATAATAATAATAATAATAATAAAATAAATCATACTCAAGGCAGTTAGGAGGGGAGCAGAGCAGAGCAGGCAGCGAGTGGTGCAGAGCTGTGACTCACAGGCAGCTCCGCTCCCGACGCGTGCCGAGCCAAGCGAACGCAATACTGCAGCATCTTTGCTGATGGGCTTGGCAGCTTCCCGGCAGCCGCGGAGGCAGCGAGGCCGGCGGGCTGCGCCGCCTTCCCCATCCCCTTCATCCCTCCCCTGCTCTGCTCCCCTGCCCGTAGGCGATGTCCGCATCGGGCTTCCGCGCGGAGTTTTGCCCTTCGCTGCGGAGAGAGATCGAGGAATGGTAATTGCGGCGCTGGAGCGAGATGCCCGGTGCTGGGTGGCACGGATCCCCTCCTGCTGGGTTCACATGAGCTGAGCTGAGCTCCCTCGCTGCTTCCTCCATCTGCCCACATCTCTGCTGCCAGAGTTCATAGAAATACCGACATCTATTTCCCTGCCGACGTTCCCTGTCCTTACACGTCCTCCTTTTCTGAAGCACTCTCGTTTTAATTGATGATTTAAAAAAAATTTTTATTATTTTTTTTTTTTTAACTTTTGGAAAAAGTCCCAGAAAAGGCCTTAAAATAGAGAAATCACGTAGGTTTAAATGTTTTTGAGGAAGGCTGGCAAAGTATTCCGCAGCTGGCTTCGTGACCTTTTCATGTCTCCTAGGAGGCCGATAGCAACTTGGGTTTTGAATAATCCCCAAATTGCATTCAAAATAGGAAAAATACTCATTTGTATAGCTGTGTTTCGCTTCAAGGCGATGGAAGGAAGTTGAGTCTTAAATGTACCGATGGGGCAAACCAGGGCTGATGCCAGGAGGGTGTTTGTGTCCTGCCCAAACACTGAGGCACAGGCGTGACTCTATTTGGATTTAATCTCAGTTATGAGAAGGCGAGGGCTAGCTAGGCCAGGCTTAAAGGTCAGTCTCAGCTCCGCCTAAAACCTTGCATGGCATTTTATTCAGTTGAGCTTTATAGGGTTTATTGCTTCATTCTCTAGCCTCAGCCCTGAAATTATTTTCCCTTTTTTTTTTCCCAGGCAGGATGCTTTCCTCCAGAAAAGCATCCAGCCTTTGCTTTGGTGATGGGGGGAGGGAAAAGGGAAACCTTCCCAATCCAAAATGCTCAAATTGTTTCCTGGTAGAATTTTTTTTTTAAATAATTAGTTTTCTTTGTGTGTTTGTTTCTTGTCACAGAACATGTATATAACACAATTCCTGTGGTGGGAGGCAGTCTGTATTTGTGAGCTTCCCATTTTGGGGTTTTACTTCGTTTGCGGTGTGTCACTGCAGCAGGACCCGCTGCTGTTCCGGCTATCCCTCCTCACTCTCTTAATGAGAGGTCTTCCAAGGCTTCCCTTTCTCAACCAAGCGCCTTTCCCTCCCTCTGCACCCTGGCCTGAGGTTAAGCATCTCTGCTCCTTGAGGAGCGTGGGACCGCCCTTTGCTGAGCAGCTAATTGGCAGCAGCCGCGGAGGTGACGGTGCCCTTCATCTGCCAGCCAGAGTGAAGCTGTTAACCAGAGGTGTGAGCGCACAGAGATGAGCTGTTTATTCTCTAATTACTGTTATTTTGGTAGATCCTTCTGAAGGGCCTGTAACCTATCTGTGCCGTTGTGACTTTGGTGAGTGCTGCATGGGATGGTGTTTGCAGCCTTTGTCAAAACGCTGTTTCTTTCTCATTTTGTGTAGTGTTGGAGGAACTTGAAGGTGTGACTGAACCAGTGAGAACGGCAGTGGAGGGAGCTGTGTGTTCATCCGTCCTTCCCTGCCCTGTAGGATCCTCGGCTGCCTGGGCAGTGCAGGGAATGGGGATGCTACTCTGCAATAGCTACCCCAGAGTCAGGGTTGGCCTGTGAAAAATATCAAAACAAACAGTTTTGAACAGAAGGAGGTACCTTCTGTTAACCAACTAGTTGGTTAACTTGAGCACCCCCCAGGCTTACAGATTTTGGGTTGTGTGGAAGTAAAGCATCCAGCTTGCTTGGTGATCACCTCTGTGGTTATTTTGCTCAGTCCTGTCCGTGCAGTTCCTAATACGGTTACTGACGTGCTCAGCCCAAGCATCCAAAAAGCCCTTTTTTGAAATCAGCCAAGGCTGCTGGGGTGTCTAAGAGTGAATATGGGGAAGTGTTTTGTGCATACAAGCCTGATCCCAGTTACCTGTGCTCCCCCTTATGTTACTGGCCCGCACATGGTCAGGAGATGAAATGATGTGTTTTTCTCCTGTGAGACCATATGGACGTATGAGCCAGGGATAGGCAGGTGTAGATGTACCACACTGAAGGAAGCTGCGTGGAACAGGCTGCCCAGGGGGTGTGGAGTCATCGTCTTTGGAGATATTCAAGACCCATCTGGATGCTGACCTGTGCGACCTGTCCTAAGGAATCTGCTTTGGCAGGGGGGTTGGACTCAATGAGCTCTGGAGATCCCTTCCAGTTCCTAAAATTATGTGAATCCTTCAGCTCAGATGCTGGCCAGGGAGACCTTGTGATGCAGAAGGGAGATGATGCTTGAGTCACAATGGGAAATTACTTTTCATATCATTTTATCACAGATCCTGTCCCGGTTACTGCTCCACGACTAGTTGAACATGGTGAAGAACGAAGAATATGTGGATTATTTCAAATTCCCTTTTTTTCTCTGAAGACAGGAAAACTAAAAAGTAATTTTTAAGCTGTCAGGGCTGTATCAGGTACCAAAGAATGAGAGGCCAGGAGGGAGCACGGTGTGGGAACCCCCCAGGGTTTGCTGCTGCCAGAGTGGTGTTACAGGGGTCCCGGGGTTGCATCCTGCGCTGCCACAGCATCAGGTGAGCAGGGGTCTGTGGTGGCTGGGCACCTCCATGGCAGGCAGCTGGGTCACAGCTGCAACCAGAGGATGGATGCTTGGGGAGTGGGGACCATCATCCCCCAAGAGCATCCCTGCCCACCCCACAGGGTGTCAAGGTGGGACCCAGCAAGTGTTTGAGGGTGATGAGGTGGGTATTGCCACCAGCAATTAAGACTTCCTTCATTCCCATCTTCTTTTGGGTCAGAGGCGCCGTTTGCATTTGTACCCATTTTCCCCCCAGCTGCTGTGAGATTTGTGCCAAGGGGACCTTTTTGGTGAATGCATCTGACAGAAATGTGTTTTCTTATCCCTTGAAGCTGAAAGCCATAAAGAAAAGAGTGACTTTAATGAACAGACCTTGCCGAATCACCACCTTGAAGCTCTAGCTGCTCATGTGAATCAAAACCTGCCAAAAGTAGGTCATATAGTAAAAATGAATTAGGCTTACTTCACATTTTATTGACTCTGCCAGTTTTTCATTCATAGAGGCTTATATTTAGGAATGTTTCTTGTCTTTTTAATGCCAGGCTGAGGTAAAGGGGGAAGATACCATTCTTTATTCCCTTCCCTTTTAGCTTGTGTATTTGGCGTGGTCAAGTATAGGATGGATGTGCTTTCTCCTTTCCCTGTTTGTTCATTCCTTTATTCTCCTGCACTAAAAAGCTGCTTAAGTGGTGAGCAGATTCTCCTTCACAAGCAAGAATTCAGCCGTAAGGTCCCAAAAGTTCCTGCAACACCTAAATTCTTCTTAAAACTTCTGTGCAGCGTTGATGTGCTGGTCGGGTGCCTCTCTGCAGACAGATGGATTACACCATGTCTCCTCCTTAGTGCTCTACTGAACCAGGGAAACACACTTGGATCAAGTGTGCTTGGGGTCTCCAACACTACTTATCCTGGTGTAATGTTTAGAAGATCCTGGGTAGCTGCACCAAGGTGGGCTGCAAGGGACATCAGCAGGTCTAAAGGGTCCCAAGTTTTGTCAAAAGGAAGGTTTTCTTGTTGCCACTCATATATATGTTTCATTTTAATTATCTGGGGAGAAGTATAAATGAAAACCATCACAGATGCTTGTTTTATAGAGCTGTGGGTGGGTCGGACCCTGCGTGCAAGGGAGGATGAGAGGCCCAGTTGTGCAACCACCTTTGGGAATGTTTTAGCACCAGCACAGCTGCCCATTGTGATCCTGGGACTTAACCTGGAGCTTTTAATTCGTGTTTGGGTTGTGTTTATTATGCTGTCGCTCGTTTAGCCCCTGTCTGCCTGCTCTGGTTGGCTCTCTGGGGTTGTGGCTCAGTGTGCCACCTCTCAGGAATCTCTGGATGGGGCACATTCGTGGAGTTGGGGTGTCAGGCACTGAATAGCCAAGTACTTGGAGTGTCAGGAGCAGCGCTGTACTGATTTTGCTAAAATGTGGGACTTTTAGGACCCGGCTGGCAGGGTTTTGGGTTGAATCCTGTTGCTGTCGGTGTACTGGCCAGGTGCAGGCTTGGTGTGGGGGGTGTGTGCTGGTGCAAGCTCTGTGTACACGTGTTTCATAGCTGTGTGATCAGGTGAGTTATCTTTTCTTCGAACCATTAGGTGTCAGTTGGTGTGGCTGGTTTCCAGCAGAGCAGAGCGAGGCCAGCGGTGCCCTGGGTGAGATAACCACAGACAAGTGTGGCTGTGGGACACACAAGTGAGTTGCGTAGCTCAGGCACCATTTAGATGAATTCCAGAGGACACTACAAGGTCAGTTGGTGGGATAAGAGCATAAAATAGCAAATAAAATCCATAAAACAATGGGAGGTCTAGTTGGACTCTTCACCACCCAGAGAGGTGGTAGATGCCCCATCCCTGGGGATGTTCCAGGCCAGGTTGGATGAGGCCCTGGGTAGCCTTGTGTAGCTCCAGGCCTGGAGGTTGGTGGCCCTGCCTGTGGCAGGGGGTTGGAATTGTATGATCCTTGGAGTCCTTTCCAACTCAGACCATTCTATGATTTTTCATTGGAAGGTACTTAAATTTGGGGCATCTTTGGGATCAGTGAAAACCATGGTGATTAATTCTTCAAGGGTGTTGGCCAGCATTCAAGATAATGTGCAATACATCTTGGACAACATCAGGGGTGGGTTTGAATGGCCAAGACCGATGCTGAGCAAGGGCCAGCAAGGAGAACAGCTCTGCTCTTGATACCTGTTGCTGGCAGGGCTTAGGACTGGTTATTCTGATCATTTCCAACCTTTTTTAGAAGGTTGGAATTAATTTCCATGTTTTAAGGATGATGATGGAGGGCTTTAATGATGTGATGGGTGTTGTAACCCTGCAGTACTGCAGTAGAGATGAGGTGAGGTTGGTCTCAGCTTCCAGTGCTCAGGGTGCCAAGTGGGCGTTTGAACTTCTTAATACACAAATTAGGTGGTGCAACTCTGTAAGTTCATTTGACTGTTTGGCTACAGTTTGTGGTGCTCCTTTTGATGTCACTTCCTGCATGAGGGCAGGATGCTTTTCTGGTGGGAAACAAATAGCTGGGAGCTGTAGGCCAGAAGGGTGGGTAGTTGTGCTGGGTGGGGAGCTTGCTCCTTAAAGCGTGAGAGACCTCACCTCCCTGGGCTGGGCAGCAGATTGCTGGCTGCAGCCTTGTCCCAGGGGCTCTCTGGCAGCAGGGCTCCCTCCTTCTGAAACAGCTTCCTGGTTTGGTGAAATCCTAGATTTTTGGGGTGTCTGGATCTACGTTGTTACCTGGTGGGTGATGGATCCCACCCATTAACGTCTGTGCTGTGGGCACAGCTGAAGGTTGGAGATTGAGCCTTCAGTTATGGCGTGAAGCCTTCCAGCATCAGTGGTTCTACTGCTCCTCCATCACCGTCTGGCAATTACTTGCTCTCACTTACTATGATGTGAGTTATGTCCTGTTAGACTTTGTCCATCTTCAGTGTTTTGTTGTGGGATCTCACAGTCATTGCCATGTCCTGCTTCATGTCCTGGGATCGTGATCTCCCCTCAAGTTTCTTCTGGAATTAAACGATGTGGTCTTGGCTTCAGCAGGAAGCTGGGAGGGAGAGGACAGAGAAATCAGAAATGTTGTGGTGGTGGGATCTTGTAGCTTTGTGTGTGTGTGGTGGTCTTTGCTTGAAAGGCTTCACTGAAAGTGATGTGGAACAGGCTGCCCAGGGAGGGGGTTGAGTCGCCATCCCTGGATTTCTTTAGAAGACAGGTATATGAGGTACTTGGGGACAGGAACAGTTGGACTCGATGATCTTAAAGGTCTTTTCCAACCTTGTGATTCTGTGATCCTACCTCTCCTGCCTGCTGTAGATGGCACGTACTGTAAGGGGGTGAAAAATTCCCTACTGATAAATTAGGATTTGTTTTGCAACCTTCTCTCTGCAATTACAGCTAACTGCTTTGATCTCAGCTGAAGCCCTTTATCCAATGACAGAATACAAATCTTCTCTACCTGCGGTTTTGTAGCATGAAGAAATAAAGCCAGAGGCTGGGGAGGAAGAGAGAGTCCCCACTGGTACCCCTGTACCAGGCTGCCTGGGAATGGCACAGCAGAGAATACAAGTAGCCTCTGTCCTTTTAATTACTGCTGGAGAATCCTCACATTACCTAAAATCACAGCTTGAACAAACCAAACTGTTTAATCTTGCATAACACAACGTGACACACAGAAGAAGGCCTGTTAAGTAAATGGCTATTCTACTCCAGAGAAGACCTTCATTGACTGTTATGTGAATAATAAATCTTTCATTTTCTCTAAGAAACAGTAATTACAGAATCTTCAGCTGCGGCGGGTATCTCCTGCTGACAATAAATGTCTGTCCTTCAGCACATCATCAGCATCTTGGTGATGGATGCTGGTGTGGCCAACACTGTAGAGATAATATAAAACACTGTCTGTAGTGCCTACTGACAGGCCACCCCCCTTTTTTTTTCTTCAAGCCTCTGAAGTGCAGGTTGGGACGGTGCTCTGTGTATCCAGAAACACATCTTGTTTGTCACACTTCCTTTTTTTTTACAGTTCCAGGATATTTTTGCTGTCTGGCTCTTGGTTACTAGCGAGGAGCTCCAAGGAGATAAGCTCCGCTCTTCGGTAGGCAGGAAGCTGCCTCAGCAGTTGCAGTGGAGAGGGATGACCTCTTTCGCTGCTTCACCAGCAAAATCGAAACAGAAATCCAAGTGGATCAATGGGAGCTGTAATCCAGTTTTGCAGTGTGGAACTGGGTCACGGGGAAGCGTGGGCAGTGAGGTCAGAGGCTGGGCTGCTGCCTGCTGAGGGGCTGCTGCCTGCTGTGGGGAGCCTGCCTGTGGGTTCAGCTCTGGCGCCAGCTCAAAGTCATGTTCGACTGCCCTTCCCTGTCAACCCTGAGGGGCACTGACTGTCCTACAACAGGGATTGATGTGTGTGGCAGATGAGGAGATAGGAAAAAAGGAATAGTCTTCATTATGCATCATCACAGAATCACAGGGGTTGGAAAGGATCTCCAGATATTGAGTCCAACCCCCCTGCCAAAGCAGGGTCCCTAGGACAGGTCGGTGTCCAGATGGGTCTTGAATATCTCCAGAGAAGGAGACTCCACACCCCCCTGGGCAGCCTGTCCCAGGGCTCTGTCACCCTTGCTGTGAACAGGTTCTGCATGTTGGTGCAGAACTTCCTGTGCTCCAACTTGAGGCTGTTGCCCCTTGTCCTGTCTCCACAGACTACTGAGAAGAGGCTGGCCATTTCCCCCTGTGTGCCACACTTCAGATATTTATAAACATTGATCCGATCTCCCCTCTCAGTCTTCTTTTTCTCAAGGCTGAACAGCCCCAGGTCACTGATCCTTTCCTCATAGGGGAGATGCTCCAAGTCTTTAATCATCTTCATAGCCCTTCGCTGGACCCTCTCCAGGAGAAAGTCTTCATTGGGACTAGCGTGAACATCACTAGAAGGCAAGTGTGACATGTCTCTGGCAGAGGACCTGCAGCTGGAGGCTGTAACTTTGCTGCCCAAGCCATCCCCAGGGATGATGTCTCCCCATGCCAACATGTGGTGTTTGGTTGCTGGTTATGAGAGATCTTAACTCTTGATGTCACAGACCTAGGAGAACAACTGTGTGCATGCCTGGAAGAAGCCAAGCATCGGGGAATCAGCTGAGAGCCGAACTGCTGCCTGCCCCATAGAAGGGCTTCTGCTGCTGGGTGCCTGCAATTTTAACACATGGTGTTGGGTTTTTATTCTATTTTTATTTGTCCTCATTGGTGCAGGCAGTGTCCAGGCAGTGAGCTCTGCTGGGCCCTGTCAGGATCTCCCTCTTCCCTTGAGACAGCACTTCTCCCGTGGCACTGCTTGATGCTTCCAAAAGTTGTCTTCAGGGTTAGTTCCTGATAGAGCCCATTGCGATGGGCTGGTCTTGAGCAGAAGTGGAGGAATAATTGTGATAAGGTCTGAATGGAAAAAATCTCTGTGCTCCAGGGGCTCTCTGGCTTTGAAACTGGATTCTTCTTTGTGGAAGGAAACAGAAAAAAGAGAGTATTTATGGACTTCTCATCTTTAACCCTTGGATGTGCATCCCTTTGAGATGATGCACATAAAACCAGAAGGGATTTATAGAGCACTTCATCTTTCAAATGCTCTTCTTGGGAAGAGCTGTGCAGCTGCGAATCCCTACTGGATGCTCAGCCAGGTACCCTGAACAACAGGGATCTCTGAGGTGGGGTTGTTGGCTGGGTGGCTAGAGGCTAGCCTTGGTGGCTGCTTGGCTCTGGATTTAACTCTGAGGAAGATAAAAAGCCAATGGGACAGAGCTAGATGTTTGCTGTATCTATCTTTAATTCTCAAACCGTCTCTTAAAGTATTTCTTGAAAAGAATTGAAACCTTATTTAGATGGCTGCAGATCTGAACTTACTGCTTGGTGTGTTTTACTTTATGGCTTAATGCTTTAAAATCCCTCAGGAGTTTGGTGGCAGCAGAGAGGCTTGGCTTGTTTTGGAGAAGGCATGGGTAGAGCTGGTTACCTTGCAGTCCCATTGATTACAGAGCCTCTTTAAATCACCTAGAATTCGGCATGAATCAGGGTTAGGATATCAGGTAGCTGCCTGCCCTGCCTGTCATGCCATAGCACAGACCTTTTCCATACAGGGTTCGCATGCCTGAGACATGAAACAGCCTTGGTAAACACTGGGAGATGCGTGAGCCTCCATGGGTGCTGCTGGGGGCTCTGGCAGAGTCCTGCCTGGTTCTGTAATGCATAGAAAGCCTGCAGTCAGGCCGGCAGATACTGTGCCTTGACCCTGGGATTTTCTCTCTTCTGTTCCCTCTCTTCTAGGCTGCTCTTCACAAAACCTGGGCAGCAGGCATGTGAGGAGCATGATGCTGGTTTGAGGAGGGCATCAAACTATGCAAACATCCAACATTCCCATTAACAGTAGCTGCATTTCTTGCTTCCCTCTCCTCTTGTAACATCTAGTTTCTCTGGGTTTTTTTCCTTTTTTCTTTCTTTGTTTTCCTCTTTCCCACACTGAAATTGCCCTAGTTACAGCTGTCAGATTCGAGCTTTACAGTGCTCTGATTTGGCAGCCCTGTTCCCTCGTAAAACTTACAGGCAAAGGGTGACGGTTAACTTGCAGCATCCTCTGGTTGCTCTAGACTGTCACAACAAGATTAGAGTAATTCGTGTGAAAGTAGAACACCCAACTGTCTTCTAGGAGGAAAGGTGTACAGAGTATGAAGATAGAGTGGGTTTTTCTGTAAAGCCAGAGCTCCTCCAGTTGCATGCCTGTGTTTGAGCCATGTCAAGCGTATGCTACATCCTCCACTGTTAGTGGTGGCTTCATGGTGCTCTTTGTCCATCCCCTGGTTGTTTTCTGGAGGTGAAGTCATAGAATCAGAGAATCTTTAGGGTTGGAGAAGGCTGCTAAGATCATCAAGTCCAACTGTCTGTCCAACAGCATTATATCAACTAAGTACCTTCATGTCAACTAAACACCGTGTCAGCTGGGCACCGTTTAATTATTGCTGGTTTAAATCCCAGGTTGAGCCGTTATTGTTCCTCTGAAGTGAGTGGAAATAACTTGCTGAGATGACTGCCTAAATAATTTACTCTTGGAGGAGCATTCTTCATGTGCTTTCTGAAGCGGTGGTGAGGAAGGAAGTAGGACGCTGCTACACAGCCATGCATTGAAAAACATCACTGCTGCTTTTACAGGGACAGGAACAAATTTTGGAGGCCATCTTGATATTTTGCTTCCTCCTGCCCAGTGACTGATGTGGTCCATTTCACATTATCCAGTGTTTTTCTTCCTGTCTGGAGCAGAAACTGGCCTTGCCTTTGTGGTGGCTGGTGACAGAGGAGCTCCTGGCATTTCCTGAGATGAGTCATCTCTTGCCATGTTGATGAGCCTGGGATGACTTTGGGCTCTGCAGTGGTTTGATCATTAACTGGGCATCTTTCTGAAAGGGCTTTCAGTAGTGACTCCTCGTGACTTTTCTTGCTGTTTAAGTCATTGAACTGTGGTGATGAGAAACTCTTGGTTGTGGAAAAGGGAGGGTTTGGGTTTTCCTTGCTGCAGGATTAGTCGGGTAACAGCCAGTGGGCTACAGCTTGAAAAGGGGCAGATGTATGTGGCTAATGCAGAGAAGGAGGATGCAAGAGCTGAATGCTCTGTGGTGCCACGGGTTTTTGGTATGATGTGGGCTGTTGACCTTTCTAAACCTCCTGGGGCTCATGGGTGCTGTCAGCCCAGTGGGGACATTGCTTGCTGTGTAACATTGCTCAGGGAACTGATGCCAAAAAACGCCTTTTCTTGTCTGTCCTCCTGCCTCCTCAGGGAGTGGCTGATCAGGCTTGTCTGCCTCGGGAAGCTCCAGGTGGGCCCTTGGTGTAGGACATCAGGTCTGGGTAGTAAAGGGGTTGTGGAAGCACTGGAGGGGTCCAGAACACTGGGACAGGCTGCCCAGGGGTGTGTGGAGAATCCTTCTCTGGAGATATTCAAGACCCATCTGGACGCCTACCTGTGCAACCTGTCCTAGGGAGCTCCTTTGGCAGGGGGGTTGGACCCGATGATCTCTTGAGGTCCCTTCCAACCCCTACAGTTCTGTGGTTCTGTGGGGGACCTGAGTCCTCAGCAGCTGGAGGGATCCCCAAGCATCAGTCCCCGGAGGAGCTCTGCAGCCTTCACGGGGGTGTCCTCAGCTCTGAGCACTGGCTCTGGGTCCGCGTTTTGGTGGTGTTAGGGGGAGATCACATCTCCTCAGTCATGGACCCATTTTTGCCTGCACAGATGGAAGGGTCTCAGGTCTGGTGAGCAAGTCTACTTGTTCCTGAGAGGAAGCAGGGGCTGCCCTTGCTCCTTGAAGTTATGGCACGTGCCCCACCGTAGGAGCAGGTTTAAAGACCCGGGCAGAAGCTTGGTTAGTGGAGTTGTCTCATGCCTTTCTGCAAGCTGTGGGAAGGAAAGGGTTGGTCTCAGTGATAAAACACCTTGTTCTGGGTGCTGATGTCGTGCTAATTACAATATGTAATGCTCTATTAAAGACCCCATTAGTCAGCCTTGCCGCGGCCCCACAGGGAGAGTGCTGGAGAATGAGCAGGTAACAGATGACTGCGGTAGGAGCACAGTGAATTTAGCTGGAGGAGTTCTGCCAGGCGCCCTGTGAAGATCCCGGTGTGGATGGAGAACCTTTGTGCAGGTCTGGAATGAAGTGGAAGGAGCAGGGTCCGCATTGTCCCTGTGCCTTACACAGTATATGGCATACATGTGTCTCCAGGCTGGATCCTGCTCCCTTCCTACCCACCTGCACCGTGGGCTTCTTACCATAAGAACAAGAGTTTTTGTTCAGTGCTGTGTCTCTGATGGAACACCCAGGACTTTGCTGTGATCTTGACAGAAAGACTTCTGTGCAGATGGTTTGGTGTCAACCCCGGCTGCGCTGTTACAGAGACGCTGTGATTTTATGAAGGCTGGAGTTCATGGAAATAATACTAAAACTTTATTTATTGTTAATACAGGAAAACCCACACTGAAGGGGAAAACTCATCCTACAAATGGCTCTTTAAATTATACCCACATGGTGTTTGAAACATTCTGCTTGACCCTTCTAATTAACCATGAAACTCTACGATGCAACTGCTTTGCATCCCTCCCCTTGTCCCCTCCCTTTGCTTCCTTGGCTGTTTGCTTAAAACACATTCCCTCTGTTGGGACGAATGACTGAATTCTCCTGCTTCTTCCTCTCCCAGATGTCCAGGAGTGTGTTGTTTTCTGGAGAGACCATATGCCACAGTGTGGGTTTGCTGCAGAAGCAGCAGGGCTGCAGGTCGCTTTTCCCCTCTGAGCAGCAAAAGCCAACAGGTACCATGTCCTGGTCCATGGATGGGTTCACAGCAAGATAAGGTGTCACCCAAAACACTTTGGCTGCTGGTACATGCCCTGTTCTCCTGCTTTTGCTGCCAAACTGGTTGCTTTTGGGCCAGGGTGACCTCAGGAAAGTACCATCACGGTATTGTGGTGGCCCTGTTGTGCCAAAAGCATCCTCCTCTTTGGCAAGCATTGCTCCTTGTGGGTTTTTTCCTATTCTCATCTGTAACTGGAAGTTTGTTAGTAGCATTGTATGTTGTGGTGCTTCTCCAAGGGCTGTCAGCATTGCTGAGACAGGGTCCTTGCTGTCAGCGCTTGGAAAGCAGTCAAAGGCTTTGATGTGTCAGGTCAGCTGAGCTCAGCGCAGCGTTAGGGTTCATTTGTGCCACCTAAATAAGCAGCGTTTTACCCAGTCAGCTTTGCTTTTCCTGCTGTGAGAACAGCCAGGAACGGTGTCTGGGAGAACAAAAAGGCAGTGGTAATGTGAAGAGATGAGCAAGCGACTTCTGACAGACGGGTGACCATCACAGAAGGACCTGGTTGTGGACCCTCCTGGTGCCCAACCCCTGTGCAAGTGACAAAGCCCCATCTGCGGTGTTTGCTTGTCCTTAATCCCTTAATACTTGTTGTTGTCTTAATACCTCGGGAATGAATGGCATTGGTCCCAGGCTGGAGGTTCAAAGAACCACCTCCTGTAAGACTGAGTCCACTTTCTCTCATGAGTGTTGTGCATATACACTAATTAGCTGCAGGAGTCAGGGAGCAAACCACTGTAGTGAAGAAGTCCCTCTGATGACTAGCCATGTTCTCACATGCCCTTATGGAGAGAATCCCAGAGTGTTCAGTTGTGTATTTGTGTATTTGCAAGAAATAGATGGGCAGAAGGAACTGTAAGTGGGATGGGTGCTCTTGTCACACCAAAGGAGAGAGCAACCGTGTCTTTGCTGTTCAGAGAAGCAGGTTGCACCTACATTACAGTGGCAGATAGAAAAGTTGTGGGCAGAAGGTTAGGTTTACTAGCCTGGAGAAGCCTCCTGGAGTGTGGGTACAGTTGTGCCAATAACAGGGCATTAAAAATTGATAGCACTGATCTTACTGAATGTCTGAATTTACAGGTAGTTACCCCAGGGCACTGGTGACCTGGTAGAGGCAGTGGATGGTCACTATGGTGGCTGGTGGAGCATCCCCCAGCATCTTTGTGCTGCATTGGTTTGTGTGTGGTGTTTGTGGAGCAGTACCATGTACCTGTGTGTGCTGGTGCTGCCCAAGGCTGTGCTGGTGTGGATGGAGAAGCTTGGGGGAGACTGTCTGTTGCCTTCTGGCTGGATGTCTCTATCCCTCAGCAAGGAGGGATTGGTTCTTAACTGAACTAGTGATGGTAAAATTCCAACTGTCTTTTGAGTTTGGACCTCTTATTCGTCACCCTGTGCACCAAGTGGGGTACTTCCCACTTACCATAGAGCTGAACTTCTCAGTTTTGCCTGGCATCCTCATCACTTGTGTATTGGGGATGTTTCACACAGCCTTTGACCTGGAGGTGCCATCAGGGGCTTTCTGAGGTGCAGCAGCCAAACATGAGGGCCAGGATCCCACTCGAGGAGACCTTGGTCCAACCAAGCAGACTTCATAGGCCGTTGTAGCTTTGGAAGGATGGTATTGTGGCTGCTCAATGCTTTTTTGTTCTGTAGAGAATTCAAAGTGAAGAGCAGCAAACATTGTTTTAAACAGGTGTCTGCTGATGCCTGTGATGTCATGACTCCTTAGCGGTGGTGTGGCATCTAGAAGCCTTTGGGGCATAGCTATAGAATGGTATCCTGTTGCATTTGGTTTTCAAATTCAAATATACCATCCCTGCTCCAAGTGACTTGGGAAAAAAGAAACCAGCCATCTCCACATCTTGTGTGAGTTACCAGATGACATCCCTAGCAGCAGGCCTGGGGAGCAGGTGAATCAGGACAGCCAGGTACTGTGGGATGTGGGGCACATTCCCCTCTCCACCCCTTTACCTATGGACTATGGCCAACTATGGGAAACAAGGGGTAGATCTCCATGTCACGCTGGGCACTATCACCTTCTGGCAGCGCCAGCGGCTGCTGGCCCCAGTTCAAGCTGCTGGTGTTTCCCAAGCAGGGCTGGGAGCAGCAGAGCTGACCGGGCACGCTGCATGCCTGCACTCAGCACAGATCATCCTGACCGCTCGCTTCGGAAGGGTTGTTATTTTTAGACAGAGCAGGAGGTAGGAATGTGCTGAGCCAGCTCCCAAGACCTGCCGAAAAAGGAACGTCTCGCAGGACTTATTTTAACCTCCAGCTCTGTCTGAGCACAAGAGTGAGCTACCTGGAATTGATAAGTGATATTGTGTGAGGTCAATAAGGCTTTTTTTTTTTTTTTGGCAAGGCATGAAAAATATTTGATGGCTACGAGATTAAACTTGTCAGGGCAAACCAGCCTTAAAAAATAACGCAGGCGTTTTCCACCCAGAAGAATCCAAGTACTAGAATTTTAGTGCTGGTACTAAGCAAGTTGTAGGTACTTCTCATTGTGTAGGGACAGATTAGGGCAGCTGTGTTTGCAGCTTGATGCATGGCTGGAAGGCATGCAGCTCCAAGGAGTGCAGTGGAAAAAGCTTGAGTCTGGGTGTATGGGCCAGTGGAGCTGCTGGCTCCTGAGTTTGTGGGGTTGGGGTTTTGATGCCAGTTGAACATGTGAGGGGGTTTGTGAGTTGTTTGCTCAGGTGGCCAGGAAGGCCAACAGCATCCTGGCTTATATTGGGAGTAGAGTAGCAAGCAGCACAAGGGAGGGGATTGTGCCCCTTTACTTGGCATTGGTGAGGCCGCACCTCGAGTGTTGTGTCCCGTTCTCAGCCACTCATCATAAGAAATTGAGGTCCTGGAGCATGTCCAGAGAAGGGCAACCAGTCTGGGGAAGGGGCTGGAGGGCAAATCATATGAGGAGCAGGGGGTGTTTAGCCTGGAGAAGAGGAGGCTGAATTATTATTACTGCCTACACTGACCTGATAGGAGGGTGCAGAGACGTGGGCGGTGGTCTCTTCAGCCAGGTGACAGGAGATGGGACAAGGGGAAATGGCCTCAAGCTGCCCCAGGGCAGGGTCAGAGCAGATGTTAGGGAAAAATTTTTCACTGAAAGAGTTGTTGGGATGTGGAACAGGCTGCCCGGGGAGGGGGTTGAGTCACTGACCCTGGGTGTGTTTAACACACAGGTAGATGAGGTACCTTAGGGATGTGGTTTTGCATAGGACAGGAACAGTTGCACTTGAAGATCTTAAAGGTCCTTTCCAGTCTAGTGATTCTGTGATCCTGTGCTGCTCCTCAGCTTCCTGAGATCTGGCTGTGTTTCGGAGGGGTGGCGGGTGCAGCCGAGCAGTGGGGCCTGTCAGGGGTGTGCAGGCAGGCGGCAGGGGGGGGGTTGCTGCCCACCCCGCTGCCGTGGCTGTGCAGTTTGACACGAGGAATGCCAGGCTTCCCCGGCGAGCAGGCCGGCCGTGACGCACACCTCCAGATATGCTCTTTTGTTCTCTGCCCTGGCAGCCTCAAGATAAACTTGTGACTTATAGGGTAAAGACAGACACCAGAAGCACACCCCAGTTATCTTCTGTGACATTATTGCTGCAATGAAGTACCTTACAAGGGTGTTACCGCATCGTCTTGCTCCGTTATAAGGACAGTTAGAGAGGGCTGAGGAGGGATATGGTGTTTCTGTTGCACTTGTATTTAGTGTTTAGTGCAATTATTTTTATTTAGTGAGCTTAATAGGGATAACTGATTTTTTCCTGGGCTGATAAGTTGCATTAAAAGTTTTCAAGTCCTGTAAAGTTAGGAGTAAATTCAAAGTGTTTGGAGCAGAGGTAGCTTTTCTATGTAAAACTCTTTGCATACATAAGCAGCAAAGCATTTGGGAGCAGTGTTTAGTGTAGCCATGATGATGTAGGGACAGAAGAAAAGCCAGGTTCATAGTGAGAGGCAATAATATCTTTTATTAGGAGAGCTGGAGAAGCTGCCCAGGTGTTGGGGCATGCTCAGTCTTTGCCTTGGTCTGGAAACAAAGATGGTGAAGATGTTTTCAAGCAGAGTGCTGGCTGTGTTTGGCAGGATTTAACTCCGTGTCCCAGAGTGGAGGTGCAGAGAGAGTGGGAAGGGCTGGTGTGTCCCATAGGATGTATCTTACCCTTGTGAGGAGATGGGAACTCCTTGGGCCAGTGTCTGACATGAAACCCACTGAGATCGATGGGAGGGTGTTAGTGGTTGCTTGGGGCTGGGCACGTGGTGTGGGCAGCCTTATTTATGTCCTCGTCCCGCTGCTCCCACAGAAGAGGACTTGCAGGTGTCCCGGGGAGGGGGAGAGCTGGCTCAGCGAGCTTAGCTTTCTCCTTGGCTATCAGCACTTTGCTTCCATGAGCGAGCGTTTTCTGCCAGAAAAATGTTCCCAGCTATTTTATTTTAATTTATTTATTTATTTCCCCCCCACGCTGGCTCTATGGAGACACTGTGCCTTTCTTCTCCCAGCGTCCCAGCTGGTGCCTGCCCTTCCTGCACGAACCAAGTCCTCCCTTCATCACTGATGGGTGCTGCTCAGACCCTCTGGGTCAAAACTGGTTTGCATTAGGGGAAAAAACCCACACAAAACAAAACGCTTTTATGTAAATGAAGCTTGTTGTTCAGGGGGAAACTTGACTTTGTTTTCATGTAGCTTCTCGGAAGGGAGGATGGGGAGTGAGCGTGGGCAGCCGAAACCCAGAGCCCATAGGTCCTACCATGGTGGGACACGTCCCTCAGCACACCAGGAAGGATGGGCTCCTGACTCCCTGCAGCACTCTCTGCCTCCAGAATAAAATTCTGAGGATATTTGTTCCAGATTTTTTTTTTTTTTTTTGAGGAAATTAAACTGCAGGAAAGTCTTGGGGGTTTTTGGGTGGTTAGTTTTTTATTGTTAAAGCCATGGTTACTTGGTGTCAGCCTGGAATCGAGCATGAACCTGATGATGTGCTTTTTAGCTGAATTTCCTAAAGAAATGAAGCTGCTGCAACTTGCATGGATACAGGTGAGACTCCTCCTGTGTCTCCATGTCACAGAGATTTCCAGCCTCCCGGCTGATCCCAGCCAGATTTGAGAGAAGACTAGAAGTCTCTGAGCTGGGCAGTTCCAGCAGATTTCCCAAACACAGGTAATGGGAATAAAGGAGAGACCCTCAGCTGAGGGGAACAGCTGTGAATGCTGAAGTCAATTTGGTTATTGAACATCAGAGAAATTATATTTGTGAGCAGTAGGAAATAGGTTTCATAAGCTGTGGTGCTTGTTTCCCTTTACCTCTTTAATGAGCAGAATCGCTCGTTTACAAAAGATGCTTGAGGGACCCTGTGTGCACCACTTACTTAACGGCTTGGAGTGAGCCTTGATGGGAAAGTGACCTAGTTCAAGTCCCCAGAGGCTACTGCAATAAAAATGATTACGAACAAAAATACTTTTATCACCATATGGCAGTTCTGGGTATTGCACACATACATAGTCTCTGCCTGTTTTGTCCAGAAATGGTGAGCTTTCTCTGAAATAAATCTATGGAGTGAAGGCAGAAAAGGAGGGCTTGCCATTATTAGTATTCTTCCCCTTGAACTGGCTGCAAAAAATCCTTGGTTGCTGGAAAGGGGAGGCTGGGTTTTGTTCTGCAGGCTGCCCTGGATAATGTGCTTTGGGGAGCTAAAATCCTCCCATGGAACAGAATCCGTTTTGCAGGTGCAGAGCACTTTACTTTTTCCTTATAAGCCCAAGCAGAGATTTAATTGCTGCTCTTCAGAAGTGCAAAACAAGAGAATGTAATAATTAGAGCTGTCAGGGTGTCCTTTCTTTTATGCTGATGCTGACATTAGCTGGTTTAAAGCCTATTTTTAACCTCCGCGAGCGTTGAAGACTTACTGTGTATTTTCAGTCTGGCTTTATTTGCTCCAAACTTTGTAAATTTTAAGTAACCTAAACTGGAGGAGGTGGGGGAGAAAGAGGAAAAGCTGGACAAAAATAGGAAGGGAAGAGGAAAAATGAACCGAATTCAATGAAAAATATGTCGGTAAGTTATGGCTGCCTCACAGTGAGGTGGTGGTTTGTTGTGGGTTTGTTTCTTTTTCTTTTTATGAGCCTGCAAAATTTCTCTGGAAACTAAAAAAAATTATCTCAAAACATAAAGTACCAAGCACGTGGTAAGATAAATGTTATGCTGAAGCTTCAGACAGTGCCCTGGATACTGCAGATAGCAAGGGGACCGTTTTTTGGCTTAAATCACAGAATCATAGACTGGTCTGGGTTGGAAGGGACCCCCTGCCACAGTCAGGGACACCAACCTCCAGCCTGGATCTACACAAGGTTGCCCAGGGCCCCATCCAACCTGGCCTTGAACACCTCCAGGAATGGGGCATCCACCACTCTCTCTAGTCAGAATTTTATCAAAGTTCATCCCTGGAGTTCTCCTTATGAGCTGGTGGGAGCCAGGTAGTGTGTGCTGTGCTGACTCAGAGTTTTGCACATTTGAGATATGCAGATATATATATATATATGCATCTCTGTGCATGTATGTATATACGTAGATGGGTATGTATGTCTGTATAACATAGCGAGACTGACCTGCTGCTGCCCTGCAGCTTGCATGGCGTGGTTGTGTGGTCTCAGTCTCGTTAAATTAGTGCCCAAATAGGATGCTCAGATACTCTCATTCCCGTGGCTTTGGCTATATGGGGTGGGGGGGTGGGGGTGGGGGGGGGAGTCCTCTACCTGGCATTTAATTTGTAAAATTTTTTTTGGCACCTGTCAGTACCTGGAGGCTGCAGGGAGAGGTGGGGCTGGTGGAAGACTCCTCTTGGACCCATCTGATGGTGGAGTGGGCCCTGCCACATTGCCAGGCAGGCACTCACATCTTGTGGTTGTAGCTGGAGAATCCCAATGGAGGTGGTGGGAATCTGGGCAGTAGTAGGTGTCAGCCTGCCCAGCGAGGGACTGTCTTACCCAAGGGCACAGACAATGGTGTTTGTGGCAGACACTGTGTTATTTTAGGGTTTCTTGGCATGGATGGCACATTCTCCGCTAGCCCTGCCCATTCCTTGCAGATGGATCAGAGCCTTGTCATGCCACTGCTCCTGGCCCTTCCTTTGTGCAAGGCATTGATATCCAAAATATAGATTTCTAATCCTAAAATTACAGCCCACCCCTTTCATAACACAAAATCAATTAGTTAATCTCCAAACAGTTCCTCAGCCCCTCGTTAGTCACTGTGCTGTTACGCTTTCAGCAGAACCTTTATCCAGGCGTTAAAGCCTCTGTGTTCAATACACCCACCTTGAGAAGGATGGGGTAGTGCTTTTATGAGCCCTTGAGGAAGGGCTGCCACCTTCATGTTAAACATGGAAGGGGGAAACACGAGAGGGGTGTTATCTGGGGTGAGGGGGGGAAATGATGGAGCTTTCTGTAGCTCCAGGCTCAGCGCTGCCATGAGGACTTGGTGACTTCTCCTTGCCTGTTGGTGTGTGCTGCTTGACCCAGCCATCCTGACCTTCCTCTGACATGGGGAAAGTGAGACAAAAAGAGAGAAGCACTGATGTAAATCTGACCCGAGAGCTGGGGTCATAAGACTTCTTCCCACGTGGCTGGCCCAGCTGTAACTTGTATTTCCCAACCACAGCTTAACCAGAACCAGGCTCCTCCAGTAATGAGCTCAGTCACTTGCGTATCCTGAGCACCGTGTTTCTGGAAGCTCTTGAGTTTCTTTGGTTTTGTTACTCACTTTTTTTCCCTGAAAGAACAAACTAGAGGTGTGTTATTAGGATTACTGATTATTCCCCCCCCTCAGGAACCAAATGGGCATTTCTGCAAGCACCAGAACTAATAAACCTGCTTTCCTTTGTATTTATGTCTCTTGGTTGATTGAGTACTTCCCTAATTAAATTAGGATTCTATTATGTATGCTTATACCTATAGTCTCTCCCTCGTGTTGCTTTTCTGGCAGCATAGAAGCCGCTGTAATTGACTGGAGAAAGGGGCCGATGGGATTAAAAGCTGTTGGAGATAAACCTCGTGAATGGCTGGGTCCGGCATCCTTCACCACCCAGCTGCCTGTCTCCATGAAGTTGGGAGAAAATAATTATCTTGGATGCCTTTGAAGCTACCTAATAGCATTAAAGCTCACAAGCACACAGTCATGCATGCCCTCAAGAGTCAGATCTCTGGATTGGTGAGGAAGCTCAAGGTACAATGATGAAGGGATGGGGTCTTTTTCTCTTAGTCTGAGCCAAACATGGAGGATTTTGGGGTTGCTTCAGAAGTCAAAAGAATGTGTATGGTCAGCACATTAAAGCACAGTTTGGCAGTTGGTGCTCTGTGCAATTGGACAGTAGTAGCACTGTACACACAGAAATCAGCTTACGAATGAATGTCGGGGTGTTGCTGTCTAAGCACCAGCCTCCTGAACGTGGTCTGTACCCAGAAAAATCCAGCTGTGCCTTGATAATTGGCTGCCTGAGCTCTGGGGGGAACCTTACTGAGTTCACCTCAAGGCTGAGCCTCCCGGGTTTTTCCACATTGGACCCTTCTGGGGTCTTGATGGCGTTTTGGGAGCCCTTATCCTGATGAGCATTGCTGGAGCTTCGAGTGGAGTTGCGTGTGGTATGAGACAGTGGGGACGCAGTCTTCTAGTAGAGGACGTGGTAGTAGGTTGAAGGACAGCATGAGATCTTCCACCACATGTTACACAGATCCTGGAATGATTGTAATTCTTGCTGGAAATCCATCTTTGGTCTGGTATGCTGGGTCAGGCGTGGTGATTTAGAACAGAGGAGATAGCTGTGTGTATATAACCACTTGACTTCAAAGATTGCAGCAATGCTCAATTAACCTTTCTAAAATAACCTAAAGTAAATAAATAAAACCAACAGTGGGGAGACATCTTAGGGCTGAGTTGCCTGAGAAATGTGTCTTTATATTTGTGTATATGGCACAACAGGGGAATTGCTCCATACCGGTCTGGCAGGACTGCCTGGTCCTACAAAAGTGATTGTGTAAATAGAAAAGGTTCTCAGCCCACCTTGTTGCACTTTCTTAAAAGTATATATACCCTTCTACAGGATGGGGTGGTTTTTCAGCCTTGGAATTGCTGTTTGTCTATTTCTCATTAGCTGCAATAGAGGTACTGTTGCTTTTCTGAGTTAACTCGATTTTATTCTGTGTGCTTTTTAGTGTTTTTAGTTCATGATGTGTCCAGGTGCCAGGATTAAAGAGCTCTGGGTGGGTGAAAGGAGGGATGCTGTCATCATCCCCATCATAGACTGGTCTGGGTTGGAAGGCACCCCAAGGATCACAGAGTTCCAACCCCCCTGCCACAGGCAGGGCCACCAACCTCCAGCCTGGATCTACACAAGGGTGACCAGGGCCCCATCCAACCTGGCCTGGAACACCCCCAGGGATGGGGCATCCACCACCTCTCCGGGCAGCCTGTTCCAGCCCCTCACCACTCTCTCTGTAAAGAACTTCTCTCTAATATCTAATCTAAACCTTCCCTCCTTTAGCTTCCATCCATTCCCCCTTGTCCTGCCATTGTCTACCCTTCTAACAAGCGGATTCCCCTTCTGTCTGTATGCTCTCTTCAGGGACTGGATCCCCGCAGCCCCTTGAGACAAAACCACGGGGCATCTGGCTTTGACCAAGTTCTCTGGCATCCTTATGGGATGGATCCCTTCCCAGGTGGATACCCGGTGTTGGATGGATACCATACCATCCTTACTGGGGTAGCAGTGGAAGAGGAAAGGGGGAAGAGTGGGGTGTGAGAAAGGAAGGAGAATGGAAAGAATGAAAATAAAGGGGTGAGGAGCGGAAGACAGTGGAGGCTCATGGGGCTTCGAAAGCTGGAGGCCAGCAGCTGTCAGACAATGCTGCAGGAAGCCTGATCTTGTATTTTTAGGGACACTTGGTTTTATACTTTACTGTAAATAATGGGTTTGGGGGAGGAGGAGAGAAATGACTGTTCTTCCTGCCGCCTGCACTGCTAGGCTTTGTCTCAGTTGTTTTCCTTCCTCGTGACCTCAGTGTTTGCAGAGTGAGGGGCATTAGCATCCCCTCCCCATTGCTACTGGTACTTGTCCCTGGGATGGCTGAGAATTTCCACCTGGCACCCAGACCAGGGAGCCCCCATCTTCTGCGTGGGGTGGGCAAGGACCCAACCCATCTCCTGGCAATCTAGTTTATCCAGCCAGTTGTTTCATAGCAATTTACCAACTTGGCAACCTCTTGACCCAGGACCAGGTTTCCTGTATGTCAAAAGATTTTCCTTTACATTCCTAAGTCAGTGTTTGCATTTCAGGCAGCTCAGAGCAGGAGAGCAATGGGTGGTTAATCCAATTTCCATGAAGTTCTTCAGGAAAGCAGGGTGCTTGCTGTCTTTGGGAGGACAGCTGTATTTCTGACCTGCTCACTAAGCTTTCAGTAAGAGAGATTCTTTTAGATTTCCTGGAAGTGTTTTCAGGCTGTCCAGGAGTTTGAAGAGAGACCTAGAGCATCTTTTCTGGTGTCACATTGGGTGTTTTTCACTTCCTGTCTGACTTTTTAGCAGAACTGGGACATGTTTACAATAAATCACCATGCTGTGCGTTATGGATGGCTTTGGTGGGGCAGGTTTTAAGAGCACTTTTAAAAGACTCTTCCCCTGTAGGCATTTAAGACAGGACTACGAGGATGATTGTGCCCCTGTGCTTGGCATTGGTGAGGCTGCAGCTCAAGTGCTGTGTTCAGTTCTGGGCCTCTTACTACAAGAAGGACATCAAGATCCTGGAGGGTGTCCAGAGAAGGGCTACCAGGCTGGGGAAGGAGGTGGAGGGCAAATCATGAGAGGAGCGACTGAGGGAGCAGGGGATGTTTGGCCTGGAGAAGAGGAGGCTGAGGGGAGACCTTCTCCCCACCTACACTGACCTGACAGGAGGGTGTAGAGAGGTGGGTGATGGTCTCTTCAGCCAGGGGAGATGGGACAAGAGGAAATGGCCTCAAGCTGTGCCAGGGCAGGGTCAGATCAGATGTTAGTGAAAAGTTCTTCCTTGAAAGAGTTGTGGAGATTTGAACAAGCTGCCCAGGGAGGGGGTTGAGTCACCAACCCTGGATGTGTTTAACAGACGGGTAGATGAGGTGCTCAGGGATATGGTTTAGCATAGGACAGGAACGGTTGGACTTGATCTTAAAGGTCTTTTCCAACTTTGTGATTCTGTGGCTTCCATTTACCATCAGTGTGAGCCTTTTCAGGAGGATGAAACCATCATTTCAGAGCACGGTAAGAGGCCACTACAGATGGCATGTACTGAGCAGGTCTAAGGAGCTTTTCCTCGTTTGTAAGTGCTGCTGAAGTACTCCATTCTTAACAACCATCCTTCATGACCACAAAACCCAACGTGCTGTCAGTCTTTCCTGCAGGAAACAGCCTGACTTGGCCATCATACAGGTGAACTTCATGGTGACTGATGTCTTCAGGTCTACTTCTACACAGAGGTAGTTTTGCCGTCTATCTTCAGGATGGGCTTTAGTGGCTGAGTCCCATTTCTTTCTGGTCTACCACATAAATGCTTTGAGATCTGGAGACAATAAAAGATACTGCAACAGAAATTTTTGGAGATGTACGTGGGGCAAATACAGACTGGATTTATTGAATTCCCTGGTTGTTCTTGATCTGAAAGGTATTAGGAACAGCAGCCTTCAGGGAATACTTCAGCTCATCTCTTTCAGAGATGGGTAGGAATTTGGAGGTCTGGAGGAGGGAAACAAAATGTGAAAAGCTTAAAAAAGAAGCAAAGAAAAAAGAGAGAGAGTTGTAGCATGGGTACCTAATGCAGTCCAAAGATGTGTGTTTCAGAAGTTTTGACGAGTGCTCATTCTTTTGTCTGAAATTACTCATCTTCTCCTCCTTTGTTTAAAGCACTGGAGGCTCATGGCTTGTAGGCAGCAATGATGAGTTGTGGCTTCTGCAGTCATCTCCTGTGCAGTTGCTGGTGCTGCTGGCATGGCCAGTGACTTCACTCCTTGGTTACATTACCACTGTGGGCATTAACCACAATTACTCACTCCTAATTAAATAGCTGGGATGGATTTGTAACAGGATTGCAGGCTCTTTGGTGTGAGCTTGGTTGGAGGCAGCATCTAGAGAGGTTATGTTGGGGTCAGCGAGCCTATCCCAAGTGAAAGACAGGAGAGTTGGGGGTGGAAGGGAGGGTCTGAATGAGGGGAAACATCTGTTCTTCATATGCCTTTTCACAGCTAAAAATTTTCTTTCCACACTTTGATATTTCACTTGAGAGAATTGCCTTTTGCAACTTGTAATCCCCAAACAGTGAGAAGGGAAGGGAGGAGGTTTGAAGGCCAGACTGGAGGGTCTCAGGCGATGTTGAGAGTGCTTATGTCTATCCCAAGAGACTTCAAAAGCCGTCTTGTTTAGGGGTAGTGATGGTGGTACCATGAACATCTGCAAGTGAGGACACTGCCTCGCCACCCACACAGATATTTGCTGTGGTGTCAGTCTGGCTGCCTGACACCACCTGTCTGAGGAAGAGGTATGCAGACTCAGTGCTGGGTAGGGTGGCTGGTCCCTCCTCACCACGTGCTTCCCATTCACTGCTGCCTTGATTTCCATCAGGAAACACTTGATCAAGAAGTCTTGCCTCAGGGTGCTGACCTGAATGCAGACGAGCTGGGTGTTGGGAGGGAACAAAAATGATCTGTTGGATTTGGTTTGTTTTCCATGTCCTTCCCTGTCTCACCCTCTGTTTTCATACGAGTGAGCAACTGGCAGATGGACCTCAGGGGTCTGTGGGCTTCCTCCCCTGGACATGGGTTCTGACTGGTACTTGAAGGGCACTTGGTTGGATGCTGTGTGGGCTCAGCTCTGCAGTGCCTGTGACAGAAGCCTGTGCTGTGCTTTGCATGTTAAATATGTGTGTTCCTGCCTAGGAGGACTCCTCTCCCTGATACATGCTAAGCCTTTTCTTTGGAGGAGCTGTTTTATCCCATGGGACCTGCCTGCTCTTCTCTGAGGTGAGGGAAGGAACGTTGCTCATCTCTCACGAGGAACCAGGTTGTGTGAGTGCACCCTGGACAATAGCAGAAGGATGACCCCATGTTAAGGATGCATCCAGAGGTTCCAGTTCTCTGTCTCACACCGCTTCTGTTGGAAGTGTTCTCCACTCCTCCCAACACTACTCCTGTCTGGGCAAAAGCAGCCCCAGGTGTTCAGCTACCTGCCTGGAGTCCTTCACCTGCCTGGCAGTCCCTCTTGGGTGGTCACCTCTTGCAGGAGCCATCACTGAAGAGCACCAGGATGCACCATCTCTGCCTTATCGTTGCTCCTCACCCACATTGTTATTGAAACAACTAAAATAGATGGACTGGGCTCATCTTTTAGCTCCTTCTGGGAAGTGTACAGCAGGCATTAAACCCCAGGGTGATATTCCTGCAGCCAGCTTGTCCTGCTGAGCTGCAGCAGTGGGAAGGATGAGAAATACCAGGCTGTTTGACACGTCAGCTTTGTGCTCTGAAGTCAGAGGGGCAAGTTACATTTATGATGGTGTTTATGCAGAAAAACATATGTGTGGATGGGCTTTATGTTCTTTTTATGGGCTGGTTTTAAAGGCCAACAGCACAGTTCAGGTTCTGGTTGTTTTTAAGGGCGTGCCAGTTTGGTTACAGCTGACATGATGGCCTGAAGACCACAGAGAGCATGTGGAAGATAATCTATTGCCCTCTGCCAGGTAGCAGACAGGAGGCAGCACACAGGAGTAAAACCCTCTGTCTGCAAAGGGCTGGATCACTGATGCTGGCCCTGGTGAGCAGGGATGGAGAGCGGCTCGGTGCTGCCCCTTACTTTCTGGGGTGCTGCCATCTCCTGCCCTCCCTCCTTCTCTTGGTGGCCCAGGGAGCTTCAACACCCCGTTTTGGTGTGGCTTACCCCCTGCGTCTTGGCTTCCCTTGGGATAGATCGATAGTGAATTGGTGATGCTGCCTTTGATCTGGTAGATAAGTCAGCTCCTTAGCCCTCTCTGCATCTCTGTCAAGGCTTGTTGCTGCATCCCATGCTGGGAAGCATGAGATGAGTGATGGAGCCCCTCGCATCTTCATCAGTGCCAGTCACTTCTCACACAGGTAAGGTTAGGTGGAGGGTGGAGAAAGCAGTCGAGATTCATCCACAGCATGATTCATCTGGGCTGCTGTAAAGCATGGAGAAACTGGAGAGGAGAGCCAGATCCTCAGCTATGGTCTGCTGGTGAGGTGTGAGGTAGATCCCATCTCTATTATCTTTTGCAGTTGGCTTGAGTTGACCTTGGGCTGTCCTTGGGTTTGGGAAAGGACCCTTGAAGCAAAGGTGCCCTGGGTTGCCTACCCCTGATCCCCTCTCTGCCTGCAGCTCAGTACTTCTGATCCCTGTTGCAGGTAGGGCCCTTGCTCCGTGGTTTCTTTGGAGATGCTGAGGACCACCTGGTTCTTGTCCCTAAATGGGAGGGAGCCAAGTCTCTTGCATTCCTTGCAGCGCTGGTACCCTCACTGGAATCGCAGCCTCTTTGCATTGAGGGTTTGAAACTGACCCTTGCCAGATCCTGTAGCAAAATCCTTCCACCCTGAGCCAAGGCTTCTGTTTTCCAAGTCATTAGCAAAAACCCCCTGTTTGTGAAGCTGCCTCCTCCAGCACGAGGGGTGGGCCTGGTCCTTTGCTCTCTTGAGCTGCTCATGGCAGAGAGGAAACGTTAACTTCACTTTATCTGTTGCTCTTCATACTTAAGCAAACCTTCTCCTGGGTTTGGATGAACACTGGCAGCTCACTGCGCTGTTGGGAAGCGGTGCTCCACTGGCAGAGCTGTCTGAGGCCGGGGCTGAAGCCTGCAGAAGCCTGAGTCATCTCATAAAGAAGATCAGTTTTTAATTACAATTTCCAGTGCGCTTTTTAAGCAGCCTTGTGGAAATGCTGTGTAGGAACATTTGAATTACAAATGTAAAGAAACTGGGCTGCTTTTCTTCTCTGGTAAGGCTGCTGGGAAAGCAAAAGCCCTCCCTCTGCTACGTTAAAAGAAATAAATAAATTAAGAATTTATGGAGTGCTATTGTTTGAAGGTGCAAATCAGAGCCCTGATATAGTGTATGGCTGGTGAGGAACAACTCCTTCTATTCTCAGATGTGCTCCTTATATCTAGGTGAGGTTTCGGAGGCTTTTTGCAATAGAACATCAGGCATTGCATCATCTTTATTGGGGTGGCTTTATTTTATCCCCTTTTATTGGGGGACAAAGTTGAGTGGCACAGAGCCTGGTCTTTTTGCCCAAGGTCGAGTGCAGTTGGTGGGGATCCAGGAATAGCACCCAGCTGCTCGGCTCCGCCTTCACCCTCCCTCCCAGGAGATTGTCCCACGCTGTGCATCCCTGGCTGTGCTTTCCTTAAAAATCAACCTTAACTTAATCACAGGTCTAACATAGGGGGAATTTCTACACCCTCTTAAGTGTACTGACACTTGTCCCGAGCTGGGGAGGACTGAAGGAGCAGACAAATTGGCAGGTTGGGTTTCTTCCCCTGGAAAAATGCAGGGAAATCTTTCCCCGCTCCCGTGCAGCGGTGGACTTCGTTGCACCTTCGCCTGCGCCCTGAGAGATGCCCAGACCCGAATACCCAGCACTAAATCAAGCTGTGGTTTTGTCCTGCAGCCAGCTCTTGCTGCTGGGAAAGGTCTTGAATTTTTAATCTCAATCTGCCTGTAACGTTTCAGCAGCTTTTAGTGCTCAGCTGATGTTGGCCCTTCTGGGAAAGGGTTAAAAGGCTATGTTGGCCCCAGAGGGGTGAGGTGTTGTCCTGGCTGTAGGGGATGGATGAGTGGGTGGCCTGAGATGCCTTCAGTTAGGAGCAGGAAGCAGCTGGCACGGAGGGATGCTTATAAAGCAGTATCTTTTCGTTTTCTTTCTCTCAGTACAGCTGAAATTGCAGGTTCGTGGTTTGATTTGCTGCAGCTCCTGGCCTTGGTTCCTTCCTGACGTGCTTACAGCACGGCATTGCCCGTGTGAGGTTTGGATTAGGCTGTGGATGAGGTTTCACGCCGGGCTTTTCAGATTTCCACTAAGATCTTTATCCAGTGGAATAAAAGGCCATCACCCCCTGCCCGACACGCTCTCCCTGCAGAGCTGCAGGCAGCCTCCCACTGCCCACGTCCCGGCAGGCTCCCTGCCTGCCAGCAGCTTTCCAGGCCGCTTTGAAAGCTTTTTTCATCCGCTTTGTTTCACTTTGCAAATAGCAGTGAGGAAAATCCATGGCCCTCAGACGTTCCTTCAAACTGCACGGCATCGATTTGTGTCTGTGTGTTGTTTCTCTGTAAATAGGGCCTGTAGTGGCTGGATAGGCCTCCTGTGAGGATAACCACGCTGCTGGGCAGTGGCTGCGGTGGCTGGAGTCCCTTAATCACCAGATCGTGACATGCTGTGCTGGCGATGGATTCATCCCTCGTGTCCCTGAGTGCCGAAGGCAGCAGGGACACTGGGTTCTTCCTGGCCTCCTCCCACTCCTTCCTGAGCTGTGTTGCTCTGCACAGTTCCTTAACCTTCCTCTGCTAATCTCTAGTCCCCCTCCTCTTCTCCCCTCCCATCCCTGGCTAACTCCTGCTGTCAGGCTGAAGGGGGGTCATGTGTGGGACTGGGGGATTTCTTTGGCTTTGTGGGATCTTTTAAGGTTCCTTCCTTTGCTAGAGGAGCCCTCACATCCCGGTTTCTCCTTTTTGCAGAGAAATGGGGACTGCTGAGCACTGGGTATCCAGGGAAGAGGGTCACCTGCCAAGCAGAGGCAGCTCTTGGGTGCGGTGAGGTCCATTTAGGTCCCTCTGGGAAGGCAGGGCAAGGCCCATCTTGTTTCTTAGTAGAAAAGCTTTGAGATGGGGAGAGGAGGCTGGGCAAGTGAGAAGTGATGAAAGCAATGCAGTTTAATCTCCTGATCAACTCTGTTGATCCTAACCTGCAAGGCTGGCTTAGAAGGTGAGCCGCAGTGGGGCTGTTCAGCAGTGGAGTCCAAAATCCCAGCTTTATCCCAGACAAAGCAGCGAGTGCCTGTGTGACAGACAGGCAAACACTGGGATAAAGGGTCTGCATGTCAGGTTTTTTGGGGGCTCCCTCTTTCAATAAGCATTTGTAAAATATTGCTACCCTGTACCCGCTTTGCTTAAAGCAGCAGATAGCACAAAGGTCCCTGTGCCACCAAATTAGTATGTATAGCACATCATATGGCTCTAGGCACAGCTGGGTCTTTTAAACCAGTGGAACACAGGAGCTGCGAAATGTTTATTGACTGCTGACAGTAAGTGACTTAGTGTAGGGTAGGATGGACAGTGAGTCATCAGGGCTGCTGAGGGCAGACACAAACCCTGGAGGCAGCTCAGGATAAAAGAGAGTGTGATGTCCATCTGCCTTCAGATGTGAGGTCTGAAATTGGTATTTGAGCTGATGTGTGACAGACGTGTAACATGGGGTCTGCAGTATCTTAAGTTACAAAGTCACTGGACTTTCGGGGAACACCTCAGCCCTCTGTAGCACTAGTCCTGGGGTGACTTCAGTCATTCTTATACTTAATTTCCTAACACTAAGTCCTAAGTGACCAGAGATCTACGTGAAAGCTGCTGGCAACTGCGTCATTCTGTCCTAAGCCCCAAGAAACATAAGCACCTTTATCAGCTTGCTTGTTATTTCCACCACTCTGAGACAGGGACTCAGAGTCTTGCTTCCAGCTGATGAATGCATGAAGCCTGAATGAACAGGTGGGCTCAGTCAGCCTTGCCACATGGCCAGCAATCAAGGTGGTTAGACCTGAGCTGGTCCGAGGGTTAGTAGGACAGGGGTGACTCGAGGAGTGAGGGGGCTGTAAGGATGGCTTGCTTAGAAATCAGTCTGAGGTAACTGGCTCCTGCTGTGTGGGTTCAGGCCTTACCAGCAATGGGACTGGACCTCAGTTCAACCCAAATTTCTCCTGGATTTGGGGCATTGGGGTTGGTGCACGGAAGAATTTGGTGGGTTTGTGTTCTGGGTGCCTTTCTGCAATCTGAGAGATGAGAGGCAGATGGGGCCGAAAGGGGAGAGAGACCCATTTAACTGCCTTGATAACCCTGCTGAAGTGTGCAGTTGTCAGCTCCAGAGAGATCCAAGGCAGGACCCCAGGAACTCATCTTGGGTCATCATGTCTGCAGAGAACGTGGGGACATGAGGCAGCCTAGGGAGCTCTGCCATGCTGGGAACTGAAATTAGAGATACTGCCTTGGAGTTAGGTGGAGAAACAGAGGCAATGGGAAAGACTTGGGCTGGAAGGCTGGGCTCCTCAGTCAGCCTGGGTAATTCCTGTGGACACTGTCACAGTTGTTGTAGTCTGTTGGTAATTTAGTAAAATGCTGTGGAAGCCCTTCATGGAAAAACTTCTACAACCATAGAGTTAACTTGCCTGGGTTAAATGGTCAGGAAATCACTGAGAAGTGATCTGGGCTTTCCTTCATAATCAGTTTTCCTTACACAGGGACAAAACCAAATAAAAAACCTCCTCAATCAGGTGTAGATGACAGATACCTCCATGTTGCCAGGCTCTTCCATGGCTGTCTCCTGCCCCAGTCCCATCCATCCCCGCTGCTGGAGAGGATGCTGAGCACTCGGGGGGTTGCAGGAGGTGGCTCTCAGTGCTGTTTGTTGGGTAAACAACCATCTTGCACTTTACATGCCACTTCCACATGAAACTGGGGCTGAAGTGAAGGAGATGGCACTGAAGAGGTGTTTCAAGAAACTCCATTTGCATTGCTGTGGTAGTGTTGTTTTTTTCTTCAAGGGCTGTTTTTTTACCTCAGCTGAGGTTTGCAAGACAGTTACTGACTGGGGACATGGACTGAAGAGCAGGTGGACCTTTGTGTGTTGAAATAGGTCTGTTGAAAGTGTGGTGCAGATAAATGGGGTACCAAAAGCCTGAGGAGACCCCGAGGTACCTATGTCTATCTGGTGTTGTGGGGTGAATTGCCATGGGAGGTGGCAGCTCTTGTTTGCAGTTATCAAGCCCCATCTGCCTCGCAGCAGGGAGCATGTTAGGAGCAGTCTGTTCTGAAGGGACAGGGTTTTCTCCAAATACAGAAGAAACCGCAGCAGTGCTGGGAGAGCACCTTTTGTGGTGGAGACCTTTCTGGTGCCCCAAGTCGCTGCCATGAAGCTGTGGACATAGCGCTCGACTCCATCCCAAAGCAGATGGTTGGAGGTCCTGAGCAGCCCCAGTAATTACAGGGAAGGGCTCAGAGACATCCCTGCTGCCCTGGGATGTCTGTTCCTGTATCCTGTGCAGAGCCAGCTTCATCTGGGAAGGGAGATTGGTAAGGTTATCCTGGAGTTTGGGTTTGAATGTTGAAACTGGTGTGTTTGTAGCCATGATAAAGCTGAGCTGCCCTGGGGCCATTCAGAAATGGTCTGCTGTGGGGCAGACTGGGCTTCATACAGCAGGCTGGGGTCTGCCTGGTCCTTGCAGACATGAAGCCTCCCTGCTGCAGTCTAGACCTGGCCAGGTTTGTGGTGGTCCCCTGCTAACATGTCAGGTGATGAGGATGTGGAGGGAGGTCTCAGCTGGTGGCATGGTCTGGGCTACCCTTGAGAACCAAGCTTACCCCTGCAGAGGACTGGGTGGTCCCAGCACACGCGGGCAGTGCCATTTCCTCCAGAGCTCACTGCTTCCCACGCAGAGGAGCAACCTGCTGCTGCCATCTGAGATGTGGCCCGTGTGAAAGGGTGCCTTGTGGGTCTCCTCAACAGAGATTTAATTTTAGTTATGAATACTGCAGCGTTGAATAGGCAGTGATGTGAAACAGAAGCACAGTGGGGGTGTTAAAGGGTGGTAATAACATGGCTGTCATGAACTAATGTTATTGGGAACAGGCTGTACTGCCTCCTTTTAGCTGCAAAAATGTGCACTTGTGGAGAAGCAGAGGAGCTGGGGCAAAGGGAGGACATGTGGTGCAGGAGGGGCACCCCAGGACCAGCCACTGCCCCCCTGCCTCAGGGGGCTGCTCCCCTTGGCAGAGCACCGAGGGGCTGGAGCTGTCTGTGGGACCTGCGTGTGCTGAGGGCGTTGGAGCTGAGACCAATGCTTGCAGGGGGTCCAAAAGTATCCCCTCCTCCATCCCACTGGAGCTCCTTTGAATCCTGCTGCTTTAGTGAGGGACCAGCTCCAGGAATATTCTCCTAAGGCACCATTTGTCCTTTTATTTTATACACTGTTCTTTGTCAGGAGCATCTCTCTTCAGCCCTGTGGTACCCTGGGGTTTCCATCAGCTGCTCCTTAAACCCATTTTCGGTGTCTTTGCTGGCTGCTGTCAGTCTCTATCTCTGCCTGCTTCACTCTGTTATGCTGGGTGCACTCATGTTCCAGCCTAGACCAGTTCCTGTCAAGGCTTGGACTTCCCTTGAGGAGGGTGGTGTTGGTTCCTGTGTCCTGGAAAGCCCTGCCAGATGCAGAAGCATCTTGAAATCCCGTGACCGTGAAGCTCAGCTCTTCAAAAGCTGCAGCTTCACATGCTGGTGGACAAGATCTGTGCATGGTCCTTCTTCATGTGAAGCAGATACATGATCACCCTTCGACAGTTGGCTGGTGTTAGATGGTGGTGAAGAAGTGTTTTCTGATCTTTTCCATGGGTGGGAATTAGAAGAGGTGAGAGCCACATCCTGAGGAGGTGTCAGCAGAAGCCCCTGGCAGGATCTGGGGTCTCTGATGCTGATTTAAGCCTCTTACACTGGTGGCTTTATCCCTGGGACAGGGAAACCTCTCAGTTCTCCCTAAGCTGGGGGAGGAATGGTGTCTCCAGCCTCCTTGGAGCTGCATGAAAGGTGGGGGGTGGCATAGGGGAAAGCATTGGGGTAAGGGATGTTCCCCTCCTCTATAGGGGAGTATAAGGTCTTGCTCTCCTATGTGCTACAGCACGTGTTATTCTCAGAGATGAATAATATGCTAATTTAACAATTTAGCTTGTTAATCTAATAATCCTGCCGCCTTTACTTAACATCAGCCCTATTGTGGAGCTGCAGTAATGGAATTGCAGCTCTCCCAGCTGCACAGCCCCGATCAGGGCCTGGATTGATACAGAGGATTAGAAATATTTCAGTCCAAAGGTCGGCTTTGTTCAGTCAACACAGAGCATTAGCTTGGCCCTGGGCAATTAGAGACGTCTGTGCTGGGAGAGGATTTGTGCCTTTCCAAGGGGAAGCTCCAGTTGTTCAATCCAAGCTGAGATATTAATAAAAACACCCAGCTCAGGAGAACTGAACACAGGAAATAACAATCCACTGTATTAATTTATGGGGCTTTGTGGGTTTTTTTCAAAGTTTTTCCAGGATTTTACTACTTAAAATGTTGAAATGGTTGTAAGGGAGGAGCAGCTCTGAGTGAAACTTGTGCTTGTCCTGCTCAGTGAAGGTCTTCTGCTCTCCAGAAGCAGCCTGAGGGGTGGCAGCAGGTTGGCCAGAGGTAAAGAGTCGGGAGAGCATCCAGCTTTCTGGAGGACAGAGGAGCGTGGTTCAGAGGCAGGAGCTGGCCAGTAGAAAGGGTGGTTGTTGGGTTGCTGGCATCAGCCTGGTGTTTCAACTGCAATAAAAATGTAAGGGAAGAAGATTAGTTGGAGGACTTGTGTCCCACTGAAATGGTGATATTTGGACTTCTCTGAGATTCCTTGTCTCAGTTTACTGAGATTTCCGTATGAAACGCAGTGTTCCTGGGGTTATACCTCTTCACTGGTGAGGGGTGACGTGGTCTGCTACCAGCAAGGCTGTCCACCTCAAAGTTTCTGCAGTGCCTTGCAAGAGCACCCCCAATCCCACTTACTCAATATTTGCATCCCATGACTAAGGGATGGCTGAATGGCTTTTAAAGGATCAGACCTGCCATGGATTCCTCTGATCAGTGCTGTGAGGGTTACGTATGCATGGGGAGTGGGGGGTTGGAAGCTGTGTCCCCTGCTTGGGGGGTTTAAGAGACTATGCTCTGCCTGGCTGAAGTAAACTGGAGCTCTGCTGGTTTTTTGAGAGGGACAGTTCTGGCTGTGTCCCACTGGTTGGTGGTGGGTCACATAAGTTGTGGAGCGAATAGGAGCTGGCAGCAGAAGTTCAGTAAATGGGGAACCTGCTTTGGCAGGGGGTTGGACCCAGTGATGTCTGGAGGTCCCTTCCAACCCCTACGATTCTGTGATTCTGTAGGTGGGATGTATTTTGGGGTACAGGCACATTGCAGGTTGTGCTTAAAGGTGAAATCCATGCAAGATTTCAAAAATCAGTCGTCTTCTATCAGTCCTTAAAACGTGGACCTGAAATTCTGGGCCAAAGTGCACAGGTTTTATACACATGAAGGCTGATTCTGAGTCCAGGGACTGTTTATGTAGCAAATATAATGCCTGAATGCATCAGCTGATGTTTAAAGGTGTTTATTGATGTACCCACCATGTCTCGGTCCATTATGCTTTATGGGTCGTGAGGACCACAACCTTTGAAGAGAAACTCGTGGCGCCCGCTTCATTTGCAGAAATTAGTCTTAATACTTGACATTATCAAGTTAGTGATAGTTGATATAACATTTTGAGAGTAATTAGGAGCATGAATTTATGCTCAGATGGATGTTTAATTAAAAAAGGTGACAGCTTTGAAGTTCACGCTTGAATAAGCTTGAGCTGAAATGTGGGTCTATACCCAAGTGAACCTTGACAGCAAATCTGGAGAGGGGGAAAAACCACTCTACAGTAGCACTGATTTCCTCCTAGTTGTTGTAGGCAGTTGGGGCCATCACAGTGTTGGTAATGGTGCTGAATTTATGAAGATGAAAGCAGATCTTGCAGTTCAGCCAGGACATTATGTAGCCAGCAGATGCAAAAACTGCTTTGGGAAAAGGAGCAGGGAGGTGATGGAGGATATTTGTCTGAGACCTCCAGAAGCTGCACCCCAGGTGATGCTGGGGTCCTTCAAACTTTGGTGCCATCTGTGAATGGCCAGTGTGGGGCGTTGAAAGTGCCTCCTGGAAATCTCTTCCCCTTGAGTTTCTGGGGGGTTCAGTCACTACCCTGTGTGAGCAGGAAGAGGAGAGTAAATCCATGCTTATGTCTAAATCAAAGGCATGTGGGAGCTTGAGCCCCACGGTGGGATGGGGCTGGTGGTACCACAGTTTGGAAGCTGGGATGTCATGGCAGGTTGCGCTTTGAGAGGACATTGGTCCTCTTGCATCTCTCACTCTTATGTATGAGCAGCTGGAAGCAGTTCACCCACCACTGACAAGTGGAAAAATCCCAGACAATGACAGGAGACAAAGAAGGTGAGAAGATGAAGAGTTACAGGTTGCTATAGGGTGGTTCAGCTCCTTGTCTGCAGGCAGACAGCTGGCCGGGGGCTGTTGGAAGAGGTTTGTAAGCAGGCAGGAGGCAAGGAGGGCACAGCGAGCAAGGGTGGCTGCAATGATTGCTGCTCTCCTCCTGCTTCCTTCACTTCTGTTGCCAAAAATGGTGATGGTGGTCTAGCCTGAGCGCTCAGGAGTGACTACCTTACCCTGGGAGGTCTCATCCTCCTGAAGGTTTTGCCTCCAGGCAGCTGCACCCTCTGCAGCATTCACAGGATGAGCTCCCCAGCACACGGGCACCAGAAAGGAGCAACTTTGGAAAAGCTAGAGGACTTCTGTTTAAAGTCTGCTGTCTTACCCATTTAGACCCATGTCTTTGCTGTTGGGGGAACAGAGGTGACCCCAGGAGCAGGAGCTGGGCTTGGGTGTTGTGGTTTTATAGTGGAGGCTTAAAGAAAAAAGCCAACAAGTTTGGGTGGATGGAGGACATGCAGGAGGTAGGTAGTGGATCTCAATGGAATTTCTTGGTGTGGCTACCCCAGTCCCCACTTATAGCTTATTAACAGCAGTGCAACATTTGCAGTGGAGAATTCAGCGCTTGCCACTCATTATTTAACAATTCATCTTGCCTTGGCTTTGGCAGAGACAACTCTGCTGCCTGGTCCATCCCAGCTTCTTAGGAAGGACCACAGGGACACCCATGGGTGCTCCTGGTGCTGTTCCCAACCTTTGGGCACATGCACATAGCTCTGCGTGGCCGATGTGCAGGAGGCAGTGGGTGGCTGATGCTGTCAGGAGGGATTCTTCCTGCTGTGGTACCTTGTAACATGCACAGGTCAGGTGCTGGTTGTATTCCAGTGCTCCATTCTCGGTGTCCGTGGAAGATGCAGCATGCTGTGGTTGTGTCCGAGCACATTCCCTGCTGATGCTCCCTTGGCTTTAATTAAAGAGTCAGTCAGTGTAGGGGTTTGCTGTCCAAGCAAACAAGCATGGATTTAGGAAGGGGAGGATTTGGTTTTGCACATCACGCTGTCTAAATAGATGGTGTCTGGCAATGCACCCCCTCCTTCCCGACAGCCACATCCAGGGGATGCTTCAGCCGCAGCCTGGTGCTTCTGGGCTGCATTTTATTATAGAATTCTTTATGTTTCTCATTTTAAAATAAAGCCCTTTTTTCCCTTTGTTGGTCCACACAGTTGCTTAGGGCATATAAATTGTGTTAATAAATGAGCAAAGAGCCCTGGTGAGTGAATTGGCTTCCTGGCGAAGTCATAAATTTGGAGAGGATGGTGCTTCACAGCCAGCACAGGGGTTTGCTTCCCAACACCGTGCCTGGAAATCCTACGGGATGGGGAGAGGTCCTCGTGTCTGGTAATTTGGGGTTCCTGCTGGAGGTGAGATGGTGTGAGGGACCATCTCCAGTCTGGAGAGAAGCTGGGAAACGCAGGCGCAACCCCCCCAGCTCATCAACAAGCGCACTGGTGTGCAGCAGCAGAGCCAGAAGAGTTTGTAATTTAGGGAAGAGCTCATATTTTTTCCCCTGTTTCTGCCATGCTACAGCTTGTCCCCACTCAGCCTCTGCTCCTTGTTGTGCCCTTGGTGTGTTAATATCAACACGTTAATTATCAGCGCTGCTGGGTGGGAGCTGCTGTGCCCTGCGTGTCCTCCGTGCCATCCATAGCTCATGTGACGGGGCCTTGGGCTGCTCCTGCAGTAGGAAGTGACTGGGGAGTGGGTGATGCTTCCCTTTGCCTCCCAGCTTTCCTGCCGGGATCAGCAGCTGCTGGTTTTCCTGGAAAAGCAGCATCTTATCCCCTGGCTTTGCCCAATTTGTGTGCCCTCAAATGGAGAGGGGGCAGTGATTTGATAGGAGCAATTTTGGAGTGACGTTGGGTGATCTGTTTCTCAGGAGAGCTGGAAAGGCTGGGAACTGCCTTGCTTGATAGCAGCTGTGTTGGTTTTAAGACCCCATCAACAGTTTGCTCTCTTTTTATAGTTTTTCCCCATTGCTTCCAGGCATTTTTCCATTAGGATTAATGAAGTCGAGCACAATGCAACAAGCAGTTCATTGCAGTGATTGGCTAGTGTTTCAGCTGCTGAAAGCTGAGGAGGCCACATGTGTCAAGCAGCTCCTGTTTCCACGCTGGCTCTTGAGCATCTTCCCTAGATGCAGCCTCCCTGCTTCTGCCAGTGCTGAAGATGGGGTCGCTTCCATAGCCAAGAAGCAAATCCGATGTTAAAACCCTCTCCAACCTGCTGAGGTGTTTGTGCAATAAATAAACCAGTGGACAGAGTGTATAATGGTTCCCTGTGGGCTTGGAGTCCCTTGGGTGTCCCTGGGTCCCTGAGAGCTGGAGCGTGGATATGAGGGAACCGGAGTCTGTGCCATGTGGGTACCCATCCAGCACATTTTCATCACCACAGCTCCAGCAGACCGTTTCCAGCCGAGTCATGCTCTGTGCTGCGGAGAGGCTCCGAGCTGGTTGGTTTTGCATGGCTGAGCATTAAAGGATATTTCCAGCACTTGTTTGCCAGGAAAATACAGCATCAAAGGCCCTTTGCTAATTAATTGTAATGGCAGGAGGAAGGGGAGGGAATTGCTTTCCCATCATGGCCGCTGTGAAGATGCTCTTGAAAGAGCAAATAAAAACCGCGTGGATGCCGCCGGGGTGAGGAGGTTGTTGAAGGATACTGTCTGCTGTGAGGAAAACATTGTCACCAAGCAGAACAAACAGACTTCTCCCTTTTCTTTTGCAGGGTCGTCATGTTAAAACAGGCCAGCTTGCTGCTATTAAGGTTATGGACGTCACTGGGGTAATGTATCCTTCTCCTGCATCCTTAAATTATGGATAAGAGGGGAAAAGGGGATGGGGGGTGATAACGTGGGGGAGGTTGGTGGAGGGCTTGTGTTCCCGGGAAGCAAATCCCCTTCGCCTTAATATGAAGTGTGCCATTAAGAGGTTTTATTTCTAATAAACATGTGAGAGGAAAACAAATCTGGAAGAGTTTTTGGGATTAAGTAGCTTCACACTGAAATAAAGCAGTGTCCAGATCCAGTGGTGACTCTTTGGAATGTGTTAATAAATCCCAAAGAAAACTGTAGCAACAGGATCGTGTATTCATAACGCATTTCAGTTCCTCCAGATCCATGTTTTTCACCAAAAAGCTTTTGTGCAGGCGTTGTTAGGAGTAACTTGACTCTGCAAGTGAAATTACTCCTGTGCATCCTGTTGATAGGAAAAAAATGGCACCACCCTGGTCCCAGAAATGCAGCTCTTTGGAAACTGGTACCAGACTGAGAGAAGCAAGAATTTATGGGTTATTAAACAAATAACAGGATTTAGAGGAAAGAATGGTTTCACCATTTCCCAATGGCCCAGAATTAAAAAAGGAGTGGAATTGCTATGTGCCATTTCCAAGTGCCATATTATACTTCCCAAAATTCCCACCTACATAAACAGCACCAGGTTTAAGAGCAGGAATATAGTTTTGGGTTTGTTTGTTTTTTTTTTTGTGGGGGGTTGTTGTTGTTGTTGTGGGGGGTTTTTTGTTGGTTTTGGGGTATCGGGGGGTTTTAGTACTGGAATAACAGCATTTCAGAATTTAGGACTTGATCCTAATCTACCCACTTTACTTTTTTGAAATTAATGTTTCTAATTAGCTTTTAGAAGAGCAGCATGCACAGAACTGACTCACTGTGAAAGCAGTCAGCTGGCCCCAGGAGCGTGTTGGGAAACACCTTAGATGTTGTGGTGTGATATTAATATCCAGAGGACCTTCATCTGGGGTTGGGTTTTTTGTGATAACAGGTGAAATGATGCATGGAAGTAAGTTGGTAGATGTGAATGAGATTTGTTGCTGTTTACTTGCAGCATCTCCAAGTGCCATCCATCTAGTTCTTGTGGGAAGCAGGCTCTGAGGGATTGGGCAGAGCCCCCCAAACATAATCCTGTGGCATGAAGGACAGTGAGGTTCCCACAGGGTGAAGTCTGAGGTTACAGTGAAAAACATCCTCATGGACCTTTGATGGGTCTGGGAGGGGTGCTGGTGCATTACTGGGGTAACACAAGTTAAACTTCAGATCCTGATGTAAATTACAACACAAATTTTAAAGGAATTAGTTTTAAAGGATGGAGTAGTGTCTAAATCACTGAAGAAGGGTAATCTGGCTGTGATGGCAAAGCGTGGAGCTGGTGTTCCCCAGATGGTGAGCATGTCTCTGTGTGAGGGCTTGCTGGCTGCTAGTGCAGGCGTTGGACTGATGGGGAGTATCCTGGGCACACTCTGTGTTCCCACTGCACCATGGGGTTTGGGGCAGCACCCAGGGATGGTGGGTCTTTACGCCCTGCGAGAGGACTGCTGCCCACCCTAAACTCTGCCAGCACCTTCAGGATCCCCTTCTGGTGGAGACACCATGTTCTGAACCATGGGGAAAACACCCTGGAACATCTGTTCAGTTCAGGGCTCAGAAATTCAGTGGGGGATGTGGCAAAGCCTTCTCCCTTTAGCTTTTTGCTCAAGGGCCCATGTTGTGCCTGTTAGTCTCCAGTCTGGACCTTCAGGCTCAGCTGTAAAAGTGGTGCAAGGAAACTTAGGTGAGGTTGGTCAGCAGCGGGTGCGTGGAAGCTCCCCCAAGAGCAGAGAGCAACAGGAGCCTGTAAAGTGGTGATTTTTAGCACCTCACATCTTGTTTTTCTTTTGGCCTTGTCCTAGGATGAAGAGGAAGAGATCAAGCAAGAAATTAACATGCTGAAGAAGTATTCTCACCACCGAAATATTGCCACATATTATGGTGCTTTTATTAAAAAGAACCCACCAGGAATGGATGATCAGCTCTGGGTAAGTTGCTTTCTTTTTCTGGAGGGTAAAAAAAACCCCAACCCTGGGTTGTACTCCAAGTCATCCTTGTACCATCTCCTGTATTGCACAAAAAAGTGCCTTATTTTGCATCTGTCTTTTGAAATCGTGGCTGTGAAAAGGCTCTTCCTGCACTGCAAGACGCTCCTCTGCTTGGCCATAAAACCTCTGCAGAGCAACGATAGAAACATTCTTCTTTGGGATTGTTATTAACATCATCTTTATTACAATACCCAATGGCAAATTATTCAGTCCTAGGAAAATAAAGGCATCAAAAATCCCCCAACAAACCCCAGTTGGAGGGAGCTGGGAGCGTTGCTGGGAAGATGGAGGCTGGGGGCAGGGATGCCAGGCGCACGTGATTCCTGCCAGCTCTCGGCACCGCTTCGCATGCTTAATGTTTCATGGAGCCGGTGGAGGCACATAAAGAGGAGGGGGATGGCAAAGGGAGGGCTGGGGGGGTGGTCTGTGGCTGTTCAGCCATTTCGCTGAAGACCCCTCGTGCTGCTGAAGGGCTGCAAGCTGCTTTGCCTCTCCAGAAAGCCCTGCCTGCCTCCTGTCAGCGGCTGTTCGGTTATTAATTGGGCATTCCCAGACCTCAGAGGATCGGGTTGAAATCCACCACCCATCTCCAGGGGTGTTTGGAGCCCACCTCCTCACTGGCAGCTGGAGCTTATGGGGGGCAGGCAGCAGGCACTATGTTTTGGGGCTCTGGATGCTGCTGTAAGGGGGAGGAAAAATCAATTCAAGTTCCTGGGCTGTTGAGCTCGGCTGTGGTGAGGGGAGGATGCAGAGCAGCAGCCTGCAGTGCCCACATCATCTGTTTGAGACCTTGCTTCTGCTAGGGCGATGCTGGAGGGAAGGCTACCTTTGAGTTACATTACATGTAACGAGCTGGATGCTGTTCTGTGCTCTAAATAGCATTTATTTCCTCCCAGTCTTCTAAATCCCAGTTCTGACTTGCCCACGTGTGGTTTGAAACAGTTTTCCCTGCCTGAATGAGATCACTTAAGCCAGTTATTTCCCTAGTGACCCACAGTTCACCTGGGAGGCTGTGGAGATGCTGGAGGGCAGCAGAATGCTTGTTTCTTTAATTTCCATCTAATCTAGGATTTATTTTAATACAAGTTTCAGCTGTTTGCCCCTGTGTTGCCGTACCAGAGCATGGCTGTGGGAACCAGGGGGGTGGAGGACATTCCTCCCTGTCACCTGGAACAGCAGTGGAGCTGGTGGGCTTCTGCACTGCTTTGTTACCCAAGATGTTCTGAAATTCTGAATTATTGGGAAGACTTGGGGGCTTGGACTCTGGGGGGGAAGGGGTTATACAGGGGGTTATTTTTGGTGGGAACTTGTAAAAAAGCCATGTTCATTGCAGCTGGCCTGGGATTCAGCGAGGAGAAAGCTGTCAAGCTGAGAAATGCCTTTTCATCCCATGAAATTCTGTTTGGCTTTAGCTGTTTATAATCTGGGTTTGTTTTTTTTAAAAAAGAAAGGTAAAATAGCAAACCAACCCACAACATTTCCCCTTGTGCTGCTGGAGTGCCTAAGGGGGGGAAAAAAATACCCATCAACTGTGTGCCAAAGCCTTCGATAGCAAGAGAAGCCCTGCTGAGCCAGGGTCTGTGCAGTGCCTTTATGCCCCTTGGTGCTGGGCTTATCATAGAATCATAGACTGGTCTGGGTTGGAAGGGACCCCAAGGATCACAGAGTTCCAACCCCCCTGCCACAGGCAAGGCCACCAACCTCCAGGCCTGGATCTACACAGGGCTGCCCAGGGCCCCATCCAACCTGGCCTTGAAGACCTCCAGGGATGGGGCATCCACCACCTCTCTGGGCAGCCCGTTCCAGCACCTCACCACTCTCTCTGTAAAGAACTTCCCCCTAATACCTAATGTAAAGCTTCCCTCCTTTAGCTTCAATCCATCCCCCTCTTGTCCTGCCATGGTCTGATCAGGCTCAGCACGGTCTGACCAGGGAAGAGAGGGGTTTTTTCCTTCCCTCCAGTGCAAAGAGCTCTCTGCATACACCAGTCCTTATAATATAATGGGTTTTAAATGATTTGCCCACCCAGAGAAGCTCAAATGTTGAAAAAGAGAAGCTCAATAGAAAAGTCCTCAGATAGAGTGGCTCTTTCGTCACATCCTTGTGATGGCGAAGTGGCAGAGGATGCTGTAGGTGTGGTGTCAGGAGGAGAGCCTGGGCTTTCCCCCAGCAGGTCCCCCAGCTGTGCAAGAGTTGGTTGATGTTCATTGCCATCTATGCTGTTCATCTCTTGCCCCCTGGGAGAGGCAGATTAGCTCATCTGGATTTCCTTCCAGGCCAGCTACCTCTCCTCTCCATTTTGGGGCCTTTCCCCTGGGATAGTTAAAAAAACAACATCACAAAAGCTTCTTGCATTGCATCGGAGAGTGCTGGGATGTGAGGGGTGTGTGCCCACTGCTGGGGCTGCATTTTCAGGAGAGCTTCCCAGCCCTGGAGGAGAGGTGTGCTGGTGTCTCTGTTAAATAGCTGTTGTTTCCCCATCTGATTGAATTAGGACTTGCCCGCTCTCTATCAGTCTTGCCGCAGCAGATAAAGGCTTGTTTATTTTTCATTGGCTCTTTGTTGAAATAAAACGGTTTCTGATAATGCCCAAGTAATTCTTTTTATCGACGTTCAGGAGGCTGATAGGGAAATACAAAACAGGGAGCTCTTTCAGTGGAGATTAAGATCTCTGGGAAGCGCAGCCGGCTCCTGACATGAAGTATTGTCATCGCTTCTGCCGTGGTGATGAGCAGGTCGTTCCGTGCAGCCGCTCGCCCCGACAGACAAGCTTATTAATCGGGCAAGTTTTCCTCAAGTTAGAGGGATGCGTGGAGTGTAGTTTAACAGATGCCACCGGAGACATTCATTACAAATCTGATAAGTTGGGAAAAAACTAAATAAAAGTCATAGGGACAGTCCTCAGGGAGCATTTTATAGAAGAGCTAAAAAATTAGGAAGTAGGGTTATTCCTGTGTTGGATGAGTGTTGATTTTTGGGGGTGCTTTGGGAGGGATTCTGTGTGTCTTGAACAGAGATAAGGTGATTGTACAAGGGGGCAAAGAGGGGATCGGCTGCTGAAACTGGGGGAGTGACCCAGGGGACAGTGGGGATCCATTTTATCAGTTAACCACTGCTTCTTGGAGTTTAATGCCTTGAATTCCCCTTGTGCATCTCGGATCTAAGGTGTGGTGCGTCTGGCTGCACGTAACCCAGGGAGGTTGTCTTGAGATGTTTTGGGGTTTGTGGTGGACACATGAACTTGATGGGGATCTTGTTAATTGTTTATAAATATCTGAAGTGTGGGACACGGGGAAATGGCTAGACTCTTCAGTGGTCTGTGGAGATAGGACAAGGGGCCATGGCCTCAAATGGGAGCACAGGAAGTTCCGCACCAATATGCAGAAGAACTTCTTCATGGTGAGGGTGACAGAGCCCTGGGACAGGCTGCCCAGGGGGTGTGGAGTCTCCTTCTCTGGAGATATTCAAGCCCTGTCTGGATGCCGACCTGTGCAATGATCTCTGGAGGTCCTTCCAACCCCTACAATTCTGTGGAGGTAACCAGATCCCAGAGGACCCCGTCCCCAGCACAGCACTTGTCTCGACAGCTGCTGGAAGCTGCAGCTCCCTGCTTCATTCCCGTGGCGTTAACACACGCTGTATGTTCATAGGGCCACTCAGCTGTGTGTTTCTGACCTGCCCTTGCTGCCCATGCTGCACTGAAGCCACTGATGGAGAAGCCCCACCGTGCACGGGTACCAGGTTTGGGCTGGAGGGGGCATGCAGAGTGCGGAGGCAGCGCAGTGGCTGGAGGCAGCCCAGAGCAGAGCCCACCCAGGGCAGAGCCCGCCCTGTACCATACCATACGTGGTCCCCAAGGGCCAGCGGCGCTGGCTGCTGATGGATGGCTGCCATGGCAACCCTGCCTGCGCCCAGAGCTGCATCTGTCACGAAGTCAGGAAAAAAATTGCTAATAGGCAGGTTGCCAAATACCTGCTCGTGGCAGAGCACAGTGGGGTGGCTGCCAGGGCGTCCTCTGCAATGGGTAATTTGGGGTAGGTGTGGGGAGAAAGGAATTGGGGTGATGTAGGACCGGAGGCTAAGTTGGGATGGCTGCAGCTGTACGATGCTCGGGACTGTCACTGCGTACTTGCAATGTGCTTTCTCACTGTGTCAAACCATAGGGACCTGCTGAACGGCTGTGGGGTGGTGTGAACAGGGTCACAGTGGGGATCTGGAGAGCAAAAAAGGGGACAGCGAGGCTCTCTTGGAGATGGAGCACGAGCTGTCAAAGCACTGGGTTGTACCTGTGCAGTTCAGAGCAAGATCGCTTTTGTTCTGCTTGTGGGCACTGAATGGTGTTTAGGGGCAGTTGCTGATACCTTGCATCACAGGGATTAAGCATTTGAGAAGGGGACAGGTTTTGGGTGAGCTGTAATCCTCTCTAGTCTGGGGAGCCGTGGGGGGAGCAGGGCTGTTCCTCCAGCTCAGAGCCTCAGAGCCCGTGGTTAGCAGAGAGGCTTTCTGCTGCTGTCTGGCTACATAAGCCAACGCTGTTTACTTCCCACTCCTCTTCAAAGCGATGTCAGTGCTGTAAACACCACAAGGCTGTGAGCCTGGCTCTTTTCACTGCCATCCTGAAGCCCAGAGCTTTCACCCTGCCCGGGACCTATGGCAGCAGCTGCCTGCTGGCTCCTTCAGAGGCATGGGTGGCTTGGCTGGCTGCAGAGTGAGGGGAGATGGAGGCAGGGCACAGCCAGGCAAGTTCTTTCCTCATGAATATGTGCACAAGCAGAGTGTTTGCAGTGTGCTCATCATAGAGGTACAGGCTGGTTTGGGTTGGAAGGGACCTCAGACCCCTGCCAGTACCCCCCCTGCTGTGGGCAGGGTCACCCTCCACTAGCCCAGGGTGCCCAGAGCCCCATTCAACCCAACCCTGAACGCTGCCAGTGATCCAGGTGCAGCCCCAGCTTCTCTGGGCACCCCATGCCAGAGCCTCACCAGCTGCACAGGGAAGAGTTTTTTCATTATATCTAATCTTTCAGTTTAAATGTTCTCACGTCCCTCCCTGCCCTTGTCACAGCCCCTCTCCAGCTTTTAGGGACTGGAAGAGGCTCTGGGGTCTCCCTGGAGCCTTCTCCTCTCCAGGCTGAACCATCCCAACCCTCTCAGCCTGTCTCCAGAGCAGAGGTGCTTCAGCTACAGAGATGTGCTCTTACCGTAGAACATTCTGGTTGCTGCTTAATACCAATCCAATGGTTGTTTCTGAAATGGGCATCAACTCTTCTGCTGATCCACCTACTGAAGGTCTCTGGGGCTTTTTAATGCTCTGCCACTGGCTGCAGGTGCCACAATGCATGTGATGAAGGTACCTTTTTGCAAGGGAGCCAGCCTGTGGGGTGGGGTGAGAGGCTTGGGTTGGCCTGTGCATACAGGACTGCGTTGCACCCAGGTTCTGTTCACACACAAAAAGCATTTCCAGCAGCATTTAGTCTGGGGATGTTGTGTGCTTGATCTCTGTATTTAAAAAAAAACAACCCCAAATTTAAAAGATCTGGTTTTAATTGTTTGTGGGATGAGGATCAGGAAGACAGAAGGATTTAGCTGGTGGAATAAAGAAGTTGGATGATTTCAGGGGTGGGACAAGCTAGAGTGGTTCACCATCAGCTGGACTGGGGTTGCTCAGGTTTGAGCCTTTCCAGGCGATGTGCAGCAGTGATGGGAGCAGTGGGCTTCCTGGCCATTCCCAAACTGGGGGGAAGCAGTGGTTGATTTGAAAGCTGCAGAGGCTCTTTGAACAAGGAATTTGTGGGAGAGCAGGGCATGGAAATTTACAGCTCCTGCCTCTGAGTTTGCCGTGCTTATGAAGTTTGCTGTCACTCTGATATGAAGAGCAAAGTAAATGCTAAATGAACTGTATTTAAAAATACTTCCTCAATAAATGGCCTTGCAAATTAAATTTCAGAAGATGATCTTACCTTTAGCCCGTTTGATGATAATTTTAATTACGGTTAATAAAAATTCAATCTGCATTTTGAGTTTATTGTCTCACCCCTTCATGACTTCATCCCTTAACAAGATTGGCAGTGACGCAAGTGTGTGCAGGGCAAAGCACTCTCCTGGAGATGTGGAATTGGAAGGAGATATGTTCGTGTAAGTGCTGTTTGAAGCCTTTTGTATGCATAATGCTCTTTATCCTAAAGTCAGCAGGAGCTGCTTTTCTCCTGGAAGACTGTTTGTTGGTTTCCAATCAAAATATACCCATAGGATGTTGGTACATGGATATTATGTCATTATCTACCTTGTTTTTCTCCACCTCTGGTGCTTACCTGCCCATACTGTTGGCAGTGTACTCTCATATCCCATGGCCATCCATCCCCTGGCTGGATGAACAAGTTCTCAGGTCCTCTGAGAAGACCTGCTCATTTTCCTGTACCTGCTGCAGTGTGTTGGGCTCCACCCCCCAGCAGGACACTACACTGTGTGAGCTGCAGTTGAGATGACCATAGCATCCTTCCATCTGAGCATCAGAGGGTATCACGGTGCTGCTGCATGCCATGGCAGCCTGCTGCCAGGTTTCCTCCTGGAAATGATGTTTCTCCACATTGGGTGTCTGTTGCAGACAGGGATACTTGAGCAGTCTCATCATCTTTCCACAGCCTGTTTTCTTGGAGAACTCGTGGCAGAGCTTTTGGGAAGTGCCTTACTGGTAGCAGCACGTGTGCGCTGAGGAGCCCCCATGGCTCTTGTCCAACTGGACCTGGAGCTTGCTGGTACTGCCAGGGATCTGCTGGTCCTGGATAATTTCCTGTGGATGTTACGGGACTGTGCAGGTCTGAAAAGCCAAGTTGGAAAGGCTCCCCATGGAAATTTGTCTTTTGCTTTCTATGTTGGGTTCTTTGGGTCTTTTTTTCTTTAATTTTCAGGAGATTTTACAGTCACAGATCCAGGATATGCCAGCAGGTATTTTTTTACCTCCTAGTGCAAAATCAGTCTTTATTCTGTGGAATTTTGAGGACAGGGCAGAGGACTGAATGAACTGGCAGCTCCATAAAGATAACCTGGTGATCTGATGGATGCAAAGTGTACTTTTAGTGGGATTTATTCCCTCTTCTTTCAAGCGTTGTGACTGCCATACGTAGCATAGCATGCCCTTCCTCTCTCTCCTGCTCCAAACCCTGGTGAGAGCCCATGGATGAGTTTTCATGGAAGGAGCCTGGAGAGGGTCAGCCTTTTGGGTTGGAAAGTGTTTGTGTCTGGCTCAGATCTCCAGGGTTTTCCTTTCCGCGCTTGCTGCCGTGGTATCCCAAATGTTCGCTTGATCACAGACACAGACACGTGCAGACACTTACACGTGTCAGTCCACCAAAAAAAGGGGGAAGAGGAAAAGTGACTTTGAAACCAGTTGTTCCATTATTCCCCATCTGGGGAGTAATGAGTAACCCATGACTTCTGCCGTGTCCCAGTGACCCGACTGGATTACCAGTCTCCTGCTGGGCTGGGAGAGCGGTGAGCGCTGCAGCAGCCTGCCTTGCCCTGGCACAGGGCAGACTTTGCCCAGTCACACGTTCATTTCTTGTAAACCAGTTTCCTGACTGAACAGGGATGTACAAAGAATTTTTCGTCTGTGAGGAAGAGAAGAAAAACTTGGTATCAAAACTGAAGATAGGAGCATGGTCAAAGTTTGCTCAAGTGTTTTATTTCACCTTCAGGGTTATAGCAGGGCTGTCTCTGGATTTTTATGATCATTTCTTTATGACAATCTTTTAAATCTCAGAGCAGTTTGGTTAGAAGTAACACTTCTGCTGTTTCTTTCTCCTCTTGGCCCATGCTTTTAATAACATGATGTCCCTTGCTTGGAGAACATTAAATGCCGTGCAAGCTCCACGTGATAACAAACCTGGCAAGGCACGACTTGTAAGGGAAGAGCCTTTAGTGGCAAGCCCATCAAATTGGAAAACGTGGTTTTACTTCTGAGAGTAGCACTTCTGCAGCTCTGGAAGGAGGCTTGTTCCCCACATGGGCTGTGGTTGCTTTCTGGAGCACACTTGTGGATTCTGCATGTATCCATCATGTCCCTGGGAAGCAGAGTCGCGTCCTATGCTATTTTTATAAAGTTTATTTCACCGTTGCTCAGTGACAAGAGTAGGTTTGGGCCTGGGTTAGATTATTATGCTTCTGTATTGGATATTTTGAAACGTTGGAAACGGTACAAGCAGTGGCACTTGGTCTCGTTTGAACCAACCTGAGCAGCAGGACACCAGCTCTCTCCCTAAAAGCTTGGAGCTGCATGGCAAGCTTCCCCTCGAGGCAGGTTTCCTACTCAAAAAGTGACCAAAACCAAAGACCTCGGGGGAGGGGGGGATGGAGGGGGGAATAAATTGAAAAGTAAACCTGGCTTCTGTGGTTGTAGGAAGCTTTTAAACATCTGTCGTGTTGCCTTCAAGTTTTCAGAACTGATGAACTTACACTCAAGAGGTTGAGTTTTGCTTGTCTTGCTGATACGGTGGTAAACACTAATCATGAGTAGGAATTGGGGTGTGTAGTGGTGGGATGTGAGATGTTCCTTTGTTGATTTTCAACACTGGACAGGTTCGTTTCTAGAAGGATCTGACCTTCTAGAAACGAACAACCTTCTGGAGAGCAACAAGCCTTTCAAACCTTCCAGCCTCTTACTGTTTCATTTTGTTAATAAAAAGCCACATGGATTACAAGCTGATAGGCTCAGGGTTCTGTCCCGGTGACTCTGAGTAGCATTGCAGTGTCCCCACAGCTGTGTTGCCAGCATTGGGGTCCTACCTTGGGGTCGGGCAGCTCGGAGGATGCTTTCGGTGTCGTTGCAGTAATCACTGTTTTGCTTCCTCTGGCAGCTGGTGATGGAGTTCTGCGGTGCGGGTTCCGTCACCGACCTCATCAAGAACACGAAGGGGAACACGCTGAAGGAGGAGTGGATTGCCTACATCTGCAGAGAGATATTACGGGTAGGTTCTAGGAAGCTAAATGTCAGGGGTTGTTGGAGTACCTTACTCGGTCCTCCAGGGACATGGAAAGCCTTTGGCTCCACAGGCTTCATGGTTTCCATGGGCTGGAGCTTCTTTGGTGCCTGTAGGCATGAATAATTCATGTGCTTGTATGATACATAATAAATGAGCTCTACTTAATGCCCTTAAGCTCTGTTACTTCCCTGGTTTTTAACCCTCTTTTTCCTTCAACAAAAAATGTAATTTCCTTTTTTTATTAATAGGGCAGAATTTTGTTTGCATTGGAATTACATTTTCAATTAACAGAAAGGTGAGGGCAAATCAAGTCTGTGGAAAGAATCTCCAGGATTAAAAAGCACCCAACGTTTTATTAAAGCCACGTGTCTCTGGCTTTAATGAGGATGCTGCAGCTTTTATACCTGCAAGAGAAATGTTGGACTGGAATGTCTTAAAATGGGCTGTGCCAGAGCTTCACGTGCTGGGAAAGGGCAGCTCCAGCCAAGGCTCATGTGGGCTTTACATAGCTCGTGTCAGATGACATGATCTGGAGTCTGGAGAACGGGTCTTAAGAGGAGAGGCTGAGGGAGCTGGGGCTGTTCAGCCTGGAGAAGAGGAGGCTGAGGGGACATTTTATCGCTTTCTACAGCTAGCTGAAAGGTGGGTTTAGTTAGAGGAGGGTGTTGGCCTCTTGTCCCTAATAACTACTGACAGGACAAGAGGGAATGGGTTCAGGTTGCTCCAGGGGAGGTCCAGATTGGATATTATCACCAAAAGAGTGGTGAAGCATTGGAACAGGCTGCCCAGGGAGGTGGTGGTGTCACTGTCTCTGGAGCCGTTCAAAAAACAGGTGGATGTGGTGCTTTGGGAGATGGTTTAGAGGTTACAGTGGTGTAGGGCTGATGGTTGGACAGGATGATCTTGAGGGTCTTTTCCAACCTTGATGATTCTGTGAAAACAAAAATGTTGGGTATGTGAAGGACAGCTGTAGAAGAGCCATTCAAGTGATAGGAGAAAGGGAAGTGGCCCCAAATTTAGATTAGATAGTAAGGAAAAATTCTTCACTGAAAGGGTTGCCAGGCATTGGAAGAGGCTGCCCAGGGAAGTGGAGGAGTCCCCATCCCTGGAGGTATTTAAAAGATGTGTAGATGTGGTGTTTGGGGACATGGTTTAGCGGTGGCCTTGGCAGGGTTAGGTTTACAGTTGGACTTTATCTCAAGGGACTTTTCTAACCTAAGTGATTCCATGAAAGAATATGAGGAAGAATGGCTGCTGTGGAAGGTGTCTGACTGCTGCTGAGCCTGCTGCTGGTGTCCAGGCTGACCCTGAATACCACCATCTGCCCCAACATGATGTGCTGAAGACTCTGGTGCTGTAGCTCATCAGTTGTTTTACGGACACTGCTTTCAGTGCCAGGAAACCACAGTTACACAGGCTTATTTTAAATGTATGAGCTCTGTGAGCCTACTTCTTAATATATTCCCTGCCAGTAAGTCACAACCCAGCCACTGACTCATGTCCCAGGGCTGGCATCTCCTGTTGTTGCATGCATTTTGGCCATTGGCTGGTAACCTCCAAAGGGTTTCAGGCAATGAAAGGCTCCCACCTTTATAATATATAAATATATGTATATATATTATCCCAGATATATAATATATAAACCCAGATATAATCTCTTCCACAGTGTTGCCCCTAGGTAACGAGCATAAAATAACTAATAAGTACCAGTAATGATGGCAGAAATTGTTTCCTTCCCCAAACACGAATGTTTAATGTGAAATGTAAACCTAATGCAAGATTAGGGTTTGAAGTGCTCCATATTTCTCCTAAGATGGCAAAATAGGTAGTGGATGTTACTTAGAAACTCAAATAATAAATGAAGGAAATCAAAATGTGGGTTGCAAATAAAAAAAGAAAAGAAATTAATGAGCTAATAAAAAAGCCCAGCAGAAAAGCTGGCTTACCTTCAGCCTTTGGACAGGCTTTTAATTGGAGCTATATCTCTACTTAGGGCTCTGTGCAAGTTATGATGCTTGTATTTGCATGGTAGCTTTTATAAGACAAGCTTTCCAGTGTATTGGAGTCCCATTTATTGGGCTGATAGAACAGGGGAATTGTTTCTTTCTGTTTCTGGATGATGGAAATAGAGACAGGAAGATAAAACAGTTCCATATTCCTGCCAGGGAAATGTCTCCCCCAGGCAAAAGAACACATGGGGGGAAGTATGTCTGGAGCTGTGGAGGAATTTGGGTTAATAGGGGTTCCTGCAGCAACTGAAAGGTTGGTTTTAATCCCCACTGACAGCTCTCCTGTGACAGAGAGCACCCTCTGCGGCAGGTATCGCCCGTCGGTGGGCATCTCACCTGTCCTCCCAGCGTGTGACATAGGGCAGTGTTTTGAACACATGATAAGCAAAGTGGTCCTCAGCTCCAACTGTGAGTCATTTCTTGGAGCACATTGGTTGAGGAGGAATGTCAGAAAATCCCATGGTTTGAACTTGGGTTCCTCTAACCTTTCTCTTGAATTCTCTAGGGCTTGAGTCATCTACACCAGCACAAAGTCATTCATCGAGACATCAAGGGGCAGAACGTGCTGCTGACGGAAAACGCAGAAGTGAAACTAGGTAAGAGCAGCTTAGAGCTCTTGGCAAGTGCAGGTGGGCTGGCTGGAGAGAAGCAGCAAAGCAGACTTGTCTATGACTTGGGTCATGTCACATCATCCAGATTTCTTTTCCAAGCCAAGGTCTTGGCAAGAGCTTAATTTGCAAGGACCACACTGAATTTCGTACGCAGTGTCAGTCACCCCAGAGGAGTCTCTGCACTCACATGAAGATCCTCTGGAAGACAGCAGATCAGCAGAGATGATGCTCTGATATCCTCAGTTGCCCAGCACCAATGTTTTAAGGCCTTCTCTGCATTTGTTAATTTATGCTAGTGATAAAAGATCACTGGTAAAGTGAGGTGCAAGCCTTGTTTTTCCATGTCTCTACACAACACAATAAGCCCTCAGCTTAATAATGGCACCACCAGCTTCATTTTGTTTTATTCTGGTGAAGAGTCCCCTCCAAGGGGAATTTCTCCAGGGCAAATATCCAACCATTGTGTTGCACGAAGTGAATGTAGTGGACAGCAGACTAGTCTGTCAATGATTTGATTTCATCTGTCTTTGCTTCATTTTGCAGTGCTTGTCATTTCCCTGTGGGCCTTTCTCCTTGGCCCTTAGTTCCTTAAGCCTTTTTTGCACTTCTGCCATTTCCAGCAAGAATTTAGGTAAAAAAATGAGGCTTCTACCAATATTTGGCAGGCTTTAATTGAAGAGAAAAGCGTAGAACAAAGGCTGCTGCTTATTCATGTTGCTAACCCTGTTTCTCATTAGTATGAGGAGCTGCGATTTCATTGCCTCCTGGCAAGGAGGGAAAAGCTCAGTGTTTCTTACAAAACCTGGATGTCAGATGATGGGATTTGTCCTTGATTGACCTCTTTTGATCCCAGTGGAGATCAAACAGGAATGTCTGTGGCCCTGGCTTTCTTTCCTGACTATGCAGAGAAGTTGGTCTGAATGAATTTGGTGGTTTACAGTCAACAGAAGAGTTGCTCGGGGTTTCTCTGACCTTACAGTGTTGTCTCTCTGATCCACAGTGGATTTTGGTGTCAGTGCTCAGCTGGACAGGACGGTGGGCCGGAGAAACACCTTCATTGGGACACCTTACTGGATGGCTCCAGAGGTCATTGCCTGCGATGAAAATCCCGATGCCACTTATGACTTCAAGGTACCCAAACGAGCATCGTCCTACTCTTTGATACCTCACTGTGGGTGTAATATCTGCAAACTCTAGCAGGTTTACTGAGGATGGAATTAAAGCAGCACTTCCTGGTGCTAGCAGAGAGAGTTGTGATCCCCAACATCAGATAAAAGATGCTTGGGATGATGGCAGATTTTATGCCCTGGTGCCATGAACATGAGCACTCAGGAGTTCTTGCAGCTCTGCAAAACATCTTGACAGGCAGCGTAGTCTCTTGCTGTCTGCCCGTTGCATTTTGACATGCCAGTACAGGTCCAACCTGAATCTTTGCATGCTGCTGTTCACGTATCCAAATTTACCATAAAGAAGTCTTTCCCTGTGCTGAGATAGGTGTCACACCAAGGCTTCCTACCTGCCAGCATGCTTTTCACTGCTGCACGTACAAATACTACGCTCAAACATGCTGTATTTGCTCTATTTCCTCTGGAGAGAAGTCAGGTCAGGTTTAGAAAGGGCAAAAATCACATCTTCTGGCCCGCAGGCTGGTGTTTGCAGGGAGATCTGACGGCTGCCACGCCATCAGACGTTTGGGGGGCTGACCTACTTTCCTCGCCTGCCTCTCTCGCCCGTTTGAAGTTTATTTTTGGATCGGTGGCAGCACAACATTGCTGCTGAGCTGGAACATGGTGCAGAGCCCCCTGCGGTGCACAGGGCAGCAGGAGGGTTATGAGTCCCACCTGCCCATTCAAAGACTATATAGCCATGTCCTGATGTTTAAAGCAAGGGGAGCTTAATATATTTTACCTTGTTTCTGGACTCAAGTCCGTCCCTCGGTGGTTTAAAGTGACCAGAAGTTGAATTTCTAGCTCCAAATTCCCTAAGGTGCTCTGAGCATGTCTTAAGAGGACAGTGAGATGCCAGCTACTACGTGAGCTTTGGAGAGAGTAGCTAAGTGACACACAAAGCTCACTGTACCTCCATTTGTGTGCGTGCCAAGAGGTCGCTCCACTGGGTAATGTTTAAAGGGAACTTTAGGACCCTTTGGTTTGGAGCTAGGAGGCTGCTTTCTAACAGAAGATGCTACAATATGATAGTGTAACAGCCTCCCCTGTCTTGGTATGGTTTTGGGGTACAGTTACCAGTCGCTGTGAGAATTTTTTAGGAGATGGAGGGTTTTAAAGCAGCCGAGCGATGCTTTGGTGTCGCAGCTATTTAAGTGCATCAGTCAACTTTTGAACTGATGGGTTTTCCGGAGAGCAGCTCTCCAGTGTGAGTTAGGACTCCGGGTTACAGAAATCGCTAATGATAAGGACATGTAGAAATAGTTTAATCTGCAATTACTTAATTCTCTTTGATTAACCAATTACATCAGGCATTTCCTCCACTCCGCTGACGGCAGCGCTTCGTCGCAGGGCTGCAGCCCGTGCTGGCTGCACTTCGTCGCCGACAGCTGCCTGGTGCAGCACTCTAATTAATCTTTGGGGTTTATTTTTTACAATTTTTTTTTTTAAAAAAGGACTGATATCTTCATAGACTACTTTCTACCCACAGAAATCCCTGCAGATTTTCCTCTTTCCTGAGTAACTAGGGCACTTAATATGCCATCGAGTGATGCGCAAGCACCAGGATCAGAAGCTCTCTATTGTCCCCCAAGGATCAAACACTTGTAGCAATCTGGGTGCTTGTGTCTCTGGAGTTGGCATTGACCATTTTCCCTTGGCTGGGGGTACAACAGGAGGCTGATTGCTGCCAACACACTCACCCAAGGGTGCTTTCGGAGCTGAGGGTGATGTGGGAGCCGAGAGCCACTGGATGTTAGTCCGTACCCCAAATCACATCCCTGCACCTGATGCTCTTGCTTTGAAGTGTGTGTGTGGGGAGGAATTTAAATGACAAAGTCATTTATTTTTTTTAAAGGGATGCAAATCAGATGCTCTCAGGTTTAGCTGACCGGCTTAAAATAGCGAATACAAAAGATGAGATTTATAGGGTGAAAAAAGAAATCCTTGCAGGCTTAATCTGTTGGACAAAAAGCCTCTGATCTCAGTGTTTTCTTAGCCAGAAAGAGATGCCTGTGTAATCTATGGAAGGAGGCAGTAAATACCTCCTCACAAAAATAAACCGCTTTAAAAAAGAACAAATAGAAACCCCACATTGTTGAGCTTATTTATTGGGTTTTTCCCCCACCAGCAGCTGCTTTTCCTTTTTTTTTCTTTAAGAGATACCTTGTCAATAAGCTTCAAATCAAAAGGGCAGCAGGGGAAGGAAGCTTGACTCCTTCCCAAGTCAAGACCACGCAATCTGTTAGCACGGTATCTTTTTGCTGGGTGAACTGAAAAGCTTTTCAGACTCAAAAATACCTCCTCCCCCCCCTCTCCAGGAACCCCCCCCCAAACCCAAGCCAAACAGCCTTCTGAATTCCAGATTGTTATAAAATGTGTGCTTCCCGCTGCGTTTTCTGCTTTCTCTGGGCGACTTAGAGAGGTGGTAATCCCTTTCTGTATTGCTCCAGCTTTAATATTACTTGGCACCTTGCACATAACACTGGGCACCTCGCTATGGAAAGACACACTAGGAATTTGGAAGGAGTTCAGCAGCAACCCAAAGGGAAGGGGGTCATGCGTGCCGAATCATGTGGAAAGACTGTGATAATTAAGTATGTGGCAGAAATCCCTGCTGACCAGAAACAAAGAACACCCGAGACTGTCCTGCAGAAGGGCTGGAAATAAGATTTGAGTGAGGATTTTTAAGTGGGTACAAAGATGGGTAGGTAGCATGGATGGTATTCGTTAAGGGAGAATTTGAGTTTAAAAATGAGGTTTTTGCTGAGGGAGCTGGGCTTGTTCAGCCTGGAGAAGAGAAGGCTGCAGGGGGACCTCATTGCAGCCTTCCAGTACCTGAAGGGAGCAGAGAAACAAGAGGGGAATCGGCTTTTTTAAAGGGTAGATAATGGCTGAACAAGGAGGAATGGATTGAAGCTAAAGGAGGGAAGGTTTAGATTAGATATTAGGGGGAAGTTCTTTACAGGGAGAGTGGTGAGGGGCTGGAACAGGCTGCCCAGAGAGGTGGTGGATGCCGCATCCCTGGAGGTGTTCCAGGCCAGGTTGGATGGGGCCCTGGGCAGCCTTGTGTAGTTCCAGGCCTGGAGGTTGGTGGCCCTGCCTGTGGCAGGGCGGTTGGAGCTCTGTGATCCTTGTGGTCCCTTCCAACCCAGACCATTCTATGGTTCTGTGAAAAGTGCCTTGAAATTGAAAATCCACGTTGTCTTTCCTGGAGAGTGTATAGGAGAAGGTGCTTGTCATCCCTAGAGGCTGTCACGTTTCTGGGGTTCTGCACTGGGAATAAAAGCCTTTCTGGGATTTACTCATTAAATCACAGGTTTAGAGGCTTGGGGCAGTTTGGAAAGGGCAGCTCTTGGAGAGGAGAAAGCTGAACAGGGACTGCAAGATCGTGGCAGGCAGCGGGGCAGAGGGAGAGCAAGGTGCAAGACATGGAGGTGCAGGAAGCAGGGTGAAAGGCGTCGTCCATCCCTTCCGCCCTGAGATGTCTCTTCCAGCGTTTGCTGGTTTTGATGTGTTGGTCCCCAGCAATCAGCAGCAGCTACACAGCACCAGGCTCGATAGGTCCCCTGTGTGTCTGCAGCTTCTGCCTCTGTGCTGCCCTCCCACCTCAGGCGGGTCTCTCCACCTCCCGGAGATGTGTCAGACACTGCGCTTCAGACGAAGGCACCGAAATTAGTCTGGGTCCTGTTCCTGCTGCGTAGGGTGCTGGGTTGTGAATCATTAGCAGCCCATAACACGGTGTCCAGAATAACGAATTAGCCACCTTCTGCCAAAAACCCAAGTTGCAGCAGTGCCATTAGGGAAGGTGCTCGTTTTCTCTTGCTGGGCACGTATTGTCTCTGCCTCCTCTGCTGTCCAGGGGAGCTGAGCCGTCCTCCGGGACTCGTTACCGGATCTGGAAGTGCAACAACAGCTCATCAGTGATGGTGGGGTGGGGAGGAGGTGCTGGAGGGGGTCTCACTGCTGCACTTTGTCAGGGAGCTGGAGTTACAGATGGCCTTGTTTGCAAGGGAGAGCATGGGAGGAAAAGCAATACAAATATGAAATCAAAGGAGCTTCCCAAAGAGGTGTGTTCTCTGTGCTCTGATCGTTCAGGAGGCTCAGCCAACCATGTGGGCTTGGGAACAGGATAAATAAAAGTTCCCATTTTCCTTCCACTGGTGAAACCCTGCTTTTCAGGCTTCCATTGATACAAGAGCCTCCTGTATCTTAAGGTACCTTCATGTTCTCACTCTGCTCCAGGGAGCATGTTTTCTGTGGAGCTGTATCAGATCCATGGATGTATCACCCAGCTTTAAGCAGCCAGGTTTACTGCTTACCCCAGCCATGAAGTCAGGGAGTAGTTTTCACCAGCTCATCTGGGAGCTGGGGGTTCGCTTGTTAGTGCACAATATTCATTAAGATGCACCCACCAAGGAACCTCCAGGTCATCAGCATCTCCTCAGGTAGTGCCCTCACTGTGGCTGCTAGGAGCAGTGCCCCAGCAAGGTGGCCATGTCCCACACCAAAAATGCCTTGAAGGTTTAGAAATAAATCTTGAGTGGGGTTGTGAGCCTCTACTATAGCTACAACATCCAGCAGGAGGATGAGGCAAGCTCCCCAAGGTGTGTGGATCTGGGGATGTGCAGAGGACACAGAGACCCAGCTCCTTGCCCAGTGCCCATGACTTTCTGATGATGCATCACATATGTCCCTTTCCTTTCTTTTACAGAGCGACTTGTGGTCTTTGGGGATAACGGCCATCGAGATGGCAGAAGGCGCTCCCCGTAAGTAGATGCACTGCTCTGCTCTGATTAACCCTGGGCAAAGAAACACCATGCTGAGGTTTTCCTAAACAGCCTGGGCTTGCTGGGATGGAGCTTCCAAGGTGCAGGGCAGGATGTGAGCAGAGACACAAAGCCCTGTAGCGCCCCTCATGTGTCACTTGAGCACTCCAGGATGCAGTTCCCTCAAATACAATGCAGCTGAAGGTAGGGGTGGAGGAGTGGAAGCTGGTAAAGTGCAGTTCCTCTCAGCACTGGTGGCCCTGACCTCTGCAGTGACACAGCAGCACGCTGGGTTCAGCTGGTGCATCTGCACAGGTCGCACTGCCGTGGCTTCTCAGTGTTGTCCTGGGACTGTCCTTGCATGCTGGTGAATGCAGGTAGATAGAGCAGAGCGTGGTGGCACATGGTGTGGCCGTGCCGTGCTCTGCGCCCGCTGCTCTGGGCAGAGTGTTGGGGACACGCAGCCTGGCGACCTCAGCTCTTCCCTGAGCTCTAGGCTGTTAAGGGGCTGGGGGCTCTGCAGCGGGCTATCGCTGTCAGTCCTCCTGCAGGTCATGTAGCTTCAAAGGAAACTTGGATCCCCGCCCATTTGGGTGTGTAGCACCTCTTTAGGAAGCCCAGGGGGATCTGCAAGGTGCCATGCCGTGTTTAATGCCTCTTCTTGCTCCTTACAGCTCTGTGTGACATGCATCCCATGAGAGCCCTCTTCCTCATCCCCCGCAATCCGGCCCCGAGGTTGAAGTCAAAGAAGTGGTGAGTCTCTTTCTCACTTCAGCGACCCTAAAAACATTTCTGGATCAACTTGTTTCTGCAACCCGGGTGTGCTGGGGATTTGACACTTATGTTCATGTAGCTTCAGGGGTCAGGACAGTCTCCAGCAGCGCTCTGGTGAGTGTAGGTTTGGGTCTTGATCTCCTACAGAGAGGCAATGCGATGTGAAGGGATCGCTTACCGTGGGATGTGGAGAGCTTCCTAGGTAGGCAGAGAGGGGATTGCTCTCTACTGCTGCCGTTTCACACCACGGAGTCGGCTTTTCCAAGGTGGTTTGTGCAGCCTGAAGCCAGATGACACTTCGTTTGGCTCCCATTTCTTTCCAGTCAGGTTCCGTTTTCAAGTGGAAACATGTATCCAGGCCAAAAAAAAAAAAGAAGAGGAGGACAGTTTATCTTGAAGGTGCAGGAATGCTGAGATTCAGACTCAGTTCAGGCTTTATTTTAAAATCCTGCAGGAAAAACTACATCACTATTTTGGAAAAAAAAGCAAAAAAAGCAGGGTATGCCAATAAAAACCCGTAGGAAAAATATCCCTGAAGCCCAGCAGATGTTGTTTTGTTACTGTATGTTCTGTACTAATGGAGCTGGAGTCCTTAAAAGCACTCATTTTTGGACTGTGCCATTTGCCTGTCCCAGGTTCAGTGGTGCTTTGGTCAGGAAAGATCTGGTAGATGTTAGAGAGACAGCCCTGCCCTTCACTCCCAGAGAGGCTGAGCTTGCAGAGGGAAGTTACTTCTTGAAATTAGGTTTGTTACCCTTCTGAAGATGAAGGAGGAAAAAAAGAAGACCAAACCTAACAGTAATTTCTAGGTCTGGAAAATACTTGGTGCCAGAGCAGCAAGCGTTGTGGTGCTGGGAGAGGAGCGAGAGGGGCATGGAATCTTCTATGTCAGAAGTGTGGTGGTGGTGTTTTAGGACAAGCCCCCTAAAAACTCACCCAGGCTTTGGCAGGAGGCATCTTAATTTTGTCGACCTGATCATCAGCTGCTCCAGTACCACTGGAGGAGGAGAGGGATCTTTCCTGGCTGGCTCTTCAGAGGGTGTCAGAGATACTCACTCTTCTTGCACAACCTTTTGAGGATCCCATTAGTCGGTTGAGAAAACAGCTTAGAAGCTTGTTTCCTGCCAGATCACCACTCTCCTGCTTCATTATATCTAAGACTTGGGAGTTCATTTTTCATATAAAAATGCTGTTTATTCAGCAGAGGCTTCCTGAGCCTCCAGGCAGGGGAGAGCTGACAAAAGCAGGTTTTGAGCAGAGCATCTTCGCATCTTCTCAAGGTAAATACTGACTGGGGTGGAATTTGTGTTTTCTTCCCTGCTGTGAGCTACTGGGATGTGCTTTGTGTGAGCCAGGGTGTTGCTTGGCACCACTGTCCCTTCATGTGGCTGGTGGCTGTCTTGGGTTTGCATATCTCGTGGTGTTCAACCATGGTGGTGTCTGCCCAAGGTGAGCTGGTCTATCCAGGGCTGTGCTCTGCCCGTGCCAGGTATGGGTTCCTGGATGCTTTGAGAAGAGAGATCACTTTGGAAGTCATAGTTAAATGAAACTTCATCTTTGAACCCCTCCAGGGGAGCATGGTGCTCACCTGGCCTCTGCTCCCCATCTGTGAGCAAGCAGGGAGCCCTGGTCTCCAGCAGAGCTCGGTCACACATACCCCGGCAGCTTAAACCTCTATCCATCTTCCAAGCTTTCATTGCAATGGGAAACTCTAAAGAATCCAATCAAAGCTCCAAGCCAGGACAACTCCTCCGATTCCTTAACAACAATTTTTTTCAGCATTTTCAGTGGGACACAAGCTGACCTTGGATTGTTTCTCAGCTGGAGGTTTTGGGCGCAGCCAGGATGGGTCCTGGAGCTCTGCAAGCCCAACCCAAGAAGTGCAGAGGTGTTCAGCCAGGTTCTCTGCTAACCAGTGGGCTGGTTTCCTCAACTATGGATCACGAGAGAAAAAAAATGAAAGAAAGTTCGACTTGAACCTTGAGTTCATCCTGGCTTCTGTGTGCAGCCAGGCATGAACGCACACCAAGTGAGCAGACCATCTCTTTCCATAGAGGAATGAAGCAGCAAAGTGACTCTGACACCTTCAAGGGGAAAGCTGGCACAGGATCTGCCCTGAATCCAAAATCTCAGCGAGGAAAATACTTGTGTTGCTTACTAAATCCTTGAACCTCCTTTCAAAATAGTGCTGTGTTCCTATGGAGAGAGAGACTCGCTGGTGTCATTTTCTTTCCCAATTAAACCCATCCAGCAACGAAACTTTATTTCCCTCCTCCTGCACTTCACAGGTAAAATGAACTTGAACCTGAGTGATGTCCTTCCTAGACTTGCCTTATGAGGGATGACAAAACCTCTCTGTTAACCAGGTTGTATTTGTGCTGTGATAGCACTTTTCATCCAAAGACTTTGCAAACATTTATTTAAGCTTTGCAAACCCCAGGAGCTGGAGGAGCATGTTTGCTGGTGCTCTGGACCACTCATCCAGGACTGGAGCCTCTCCAGCTTCACACCAACAGGCGAGCATTGTATTTTAGAAGTGGGTATGGGAGGTTTTTTGGAGCATCCCATGGATTGTCCCCTCCAGAATACACTGACACACAAGGTTCTTGAGGCAAGGTGGAAAAGGAAGATTTGCTCGTTAATAAAGCTGGAGGAAGGATTTAATTAGATCCAGTAGCCTGTTTTATTTTTGCATCACAATTTGTATGGATTAGCACTTAAAAGATAAATCACTTTCAGTCCGACAGCTTAAAAGTAAAATCCCTGGAAGCTTATTGTTTTACTCCTCGGTGCAATTCTGTAGTATCTCTTGGCTTCTGACATTAATTTACTCTCGTTTTCCTATTTGCTAAAGCAAAATACAGTATCGTGGCCTGTCAACATCTTTCTTTCTTGTAAATCTCTGTTCTCTGGGGTTTATAATGTGGGGAAATTAGTTCCAGGAAAACTTTGGATATGCAGCACTCGAGACTAAGAGAAATTTGTTTATTAAAGATTTGGCTGGATTTGGTTTAGCTGAGCTTGAGTTTAACTGTTTGTGGGGAGGCAGGCCCTGAGGAGGGGCTGGGCTCTGCCACCACAGCCATGTTCTCACCTCTGCCCAAGCCACGCTGCCTGAAGAGTACATCCCATTCACCTGGGTCTATGATCAAGGGGACCCGGACACAGTGGCCCTCAGGACCCAGTCAGTAGTGCTGGGGCTCACCTGGAGAGAGCAGTGATGGGTTACAGGCATGAGCATCACCCAAAGGTGGTCTGATCTTTAACCATATAATGTTGGGTCTTTAAAAAACCACATCAACCTAACCTGTCCCACTCATCTTCAGAAAGGTACATCTCTTGAAACACCATCCAGGGACAACGAGATACGGAAATGATCCCTCAAGGAATTGAATTTCTATCTGTATGTGGTGTCTCTTGTTTCTACCTGCAAAGGGAAGGGAGGAAGAAGAATTGCATTTGCTTGGTTGCCATTCATGACACGTGGCTTTGGTGATTCCCTGGTCATACTGAGGGCTCCCAGCTTTCTTCAGTCTCAGCAGAATGATGGTTTCTCCTAGTTGCACTGGGAAGGTGTACATAGGAGCAGGCATGGGAGGAGTTAAAAGACAAAGTGAGAGAGGGCAGATGTGATGGCGCTGCTTTGAGACCTTGCTGAGCATGAACAGAGAAGTCAGAGGAGTCTGCTTAGGAGGCTGCAGCCATGCAAGACCTGTGTAGCAGCTGAACAGTCTTAAATACCTACAGGTTTCTCACTTCCTAGAGCAAGAATTGATATAGTTATACTGGGGTTTTTTTCAGTACTTTCCTTTTGTGTCCTGGAACAGGTCTAAGAAGTTTCAGTCCTTCATTGAGAGCTGCCTAGTGAAGAACCACAGCCAGAGACCAACCACAGAGCAGCTGATGAAGCACCCCTTCATCCGAGACCAGCCCAACGAAAGGCAGGTCCGCATCCAGCTCAAGGACCACATCGACAGGACTAAAAAGAAGCGAGGCGAGAAAGGTTAGTGGAGTAGCAGTGCTCTGGGCTGTCCTTGACCTCTGCCACGTGCTTGGAGATCCCTAGGGTAGACCAAGGTGGGTGAAACATGGGTAGAAGAAGGGAGGCAAAGAGGACTGGGCTGCTTATGATCTCAGTTCCAGCTTTCCTTACTTAGGTGGCAAAGTTTGTTTGCAAGCTGGTTGAGTTAAATAGGTGTGGTCCTTCTGTGTGACCACACTTCTTACGGTTTTGAGGTCAGATTGTCTTGATTTGATCCCCCTCAGCCACTGAAACAAAAATAAATGCCCGTAACAAAGCAGTAGGTGTTGGTACAAAACCTACCCATGGCTCTCATTCGAGCTGAGCGGCGGTTTTACACCTTCCCTTTTTTATTTTCCCTGATGAAAAATGGAATCCTTCTTGTCCAGGTGGTAACTTCTCCACAGAACATCTAAGCTTTGATTCATTAAAATGTGTGTGTAAAACTTATGCCTGCATATGTATGTACTAGGGTGTGGGAGGGAGAAGCCGCTAAGCTGGATTTTTCCCAGCTCCTCACGTATTCCGTGCCAAGTCTGTTATCTCCGTGACATCCATGCAGCACCAGTGATGAGTTGGAAGGAGGAACATCTAGATAAGCCCCTTGCCCCAGAGCAATTCCCTCAACTAGGAATAACCCATTAAACCCAATGTTTCCAGTGAACTCTCCAGGCCCTATCAAAGTCCTCTGAAAGGAAGATCAGATAGACAAAGAAACTGGTTAAAGTATTCAGCTGCTTGTGAACTGAATTTTAATTTGAAAGCTCATTTGTAGAACCCAGCAAATTAATATGTCGCTATTTCTCTTCGTATTGGTAGCGGTATTAATTTTTCATGGGTACCTTCCAGCCCCTGGTAATAGATTTCACTACAATCAAAACAATAAAACGGGATCCCAGTGAAGTATTAAATGTGTTTAGTCTGGCAAATGAAGGTTGGACCCCAGAGATGGAGAGTAATTGGATAAATGCAAGCCTTTTTTTGGTGTGCTATCATTCCCTTCATCCGATAAAGATGATATCCCAGTAGAGATCACAGTATGTAGCACAACGTCGCAGTTGGGTTTTTTATGTTGATGTCTTCATTGCCTGGAAAATGCATGGTTTTGCATAGGAGGAGCATATGTTTAGGGAGAGAGGAGCTGGTGCTTTCAGAGCCATAGTGAAATCCCACCTTCCCCTGCTTCACTGCTTGGGATTCAGTAGCTTGTGGTGCACCTCGCTTTGAAGAACCCCCACAAAGAAGCGTGTCTGTCACTGTCATATGGGGATAAATTCTTATTTTATGGACACCTCCCCATCTTTACATCCAGTCTCTTTGGTTGTTGGGGCTGTTGCCTCCCATGTTGGTGCTGCCCACGGCGCTCTGGCTGGGACTGCAGTCCTCTTCCCAGGCAGCATGGGCGTGCAAGGAGCCGGCACCCAGGGAGGCCACCCACACTCCCCCATAAAAACAGAAAATACCAGAAAAAGAGAGTTGTCTGTTCTGCCTTCAGAGCTCTGGGCTTTTCAACCACTGGAAAAACAAATGAGTCCAGCAAAGGGCACTGATGAGCAATTCTGTTCCTAGATGAGACAGAGTATGAGTACAGTGGAAGTGAGGAGGAGGAGGAGGAAAATGACTCCGGAGAGCCCAGGTAAGAATCAGCATTTCATTTCTGCCCTTGAATTTTTTTAACCCTGTGTAGAATTGGCGTGGATTACAGCCTCATGTGAGCTAGAGGTGGAAGAACTACAGTTTGAGTACTCGGTCCCATCCCCAGGTGGAGCAGTGTTACATTCCATCTGCTGGATGGTGGGTGGGTATGAACTGATGCTGCTGTGCCCAAAAGCTGGGGAGGAAGACCCGGGTACCCCATTACCCATGGGGTCTGCAGCACTGTTATGGGCTTGCAGATATTTAAGAGTGGAAAAAACATGAAGTGAAATTAAGGAAGACTCTTCAAAATATGGTTCCTTACATCCAAGTGTAATTCCCTGTTTCCATGTAAAATTTTGCCATGAAACCTCCCTGGTGCTGCTACAAAGTGCAGGAGGGATGGAACTGACTTTCTTTGGTGACATTTTTCAGTCTCGTTGTAATTAGTATCAGGTTATTCCATTATTTCACTGCAATAATGTAGTATTTTAATAGCTGGTAATGATTCATGCTGTGTGCTTTGTGAACAGCTAAATATAGTGCGTGCCACTGCAGCACAAGAAGTTTTGGTTAGAAACTTAATGTAAAAGAACCCTTCAGCCAATAAATTGCTGTGAACAGAGCGCTGTGTCTGCTGCTTTCCCCAACATTTGTGGTCCCCCCATCCCTTCATCCTCTGCTGCCCAAGCTGTCAGGTGGTGGGATGCTGTTGGGATGAAGGGGAGAGGAGAAATCACACAGAGCTTCCCCTGGTAAGAGGTTTAAGCAACTTTTCTGATGTTCCTCCTGTGCAGCTCCATCCTAAACCTGCCTGGGGAGTCGACGCTGCGACGGGATTTTTTGAGGCTGCAGCTGGCGAACAAGGAGCGGTCGGAGGCGCTGCGCCGGCAGCAGCTGGAGCAGCAGCAGCGGGAGAACGAGGAGCACAAGCGGCAGTTGCTGGCCGAGCGGCAGAAGCGGATCGAGGAGCAGAAGGAGCAGAGGCGAAGGCTGGAGGAGGTAACTGGCCAGAGCCGAGCAGTGGGCTGGCAAAGGCTCTTTTTGGGTGGAACAGCTTGGTTTTCTGGTAGCAGGTCCTAAGTGACTGTTCTCAGCCTGGTTGAATTAAGATCATCTCCTAACCTCTCTGGTGGGTAACCCCAAATGTTTGGTTACACTGGACAAACTCCCCTGCTCATCCACTACATCCCAGCCCGCAACCACTCTCCTCACTGTAGTAAGCGTGGCCAACTCTTGGGAAGGTTATAGAGCTGGTGGCTATAAATAAACCCTTGAAATGCCAAACTTAAAAGGGTCCCTGGGACTACAGAGCAGTTAGCCCGGTCTTGGGGTGTCTGCAGTCAAGGTGGGCAAAACTCTTACAGGTCCAGGCATTGGTCAGGTTTTCTGCTGTCGACTGAGAGTTGAGAAGCAGCTGAAAAGCTCCGATTGCCCTTTCCCCAGACCCATCTGCCACTTGTGTCCCCTTTAATCCGCAGTTTGAACCTCAGTCCTTCCATTCCCTGCCAATTATGAGTTCGCTTGCAGGGGAGGGGCAGATGCCTGCCTGACTTGTGCAATGATCCATATGTGCCCCGAAGCATAAGATTTCATTACCCTTGTCGTAACATACCAGCTACAAATGCGATCGGTCATAAAATTATCCACCCCATTGAAAATCCAGCTGCAGGATTTGACCGGGTGACTTTGGGTGTCCCTGAGTTGCGCAGCCTGGCTGCATTCTCTGTAGGACATGCTTGCTTTCGGTTTGGCTCACAGTTCCTAGGTTGTGGAAGTCTACCAAAGAATAAGCAGGAGTTTCTCCCCCTTTGGGGGGTGTTTGTTGTGATTTTGCAGAAGGAAACCCATTGCCTCTCACTGAACTCATCCCAAGCGTCTCACTGAAGGGCTGCTGCCTTAAGGGTAATTAAATTAGCTTCCCGAAGAGGTCACTGATAGGTCTGAAAAAAGGACTTGCAGTAAATGGGGCTATTAAAGCAGCCACCCCCTTAATTTGCACAAGCCGTAGCGCTCTCACACTTAACCTGACTGGGTGCTTTGGGTAATGCCCTCAGGCCATGGGTGCAGACAGGCAGGAATTTCAAGCAGCTGGTGGTGCTTCTGATGGTGATGGTAGGGCCTCTCTTTGAGGTGGTCCTCTGACATCCCCCTGGGGCAAAAACCAACACTGGTAAATCCATTTTTTCAGTCTAGTAAATATGTAGGTCTGTCCCTGTTGTTGGAGTGCTCGTTCCATACACTGTAGGTCAGGCTTTGTTTGCCTCCTGCCCCCTTCCCAAAGCTCTTGAGCTGGTTTGAGAGAGAATGGGGCTGCACGTGGCCGCACCCCGAAACCCCCTGCCCCAGCAGATCCGAGGACTGCGTAAGGAAGCCTGACTCTGCCTTTGTCCCAGTCCACTTGCTGCAAGCAGTACAGGAGCAGAACAACAGCAGAATAAAAGCAGACACCAGATTAGCTGCAATCCTGTAATGAATACAATGCTTGCTGCTGTATTAATACATTCTCTTCACAGAGAAGAAAATTGTTCTCTCTCTTCACTGCTTCCCAGGCAGGTTTTGAATGGAGGACTAATCCCCTTGCTAAGCTGGCGAGCTCTGCCCTGAGCTACTGCCTTGCAGGGCCAGGGTGAGCGCAGCCACCCTGGGCTCTCCCAGTTCCCCTGCTCCTTTCCCCGTGCTGAGTGCTGCCCTGGCCAGTATTTACAATCAATACCTGAGCTCCTGATGGCTCAAACAGGCCCTGGCCTCTTCACCCATTGCTTGCCTCCCAGCTGCCTTACAATTGTCCAACCTGAATGGAAAGGGAGAGAGATCAGCTGGGGCAAAGCTTGTGACAAGGTGTTTTCATGCTCCTGCATGTCAAATGAGCAAGGAAAGGCAGTAGGACTGTAACCCAGGGACATCCTCTGCCCTCCCCAGCGTGGAACCACCAGCATGATCGGCCCCATGGGCCAAGCCAGGGTTAGGGCAGAGCAGGCACCTGCGATGTCCCCAGCATCTTCTCAGGTGCTTATCTTCTCAGGTCTGCCTAGCCAGGTTTATCCTCACCTGTGTCGCCAGCCACGGAGTGAAATGAGCTCTCCTCCCTATTACCCACCGCTTGCGTGGGGAGTGAGGAGCATAGCCAAGTTGCTATGGTGAGGATGAAGGCAGGAGTCCTTGAAGAGGTACAAACCTTCTGCTGCAAAGGCGGTGGGTTGTGGCAGCAGTGAGGCGGGACGCTCACCACCACGGCTGGCTGCGGCTTTGCCAGCTCCAAGGTGTCCCACATCTGCCGTGGGCTACTGTAGGGAAACCAGAAAAACAGCAGAGAGCAGCAAACAAAACAGTCACCCCTGTAGGGAGTGGGGTAGAGGATCCATGCATTTTGGGGGCAGTGAACGTTTGATGGCTGGAGGTACCACACAGCAGCTGTCACAGATCTGCTGTGTTCGATAGACCTGCCCGGAGGCACCGAGCACCCTCCATCTCTGTGGCTGCAGCATTGCTCCAGAGAGCAGCGTTGCTCCAGCTCTCCTGCCCATCACCACAGCACCCACATGCTTCAGCAGCAGCCAGGCTGTTGCCTTTGGGCCTCTCTGAGTTTTCTTGCGCCGACTCTGTGCTAACTTCAGTTGGTGACTCTTGGCTCTGGATGTGTTTTGGTTAATGGGAACACGTTTTCTCCCATGCTTCTTTATGGTCTGACTAAGATGGGGTGTGCCTCCGACAGGCAGCACGGCACTGGTAGATCTCTGGGAGGAGAGACCACTGGGAGACTTGGATGACTCTATTTTCAAAATAAAATTGACCTTTAAAACCCAATAGAGTGTCCGGGACAAATAAACACTTGGAGCTAGTGGCTTTTGGGGCCCATTTAGTACAGCCAGGCTTATTACTGTGTCTGTAGAGAGAGATGTGACTCAGGAGAAGACACCGTGAAGGTGGCCAGGCTGAGCGAGCACATCGGCTGGGCCCCAGCACAGCACTGAAAGGATTGGCTTCAGAGGATGCCAAGCTCAAAGATGCCTCGAGTTAATTTGTCCTGGAGATGCACAGCAAAAGAGCTGGAGAAAAGCTGTTAGTGGGATAACTGGTCCGTTCCTCTGCCAGAGCAGACCTGCAGTAGATTCTTTTGTTGTTTTCCAATCTTGTTGTTAAATACTGCCAGGGACAGAGCTCCCAGAAAAGCTCAGAGTGAAGGAATCCCAGTTCCTCTGTCAGCTTGATCTTCCTAAACCAGAATTTCTGAACCTCTCATAAAAGTACTTCTCGTTTTAGGACCTTTCTGAGGAAATTCACTGTCTCCTAGCATTGATCTGGTAATAACACCAAGTGTATATAGAAAAAAGGTCAGGTCAGGAAATCTGGTGGTCTCCTGATGCACCTCGTGCTGCCCCTGAGACCTGCTGCCATCCTTAGCGTGCCTCTGTGCATCTGTTGGACACTTGACTCTCCTTTTTCAGCAGCTGACCAATTTCCTTCTTTAAGGCTGAATCTTCTCCTAGGCAGCTGGAGAGATTTAGATGTGCAGCTGTCTTTAATCGTGGTAGAAGTAAAAATCCCCACGCTAGCTTGGAAACCAGGACCTTCATGTGAGTAGAGTTGCAGATATGTTTTCCCTCCTGTAGAAAGTTGGGTTTGTGAATTCAAAATGTGCACCAGAACTGTAAAAAAAAAAAACCCCACAAATTAGAGAGTTAAAGATCAATAGATAAATAGCACTAAAGAAAATATCTGTGTAATGCAGAAGGGCAAATAGGCTTGAAGGTATTTGAGTTTTTCCCTATACATGCATATATTAGAAATATGTAGTTCCCTAATAAACCCTGCATTTGTTGCTGGCACAGCATGAGCCTTGCTGCACCAGTTTAACCACCAAAAGCCCAGCTGAGCTGTAGGAACAACACATCTCCCTGGCAGGAGCATTAGGGATGCTGTGCGGTGGATCTCTGTTCGCACCCCTTGGCAGATGTGGTCAGGGAGGGGGTTGCATAACCTTGTTTTTCTGCCACGTTGTGGATTTTTTTTCCTCTCTAGGTATAAAACAGAGGTTGGGTCTTTACAGGGGATGTACGAGGCAAATAGAAGTATCCTGCTCTTTGCATGTGGGGTTTCATTCAGTGCAGTTACAGAGCTGGATGTTCAGGGGATAAAAACTTGCTGCAGCTCCTTTCTGTGTCAACCAGCAGAAGAATGTCTACCGAAAGCTCTTATAAAGGTTGCAAAACAAACAATTCTCCTAATGATTAACTATAGATTAATTCAGGCTGGCTAAAGTGGTGGTGGTTACTTCCTTCTGCATACACAAGTGTCTTACAGCTTGTAGGGACACTCTCATTAAGGTGGCACCCTCCTCGTGGTGACATGGTACATGGTGGCACCGCTGTGGTCCTGACTGTAGTCCCATATCCCTTTCTGAAGGCGTGGCATTACACCCTGCAGTACAAGGATGTGCTGAGCCTGTACTTTTCCTTTGGTTATAAAGTGTGCAGAGCTCATGGTTTTCTTGCATGGAACATTCCTTCACGATAATCCCAACTATAAAAGCCCCTGTGATGGCTCAGAGCGTTCTCAGATCCCCGTTTGCCTTGGTGGGAAGTTCTGACCCAGTTTCTCTACCAGTGGGAAACACCTCTCCATGCTCCAGTGCTTGGTGTGTCAGGAAGGATGATGTTCCAGCCGCAGTCACTCTTTCCCTGGTGGCTCAGATAAATGAGCCTGTCACAACAACGCAACCACCTAGAGTATTTGTTTTCATTTGTCACTTGGAATTCCCTTCACGTCTGAGAGCAGCAGCCAAGGTTTCCAGGAGCCTCTTGGAAGGGTCGGTGCCTCTCCGAGCTCGCTGGGGTCACGAGCCAGCTCCGGCTCGCTGATCGCTTGTAGTCCCGAACTCATCTGATCTCACCAAGTGAGCTTCCTCCTTTGAAGTCCATGTTTCATCCCAGGCCTCCAAGGGCCTTCCCACCAGAGGTTTTGCCTTTGTGTGTCTTTCCTCATCAATATTAAAAGCCTGTCATTTCTGGTGCAGTGCAAATAAGATCCCGTTCTGGATTACAAGCGGCTACATATAGCTTTACCTGCAGAGTTATATAAACGCAGTCCTAATTAATTGGCGCTCTTGCCTTGCATGAATAATAGAGCTGGATAGTGTAAATCCTCACAGTATTTTCAGGCTTGGAGAAACATGGGAAGTATGTGTTGGCAGTGGGAGAGGGAAGGCAGAAAACAAGAAGAAAAGGAGGAAAATACAGAGATGTCTTTGAATCTTTCCCTTTTTTCCCCCCTTTTTTTCCCCCCCTTTCTACATGCACTTTTCACATGTGGTTTTCAGCTGCATCTCACTGAGCTCAGTCCCTGCTTTAAACAGGGTCCTTGTCATCGCGATGCCACCCAGCAGAGGTGGAGGGGAGATGGAGATGGAGGTGGAGGGGAAATGGAGGTGTTGCTGGAGGCTTTGCCCACCCATCTGCAGTGCCAGGTCCTCTCCAGATGTTTGCCAGCCATTGAAGCGGGGGCCATACGGGGAGGGTGGCTGAGCGTGCCAGGAGGCTGTGCCGCTGCCGGTTCACCGCAGCTGTGCTGAGACAGTGGTTGCTGTGTGTAGCTGAAGGTGCTCGTAACGCGACCGTGACAAATGACTTGCTTATAATGTGACCTGACAAAACCGCTGTTGAGCTGGAGGGAAGCTCTGTACTCTTGGCCTTGATAAATGTATGTATTTCATCCCACTCGCCACCTCAGCCTGAACAGCCTGGCTGCAGTAGGGTGGAGGGGTCCTTTAAACGTCTAGGAGACCATCAGGCCTGGCTTTGGAGGAAAACTGTGCCTGGTGGGGACCAGGGTGGGTCAGTTCCCAGCTCCTGGGGGCTAAATAGGCTTTTTGGTGTGGAAATGGGCTGCCGGCTGGGCTGTTCCCTGGAAGGACTGCTGGGAAAAACGCTTTTCTCTCCTTCCTTGGAGGGGTTTGGCTTTGTTCACCTGCCCGATTGGTCTTTAATCGGTGATTTTTGTTTAGGAAATAGCTGTGGCATTCAGGGTCTTGCCTCCTGCAGGTCAAACTCAACCCACACAAGCATTATGTGCTTTATGCAGCAGCATGGATTTTTAACTAAAAGAACAACGTTAAAATCTGCCCCTTAACCCAGAGTGTAGCACACTGTGAGTGGAAGCTCAAGGTATTGTGTGTTCAAACGCTGGTTTGAATCTGTGCTCCCAGGCACAGGAGAGCAGGGACCATCACTGACAGTGCTCATCTAAAGAGGCCAGGGAGCGCGGGTGAAATCCCATCTGTTTCCATCACTGCTGCAGAGTTCCCACATCCTGGTGGTGTATCTGCTGCAAAACCTAGTGGAGAGTTTGAAAAGCTACAAACAGCCCCACGTTGTGCTCGGGGAGGACAGGCGTACGCGCGGAGTAACACATGGATCCCCAGCTTACGTGGGCAGTGCGAGTGACTGTGCCTGGCGTGGGACACGCTGGAGTCTGAAGCTGGCAGGTTATTTCAGGTTGGATGTGATTTTTTTTTTTTTTCCCTACCCTGAGGCGAGCGGAGCAGCACTGATAAATATGGCTATAGGTGGCACTAAAGCTGTGCTGCAGTTCCCAGGGCATGAAGCAAGAGGAAATCAGCAGCGTCCCTGCACAGTGTGGCCATGGGTCTTACTTGTGAGATAGCAAGGTGGGCAGCAGCTCCTCCCTATACTGAAATGTGGGGGTGTCCTTAGGTGTTTGTTAAAACATCCCTCTATAGATACATTGATCTTTGCAGACATCTATCAACTGAGATGTCTACAGATGCCTTATCTCTAGAAAGATGTGGAGATACGTAAAAGAATATGGAATAGAATAGAACATAGATACATAACTATAATCTTGAGGTGTCTAATGTATATAATAGAATAGATATCTAATAAATTAGGTCTATTGGTTAGATATCCATTATGGATATATATCAGAGATGGATCTCGTCTATCTATTTATAGATAGATCTATAGGATATCTAGGATATCTATATAATACCTCTATAAATTGATACCTGAAATAGGGAGAGTTATCTATACAGATGTCTATATAGGCATCTATGTATAGATATCAAATTCTGCATGCACAGCATAGGTTTACTGCATATCTAGTGCAGGCTTCCTGCAGAGCAGTGGATGATGCATCTTCGTGCCCGGGTAGCTCAGCCAGCTCCTTGAGCGGAGCCGCTGTAGTCGGCTGCCAGCTCCAGGCCCCCACGTGATCCAGCTAACAGAGGGTATTGCCAGCCTCGCCGCCGCAGCCTGCTCAGCTGCTCTGTGTCGGCAGGGGCCCAAAAATAAAGGGAGAAAAAAGGACGTTTGGCTCCCTGTCAGCCCTGCGCCCAGAGCACCAGGGAGTTGGGGCAGGCTGTGGAACCCCAGCAGCCAGCGCTGGCATTGAGTGCCCTCTGCTGATGCTGCTGGCTGCGGGAATGAGGTGTGGAGCAGCCTGCAGCATCCCTGCTCCCATGGCAGAGGAGTGTGGGAGTGTCCTGCGAGCCTTTCTGCCCCCCGGGATGGCAGAGCAGGGTGGTTGAGGTAGTCAGGGGAGCGACGTTGGGTTAAAAGCAGGGGGGGTGTGGGCTGCAGGTGTCACCTGGCTGCCCAGCACAGTCCGGGCAGTTAGAGCAGGGCTGTAGGTCGTTATCATCCCAAAATGCTCTGGATTGCTGTTGGCAAAGACGTGCTGAGCTGAGCAAGGAGGGGTGTGACCCAGAGAGGGGCTGGGTGCGTGAGGAGCACAAGGGAAGTGCCCCCCCCCCCCTTCTTCCCCGACTAAGTCTGGGTTTCAGAAGGAAAAAAACCCTCAGATTTCGTGTGTGCTGAGTCAGCTTCTGGTCCCTATGAACATGGAGGGGCATTCCCCCCTCAGCAGCAGAGTACATCCCCCTGTCCCCTCTGCATACCTTCACCTGTAAGTAAGGGAAGAATTGGAGCTGTGTGCGTTGTCCAGTGCTGCCTTGGAGGATGCTGTGGGTTCTTCTTAGCTGGTACTGGGAACTAAAGTGCTTGAGATGGGATCAGCAAGCCCCTCTAACACCCCAAAGAAACCTGACAGCCCGCAAGGAATCTCTGGGCCGGCGGGAGAGCAGTTTCAGGTTGCTGGGTGCGGTGGCTGCGTCCCGACTGTGAGAAAAAGGACTTTGAGCTCCCAGGAAGGGGAGCAAAGGTGCTGACCTGTGCCGCCTCCTGTCCCCACAGCAGCAGAGGCGGGAGAAGGAGCTGCGTAAGCAGCAGGAGCGGGAGCAGCGGCGGCACTACGAGGAGCAGATGCGGCGCGAGGAGGAGCGGCGGCGCGCGGAGCATGAGCAGGTAATCCAGAGGGATCGCCTTTAACATGGCTTCCTCTTCCTCCCATCAGAGGTTTTCTTGGAAACACTCCTGGTTTTCTACCACTTGAGAGCAAATTGCTTAATTGTTACCACTGTGTATGTTGCTTTCCACTGCTGTTGTTTACTTCCATGTGGATCCACTCACTGTCCCACAGGTGTGGAGGCACTTGATACGGGTTTTTCCCACCCTCTGGTCCCTGGGGAGGGGTTTTGTGGTTTTCCCAGTCAGCGTTAGCTGTTTCCCAGTGGTTTTCACTCTTTGCCCTCAGAGGTCCCTTGTAGAGTGGGGGAGACCCGGGGATCTTCAGGCAGGGACCGAGGGTGCCCAGGCTGATCCATCAGCTCTCAAGTGGGACAGATGCAGGTGCCCACCTCATTCTTCCTCATGGGAAACACTGTCACTTTTACCTTCTCTCTCTTTTTCCTTTGATCCTTGCTGCCCATGCCTCCAGGAGTACATCAGGCGACAGTTAGAGGAGGAGCAGAGACAGTTAGAGATCCTGCAGCAGCAGTTGTTGCAGGAGCAAGCGCTACTTCTGGTAAATGGGAGGGCCCGGCCATGCTTGCCGCTTCCTGCCCGTGTCGCGTCCGCATGTGCCTGCGTGTGCCCGTGACCCCCTGAGTGCCACCTGCCATGCCAAGGCATGGGGGATGCTGCTGGTACCGCTGGACCCAGAGCCTCCTGTCCCATGCTGCAGCCATGAGCATGCCTCTACTTCCCCACCGCCGCTTCGGGCTGGGTCTCCTCGCGGTGCACGTCTCGTTGCATCCCTTCCGCGGTGCTGGCATGCTCGTGCCTTTGTGAGAGGAGCAGCTCTCTTTGCTGCTGCGTCATTTTGAAGGCTGTCAGCAGCATGTTGGGAGTGTGGTCAAGCTCTCGCCCACCTGCACCCAGCAAACCCACCCTGCCATGTGGGTTTTATTCGGAATGAGGGCTTTCAATTCCCTCACTGGAACACTGTCCCTCCTGTGCTGTTTGCATTCTGGATGTCCTCTCTTTTTTATTTAATTTGGTTTTGAGTTGTCCTTTTTAATGCTGCTAGCTGTTACTCTCACCATGTTTTCTTTTAGTCTGCAGGGATTATTCTTTTTCTCTCTTGCTGTTAATATTATGTAGGAGAGAGAAAAGCCCTCACACAAGCCCTTGCCTTTTCAAAAGGCCTTTTCAGAATGGTTTAGTCATTAAACCCCATAGAGCCGTAGGGATTCAAAAAGATCATAAGGGCTGTGCTGTGTGGCCCTTCCCATGAACCACAGATTGGTCATACAGAGGACTTGGCTTCATCTGAGTTCTATCTGACCCAGTGCTGTCTGTCACCTCGTTGGATTGATGCTTTGTTCTTCCCACACAGAAAAATCTGGGCAAAGTCAGTGGTAACTCATCAGTGGATGTCTGAGCCCCTCAGGGGGGTGGTCTCTTGGTGTTCCTCTGGTGTGGCAGTACTGACACCCCCCAGTCTAGCCAACAGTCACAACTCTGAATTTGCTGGCTCTTCTTGGGGATGCTTTCCAGCTCACTCCCCTGAGTCTTCCAAGTCAATGAGCTTTGCCAGAAAACAGCCTTTCAGATACCCAGGCCCGGTCTTCCCCCCAAAACAGATGCACCCATAGCGTGCAGCCCTGTGTTGATGTTCCTGCTGGGCCCTGTGTCACTGTGTTTTCTCCTGGGTAGGAATATAAGCGCAAGCAGCTGGAGGAGCAGCGGCAAGCAGAGAGGCTGCAGAGGCAGCTCCAGCAAGAGCGGGACTACCTGGTCTCCCTGCAGCAGCAGCAGCAGCAGCAGCGCCAGGACCAGAGGCCAGCAGAGAAGAAGCCCCTCTACCATTACAAAGAAGGGATAAATGCCAGTGAGAAGCCAGCGTGGGCCAAGGAGGTAGGCGAGAGCGAGGAGCGTGGTGCTGCTTGTCTGCACCCGCGGGTTTGGGCGTGTGGCTCGGTCCGAAATACACATGGCAGGTTGGGCTCTGCCGGGTTGGCCTCAAGCAGATGCCATCAGCTGTACTGGAAACGCTCCTGATTCCATCCAGTGTGTGTGTAGGAGGTTGTTCCACAAGGTCCCACTGGAACCTGAGGTCTCTTTGTGGATCCCTCTTGGAGGGCTTCAGCCATAGTTGGCGGCTTGGGGGTGTGCTGAGAGCTCTTGATGTTCCTTCCTGGCATGTCCACTAGTCTCCTGGGGGCCAGTGGCGATTGCAGAGGGGTGGTTGTGGCAGGGTTCCTAATTCAGTTCCCCATAGTCAAATGGGGACCGGACAGGTTTTCCTCCCTTGCTCAAGGTTGTATCTCTTGGGGTTGTTCTTTGATGATTTTCGGGAAGGCAGAGCCACTTTGCCCATTTTCTCTCTGCAAAAAGCAGGAATTGCTGTAACAATTGTGAGATCCTGTATGTTAATTATTGCCTGGCTGAACAGTCTTGAAAAGAGGAAGACATGCATTGTCTGCAGTGCAGTTTCACCATCATGTGCAAACACTTTCTGTCTCCTTCATCTCTTTGTGGTGGCTCCAGTAAGACTGGTGCCCACTCTTAGTATTAATTTCTCGAATGAACTTTGTGTTTAGTTGGTTTAATTTGGTAACCCTACTCCTGGGCAGGAAGATCTTTATAAAGTTGCCTATTCTTTCTGCCAAGCAGGATCACTGCTTTGCTGCCACATGTCTGGCAGCCTTTACTCCTGGCAGAGATGGGATGTGCATCCAACACGTAGCTGTCTCTTGGTCTGTCCTCTTGACAGCCCTCAGCTGCTTCCACAGTACCTGCAAGCATCAGATAACTCAAGAAATTCAGTCAGGTGCCTATTGCTAGGCAAAGGCCAATAATGCAAACAGGTCTTAGCCTCTGTAAACCATCACAAAGACAGATGTGCTGTCAAAAACTATTTTCATCTCCTCATACTCCCTTGAGTTTCTCCTTCCTTCCCTCCTGATTTAATCTTCAGAGTGTTTTGGTGGCAGTGTGCCAAACCACATAGCTTCATGGAGTTGCAGCATCATCTTCAGCCCTTCCAGTGGAAGAAGAGGTTTGGTAAGTGGGTCTGCAGATGAGCCCTTCCAGATGTGCTGAGCCACAGGAGAGGCTTCCACCTCAGTGGTGCCTCTGCAGCTTTGTGCAGAGCTGGGTCTCTTGTCCATCTGTAGAAGTGCTGGGAGTAGGTAGCAGGCAGGAAAAAGGGGATTAAACTCTGTCTTTTGTTGCCTGGTTTTAAATAAATCCTCTAGGATGTTGCTAAAGTCCTTCTGGCACTGTCTTCAAAACTGTAACAAAGATATATCAAAAGGAATCTTACTCTTTATCTGGGGTGAAGAAGAGAAGCGATGGATTTTAGCTTTCCATGTCAAACACAAAGGCCCACTGCTTCTGTTCCATGGGGGAGGAGCCTTTTTTTGATGCCGTCCCTGGAAGTGGGGCATTGAGATCTGTACAGCCTGAATAAGAGCAGCAGAATGTGGCTTCGTACCCTTTGCTGAAATCAGGGGCACGGTGAGGTTTCCTGTTGTCAGGGAACATCTCCAGCTTCCACCAATTAGCTCTCCAAACCGTTTGTTCTCTACCTGTGTCATTCTGTCCGGTTTTTAATGACATGCTCAAAGCAGCAGCTGCAGCAGCTTTCTGCCCTTGGGAGCAAGAGTTTGATGTTCTGCCTTGACACAACACCCTTGGGAACTTCCCAAAACTACTACTCTTGCCTCCATCCCCTGTTTTATCTACTGTGTAGTCCCACTTTTAGCACAATTCAGCTACTTTGCCACATATGTCGAAGCACCGTCCTTGCTGGTTGTATTTGTGCTGGCACTCCATCGGCCTGCTGTGGCTCTTGCTGTAGTTTAGCAGTTTCCATACCCATAGTGAGACTTTGTTTTCCTTTGGGTAAAAAGGAAAAAAACAAGTCTGGTGTTCAACCTACAGATTCTGGAGGCTTTGCAGAGCTTGTTGGGATAGTTCCTGAGAGAAGTATCCCAACTTGATGAGTATCATCCTGCGTGATAGCCCATACTGTCCTTGTTTTTAAGCTCTTTGGTCTTTAGTCATCTTTCTCTCAGGAGCTAGACCACCACAGCAGAGTCCCCCTCATGCTGTGCCCCTCTCTGCTTTTCCATACCTCTCCTTTTATACGCTTACGTTCTCACCTCACTCTTCTTCTTCTTCACTTGGTGACTCCGAGACCCATGGGGTAAAGCACGAAGGTTGAGGCTGTGGTCACTCATGTTGGGGCTGGGCTGTACCCCCACATCTCCTTATTGGGACTGGCCTGTTGGTGAAGCCAAAGCTCAGGGTGAGGAGCCAGGCTGTACAGCATCTTGCACAGCTGCTCTTTTTCTATGCTGAACAAACACGCTTGAATGCACATTCCCATGTGCTCTCCTTTCTACTCATCTTCTTGGGAGTGAAGGGTTATCCACTGGAGGTTGACTTGGAATGTAGCTTGGGTGCTGTCCCAGACCTGCCCTGTATATCCAGGCACATCTCTCCTAGCTGGGCTGTTTCATCCATCACGTTGGGACTCTCATGGTCCAGCCGGGACGTGGCATTAGCTTTCTAAGCAGCAGCATTCTAGTGAGCAGCTCTCTGCTAGTGACCCTTCTGTTGTGGACTGGTATTTGCTAAACAGTGATGCAGATAGCCAGCTCCAACTTGTCAGTGACAAAGAAGCTTGGTGAGCTGGAGGATGGGTTTGGGCAGGTATGTGCCATACATAGAATCACAGAATGCTTTGGGCTGGAAGGGACCTCAGAGCCCATCCAGTTCCAAACCCTGTCATGGGCAGGGACACCCTCACTAGACCAGGTTGCCCAAAGCCCCATCCAACCTGGCCTTAAACACCTCCAGGGATGGGGCTTCCACAACCTCTCTGGTTACCCTGTGCCAGGGCCTCATCACCCTCAGAGTAAAGAATTTCTTCCTAACATCTAACCTAACCCTGTCCTTCTTTAGCTTGAAGCCAACCTCTTGTCCTGTCCCTGACCTTCCTGGTGAGCAGCCCCTCTCCCACTTTCCTGTAGCCCCTTTCAGTATTGCTATGCCACAATTAGGTCACCCCAGAGCCTTCTCTTCTCCAGACTGAAGAAGCCCATGACCATACATAAAAGACAGAACAGGTTTAATTGGACCTCTCCCACATGGTGGTCGGGCCCTGCGGTGCTTTCCCACAGCCCAGATCTTCCCAGAGGCTCGGGACTCATCTGTGCGTCACGAGCCGTGTTGTTCTTTGCACACACATCAGCTCCTCCTCCAGTCCCCCGGCTTTTATCCTTCTCTCACTTTGAAGTGACGTGTTAAAACATTAGCAACCTTCCACTGGGACCTGCACGGAGGCTTGGGATGTCTCCCATCTAGGGGGGAATCTCGAGTTCCATCAGAGATGGCTGAAACCAGAGCGATGCTGAGTTCCTGCAGGGTTTTGCCACTTTTCCCCCTCTCTACTTAATGGTGGAGTCAGTAAAGCTCCACAAAGTGTAGGGCTGGAGAGTCAGTGCCAGTGCAGCAAAGCGCTTGTGAGCAGATGCCGGCGGTGGGAAAACCAAGTGCCTTTTTCCTGCCTGGTACAGAGGCACTCCTGTTTCTTTCATCACTCTCCTGCCTCCTCCTTCTCCTCTGTGCAAGCTTTGAAGTCCCTTGTAATCAGCCACTGCTTTACAGCTTGGCAGCCTGCCAGAGGGCACCCAGAAAACAGCTGGGAGGCTCAACTGCAGCACCTCTCTGCCTGCTGTCATTTGTGCCAAGGCTCTGGCCGATCAGGGGATATACACCAGACCAGCCCTGTGACCCAGCGCTTGTGCCACTGCTCCCTTGTTCGGAGGAAGTTCTCCTTCCCACCCCGTTCTCCTTCCCTCCTTGTGTCTGCTCCCTCAGGCATCGCTGAACCGAGCTCTGCACGGCCTCTGCTAACTGGTGGTCAGTGCCTGGGGAAGCTGTGACAGCAGCGTAGGACACAGCAGTGGTCCCTCATGCACTAGAAAGAGTCCATAACACAAATCTCTTACCCAAAGTTTACTCAGAGTCCTGCTCAGCATCTGCAAGAGGAAAAGCTTCATCTTTATTAGCTTAATGGCTTCATGTATATTTATGTGCTTAAAGGAGACCTGTGGTTCTCCCCAAGCAAAGCAGCTTTGTGTGTTGCCTTCAACATGACACTGTAGATGGTTGAAGCGAGCCGTGCTATAGGGTATTTAACATGCTAATGTTACATAAATAAGAATATACACCAGATCTCCAGGTATCAAGAATTCTGCATCACACGTGCTGCATGAGCATCAGGGCAGGCGGTCTGACAGCAGGAGCACCCAGGTTGTGCCTGTGCCTGGATTAGCTGAAACAGCTGTATTTCCACCAAGAATAACAGAAAGCAGTGGGCTCGGGGTTCGTTTCTCCATCAACAACAGAGGTCTTTTCCCATTGTTTAATGACAAGGTGCCAGAGTCGCTAAATCTAGATCAAAGCCAACCATTTTCTGGCTGCCATCTTTGTTCTTTTATTCAGATCAAACAAAAGCACTCCTTACGGTGCTTATAGTAGCAAAGGGAAAGGGTCCCCTTGCTTAAAGATACATTTGAGAAGAAGCAAGAGCTTCCTGGGAGTCATCTCATGGTTAGAAAAATCTTGGAGGCGTGTTGCCTTTTCTTTGTTTTTCCATTTCACATCCAGATGTGAATTATGTGCATAAACACAGGTAGTCCTTTCATTGTTTTTCAAATGCATTTATTGCTCTGTCTGCTGGGTAACTTGGATTCCATGGTCATACAATGCCATGATAGACCTAAGGAGAAAAGAGTTTCCCATATATATATATGTATTTTCATACCTTGGGTTTTGGCTGGCAGTGACTTTTTATGGGGTGTTCACCCACTCTCCCTGTCTCACCACAGGTGGAGGAGCGCTCCCGGCTCAATCGCCAGAGCTCGCCGGCCATGCCCCATAAGGTGGCCAACAGGATTTCTGACCCCAACCTGCCTCCTCGGTCGGAGTCTTTCAGCATTAGCAGTGTGCAGCCGGCCCGAACCCCACCTCTGCTCCGACCTGTGGACCCGCAGGTAATGGTGCATCCCCCGGCAGGCTCGCCTACCGGAGCCAGGATGCTGGGGATGCTGGTAAGGTAACAAGAGAAAGAGTGGATTGAAGGGAAATAGTGTTGGGCTCGCTGGTTTCTCAGCTTTAAGCGTAAGAGCAGCATCTACATTCATGGATTCCTCTTGTCACCTCCATGTGTTAGAAACATCACGCTGGTTTATGCCTTCCTTTGAAGCATCACTTACTGGTTACTGCCAGAAACAAGCTGGAGGACTAAGAGGAACTGCAACTCTGGTCCAGGGCAGCAGTTCCTCTGTTCCTCTTTGGTTTATATAAAGGACTAAAAAAACCACAGCGCCTGGTACAAAAGACCTGGGACGCTTTGATGCTGAGGATCATCAGAAAGAGGTTTTGCTTTCTTTGCTGCTTTAATTCAAGGTTTTGTTTCGGTTTTCCATTGAGTTGACATCACTCACAAACACATCTGAAGAGGGCGTAGATCACCATGACCATCTAAAACTTCCTCCCAGTCACAAGGTCTGTAAGTCCTCTGCCACCAAAGTGCACTGAGCGTCAGTGCTGGCTCCGGTCCAGCCCCTGGACCTGCTCCCACAGTTCCTCAGGCTCCAGCGGGGATTTCAGAGCAAAGTACAAAGTCTCTTTCTCCAAGTCCACGTAGGCTTCCTATAGGAAAATATGCCAACTGAGTGCCACCCACATGTGGTATGTGCACCTGTAGGTCAGCAGTACAGTGCCAGCTTTAAAGAAAATACGTACAGCAAAGCCCTTAAACATACAGCTCTTATTTTCCCCCATGTACATGGTCTACATACGTTGGAAAATGGGTAAAACCCCACTTGACTGTAATCTCTCTGGTTGACCTAATACTTCTCAGCGACCATTTTGACAACCTATATTGTCAGCAGCTCCAAAGAATTCTGTTTCCAAATCAAATACTAATGAAAAGTTTGTTTGAAACCCAGAGATCCACATAAATGTACTCATGCATACATGCACACACAATTACCTGTGCATTTGGATGTAGATGTGGAAATGTCACAAGTTGCAACCCTGCTGTATCCAGGAGGTGCAGCTTCACAGGGTCCTGGGAAGAAGCTCCAAATTCACAAACTACCTCTGAACTTCTCAGATTTCCCCTAACTGATGTCAGCATTCCTTTCACTCATAACCTTTTAGATATACCCATGGATTAGGGGCTACCCAGACCTATAGGAACTCATGCCTCAAGGTATTTTTTTCTTTGAGCCATCAATGCCTCAAAAATTCTGACGATTTTTTTAATTAATTATTATTTATTATAGTTTCCTCCTCTATTTTTTTCTTTTTTCATTTTTAACAGGGATAATCCATGCCAAACCTCATTAGCACAACCTCAGAGGTGCAGGCGTAGGAGGTGGAAATTTTGGCAAGCGGCAGGCAGAGAGCCTGGGGCGGGCACGGCGTGTGCGGGAGAGCTGGCAAGGAGGGAGCAGCCAGCCCCTGCTCCCGGGGTGGTACCCACAGGACGGCGTGGGGCTGTCAGTACGAGCCAAGTCACCATGGGCACACAGGAGCAGTCAGGGCTGGAGTGGGACACTGCCTGATTTTAAAAGGCTGAGCTATGTGAGCGTAGTTTTTAATAGATCTTGCATTGAAGCGATGTAAGTCAGAATTTCCTGAAACCAAAGCAGTGCTGATCTCAAACGAGGGGGCTTTTCAGTGCATCCAAAGTGCTAATCAATTTTTTTTTTTAATAAAATCAAATTTTAAAATATTTTTTTATTCCTTTTATTATTTTTTTTGTCCCTTCCCATTTTGTACTGATAGTTCTGTTTTGACTTGGTGCATAGATTCCACATCTGGTCACTGTGAAATCCCAAGGAAGCTCCTTGTCTGGGTCTCAGTCACTGCATGAACAGCCTGCAAAGGGACTGGCTGGGTTTCAGGAGGCTCTGACGGTGACCTCTCACCGCACTGAGATGCCAAGGCAGAACTCGGACCCCACCTCAGAAAACCCTCCTCTGCCCCCTCGCATTGAAAAGTTTGACCGAAGTTCTTGGTTACGGCAGGAGGAAGACATTCCACCAAAGGTAACACTATTGCTCCTCACTTTCAGCACGTCAAAGAAGCAATCCCAGAGCTAATCCCAGATTCTAATCCCCTCCTGGGACAGTGCTGTGCCCAGCACCTCCGGCAAAGCAGAGTTGGGCAGGAGTCTGCCCATCCCCGTGGCTCCGTGGCGGGTACCTGTCTGCCCAGGGGTCACGTTTCCCATTGCAGGAGATGCTGGGAGCTGCTTTCGGGTGCACACGCAGCGCTGCAAAATAGTGTTGCCCTCCAGCAGAGAAACTTCTCGAGCCCGGATAGAAGCCAAAATAAATTAATTACCCCTTTTCCCTAAGATAAAAAGCAATCTTCTGTTTAAATAGAATTATAGGAACATAAAATTTGTCATACTCAATAAGACGGGGTCTTTTTTAGTCTGGTACCGTGCCTCCAGTCACAATCAATATTTGATGGTAGAATTGTAAGGGCTCCAGCAGCTTTATACCTTCATTGACATTTTGGCAGCATCTGGCAGTATCTCTTTAATTAAGACTCTTCTGGATGAGTATTTCGATCGCTTTGTTTATTCACCTTCATTTTTTGGAAGAGTTATAACTTGGCCATTAAAGTTCCTCTTACAGTGAATCAACACTCAGCCTGGGAGGATTTTTCCAGAGGAAAAATGATTACAAATTGATTACTGACAGCGAGGCGGTATTTGTCCCTAATTGAGAGGCAGTTTTTCTGTGTATTAACAAATAAGTGACTTGCCTTTTTAAGAGAAAAAAAAATATACCAGCTACCAGGTAAGCCTCCCTGCGCAAGGGATCTGTGGTGGCGCGTCATTTACCCTAATAATACTCCTGTTTTTGCTGTCCCCAAGTGAGGAGAGACGTCGGTGCTTGCTTATGAGGGAAAGCCACCAGCTCCTGGAGTCGTTTGTGTGCTTTGATACTGGTAGCACGGAGGGGTGTCTGCCTGGGTTTGACCCCATTTTGAGGACCCCCTTGCAGTTTAAGGTTGGCCTTTGCCTGGAGTCCTTTAAGAAGGACATCTCTTAACTGCAGTGGTGTGCTGCCCAGTGAGACCACAGCTCCTTACTCCTTGGGAAAAAGCTGTTCCCCAGCACTGTGGAGTGTTTTCCCCTTCACTGAGGGAACAAGTGGTGGAAGGGATCTCCACCAGATCACATCTAAGGCTGTCGTGTCAGCAGTAATGCACACAAGGAGCATGACTTACTGCCCAACAGGGGTTTGATGTGTTTGTAAGCAGGAACAAACAGACCACCCTGTGAGGCAGGGCTGGCTGTCTCTGTGGTCTGGCGTCTTGTTTCTGCCAGTGCTTATGGCTGGATGCTTCAGAGGAAGGTAAAAAACTCCCAAAACCCCGACTGCAGAGTTACCCTACCCGGAGGGGGGGATTTCTTTTTAATGAGACAAGCTGTAGCTACCGATGCTGCAGAACATAAAGCTTGCTCATGCTCTAAATCTTTTTATCTTGCCTGACATAACTCTGTTTATTCTCAAAAACAAACAAAAAAAGAAGAAAACAAAATAAGCTTAATCCTTTTTCTGCTAATCCCACTGAGCCCCTGGTGTCTCTGTTATCTGGTACAGGGTGTTGCACGGTGAGTATCCTCGTGCCTCTCCACACCAGCCGGCACTACTGGGGGATGAGATTGGTGTGCCTGTGACCACGCAGCGATGCCCGTGCTCCCATGGGACGAGGCAGGGCTCCGGGGTTATCCCCTATAACACCCATAGGCTGCGGTTGGCTTTGGGTTTCTGCCAGGGGCATTGGCGGTGAGCCATCCTGCCAGTAGCAGGGTTTTGGCAGCAGCATCTGAAGCTCAACAAAGGTCATAGGGTTTGACTGCGAGTGCTAGGGGGTTCTGTGCAGGTCTTTTCACTGTCAGTCCTCTTGTTTGTCCGTCAGTCGCCGCCGCCTCTCTGCTGGTGCATGTTGGGTCTGAATGAGAGACGCTAAAAACTCCACTGTGGTTGCTGAAATGGACTTCAATCTGAATCTTACCTTAAAAATTGCTTTTCTGGGTTTTGTTAGATTTAAATTGTGTCTGTAGGTGTGTGTGCACACACATTTGGTGCTGAAAAGCTCAGCGCCCTGTTTGATGTTAGCCTGGCTGCTCCCTGGGGCTCGTGAGTGCACCTCTGCAGCTCCTTTCTGTCTCACACTCAGGTGATTCCTTTTAAGAGCCAAGAGCATTGTGGTTTCTAACTGCTGTGAATACTGCCTCTTGGTGGGAAATCTATTGCGAGCCGGGTCTTTGGGCAGTGCAGTGGGTGCTCTCTGAGGTGCGGTGAGCAGACTGGGTGACAGCAAGTGTCTCTGTTCCTTTCCAGGTGCCTCAGCGAACCACTTCCATATCCCCTGCTCTGGCAAGGAAGAACTCCCCAGGCAACGGCAGCGCCCTGGGGCCACGGCTGGGCTCCCAGCCCATCAGGGCAAGGTATGGACACCGAGGGGGACTGGCAGGAGTGATCCCGGAGTGCTGCTGCCTATACTGCTCCTGGCATCACCTTGCTGGGGAGCCAAAACCTGGGCTGGGGTTCAGCCCTGCTTTTACTGACTGGTAACAACACAAGATTCGCAGTCTGGAATGATGATGAATTTGTTTGTGTTCTGTGTTGGCGCTGAGAGTACTTGGGTTGCTCAGGGTCTTGCTCCCTGGGCTGAATCAGGAGGTGGATGCTGCATCTGCTGATCTGTAGCCAGGCAGGAATTGGTGCTTCCTGTAGCAGAATTAGCATCAGAGCAGGCTTCCACAGATAATGACCGAGGAACATGCAGGGGACAGACACTGATATGGTTTGGTGAGATCTTCCTTACGTGTGGATCAAGGATTAAATTCTTTCCAACTTCCTAGGACTAGGGCCTTTATCTTGGCCAGATGCAGCTCTGTGGCACAGCGGTGTGAAGGGTGTGCTTATAGCATCTGCAGAAGGATGCTGTGCTGCAGCAGTAGTCCAAACTCAGCCCTTGGCAGGTTTTGGTGTCAGAGCTATCCCTGGGCAGGTTTGAAACCACCAGGGAAGCTGCCAGGTTCTGCTTAGCACTGAGTGGAAAAAACCACTGCTTAGTCACGCAAGAGCTTATCTCTGGTATGCAGAACATCATGGCCAGATCTCTAGACCTCATATAGGCAAATCTGTGGGTAGACATGTGTTCCGCATAGCCTTATGTGGTGAAGCTCTGGTTTCATCTTCCTGCCTTGTCCTTTCAGGGTGAGGTCAAAAGATGAACGCTGGGATGTTCACAGCCATGAGCTGTCACCAGTTTTAGCATACACCTTCCTTTCCAGCTTAGCACCCTAGCCACCCATCAGCAAACTCGTGTACAGCTGGCAGCAGCGTGGAGCAGCTGGCAGGGGAGGGGTAAACTTTTGGGTTGTTTTTTTTTTTTAGTTACACAAAAAGCATTCATATCAGGGCTGGTTCCTCTTTGTTGCTCAAGGCTGAAGCATTTTGAATTCTTGAAAATGTTGGGGGTTTTAATTAGCTGTTGCTTGAAGGACGATTTAAAATCACAGAATCCTAGAATCTTCTGAGCTTGAAGGGACCCGTAAGGATCATCAAGTCCAACTCCTGGCTCCACACAGGGCCAGCCAAGTCAGAGCAAGGGACTGAGGGCATCTTCTAGATGCTTCTTGAATTCAGTCAAGCTCACAAAGGGGTGTTGGACTGCATGCTACTGGTAGGTGATGGTATTGAAAGGGACAATGGGAATCTCTGGGATTCGAGTTAAAGGTTGCCTGGTTTCCTTCGGCCTCCCAGTCCTGACCAGTACAGGTAAAAACTAGTATTATTTTATTCAAATACATTCCATGAATTAATTTAGCTAGGGACATGTCATCTGTACAGCGTGAAATGTTGGTCTTCAGCTTGATGAGAACTGGAGGTGATGTGGCAGCACAGTGTCCACCCAACCTGTGGAACAGTTTCACATCTCATTTCTCTCACAGCAGCACCACATTTCTCCAGTTTTCCTTTGTAACCACATCTCCTAGTGGTTCTTGATTTCCCACACACACACAGATGCAAATATTATTAAAATATTCTTTCATGTATTTGTTACCCTGTTGGAACAAGTGAGGGGATATTTCCCCGTGGACACAAAGTTACCACCTTGCTCAGCTTTCTCATACCCTCCTCCTCCAGCGCAGGTAACGCTACTCAGTGATTTCATACACTATCCATGCCGAGCAAGTGGTTCTGCCAGCAACCTGGGTACGTCTGTGGGGGTCTTTGCCCAATTTTGTGCCCTTGCAGTCGTTCTATGAGCAACGCAGTGTGCACACCCAGCACTTCATGTGTGTGCTCTCTGGGCGTGGTTGCGTTAGGCCGCACGGCCTACTCAGGCTCGGTGGAGGAAGATTTGCACATATTTGTGTGTTTGAACCTGTCTTTGATGTCATTTCAGTGCCAAATAAGAATTAATTTCCTAAAGGCATCCAATACACTGAGAAATATTAGTCACTCTTTGTGCAGCAAGGACACCCTTTATTCTAGATTTATGTACGTTCACAAGGGGGACAGAAAGCGAGGAAGAGAAGTGGGAGTCTTACGGGAGTTGAAAGCGAAGCCACGCAAATCAGGAAGGGTGATTAAGGTGCAAAAATATCTGTAGCCTTGCTGCAAACCTAAGACCCTGTCTTTGCTGAAACATTTCTTTCTCTGACCAACAGCTATCTGCAAATTCCTGCTGCTTTTATGATGAATATTGGCAGCTAATTGAGATAAATCCAGCTTTGCACATCTACAGGCTGAGAGGGGCAGTTCTGAGCAAAGAATCTTTTAAATTCTTGCTGGATTAGGCAAAATAAGAGCAGAAAGCTGCTCTAGCCAGTTTTCCATCATGGTTGTGGTCCATCTCTGTAAAGATGTCAAGTGCCTAATTCAGCTGCCGTGGATTTCCAGTGGGACTTTTGCAGACTCAGTAGCTTCAGAAGAGAAGACCTCATCCCTGTCTTTTCCATCTTCTCACCTTCCCACTGTGCCTGTGGTGTGGGAAGGGTCTGAAGCTTTGGAGGGGCATGTGGCAGCATCTGACAGGTGCCTTTCTGCTTTGTCCTCCCACAGCAACCCGGACCTGAGGAGGACGGAGCCCATTGTAGAGAGCCCACTGCAGAGGACCAGCAGCGGCAGCTCCTCCAGCTCCAGCACTCCCAGCTCCCAGCCCAGCTCCCAGGGTGGCTCCCAGCCCGGCTCCCAGGCTGGCTCCAGTGAGCGCAACAGAGTCAGAGGTGAGGTTCTTGGAAACGTCCCTTAGCGCCGGGTGGGCTTTCTGAGGCTTGTTTGATAACCAGGTAGGGCAGAGGGTCTGTGATCTGATGTTTGGTTTTCTAAAGAATTAAAAAGCCACAAAGGATTCACCGTTTCCAATGTCGTTCTGTGACAAGCTGGCCTCCTTGCCAGCAGAGATGCCAATGCTCCCTTTAACTTGGATACTGGTGTGGGATACCCATGGCAGCGTGCGCTGCTCTCACACTCTCTTAAAGTATCACGGTGCCAAGTAATTAATACAAGAGGAGGGTTATGCTGTAAGGTAAACAAAGAATACCAGCATGCTTCCCTTATTTGCTGACCCAAGCTCACTGCTGCGATGCTTCCCTTGGGATTGTGCTTCACTTGGGGTGGGTATCCCTTTTTTTCTGTATTTTTAGGGGTTTTTTTAGCTTCTTCTTTGTGCAACACCTGAAAGGGGGAGCAGAGGAGTGAACTAGCCTATAGGAAGCTTTCTCTAAAATGCTTTCACCAGGCAGCCATGCTTACTCTGGGTTTATGTTCCTAGCCGATTTGTTTCTTCTCATCTTGGAGTCACTCCTAAAGAATCTCCATTCCCCTTGTTTAATCACAGTAGGAGTTGCTAAAGCACATCCAGCCCATACATCTGCATTTCTGGCACAGCCCTGCTGTGCCAGAAAAATCCCTGGGGCTGAAGCGCATTAAAACAAATGCTGTCTCCATGCTTTGAATTCCTGATGACTTGGCTGTGAGATGAGGTGCCCGTTGTTGAATTCATCACGTCTCTAGGTAGTCAATAAAAGCAGTTTATCGCCAATTGTCCTTTTTGGTGTGTTGTTTCTTCTAACTAATGAGGAATCCTGTGACAGATAATGTCCTAGCAGTGTCAGGTGCCACAGAACTGCTAATTTACTGCATACATTCACTCTTGGCAGAGTGGATTTGTTTCTTTGGTAGCAAATAGGGGCAGTCACGCTGCAAGAGGGCTGTTGGTGGAGGCTGGGCTGGGCGATGGTTTATGTAGCTCCATATAGTCGGGGAGAGAGGAACAGAAGGATTTTTTGAGACAACACAAGCAATACATAGTGAAACTTGTAGTAGCTGGACAAAAAGTACCTATTTACAGGGCATCCAGTCCTCAAGCTGGGATGTCTGTGTCGGCTTGCATCATCTTCCTGTGCTTCACAAGCTGGGGAAGGGGCTGCCCCAGTACAAAGAGGAGGGTAGACATGAAGCCCTCTGCACCCAGGCAGTGGGGTGCAGCGGCAGCTTTCAGCAGTGTTTAATTCCCACTCTCTCCATTTGCCTTTCGCCCAGGGAATGCCAAGCCTGAAGGGTCCCCAGTGCTCTCCCATGAGCCCGCCAAGGTAAAGCAGGAAGACAACAGGGATGTGACGCGACCGAGCCGACCCGCTGTGAGTCTTAAATTACTTCTGGTGGGAACCTTGCCAGCCTGCTTGGCCATGTTTCCCTTCGGTGCAGTAGCACGACCACGGGGACCCCAGAAAAGAGGCTAGTACCCTTGCTCCTCCAGCGGAGAGACTGGAAAGCAGCGGTATGGCGAGAGCCCCTGGGACATTCAAATGCTTAAGAGAGTGCATGAGTTCTTATCAGGAGCCCAAGTCTAGGGGAAAGCACTTAAGCCTGTGTTTTCACATGAAGCAGATGCTTAAGGGCTTTGCTAGCTTGGGCACGGTGGTTGCCAATGGCACGTTGTTGTGTTCCGTGCTGCATGTCCCCCCCACAGCAGCCAGTGGAGGGATGCTCTGCTCGGAAGGGCTGGGTGACCAGCCCCCGACAGCCTTCCCAGCTTAAAACCAAACCTGGTAGTGGTCTCTGTACACTCCCACTGTATTATTCTGAGCAAAATCTCACCCGAAGTGTTTCCTCCTGGTTTAATGCTGTTGACACTTGTATTTTACAACTGCAGAGTTGGCCTAATAACGAAATGAATTTCCACTGCTTCTCTTTTTTAATGTGTATTAATGTTTTGTTGATGTTGTGTTGTTTTTTTTTTCTCTCTACACTCCACAGCATTGAGCTAACAATTCTAATTTTATTTCTAACCTGCTTGCCCTTCCTCTGGCTTTTTCCTGTCCTGATCTGTTTCCTCTGATGCTGATTATTCTTCCTTTACCCACAGAGCTATAAGAAAGCTATAGATGAGGTTAGTGATATCTTTTCTCAGCGGGTCATGCCTATGCAAGGTTGACTAGTTAGTGCTTAATATCAAACTGTGTGTTTTCCTGGTGCTGACGTTGAAAAAGGTGGCGATGCGATCTCGGGTCAGACGGGAGACCGAACGATGGCGTTTCGGCATAGGGAGCCTGGCCATGGGGAGGGGAGCGGCGCTGACGGGGTGTTCTGCTCGGCCGGGGCTGCCTGAAACCTGCTGGCCAGACCACTTGCATGGAGGCCATGCCAAGAAGCACCCTGACTTTCACACACAGCAGAGCAAAGGGTGCTGCCGTCAGTCATTGGGTGTATCTGAAAGAGACTGAGTGAGAGGCAAGGTCTCTTGTGCTGGTGGAGGTGGTCTGGGCAGCCTGCTCTGCTCACCACATTCTGCTCCCAGCTACAGCCCCCAGCTGCCCACTGATTTCAGTGGGGCCATTTAGCACTATTTGAAACTCATTTTAAGCTTAATTTGAATGAGGGCACTTGGCAAATCGAGGAAAACAGAGTAGTGGAGTACAGTGGGTAACTCGCTCTTACAGACCAGACCATCACCTGTAAAGCCAGAGCCATCTTGGATGTTGATAGGCAATGCTAGTCCTCATCCTTCACCTTCCAAACCCCAAATTTGTGGATTGCAACTTTTCCACCATACAATAATATTACAGATGTGCTTGCATCTGCCAGTGGTGTGTGATGGAACATTCAGGGGAAAAGACCAAACCTTCCCAATACAGCATCTGATTTGTTCCACACACCCATTGCTGTGCACACGCTGCTGATGCTGGTAACTGCGGGGCCGCAATGGGGAGCATGAGGACCAGCAGCCTCTCCTGCAGCCTCTTCCCTCTAAAAATAGAAGATATGAAAGGAGGAAGATGTGCTGGTTAGTTAACTTGTTCTCTTGGATGAAACATGAGCAATGCATTGTATTTAATGAGGTGCTTTGTTAAGGAAAAAAGCACATAAATCACTGCCTAAATAGCGGCAGCGTGTGTGCTAAATCCCGAGTTCAATGAGCTGTGCAATTTTTGGAAACCAATCTGACTTGATTCCAGCAAATATTAAATCTAAAGAAGTCTTTGTAATTAAAAGTAATTAAACAGCGCCGATACTGTTAACTCATGTATTATGTCACCCTCAGTAATAACATTTCAAACATGTGTGGAACTACAGAGCACTCTCCTTCTACTTGTCAGATTGTTTTTGGTCCAAGAGCAACTCGGTGAAGCCGTTTAATCCTACAAAGTGCTCATTACTTAGAGAAAACGATAGCATCAAAGAATTAACCATCCCAAGGCAAAGCTTTAACTAGGAAATAAAAGTCATCTGATGATATTGTCTGGGACTATTATTGCTCTTACAACTTCCAAATTAGTTATTAAAAACTAATTAAACTGTCTTCTAGCGGTGACCAAAGGAGGTTGATAGGGTGCCTTGAAGCACATTAAAAAATGGACCTGTTGCAATGCTAGGGAAGGATTCAGCCTTGGTTCTGCAGCGCAGGAAGCTCAGCTGTGATTTTAAGAGGCTCTTACACAGTCCTGGAGTCCTTTATATAACCAAGAAGGCTCTAACCTAGCTCAAAGGCAAGTGCTCAGTAAAGAGCACGTTGGGTAGCCTAAATGGAAAGCATTGTTCAGCTGTTGAAATCGTCATTGATTCTCCTTTAGGAAAGGAGACAAGTATAAGTACATCATTGAAGCTGCAACAGTGCTAATTAAAATAATTAGCTGTCGTGACTGCAGATCTGACTGTATTTCAATCCCAGCCATGTTGGCATTGAACATAAACTCTGGGAATACCTTGTTCTCTCTTTAATCATGATACAGAGCCTTTCTTTAAGGGTGCAGGGAGCATTTGGAGAGGGATATGTAATACCCATGGATCTTTGGTTTTTTTTTTTTAAAGCCTGGCTTTTGGTGGTATACCTTTTTTATGGGTCTGATACAAAGTGCTCTGACATCCATGGGAGTCTGTCCTCTGTGTTGGAGGCAGGGCAGACCTGGGAGCAGAATGTGTGGCTGTCCGGCGGTGGGATCCCGCCGGGAGGTGTGGGTGATTGATAATCAAAGTACAAATTGCTTGCAAAAGATCTTCCTGCTTCATGATCTAATAAATGAATAAACAAGTAAACAAACCGACCTGGGTTGGCATCTCAGCCATAGAGGTTTTCCATCGTTTCCTTCCCTTTGCAACCGTAATTAATATTGCCGTAGTTGCCCTGCTGGAACGGTAAACTGGAAATGCAGTAAATGAGAGTGTGGCCGTGAGACAAATGTGGAATTGAGTCTTTTTTCAATGAGTTTCTTTCTCCCTAATCCTTTATCTCTGACCGAATGCGCTGATGCCTACCTCGGTCACTAATATAGGGAGAAATGGTAAGACTGACACTCGTGATGCTTTGTTCGTCATGTGCATGTCTTGTGCAACAGAGTTCTCTAACCCATTCTAATTCGAGCTCTCATGCTTTTCTGCCCTACTGCTTCCCCCTGCATTGCTATAAAAGCATGTAAGATAACAACAAGTCTCTTTTCTACACGGTGCCTGCCATGTTCCTTGTTTTGAAATAGCAGTGTCTATTTTATATGACTGTCGGGTCTGAGACCTCATCAAAGTCATGGTAAACTGAAAAATTATTACTAGGCTTTGGGACTGCTCCTATCTTTTTTCTTTTTCTTTTTTTTTTTACCCTTGTTTCAAGGCATTTTTTTCTTTTGGTTGTGTTTTTTTTTTCCCCCCCTCCCCTAGCTTGTAGGCTGCCACATCTCACATAAAGTGCTTAACGGGTCCCGCTGAAGGATTTCTTTTTATTATTGTTTTATTTTCATTTTTTCGATCGTGTGGCTGACTCAGAGCTGTGACTCCAAAGTCTGGCTGAGCTGGGCGCTTCTCCTCGTGCTCCTCACCGCCTCTCGGCAGCCGCCCGACAGCGGAGACTCGCCACGGAAGCAGCTCTTGACGTGGGGATTTGCAACCACTCCATGGGAGATGCTGTCATTGCTTCCTTCCCAAATGCATTTATTACAGAATAAATACAATTACGGGGTCTCTTTGAGAAGTTTTGAAAGAAGAGAAAACCCTGCAGGAGAAATTCTCCAAGCCAATCGTTGAAATGACGTTGTTTTCCAGTTTACTATGATGGTGACTGAACTTCACCTTTTCCAACAACTCTAATTGTCGTGTATCTACATATAAGTGTGTGTATCTATATGCACATACACGTTCCAAACAGAAAAAGAAGAGGTTGGCTATTGATTTTTCTTTTCAGTGAGCGTAAATCAGTTTTGTTTTGTTTAATAAATGCTACATGCTACAAACATTGTCCTACGTTCGTCTCATGTTTGTAACGACTCCGTGAAGCTCTTTCTCGTTGCTCGTGCTGTTAGCATTGGCTTTTTGAAGAGATGTGTGTGATGTTCTCCTTGCTTGGAGTATAATAGCCATCGCTGCCTTGTTTTTCTTGCCCCTCATCCCCTTTAGGATCTGACGGCCTTAGCCAAAGAGTTGAGGGAGCTGCGCATCGAAGAAACCAATCGCCCCCTGAAGAAGGTGACGGACTACTCCTCCTCCAGCGAGGAGTCGGAGAGCAGCGAGGAGGAGGAGGAGGAGGAGGATGGGGAAAACGAGACGCATGATGGGACCGTGCCTGTCAGTGACATCCCACGGCTTATGTAAGAAGCCCTTTCTTTTTGGCAGGGGGAGGGAGTGAAGGCTGAAACCGTAGCATCTCTTGGTCTGGAGGAGCAGTAGCTGTGTTATGGGATCTGTCCAAAGCTCATCAGTGTTTGGTGGCTGGCACTGGGAACGGTGTCGTGGCTGCAGGGGATAGTTTACTCATAGGATTCTCTTTTCCTGGTCCAAGCTAGAGATACTTCATGGGAGAAACTGAATTATTTTCACTTTTTCTTTGAGCTTGGACTCCCAAGCCCATAGACCTGTTCCTGAGGATAAACAAGGCGGGTGTTTGGCCAGAGCGGATGTACCCGACCTCATCCTGCCTCTTGGCATGTTAGAGCTCTGCCTGCTCCTGAGCCTGATCTCACCCCAAATCCAGCCATGCTGAAGCACAGCACTTGGTGTCCTGCCCAGTGCCAACTGGTACAGCCAGGATTATAATAATCCTGAATCCTGATTTTTGTCCTTGCCTCGGTCACTGTGCAGGCAGCAAAACGGGGAGGGCTAGAACATGGAAATGAACAAGTCAGCAGACTCCACTACTGCATCCCCATTATAAGTCACTGTGCTTTCAAGTGTCTCAGGGTGAGGAAGGAGGGCAGCATAGCTTCAACACATGCAAACCAGCTGTCATCACACCGAGGGAGCTCCTGGAGCATCCCTATCCAGGCTCCCTGCCCGATACTTCACTGCAGTAACATTGCAGAGGTGTTTCTGAGGCTCTCTGCCTGGCAGAGGGGTCTCACCCTGCCTCTTCAAACTCCCAGAGTGGGTGTGGGAAGGCTTATGGGGGTTATTTCCATTTTAATCAGTTTGTTTCCATTCCTCCTGTTAAATACCCGAGATAGATGTACCTGGCTTCCTAGCGGTGGGGTGCGGGGCGGCCGGGAAGCCCTTCAGGAGGCAGGGAGACCACAAGGTCCGTGCTATGCAGCGAGCTGAGCTTCTGGGTTGGAACTTCCATCCTGTTGAAGAAGAAAAGTCAGAGCTCTTGGAATTTGTTGGGGAAAGGCAGGAGACAGAGGGATGGCTGTGAATATGCAGCAGCGGGGCGGGCAGCCAGCTTGCATGAAGGGACCTCAGGCTGCTGGAGGCAGAGGAGTTTAATCAGGAGCAGTTAATCTGTGCTGACATCCTTCTGCCAGACACCTTGTGTGTGACACAGCGTTTTCCCAGGGATAAGGTACCTGGCTGAAGGTGTTGCAGCCAGATGTGTCGGACAGCAGGTGTGGTGGGGAGATGGATGCCCTGAGCCCACTGCCAGCCAAACGCAGCTTCCTCCATAACGTCCTCTCCATGAACGTGCAAACCCTTGGTGATGCAGTGAGGTGGCAGGAGCTGGCTCTGTGTCTGAGCCTTCACGGCTATCTGCAGGCATGGCTGTGCTGCTCTGCCTGGGGAGACAGCAAGAGAGGCTTGGCTTTACACCCTGATTTCACAAAAGGAACCATAGCTCAAATTCAGACTAGGTATAGTCGGGCATTTCTCTGCCAAAGGTTTGCTGTTCCTATGCTCAGTGTGTTTCTGAAGAAACTGGGGCCAAGAGAGATCATCTCATCTTCTCCTGCACCTTCCGAGTGATCTTTGTGTAGCCCGGGCATCCTCCTTGAGCACTGGACTGCTCTTCATTCCAGCTCTGCCCAGGTCTCTCCTGCTGCAGGAGAAGCCCATCCATTGCGTTGTGTCCCGGTGGGTAGCAGGGACCCACTGCTTCCACCTCTGCAGATACCCATTCTGCACCTGAAGACTGTGGTGACTCCCTGCATCTCCCTCTCTTCTGAGCTCTGCAAGCCAGCTCTTGCCCATGGCTAGGGATTTCTTGTGGAGTGGCATGGAAGCAGTGAGCGATGAAATTTGGGATCTCGTAGGTACAACAGCTGTTCATTCATTCACTGTATGGTCTCAAAATTAAGATAACCTCCTTTGTCTCTTCCTGTTTCTAACGCTGGAATAATTGTGATGTTTCCTCATTCTTTGGTGGTGTAGAGAAGCTAATGGTAGGATGGGGTGAGCTCTTCACATGAAAGGTGCCACAGAACTGTGGCACGCTATTGTTTGGAGCCCTTTGGTGATGCCTGTCCAGAGGATCCATCATCGAGCCAGACCTACCTTTGGGTCCCTGGGGCTCACATCTCATGTTGGACCAGTGATCCCCTTGGTTAATGAGGGTTTGCTTTGTTTTTTCACACTGCCAGGCTCCTTCGTGAGCCTCTGGGCATGGACAAGGAGGTGTGCCACGGGGATGACATGTTAAAGAGTGAGTTGTTTCATACTGACAGAAAGCAAACAGTCTGTATGGCTCTTAAATGTGAAGTAACGAGTCTCTTTACCAGCATCTTCATAACCATCATCCGTGTTTTCCAGTGCACAGGCAGGGCTGGATATTCCAGAGGTGCTTCATCATCTGCTTTTGGGTTTGTTGGAATTATATCGAATTATATGGTCTGCTGAGAATGCAATAATGAAGTAGTGGTGGCTGCTCACCACCTGTGCCATCCACTCACAAACAGTCCTAAAATCTAATGTGTCTGAGAATAAATTCCAGCCTCTCTCTTGGGATGGGAACAGAGAAAGAAACTCAAGGTGAAATTGTGGATTAGGGCTTCATTTTCACCTGGAGAACAGCAAAGTGCTTCAGAATACAACTTGTACTCCTGCCTGTTCCTTCTCCAAACCCCTTCCCCTCCCCTGGTGTCTTTTGTCATCAGAATCACAAGGTTGGAAAAGACCTTTAAGATCATCGAGTCCAACCGTTCCTGTCCTCTGCTAAACCATATCCCTAAGTACCTCATCTACCCTTTTTTTTAAACACATCCAAGGATGGTGACTCAACCCCCTGCCTGGGCAGCCTGTTTCACATCCCAACAACTATTTCAGAGAAGAATTTTTTCCTAACATCTGATCTGACCCTGCCCTGGGGCAGTTTGAGGCCATTTCCCCTTGTCCCATCTCCTGTCACCTGGCTGAAGAGACCATCGCCCACCTCTCTACACCCTCCTGTCAGGTCAGTGTAGGTGGTGATAAGGTCTCCCCTCAGCCTCCTCTTCTCCAGGCTGAATACCCCCAACTCCCTCAGCCGCTCCTCATCAGATGCTCATATTTGCTCTTCTCAGGGACTGAGATGGGGAATGAGTAAATTCTTATTCTTTGAAACTTCTAAGTAGGGAAAAAGGATGCTGAGTGAGACTGCAGTTCCTCATTACCTGTTCATGAGTGCTCCTCTCATGGCTCCTTGGGACAAGATAGACCTTTCTCTTTGCTCTCTGTGCTGTGTGTAAACGAGTTCCCTGTGTATTTACGTGGATATATTTTCTAATTTTTCTTCCAGCAAGATACCCTTACTGCAATAGTGCTGTATTACAGGATTTATTTTTATCTAACAAAGGCAATATCCATCATTAATGCTTTTATGTTCTGTCCTCAGACCAACAGGAATTCCTGGAAGCAATGAGCCGTACAACCTGGGAATGGTGACAACCCACGGGCTCGAGACTTCCCATGCAGATACGTTTAGCAATATTTCAAGGGAAGGGACTTTAATGGTGAGGGAGGTAAGTTGTAAAACAGATATTCCCATGGAGCATCTTCAGGAGGTTTTGCCAATGTAAGCACAAAAACCAACAGTGCTGTGTGTCCGGAACACAAAACGAGTAAATTGTGCTCGTTAGCAGCTCTCTAAGGCAATTTACACTTGCAAATGTGACAAGTGCAAATGTTTCTCAGAACTACAAACAGCAGTGAATAGTAATGCCAGGGCATGGAGGACTCTTACAAATGGCTCTAGGCAACAGAAGTTACCTTCAGTTTGCAGCAGTGAGTTAATGCACCTGGAACCTGGCCCAAAATTTCCCCTCTTCCTTCTGGCTTTTGCCATCTTGTAACTTATCAGGGTTGTGGAGGGGTTTGTAGAGCATTTGGAGGCTTTTACCAGGGGCTTGTTGTGTTTGGGGAAGGCCAGGGTCCCCTCCCCAGCCCCAAGCCATCCTGTACTTGCCCAGCAAGCTGGCTGTAGGGAGGCACTGGGCATCCCACCCAACCTCCATCCCCATTGGTCCTGCAGGATGGTGCTGTGGGAGTGGGGCAGAGGAAAGCTGTGGAAGATCTCACCCAGTGCTTTTTGGTTTCATGCTGGTGATGCTGGAAAGGCAGGCGGGGTAGCAGGTCTCCAGGTGAGGGGCAGGTAGTAAAATGGGGGAGTTGCTCTCCTGCCAGAGAAGGCAGGAGGTTGGAGGGGATGAAGGAGGTGGATGGGAGAAGACAAGGAGGGAGGAGTCAGCAGTCAGAAAGGTTGAGATCAAATGTGAACTGGGCTCAAGCAGCATTTTAATTCCTCATTCTCTTTATATAAAATATTTACATGTGAAGGTTAAAAAAATGAATGCAACTTGGAAAGAGGGAAAGGAGTTAGCAAAAGAAGTCACAGCGGATTTGCTGCCTTCCTCTATGAGTTCTGGAGCAACACACAGTGCCCACCCCGCCCCTTACCAGCACGGATCTGTTCAGAGCATGGGTCCCACAGCTGGGAGGGGGATGCAAGGGGAACAAGTCACAGCTGTAACAGGCTTTCCTGACATGAGCTCAGCATTGAGCATCACTGTAAAACACGTGCAAGGCCGAGGCAGGAAACAGGGATGCAGAAGGGTTTGAAAGCTACGGGTGAGACAGGCAGCTGGGAGACACTTTTGAGAGGAAGGGGATGTGATAAGAAACCTGAAGTGCAGTCTTGTGCTGAGTACTCGCTGTTTGCTCCCTGTTTCCTCCTCATCAGAGGGCAGACTCGCCGAGGTCAGTGGGCTTCGAGCTTTTTGCTCTCTGGTGGGACAGCAAGGTGGCTGAAGGTGATGGCAGTGAGCGAGCAGTAGGTACACGGTGTTAGGAATGGGGAGAAACTTGGTGAGCGAGTTTTCCACTAATCCCACTAAAGATCTGAGTGATGTGCTCCACGTAGGTGGGATTCATCAAAAAACAAGCGTTTCAAAACGATAGAGAAGGGAGAAGCTTCCCTTGCACGAGGTGGGGGTGGGAGGGAAGGAAGGAGCACCCCGGGGACACCCCAGGAACCTTGTGTGCGGAGCAGGGTGCCGGTGGATGTGGTGCCGGCGCTGCCGCTGTTCACTGCTGGTTTGGGTTACAGAAACATGCGGCAGGGGCTGTGTTGGCATTTGCAGCCAGGCTGCTCGCTGCTGTAGCTGTGCAGAGCCGTTATGGCTAACGCTGATCGAGGGTCAGATTCTGCTGTCACCGGTGGCAGCCGTGTGGGAGGAGAGCTGGGTGTGCAGCCATGGTGGCAAGAGCAGAATCTGCCCTACGTTCCTCGTCTCAAAACGATGGTGATCAGGCTTCTCTCTCCGTCCCGTGGCTAATTACTCTGTATTGACTTTGTGATTAATCCTGTCTTTATTTCTCCTGGGGTGGGGGGGTTGGTTTGCTGCCTGCCAGATTGCATGGGGATGGGGAACAGAGAGAGGGTCCTTCTCCTGCGCTTGCCCTGGGATCTGGGGGACTGCCAACCGCCCGGTTTTGTTTGTTGGGGTTTTTTCTCCTCTTTTTCTCTCCCTCCTCCCCTCCCCCTTTCTCTTTCTCCCTCATGCCTTGTGTCTCTGCAGACCTCTGGTGAAAAAAAGCGTTCTGGCCACGCAGCCAGCAATGGCTTTGCAGGTCACATCAATCTCCCTGACCTGGTGCAGCAAAGCCACTCGCCTGCGGGCACGCCGACCGAGGCCCTGGGGCGAGTCTCCACGCATGCGCAGGACATGGACTCGGTGCCTGAAGTAGGTGGTGGGGGGGAACGGGGATGAGGGGAGGGTCTCCTCTTTCTCCTTTGTGTTGCTTTAAACAAGTATTAACATCTCTACCCCAGCAAGGGGCTTTCCTGCTTTGCTCTCTGACTTCCTTGGCTCTTCTCTCTGTTTCTGGTCCACGTGGGTGAGTGCCACAGAGATAGGAGGGACTGATGGGTTGTTGCTACAAGGGCCTCTGGGTTGTTGCTACAAGGGCCTCTGGGTTGTTGCTACAAGGGCCTCTGATGGGTTGGGTCTACAAGTGGTGGTAGAAATCTGTACTAGGTCTTCTCCCAAGCCCACCAGCTAGAGTTTTGGTGGTGATGGCTGAAGTGCTGCCAAGTGATGTGAAAGCCCCGTTTGGAAATACAAGGAAGTTAGGAGAGCCAGTGATGCTGCCAGGCCTGGCTTCCACCTGTGCGATCGCTGATACCTAGTGTGTCAGAAAGTTGGCAAAAAAGCAAAGCCAGCAAAGTTCTGGATAGTTCCTTGTGCAGATTTTCTTCTAGTCCACCTTTAGAACTGTATGGTTCCTGTCATGGCAAAGTATTTCCCCCTGGGAGCTGTTTTACAGGGGCACCATCAAGCCCTAACATCATATAGGGTGTAAAAGGGCCTGGAAAGTACAAGGTGTGACACAGGGCAAGGGAATTGCTGTTCTTCCTTTCCATCACCAACTGTAGGAGCCAGGTGCAGTTCTCTGCCCATGAAAAAAAATCAACCCATTTGATGCTAAATAAGTGCTTTTATTTCCTTTTTCTCTCCTTTTCACTCTGTTGGTTATACCCCATGAGTTCTGTCGCCGTATTCTCTTTCCCAGCAGCGGCGTGCTCGTTTTATGGTGTGCTTTACTAGCAGTATAAAAATATCAATGCCTTGAAATTGGGCATTGATAAAACACAAGAACAGATGGTGCATGACTTGATCTCAGGGTTTGATCCGTTTCCTCGTTGCCTTTCAAAGCGGCAATGAGAGTTGATCCTCAAAGTAACACCTTCCCCGGTCATCCTGGGACTGCTTAGGCAGGCAGTAGGCAAGGACTGGGTTTAAATATATTCATTTATAGAATCCCAACCAAGATGGATCTTTCCCATTTCTAAAACTGCATTTATGTATTTTATTATATTTTTTTTTAGGGCTGACTGAGCCCGGGAGTGGGTGTAAGTGGAAACTCAGGGATTTAGTTCCCAGGCTTCCAGGTGACTCATGGTGCTATGAGCAAAAAGAAGGGAGCCAGCAACAGCTCACCCTGCAGCACGATGCTGAGTCTGTGAGCCACCACGGAGCTTTATAGACGGTTGAGCAGGGAGATGAGGTCTTAATATTTAAGTAGCTTGGAAGTTGTTAAAATGCCACCTTCCGAGGAGAATGGCTGAGGAAAGAAAAGAAACACTAGGTGCAGCATCCCTATAAAAACTGGGGTTTTCTCCTCCTTGAATTGTTGGTGTTTTATGGGAAAGACATTGAGCACAGGGAAGAAAAAAAGGGTGTTTCTTGGATGTGATATGAAAGACGTGTGAATCACATGGGCACACATGGATATATGGCTGTACTGTGTGTGTAGATGCAGTACCTGTTCCTGCAGCCTTCCCTGCCACAGGCTGTTAACTCCTTCCTCAGGTCTCGCTTACTGTGTACTTTTTGGAAATCCATCCTGTTTCTATGGAAACAGGCAGGCTGTCAGGGGAATAGAGGCAGGAGGGATGCAGGATGCACAGCGTGGCTTTGGCAGGTGTGCAGGAGCATGGATGCTGGCTCACCCCTGGATGCCAGCCCCAAAATTATTGGAACCCACGAGGATGCTGCTACACTCAATGGGTTCAGTTGTTTTGCCTCTAAATCTTTTTGTGGCCCACTGGAGGACAAGTACAAACCCAGCCCAGTTTTGGTATGGATGTTCCCCATGTCACACCTACAGGCTTGTCCCCATGGCGTTGTCAGTGGAGGGGCTGTGGCAGTGGGCACGGGGAGCAGGCTGGGCTGTGGTGACTCGGTGATATGCACAGCTGAGGAACATTTATTTCAAGGAAGAAGGATGTGAGCAGTGATGCTGCTGCAGAGAGACTGGGGCTTTGCTGCTGCTGCAGCTCGTAACGGAGCTCGTACGTAAAAGTATGGCCAGGGCAAACAGTGGAGTAGGGAAAAGAAGCTGCTCAGTGAGGGGGGGATCTCATCACTGTGCCTCCCATGGCAGGGGTTTCCCTTTGCTTGGGAGAAGGTCTTACCCTTGTTTTCTGCCTTTACGACACAATGGCTTCAGAAAGCAAGCGGTTTGTTCCTCCCCAAAAATCCCTTGGCAAGGTATTGGTCCCAAAATTCCCTGTGGTGCCTCCAGATTGGTTTGTTGGCTTAGGAATGGACCTTTCCATAGTCCCACCTCAAACCCTGTGGTTCAGAACGCTTCAGTGGCATCACAAGCAGCCCGTGCGAGTCGTCCCTGTGAGGCATGCTGAACCTTGGGGGATGGAGCCCTGTCAGGGATGCTGTCTTCTGATGGGGCCTGGCTATCCAAGGAGTTTCTGAACATCCCCTGTTCAAAAGCTCTCTCAAAAGCACTGCACAGCTTGCCCCAACCCTTCCTCACCTCCAGCACTTCAGATCCTCCCAAAACTGGTACATACAGAGAGGTGTCACTGGGTCCTGCCTCAGCCAGAGGTGTGAGGACCAGCAGTAACACCCTGGCTGAATATAAAACGGGTGTTTTGCTAGAGAGCAGACTTTTACTGCTTTCCCAGGGGTATCCATACTTTGAGATGAGCCCAGCCAACCCCTGGGTGAGGGGCAAGAACAGCAGAGCACGAGCTCTCCTGCCTCAGCTCTTCAGGCCCTGAAACAGATTGCTGTGACCTGTTGAAGTAAAATCTCTGCTCGGACTGTGCTAATTAGCGTTGGGCTTTGGCACCAGGGAGGCAGCAGTCCCATGTTCTCCAGCTCTCTGAATTACTCCGATGGTCACCAGCCCCGTGCCAGAGCTTTCCAGGGGCTCCCAGCACCATCCTGCCAACCTCAGCTGTGAGGTGGGAGGGTGGGAAAAGCAAACCCTCTCCCAATGGACATCCCAAAGTGGGCTTTCCTAGGCAGGAGTTGGTAAAGCCTGCAGACAAGTTGGTTGGTACCTGCATTGACTTTTGCCTCTGGCCCTGCGGCTTCTCCGCTAACTGGTCTCGTAGCTGTGCTGTGCTCCTGCTTGTGAGAATAGAGCAGCACGGGGCCCTGCTCCTCTTGTTTGCTGTTGCTTGTGGGCACCTGCAGATCTGATTTGGTGGGTTTCCTGGTTAGCTGTGGGTGAGGAGGAGCAGATGTCCTCAGAGGGCTCAAGAAAGTCCTACACACATGCACATCGTAACGTCAGTGCAGTGTCAGTGCTCTGAGCTCTCTCTTTGCTGTTTGTTTTTTTTCCCAGTATGGTATGGGAAGTAGCACCAAAGCCTCTTTCACCCCCTTTGTGGACACCAGAGTGTACCAGACCTCGCCTACTGATGAAGATGAAGATGAGGATGAAGAGTCATCCGCTACTGGTAGGAGGCAATGTGGGGTTTGGGAGGGGAGGGCTTCATTAAACCAGGTCGTGGAGCCTGAATAACCCCCACAAACCTCTTCTACATTTTACTTACTCTTGTCTAAACGTTGCTCACATTTGCATCCTTGGGCTGTACAGTTTCCATCCACCTCCTTCTCTCCCATCAGTAAAACGCCACCAGAAAGGTCCAAGAACAAACAGGGACCAGCAGAATTTCCCCCACCCATCTGGACGGGCAGGAGAAATGTCTCTGGCAGAACTGGGAGGTTGTAGCAGCTCCGGGACGCTGCCAGTTGCTCAGAAGTCATTGGAAATGTCTGGATGTGGGCAGGCAGGCAGTGAATAGCACCAGGCAGCTCGGTAGGCCCAGCTGGAGGTTTGGGAACATCACCTGCCAATGGGTTTGGTGGCGGTTCTCACCCACAAGAAAGTTCTGATGATCCTTCTTCAGAGTAGCAGCTTTGTCATCACTATGTTAAATCAGAAAATGAACCCAGGATTGTCTTCCTATTCCAAAATAAAACCCTGACAGAAGAGGTCTGTACAGTTAATCCCTCACACCCCACTGTTCTGCTGTGTTTCCTTGCAAGCCCTGTTCACCAGCGAGCTGCTCAGACAGGAGCAGGCCAAGCTGAATGAAGCCCGGAAGATCTCGGTGGTGAATGTCAACCCCACCAACATCCGTCCCCACAGTGACACCCCCGAGATCCGGAAGTACAAGAAGCGCTTCAACTCGGAGATCCTCTGCGCTGCTTTGTGGGGTAAGCCCCCCTCACACCCTGCCCCCAGCAGAGCTCTCCAGAGCCTCTGGCTGGCGATGAAACGTGAGTGTCTCGTCGCAAAAGGAAGCCCCTGCCTCTGCTTGTCCCTTTCTCCACCCCGGCAAGGGTACTGTCCCCCAGTCCCTGCGCTGTGGGGGTGATTCTGCATGTTCATGAGAAGATCACAGCCGTAGCTGGGGTCAGTCACTGTCGTGTGGTAGCAAAGACAAGCTCGGGTGTTGTCCTTGGGCATGGATGTGCCTCCCCCCAGTGCCCATTGCCCTTCCCTCTTCAGGTGTGAATCTGCTGGTGGGCACAGAGAACGGCCTGATGCTGCTGGATCGGAGCGGACAGGGGAAGGTCTACAACCTGATCAACAGACGGCGATTTCAACAGATGGACGTACTCGAGGGCCTCAACGTCCTCGTGACAATATCGGGTATGTCTCTGTGCTCTCACCCCCTCCTTCCCTTTCCTGGCCCTGTTCCCCAGGCAGTTCCAGCCCAGACGAGTCCTACCCACTGGTGTCAGAGGGACACTCCTGGGGAAGGCTGGAGGTGGTTTATTCCATAATAAGCCACCATAAGGTCTTAGATCTGCAAGAACATCTCTGAGGGCAATTTTCTCCCATCACCCACCAGCTCCACCTCATCTGCAATGCTCTGTCCTCCTTTAGCAAGGAAGGGGCAGGACATGGGCAGATACCCAGCAAGTTAGGTAGCCCCAGCTGGAGGGGGCAGTGAGCTCTGATTTTGGGTTCGGTTGGCTCTAGCCAAGGGAAACATGGCTCAGAGCTTCAGGGCTCCAGCTCAGCCGATGGCTGTGCTTGGGGTGCTCTGAGCATGGTGAGGGCCACAGGTTTGTTACTGTCCCTAGGTTCAGCCAGGAGCTCCAGAGGTCCCAAATCAGGCTCATGGGATGGTTTCTGGCAAAAAGAAAAAAAGCAAAACCTCTGTGGTCCATTCTCCTAGGAGAGCTCCCAGCATCCTGCCTGCAGAGCAGCCCCCCCAAAGCATGTGGGTGGTGGAGCCAGGGCAGAACCTTCTCCTGCCGATCCCTGCCCTGCACTGCTCGTGCCAGACAGCAGGAGAAAGGCTCCTTAGGAGAATTGCTTGGTGTCATCCTTCTGTTTACTTTCGTGGTGTTCAGCACCCCCAAAGGCTCACTCAGTGTTCGCTGGCAAATCCCTGCTCCCTCCCTCGTACAAACATGCTGCTCCATCAGCTGCCTGCTCCCCTGTGGGTTTGGGGATGCAGCTGTAGGAAGAAGGGGTGGAAGATGAGGAGGGGGGCAGTGCTCCCCAGGTAGCACCAGCCCCCGGGATGGTGCTGAGGACGAGCACTGGGGATTGCTGGAAGCCCATGGGCAGACAGAGTCCCTAGTAATCTCCCACCAGCCTCAGGACAAGCTGTGTCCTGTCCCTGTAGTGGGGGCTTTGCAGCAGCAGGGGGGTTTATAGCCAGATCACAGCCAGCCAAGAGACATGTGGAAATTTGGCAGCCCCTCAGCACTGCAGAGCCCGGCACCGGGCCGATCGTGCCTGTCACAGCCCAGGGGGCTCATGTCTTGGCTCCAGGATGAGATTAGTGTTGTATAAAGGAGAAGAGAGAAAGACACCAGGTAGATGAGCCATTGGGTAAGCCCTGAGCTATACAGGAGTTGGGGTCTCAGCCCTGCTGTGCCTGCCTGTTGCTCCATGAACACTGGCTTATAGGGAAAGGAACATTTCCAGCTGCAGGGAGCAAGAGCCCAGCCCTCCTGCAGGCTGGGAAACAGGGGTCTGGCTCTGCTTTTTTCATGCTTAGTTTATCCCAATGAAAAAAAAATTCCTATTTTTACTAGTTTCAACTTCATCCTGAAACAAACTTGGATTTTATCATGTTGTGAGCCCTGCAATCTCAGGATTTCCCCTGCACACAGGCTCAGCTCTGACAAGGGTGTTTCCTTTGCCAACAGGAAAGAAGAACAAACTGCGTGTGTACTATCTCTCCTGGCTGAGAAACAGGATCTTACACAACGACCCCGAAGTGGAGAAGAAGCAGGGCTGGATCACGGTCGGGGACCTGGAGGGATGCATCCACTACAAAGTTGGTGAGCAGCCTCTCCAGAAAAACCTGTCTGGAGGGATGCAGTGTTGTTCTCCAGTCTTTGATCCGACCTGAAAGTTTCTCTTGAAAGTATGAGTAGACCACAGCCACAAATACATTTGGAATTTCTTTATGTATCAGGTGGACACTGACTTTACTAAACGAGAGCCAGCAGAGAGCCAGGCTGGGAAGCTGTTCCTTGAGAGGAGATGTTCAGTCTCATTGGAAAGAAAGTGAATGCTTTTAACATCAGTTTTATTTTCATTTTAGTGAAATATGAAAGAATCAAGTTCTTGGTGATTGCCTTAAAGAATGCTGTAGAGATCTACGCTTGGGCTCCTAAACCATATCACAAGTTTATGGCATTTAAGGTATGTTTCTCTTCGAACCACCATACACTTTGTAATTGCATTTCCATGGTATTTCTGCACCATGCAGAGGAGAAAAGCATCTTCCTTATGTAGCTGAGCTCCTCAGGATATTGGGAAGTTTGCAGAATGCTGACCAAGTGCCCGTGAGGCAAACAGAGCTGGGGGTTTTGGTGGGGGAGTTTGTGTTTGTTCGGGCTTTTTAACCTCTGATTAATTTTCTGCATATGCTCTGAAAGCAGGTTGGCATTATTTCCCAGTTTCATTTTGCAAGGTCCTCTCCCCTTCTTTGGGGTGGATTCTGGAAAGTCCAGGAGAGTGACCCACTCTTTCTTTCTCTCTTTTTTCACCTCCCTTACTTCCCCTCAGTGAGACCTTTCTCCTCCATAACCAGCCAGCAGGCTTGCTGTGCCCAGTCCTGTACAGCACTTCTCAGCTGTGTGCAGGGACAAGTCACAGGGGGCAATGCCTCCTGAAGATGTTGCTGCTGAGTAATCTCATTCTGCATCCCTCCAGCACGAATGGGCTTAGTCAGTATTAGGTCACATTTGCTTTTTCTGAGCAAAAGCCAGCAGAAGTGGGCTGGGTGACACGGGGAGCTCAGCAAGCAGTACAGTGGCCAGGGATCCAGCTTCCACGGGCTCTGCTGACAGCATTGGTTTGTGCTCTGGGTGCTGCTTCTCCTGTCCAGGTGGGCTGAGCATCCTTGGCAGCAATCTGTCAGGAGGGAGGGAAATACCACCCACTGATTTTGCCCCATCAGGAGTCAGCATGGTCCTTGTGCTGACAGCCAGGAGCCCTTTTCTCTCCCAGGGGTGCTTTTCCCTCATGCTGAGGACCTAAGCCTCGGGAGAAGGTGAGAGGGCTGGAACACCTCCCCTACAAAGAGAGGCTGAGGGAGCTGGGCTTGTTCAGCCTGGAGGAGAGAAGGCAGTGGGGGGACCTCATTACAGCCTTCCAGTCCCTGAAGAGAGCAGAGAAACAGGAGGGGAATCGGCTTTTTAAAAGGCTAGATAATGGTAGGACAAGGGGGAATGGATTGAAGCTAAAGGAAGGAAGGTTTAAATTAGATATTGGGGGGAAGCTCTTTACAGAGAGAGTGGTGAGGGGCTGGAACAGGCTGCCCAGAGAGGTGGTGGATGCCCCATCCCTGGAGGTGTTCAAGGCCAGGTTGGATGGGGCCCTGGGCAACCTTGTGTAGCTCCAGGCCTGGAGGTTGGTGGCCCTGCCTGTGGCAGGGGAGTTGGAGCTCTGTGACCCTTGGGGTCCCTTCCAACCCAGACCAGTCTGTGATTCTATGATACTTTGTTCTGGGTTGGTCCATGCCAGGGAGCTGGTCCCAACCTGCATCCAGCAGGTTGGATTGAACTGGGATAAGCAGGACTTTGCTGATCTGACTCATTTCATTGACCAAACCGGAGTGGTGAGGGGAGGTGGGTGGTCACAGCCCTCTGCAGATTTTGATCTTGTTACCCCAAGCAGCACTGGCATCAGGGTTCACCCCACACAGGCTATACACACTTTCATGTGAAATTGAGCTGTCGCCTTCCCTGCCAGACCAAATCCACAGGCTGGCCTTGGGCTCTGGTGAAAGAGCTTGGCAAGGACGAGCACTTACCTGCTGGGGTGGCTGGAGGGAGTGGGTGATACCCTCTGAGGCCACTGCAGAGGAACAGAGAGATGGGAACATAAATAGCCACATACTTCATCAGAAACAGTCAGATGAGCACGAGGTCCAAGCTGCATCGGGCTGCTGCTGCGGGGGGTTGTTGGTTTCCTGCGGTGCTCACTGGAGGGGTTATAAAAGTCTTTTGCAGATCTCCAGCACAAGCCGTTGCTGGTGGATCTCACTGTAGAAGAGGGTCAGAGACTCAAGGTTATCTTTGGATCACACACTGGTTTCCATGTGATTGATGTGGACTCTGGGAACTCGTACGATATCTACATACCGTCTCACGTGAGTACACGGCATCGCCAGCGAGGTTTGGACGGGCCTTTGGTGGCCCAGGAATGGTGACATCTTGCCATGGGTATGAGGTTCTTCAGTCTTGTCCCCATTGATACTCACTTAGAGAGGACTCAGAGGTATCACATACTGTGCTTACGCTGCTCCTGTCCTCGTGCCTGAGCAGTCAGGCTGAAGGTTGCCACGTCCCACAGAAAGGAATCTGTCTGTACACACATGGAGCAGCCGTGGAGCTCTGTGTAGGGCAGGACACCATGAATCCAGCTTTTTGGACAGCACAGACAGACCGAGAGCCGGCGTCCCTTTGTGTGGTGTCCCAGATGTGCTCACCAACATGTGCTTGCTGCTGCTGAGGCTGCGCAGTGTGTCCAGGTCATGGGGTTTGGATAGCCCAAATCTCAGTAAGCCTGCTGCCCTGACAGTGAGGACTCGCCACAGGACCTCTCTCAGGTCCGTCAGCTATTTCAAGAGAGAACCAGTGCCACCAAAAAAACCCTTTAGATGAGGATTTTCTTGTTGGCTTGTTTAAGCTCCATCCATGCCGTTGGCCCAAGCAGCACGAAAGACTGGTCCTGGAGAAACTGGGTCACTAATCAAACCCAGGGACTGCTGAATCTGATCTGAGCAGCTCTGCCAGAGCTAGCAAGATGTGCAGGGAGAAATCCCAGGGCAGTTTGGGATGGTTTCGTTGGTTTAACCAGCCAGGGGAGGAAAGTCACCTTGGGGTGACTGACTGCTAAAAAAAAATGAGACTTATTTCCTCCCTAGGGGTGCTTGTAAAATTCTGGGGTTATTTGCCTTGATTTGAACAGGAGATGGAGTCATGAGTCAGCCATCACTTACTTGTGTTACAGCCAGCGTCAGCCATCAGTCTCAGGGTGTGCAGGGGGTGATGCTTCTGTAGGGACTGAACTTGTTTATCCTTCAGGTATCAGAGGGCTTTGTTGGTAGGATCAGCATGATGGTTGTGTTCCCCTTCGAGATTATCTCCAAAAGCCGGTGCCCGTTTGTTGAATCGAGGGAGGGGCTTGTTCTGGGGTTGGCTTGGAGTTTTGTTTTCCTAAGGCTCTGCTCCCTTCCCCCTGGCCCGTCCTCCATTCAGTGTTATTCTAACTTTGAGGGTTTGTTTTAACTGCAGATTCAGGGCAATATTACTCCTCATGCCATTGTCATCCTGCCTAAAACGGACGGGATGGAGATGCTGGTGTGCTATGAGGATGAAGGCGTCTATGTGAACACCTATGGACGGATAACTAAAGATGTGGTGCTCCAGTGGGGAGAAATGCCCACCTCTGTGGGTAAGTCCCTCTTCATCCGCATAAAACCGAAACACCGAGCAGGACAAGGAGTCCTTTGGGCTTCTGTTTATCAAAGGAGATTTATCTCAGCCAGAGAGAAGCAGGTGCTAAATTTATACAGTCTAGTCCTGGGCAATAAGCAAATGTCTTTTTAAAGCTCTGGCTCATCCTAAGTATAAGTTACTATAAGCCATTGCGCTGGCAGTTGAGTGGAGTGGCAGAGGGTCTGAGTGTGGAGCTGCTACCGCCGCTGCTCCGCTCCATGACCCGTGGAGACAAGCCACTGCCCAGCTCCTCACCCACAGAAATCAGAAGTGATAACTCTTCCCTGTAAATTACTCAGCTGTTTCTGGGTGAAAAGTGCTGTGTAGAGGCTGATATCCCTGCAGACACCTGTCTGGCTGCCGTGCCTCTGGCACTCAGCGCTCTGCCATCGATCTGCGTAAGCTTTGAGTAACAGCCCGTAGGAACCTTTCTGCCTGTTGCGTAATAATTAGCTCAACACTCCTCATTGTAACACCTACCAAATGCTTCCTTTTGACAGCCTACATTCATTCCAATCAAATAATGGGCTGGGGAGAGAAAGCTATTGAAATCCGGTCAGTGGAGACGGGACATTTGGATGGAGTATTTATGCACAAGAGAGCTCAAAGATTGAAGTTTCTATGTGAAAGGAATGATAAGGTAGGTCCATGTCAAAGCTGGTATCGGTGCTTTAAGCGATGAGCCACTTTTAGACTTTAAGTCTGGTTTATCTTGAGGTTAATAATTAATCTGAAGGTCCTGCTTAATAAGCAGTGCCTATAAACCCCCTCCCAATTAATTCTCCCGTGGATGCAGACCTCAGCCCGCGGTGGGAAGATCAGTGAGGTCTCTGCTACCTCTGGCTGGGATCTGCGTTGGTTTGGCTTGATTTTCTCCCTCTCCTTGCACCCGGACGTTGGCTAACATTAGATCTCTCTGGAAAACGGCAGCAGTGAGGATGGTTAAGCGACCCTGATGTGAGCTCCAGTGCAGAAGAGCTTTGATGCATATTTAGATGTTTTTCAATGCATCTTCAACTATTTTTCACCATGGAACCTCATTTTTTTTTCCCTGGGCAGCACCAATAAATATTTCTCCAGGGGGTCACCAGAATGGCACAGGCAACGCGGCTGTTGTGTCGGTGACCTCTGCTGCGGGTGTTGCTGATGGGCAGGGAAGAAGGAGAAATTACTGGAGGAAAAGGGATCGTTTGCACAGAGGAGATGATTGAGTGCTGAGGTCTGCCTCTGCTGTTGGAATTTCCTCATGGCACAAGGTTTCACCCAGATAAATCAGGACCAGCAGCAGGGATTTATTTTGTAACGAGTACGGTCAAGATACACAAGGAAAAAAACCCTGATTGCTCCATCCCCAGAGCAGGGGTTGATAACATGTAATAAATACACTTTGGGGCCACCATCGGTTCATTGAGCAGCCGCTCATTAGAGGAACGTTGCCCTGCCTGTTCCATGGAGTTAGGCTGGAGCTCTGCAGGAAAAGCGTATCCTGACCTTGTGCATTGTATATCGAGCATGGTATATTGAGTATACCATGAGGAGCTGCCCAAAAACCTGAATTTAAGTTGCCCAGATACCTCTGGTTTGCTTGTTTTTCCTAGCTTTTTAATGCTAAACTCCACAACTTTTCCACTGGGAGGGGGTGTTAAGTGTTCTTTCTTCTGGTTCCCTCCTACGGATTTTAATATTTTTTTCCTTTTCTAAGAAAACTGGGAAAAAAAAAACCTACCTTGATCTATCCAAACCACCCAAGCTGGTGGCTTTGAAATGGTAAACCCAAATGTTTCTTTTTTTCTGGAGAAATTACTAGTACCGGGCATCACATGAGGATGGAGTAGCTCCCCTTTGAAAGGGACTGAGGCTTCAAGTTGTTCCCTTCCATACCTGCAAATTAGAACTTAATTTTTAAGGCTTCCATGGGGGTGGAATGCTGGGCAATCCTGACCGAAGCACCAGAAATTGCAATTTTCTTACAAAATCCTGATACTTCTCAATGCTTGGAGGATATTGAAGGGATGTGGTTTTGCTGAGCTTTACTTTTTCGGAACAGCAGAAATATACCAGGAGTCACTTTCCCAAAGAAAACCATCCCAAGCTGAGGAGGCTGCTGACCCCAATGGTTAATGTTTAGCGAGATCCAAACCACTGGCGGCCTTATTAATAGTAATATTACATAATGCGCGGTGCCCTGGCAGTACAGGGTGATAAACTGGGTATTTTTAAGGCGTTCCAGACCTTGCTGTCTTTGGTGGTGATAGCGAGGGAGGTTTTATTGCCCTGTTCACTAATAAGTGGTTTGATTTGATCCGAGTCCAGCCCCTGAGCTCCACGGAAAACTGGGAACTAGGTGATGGGTACGTGTAAAATTCCTGCTGTCAGCTGGAGAGAAGGAGCAAGGAGGGAGGTTTAGGCAGAGGAAACCTCTGGGTGTGGGGCTGCTCCTGCTTCCTTCACTCACCGAGACAATTAGCAGGTTTATTTTAATTAAAATAATTAATAAGGGTGTTTTTCTTCTTGCTTCCAAACAGGTATTTTTTGCGTCGGTGAGATCCGGAGGGAGCAGCCAAGTGTTTTTCATGACCCTCAACAGAAACTCCATGATGAACTGGTAACAGAGGAGCACTTGGCACTCACCGCCATGGCATTATTTCTAATTTAAAGGACATTAAACACGTGGACTAACACTGTAGAGGCAGATGCGAAAGGCCCCCCCCGAAGAACACTGCTCCCCACGCTCCCCCGGCGCCGTCAGCCCTGGGGCAGGGGCTGCGGGCAGGGATGGACTTTTCGCGCTTGGACCCCCGAGGTCTCCTGATTACGCTGTGTTATAGTGGGTTATGAGTTTTCCTTTATTTTTTTTGTTGTTTTTTTTAATTTTATTTTATTTGACTTTTTCTTTGTCCCCTACTTTGTAAGAACGGGGAAAGAAACCGTGTCAAAAAAGTCTGTTTTTAATTCTGTCTGCCTGCTAGCATAAAATATATAGTATGTTGTAAAGTTACCAATTAAATCTGGTGAGAGACAGCACAATAAATGTACCTTTTATCTTTGTGATGAAGGCCATAACCGTATAGCTGGGTAATTTTAGAAATCTTTTGCCTTCACCAACATTTACATGTTGCTTTTGGCAGCAACGGCTTAACAGATTTTTAAAGAAGAGAAAAAATAATAGGTTTTTTTCCCCTCTTTTGGGAAATGGATTTTAAATGGCTAAACTACTAGCCTTAGACTAATAAAAATCAGCTACCATTTTTGTCAAGTCTGTCAATCCATATTTCTATATGGATCTTCACATAATGGTGTGTCTTGATAGGGACAGAGGTGCCATTTGTTGATGCTCCGGAGGTGCCCGCCTGCCGCCCCCATCCCCTCCCCGGGGCTTGGCCACAGGCGCTGGGTTTGGGGGGGGATTGGAGGAGGAGAGGACGGCGGGGCGGTCGGAGGAGCCCCGCGCTCGCTCCCGCGGTGGGATTGGCAGCCGCAGACGGCTCCCGGGATGCCGCAGGCGACGGACCCCGATGCCGAAGCCGGTGCGAGCTGTGGGGTGCTCGTGTCCTGTCCCCCCCTTGTGAGCCAAGAGCCAGGCGCTGGCATGCCAGAGGCAGCCAGCACGGCAATGGGGATGACAGAATGAGCTGCCTGTCCCCCACGTTGCTGGACTGGGCTTGTAAAGAGCTTAAAAAAATTATATATTTATGTGTGTGGTTTCTTCGGCCGAGGGTCTGAATCTCTACTCGTTTTCCGCCCCCCTCCGCTCCCTAGGAATTACCCAACATACAGTGAAAGACAACATCCGTGCCGAACCGTGTGTGTGTGTTTAGTTCGGGTTGAATCGTGTCCTTATAAACTCTGCTCAGTTGATTTCCGTTCTCGGTGCGTATCTGGGGTTTTCTTTCTCAGTAGCTGCAAGCATGGCCGCCTGTGGTGTTGGGGTGTCGCATAACAAGGTCTGTGTTGCTGGTTTTTAACCTACCTCGTTTCAATTGGGGTTTGTTTTGGTTTTTGGTTTGGTTTATTATTTTGAATTTTTTTTTATTTTAAATTTTATTTTTTATTTTCTTTCCGTTCCGCTGTCGATCACAGCGCTGTTACCTCCAGCGACATATAGAGAGCTTAACTGGCAATCTTGGTGTACTCAGTAACGATGGCTTTATTAAAAAATGATTAAATCAACAGGATTTGGTCAAACTTGAATCTTTACTGGAGGGTGAGAGGTGGCGCGGGGCGGTGGGGATGGGATGGGCCACCCTCGCCTGTAGCATCCCATGGGCAGGGCTGTGCAGCAGCGGTACCTGTGTGGGTGAGGTGTTGGTACAGGTGGGGATCACCGTGATGTATGGAGCAAGAGGTGCTTTGCAGGTGGCACCTTCATCCACCAGGCATTGGGAACCATCAGGCTGGTCTGGTGCAGCCCCACTCAGCAGCAGCAGCCCTGCCATGTGTAGGGACAGCCACAAGACCACGGTCCTGGAATAAAAACCCCCTACAAGTCCCATCACGGACACTGATTGCCACCAGCTGGTTAAAATACAGATAAAATAAAAGAAAATAAGCAAAGCTTTTCATTCAGTTGTGTTGCAGAGTGGTAACAAATGGCACAGCTCGGGGTGGTTTGGGTTGGGGACGTTTTATGGTGGGTTCTTGGGTTACAGTGACGAAATAAAGGGAGTTACAGTGTGTAAATGTAAGGTAGTTTGTGAATGTGTGGGGGGCTTTTCAAATCTTAAAGTCATTTGAAACAAAAAGCACAAGAAGCCAGTATCAGCACAGGCTTGTCTGCAGAGTGAGCACACAGACATGACGCAGAGCAAACCCGTTTCTGGTGCCAGTGAAGCACACCACTTGAAGGTTAAGCCAAGCCTTTTGAATGTAAAATCAGGGTTTTAACCCTAAAATGGCTTTTTGGGGTTCTGAGTCGTGATGCCCTTTGCCTGGAGGGTCTCAGGAAAGCAGCGGGTTTGGGCAATGTGGGGACAGGGCATGTCCCCTGCAGTGCTGCCTGGATGGACCATCACAACCTGAAACCTCCTGCTCTTCTACAAAATCAACCCGGGGTTATCATACAGGCGTATTTTCCCCTCCAAATACTCCCAGCTTTGATATGCTTGTCTTTGGTTGTGAGTAAAGTCTGTTGTGGTTGATCAATGCTATTGGAAACTATTTAGTTGTAGTGTTTAAAGAAATAAAACCTGGGGCTCTTTTTAACACCATGTTTCTGGGAGTTCTAACACCCTGTTTCTGGGAGGGGAACACTAACTTGTTCAGCTGAGCAGTGCTGCAGGAGGGAAGAGAAATAACCTTGGTGTGTGTGCAGGAGTCACTTGAGCCTGGTGCAGATTCAATTCTTTATGGACTCGCTGTGAAAGGCTGCAGGAGCTTCAGGGACAAGTCATCCCCTCCAAGCACAATGAAAGAAAAGCCCCGAGAGCTGGCATGAGGCTGTGCCCAGCTGCAGGGTTGGACCCTGTACACCCAAGGTAAGGGATGCACAGAGGTAAGGCTGTAGCAGCTACTCAGAACAGGATGTGTTTCCAAACCTGTTTCAGAATGTTAACAAGCAGCATCTTCTGGCTGCAAGATGGTTTGGGGGTCGATGGTAGTACATGTCTTGGGACAGAAGGGGGAGGTGACCCTGGCCCCAGCACCAGGCTGGTTGCTGGTACAGTTGACGTGCCACAAGTCTTTGTCTTGACCTGAGCAAACCCATTGCTGCTGATGCAATGATTGGTGTGGTGCCGCTATGTAACTGGGGCTGACGCGAGCAGCACGTGAGACAGCAGTGAGCAGCAGCACCAACTGGAGCTGCTCCTTGCTGGAGGTGTGGGGAGAACCTCTGTGGTCCTGTGGCCAGGACATAAGCCAGGAGACACAGTTCCTCCACTCAGCAGAGACGTTCCAGCAGTGAGGATGCCCGTCACAGCCACCTGTGACATCTGTTTGCCACCCCACGTGCTGCTGCAGAGCTTCTGCTGCCCATCTTGGCTGCCACAACCTCCAGCAGAAGAGGGTTACTGGATTCAGTTCCCAATTTCTCTCTTCTGGGAGGCGCTGCACCACGCAGAGCTGGGGAGTGGGAAGGGCACTGTCAGACTCCCCCAGTTTAACGCCACTGTTTTTTGCTGGGAGGGCACAAGGCCAACACACCAGCATCTTTACAGCTGTGCTGTAAATGCACTAAATTCTCCCTCCCAAATGGGTTTCATCAGCTGTCCCACGGGCAGCCCCCACGCTGCTGCCTGCCCCAGCTGCTGCGTCCATCAAGAGGCAAAACCAACATCGATCTTCGTGCCAGCCTCTGATGTGCCCCATCAGCCTGTCCTCATCCGCAGACCCACAACCACATGGTCTGGATCTTGTTTTATTTTCCTTTTTCCATTATGTTTCAATTTAAGTTTATTTTTTCCTTTTTGTTTTGATTTATGTTTCATTTTCCCCCCTCCCTTTTTCTTTTGTTTAACATCAAAGCTGCCCCTGGATGACCTAAAGGCAGTAAAACGAGTGTGGGAATTAACCTGGCCGTGGGGAAAGCCTCGCTGTCCTTATGTAGTCCTTAAATTCCTCCCAGTCGGTGATGTGACGGCATGCCCAGCTGTAGACTTTCACCCATGGCTTTTATCACCCAGTGCTGGATCTGACGCCACCAATTCCAGCAGGCAGGACGCAGAGTAGGCAGTGAGCACGGCAGCGCTGCATGGCAGCAGCGTGCTGCATCACTCCTACGCTCTAATACGTAACCTATTTAGCAATAATGTGAGTGCTGTTGTTTGCAAATAATGTAAATGATGCCCAGTGTTAAGACTCGTACTACGAGGTGCTGTCACCCCAGGTTAAAAGCCTGGATGCTCTTTAGGATTCCTGGTGCTACCAATTTTGCACACTCGGGCAATGAGGAGCTGTGAGAGCAGCTTGGAGCAGCTTCTTCCCAGGAAAACAGCTGCAAAGCCCTACCAAAGTGCCAACGGGGGATGCGGTGTGTGCTGCTGTCCTGCAACCAGTGAAATTGGGTCCCTTGACTGTGACTGGCAGCAGTACCCTCAGGCTGGGCTCAACAGGACCCACAGCAGTGCTCAGCCACACACATGGGGACCCAGTGTTTGTCACCTGCATGTTTCACCTCTGCATCACCCCGCATTCCCCGCACAGCTGCAGGATGAATGCATCCAGCTGAGCTGCTCTGTTTGCCTTGGCGAGCAAAACCCTGCCCGTACCAGCGCAGCTCTTCCTACCCTCAGATGTGTTCAAAGATCATCTGAAGAAGTGAAGTACGACCAAACTCCAGGCTGGCAAACGGGGTCCCAGCAGTGAAGATGATGGTGGCAGGGCCAACCCCACAGCTGCTCTCTCCCCTTTGCCCTTTTAATCTCTGTGTCCTTGGTCCCATCACTGAACAAAGGGTTGGCATTGCTCCTCAGCTGGGCTGTGTTGATATCTGCAGTCCCAGGACCGGCTGTCAAACACGTAAGAGATTAGACGGGACTGATCATTCATGCTGACAGCACAGGGTGCAGCGCTGTGGCATGCAGGAGCGCTGTGCGTCAGCTCTCCAAGCTAAACAGTCAAGGTGTGATGCTCCAACAAGCACCTTTGGGAGTGACTCCAACGGGAGGCAGGGTGACACACTGACCTTGCCTGGCCTTGGGACCAGATTGGAGCTGGTCTCTGCTGACCTGCACATCCACAGCCAGACCCTTGCGTGGAGAAACAGAGGGGCTTGAGCCTGGAAGGGTCACCAGGAGCTAAATACGTGTTTAAGGTGCCTGGGGGGAGGCTCTGCAGGGGGATGCTGCATTCCAGCTGGCATCAGCTGGGGGCTGGACACACGGGGCAAGGGTCCCCTGGGCAGCATCCAGACCGGCACAGTGGATAAGAGGTAGAGATAGGAGAGCCCCAGGGGGAGCGTGGGCTACAAGCCATGGAAGGGTTGCCCTGCTGGGTGTGCAGGTGGCCTTTCTCCCCTCAAAGGACCACAGGTGGGATGCAGGGAGGTAGATGTGAGGAAAAGCATCATCCTTCTTCTTCCAGGCACCCACAATGGGGAGGTGATCTCAGAGAGGGGGGGGGTCGGTCCTGGCTGGGGGTTTTGTTGGTGCCTCAAGGGTTTTGTTTTCAGATGTTGGGTCAGGGGGGTCTCGCTTGTTTTCTGAGTCAAACTTTAGCAGTTTGTTAATCACCTAATCCCCCCAGAGCCGGCACGGAGGCGTTTAACTGTAGTGCAAAGGAATGGCGCTTGTAAATGCCTGTGTATCCACGCACCGAGCAAACAAACGTGGTGGGCAAAGATCTCAGCTGGAAGGGCAAATATTGGGGGAAAAACTTCCAAAAGCTCAGCCTCAGGACCCTCCCCCTTGGCAGCTACACCAGCCAGAGAGGGGGACCGCAGGTGCTGCGCTGGAATCTGTGCCTCGCGTAACACAATGAACTTTTCTCCTCACAGTTAAAGTTTTACTTCACCAGAGGACAGTGGTGCAATGATTAGTGGTCTTAGGCTCATCATAGGTTTTTTCTCCTCTTCCTCTGTAGAAAGTACATTTTGTGCCCATGTGAAGCCTGGCTGACTGAAAGCATCATCCGATGAGTCGCCGTGATTGGGCTGCCAAACCCAACAGGGGCTTATCTGGAAGTTAATGGCATTAAGACAGCATTAATCACCTCTGCAGCCCATTCAGACTTTGGCACGTCTGCTGCAGATGCTACCATCCACCCTGGCCCTGGAGCTTCCCTCACTGACAATGTCAAGGACAGCAAAGCCCAAACCTGAGCCAGACCAGCTCAGACCAGCTCCTGCAGATGTGCAAAGTTCACGCCGACCGAAAGCACCCAGATACTTGGCAGCATCAGCGGTATTTGATCGCCATCGGCAATATTTGCTGGCGTCAGCACTATCTGACAGCGCAGCGATCCGCTGCAAGGCTCAGAGCTCACACTGTTGTGGGCTGCTTAAGGAAAAAAAAACCCCATAGTCGTTGATATATTATGGGTAGTTTCACTACATCGCATCTCCCCACCCACATGGAGCTGCCCGAATGCTCAGGGTGCACACGCGGAGGTGGGCACGAGCATCACGGGTCTGGGAGCACTATGACTACGTGTCGAAGGGGCTGTGTGCGCACAGGAATGTATGTATGTGTGCAGAGACACATGTTTATCCATGTCTATGTAGGTTTGGCTGCGTGTTTTGTATCCACACATGAATATATCCTACAGCAGAAGCCAAGTGCTGTCCAAGGAACACGCTTGTTCATCTCCCAGCTTCTCTGCCACATGTGCTGGAACGGTTTCTGCGTGCCCGCTCGGTGAGAGGTTTGCCATGTAGCACACGGACCCATCACAAAAGCCAAGGTAGGTGTGTATCAAAATAGGCTGTAGCACATTCCCAAGCCCCCGGCATGTCACGTCGCAGCCCATTCAACTGAGGTGCAGCCCCAAACCGTCCCTTCAGCCAGAGCATTTGAGTTTCCCAAGTCATCTCTACACCTTCACAGTCTCCGGTCCCTTCATTTGTCACCCCAGAGACAGGGATTGGTAGTGGCTGGTCCGAGCCAAGCAGAGGCAAAGTAACACAGGGAGGCTGGAGGCTTGGGTTTCTCATTAACTCCACAGACTTGATATAGCCCCATCTCTCAGAGCACCAGCCAGTTTTGCCGAGCACTCCATCCCAGCCCTGCTCTCCCTCCTTCCCCGCCCTTCCCTCACCTTGCTCCACAGCCCAGGACAGGTGTCTGCTCCCAGGACAACAGCAGAGGAGCTGCAGGATGGACAAGAAAAGCAAAATGCAGGCAGAGAAGGTAACTATGGCTCGGCGGGATCTTTGCACTGGAGTTTCTGCGGGAGTCCAGCACTGAGCAATGGCATTTATTGCTTGCCAAGACCAAACCCAACCACACAAAAATAATTCCCCTCCCCTAATTAATCACTTTTTTTGCTCATACATACTGAGCGCGGGGGCAGAGGGGCAAGGGATTATTTTTTCTCTTTTTAAGCACTCCATCAGATTTTAATTGTGGTGGAAGGAAATAACACTGGGATCTGATGAAAAGCACATGGGTTTTTTTTGGAGCTGCTGTGCCTCAGCGGTGGGGCTGCCCCTGCTCTGGCAATGCTGCCATACGGGGCACAGCTCCGGCTCACTGCAAGCACCAGGGCAAGGATAGGCAGAGCCCTGGCACAGATGGATCTTTGTGGGGCAATGCCGCTCTGCTTTAGGGGCCTGATCCTGCCCACCACCCCCCCGGGAGCTTTCCTTCTCCTTTGGAGCCCATCAAAGTGTCCACGCTGCTCCAGCAGCATCCCTCGGCGCTGCTCTCCTGGCCAGCTGAGGAGCAGGATCCTTTGGGACAGGGATGGTGTGCAGCCTGACAGGTTTGGGGGGGAACAGCAGGGTGAGGCTGTTCTCTGCTTCCTCCTGCAGCACCTCACAGGAACGCTGGTCCTCTCCGTCTTCACTGCAGTGTTGGGCTTCTTTCAGTACGGCTACAGCCTGGGTGTCATTAATGCCCCTCAAAAGGTAAGCTGAGCCCCCCCCCCCCCCCCCCCCACAAAGCCATGCACAGTGAAGGGACAAGTGCTTCAGGGCAGGCAGGGCTGGTTTGTCCCTTACGGAAGCCCTCAGGTGGGCTCCATCCCTTCCCCAAGTGCCACCTCCCACGATACAAAGCCCCCACCGTAAGGCAATGGGGTGAAACAGATGTGAGGTCCCCCCTGCTGCCACCCCCAGTGAAAGGAGCAGGGCTCTGCACGTCACGGTGCCATCACCACTGCAATGCGGTCCCTGTGCCAGGACCGAGGGATGGCACCTCTCTGCAGATACCAAACCCGGACACTGCACTCAGCCCCCAGTCCCTGGGATAAGGGGGGATGCTCCACACCTGCCCTTGTGGTCCCGCCCCACTGGGAATCTGGGTGCTGGAGAGCTGTGGGGAGCCCAAGGCTTCACCCCTGCAGAGCTTGGGATGGAAAGTTTTTCCTGTGGCAGAAAAAAAAAAAACCAAAACAGGGGTTGGGGGTGGTGGAGCCAACAGCATTTATCCTCTTCGCCCATCACAGGTGATAGAAGCCCACTATGAGCGTGTGCTGGGCATTGTCCCCATGGACAGACCTGCCACCAATGCATCTGAGGAGGATGGCTCCATCCCTGTCCCGGGCACAGAGTCCTGGAGCAGCACGGAGGCCACACTTGGCCCCCTGCCTGACCCCAGCAAGGAAGTCACCACCTCCTCGCACATCCTCACCATGTACTGGTCCCTCTCTGTCTCCGTGTTCGCCATTGGCGGCATGATCTCCTCCTTCACCGTGGGGTGGATCGGCGACCGGCTGGGGAGGTGAGAGGACCTTATGTGCTGCGACTCGTGTGCCACAGCCCAACCCTTTCTGCATATTCCCCCCCCCCCCGCCAAAAAAAAACGTAAACCCGTTTCCTCCCTGTAGAAACACAGTTTGTGTTATTTTCACCAACTTAACCAAAAAAACCCTCCTTCAAACCTCCAAACTACTGCTCCAACCATCACAGAGGTTGGGCTTATTACAATTTTCAATTCTAAATCAGGTATTCCATTAGCAGCTTTGGACAAGCCGCTGTGGAGCAGCTTTCTGGCTTCCCCCCAACACACACTTTCTTCCCGTTGGCAAAAGGGAGAGGAGGGCATTGGCCAGTGCTTGCATGGAATGTACAACACACTTCCAACCCCTCTGCTATTCCAGCCCTGTCCGATAGCTTCCGGTGCCTACGGTCACTAACTCCCCCCTCTCCCCGTAAGCACCAATTAAGTCACTTTATTGCCCTGGCCGCGTGTGTCGCGATGGCTGCGCTGGCTGAGGGAGGCACCCGAAGCAGCTGCGCTGCTGCTGCCTTGCAGGGTGAAAGCCATGCTGGTGGTGAACGTCCTCTCCATCGCTGGGAACCTGCTCATGGGGCTGGCGAAATTCGGGCCGTCTCACATGCTCATCATCGCCGGGAGAGCAGTCACGGGGCTGTACTGCGGTAAGTCCAGGCAGGGTCACCCGGCCCTTCGCTGGGTGGTGGGTGCCGTGCTGCTCCCTGGATGCACGTAGAGTTTCTTCTGTTTTAAAAATCTTTATTTTGTTAATTTCAGAAGGAGTTTCATGGGTGGGAGTTTGTGTCTGTCTTTCTCAATCCAGGACCTTTCCCAGAAGTATTTGGGCTGGTTTCTATCATAAAATCCATTTATTTACTCACCCTAGAAAGAAGCAAGTCCTTTCCCTATATCACAGACTGGTCTGGCTTGGAAGGGACCCCAAGGATCACAGAGTTCCAACCCCCCTGCCGCAGGCAGGGCCACCAACCTCCAGGCATGATCTAGACAAGGTTGCCCAGGGCCCCATCCAACCTGGCCTTGCCCCAGGGGTGGGGCAACCACCACATCTCTGGGCAGCCTGTTCCAGCACCTCACCACTCTGTATCTCAAGGGCTGTATCTCAAGGCTCGATCTTGCTGGTGGCTGTTGTACCAGTATGTTGTTAGCCCTGCTATTTACCGGGTTCCCTGGACAACGGTGCTATCAGGCAGATAGTACTGGAGCACTGTATGTGGAGAGGATAAGACAGTAGATAAATAACATGGAATTACACTAGAATTAGTTTAGAAGGAACAGCTCATTAGCAGAGTCACTGGCATGCAAAGAAAATGCTGCGCTCCAAAAGTTCAAGGCAAGTTTTAAGAAAACTCTTGGCTCCAGGATAACTTCTGCCAGCAGACGAGCTCTGCTCCATGCTCATATTTAGGTGTTCAAGCATAAAGGCTTCCCGGATTGGGGCTCTGACTCCAGGGATATCCGGGCACTTTTGCAGCGTGTGGGTGGTTCCCAGCCAGGCACGAGGGATTGGGTGGGATGTGGGATGAAGCCCCTGGGTTCCATCCTCCTTTCCTACTCGGGAAGCAGTTTCTGCTGGTTGCCGAGCTGTGGTCTAGAAGAGGTGATGCCCATGTGTGCTCTGTGCAGGGCTCTCCTCCGGACTTGTGCCCATGTACGTCAGCGAGGTCTCTCCCACGGCCCTTCGAGGAGCTCTGGGGACGTTGCACCAGCTTGCTATCGTCACGGGTATCCTCATCAGCCAGGTAAGAAGGAAAGCACACGAGGTCAGAGAGGCTATTTCAGAGAGCAGGGATACCCTACTGATACGCTGGGGTACCACTCACCATTCCACCCCAAGACTGAAGGAAAGAGGGAGGAAATTGGCCCTGATTGTGTTAAACTCCTACCTTGAGTCAGAGGTGTCCTTAACAAAGATGAGTTCTCATAACATAAGAAGTATGTCTGCAAACAATTTCTCCCTTCCACTGTGAAGTTTCTGTGTGCACCTCCTCAGAGCCAGGCTGGATCCTGAACTTGAGATCCCTGGCACTCAGGCACTTTAAAAGGGCTTCATCGAGAAGCAGGGAGCCCAACATCTCCATCAGTGTTTCCCACCTTGGCTGCAGTCCCAGCTACGTGACACGCTGGCACATAAATATACTGAGAACCAACACATCCTGGTTAGTGGCCAAGCAGCTGGGGCAGCCTGTGCTGCACAGACCTGCATCCATGCCCTGTGCCTTCAGAGAGCTGCTATGGGGATGTGCACCCATAAAACCCCACACCCTAAAAACAAGACAGCAAGGTCTGAGGAGAAACATTCCATTAGCACGCCTGTGTTTGTGGAGCTGCTTATGGAGTGTCTCTGGCCAGGCACAGGTGTCCTGCTTGGTGGCATGTCCTAAGGAGGACAGAGTTGCCCCTGGGTGGGGAACAGGCTTGCAGAGGTTTGTCCCACAGCACAAGCCAAAGTCTCACTCATGACCTTTCACACCATCTCTCCATTCCCTCCCTGTACCTGTGCATTACAGCTACAGAGATCAAATCATCAGAGGACTCAGAACTGGCATTGGCTTCTAGTTTTCTTCCAGGTTGTCCCTTCGAATTTGGGCAATCACTGCCTTCTCTAGGGTGCAAAATAAACCACTCACACATGCCTCAATTATTCCAGATCCTCGGACTAGACTTCCTGCTGGGCAATGACGAGATGTGGCCCCTGCTCCTGGGTCTGTCCGGTGTGGCTGCCCTCCTGCAGTTCTTCCTGCTCTTACTCTGCCCCGAGAGCCCCCGATACCTTTACATCAAACTGGGGAAGGTGGAAGAAGCTAAAAAAAGTAAGACATACACACACACATACACATTCCGGGCTTGTCTGGAGTTGGTTTTGTACTATACATAGTATTAAACACAGAAGAAAAAGCCCAGCTCACATGTAACGGGGTGTAGTTACCCCGTCCCACACAGCACGTTTGCTGGCAGGATTTTGGATGCTTGCATACACTCAGTGACTGAGGCTTATTTGCTGATGTATCCCTGCGGGTGGTGTGAGCTTTAGCACATTACTCCTTTCCATCAGAGAGATCACATCTAGCAGATGCCACCCCCAAAAATCCCCATTCGATTGGATTACAACCAGGTGTAACCATGACATCTTCTGGGGCACAGCTGGTCTCTCCATCCTTGGTACTATTTGAAACTACACAGCAAATCCACAGTGCTTACTGCAACTGCTGTACATCTTCCATCTTATACCCTCCTCAGCAGGCTCCCTACGAGGAGTAAGAGCAGCAAAAGGCAGGCTGCTGCTGAGACTGGAGTGAGGAACGAGGAGCTGCCCAAGTGTAAATCAGCTCTGGACCAGAAACTATTGAGATACATTAGCATGGGACTAATGAGTGTTGCTGAAGGGAGAGGCTTGAGCGTGGTGTTGGGTTTTTTTGTTGTTTTTTCTGAGATCCTTGTCCTTACTCTACTCCTTATCCACCACTGGAAATAAAATGTCCACCTTTCTTTTTCCTTTAAGGTTTGAAAAGGCTCAGAGGAAACTGTGACCCGATGAAAGAGATTGCTGAGATGGAAAAGGAAAAGCAAGAAGCTGCTAGTGAGAAGAAAGTCTCCATAAGGCAGCTTTTCACCTCCTCCAAGTACAGGCAGGCTGTCATCGTGGCGCTGATGGTGCAGATATCTCAGCAGTTCTCAGGAATCAATGCGGTGAGTCTCCCAGAAATATCTGCCTTTAAAAAAAACCCCATGCAGAGCAGGAAAAGGCAATGCTGGCTCTGCCCAAGCCATGCAGGGGTGAAGTGAAGGCTTTCCCGTGACTGCAGTAGGCTCCCAGGCCACCACCATCAGTGCTGAAGGTGGAGCTGGGCTGGGCTGGAGGAAGGCAGGAAGGGAAGAGGGTGTGAGGGAGTTCAGCACAAAACCAGCTGGCATGATGGGTCCACGCTGAGGTCTCCTGTGGGCCTCCACCTTCGTTAGCAGTTTCATCTTTAATGACTAAATGTTCACCCCAGGAACAACAGAACCACTTATCTTCTAGCTATTTTTGGCTTAACAGCTGTTGCATCATCTTCTGGGATACCACAAATCATCGTGCGACACCCAGGAGCATAAAGCCACCTTTTCACAAATCAGATGAGACTCGATTTCTTTTGAAAGCCCAGTGGCAACTTTACAGAGGTGGAGACCTTCATCCCACCAGCTCTCCAAACCCTGAGAGCATTCCTGCATCGCAAGGCAGAGCAGCTCGCAGGGCTGCCCCATCTTCTTACAGGGCTGAGCACCCCATAGAGCCCAGCCCTGCCCAACAGCCACGGGGTCAGCCTCCCATTTACCTCCCATTTACTTCCCATTTACCTCCCACCCTTAACTTCCACCAGACAGGAATCATCTTACTCTTGGAGAGAAGGGAGAAATTTGAGCCATCTCAACATAGTGAGAATATTTTAGAGGAGTTCTAAGACCTGGTCATTTTCAGGTGCTTGTCTCCAGCTGGGTGCTGGTGATCTGGCTTTCAAGTTTGAACATGGGACTATGTAGAAGAAAACCAGTTTTAAATGTGCCAATGCAGTAGCTCAGGAGGGGAATTTCAGTGGGATTTTAATGGTTGGACTTGATGATCTTAAAGGTCTTTTCCAATCTTGTAATTCTGTGATTCTGTGATTTTTAACTCCCTCCGGGCTTCTTTGAGAGTTCCAGCTTTAATTATTGTAACAAGCCATTAGAAGTTGAAAAATTAATCATAATTAAACTACTTCACATCTCGGCAGAGCAAGCGCAACTCTGCCCTCAAGAGAACAAAACGTTCCACCAGCCCTGTTGCCTAATCCCTCACCCTCCACGTATTTTGACAGATCTTTTATTACTCCACAAACATTTTTGCGAGAGCTGGAGTTGAACAACCAGTTTATGCAACCATCGGCGTTGGAGTGGTGAACACAGTCTTCACTGTTATCTCTGTAAGTAAATATCTCTGCCCCCAACAAAACTAACAAGAGCACACAAGCTACGGTGTGATTTTGAAACACAAGTCCATGCTGGAGCTGGGATTTTCAGTTCTGTAGGGCTGACCCTGCACACCCCATGGGGAAAAAAATCATTCCCTGGGCAAGTCTGGTTCAAAAACAAGGATTCAGGTTCACATCAGATGTTAGGAAAAAGTTCTTCACTGAAAGAGTTGTGGGGATGTGGAACAGGCTACCCAGGGAGAGGCTTGAGTCATCCACCCTGGATGTGTTTAACAGACAGGTAGATGAGGAGCTCAGGGATCTGGTTTAGCATAGGACAGGAATGGTTGGACTCGATGATCTTAAAGGTCTTTTCCAACCTTGTGATTCTGTGATTCTATGATTAATTGAGCCTTCAAGCACAGCCTGCTGCTATCAAACAGCGCTGCGAAACGTCTTGAGAGTGAAAACCACGTCACCGTGGTCAGGGAAGCTCTGGTAGTTCGGCATTTCTCCTCAAAATAGAAGCTGCCTTTGAGACTGTGGGTCTCAAAGCTTTGAGCTCTGTGGGTCCTGTTCCCCCCAGAGCCACCAGCAGCTCCCAGTCTCCCTCTGACCTGTTATCTGCGGAGTTGTTTTGTGTGTGTACATAGCACCTGCATGGGTGATATCCAAAGGCTATTCTGCAGCAATAAAAGTAATCTCACACCTATCCTCACCCTATCTGTGCCAATAAAAGGCTGGTTCCTCTCCCTTTGTCTCTCTCATGAGAGTATTAACACGTTTCCTATCAGCAGGCAATTATTCTTTTAATGCAGCCATCGATACAGGAAGATGAGGAAATGCCAAGCCCGTTTCCCTCTAGAGAGACTTAGGGAGAGAAGGACTGTTGCCCACCACCAAGCAGGACTAGCTGCAGGGTAGAAACGCATAGCTCTAAGAGATCTTCACCCAGTGCCCATGAGATAAGAGGTTTTGGGGTGAATCTCCTGAAGATTAAGCCCATGGCAGGTCCTGTAGGGAGGAAGAAGGTGATGTTTGCTGGGAAGTGAGGCACGGAGGCAGGCAGCTGGAAGAAGTCTTTCCCCAGCAGTTCCATCTCCACCCCGTACTTGCAGCCCAAGGCATTTGTCCTTTGCTTCTTTTGGCCATGAGCACTTAAAAATTACCTGTGGTTGTCAATAAATGACAAACCCCTGATCACAAGGCAGAAGCGCTGCCGGCCGGGTGGACCTTGGCAAAGGGAAAGGAGAGCGCGGGGCCTGGCCCTCTGCAACTTCACGGGTTAGCAGGATGAACTACCTCCAGCAGAAGGGATGGAAGCATGAATCACCCGCTGTAAGGGCAGGAGAGGCTGCACTGAGGGCCAAGGGTGTCCTCTGGAGCAGAGGGGAAGGAGCAGGCGGCCTCAGGGCATGGCATCTTAGGGCAGCCAGGCGCTCTGTCCTCTGCAGTTACCTACATCTCCCTGTTAGTTAGGTGGCTGGTGCAGACTTAGGTGTCAAAAGTTGGGTGAGATGGCTGGAGTCCACTGAGAGAAGCTGAGGAGGAGCAAGCTAAGCTTTGTGGCTACCAGGGAAGCAAAAAGTGCCTGGGAGAAATGAAAGGAAAAATCCTGACCCCACCTGCTACGCAACTATCCCTGCCCTAGCACAGGCAAGGTACAGCAGCCCATGATGTGTCCTGAATCATGCTACGTTTTGAAGGCTGCTACCAAACTAATGCAGACCTGGTAGTTTATTCCCCCTGAAACAACAACAACAACAAAGAAAATTTAAAAAAAGAGAAAAAACCCTGCATAGTCAGCAATATAGTGGTGGGAAGTCCTGAGAGCTTGGAAATGCATGGTCCCTGAGTATATGTGGTTTACCTTGCCCTTGGCAGGGTGGCTGCTCTGTCTGGCAGCCGAACAGCCAGCAACAGTGTTCCTGACACCTGGAAATCAGCATGGAAATCCCTACAATGAGAGTTAGAAGAGCAGAAGTGCAGTGTGGCAGTGGTAACAGGCTTCTCATTGCAAACAGACTTGACTGCCTCTCCTGACAGCAGCAGTGATGGAGTCTGAGCTGTTGTGCTGTGTTTCTACAGGTCTTTCTGGTGGAGAAGACGGGCAGGCGGTCCCTATTCCTGGCTGGTTTGATGGGCATGTTAATAAGTGCTGTGGCCATGACAGTTGGACTTGTGCTCCTGGTAAGGATTTCTCCCCATTTTGTCTCCCTGGTTTGAAAACAAGAGAAGACAACCCAGCTTGAAAAGGGAATGTTTTGCATTTTCACATGCAAGAAGTTGAGAAAACGTTTGTCCTTAGAAGGGAGAGCTCTAAGTAGTTACAGGTGGAGCCATCTCTGGTTACAGTAGTGCCTGAGGATGCTGTGCTCTTTTCTTTGGCCCTTGAGATACCCCAGTACTTCTAGAAAGGATGTGTGTCCCCTCCCTGAGACTGCTGACAAACTCAGCTCCTCACACAGCGACTGCAGTTCCCACAGCACAATCCTATGCCTGCTAAGAAAGCCCAGTTTGCCCCATGTGCAAACAGTGTGCCCTAAACCCTCAACCTGCATCTCCTTGGCTTGGTGCAGGGATGCTAGAGCAGCATGTTGTCATAAAAAAGGGACAAATTATTCCTTCTGATGCCCAGGAGAGGGGTCAGGCTGTGAGACATGGGGCAGCACAGACAGAGGATAGAGACAGCCCCCATCAAAGCCAGCCTAGACCACTGCTCCAAGCCACTGTCAAGATGTAAAACCAAATAAGGGGTGTCCTCCTTTCCTGAACAACCTGGTTATTAAAAATGACACCATTTTGCCTCTTCCTGGCCATGCTACAGGCAAGGAGAGGGCTCGAAGGTACAGCTGAGCTGTGAACTGTGAGCTCCAACATCCCTCTGCACGCCACAATGCCGACACCACACAAGAGTTTAGAGCTTTAATTATTCATGTCCAGTCCTCACTTGCCTGAATAGAAAGAAATTTCTGAAAAAGAAGCCCAATTAAAGTAATTAGTGATAATTAATGGAGGCTGTGTTGGGATTGTAACACCAAGCACACCCTCTTGCAGAGCCAGTTTGCCTGGATGAGCTATGTCAGCATGATCGCGATCTTCCTCTTCGTCATCTTCTTTGAAGTGGGGCCTGGGCCCATTCCCTGGTTTATTGTAGCCGAACTGTTCAGCCAAGGCCCAAGGCCTGCGGCCATCGCTGTCGCTGGCTTCTGCAACTGGACCTGCAACTTCATCGTGGGAATGTGTTTCCAGTACATAGCGGTAAGAAATCCCCCTGAAACAAATACATGACTGACACCACCCCGCTGCTGGGCTCCTGTTCAAGCCCAGTGGGATGTGGACGCGCCTCCCAGATCTCCATCTCCAAGCCTCACGGGGCGCCTCAGCCAGCTGGGGTAGGAAGGAGGCCCTACCCCTGCGGTGCTGCTGGTGGTGACCCCTCTTCTTGCTTCCCCCGCTGCAGGACCTGTGTGGATCGTACGTGTTCGTGATCTTTGCAGCTCTGCTTCTAGTCTTCTTTCTGTTTGCGTACTTCAAAGTCCCGGAGACGAAAGGAAAGTCCTTTGAGGAGATCGCAGCCGTGTTCCGCCGCAAGAAGCTCCCGGCCAAAGCCATGACCGAGCTGGAAGACCTGCGAGGCAGCGAGGAGGCATAGACATGTCCACGCACCCAGAAAGGAGGGATTGAGCATGGACCTCTTGAGGCACCACGGGAAGAATGTTGGGAAAAAGTCTCTGTTCAAGAACACCTTGCAGCTGGCAGACCAGGAGGACCCTGATAGATGGCTTCTGGCTGCTGTGGCTCACACCTCTGAGCTGCAGATGCTAACCTGGCGTTTTACTCTGAAATAGTCAGTACAACTGGGCTGGGGAAAGGACGGGAGGAATCTGTTACATATCTCTGTGCCCACTGGAAGAGCCCAGTGGGACGATGATCTTGCTAATCGACAAAGCATTGCACTGAGCGGGGTCATCATGCAGCTGGAATGAAGGAAAGAGGTGATGCTGTAGCCTCGTGTTTTCTTTGTCCCCTCCCTCTGCTGAGTGGTCTGATGCCTTGAGAAACCAACTGCCCATGCAGCTGTGCCACCAGTGCACAGAACTGGTCACCCGAGGCACCAAACAGACTGAGCAAAGTCCCCTCACTCTTTCCTGCACAGAGGAAGGTGGATCCCACCTCAATTGGTCAGGACACCCCTCGCTTGCTTTGCTAGCCATGCATTAGAGAAATGTTTCCCATGCTTATCAGAAATGGTTTTGTGTGCATTTTTTTGTTTGTTTTGTGTTGTTTCAGCTAGACTACTTACCTCCTCCCTCCTCCCTGGAAGCCTTTCCCCTCTCCTTTATATCCCTGCTGCAGCACAAGACACAGCACAGCATTGACCACACAACAACCCCGGGCACTCCCAGCCCCCCAGACTTGAGTCCTGCTGCCATTTCTCCCACGCTGTGATCACCACCAGGTCACCTTCTCTCGCTGCTCCTCCTTCCCACCACCCTCTGTGTCTGCTTTCCTTTCCTTTTGTACAAAGCTCAGACCATGGGCTGCAGCTCCAGCCGAGGCCTAGGGCTGCCTGTACCCTAACAACTGCTGATTACCCAACAGGGAAATGGTTATTGCAGCATTAACTGGACGGTGTCCCACTGACCCTCGCTCAGCACCACTTATGGTTTGTCTGTCTGTGTGTGCTTCAGCCACGACAGCATTTGAGCAAGCAGCTGCAGTGTTTCTCCAACCTTGCTTCTGCTCCTTTTGCTTCTTTACGAGGTACTGCTATGTGACAACATCAAACTGCACTGATTTTTCTTCCTTTTTAAGGAAAATGTTGGAATTGTAAAAACCTGCTCTCCATTTGCTTGGCAATTTTAAGATGTGCATGTTCCTTGTTGTGGTAACAGGCTACTTTCTAGGAACTTTCCCAGGATAGAAACCCGTTATTTATTTAGACATGGAACACCGGCATTGCTCGGTCACTGTGAGCTCATCACAACTGCCAGTGCAGCATTGACTTGAAGGTAACAGAGGATGAAACACAATGACCAGCCCAAGAACAGATGGACCAAGGAGTATCGTAGGCTGCTGCTGGGGGTTTGGTTTTAGGGAAGGTTCATGGTCCTTTCCATGTGCCTGAGATTCTTTCCTGTGTAGGCTTAAGAACCTAAAGCAAATTCTGGTCCCTTTCAAGTGGCTGGAGGTACAGCCACAAAGTCCCCTGGGACATGCCTCTGGCCCTGCTCATGTACTGAGATGGCACCAAAGGCTTTCCCGGAGTAATAGCTGGGATTTAACTAGAGAAGAACGGGGTCAATGCTGTCACGTGCTACAGCAGAGCGGTGCTGGGGCCTGACATGGGGTGTGCAGGGCATGTGGGAGCCAGGGCCCAGGCTGCGGGGCACAGAGAGCAGCAGAGCTGGGGGGCAGACTCCGGGCTGAACCATCAGTCTGTGTGCTGCAAACAGGTCTCCCCAGGCAGGCTCAGAAGCTCTGTGTGGTGTCTGTGCAGCTCGTTAAATATTATAATGGACTGATTGTAAAAAAAAAAAAGTCGTAAAAAAAAAAAAGAGGTGGGTTCTGTTTTTCAGCAATGGTATCTATGTCTGTTACACAGGGTGACAATAAACAACATCTGCAAGATGTGCTGGCTTCTGCTGTTGGTTTGTTGGCTTGTTTCCCTCTGTGGATCCCAGACGTATGTCCAGCTCTAGGTGGGAGGTATTTTCCTGGCAGGGCACGTTGGCTCCCTAGGTGGCAAGTGCTGTGCAAGCCCTCAGCTAAATGCCTTTGAAGTGCATGGTCTGGAGGTGAGATGATGGGGCTGGGAGGCAGCATTCCAGGGGGATGGGCAGCCCAGGAGCTGTTGGGAGCTGGCTCTGCATTAGGATGAACCTTCACTGGAGGTGTGACAGCTTCTGACCCAGCTATCCCTGCTGTAAAGCATACCTCTGCTTGCACAGACACTGGTGCAGCTTAAAACTTGGTGCTGGGGTCTCCCTAGGCACAATGGGGAGGAGGAGCATCTGGGGAGAGGTGGGGTTCAAAGTAGATTTGCCTCTGCTCTGGGGGCAGAGCTAGGCCAGGTTCCCTCCAGAAACGGGAGGCAGGGTGGCAGGGAGGGTGCTGGCACCAGGGTCCTGAATGTGCCCACTCGGTCGTTGTGAGCCGGCCTGTCCCCACAAACAGAAGGGCTCCAGCTATAGCCACGGGAGGGTCATAGGTGGTTTAACATGAGACAGGCTGTTCAAAACCACTCCACCAAACTTGTGCTGAGCTTTGTCCTAATGCCTGAGGAGCATCAGTCAGTGAAGCTGTCAGTACCTGAGCAGTGAGGGGGTATTTATTTAGCAACACTGAGCAGCATCTTTGTTTTCATGTGTGTCACCAAGTGAAGGATAACTGCAAGCCGCCAATAACTGATCAGATTACTGTAACGTGGCAGACACGTTAGTTTGACAGAGCCCACAACACCAACATCAGAACTTCCCGGAAGATCTGCCTGGGGGTTCAGAGGCACTTAAGTAAAAATTACTCTGTAAAACCACTTGTGAGCTGAAAGCCCTGTGAACACCTCATCAGGCTTTCTCACCTTGTGCCATCCCACCCCCCTGTGAAGCTTTTGGTATAGTAAAGACCATGTTGCCTGAAGCAGGAGTCACTGAGTCGGCAGACTTCACATGCCAGTGGTTATTCTTCCCTGGTTCGCTGCCAGCACGCTGTGAATTCTGTGGGCTACCAAGACGCACGCCGAGCTTCAGACCATGCTTCCTCACAGCAGCTGCTGCCTATGTGGGAAGTCACTGTTCCTCCAGTCTGGGACCCCACACCGGGGACCCTCTCTGACTCTCTCAGGCCGCAGCTGGACAACACACCTCTGCACATTTTCCTATTATCATTTCATTAATTTATTTTTATCTTCCCCTGGAGATGATGCCTTCCTCATCCCAGGGTGTTTCAAATCAATTCCACTAATTGGTGCCGTGGGGCAGGCTGCAGCCTGGGACAGAAAGTGCGGAGCTGGGTGCTGCTGAGGGCTACAGCAACCCCTGTCCTCAGCAGGACTGGGGTGGAAGGACCCAGCTGATAGGCAGGGCTGAACTATGACAAGTGCACTTTTACCATGTACGATGATGCAGGAAGGGGTCACACAAGTTGGTTAAATCTGCAGATGTATGTTTACTTTTGTCTTGTCACATCAGGCTGGTAATTAGCGCTGTACACTTTATCTTGCTACATGCAGGTTCCAGTTAAAACCTGTTCTTGAGACACAGCTTGTTGAATCATTGTTTTTATCTCTCGGCGTTACAGTTTTACTAAGTTGCTAATCATTAAGAATATTTAGAAGACCTAGTTATACTTATTAGCCAAATGGTCGTTGCACTTTAGTTAACATGCATAATATGTTCCCACATGTGGCTGGCTAATAATGCAATATAATTAATAATCCCTGAGAAAGCATCTTGTCAGCAAGAGCTTCGGCAGTGTTTTCCTAATGTGCTGAGATGACAGCCATTAAGACTTTTCTGTTGTGTCAGATAAATGGCTAACGATATCTAGTTTCCCCACTCTCCAGGCATAATTTTACAATTAGTTTGACTTCCCTAATCCAATAAACTCGGGACATTTGGCCCCATTAACACTTTCCACACTAATTTATCACAGATTTTTTCTGCCTGGGTTCAACTTGTTTTTCATCGCTGAGGAGCACTACCCTCCATCTCCTGAGTCAAACAGCTGATGAAGATAAAGCTAGCCCAAGTATGACATACGCAGGGACCAAGCCTCTGAGGTAGGATGAATCTTCTGGGGTGGTCAACATCCTTATCTTTCGCTGAAATACAGGAGTGGAGGACATCAGGTCCGGATCCAGCCCTGCATGTAAGCATGAGATTTAAGTTAAGGTGCTCAAGTGCTTCACTGAATCCTGAAGCAACACTGGTAAATTTTACCCAGAGGCACAGCCTGAGCAGCCACGCTGCAGGAATCTCCTCCCCGGCAGCGTGGCGCTAAACCCTGGCTGTAGATCAGCAGTCCTTACATTTTACAGGCTGTAGGTGTAACTGCACACCCGAGGCTTGGGCAGTGCGCCCCCACACCCCCCGAATTCTGTTCAGGCTCCTAGTGCCATTGCAGTCTCAGGAGGAGGGAATAGCCAGAGTTACTCTGAGCTTTCCCTCTTCCTAGCAGGAGTTAGAGGTTCCTACTAGCTCCATGTCCCTTGCATTCTCACCCTCTGCCTTCCAGCGTGTGCCCAGGGTAATTCCCTGGGTAATTCAGGCAGCGTGGCTGGCTGTGCAGACCTTTGTCCAGCTGGGCTGTTGTGGGGCTGCTGAAGAGGTACAGGTGACCATGTAGAGGCAGTATTGTGGTAGGATTCAAGCATCCTGGTGCATGCAGTCCCTAATAACTGTAGGAACCATCCGGCATCCCAGAACCCTCTTCTCAAGACGGATGCAAACGCAAGATGAGTCACTGGCATTGCAGTCACTCTTCGCAGGAAGCTGAAGGTGAACGAACAGCAGGAGTAAAGCAGTGCCTGGAGCAGAGTGGGGTGCCTAGAGCAAGGTCACTGCAGAAGCTCTTTAATCTGGTCCATGCACAGGGAGGTGCATGGTTCATACACAGAGAGGTTGTATGTAGGAGCTGAAGGTCTGCTGAGCATGGCACTGCCCTGTGGAGGTGGGATCGTCAGTCCTCAGGCTCTCTCACATCCTCCTGCTCGAGGCTGTGCCTAGATGCCAGCGTGAACCCTCACCCCAACAGTCAGGACACACCAGTGGGATCCCAGGTAAGACAGCTCAGCAGTTGAAACAGGGTTATTTACACTGCTTTGCTCATGACCTGTTACTTCTAATCTTGTGACCTGAACCAGGTCCTGCTGGGTGAGCCCCCCTCCTTTCCTCTGGTGTTCACGCTCTGAAGCTGGCCCTCGCTCAGCTAGGCTGCAGGGCTCTCCTCCAGCACCTTCCTCTGTCCTCTGGGCACGCAGGCCACCACCCTTGGATGTCACAGGACATTGCTGCCATCCTTGATGGTCCCCAGAGAAGATGTTGCACAGAAGGCAGCGACGCACCAGGCAAGTAGCTGGAGCAAGGAGGCAGCATAAGGCAAACAGCACCCACTGCTTAGACTGGTGTAAACACCTCCTCCAGCATTCTGGTGGGTTTACTGGAAACAAGGTGGGATGTTTACCCCAGTGCTGCCTGAAATGCATTCTCTGGAGGCTAGGCTTTAATGGGGTGCTTTAGGGTGTCACACAGGCATTTCTCCAGAATGTAACCAACAACAGATACAACTCACTCACTTAAACCTTCCAAAAGTTTTACCTCTCAGATCATTCCTGCAATGCAATTCATACAAAGACAGGTAGGGGAACCAAAACTTGATAACACCCCAAGTCTACTCAGAAGAAAAGGTGTGTGCATGTGACCCAGCTGTGTAGCTGCAACACACTACACAGACATACACAAAAGGGAATAGATTTAAACATGAAAGGCCAGGGTATTTACAAATACGCTTTGAAATTGAATTGCTATTGTTGTATAGAAAAGTGGGATAATCACATTAGTACTATCAAGAAACACATTTTAGAAAATAAATGTCGAGGCAGACAAAGGAACAATGCCTGCAAGCAATGACTGATGGAGCCAATTTCCAATTTTTTTTATTGCATCTCTGATAAAAGCTGCCTTGGAATATTTGCTTTGTGTCTCACAAATAAATATCATCTACATCTTGTGCTTCAGGAAAAAGACTTGATTTAGCACTGGTCTCTCAAGTCATCCAAAATGAATCGTGAATTGTGGAAAATCAACCAAATTTATAATCTGGTACTTGAGAAAAGAATTTATCATCGGCGCCTAGCCCCAGGCTGCCCTGGGTTTGACTCAGAACAGTTGATAGCTGTCTCACAAAGTATTTTACTGCAAGAAAAAAGCCCCAGAGCCTGTGCAACTAGTCACACATTTGCAGGTAGACAAACACATACTACACACGTAAAAACACTTAACAGAATGCCCCAGCCTCTGCTTATCAACCAAAGCAGGAGAAAAATGGGCAGTTCCCCAGGGTAAGCGGTATAATCTCCAGAGTAGGTTGAGCAAGGCAGCATCCACCATAAGCTGGGTGACGGAAGAGAGCCACCCTCTCGATCTGCTGGTTCATTAAGAAAAGGGCTCCACGGTAATGAAAGCCAAACCTCTCTCTGTGGGTACAGTTTGTAGTGGGGTCTGTGTAACCAAGGACAGGACCACAGGCAAACATCACACTGATTAACGTGAATTAAAGATCCCTCACAAGCTGTTTAAAACGTGGTTTTAAAATCAGCTCCTGTAACACTGCCGTTAGAAGAGAGATGACAAACTCAGTGTCTTGGGGTAGGATGCACCTGAGCCGATGGCAGAGGCCATCTCTGCCTGAGCCGCCACACACACCTCTGCGTGCCTGTGGTTTGGTCTGTCTGAGGGTGACATCAAGTGACCCACATGGCGGTGGCTGGGCCCCATCTGCCCTCAGCTTCTGTCGAGTTCAAGCAGGTAAAAGCGCTACGGCACTGACACGGGGGTTTCAGCAACAACAGCCATTTGGCTTTGTTTTCCTGGGCATCCCTCTGGCCGTGGGCACTGCCACACACCTCTCCTCAGCGTGGGGGCTGATGCCGGAGGCTACCTGCTGGTAAGGGGAAGAGGAGCCAGCCAAGCCCCACGCCCATGAATATGGTTTCACTCTGGCTGCTCGGCAGCTCTTTCGGCTGATCACCGCATCCTTGCTTATGGCTATTGGGAAAGGGGGGGCATGAGGTGGACAGGGTAACTTTGTGTTACATTTGGACAGGGTAGCTGTGAAAACCACCCCTCGCGAGGGAGCTTCACCCCGCCAGGGGCTGGAAACACCCATTCCCGGCCCATTTTGCCTCAAGCCCCGCTCTGCGCCCGGGAACCTCCCCGCCGCCCTTCGGGGGGAGCGGCCGGCTGCTCGCCGCAGAGCCAAGATGGCGGCGGGGGGGAGACGGGGGGGGGCTGAGGAGTGGGTGGGGGCGCGGGAGGAGGAGCGCGGCGCCGCCTGGCGGCCGAGGGTGGGCCGGGGTCTCGGTTGCCTCGATAGCGATGGCGCCGGCGCCGCGCGACTGGCGCGAGGGCGCCATGAGCCCAACCGCGTTCCGTAGGCGCCGGCGAGGGGCGGGGCGAAGGCGCGGGGCGGGCGAAGGCGGGAAGCGGCGCCCCCCTCCCCTCCCGTCCCTTCCTCCCTGACACGTGGTTGGGCGGTGGGGGGGAACGCGGGCCAATGAGCGAGGCGACTGGCGGAAGCGGGGGGGCGGGACTGGGCGGGCCGCGGCGCGCGCGCTCCCCACCGCCCCTTCCCGCCGCCCGCCGCAGTGGTCGGGCGCGTGTGCGCGGCGCCGTGCCCCCGCCTCGCCCCGCCCCGCCCCGGCCCTCCCGGCCTCCCCGACCGTCCTCGCAAGGTAAGAGGGGGCCGCGGCGCCGCCGCCCGGGGACGGTGGCTGCCTGAACTAGGGCGCCCAGGGGACGCGGGAGCGAGGGTGAGGGGGAGCGCAGCCCAGCCCTGGGACGGGCGCTCGCCGGCGGGGGGAGGGGGAAGGCTGCGGGCCTCGGCACGTGGCGCAGCGCGCGGCGGCTCCCCGCCCGCCGGACACGTGTGCGGAGCGCTGCGGGCCGGCCGCCCCTGCCCGGGTTTCCCGGCCCGGCCTCCCCTGCTCGGGTTTCCCTGCCCGGGTGCCGCCCGGCCCTCGCCGCCGCCGGAGCTCCGGGCCCACGCTTTCGTTTCCCCGCAGCCCCCGCCGCTAGCCCCCCCCAGCGCCATGGCCGACGAGCTCGACTTCACCACGGGCGATGCCGGCGCCTCCTTCACCTACCCCATCCAGTGCTCGGCGCTGCGGAAGAACGGCTTCGTGGTGCTCAAGGGCCGCCCCTGCAAGATCGTGGAGATGTCCACCTCCAAGACCGGCAAGCACGGCCACGCCAAGGTGAGCGGCGCCCCCCCCGCCCCCCCCCCAGGCTCCCCCCCTTCCCGGGCGGGCCCGGCGAGCCCTAGGCTGCCGCTTGGGCCGCGGCGTGTGCTCCCGCGGCTCCCGGCCCGCCGAGCGGCATCGCGGTCGGTCTCGCTGCGTGCTGGCCGGGAGGGATGGAGGGTGTAGCGTTGCGTTTGGCTGAGCCTGCCGTGTCCTGCCTTTGCTTTCCTCCGGCCTCCCGTCGGCCCACAGTCAGCTCAGGGGCTTCCACTAACGCGAGGGGCTGGGGGGTGCAGGGTGTGTGCGTGTAGGGGGGGGGGGGGGGTGGGTTGGGCTTTTTTTTCCTCCTGAGTTGTTAAAAGGCTTTAATGCCGATAGTGATCGAACCTGTTTCAGTAGTGGGGGCAGAGTAAGTTCTGGAAGGGGGTTGATGAGGTCACTAGGGCGTGGTTGGATTGTGCCATCACTACCCACCCGAGCACGCTAGCAGACTTTCGCTATCGCAGCGCCCGACTCCAGCGCTTACCAGAAGTGCCCGCGCTCTGTTACGTAAGCCAGAGGAGCTCAGCAGACCCCCGTTACCTCTCTGGGCCCGCTCTGGCCCTGTTTTGCCGGCTTGCCTCAGGACTTCTTTCCTTTTCTCAGCACAGAGTGAGGCGTGCCTTCCCCTCCTGCGTCCCGGCAGGGACGTTCTTCGGCCGCTGCCTGAGGCTGCAGTCCTGCTGCCTAAGCAGTTGGCTGGTGCAGCTGTCCAGAGCTTGGACCAAGGCTAGGCTCCCCTTTATTCATTCAGCAGCACTTGGGGGTGGGTATGATACTGTTTAGGGACAGGCATGGACTAATTAAGAGTTTTAATGATGATCAGTGTGTGATGCATGTGGGTGAGTAAAGTATTTAAGGGTTTGTCATAGCTAGAGTATACCAAACCCTTGCCAGGTGGTTTTTTCCCTTTCTTCCTTCCTTCTTTTTTTTAATGGCTTGTTTTATTAGGCAGATCAAATTTACTTTAATACAGAAACAGCTGTGAGAGTAAAAGGACCTGAGAAGAGCAGGCTATGAGCACATAATGCAGTGGACAGCTGCTGCTAGCACAAAGGGAGGTGGGAGCCTCTTTCATCTCTGTGCCTGACCACCTTTTCTTCTTAGCCTCCACGTTGTCACCAACACTGTTGTGTTTCTCAGAACAGCTAGAACTCCAAGTAAACTTTGTCTTAACAGCCACATACTCAGGGCTCTAGCTTGTTGCTGCAGAACTACAGAAGGCTGTGGAAGATAACAGTGGCAGAACTTTGTCGTGTCATGTTTCTGTGCTGTGAGTGTGTGAGACCTCTCAGCACTTGGGCTGCTTTTGTACTGCAGACAGAGGGTCTAGGCAGGATCAGGTGTTACACATGATCTCTTAGAAAAGTCAGTGGAACCAGCAATGGCAGCTTGTTTCTCCAGGACCCACAGTAACGTGGTATTTCTCTTTTCTTGTAGGTCCACCTGGTTGGTATTGACATCTTCACTGGTAAAAAATACGAAGATATTTGCCCATCAACTCATAACATGGATGTTCCAAACATCAAGAGGAACGATTACCAGGTGAGTTCATAGTCACTGTATTTTCTCACACTTTAAGAGGATTTGTACTGCTAATACCACACGTAAAGTCTCTTCATCCCAAAACCTGCCTCAGAAGTAATGGAACTTGCCTGTCTAGACATGACACTGCTGAACTTGTAGCGTTCACTGAACTAGGACTGTTGGAGCTCGCTGATGGAGAGCTCTTTCCTGCACTCACTGCCTCATGTTACAGTAGCAGTCTTTAGAAATGACAAGGAATGGCATTTTAGCATGACTGTTTTTTCTAGCTCGTGCAATAGGGTGATACTGGCATCTTTTAGACTTGGGAGAGAAGTTATCCCTGCTGCAACTTGTTATTTGTTAAAGGATAATTTAGACCTCACTTCAAGTAAATCTGAATAAAGTGTGTATTGTCATTTATCACTTCACCCTTACCTAGGGTGGATGATTCAACAAGACAGACTTAAACAGCATCCAATGCCAACCCTGACAGGTGCTTTCTGCTTCTTGTGTGGGAGCTGGCTTTAGTTGACCTTAAATAATTTCAGTCCTCTTGAGCTCTGCTCCAAAATGGAGGGAGCTTGGCAGCATGTGTAACTTCTGTAATGCCTTCTGTGGCATGGACAGTGAGCTCTGAAAAGCAGCTCAGCTCAGGTGTGAGTTGTAACCTGTCAGTTATCTTCCCACTGGGAAGTAGTTCTGCTGAGGAACTGACACATCCATGTCAGTTGGAAAACTGCCCTCACTTGACGAAGCCCAAGTTCAGTGTTGGCACTTCAGGGCGGCTGCTGCTGTTGGAATCAAGTGTGACTGGCCTGTCTTAGGCTTCAGACCTTCCAAGAGATTCTGGTGGTCTTTCCTTTGTGTTCATGGTCCTTACTGCTATTGAAATTCTTGCTGTTTATCAGACTTACTAGGGCTGCCCTTTGGGTTTTCTGTTACATGTTCCAAAGTCCCTAACCTCCTCTACTAAAATAGCTGTTCCCCTTAACTAAAAGCTTGAGCTAAGCTGAAAGCAGCATTATAGAGGTGGCCCAGAGCTTGGTTTATGTTCCTTATTCATTAGCTTTTAATGTAAATGATAGGATATAATTGTACAAATGAAGGTACAGAAGTGCATGGTTCAACTGTTATGTCAGCTTTGTAAAAGCAATGCTGTTCAGTGAACACAGTTCCAGTTAGTGTTTCTAATTCACAGGTCTTTGCAGTGCCCCACACACAAGGGGCAAGTACCAGGATGGGTCTGGCAGCTCTTACTAGTAGACTGGCTTTTGCCACAGTTCCCCCAACTCTCAGCCCTCTAAACTTGTTAAACATTTCCTTAAATTAGGTTCTTAACCATTAGAAATGCTAAAGAATAAATGTAACAGAGTTCACTGTGCCTTCTGCTTATCTTGAGCTCCTGCCTGCTAGTGACTACTGATGCTGGACTTCCTAAACATGAGCTTCTCTTCACAGCTGATAGGTATTCAGGATGGGTACCTCTCCCTGCTGACAGAAAGTGGTGAAGTTCGTGAGGACCTAAAGTTGCCAGAAGGGGATCTTGGCAAAGAAATAGAAGGAAAATTCAATGCCAATGAAGATGTGCAGGTAAGTATAGAATGCAGATGAGAACAGCTGTACACTTGATTATACAGTGAAGAAGTCTTACTCTGGTACTGAGCATTTGTATCTCTCTGAAGGGTGGGTTAGACACGTGGCAGTTGCTCCTTTCTGAGATGCAGAAGGACTTTTCAGCTGGAGCACTCGGCACTGAAGCCCAGCTCCGTTGTCAGTGAGGGGGTATGGGAGACTCTAAATGTCTGTCTGGACCACATGGTGTGGACTGGGGCTTCCAGGCTTTCTGAATCAGGACCAAGCGTGGAGCTTTGTGGTGTAGCCTGTGTGGTCTCGTTTGCTGCACTAGCAGACAGTGTGCAGGCAGCTCTGCAGCCTGTGCCGGGCCGCACCAGTTCCCAGCTCGGCTCTATCACGGGAGCTTGTTTGTCGTCCTCAAGCTGCCAGCCGAGCCACCATGGCAGGGAGAAGGCAGGAGAAGGCAGCAGAAGGGCAGATCAGTGGGAGGGGCAGATACTGTGGGGATTCTAATGAGTGACCAGCTTCAGCTTCCATTTTTTCTTTCTCCTGAAGAAGTATGGGCTAGATATTCCAGGAGTGTTTCCTCTGGCATGGGCTGGAGCTCACCTCTCTTGTCTTTTCTTGCAGATATCTGTCATAAGTGCAATGAATGAAGAATGTGCTGTAGCCATAAAGCCTTGCAAGTAAAGAGGATCGCCAGGCTCAGGCACCTGCTCAGGTCTGGACAAACCACGGATCTATAAATTTGGTTCTTGTTGTCACCAAAGCTCTGGCCTTCACAAGCAACCTCATTTCTTTTTTGAATTGTTACAAAGCAGTGCTGGATTCTGGATTAGTGTTGCAGGCTAACTGGCAGTTTTCAAAATCACTGAGATTTTAATTCCTTAATTGTAACTATTTTAACATTCCTGTGGGTTTCAGCTATGGATCTAAGAAACCAATCAGGTGTTACTAGTGGATATATTTTTATTTGCTTGAGCAAAACAGTGTTTGTCTGTATGAACAGACAAAATACAGTATTCAGGGGCTTTTAGATAAGCTGGTAGGTATCTAGGATTATAAAGTGACCTAGAGCACAAATAGTATTTTTCTTGACATCTTTAGGTAGAACTGACAGTAAAATTAGCTTCTCTTTTTTTAATTTTTTTTTTAAAGCTTAAGTATTTTGTGGATTGGGACTCTTGCAGAACTGTAGGTGCCAATCTCAACTTTTAGACCAAGAAACTCAAGTGATCAAAAATGCCAGCTGGCTTGACCAAGCCCCAGTGGCCATGTGCAACTTAACTGTATTACCTCTGTATTCTTCTTTGCCAACTTGTTGGCTTCTAGTAATGATCAAATGGTGTCAAAGCCTACCTGTGGTTTGGGCAGGCAGTTGGAATATTGGGTAGATAAAGACATAGATAGGTCAAGGGGGCACAAAGGTGAGAATGGATGTTAAAGCTATAGACTTTCACTCGAGGCCTTTGTCAGACTTGAAAAATAAAATAGAAAAAATACAGTTCAATTGCTTTCCTTTATTGTATTTATCTTAAACTATAAAAGGGTGACAAACTCCATGGGAATCTGTTGCAGTGCTTCCAGCTTTAGGTTTTAATCTTCAGGTTCAGACCATATTTTTGTAGCACAGGGACCACATGTTTTTCAAAAAGTAGAACAAACTGTAGCATTGAGCCTAAACTAAATGCATGTGATTCTTTTTAAAATAAAACAAAAACCATTGTATTTTCAAAACATAGACTTGACAGAACATACTGGACAACCATGGCTTAACTATAAAATAAACTGCTGCATAGTTATGAAAGCAAGCTCCTCTCCAAGGGAGTTCTGAGTCATGCATGCATGCAGCTAACTAGTTAATAGCTTAACAGGCAAACACAAGGCTTCACAGAACTAGTCATGGAAGGATAACTTAAGTAGCCTACTCCTGATTAAGGTGTTCAGCTTGAATTCTAAAACTTGGTGACTTTTCATGAGTGGAGAAACATCCTTATCCTGTGGCTCAGACCTCTCTTAAATTGTTTCATGAACTTGCCTTAAGCCTCAGTGGTGGTTGGCTGATGGAGGACAGCTTGAAAACACACGTGCTGCCCTGGACAGGGCGCCCAGCTCACACTCTGGTGGCAGTGAGAGTCAGCCTTCCCACTGCTGTTAACTGCTAAAAACATTCTCAGCTTGTAGTATGTACTCTGTAATCCCCAAAGGACTCTTGGCAGCTGTCCTGAACTGCCCTTGTACCTACTGTGGTGGGGCTCAGCAGATCCTGGAGGCCTCATGTAGATGGCAAAGCCACGTGTTGTCCATGAGAGCAGTACAGTGAAGGTGAAGACAGCAATAAATAGACTCTGGTCATAAAGCACAGTTGCCTGGCAGGAGTAGGATACTGCCACACGCTCTTGCCTAGCACAACACACATTGCAGGCGAGCTCAGTAAACAGCACCTTGACTGAAATGGCAAAACCAGTTTAAATGAAGTAATTAAAAAGAAGCTGTAGGTTCAAGAGATGGAAGTGGCATCATTTCAATGGTTCTGGAGTGCGTGCTGAATGGTTCACACCAGTCTGCACACTGCTCCTTTCTGCTTCTCCATCAAACTGGTACCTGACAGACAGGTTTCATGGGCTTTTGAGGCAACTGAAACCTTGGTGGTGGTGGTGGTGATGATGATGGTCTTGACAGCAAGCCTCAGCTGTGTGATGTCAGATGGGATGTCATAGGTTGCTATGTCAAACTAATGCAAGCTGTAACGCTGACACTGCATTAGGAGTATTGTTATGCTCAAAACCAGTGAGATTTGTGCTTGTTCTGGTAGTGCTTTGATTGGCTTTCAGGTACCCTTCTGTCCCCTAAAGCCTTGCTGGCAGACAGGTGTCTGATGCCACTGGGCCACAATCGAAGCATCTCCTCAGACTGTAAGCTCCCTGGGATGAGGGCTGAGCTTTGTCCTGTTGCTGCAAGCAGGCTCTGGAGTTTTCAGGTACTCCAGCAGTCTACAGCTTAGGGCTGTTGTGTCCTCCAGATTGCTGGAAGAGCCCTCTTGGGGACATACAGCTGTCCTTCTATTGCAACCTTCAGTTCTGCAAGATTTAAATAAGTACTTCATTATAGGTTTGATCTTAGTAGTATACTCAGTTTTTTGTGAAGCACTTCGGACACGTGGAAGTGCAGAGCATTGGCTTGTCATGCATGAAGTTTCCCCTAGGTAGAACACACAAGCATGAGTTCAGCATAATCTCCCAGTTTCAGTAAGGTTAAAACTTGCTTCTAAATTAGAACATGTATTTGAGGTACTTCTTCAAAATAAGATGTTTCAGTTTACTGTCAAGAATCGTTTGCAACAATCTCTGTGATCAATAGTCCATATAGATGTGTGTTTTTAAGATCCCTCACCAAATGCTTGGGGAAATTCTCCTTTCATAGCTTTAATTTAAAACAAATCTTACCAATGTACTTGTTCTGTGGTATTGTCTTAACACTTCAATTGTGTCAAAACTGAAAACTATGAATTAATACCTGATGGCTATTGCTTAAAAGTGGAAAAAAAAACAGGAGGTGAGAAAATGTATTTCCACTCCAAATAATGCATTTTTTTATGGCTCCAGTTCATTGGGTTTCTCTCACTGCTTTACAGAATTGGAAAGACTGCAGTGTTTTCTGCCTCAAACACCAACCAATAAGATTTCGATAGGTCCTTCTAATTTTTTGCTTATAATGGTGGTTTTTCAACTAGGCTCCTGCTAGTTGAGCCATGTTCTCAGGGCTGTTTTTTTTAAAGAAGTTAGCTGAATTTCATTGTTTTAAGGTAACTGCTTTCAAGCCTCTTGCAGGTTTTTCTAATCCACAACGTACCCTGAAACGGTGCACAGTCTGTAGTTTCACAATACAGGTAATTTTGCATAATCTGTAAAGAAATCAAACCTGTTGACAGTTCAAGCTCTTATGGTTACTGCAGGTCAGTCTCACAGAATTCAAAATTCAATAAATCCCACTCTTTTTAGTTTGTTTTTTTTTTTTTTGGTTGAGTAATTTAGAATGTAGCTTGTTACAGTAGAACTAAACTTAAGGAGGGGGAAAATAATTAAAAGAAAAAACCCAACCAAGACCTTGTTCAGGATATTTGAGTATCTCTTGTTACGCTGAGAATGTCCAGGGAGGTGTAGATCCTGGAGGCAGCATGGTGGGAGTGGTCAGCACCTCGGCACGGTATGCTGAGAGCATCAGCGGTCTCTCCATGCTCTGCAGTCTGCCCCTACGGCATTCGGCAGCTGAGAGTAACTCGGTTTGTGAACTTACGAAGCAGAATGTTGGTTCTGTGACACTGAAAAGCCCTGTTCTCGGTTGTCCTGTGCTGTATGTTGTAAGCGTGACTTGTTGGGGGCGGGTTTGGAAGCGAGGGGGAAGGGGGTGGTAGGGATGACTTGTACTTGCCATAGCAAAATCCACACCCTGTAAGTCACGGGGAGCGGGGGGAGCCTGTCCTGCCTCACCCGTGTCTCGGTTTTGGAAGCTGTATTGTTTTTAATGCCACGCAGGCGCGCCGCGGAGAGATGTAAATTGCGTTTTGCTCCAGAAATAATAAAAGATGTGAGTGCCGGGAGGGGCAGCCGGGTGCCGGTTGGGGTTACGGGGCCGGGAGGGGCAGCCGGGTGCCGGTTGGGGTTTTAGGGTTCCCTGGGGGGAGCCCGGTGCCAGTTGGGGTTACAGGGCCGGGAGGGGCAGCCCGGTGCCGGTTGGGGTTACGGGGCCCTGAGGGGAGCCGGGTGCCGGTTGGGGTTACGGGGCCCTGAGGGGCAGTCCGGTGCCGGTTGGGGTTACAGGGCCGGGAGGGGCAGCCCAGTGCCGGTTGGGGTTATAGGGCCCTGAGGGGAGCCGGGTGCCGGTTGGGGTTACGGGGCCCTGAGGGGAGCCGGGTGCCGGTTGGGGTTACAGGGCCCTGAGGGGAGCCGGGTGCCGGTTGGGGTTACAGGGCCGGGAGGGGCGCCGGGGGCCGGTTGGGGTTACAGGGCCCTGAGAGGAGCCGTCTCCGGGCCCGGGCCCTGCCTGCCGCCTCCCTGAGGAGAACCCGCCCCTCGTACGAGAGCGCGCCAAACGCTCGCGTTCGTGTCCCACACGGAGAAATAAAAGCCAGAAAGACAAATCCAGCGGCGGCTCCCTGGCGCTGGCGGCCGGGCCGGGCCGGGAAGGGGCGGGGGGGGGGGGGCGCTGCGGAGAGGAGAGAAAGAGGCGCCGCCTCACGCTTCCCAGCATGCCCATGGCTGCGCGTGCGCGCCGCCGCACCCTGCGTGCTTGCGCGCTGACGTCACAGCCGGGCTATAAAAGCGCGGCGTGGGCGCCGCGTCAGCCTTTCAGCGGGAGCGCCGCGCCGGCAGCATGGCGCCCGTGAGTGCGCGGGGCCGCGGCGGGGCGGGAGGCGGGGGCGGGCGGGGGACGCGCGGTGAAGGCCGGGGGGAGGAGGTGGGGGGGTGGGGAGCTGCTGGCGACTCTTCCCGCCGCCCGTAGCGAGAAGGCCCGGCGCTGGCAGCCTCGAGCGGCCTGTCGGGGCCGGGCTCTGGGCGGGCTGGCCGCGGGGAGCCCCGGCTGGCCCGGGCTCAGACAGCCGCGCCTCGGGGCGCGGTGCCTCCGGTTAACGCGGCGCGTTCGGCTTTCAGCAGAAGGACAGGAAATCCAAGAAGTCCACCTGGAAGTTCTGCCTGGACTTGACGCACCCGGTAGAAGACGGAATTTTTGACTCGGGGAATTTTGTAAGTCCCGGCGCCCCTGGCGTCCCCCGCGCGTAGCACGGTGCCGGCCCCGGGGCGGCGCCACGGCCGCATTCCCTACAGAAAGCTGCGTTCTGGGCTGGGAAAATAGCAGCTGCCCTTAACTGGCATCGCTGGAGAGGGTCTTGAGTTTGTACGTCTCTTGTAGACAAGCATTGGGAATGACAGGGGCTGGCAGGCACCTCTGGAGATCCAGTCCAGCCCCCTGCCAAAGCAGGATCCCCTCCAGCAGGCTGCACAGGGCTCTGTCCAGGCTCACAGGTCAGCCCTGCCCCAGCGCTCTGTCAGCCTGAGAGCAAAAAAGGTTTTTTCCTCATGTTCAGCTGGACTTTCCTGCGTTTCAGTTTGTGCCCATTGCCCTGTTGCTGGGCACCACTGGAAAGAGTCTGGCCCCATCTTATTGACACCCCCCTTTCAGATATTATAAATATTTAAATATTTATAAGGTGGCTGATATCTCTCCATAAATAGGACTGTTTTAAATGAAATCCTGTTTTAGTATGGGGGTGTTCGTTGTTTTGTTGTTTGGGTTGTTTTAATTACACTCAGTGTTAGAAGTACTTGCCATCAGGATGTAACCAACTGGTGATTCTTAATCCTGCTGTGTGGCTAGGGTCCCTTCCCTAGTTCATACCTAGGGTGCCATTCCCTAGTGTTCTATGTCTTTCCTGTTGAAACAGGAACAGTTCCTAAAGGAGAAGGTTAAGGTCAATGGAAAAACAGGAAACTTGGGCAACACCGTTCACATCGAACGCCTGAAGAACAAGATCACAGTGACGTCAGAGAAGCAGTTTTCTAAAAGGTGAGCATAGGTTTCCCTTCCTTGGGCTTGTGATAGTGGAGTTTGAGCAGTGATGTCATCAGAAGTACCCATCGTGTACTTCTGATGGGTACAGAGAAGGTGTTAGCTCTGACCTTCATAGCACTTGTCAGTATTGGTGGAAGATGTAATTTGAACAAAAATTATATTAGATATAAAAAACCCTGCTAACCCCCCTGCTTTTTAAAACATAAGCATGTGAAGGCAAGAGATGCTTTCAGAAGTCTTGCTGAATTCATGTTGCTGTTTTATTCCTTGATTGGTTGTATTAAAATGTGTGTGTATGCCATGTGTCACAGAATCACAAGGTTGGAAAAGAACTTGGAAGATCATCAAGTTCAACCAATCCCGTCCTAAGCTAAACCATATCCCTAAGTACCTCATCTACCCTTTTTTTAAACACATCCAGGGAAGGTGACTCAACCCCCTCCCTGGGCAGCCTGTTCCAGGCCCTGACAACTCTTTCAGTAAAAAATTTTTTTCTAATGTCCAATCTGCCCCTGCCCTGGCACAGCTTCATGCCATTTCCCCTTGTCTTCTGGCTGAAGAGACCATCACCCACCTCTCTACAACCTCCCTTCAGGTAGTTGTAGGTGGTGATAAGGTCTCCCCTCAGCCTCCTCCAAAGAAGACAAAAGAAGCTCTTAAGTCAAACGAAGCCTTAAGAAGCCTTAAACACCCTAACGTGTTAGGGCATGCAGCAGGTGAGCTCACTGGTTAGCAGTGGAGTTTTGTGCATTCCCCCCCAGCGTTTTGTGTTGCTGATTAAGAGGCACCAGTAAGTGTATTGCAGCCACATCCAGTGCTTTTCAGTTACCACCGTGGTGCTGTGTAGTAAATCAGCATCAGATCGTAAGCTCTCCTGTACCTGGAATGGAAGCAGAGTTCTGGTTTCTCTTACAGGTGATGATTTTGTCATTTCTAGCTATAATGAGTGCTAGAGCCATGCCTTGGGTGGAGTGCAGACAGCAGCAAGGGTGATTAAATGAGAAACTCCTAATGCCTAATTCCTGTTTCTAAGGTACCTGAAATACCTCACAAAGAAGTACCTCAAGAAGAACAACCTGCGCGACTGGCTTCGTGTCGTCGCATCCGACAAGGAGACGTACGAGCTGCGCTACTTCCAGATCAGTCAGGATGAAGAAGGATCCGAGTCTGAGGAGTAGTGGGAGTTCAGCTTCACACACAGTGCAGTGTACAAAAGACAGAACATCTATTTATAAGACCCTTTTAACTTATTGGTGAATAAAGATTTTGTACTCTGCTTGTCAGAGCATGGTTAGTTTTTCGAGCCTTTTTCTTAATTCTAATTAAAAACTGGCACAAGGAGCCATTAGACTGGCAGTTTCCCCTCTGCTGCTGGAAATCAGAGTTGTACAACGAGGCACCAGTGAAGGTCTGAACAGAGAAGAGCTGAGCCCTTCACCTTGTTCCTATGTAGGACAATTGCATCAGCATTTAATTAGACTTTTTTTTTTTTTTACAAGCAATGCTAGAGCTTTTTGTGATTAAAAGTACCAGCCCCAGCTAATTTATGTGGAGCTAATAATATAGAATTTAATAAAAGTTTTATTGGCTAAACAGGCTTATACATTTTAAAAGAAGATAGTTGTTTTATTTATGTGTGATTTCTCTGTTAATCAGTTATATTATTTTTATGCATAACTGCAAGTCAAATCAGAGTACAACAGGTTTATTAGCTGAATTTATATTAGATCCAAAACTAAGGAGGTAGAGATGAACCATCCACCTAAAAAAAAAAACCTCAAGGAAGGCACCAAATCCCATTAAATTCCTGTAATGTTTCTCCTTCTATGATGGTGTGTCTTAGGGTGTTGTATTTGTTCCTCTAGTCCTGGCACAAGTGGCTGGTTGTTCACTGAAAGACAAATCGCTGCAGGTCCTATAAAGCTGTAGCTCATGAAAGGCCAGGAGAATTTTGTTCGGTTTTCACTACAAAAAACAGTTATATTTGTGAGGCTGTAGTTGCAGTTGTGTGCTTATGCACTTCTGGATTCTTTGAAGCTGCTACTACATTTGGTGTGTGATTCATTAGGCTATTGAGGGATCCAGTGCAGTGGTGAGCTTCTACAAAGGCTGTTGGAAGGCAGCTACCTCAGAACTGTCATGTCAGGTGGGATTTTAAATGCTTAAAAGCCAGAAATGGGGCTTCAGATAATTAAGTGTTGAAACTCTGGAGTTGAATGCTGTGAAACAGGGATGCATGTAGCATGTGGTATTGATCCTGTGCTTGATAAAATCTACTTCAGGCTGAAGCGTGCCTACTAAAGTGTTTAATTTCCTGATGGGTTTTGTTTTAATCATTATTTCAGCATTGTTCTAGCTGGCAGATCTCTGAGACAGACCATTGAGAGACTTGCCAGAACACAAAGCAGTGCATGAACAGTTGCATGCTGCCCACTTGTGCTACCAAAGTGGAGAAGGGCAGATGAATTTAGCAGCACTGGGTCTCATTTGTCATTTTTCAGTGGTTTTGGGCAGCTGTTCTGAGCATGGCTCAGGGAGATGAGAGGAAGCAGCAGTGGAGCAACAGCTGCTTGTGTCGTCCCTGCCTCGTTGGTTTGTTTCAGAGCTAGCAGAAGGCAGGGAGCAGCCAGTGTAAATGGCTGAAGGCTGAGGATTATTTTCTATCTCCTGTTGAGCTTCGTATGCTGCTGTGGAAGTAAGTACTCCACCTGATCTAGGGCACTGGTGGTGCTGGAGTGCTGCTGCCTCTGAACTTCCTACTTGAGAAAAATCAGGCAGTCTTGAAACAACAACTAAAGGTGGCTATGTCCTTCCTTTTCTGGCAACCCCAAAGGTTGCTAGTGCTTTTTAAAAGCAGTTACAGTATTACCAGTCAGCACTGTGCTGAACAAGCAACGTTATTTGCAGCTTTACTGTAAAAAATGAGAATGTCTGGTCTGTTTTCTTTGCAGCAGGGAGTGAAGTGAGGAAGGGCACAATTGACAGTCGTATTTCAAGGTACGTCCCCACCTGTGTTTTCAGAGTTGCACTTTTATGTGACAGTAAATCCTTCAGACTGACAGCAAAACTCTTCTGATTAAATGGAACAAGTGCAAACGTGACTGGACTTAATGGGACAGTGCTGCCTTGTCACTGTTCCTTTAGGAAACTGCCTCCCACTTCAGGTAGCAGCCAGGTGTTTTTCTTTTGTCCCTGTGCTGGCTGTACCTGTCCTGCTCTGCCTTTCAGAGCTGGTGCAGCTCCCCGAGCAGTTAGGGGCTTTATCAGGTCGGTGGAATCCATCAAGTTGCATATAGGTGTGGTGTGCTTAGAAACAACAAAAAGGGGGGGGGGAGCTTAAATTTAATTGGTTTACAGTATGGTTGTTGATAAAGGAGGAAAAATACCTGGACTACACAGACAAGGAGCCTACCTTAGGCAAATCTTTTGGAAAAATGTTGAGTCTTCTGTCCTGTCGTGTGTTTCACAGCTGAAGAGGCCAGGTGTAGTCCAGGTGGCAGGTGGGAAACAACCTGTTAATCTTCACATAAGGTTATTAATACAGAAAACCCAGATTAGAATCCAAGTGAGCTTTTTTAACAGTCACAGGTCAGTGTTTGGTACTTGGCAGTGTCTAACTCACCAGGATGGCCACTCTGCTGCGCCAGGAGTAGCTGGGTTCCTTCACTGGGGCGCCTGGCACATCACATGGGCTTTTTTTCCAAATAGAATCTGCTGTAAAATAACTAGGTTTGTTCTTCTTTGTTTCAAAAGTTAAAAGGTCCCAAACAGCTTGAAATGGGACGGGATTGACTGTTGACATTTTCCATATTTAGTGCTGGACTGGAGCCCAGAAAAGCCCTGCTCAAGGGAGGGAGCTGCCTCTTCCTGCGTCAGGAGATGAAGGTGCTGGGAAAAATGGTGCACCCACAGCAGGAAAACTTTGCAGGGGATCAGGGCTGGTGCCCAAAGCAGTCCCCATGGCTCCTCCCTACCGTGCTCTGGTCTCAGGTGATGCTCGAGGTGCTTTCAGGTTACTGGGAGGGATAAGCACAAATTTCAGCAGGAGCCTCGCTGTGCCAGCGCCTGCGACTCGGGGCTCAGGAGGGTGATGGCATCTAACTCTGACAGGACTTTAATATAGCCAAAATTAGAGAGATTTATTTTTTTATCTATCTGCACACGTTCCCCTTTGTGTTTTCCAATAAAAGGTTCTCCCCTTCATTCCTTAAACAGTGTGGTTTCTGCACTCTTCCAGATGAAATCAGCTTACAAGAGGCTGCTTCCCATGCACGGAAAATGTCAGTGTCTGGCAAATAAATAAATATTTTTAAAAAGACTCAGAGATTTATAAGCCCAAGAGCGACGTGGCCGGTGCCAGAGCAGCAGCACCACCACACAGGCTATTTACATGTGAGCACACAGAGAGGTGGTAGTTCTGTGCCGTTGGTACCCACCTGCAATGGAGACGGGGGGCACAGAGCTGCAGGGCTCAACAGGGACTCAAGTAAGCACCCACCTCTTTCAGCACCTCAAGCCACCTGGCATGTCCTGCTTCTGGCCACCCGATCTCTGCCCAGCCGTCCTGGGGACACAGGACCAGCCGCGTTCCTGTGGCACATACGTGTTTGGCAGGATGCTGGCAGAGAGCCACTGACTTCTAGGCTTGTCCAGGCACTGCAACTGCTGCTGGAGCCCCAACTCGTGCTGAAGCTGCTGCTTGAGGCAAATGCTGTTGCAGAGCACAAACCATAGGTGGGAGGAGCAGCCCGGAGATAACCAGGCTGAAACATCCCCTGAACACCTTCCAAGCAGGATCCTATAAAGCCCTCACAGGGGAAGGGGCTGAGGGGTAGGGGGTGTTAGCCCTTAGCAGCCTTTTGCACCTGAATCCCTCTGCTCTGGGCACAGATAACCTCTCAAAGTACCAAAGTGCCGTGAGCTGGGAAAGATTTTCCATTGCTGCCCATCCATGCTGGGTTTAAGTGGGCAATTGAGAGAGAAATGTGTTCTCATTCCATCCACAGGGTCTACTTTTATTAAGTAGTTTAACTTGGCAAGACAGTTCCAAGTCCCCACAATTAAGCAAATACTAAGTATGATTTAAGCCTAAGTTTCATTATAACGACTTTCCCAGGGTTTTGGTAGGGATTTTAAATGGGAATGTGGGACACCAGGCACCTTTTTTTCCAGCAGCCTGTTGCCCACACAGTGGCACTGATGTTCTCCATGTCGATGGGATGCTCTGAGCCCAATCTCCAGTGCCAAAGCCAACAAAGGCATCAGCATCTCCTTAATGGCTGGCTCTAATGGGGCAGGGAGAAGACAGCCCTGAGTAATAAATACAGCAGAGTTGTAAGTAAATAGTTGAAATGCTTTGGTTTGATGCAAAGGGAACGATGAGCTGCCACCCACTGAGCCCCTCGCTCCTCGGCCAGGAGAGCTAAGGGGGTGTTCAACCACCCCTGCCCCAAATCAATAATGTTTTCCAGCAAAACTGCACTCACCAAACCTCCTCCTTCCAGCTCGTTAGAAAATATTGGCACTGTTGAAGGTAACAGCCCTGCAGCAGGGGGAGTTTTTGCTGACACAGCAGGCTGGGAGCTATACAGCTTCAGTGCTTCTCCCCAGCCGCTGGTTCAGGGCTTCACCTGCCCCTGCCTGGGATGCTGAGACCCCTGGAGCCAGGGAGATGGTGGGGGCTGGGGTATGTGTGAAGACCCTCCCCATGGCACCCAGCTACCATGGGACATGGCACAGGGCTGGCAGAAACTGTGGCTGGCCAGAAAGGGACAGTTCAGCCTGGGTGGGCTGTGTGAAGCCCGAAGCAGGAGGGTCCTGCCATCACTCCTGGCTGTGCATACCCACCTCACACTCCATTGTACTCCTCCTCATGCAGGTTTTGGGGCAGATGAGGATGTGTTTGAGGCAGGTAGCAAATCTTCTTTCCTCAGGACAGCCTCAGGAACACAGGATCAGGGATGCTGCCATAGAACATCACCATGAGCATTAACCCTCCAGAGGTGACAGCTGTTTCTGTGAGAAACAAGGTTGAAGCTGAAAAATATGAATGAAAACCAAACACAGAGGCCCCCCCATTATTCCAGCATTGCTATTAAATTTAAACTGCCCCAGTGTTTGCTTTCAGGCCTGTCAGACCCCGCTGACCCAGCTGACAGGTTACAGCTCCGTGCAGAGAGGTCTTTGTTAGCAGCAAAGGGCACGAGAAACATAGAAGGGCACCAGAATCCCTGGTATTACCTTGAAAACCACAAGGTTGAATAATGAATTGGGTTTTTTTATTCTCCTGCAGTTTAAGGAGTAGTATTTCCCGACACCTCCTGGCAGGAGAGTTAGAAATTCGTTTGCTTTTAAAATTAAAGCCTCAGGAAATCATGTGATGCCAAAGGCTGAAGTTGTAAGCTAAACACATGGGAAAAGCTGTACGGGGTCTGACTGAAGGGCCAGGACCCTGGTGCCCTCCCTTCAGTGGGGTCAGGAATAGGAGGCAGCATCAGCCCTACCCTCTAGATTGTGGTTAGGGACTTCATTGAATCATAGAATGCATCAGGTTAGAAGGAAGCTTTAAAGGTCATCTAGTCCAACCCCCCTGCAGGGAGCAGGGACATCTTCACTAGATCAGGTCACTCAGAGCCCCATCAAGCCTGACCTTGAATATCTCCAGGGATGGGGCCTCTACCACCTCTCTGGGCAACCTGTGCCAGTGATGCACCACCCTCATAGTGAAGAATATTTTTCTAATAGCCAACTGAAATCTCCCCTTTCTAGTTTAAACCATCACCCTTCACCCTACATGCCCCTGTGAACAGTTCTTCCCCAGCTTTCTTACAGGCACCTTTCAGGGATTGGAAGGTCCCCCAGAGCCTTCTCTTCTCCGTGCTGAACAAGCTCAACTTTCTCAGCCTGTCTTCATAGGAGAGGTGCTCCAGCTCTTGGATAATTTCTGTGGCCTCCTCTGGATGCACTCCAACAGGTCCATGTCCTTCTTGTGCTGAGGGTTCCAAAGACTTTCCGAGCCAGAGCTGGTATCTGTGCTCAATAACTAGATTCCTTTTCTGCCATAAAAATTCTTCAGTTCTGTCTCCAGACGCCAGTTATCTCCAGGCTTGCTGTTAGACAGAAGAGATACACCTGTCAGCCCTGCAGAAAACAGGGCCACATAAAACAGATGATCAGCACTGCCCTCCGAGGAGGAGGAGGGATGATCAGGGAGGAGGGTTATCTGCCTGGCTGGCCCCAGATGCATCCCTCTACTCCTCCTCCATGGCCAAAAGCACATCCAGCCATTAAAGGGGAATTAAAATTCCTGCCCTGACCAGGCACAAAACAGGTCGATGTGCCCAACACACATGCATATTGCACCCCCCCTCTCCCCCCCCCAACCCCCCCCCCACCCCCCACTAGGTCCTGCTGGGACCTAGAGCAGGAAGGGTGTTTTGCTGCTGTACACCCAACCTCTGAGTAGAGCTGTGCTTGCTGGTGGGAAGTCACTGCTGTTGCTTGCTGTTATCCTGCCCTGGGGAAAGGGGGAAGGAAGGTGCAGTGTTTGCACCCTGGACTTGGATCAGGCTGACAGAGGGGTGTCCCCTCCCCTGTCTGCCCACTGCTCTTCCCCTCACCAGATAGCTCCCAAACCACCAAGGACTAAAGCACAGGGCTTGAGGAGCTCCTGGTTCACAGGAAAGCACCTTGCTGCAAGCCAAGGGAAGAGTGGTAGGGCTGTGCTGAGCAGCACAACCCCAGCCACAGCTGCAGATCGAGCAAACTGATGGTGACCTGGTCACCCACAACCCACAGAGCAAGAGTTAGATGCTGAAATGCTGAAGTGGATGACATCAAAGCAACGTGCTTGGAGAGCTGCCACGGGCAATCTATACAAGACAACAAGGCCCACTAATTCGTCACTTACCCCGATGCTGGGGACAGCTTCATGTTTATCTTTTAATTTGAAATCAGCTGCACAAGTGTTATCTGCTCTTGGAAGCAGAGGTTCAGCAACACTTCACTCCTGTTTCATAAATCTTCCCCTGGGGGTGACGACATGTTTGATCCACAGCTCGTGTCAGGGTGTGATAACAGGAGAGCTCGCTTCCAAAATGTGAGACGTGGGGGCAAGCTCCACCTCTGCTGCACAGGGAGAACATCACATTTTGACCCAAATAGCTGTAGTCATTGTCCTGCCCAGGACCCCCCAGTGCAGACAGGAGATGACCCAAATCACCCAGCTCCAGCCTGGATGGGCAAGAAGCAGCCACGGGTTGATAGCCCAGGCTTGGTCCCACCAGCACCTGAGATCCAGGATACTTTGTCCTTACTCACACTGCTGCTCAGCCACACCAAAACACCATCTTACCTTTGCACTGATGGAGATGAGACATGGACCGCAACAGCTGCCAGGTACCTGCCCTGGTTGTAAGGATCACCCAGACTTTAACAATAAAATGAAAAGCCAGGGAAAAGATCCAGGTCTTGTGGCAAGGAGTAGCACGACGGATACCAGGCACACATCCATGTGCAGCGTCTGGGGAAAACTCTGCCCCAGTGCTTGCAGCAAGTGCTTGGATTAAAACCCAAGGAGAGAAGTTTGCAAGGCTGTGCCAACCCGCCCCGATCTCAGCAACCACCAAAGGCTCTTCTTGGTCACTTGGCAATCAGCTCTCTGACTTTCAGATGTTGCTGCACCTCTTGCAGCGCTTGCATGGTGCAGAGCTGTGCCCAGGGCATGTACAGCTCCCAAGGCAGGCGTCCCGCTGGGCCATCTGTTCACTGCACTACTGCTGCCCAGGGACTAACACAACTTCTTTGCTTTGCAGAGATACCCAAGGGCAAGTCTTGTGTCCTGAGCCCGATCCTTCCAATGTGGTGTAGGGGCTTCCTTGCGTGGCCCCACAGCCGTGTGGAAGAGCTGCATCCAGCGACCACCACCATGTCCAGCTCCACGTCTGGGGTTTCCAACTGCCTGGAGCCCTGGAAGATGCACCAAGAAAGCTCCTTGACCTTGTGCTGGGAAATAAACATCAGCTTTTGTTTAGGGATATTTAAAATATCATCATGAACTTAAATGGGTTTAACACTTTCCCTGGCTGAACTTGCTGAGCCTGGTTGGGCCCCGTCACAGGACAGTAAGTGTGGTACAGAGAGGTCCATCCATACACCCTGGGCAGAGCAGCACCCAGTATGCCATCCCACACAGGTCTCACTGCTAGAGCCAGACTATATTTCATCTGTTTCTCTGACCTATGTCCTCACCACAGAATGGTTATGCCTCTCTCCTTCGATCCCGGATCTGAAGGCCCAGGACAAATGGAAAATGGTTGATCTCCCAGCAGATGAAAAGTCCTAAGGACAGTTGTACCTCTGTGGCTCTCTTCAAGGCCTCTGCCAGCACAGTTTCAAGGGATACATTAACACATACAAACAGAAATCCCTGGGGAATGAAGCAGCATTGCCATTAGGAGGGAATACTTGCTGTAATGTGTTTTGCAAGCCCTTAGCAAAAGCAGAACTGGGAGAAATGGGGAGGGTGCCCAGCAGAGTAATATGAAAATGGAGCCGCTGGCAGCGTCTGAGGTGCTCACTTTTAATACAATTACAGCACAGAGAGCATTATGGATCCTGGTCCTGAAGTTGCCAAACTCTAGCTGTGTTTTTTTATGCTGTGAAAGACATACCCAGATGTCTGTGCATCTCAGCTCTGCTTCCAGCCAGGACGCGCAATGCGGCGCCACGGGGCAGAGCTGAACGCCTCTGCCAGCAGCAAACCATGCCTGGTGCTGCAAGGGTACAATCCCACAGTTCCCAGTGAGCAGCCTGGCCCCAGCCCTGGCTGTGGGAATACTCACGCTGGTCTGGAGCCAGCCAGCCAGCGATGCCCAGCTCAGGTGCATGGCTCTGACCCCACTGAGCTGGGAAAGCATGTCTCCATGGGCACGAGGGCTTGTTCCAAAACAGCTTAATCTGTGTGGGATCTAATTGGAGGGGTTGCTCTCGGGCAGGCTGTGGCCAGCAGCCACCTGTGCCAACTGCAGCTCATCTCCTTGTGCCTACAGTGTCCTGGACAGCCCATGCCCAGGGTGCAGCCAGCCCAATTCACTGCAGCCACGTGCACCACCGGTGAAGGCAGCTTTGCACCACGATGTCCCCATGGCAGGGAGGGTCCCAGGCCAGGAGCACCCTCCTTGGGCTGACCACAAGCCAGCAGCCCATCGGAGACACCACATCAGCCACCCTCACCCGCAGTGGAACACCTGAGCTGCAGTGGGCACTTAAATGCTTTGGACTAAAGTGAGCTATAAAAACCCAGAAGACAGACAAAACTTTCAGGAGTCTGGACACACCACTCAGTGCCAGAGGAGGGAGAGCATCTATAGCACTGCCTCTGCCACCTCCATCCCTGTCTCAGCTGTGTCCATGGTTCAAGCTGCAGGTCTGAGCACAATCTGTTCCATGAGTGACTGGAAAACACAGTACAGCTGCAATGAAAATGGATTTTTCTTTTCTTCTTCTTCACCTACTATGAAATATGGATTAGGAATTCATTAGCTATGAGCTGTTGCAAAATAACGTTGCTCTTAAAATATTCAGTGGTCTCCTGGCTCTAAAGGACCTTGGTTAACTAGAGACAGAACAAAGGGGTTTTTCATTTTTTAAAATGTCCTGGAAAGTATCATTAGAAATTACTTACAGTTTCATTCAGAGGCTTTTTAATTTCCATTTGCAGACTCTTAAGCAAGAGTAAGAGGTGGAGAGAGATCTGCAGTGGCATTGAGTCATGAAGGGGAGGGTGCTGCACACTCTGCTGCTCCCAGAGCCAGGAGTGGAGAGGCAGAAGGAAAAGCCCTGGGCAAAGGGAGCTGTGGCTGTTCTTTAGCAAACACCCCGGCGCCCTCCTGTGGGATGCTCAGCAGCTTTAGCTGCAATGAGCAGCATCAGTCCTTGGGACATGCTCATGTTCCTGCAGGTCCACCCAAAGGCCAATAAGACTCAAGACTACGTGAGGACAGGCACATGCAGCCTGGACATCATCAGACATGTAGGGTTGTTGTCCCGGGTGGTGAGGTACGTGTGTGCCCCCAGGTGGGCTGTGCTCCATCACTGCCACATCTGATGGGTTTGGAGCTACAGTGACCACCAAGATCCACCAACGATGGGCACAGGCATTAGGGGTGGGATGGATGAAGAGGATCTGGGACTTAAAAGCATTCTGGCTAGTAGAAAACTGGCCTCCATGGCCTTGATATTCCCACCAATAAATCACTCATCATGCTTAAGTCTGCTTTTCAAGCAAACGATGACCAGTCCTGCTACTCCAAGATCTACTCAGACCAGTATAAGCTACTAAACATAGGTGGCTATACATCCATCTGCTCTGCCCCAAGCTGGGGCATGGCCCAGCTCTATGGCCAGGTGCACCCCAACCCTCCCAGGAGAGCCATGTCCATAGCTTTGACTCAGGCCCCTCATGGTCATGATGTTCAAAAGCTGCTGGGGTTGTTATCCAGAGAGCCTGGAGGACCCAATGGACACACTTCCAGTGTCATCATACAGTGGTAATTAAAGAGCTGTATGATGAAGTGGACTGTGCAGGAGTAACTCAACACCATCGAGTCGGAGCAGCCTTTGAAATCAGCACTTACACCTCCATCCACCACCCACACAATTAAACCTGGGGTTTCTTAGCAAAACAGTGGATGCCAAAACAAACAGAACACACACATCCACACCCCACTTCTCTGTTAATCATTGAACAAACCCACTACAAAGGTGACCTCAAGCCCTTGTGCCAAGCGGGGCCGGGGACACTGAGGCACACAGGAGGGAGCGGGACTGTGCTTGGGGACAGATGCTCTGTGCTCTGCCAATGAAGGGATGCAGCAGACATCCAGACAGACAGACACAGAGGTGCTCCAGTGTGCTGAGCAGGGTAGGGTACTCCCCTGCCTGCCCACCTCCCCACGGTGCTGCTTCTGGAGGGTTTTGAGCCAAATCTGACATGTCAGTAATGCTCCCAGAGCCCTGTGTTTGCTCAGATTTCAAGGATGCTGTGACCAAACCAAGAAGGAAAATGGGGAGAGGCAGGAGCACCTCTGCCCAGCCTGTCTTGCGGCCCATGGGGACATTGCAGGGACATCAGGGACCCATGGAGACACCCCTGCTGGGAAGGGAGAGGCAGCAGGGCAGGGGACTCGTGGGACCAGCCACACCACGAGCTGTCAGCTCAGGTGCTCGCGGAACAAGATATTATCAGGGGCTTTGAACAGAAATTCAGAGGAGTAACAGGATGATTTCACAGGTACCTACAAGAGGAGTTGTCATCTCCTTTCCCCCAGCTGTCAGCGAATTGAGTTTCCTTCAGGTATAGAGGCCAAACTGCTCTGAACACCCAACGCTGCTCCACAGGCAGGACGCTGCGGGCTGAGAATTGGGAAGAGTAAACGTGTGAGGTCTGTCTCAGAGCCAGGAACATCTCAGCTGTGAAGGGATCTCCTCCAGCAAAAGAGTCGCTCCCGCCTCCACCGACACTTACCTGACCTTTGTTTTGCTGTCTGGAGAGCTGACAAAATCCCCACAGCAAGATATGCCTGGTGAAAAACCCTGGTTTTAGGGGCTTGGAGTAGAAACAATATGTTTTCCCCAAAAAATGTCTGAAACCAACCAATTAAAAGTAGGGTTTTAAATTCATTCAAAATCGATTTGCATTTTAGTTTTTAGAGTTGTTTGGTTTTTTTCAGCTCTTTCCCAAAGAAAAATACCAAAATAAGACAGTAATTCGAATTATTATGGATATTTACTTCTGCTGGCATGTTATCTTCCTGCCAATCTTTTGGAAATGGGGAATAAATCCCTGCCTGGAGAGCATAGAGTGAGGAAAGGGAGAGCCTAAAGGAAAACTGACAGCAGGGCACAATAAAAGCAATAATTTATTTTTTGGGGGAACCGACATTTTCCTGTGAAAATGGGAAATGAAAAAAATGCCTTTTTCAGTGGGAACACAGTTTGGTCCCTGCCAAGAAGCTGCCCCTCCCCTGCCCCAGAGCAGGGCCACCAGCATTGCAACAGGCAGAGGTGAGCTGAGCGCAGTGATGCTCACCCACCCAACCCAGATCTACTGCTTCCCCCTCCCTTCCAAACACTCACCACCCTCCAGAGAGGCTTGTTTTCCCCAGAAAGGCTTTTCTTATTGCCCAATTTGCCTGGGGATCACCTCCCAGGGTGATTTATTTACTGATAGCTACTAAAGCCCCATCAGGCACTTCCCTGCCAGCATCCCTCCCATCTCCATCAGGACCATCCTCACTTACCCTGCAGAGCTCCTGGGTGTCTCCGAGCTCTCTGAAGCCCCAGCACTAAGGCTTTGCTCTGCACCCAGCTTTCCTGCAAGGCTTTTCTCCAGGTCATTTCCCCATCACCCTTTGCCACCACTGTTTGCTTCAGTTTTCCCAGCATTTTCACTCAGAGGCAAAATGCTTCCCACCCCTCTGTGGACCCTGCCAGACCACCAGGTCTGAGCTTCACCTCCCTCATGCATCTCCTGTAATGAAGAACTGGCATATTTTAAATGAAAACCATCTCCCTCATATATATTCATAGCACCAACCACAGCAGATGCTGCATCTCTCAAACGTATTCAGCGAAGGGAAAGTCTCAGCAGCAGCTTTGGCTCTCCAGATGCCAGCACAGAGGTACCCCAGCGAAGAGGAATGATTGATTTTACAGTATCACAGCCAGATCTGCAGTCAGAGATGACAGCTCTGGGGAAGGTTTTACTGCTGGCTCCCTGTAAGCTTTGAAAGAGCTGGAGTAATTATTCTTCCTTAGGAAAATGGATGAATTAATCCTTCTGCTGGGGTTGAGGTTCGTTTTCCTGAAACCAATGTTTTCACATGATTTCAGAAAGCAAGCAAGCCTGCCTAGCACCATTCCTCAAAATCATTCCCCAGCGTGTGTCTCAAACACTCAGATTTTCAGAAGAAAATAGATCAGATTTCCAGAGTGCTCAGCACTGGCTGCTAAGAGAAAACGGGGACGTTGCCTTCGCACCTCAAAGGGAAGCGGCAGATCTTGCACAGACCTAACACATCAGAGATGGATGCCAAATACCCCTCCCTCTCCCTGAGTTTCAATTGCATTTTCTTTTCTAAAATGATCCAACTCCAAATACAAAATACAGATGAACCCAGGAAAGAGACCAGGAGAATCCAAAACTGGATGAAGTGTCCTTACACGGTTCCCATGCACAGCCATGCTCCTCATGCCAACAAACCAAACCACTCCCTCCCACAGAAACCCCTCCAGTTTCATCATACAGTTTAGTATAAATTAGTTTCATCAGGGACGATTAGTCAGAAATGCAACCTGAAAGACCTTCAACCCCAAGGATGAAAGTCAGGCTTGGACATCAGCAGTGCAGATGGCTCTTCTTTGCAGAGAATCAAATGGGCTGCACATGCATAACCTCACGTTTGGAAAGCAATTTCTTCATTTAAGCTTCTCTATTTGACTTTTCAAGCCCTTATTTCACAGGGGAAACCATGATCAAGGTACAAGCAGCAGAGGTTTGCTCAGCACAGCACCATTTCACCCACCAAGCAGAGATAAACTGGGACGGGTGATGGGGATCCTGATCCAGTCTTCGTTTATTTGATTTAATCAATTTATTGCCCAAAATAAGATTAGAAGGAGACTGGAGAAGTTTGACTTATTTAGTAAAAAATAATATCCAAAATAGCAAGTTGAGAGAGGATCTCACTGCTGTTTATAAGTATATGAGGAGTAACAGCAGGAAAAGAAAATAATTAAGCTAACGACACAAGGACTAGTGGGAATGAGCTGGCCATAAATTATTCAGGATGGAAATGAGAAGAAGGTTCACACCATTAAAGTAAAACACCATAAAAGCATCAATTCTTGCCTCCAATTAGTCTATCATGGGGGGATTATTATAGTTTCAAGCTGTAACTTGAATGCCTCATCCCAAGCTGCCGAGCAGCGAAGGAGAACGTACCCTGGAGACACCACAGTCCCGTCTCAGGCTCGTCTGCATTAGCAAAGGCTGGATGAAGCTCTGGGGACCTTTCCTGGGAAGGAGCAGCCACCTCGGGGCAGGTACCAGCCAGAGAGTGAGAAATTATAGAAATTTAGTTCTGAAAGCTTTCAAAGACACCAAAAGGCACACAAGTGTGTGCATCCTCCAGGTTAAACAGCTGAGGTCTGTTTGCCAATGCACAGCAGCTGGGAAATATTTCTTTTATTTCCCTTTTCCATCCTAATTTTACCACCCTATGACATGGCATTTTACCATCAAGGGCCCAGGCCTGGAAATGGGTTTGTATCTCTACCTTTTGGATGTAAATCAGGGTCTAAACGTTTGCCTCAGTTCTGTAATTTATCCCCTGCAAGTGAAGCTCCTCAGCACAGTAATACAGCTATTTGAGATAGAACAGGTTGTTGCCCAGCACAAATACACATACTGCAGACCAACAAACAGTCTTGGGGGAGAAACAGACACCATCCTTGGCTCTTCTAGGTCATGATTTCTTGCTCACTGTCATTTAGCATCCTCAGGAATTTCTCAGGGTGGTCTGAGTGCATATTACAGGAGAGTGAGAGTAAAAGCAGGTTTGTTAATAAACTATTATCTTCTTAAACTTCTTGAAAAGAGAGACCTCTGTGAAACTTTAATAAGACAGTACTGTGGCCTTCATACAAACCCAGAGTCAGGGCATGGGAAAGACCCATGGCTAGTTCACAGAATCACAAGGTTGGAAAAGACCTTTAAGATCATTGAGTCCAACTGTTCCTGTCCTATGCTAAACCACATCCCTAAGTACCTCATCTACCCGTCTGTTAAACACATACAGGGTCGGTGACTCAACCCCCTCCCTGGGCAGCCTGTTCCACATCCCAACAACTCTTTCAGGGAAGAGCTTTTCCCCAACATCTGATCTGACCCTGCCCTGGCACAGCTTGAGGCCGTTTCCCCTTGTCCCATCTCCTATCACCTGGCTGAAGAGACCATCACCCACCTCTCTACACCCTCCTGTCAGGTCAGTGTAGGCAGTGATAAGGTCTCAGCCTCTAGTTGTAGTCTGAGTAATCTGAATGCCAAAAGTGGAAGAAAGTGCTTGGGGAATGAAAAGTTTATCAGTATTATCATGTTCTCATTATCTTGAAAGCAGTCAATGCTGGTGATCTGGAACCTTTTAACTAGAAAAAGATTCCTAGACAGCAAAATATAAGCATAATTTTCAGGCAAAGGATGGTTCTGAGCACTGTGGGCATGACACTGTCCCTTCCCGGTGGCAACGGGCTTGAAGGCAGTCCCCTCACTCCCAGGGGCCTGGAGCAGAGGAGTCAGGAGATCCATCTCCCTTCACTCTTCAGAAAATATATCGCCTGAGGAACAACTGCCAGCAGCCTGCAATACATCCCCAAGCTGGTCAATAGTAATTCCTTGAACTTGCAAAGCATCTTTAATTGTAGCTCTCATCAAAGCAGTTTCCAGAGGTTAATTCTCACAAAGCCCCCATAAGGCTGTTACACCCAGAGACAGCAAAGCCAGCAGAGATTAACTGATTAGCACAGGGTATGTCACGGCTCAGCAAGGAGCCCTGCCCTGTCCCAGATTGGTTGTGTTGCTTATTTCATAGCAAAAAAATATGCCAAACCATGCCAGGCAAGGCTTGGAAATCCTGGCTCCAGCAAAGTGCTGAGCACTGGGCTTTGCTGTGCTGCTGGCTCATGGGTACCCAGCATCGTTGCCTGCAGCTCCCACCCAGCGCCCTGCTTCACAGTGGGTCTTTGCAAAAGAGCAACACAGGATGGAAAAACGCAGCTGGAAAGGTTTGGAGCTCACTGTGTCTGTTTCTGGGGGTGGTTTGGTCCTAACAAGTCCTAACAACCAGCTCCTGGTTTGGCCCTAATGAGTAACAGTGACCCTTTGGGTGTCCCCAAAGGCCCAGAGGTCCCCCTGGGAGTACACTCTCCCTGTTTAATACTGCCACGACCTCTCCTTTAAAACCAGATTCCCCCAGACAAGCCCACCAGCTTCTCCAGGCAGAAAACACAGCACAGCCAGATTTCTCAACAGCCATCCCAAATTGTTTCTCCTTTAGCCACCCCAAGCCCGAAGGGCAAGGGCTTCAGGGCACACTCCCACTTCCACATGACACTCAGCAGATGAAGCACTGATGTTTGACCAGGGAACTTTCACTGGTGGTAAATCCTTCCCCTGCACACCCAGATCATCCTTTAAAGAGCTCCTGCAGATTAGCCCCTGCCCGAGGTCAGCCAGTGCTGGGTGAGCATGAGCTTGGCAGAGCTGGCTTCATCCACCCTGATGGAGGACCTGGCTTGTAGAAACACCAGCTTTGCTTAGCTCAACGTATCCCTTATCACCAAGGACACTCCTCACAGTGCTTTTTGTCCCTCTTGCCTAAATCAGAAACAATTCTATGCAAGCCAGACGACATGAGTCAGGAGAGGTGAGTCCAACCCAGAGATAACATGGACACATCTGCCTCTGTTCCCAGGGAAATCTACTGATGGGAGAGAGGGTCCTGCTTGGGGGAGCTGCCCTTTGTGGCCATTCAAAGGGATGTTGCTGTTTATTTGATAGGAGGTGGCACAGGCCAGGCTTACTTTTCCCAGTGTGCAAGACAAAGCGAGGCTGCAGGGAGTCAGCACTTTGTATCGCTCCACACAGGGTTTATCTAAGGAAAAGACACTAAGGACAGTGTGCAGCTGCACAGTGGATGGCCAGAGGAGGAAAGCCAAGCACAATGATATCATAAATTGCTCCCTGAGTCATTAGCTACAACTCCTATCTTTGCTCAGGCCAAAGTGACAAGGGGCTGCCAACAGTTGTCACGGATAAATGACAGGGGAAAACTTTCAATTTTACTGAGTCTACTGCTGATTAACTGCTTTGCAGCTTGGTCTGTACCAAGGGCTGGATCTGGACACAAAAATCCTTAAATTGTTGCCACTTCAGGTGTGGGCAGCCAGGGAACCATAAACTGCACAGCAAAGCCCTCATCCTCCCCCAAGTCCATAGTGCACTGATGCTGGCCAGTGTCTCTCAGGGTTGGGATTGAATGGCTAGAGACATGTAGGTACAGGCATACATTACATGTTGACAGGAGCTAATTAATGCCAGAAATACATCCTCCTCCTGAAGGTATCTGAATGGGTTGGTAATTTTCATAGCTAAAAGGTTTTGATGGGTTTTTCAAGGTAACAAAAATCTGTTGAACCAGGGAGTAATCTGTTTGTGTAGATCTAATGACAGAAATACAAGGATGCTCATCTTCAAGATGAGCTCCCCTGCTAACTCAAAACCTGAAAGTTCCAGAACCCACCCAGTAATGAACAATAAAGGAGTAAATAATAAAAGTAATAACCCAGCAAAATGCTGCATTTCCTCCCTGAAATGGCCCCAGTGCCTAGCCTGCTGTGCTACGGTACTTGAACACACTCTGCTAACACACACATTCCCTCCCTCCTTAGGTATTGCACACAGTGACTTTCTCTCCAAATCATTTTCCCTGAGCATTGCTTAGCAACTCCTGTCTGGTTATCAGTAACTCCAAGCAGTTTATCCTAATGATGACGCTGGGCTTTTCTCTTTTGTTTTCTCTATCCTTTAGCTTTTCCTGTGCTGCTGCTTCCAGCAAGGAAGGGCAAGCTGCAGCAATTTGAAAGCTCTGTGCAGGAAACATGGTGTCTGCAGGTCAACCAGTTCCTTGCTCTCTTTGCCGTGAGTGTAGACATGCAGGATGCTCCTGGGTGGCCAGCACAGCTCCCCCAGCCCCAAGCACCCAAAAGGCTCCATGTCCCCGTAAGAGTCTTCCTTTGCATCACTCCATCATGACCCATCTAATCCTTTTTATAATTTTTAAAAGTTGTTTGAGCACCAAATGCCAAAATGCCTTGCTCCCTTGTGGGTAGGGTTGTGGGCTGCAGAGTGAAATGGCTCTGCTGAAGCCCCCACCCAGCCCTAGGTGCCAGGAGAGCAGCCCTCTTCCACCTCCAAGGAAACACTGCAGTATAGACCACCACATCACCTCCTACAATTCTCCGTGCTACAGCAGGCATTAATTAACATGCACATGTTATACCAGAGAATTCTGTGAGAAGAAATCGTCCTCCAAACCAGAAGGAAAAGGAGGAGATGTCTCTAATTACATGCATTTATTCCGCCAAAGTGTGCTTCTGGTCAGATCATTAACTGCAAAGAGCCACTCAGACTGCAATCTAATATTCAGATGTCTCAAACGCCTCATGCCAGAGGAACATTTCAGCTCCTGCAACGGTCTCTCTTTCACCTTCCTCATCACCACCACAATGACAAATCCCTTTTCATGGCTTGTAGCCCCTTGCCAGAAATTTCCCTTTCTGAATCACTGTGAAGAATCTCAGGCTGCCTCCCCTCTGCTTCCCAACTCGCCCACCCTGAGGACAGAACTGCAGCAACACAGAGAGCATAAATATCAGGAGATGTCTACTACACCCTGCTCTCAGCCAGCTACAGGCTGCTGGTCGAGAGTGTGGTATCTGCATGGGCAAAGGCAGATCACAGACTGTCAGAATCACAGCATCATAAGGTTGGAAAAGACCTTTAAGTTCATTGAGTCCAATATGCTAAACCACATCCCTAAGTACCTCATTTACCTGTCTGTTAAACACATACAGGGTTGGTGACTCAACCCCCTCCCTGGGCAGCCTGTTCCACATCCCCACAACTCTTTCAGGGAAGAACTTTTCCCTAACATCTGATCTGACCCTGCCCTGGCACAGCTTGAGCCCATTTCCCCTTGTCCCATCTCCTGTCACCTGGCTGAAGAGACCATCGCCCACCTCTCTACACCCTCCTGTCAGGTCAGTGTAGGCACTGATAAGGTCTCCCCTCAGCCTCCTCTTCTCCAGGCTGAACATCCCCACCTCCCTCAGCTGCTCCTCATATGATTTGCCCTCCAGCCCCTTCCCCAGCCTGGTTGCCCTTCTCTGGACTCGCTCCAGGACCTCCATGTCCTTCTTGTAGTGAGGGGCCCAGAACTGGACGCAGCACTCGAGGTGCAGCCTCACCAATGCTGAGTACGAGAGACCATGAGTGCTGCTGGTGCTTCCCAGCCCAACCTTGACCTGCATTGTCCTTCAGCAGGGAGTGATTCCTAGGCAGGATGCAGTGGTACAATTTTGGGCAAACAACTTTTTCTTGTTTCTGTCTAACTGTAACACTGTCTTCTTGTCTGTGTCACAAAGGCAAGAGAGAGGGGACATGAGGAGTTCGGTACCCACCTCTCTACTCAAGTATAGCTGGCATCTGGAGATGGCAGAGCAAGGGAAGATAACTGAAATAAAGACATCATCCCTTTCACCTTTAACTGGCATCATTCTTTGTTTCTATTTTATTTTTGCATGTAGAATCTAAAGAAGATGGGGAACAACACATTAAACTCCTGCATGTGCTTACCTGTGCCCGTACACCTTGTAACAGTGACTGCAGCATCATGACTGACAGCAAGCAGCAGGTCCCAGCCTGTTACAGGTTACAAACACCAGCCCCTTAAGAGAAGGGGGCCAAAATGCAGGTAGAAAGCTGCAGCCATTTGGTGAGTAGCTGCAGTCTGTGGTTATTTCAGCTAATAAAATAGTAATCCTCTCACTGACTGGTCCAAAAATAGGTCACAATTTTGGAGAGAGTCGAAAAGCATTCATCCTGATTCTGGGGTCACTCTCAGCCCTACAGCTTCCCTCTGCTTTCCAAAACCACTGAGCTTTACCAGCAATGCATGGCAGCAAATGCTCAGCTCCAAGGTAATTAGGGCAGGAGATAAATGTGCATGGTGGCTGTCGGTCCCCTGCCATCAGGGGCATCTTGGGACAGCACGTCTTTTAGTGTAAAAATATGACTGCAATCTCTCCAATCTGCAGCTTAATGTTATAACGTCTCTCTTGGGCTGAGCACTGGCAGCTGCACAGCAGCTAAATGGATGTCACAGGCTGAACCAGCCACCCAAACAGCCAAAGGGAAAAGCAAAGTTTCCTCCAGCTCCATGGGACTGCTGGGGATGCCAGCAGAGCCCAGCCTGGGAGGCTGGAGGAGCATCAGCGGTCCCTGTTGCCTCAATTCTGCACCCTTGGGTGGAGGGGTCCCCTGCCCCTCTGCAGCACAGCAAGCCAGGAGCTGCTTCACTTGTTCGGCCTGGGCTCACCTGCTTGATGACAGGCAAGATAGAATGGAAATGCTTCACACTGACCAATTTGTTTTAAATTTCTGCAAACTGAATAAACTCCAGCAGGATAAAGAATACGGAGCAAATCTTGGGCACATTTCCCTCAGTGCAGACTCTGCACCCAGGCAGCGTTTTGAGCCAGGCAAACCAGTATTTCACCCTTCCCATTGCCCCAGGCTTGAGATGGTTTGTCAGGTTTGAGGCTTTAGGTCAAGCAGAGAATATCTGAGAGACTCTGAAAACATCAGCAACAGCGTTATCCAAAAATGTTAAATGCATTGGCTAATTAAACCCTACAATGGTGTAATACTGTATTTCCAATGGGAGCTGTAAGGCGTGTCCTGGTCTGGATTCCCAAGGCAATGCATCTTTTCGAGGCAAAACCTACCTACAGTGGGTATCAGCAGATGACACACACTGCTGCTGAAAGCCTCCTGTATCTCCCCCTTGCAAACACCACCCAGCTTTTGCTTTTTATTTGGGGACCACCTCAACACAAGGCTGATGTGTACTGCCTCTGATCTTCAAAGCAGGCACGCATCATTCAGCCATGCAATTGGAAAGGAAGCCTGAAAGCTGCCAGGATTTCAAGAGACACTGAAATGAGCAAAGACCACCAGAGAGGGTGAAGAGTTACATCCCACAGCAAAAAATAAAACAAAATAAAATGAAGCAAGAGCAGAAGCAGCTGCAGCTGCTCCCTGACAGTGGGCACAGAGCAGCGACAGGTAGAAGTAAATGTGGAGCCCGCGTAGGGCGTCAAGGAGAGAAAACACACTTCTGGCTGTAAACAGGAAACTCTTTCACCCCCCTTTCTCCTTTTTCTCTCATAAAACCGTTTTCCCCAAGAGCTGTGGGGGTTACAAGCACAGCTGCGTTTCAGTGCGGTCCCTCACCTACCCGAGCATACAGGGGCTACGTGATGACTTGTTTTCCAGAGCTCCTTTGTGAGACTAATTAAAGCTTTCCTCTTTTTTTCTTTTCTTTCCCCTTTTGATGCAAGTAGCAGAGCTTCTAATTAACTGCTGAAAATTAGACTGAGGATCCAGTTATCTGCTGTGCAGCTACCTCAGTGCTCATCAGCTTCCCAGGGTGACTGTGGTAGGGGTGAAGCAGCAGCAGAGGTACAGGGGGTAGGAAAAAAATCCAGCAAGTTTTGGAAACACCAGCAGCTCAGGAGTATGTCTGGCCTGAATGTCACTGAAAAGAATTCAACTAAACATTTGGATAGCCAAATGTAGAGTGCAACCTGAATCTGCTAAGCATCATCCTCTCTGCATCCTCTCCAACTTCCACTTTTACCTTGACTCTCCAGCAACTCTCTTTCTTAAAAATGAATAAAGAAAAAGCACTATCAGATGCTCTTCCCCCTTTGCTAAAAGCACTTTTAGTTACTCCTCCCTTCCAGTGTGTCAGCAGGCTCTGACATGATGAAAAAGGGGAACACTTGTCTAGATGAAGCTTTATATCCTGTGAGAGCCACCCTGTCTGTACAGGCAGTCCTGAGACCCTGGGACCTTATTTCTCGTGCAAGGGTCTGTTCAGTAACGAGATCCCTGTGGGACCAGAGGAAACACACCCCAAATCCCTGTGGAGCACAGGGAATTGGGCAATGGCCCCTCAGAATGTGCCACATTTGTATGATGTGTGGTAATTTTCTGATTTATCATCTTAACTGGACGTGATGACCAGGAGAGGGGGCAGGGATAGCTAATGGCACTCAAAGTACTGTTGCTTGAGGAGAATTTCAGGGAGAGCTGCAGCCAGGCTGGGGGATGCTTTTCACTGAGCAATATCCCTAAAAGGTTCTTCTTGATGAAATGCCAAAAAGTTGGAGCACTGGATAATGAAGCAAGCAATTATACCATCTAACCAATGGCAATTAGTTAATGAACTGCCCTTAACTCACAAACTGAGCTACTGAGATATCTGCTAGCAGAAAGGTCAGTGCACAAAAATTCTGCTTTTGCTGTTCTCCTGATCCCCTGGAAATCCCCGTGCAGCTTCCCCTGCAGCCTGAAGGACAAAAACCCCTCCTCTTCCTCCCTCCTTGGAGACTGCCACACCATTGGGTTGGGCAGGCTGACCCTTGCTGCCAAGGTGAAGCTTTTCCTTTGGGAGATTTTTTCCTGATGCTCCTTGTGGAGACAGGACAAGGGGCGATGGCCTCTAGTTGGAGCTCAGGAAGTTCCACACCAAGATGCGGAAGAACTTTTCCCCAGTGAGGGTGAGGGAGCCCTGGGACAGGCTGCCCAGGAGGGTGTGGAGTCTCCTTCTCTGGAGATATTCCAGACCCATCTGGACGCTGCCCTGTGTGACCTGTCCTAGGGAGCTGCTTTGGCAGGGGGATTGGACTCGATCTCTGGAGGTCCCTTCCAATTCCAATTCTGTCAATCTGTACATATCACAGGAGCTTTGAAGAAGCAACAGGAGAAAAATCTGACCATGGTTAATTAAATAATATCTCCCTGAGCAGGAACATGACCGCTCCACCACATCCCTCCATAACTCCAAAGGAAACCCAGAGGCTTCTGAGGGGTGGTGACACTTCCTAGGGGTCCTCCCCTGGGGACCCAGGGCTCCAGACGGTCTCCCAAAGCCAAAGAAAGCCATTTCCTACGCCTGGCTCTGCTGAAGGCATTAAGCACGCTGCTCGGCTGCCTTCGGTGGTGGCTGCTGAGCTACCACATGTTGTTTGTGCTTTGCCCACTAAGTGGAGCTGAGGACTCTGCCGTGCTTACCGCCCGGGATGGTGCCAGCACAACTTTTATCCCCCCCCTAAGGGGAAGCAGCAGGGTCATCCCCTGGTTGGGCGGCTGGAGCTCATATAGACCCAACGCTGGCCCACAGCTCACCCACTGCTGTCAAGGGTCATGGGACATCTTTGCTTTCCACCACCAAAGTCTGGGGTCTTTCCCCTTTTTCTACTGAGAGGACATGCGGTTCTGAACCTCACACAGCCCTGTGCAAGTAGCCTGTGGACATCCACACCTTCAGAGGGTCAGGGTGCCAGAGGCTTTAACGCTTTCCTGCTCCAGCTACTCTCACAAATTCCATTAATTAACCTTTCCGATATCCACAGGCACTGAAGGAAACGTCTGTTAACACAGAGACTTGTCAGGAACTTCCTCATAACTCACTCCTCTGTTGTATTTTTTTTACAACCTGTTTTATACAACCCCCCTAAAAATACCCATAGCACAGTATGGCAGGTCAGCTACAGAAGTCTTTCTGTTATCTACCATGAAGACCAATTCAACCACAGAGATGGATTATTTGCCTCTCTAGGGACCATCCAGCACCCATATGAGCTTGTGCATTCCCAGCAAGACCTCCCTGGGAATTTGGGAAAGCAGCTGACGATGAATTCATCCGCACACCACCACCACCACCTTTCCTGCTGCCAACAACCACGTCAGAAATAACCTCAGAGACGAACAGAACGTGCCTCCAGAGAGAATAGAGGACGTAGAAATACACCAGGATAAAATTACAGCTTTACAAAATTCATTGCATTGTCCTGCAATGGAAAGATAATTAGGAAATTGGTTTTTTACTAATGATTCATATCTAGCTGGGCAGGAGGTATGTCAGGAACATGACTTTAATTTAACCTAATACTGCAGGACTGAAACATGGCTTGCAATATTTTTATGCGCAGGAACCAGATACTCCCAGAGCGCTGCCTCTCCCCTGCCCTTCTCCCCAGATCACCGCCTTGGACAAAGGCATTTGGAGATTACCTGCACAAAGCCAACAGCAGCTCCTTGTCCTTAACATTGTTCACAGTGCTGCAGGTTCCAGCTGAAATAGTTTGGCTTAGTGGGATTATTTTCCTGGTTGTGACTTTGGAGACTCAATTTATTCCAATATTAATTCCTAATCGGTGAATAAGATGAACAGTTACACTAAGACTGTCCTCCACAGTGCTCCTACCTGGACCAGTCTAATAAAAATCTCCATTGTTACTTCAGATGTTCAAGTTTCCTCCTGAATGTCCCTTTCCTGGCAGTCAAGCTGGTAGGAAAAGTTCAAGCCTTGCTATTCAGTTTTACCAAACCTTGCCTGTATTAAAGGAAATAACTATATCCAATGATGTCAGCATGTCAACACTGCTGACTGAAATGATCATTTGTAAACCAGCGTATTCATGCAGCACATATATCTCTTACAGTCACCTCGACAAGGGGTTTCTTTGCCAAAACATTTGGTTGACAAAAATTTACAATCCCACATGGAAACACTGCCTGTGGAAGCCATGCTGGTGATATGTGAGGAGACAGACACGTTACCCATCACTGCGTAACAACCTGCCGATGAGCAGCACATGGAGCAGATTGAGGTATTGCTGTTCAGTTTATGGAGCAAAAACTACTTGTTTTTCAGCAATCACTAGGCAGATACATGGCAGACAAGGAGTTATTTTTAGTGTGCGATGAATCTAACGATTTTAGAATATTTAAACGTGTGGTGGATCTCATCTTTCCCCCTTCCTTTGCATCCCAGACTTTATAGAGTGCCATGATATCCCTTCCAAACTTACAACAGGAACAACTTGCTCAGCAGTGGTCTGGACAAGTACACATGGCACAAGGATCCCAAGTTCATCGTCAACCAGGTCTATCCCCAGGTCAGGCCCCACCTGGAGTGTTGTGTCCAGTTCTGGGCTCCCCAGTATAAAAAAAGACAGGGATCTCCTGGAAAGAGTCCAGAGGGGCTACAAAGATGGTTAAGGGCCTGGAACATCTCCCCTATGAGGAAAGGCTGAGTGACCTGGGACTGTTCAGCCTGGAGAAAAGAAGACTAAGGGTGGACCTTATTAATGTTTATAAATATCTTAAGTATGGGATGCAGGGGGAAATGGCCAGCCCCTTTTTAGTGCTCTGTGGAGACAGGACAAGGGGCAATGGCTGCAAGTTGGAGCACAGGAAGTTCTGCACCAACATGGGGAAGAACTTCTACCCAGTGAGGGTGAGGGAGCTCTGTGACAGGCTGCCCAGGGGGTGGTGGAGTCTCCATCTCTGGAGATGTTCAAGACTCGTCTGGACGCCAACCTGTGCAATATGAGCTGGGGAGCTGCTTTGGCAGGGGGGTTGGACCCAATGATCTCTCAAGGTCCCTTCCAACCCCTGTGATACTATGATCCCAATGAGCATTATGCCCTTAAGTAAACTAAAATGAGAAACATCCCCATAGTCAGTTCCTTTTAATCTAAGAAAAGGGGAAGAGATTTCATAGCACAGAGAGCCTGCTAATACATTGAAACATAGTGTCGTTATTGCTTTAGGGCCAGTTATCACAGGGCTCTTATCAGCACATCCACTCGGTAAACGAATGATCCCTTTCACAACACAGCTCTGGCACAAACGCTAACCACAGGGTGGGACAGTGAGCAGAGCTCCTGGAGACTACGCAAAGCTAAGAGATTTGGTGATTTAAACAGGACCACATCCAACTACTCAACCCTCGGAAAATCCTACTGAAGCCTGTCCATTCCAGTCAAAAGCATGGCAGGAGCTGGCGTGAGCTCAAACCACTGCTGGGGGTGACAAAGAGGGGACCCACTCTGCACTCGGGGCACAGAGCAGCTCTTCAGCCACATCAGGGATGCACAAGTGTTTTACTGGGCAGGATTTGGCTTTATGGGCTTAATTCAGGGAGCGTCTCACTCCTGAGTAGACTTTACACGTGGATGAGATAAAGCACTTAATAAACACTGACGAGGGGGTTGCAGTATATAAATGCAGGTGGTGTTGGGCTGTATTTTGGGGAGAAACTCATGTGCTGCCACGATGCCTGAAGGGGATCTTCCCTGTTCAATCTATGCCTCTTTCCCTAACACACAAAACCCATAACACTGGCCCAAACTTTCACCATGAACTCAGTTCTGTGCCAAGTGACTGAAATTCCCTTCACTGCGCCCATTTCCCAACTGTTTACATGCAGACTGGTGCTACCTTTCCTGTTAGATAGGGTTCCCATGGCAACACTACTTTTATCACATAAGAGGATTCACCAGATTAAAACAGACGCCTTCAGGTAATTAAAATACATGAAATTTCTTTGTTATTTACATTTCTGCTAGCGAGGAACCACAATACTCGATTCAAACCAGGATGCTGAGGATCTCTGCGACCGAACAAACAAGAAATAAAGCTGTCAGTGTTTGCCTAGTACAAAATGGGGACTTGCCAGCTGCAGGAGGCATTGCACACAAAAAGCCTCCCAGTTTGGAGCACTCGATGCAGGGAAGGGCAGGCTGTGCGACCTGATATTTGCATTCAGAGCTGGTGACAGAAGACTGGGATGAGGGGCCTGGTTTATTTTCTAGACAGGCAATTTTCAAGAGGGAACGTAATATACTGGATGCAAAAGAGCTTTAACCCTGGCATCTGGCATAAACAGGAGGGGAATCCACTTTTTGAAAGTGTAGACAATGGCAGGACAAGGGGGGATGGATTGAAGCTAAAGGACGGAAGGTTCAGATTAGATATTAGGGGGAAGTTCTTTACAGAGAGAGTGGTGAGGGGCTGGAACAGGCTGCCCAGAGAGGTGGTGGATGCCCCATCATCCCTGGAGGTGTTCAAGGCCAGGTTGGATGGGGCCCTGGGCAACCTTGTGTAGATCGAGGCCTGGAGGTTGGTTGCCCTGCCTGTGGCAGAAGGTTGGAGCTCTCTGATTCTTAGATTTCAAGCTGCTTCACTACAAAGCTAGGTATGGCATCCCAGTAAGCTGAAGTGCTCAAAGCCCTTCTTGAATTCAATCTGTCCTCGGTGTATTTTAAGATCTTTGTTTCTAATTAAGGTTGATTTGAGTGGCTGCTGTGGAAAGCTTTCTTGTCTGGAAGTATTTGGAATATTAAATCCAATGTTGTTCTTAGCTGCTTGCTGAACTACACCACTTCTTAGTCATTCCATGACTGGAGGAGCGAGGACTTCAGTCCCACTGTGTAAGAGGCAGCTTGGACTTTAACAGCAGACACTGTTTTTTCCCAGCATTCATCATCCCTACTTTGAGATTTAGAGTTCCAGCAGAGGTTTAAGCAGTTTCTGTCTAACCCTCAGCAAGCCTCGACTCCTCCCATCAGCTACCATTACACAGGCCAGTGGTGGATGAAAGCAGAAAGATGTTTAAACACAGATAAGGGTGTCCACATCCTTTTCTCTGAGCTTCTCAACGGTTTCTCAATGGAGATGACCAGAGAGCAGCTCACCTTCTCAGAAGTGAGATCTGTGGTCCTCACAATCCATGAAAACCCATCGTAGGGAGCCACGTTCCAAGCTTCTTTACCAGACATTATAACTAGGAACCTTTTTCTGAGATTACAATAGAAAAGCTTATTTTCATTATTGGGTATTAAGCACCATGGCCAACTTTGCATGACAAGGAACTGCAATTAAAACCTGACTGCTCTGTTGACAGCCATAAGAGAGTAACATGCAGCTGAAATTATGCCAGCCCCTGGAAGTCCAGTTTAGCCCTTGGAAGGCCAGTCTAATGCTGTCAGAGATATTTCCATTGTAAATGGCCCATGAAGTCCATATGTGACACTGCTGTGGCCTTGCAGTGTTCTTTTTATTGCCCTGGCATATCTTCAAAAAGACACATTTGTTTTTGGGAAGATGAAATGGAAATAAATTTTAAGGAAATATGAGTACAGAGGTGATTACATAGAAGGAAATGAAACCAACAGTGTTATGTCTGGCAAGTCTCCTCCACCCTTTGAACAAGCTGGTTATCTCTTGATTTAAAAAACAAACCAAAACAAAAAATCCACAAAGAACTGGAAGAAGGGACAGCATCTGTAAGAGAAAGCTATAACCCCAGCCAACACCATCCACTCATCTGGGAAAAACATTGACTTGGGGTTATTTGGAGCAAGTTTAGACGTGACCATGGAGTGCTAATGATGCTGACGCTGCAGACTAGCCCAGTGGGCTACTCAGAGGCTGCTGGCAAGAGCCTTGGGTTTGCACTGACCGGTGATCCCTGGGTGGTGAACCTATCAATACCTTACTGCAGCCTGAGCTGCAGACTAAACCTAACACTGAAGCAAATGGCTCTCATGGGAAGATGGCAGATACAGGCTCAGATGGGAATCTGAATACGGTTTTGAACTCATAAAACATTTCTAAGGGAACAGAAAGGAATATGATACTCAGTGCCTGGGGAAATGGTGAGGATGTCAGGAACTGCATGTTTGGTTCCTCAGCTCTAAGATCTTTGGCTCACCTGTAATCCTCTGAGCAGGCCCTGATGACTTTCCACTCCCTCTCAGCAGCATCACACAAGTTAACACCCAGTAGCTCCAACCTGTAGTTCCCACGAAAATAAGACAACACCTTTCTACAGACTTTGAGGGCAGAATGGTCACAGCTCCACTCAGACTCACAAGAGGCGTTTGGTCTCCACTCAGGAGGGTAAATTGACCACCTGCCTTTGTGCAGAATAAACAACATGTGCCCACACAGCAGCAGCGTGTCACCAGTGTGACCTGGCCACGCAGGTAGTAACCCCACCAAGGGGCACCAATCCGCCGCTGACCTGTGATCCTCTTCCAGTAGTCCCTAAAGAGTTAACCTATCTAAGGGCTCAACCTCACCAATCTTTACAGTGCAAACCTTACCTGCTCAGAGACACCAGGATTAAAACCTCAAACCAGTCATTTTCAGACATTAAATTTCAGTATAAAATTGCAAACCCCATTGTGAAAACTACCCACTCCCTGCAATAACCAGGCAGCACACGCTAACGCTGCTGGCACACGCTCTTGCCAGGCTACTGCACGCCAAGCTGCAGCACAACTACAAACCCAGGAATTAACAGAGCTGTGGTGGTTCATAAGTATGTTCAGCTGGGAACTTACAGAGAACAGTGGTCATACAACGTAGCTGTTTGGAAAAAGAGGTGCCTGTACTCTGGTGGTCCTCCAGCAGCATATGACTGCTGCTTACATGGTCCTTGGACTTCTCTTTGCCCCAAGCATCACTCCCAGCCCTGTTACTGTGTTCTTCTCTGTTTGTGCAAAGGGCAGATGTCATAACACCACCAGACACGGCTGCCTGAAAAGTTCCTGCCTAGTCTAAGGCCTCATCCAGGTTCTCCACAGCCAACAAGGGATAGTAACACTTCCTGAGAACAGACCTGCCCCAACCATCTGCATGAACTCCAGGAATCCTACAGAAACATCTTGGATTCAACATGACTCATGGAGTGATTCAGGTACCCAAACACCCATCTCTAGTGACTCAGCTTTTAATTGGTTATACTGGTCATAGACTATCTGGTAAAAGTTTATGTGAAGGTCATGCTGAATGAAAGGAAACAGGCACCTTTCTAAGGAGCTTTGATGCTTCCCTGTAGATTGTCTTGGTTTGGAAAAAGCACAACAATAAGAGGCAGAGGGGGTGAAACAGAGTGGTGTCTTTGCCTTACCATTTCCTCTGCTCTTGGGCATCGCCACTTCAGTCCTGTTATTTTGCATTTTGTGCTCTCCTCTTGCACTGAGTGCACAACAGCTGCCTTATTTAATTGTTTATCATACAGTTCCTCACCTTCCTTAACAAGGGAGACTGTTCCCCCTGAAAGAAACGTCCATTGTAAGTTAAGCCACAGTAGGAGGGAAAACCCAGGATTAATTGGGTCACCTTGCAGTAAGCAGCATCGCAGGCAGCAAGCAAAACATCTAAAAATAGTTAATTTTAAAAAAATTAAATCTGGACCCAAACCATCAGTCCCCCAATAATGAAAGAAAACTCTATAAACATCAGTTCAACTGGGCCTTTGCTGAGACACAACTAATTTTCATCCTTCTTCAGCAAGAATACATTTCACTCCCAAGAACAATTTTAATCCTGTTCCTAATTCACGTACATTAACAGTCAGAAGTGATTAGGGTTGCACAACATGAGGTAATCAAGTTTAAGCACTGTACATAAAGCTCAGCAGTTTCTGCCCAAGGCAGAGCATACCCTCAACAAACTTGTTAACCAGGGATGCCCTTTTGAGACTGTCTGTGGATTTTCTGTTGACAAAAACATTTTCTTTATTCCCCATGGTATTTCTCCAACTTATTCCCTGGAACACCAAAAAAAAGAGGACAACAAGGAGGCTTCTTTCATAACCCTTCATATACAACTGTGGTTTCTCTGAGGCACTCTAAGCCTATTTTCTTTTTTTTTCTTGGCTTTTTGATTCATCTGAACCAATTTACTCTGGCTTGAATCCAGGAAGTCTTTATGGAGGCAAAGATTCATCGCCTCCAAATGACCAAATCTTGAAAGAACCTCAGTCCCCAGCAAGCAAACTGTCAATTCAATCAGGCTACCTCTCTGCTAATAAAATTAAATATGCTTGGGACCATTCTCCTGCTTATTAGCCAGCTGGCACAGGATGACCCATGTCCCTAATGCCTAACTCAGCTTGCAAAGCAAAAGCGTTATGTGCGAATTGCCTGTGGGAAGGATTGACTCATGACGACTTCCACACCATGCCAAGGAGAACTGCCTGGCACAGGACAAAAAAGTGCCATGGATGGCTCTAACATCTAAATGGTATTAAGGACTGACCTCCTGCACCAGAGAACACAACTCCAAACTCCTTGAGCACGAGCACAAACATAGCCTTGAAGTCAAGCTTGGATTGACACTTGTTGCTAAATTTGCATGGTCCTTAGCTGGGGAAGCAGACATGAATCCAAATGCAAGAAGCGAGCCACAGCTTCCAAGTTTAGCAAAGTATTAAACTCTTTCATTAATCCTGGAAGTTTGAACTTGCAAAGTTTTCCAGTTGTAATAGCTTCTTGAAGCAGTTGATAGGGAAACCTGGTTAATTCTGGTACAGTCCATGATGTTATTCTATTTCCTCACTTAATCCCTCATGGATAAGAGTGAGAGGAAGCATGAACAGAGCAGGATAAATTGGCACTGACTATTGACAAAACAATGTTGTGAAATAATTCAGCTGATTCAATATGTTCAGCATTGAACATATTGCTGCCCCTGAGCAGCAGCAGCGAGGGAGATCTGGGCTTCGGCTGCCTTGGCACAGCACAGAAACTGTGACGTGATGTCTTGCTCTGCTTGCTTCCTCCTCCTCCTGCTCTTGTGTAAGGAATGACTAATGCCACATTCAATTTCTTTAATATGGCTTTGTATTCCCTGTACTGCATTGGAGACTTACATCTGAGTCTGAACAGGGAGAACCTGTACTGAGGAGATGAGAAGGACAGCCAAATCTAGAGGGACTCCTGGGCTTGACACCAGTCATCAGCTTCTTGTTGGCTGCCCAGAAGTTACTCTTCCTGAAGGGCACAACAGGCCTCTTCAAGGACCTTTAATTTAAAACAATTATTTCAAAGTATTCATCACTTGCCAGCATCTGTTGCCTACAGAGATCTCACAACACCACCAAGGGGAGTGATAACCCAGGCCCAGAGCTGTGCTTTGCAATGTAACCCCTATTTAGAACCTTTCCTCTGGTCCTCATTTTCCCCTACCTAGCCCACCCCTTCTCCAGGCCAAGCAGGCTCAGGATGTCTGAAATCCTCAGACCTTCTGAGGATGGCTTTTCTTCTCTATTGCTCAAGGTACACCAAAAACCATTACATAACTTTTATTCTCCATGCAATACAGGCAGTTTTGCACCATCTGCATCCTACCTTCAGGAAAAGAGGCAGAGAGCACTGACACACTCAAGGAATGGCTGTCCATGTTGGATGGACAACCTTGTGTAGATCCAGGCCTGGAGGTTGTGGCCCTGCCTGTGGCAGGGGGGTTGGAGCTCACTGGTCCTTGGGGTCCCTTCCAACCCAGACCAGCCTATGATTCTATGATCCAATTAAATGGGGCCATGGAAAAACAAGCAAACATCCTGTAACCCACAGTTTGCATTTCTACAGAGTTCAGGGTGATATAAAAGTGAAACCACTTGATCTAAGAAAAATTCCCAGGCTACTGTACCAGGTGGGTTTTTCTTGCTGAGCTGTTTCCCAGTTGCTGAAGACATTTAAGCCACAAACACCGCCGCAGCAGCCTCAACAGGGGAGCTGGAAGTTGTGTGCAGATGCATTAAATGCCCAGGTGAAGGTTCACACATGTTCTCTGCCCTCCCACGCAGCCCACGGGCACATGTCTCGTGCATGGCACAGCTCTGCACGTCCCACAGGGACCAGGAAGGCTGACCTGCACACATCTCTGGCACAGGAGTTAATTTTCCCCATGTTTGATGCACTTGTGCATTCTGGTCTGTGGCACCAGCAAAATGGGCAAACACAGGGAATACACACCCTCCTTCATCATTGGCAAGAGCTTGCTGCTGGGCCAAGACTGCAGCTCCACCGTGATTTGTCCACAGCACAGAAAGTGGAGGCAGGGAAATGGCCATGGTAGTTTGGAATAACAAGGGTACCAATACCCCAATTTACCAAAGATGATGTGGTGCTCTCAGGTCTGCAAGTGAAGTGGCTGGGGTGCAAACAGGTCAGTTGCTCACCCCCAGACACCATCATCACAATGGCATTACACAGTGTGTGCTGCAACTTCAGCATTTAAAACAAGAGAGTCATCTGCACCCAGATCTTTTCAAGCTTAAAAAAACAAAAAACAAACCACATGATGGATCATCAGGCTGGATTGGGAGAGCCACAGTAATAGTAATTTCTCATAACTTACAGCATCAGCACGGGGTCAGAGAACTGTTTACTGTCTCCTCCTTTACCTATATTAAGTTCTTTAGAGTCCTTTAGCCCTATCACAGAACTTCATGTTATATTACAACCTCCAAACAAGTCTTCTCACAGCAGAGCTGGTGTTACAAGCACCATACAACGGTTCTGGGTGCACATGGAACAGGCAGGAGGCTAGTGGGGGCTGGTCCTCCCAGGCATTAGCAGAGCTTTGGCCAGGGCTGACCTTGTTTGCAAGGCCTGAGATATTCTGCATTGACATCAGTTGGGTCTTTTACAGTGTAAAATTGAAAAGGAAATCTAAAGAAAAGGAATAATTGCAGTAGGAGTCAGGAAAAACAGGATAGAAGGGGAAACACATCTGAAACTCCAGGGGAAAAGAGTGAGCCAGTGAAACGTTCCATCCCACCTGCTCAAAAGAAAAGGGTTGACTGTTTCTGAGAGCAAAACTATTTTTATGACTTCGGTCACAGCATTATTTCAGGATGTTAACTCCATGCCCAAGAAGTGCCTCTGGAAAGAGTCCAATGGGCTGCAAAGGGAGTGATTAGGACAGCAAAGTGGTTTGAAAAATGCCTTCTACCATCTGCCAGTCCTGCACAGCTTTCCAGCACTCAGACATCCCTGATACCTGTCTGTCTGCAAGCACACTGCCACCCCCCCCACTGCTCCATAAAGATTTCCTGGGTTCCACTGTCCTACAGTCCTTCTGTGTCCGTAGTTACTCCCTGATCCAGGCATGTGCAATGACCTCCAACAGATCTCCAAGCCTTGAGGTAGTGTCAATGCCTCACAAGCCACCTCTACACCATCACCTCAGAACAAACCCTCCACGTTGCTCTCTTCTGATCACTTAGCACTTGTTGGCCCTGTGAAGCGACTCAGCCCAGCCCTGGCAGGCTAAGGGATTCACCATGCACAGAACTGAACAGGAATGGGATGTAAAGCAGCTGCCTTAGACAAAAAGAGGCAGAAATGTTTCTTATTCCCCCCCAAAAAAGTAAGTGCAAGGAGCCACTGTGGATGAAGGATGGGTTAGCAGCCTAGCAATATCTCCAGAAGAAATTCTCTGTCATTTTCTTTTGTTCTTGAGAGCTGTGATGGATGAGCTCACTGTTCACATCTTCCCACTGGTAAACAAAGCAGTCTCTGGCTGAGCTGAATTTGGCTTGCTCCTCATTTGCCTTGACCTTTCAGGAAGGAACAGGGTAAATCCCCACGAGGTTTCACCACAGACTGTGAAATCAGGGTCAGAGCTGCCAGCCTCTCCCCAAACACCCCATGGGCCAGGTCAGCACAAACCAAGAGAATGGTCATCACTCTGTCATCACCTGAAGTCCCTGTCTGTCTCTCCGTGAGCAAGGCAGAGTCCCACCAGCATCAGGCTTCAAGGTCACAGTCAAAGCTGTGAACACAGGAGGCCAGTGATCTCTTCCTAATGCAGAAATGTTCCACTGAAACCCAGCAAAGTTCAGCTGGCAGAAATCACAGAAGAAGGTGAGTGTTAAAGATCCAGGCAAGAAGCAGCAACATCAAGTTGTTATTCCATAACACAAAACCCAAAACTGGGACAAAGCACATCCCAGCACATCCCTATTCCACAGTGCAAGTAAATTGCTCCTGCATGAGGAACAGTTGTGGGGTTTTTTTCAGGCAACAGAAAAGCAGAGCAGGGACTAATCAAATTCAGTGTTCTTCAGCCAAACGAGGTAATATTTTCTGCTCTGATGTCACTTAAATAGCTTAAAACAAAAACAAAACCTTTAACATGTACCTTGATCTTCTTCTAGATGCTTTAAAGCCCAGAAGGTCCCAGTAAGTACATTGGTATCCCCCACCCCGAGCATTACTGAGCTCATCTCCAAAAGCCACTGGATTATATAAAAGTGAAACCACTAAAAGTTGGGACTGACACCATTCTGCCCAAAAGCAATTTACCAGCACATGTCTGGGGGATCATTAATTTTATAACTTTGCTCCTCACCATTAAGCATTACTTGCACTGCCTAAAATGGACTTTTTTTCCTTTTTTTGCCATCTCCTCCTGTAATCTGTGCCCTCCTTCCTCCCAGCAAAACAGAGCCGTGGTGGATAAAAGCACAGCAGATTTACTAGATAATTGAAACCATCACAGACAAGAGTGTTACGCACTCTAGACTTTGCCTTGAAAGCATCAAAGACATGCATATTTACAGCATTACAAGGAAAAGTGAGCTTTAAAAAAAGAGTAATAATGTATCTTGGGCTAGATATGGCTTTTTATTTTAAAATGTGAGTCAACCCTTGCCTATGATGGTGCTGGGCTGGCACCAAGGGGGCTCTCACCCAGGCATAATAATGCAGTTTTTCTTCTACAGTAAGAAATGGACCACAGCTCCCTGCTGGGAAGATTCCCTGTATTAAAATATATATATATATAAGAAGGAGAGTTGCTGAACCTCCGGAGAGTTACTGAGTGCCAAGAAAAGTGCAAACTTGAGCTGTTTCTCCAGGCAGATTTGACAATGGCAATATCTACCCCCTCTGAAAGCAGCTGAGCCATGTCCCTTCCCATAGCACATTTCATGCAGACCACAAAAGGGAGCATTTGCTTACAAAGCAATTGTTTTAAAGCCAAATCCTGACTTTTTAATTCATCAAATATTTGTTCCCCTTGACTGAAACTCCAGCAGTCTTTCCCTGCCAGAGCTAATATTTTAAATCGTGTCTTTTAACATCATTTGCATAACTTTTTCAAAACACATTATCATTATCTACATGCTCCTATTTTATATCCCAAGGCCAAGGAACTCAAGAGGAGCCCCTTGATTTTTCTGGGCCTTGGACAAGAATTTCCAGACCCAAAAAGAGGATCCTGCCAGCGATGTGCTGCATTCACCACGGGCTCTCTCCCCTCTCCTGCATACACTGGATGTCTGACAGCAGGACCCTTCTTGGTTTGTTTTTTTTCCACTCTGTGCCATGTATTTTAAACTTTTATCCTTGCTCAAAAAGCCAACAATTATGCTTACAACATTCGTTTGTGAAGTCTTTCATGGAAACAGCAAAGTCTTCAGTCAAAAACTGAGTAACTGCTAAAATTAGTCTTTTCTGAAACATTCTTTTCCACAGAAATAAAGAAATTATGGAGAAGGCTACAAGCACAACAGTCTCAAAAAGCTGCAGGAAACTAAGACTATGCAAACAGGAGTCACTCACCTGTGAGCCACAGAAGCAGAGACACACCAAGAGGAATCCTGGCTCGAAGCTCGGTAGAGTTAATGGGAATGCTGCATTAGGCTCCTCTGAGACAAAGCAAGAGGGTCTCATCCTGACCCTGTTCTTTCAAAATCCAATGGGCTTTTCTGTACCCATCAACACACTGGGGGCTTCCTCACCCTGCTTACCCCCAGGACTTTTGGACAATGGCACATCCATGTTTCCCATTATATCTTTGCCTAAAGTAGGTCAGAGTCAAAAACCAAGAACAACGTGGCCATTCTACATTCTTCAAACCAACATCACTTCCACCTAGACAGTACTGAATAAGTGCCATTAGGGAAGAGGTTGGTTTCCCTTGCATGCCTACTGTCCACACAACTGATAGCAAGGCTGATCAAGATGCCAGATTATTTTATTTTAGGTTTATGAGGTGCCCTGTTGCAATCTGTTCTATAAATGACACAATCTGTTCTATAAATGTCACATTTTTAATTAAAGATCTATTATTTTTATCAGTGATAGTTTTTGGACAGCTCATCCAGGAGTAGACTTCTAAGTCACATCCCAGCTCCCATATAGGAAGGTGCTGTGAGCCCAGCCCAACAGAAGGCTCACCACTCCCCAAGAGCCTTTTGTTTGGTAGAGCCTCTAGCCTGTTAGAAGTAATTTCTCCAGGAGAGGATTATTGACTCTGAGTTGCATCACCTGTGGGATACAGCACCCAGCTCAAAGAGCAACAAAAATTAAGGTGTGAGTGGATTAAATACTCCATACGAATTAGAGACCAACAGCAACACCAGGGACAAGGAGAAATAGAAATAAAAGTCCTCCTTACGCTCTCAACAAAACAACTGCAGGAAACTTATGGTTTTACTTCTTTTCCCCCATGCATCTGACTCCCATCCTCATCTTCAATACTTGTGAAGAAATTAAATCTTATAGGCAGCATTTGTGTTCCTCTAAAGCAAGGTATTTAGAATCAAAACACTGAAGAGATTTGTTGGAAGCCCTCACCAACCGTACTGCTGGACAAGGAGGACTCTCCACACTCTGCTGGGATGGCACCAGTCTGCAGCTGTGCACAGGGATGTTTCTCCTGCTGCTTCCCCAGGGCCCAGATGATCCCTGTACTCCTCTTTTAGGGTGACACCTACAAGCTAGGTGAAGCACCATCTCCTGATGGGGTGAGCTATCCAAACCAGCCAGCCACAAAGCACAAAAGCCATGTCTTCCATGGGTGTTTCCTATTTAAGCACTGATGGGCCCTGCTCCTGTTTCTCTGGCTTGATTTGGAAAATTGCAGGCCAGAGCTGTTGGGCTTGCATGCAGCATGTGTGTTTTCTCCTCAAGCTGCCTGGAAATACCCCCACACCCTTGCTGCAGAAAGCTGATGAGGGTTTTGTTGGCAGAAGACTGTTTTTTCCCAGTCCTCTAAATTGAGCAGGAAGAATTCTAAATGTCTCTCCATCACTCTCAACCTGATAACAACTCAGATCAGCTGCCCCATATTGATGATGTTGACCTACCATGGGGTGGGTGAGTTTGCTGCAGAAAGCCGTGGATCCTCCACCGGTGTGAATCAGCCTGGCTGAGACAATCTGTGAGGCCGTCGGCTGATTCCTGCCAGCTGAGTCTCTGCCTTCTCCTCCTGTGACTCATCCTCCTCCAAATTAAACAAAGAGCCCCCAAACTGCAGGCTGACTCACATCTGCTTTGAAGGTGGGAGTGGGGTGGCTTTTGTGTCACCCCCTCCCTGCTTAGGGAGGGAGTGCTGGGGAGGAGGTTGCCTCTGCGGCAGCGAACCTCGAGTCTGAGCTCTAAAAATATTAGCAGGAGGAACAAGAAAGGCCTCTGAGAGCAAGACCCCCCCCTTTCAGCCTCCTCCTGTAACAGCACTTCAATCGGCTTCTGCAGGGGCAAGGGGGGACGGTGGGGCTGCAGGGGATGAGCGAGTTCCCAAGGCCTGTAATTACATGGGATTAAAATGCATGGCTCTGCGGTTCCATTTTGACAGCAAATTACAACCTTGATGGAGGCAAATGTCAGGAAAGGGCACAAATAAAGTAGAACAAGCAGGGAGAATTTGGTGGTGATTTAAAGCACATGTGGATTTGGCCCCTTGGAACTCATTGGCTGCTGCGTATGACCCACCGGCCCTTCTTACCACCAGCAAAACCACAGATCTCTTCAGAGATGGCTCAGCTCTGGCTCTAGCTGTCTGCTTCAGCGTTGAGTATATGTTTCTTCCCTCCCCACAGGCATCTGCTGCTTGTCCCATGGAGAGGAGCCCATGGTGGGCTCCCCAGCCAAGGACAGCCTGCTGGAGCCATGACTCTGCTCCTGCTCTTCCCTGGCTGACAGCAACCTGGGTTGCCTGTTCCCTGCTGCCTGCCTTCAAAATCATTAATTATTATAAGGAAGAACATCTCCTTTAACTGCACAGTGCCAAATGACTCCTCAATTTAAGTGCTCATTTGTTTTCATCAATCCAGACCCGAGCTGCTGCGCGCTGAGACCGACTGGTAGCATCCCACTTGTGAATATTTATGTCTTCCTTAGAAACAGCCAGACAATCCGCTCTCTATAAGTGATGGAAAGCCCAGAGAAAAATGGGGGATAGAGTTGGATAGGTGCTGTGAATAGGGACTTGGGAGGGTGGAGAGGCTGCTGGTTATCTTTGGGAAACCTGTTATTCTGAACATCTCTCTGCATTTCCAGATAAACACGGTTTGCTCAGTTGTTGCGTTAACATTCAATTTATTCAGAGTAATTTAGCTTCATTTGGGGAGCTGCAAATGAACTGTTACTTGCTCTGCATCAACAAAACACTGGGGTTTCTGGCTTAAAAAAAAAAAGAAAATAAGGAAAACACACACCTTGTCAAGGCAATGTCCCTTGTTCACTGTCCCCTCTTCCAAACATCAGCTGATGGAGAGTGACCTGGGACAAGTCACTCAGCAGCAGCCAGTGATGTTCTGCAGCACCGCTGTCAAAGCACAGCACACCTCTGGACTAGTGCCCAGCAGGAAAAGGGAAATTACTCTGCTAAACAGCTATTTCCAGGCTGGACAGTGCAAAGAGTGAAAGACCTCACATTTTCCTGCATCACCTCCTGTATGTTTCAAGACCAAAAACTTCACAGAAACCCCAGGATAAACTGGTTTTGTCATTTGGTATGGGGACAAGAGGATAAAAATTGCCTGCAGGCAAGCACATCTATAATGTAGGTAGGAAACTGGTGCTGCTGGGCATCAGGCAGCTTGTACTTCCTGGTGAATGGAAGAAAAGTGGGGATTCAAGCTCAGTGAAGCCTGTTTATGCATAAGTTAGTCAGCAGGGTGGGAAGGGGGGTTAAATAACTGTTACACACTATAAATCCCACAGCAAAATTTCATTATGCGTAACTCTCCATACTCCTGTCTGTGAAATGAAAACACCCCAGGAAATTCCGTGGTGCTAAAATTAGCTGCCAAGTCTTCATTCAGATCTTGAACTAGGAATAATCCTGTACCAGCACAATTAATCACAGAATCTTGGACTGGTTTTGGTGGGAAGGGCCCTCAGAGCCCACCCAGTGCCACCCCCACCTCCTCCATTAGCCCAGTTGCCCAATAAAGGCCTGTTTTTAACATCTCCTTAAGGCACAGATCTGCTATGAAAACACTGGAGCATTAGCATTTTTTAATTGCTTGTATGTAAGAGATGCTGATGAAGGCTAAGCAGAGGGCTTTTCCTCCTTCCCTTTGAAGTGCCACATGATTCCTCTGCTGCTTAGATTTGTTCGCTTGCTTCCTTGTGCTGCCAAGCCCCCACTCTGCCAAGCCCCAGCACATGCCCTGTGTCCTAAGCTGGGGCACCTGGGGTCCCCGCTGTCCCCAGGGAAAGCCACTGGGCTGCAGCACATCTCCTTTCCCTGCAGCAAAGCAGCAAGCCTGCAGCCCCGGCTCATGGTTCAACACAGGTCGTCAAAACGCTGTTCAAGTGTTGTATCTTCCACAGGCCAAGTCAAACACAATACCCAAAAGAGACAGTTGTGGATGAGGGCCAGGATGTAAATGCCATCTCCAGCATGGGGTGGTGAGGACCACTGAAGACTTACACCCACCTCAAGAAGCAGGAGGAGGGGATGGAAGGTGGGTTTCTCCCTTGCCTCCTCCCCTGCCTGCACAGGGGTCATTTTCTAACCAGGAGTTGTATAAACCATGAGAAACGTGATTGAATCATATGCTTCAAAGTCCTTGCTAATCTCTGGTCTCATAAATCAAGCAGGTAAATATAGATCAGTTATTGCCTGGGTTTATATCAGGGTATATTTGAGCAGAGGCTGGGCGGTCGATGCTTTATGTGGACAGCACCCCTAAAGCTAATTGGCTTTGTCTAATTGATGTGCTCATTTCTCTTTTGCTGACTGGATACATGAAGAAATTGCTCATTTACTCCTCCTGGCTTTTAATTGAAATCTACCGTACTGTACCCAAAAGCAGGAAACAAATCAAAACTCTTCATTTTCCCCTGTGCTCTGCACAGAGGAGATGGCACCAGCTCCTTCCTCAGCACTTGTTTCCAGCTCCGTTCAGCGCTGGTTTCATGAGACTGAAAACATCACCTCAGATTAGGTGAGCCTCTTCATAAAAGCCATTACCTCCTCTGTGGAAAAGCCCAGTGGATTTTTCCATGAGATGTAATATCTAAAAGCCTGTCTTTGTAAGTTTGCAAAATTAAGGGCCAGGAAAATAACAATAAATAAATACATTTTAAAAACCCAAACCAAAACAAACCCCAAACATTACTTTTATGTATAATCCCAATTTCAAGAGCTACATCATGTCTACTCACCCCAATCCCCATTCCTCTGAATGTGTATTTTTTAGCCTTAGACCTAACTGAATTAGAAATGATCCTATTACTGGGTTTCCATTCTGGATCACATACTAGTGGAAAAGCTTGGTTTTTCTTCCACTTTCCAATTCTTTCCCTGTAGGAGCAGAAGCTTCTCGCATGCTAACTGGCACATCAGTGATGAAAAACATGCTGTCCTAATATCCTCCCCCAGCACTGCAGAAGCTTGCTTGAAACCTATTTACTGCTAGGATGCGCATATTAATGTCTTGTCTTATTTGCCTCAACAAACAGAAAGGAGGCTATTTTAAGTTACTAGAAGATACACAAACTAACCAAAAACTCAATCCTCATTTCTCTAAAGGAGCCATCTGGTCCACGTTCCTTCTTTTACACTACTTTTAAAGCATCTTTAGGGTACTCCTATGGCCAGCATGTGTACCAAGGGAGGGTCATTAGAGGGTAGTTGCTCTGTGCCATGGGTACCTACACCAGAGGCTGGGTACAAAACATCCCACAGCAGCCACAGATCCCATTAGCAGCTCGTAAGCGAGCCGGGACCCTGATCACTGATAATGATATAATGAATACCAAATTAAAACCTAAAACTACACTATCATAGGCTACTATCTTATCAACCTCCCCTGAAAGCTGAGCTGCATCAGGGCCCTGTGGTTCTTGAATAGGCGATTTCAACTAATATGCTGCAGGTAATTCAATCCGTGCCGCTCCGCTCCTCCAGCAGCGCTCAGCCAAGGCTGCATTACAATATTAAATCCACAGTGACTTCAGAGGTGTAGGCTTTGGCTCATTGTCCTTCAGCTGAGATACAAAATCAGGTTGAGCAGACCTGGAATGACCTAACTGAAATATCTTGGATGAGTTTCAACCGAGAAGTGAGGTTTGCTCTGAGGGAACACTGCACTACTGTTTCAAGGGGGCAACGTTTTCACCTTCAGTGCTGACCCTTCCCAACGCTGCCCTTTGGCTTTAGCAGTAAAAAAAATAATCATCAGGGAATAGTAGATCAATAGAAACATCAATGAAAACAAACTATCAGATCGATAGAGTCCTCTCTCTCTGCAGTGCTGCCAGTTTCGGAGCAGCCATGCAGAGCTGATGCTACCGAGTTTCAGTCTGCGGGGTGTTCACAGACCTCTCCTTCCCTGCAAGGCCCACTCTCAGGATGACACTGGTTATTCTGGACAGGCAAAAATGCTACACTTTTGTGCAAAACAAACAACAGACAATAAGCCCTCTTATCTGCATGCAGAGCAAATGCACTCGCACAAACAGCAGCCTCTCTTCAAAACCCTGGGAGGGCAAAGCCCCTTCCATGATTAGCAGCAAGATGGATACATCAAGCAGCTGCTTAACACAAGGAAACCTTCATGTGTTTTTCTTTATTTCCCCACCCTCCATAAAAAATGTTGTTTGTTTCTTTTCTTTTTATTCAAGCAGAAATCGTTCAGCCTCTGGGTAAAATTTAGCAAGTAAATGCTAAAATACTCTGAAGACCATTAATTTTAACCTGGTGCTCTCAGCAGTAGCGTGCAAGCTATTTGTGTGCAAACCCAAAACAAATACTGTGGGCTAATGCTGTTTTTACTGAGGACAACAAAAACAGCTTCTCCTGTGTGTGGGCAGAGCTGGACCTGTCACCGCAGCATGTCGCAGTGGGGACAGATGGCTTGTGGATGCTCCCCCAGCCCTGTGTGCAGCACGAGGGGTACCACTGCCCACCCAGAGCCTGGCTCTGCCAGCCATGTACAATGAGATGCAAGTGATGGAGAGCCAAAATGAGTCCAGGATGGGGGGCCATGAGAGGCAACAAGGGAAAGTGGTGAAGACCGAACAGAGTCTGGTGTGTGCAGCATCACAGCAGAGCAAGTCATCCTTGCAACAGCCTCCCAAAACGGGAAGTCTCAAGGCAGCACATCTCCCCTGCCTCCTGCTCACTGAAGTTGAACCAGGCTGTGAGGTGCATCCTCGTGTCCAAGCCTTGCCCTCAAAGCACTAGCACACCTAAAGAGATTTACAGCACCTGCTCCTGGCACAGTTTCTGCCTAAAACTAGCCCAGCATGGCTCCTGCTAGAACCACAGCCTTACTGAGAAAGGTAGAGGGCTATGCCAAGCAATCCTCTTCAGCTTGCGAGGTGTCTCATTGCAGGGCACGTGAGGGATGGCAAACACCATGACACACCGTTCTGAAGTAAGCACTGAACTGCCAGAGCAGGGCAGTGCTGACAGGTACAGGCTACATGTTGCACACCACATCAAAGGTGGCTGGCAGCTTTTGGAGGGCATAAAGACACCAAGTAGGTGCTGCTCTTATGGGGAGCACCTGATGGGAGTCAAGCTCATTCCTAACACCGCCAGAGATGTTACCCAGACTCTGCATCCAGAGTCACATCCTGCATCTGATCTGCCAACAAATCCATTAAACGACCCTGGGCTGGCATAACATTTGTGCTGTGGTACTTTATCTGTCACTAAGAGCAAATCCTGCTCCTCTGTTACTTTAAGTGAAAGCCAGAAGAGTTAAACCCACCCACAGGACAGTGGGAAATGATACTCAGACAGGTATCAAGCTTCACTTCATTAAGGTGTAATTGTGATGGCCTGTGCAGTGTGACCTGGATGGACAGGCTGTACTTACCTGCTGCATGGGGCCCGAAGTGTTAGCGTTAAACCACGGGATGAAGAAAACAAGAAGGCAGCAAATACGCTTCTGTCTGGTTTGTTGTTAAAAGCAGTCTTCTCTGGGTAAGAAAAAATAGTGTGTGGTCCTTTAAATAATACAGCAGCCTCCAAACACTGAATCATTTAATCCCCTCACGCTGGCGGCTGCTTTATCCCAGCCTCCCCCAAAGGCACGTCTGCAGCCCTGCCCCGGCACGAGAAGGGGACCCCCACTGCGGATTGCGGCTCCCTTTCCCCAACGTGGGGTGTCCCTACAGGTATCCCACACCCCATGCAGCCCCTGACCCTGTCACATGGGTCTTCATCTGCCCGTGGCCGAGGTTAACACCGCTGTTTTGGTGCCAGTGGGAACTCCACAGTGGGGACGGCGATGACACAACCAAAGGGCAGCGCTGCTTCGGCAGGCACCGGCGACAGCCTCCAGCCAGGGCAGAGGCCACAGCTCGTGCTGGAACTAGCCACGCTCATACAGCTGCACGTTCTCCTATGGCTCTGAAAGGGATTTCCTTAATGCTCCATCACCCTGTTTCTATCTAAATGGGGAACGTGCCTGATGGATGCATTATGCATCCTCGCCACTCAACCTGGCATAGAGGATGCTGAGAAAGAAGGAAAAAGCCTAGAAGAAATCTTAGCTGGGTAAAATCAAATGTCAAAGCGTGCCCAGGCTTCGCTGTGCTGGAATCCTGCCCCAATTTCTGTTTATACCTCCATACCACTGAGGTTCCCCTCCCATGCAGAGGGGAAGCACCCTGATAAGGGTTTATGAGGAACAACCGTGCTGCTGTTTTCTTTGAACCTGCCCAAGACGCCACTTAGCAGGGCAGATGCAGTTTCTGCTTAACATGCCCTAAGCAGAAACTAGACCCATGGCCAGTTCCACTACAGACAAGTAATTTAACTAACAAAGGGGGTGTTCATTGAGCGCTGGGCATCAGAGTAAGACTTCATGGGGTCAGAGAGGAGGGAGGTACAGCTCGCCACTCCAGGGACTTGCTTTCAGCCACCCAGCTAATGACATCTGCTTAGCCAAATTGCCCTGGTGAGGCCAGGGCCCCATAAAGCACATAGAAGCAGTCCCTCAACCAAAGAAACTGCAGCCTCTGCAGGCAGTGCACCCACTGGGACTGGGAAGTAATTTGCTATCATTTTGCAGCACTGGGACCGCAATGAATGATGAAACCCACCCAGGAAACCTGTCACAGAGCCAGTCACTTGAGTGAGGTTTTCTAAGTCTCAAGTCAGGGCTTTAATTACAGGACTATCCTTCCTCACACTGGTATGTATCGTGGCTGGAGTCATCAACAGGAGATGATGCAGCAAGATTAATCCCTCTTCTTATCCTCCTACATTAATGCCCCCATCACTTTGACCCCGAAAGGGTACTCGGGGAGGTTCCAACTGATGCAAAAGAAAGATGTGTGGCCAAGCATTCTGACCATGTTTCTAAAAATACCAGCACTTCTGCGGGGCTCCATCTGGTCTCTGCTCAGAGACACCATCAAGTGAACTTTGTACTGGATATTAGGGAGGTATCCTGTGATGCCCCAGACCAAATCGGAATGAGAACACTCAGCAAAGCCATCAACATGAGTTATCAGATGTGCAGAGAGAGCATGGGGAGGTCTAACCACCTCCCACCACTACATCCCAGTGGCTGCTTCAGAGGATGTCCCTGTGCAGCCTGGTGCTTGCAGACAAAAGCAGTGCTGTTCTATGAAATATCAGGCTTTCCTAAGAGCCAGGACTATCCAAACGCCTTCTCTAAATGATAAGTGCATGATGGAGACTGCCTTCAGCCCCGCTCATCTAACAGGAGCTGGTGTAGGGGCTGCCCTCAGCACACACAGACACAGAAACAGCGAGGGAAAGATGCTGTGGTTTCTCCCTGTTACTGCACAGGGGTGTTCAGGAGCAAACGTTTGAAAATACTTTTTTTCAATTCTCATGCTGCTTTCAAATGCACTTTCTGATTAGAATTCGATTTGACCTTCATTCCTCAAACTTCATTTGTTTCAAATAGCTTTATCTATGGCAACAATCCAAATCAGTGGGCCTCTGCAAAACCAACACAAATGTGATGGGGTGACCAAGCACGCAAGTTAGGAGCCCAATGAAAGTGCAAGAGGAACCCAAGTGATCTCACCTCAGGAGCCCATTAGTTGGTTTCGATGATGGCAAAAACATTTTGAGAAACAACACTAAGAAAGCCTCAGCAAAATAAAGGAATTAGGGACCAGCCTTTCCTGTCTGAGGAGGTTTCATAATGGCCCATGGGGTGAGGATGCTGGAAGCCCCAGAGGGACTTAGAGGCCAGCAGGTCAAGAGCATGTTGACTGTCCTAATAAAAAGATCTGCAGACAACGAACTAGCCCAGAAAACTGCAGGAACCGTGGCATTTAAATGGCACAATTAATTAGTCACGGATGAGACAAGTACGAGGGGATTATGAGAGAGGTAAACAAACATTTTAATAAAAGAAAGGAAGAAAATCAATAATTGGGTGGCTTCTGTGTGTGTGTGTATTCAGAGTCACAAAGAAACAAGCTACGTCCCACCACCTCGGAGAGGCCGTATTTGACGCCGATAAGCAAAATAGCTGAGATAATGAGAGAGCAGCTGGCAGAGATCCCTGCTATAAGGTGTTAGTGAGGCCAAAGCCTTGGTCAAATTCAAAACAGGATTAAGTATTTAAATGACTAGTCAGACAGCCACTTGCTGTTAGAGAAAAATGGGTGGAAATGATTTTGGTCTAGAAAAGCAGGCAGTGCCTGGGGACAGGGGAAATTCTGTCACAGAAGTAGCATTGTGTTCTCGGCTGTTAGGGGCAATTTCACTCTAATCTAAGGGTGATCTCACAGATGGGACTTCTCTAGAGGGTACCTTGACCTCATCCAGTTCTTTATCGAGATGACGGGCTCACATTTAATCAACTTGAAGAGCACCGTTAGAGGGGCTGCTGTGGAAATTCAGCTTCCTGCAGATTGGAAGCTACAGAACTCCTGAGAGCAGGGTAAGGATTAGTGAGGAGGAGTTTAAGGGAACCTCTGACAAAACATTTGCGCCTGTTATTACTCGTGGTGGTGGCAGGTTGGTTTGGGTAGCTAACTGCAGGTACCGCCAGCTAAATCAGGAGCATATAAAAAGTTGATCGAGGTTGGACAGCAACAGGGTCTGGAAAAGTGTTGTACAGCAAAGTCGGCCAGGGCAAGAGGTCTGAGCAGCAGAGGGAGGGTGGAAGGCAGGGGTGGTATGGTGGTACCACACAACGATTTGTACAAACTCAGGTGCTACAAAGGGGACACAAAAGCCTCTCTCTGCTTATACCAATGGGCCAGATGTGCTGGTAGCACCAACCTGCAGGTCAGCCCTCGGAACATCAGCCCCAAGGAGTGACTAGGACTCGACTGACCCTGAACCCACACACAGATAAGTCCCATTAAAACTCAGCCACACTGACAACAGCTTCAGGAACACCCCAAACACCCCCTTGCCGCCTGATTTGCCCCCTGTCCCTTACTCACACGAACGGGTTGGATGTGAGTGCAAAGGGCTGGTGGTGCTGGCAGCCAGAGTCCACTGTGGCCTCAAAAGCACAGTGAAACAAGGTGTGATAGCAAATGGAGGACCTGTTCTCTTTTGCTGGGGTAAAGTCAAGGGAAGCTCCTGAGATGGGCCACCCGCAGCTGCATGTAGTGTCCATGGATGGAGAAGCAGCAGCTGGGGGAAGCCAATGAGAAGAGAAATTAAGACCAAATGGAAAGCGTGGGGACTACAGAGAGACAGGAGAGCAGCTGCAGCTCTGTGTTGCTTTCAGGCAATCAAAGAATAAAGAAGAGAATAAAAACAGGGTTTCAAAACTGCTGGTTGTGAGGAGGGTAATCAGCTGGCTGCACTTTGGCTCCAGCGAGGCTTTTTTATTGCTGTGCACTGCACGGTGTGATGTGTGCTGGCCACAGCGGCAGGAAGGGAACAGAACATCATGTCATCCTGCAATGACACCTTCTGCTGAGCAGCAGCAACCTGGGAGAGGTCTTTTCTGTTCTAGTTTTGGAAGAGAGGGGTTGCAAAGAGACTGCTGCGAGGGAGGGGAGCGAGGGAGGTTAAAGCTAAGCTGGAGAGAGGAAGGAGTCTGGTAAGAAGCTGGGAAAATGATGGCACTTGTCTGTAAAGCCTCAGAAACATACCTCAGAAACCAAGGCTGGAAAGGAAATCGGAGGTGACGTGTGCTCTGCTACCCTTCCCAGAGAGGGGCTTGTGGACATCCCAGCCAGGTTTATCTGTGCACTGGTGCTGTCGGAGGACCCCAGAAGGTCACCACCATTGATGCAGTTCCTTTCGGGGTCACTCACATTAGGCAAACATCAGTTTCCTGAGCTGAACCTGAGGGATCACACCTTCTTCATTGCTACCAGCAGGTATTTATTTCAGTGTTCAGAGAACAAATAGCTTCTCTCCACTCAGGACACAGGTCTGGGAATGGGTCTTGTTAGAAGTTACAGCGTGCAGAGGGAATGGAGAGTGAAATCCTTTCTTTGCCAGACATCGCTGGGGATAAAACCGTTCTGGAGTTGATGTCAAAATGGTAAGAACACAGAGGGAGAGGAGGAGCGCTTCTAGAAGGAACCAAGCAGCAGGAATTGAGACATGAAAACGCAATGAGGAAAATAAGGAATGATCCTGAACATAAATCCCAGCTATCTGCAAAGGCAGCTATGGATATAAAATATAAAATACATCCTGCACCTATCTAACTCCTCCCAGCCAGGCCACACGGAGGGCCGGGAGGCACGGCAAAGCTGCCATACATCAGGCATTATTTTAGTCCTAATTCTGCCTGTTCCGGGATTACAGTATTAGCACCCAAATCTCACGGCGTAGCTCAAGGAGGAAACAACGGGGGGGGTTTCCTCACCCTCTGTCCCCAGGCTGAGGAAAACTCTGGGGTCAGCCAGTAGAGTTGTTTTTCAGCTGCCAAACAATTTGGGGGAGGCTGCCCGCAGCCCTGGGGACACTTGGGCAGACAGAGAGGTTTCGATGGGTGGGGACGGGGGGACGTGGCCGCAGAGGTGGCAGCCCGGTGTAGGGAAGTCTCCCGGGACCGGCTCGGCTCGGCTCAGCTCAGCTCGGCTCGACCCGTGGGTATTGCCGGGCGGTCACATGCGGCAGGCGGGGAGAGCGCAGAGAGGGGGAAGCGCTGAATAATTGAGGAGCTGCAGCGCCCTCCTCCTTCCCTCCTCCCTCCATTCCTCCCTCCTCCCTCCGCCCTGCCTGCGCGACCGGGAGCCGGCGGTGCCCAGCGCAGCCCCCCCGCCGGCTGCAGCAGCGCAGCCGCCCCCGCCGGGGTGCGCGCCCGCGGCGGCTCCGCAGCATCGCCCGCCCGCTGCCCTCCGCGCCCGGCGGTGAGTGCCCGGGGCAAGGGACGGGAAGGGGGATGGGTGGTTGGGGAGGAAGGGGCTTCCCCAAGCTGCCACCCTCCTGCCCGGGTGGGGGGAGCGGCTCGGAGCCTCTCGGGGTGCGGAGGACACGGCGGCCCGGCTGCGAGCCCGGATAGCTCTGGCCCTGCGCCCCGCGGGGGAGGGGGAGGATGGCCGTGGTTCTCCCCCCCCACTTCCCCTCCCCGCTACCGCACACGGGGTCGGCTTCTGCCCCGCTGCCGGCCGGCGCGGCAAGAGGGGTACCCCGGCTCCTCCAGACCCCGGGGGACCGACCCCGGGGGACCCCATACCGCCTGAGCGTCCCCCTGCCCCGGCCAGGCTGCGGCCCCGTGTTTACAAAGTGCCGGGGCACTCCGCGGCGGGAAGGGAAGAGGTGGGAGCATCAAGGGCTGACGGCACGGGATTGATAGGAAACAGGGATGAAAACAGAGTGAGAGGAGAAGCACCGGGCGGCCTGACCGAAGCGACAGCTCTCGCCACAGGTTACCGCACGAAACACGTGAGGGGAAGGTTGGGACGCTGCGGGCTGGGGGGCGCAAAAGGCAGAAAAGAAATCCGAGCAGAAGAGAAACCGAGAGGGAGGAGGGCAAGGACGTGAGACCCTCCGGGGGCCGGCACGGGAGGGGGCCGGGGACCCGAGCTGGAGCCGGATCGCGCGTGGGGCCGTGCGGGACCAGGCAGCTCCGCGCGGACGCTGTCCGCGGTGCTGAAGCCCCGACGGGGCGGCCCCGGGCGCGGGCGGCCCCCGCCGAGTCCTCCCCCCAGGGAGGCGGCTGGCCCACGCACACGGACCCGAGATTGCCGGCTCCATCCTCCCGCCGGCGCCTGCAAAACTCCCTCTGACTGAGACCCTGGTGATGGAGTTGGCTTCCTTTTTACGTCACCCCGACTCGGTGCTGTTTATTGATTCCACACGGGTATTTTCCAGCTGCCTGGTACCAGCCGCCCGCCTCAGCCCCGGGTAGGTGTGCTTCAGCATCACCATGCTGAAAATCCTAATCCCTTTTCCCAGAATCGCTTTTCCAGCTCGGGTTTGGGGGCCTGTTAAACACTAGTATATACAGATCAACTTAGTGCCTTCCTGTCACAGGCTGTACCTAGAGAGCTCTAATATAGGGCTCCCTAAATCAATACAGACTCCGGGGAGGAGCAGGGACCACAATTACTCTAGTCAACCCCAGAGAAGACTTCCAGCTCAAAAGGGCCATGTCTGATTGAATCTAGCATATAAACTAACTAATCCTTCCAGTGTCCCTAAGTAATAGGCAAGTACATTTTAGCATGCCAAAGCTTTTATTTAATTGCCAAAAAAACCTGTCATGAGGCTGAAAGCCTGATTGCTAAACACATTTACATGTGTTCATTTTATTGGTAAACACATGTAAATGTGTTCATTTTACTGGTACACACTGCTAAGACATACCGTAGTTGAACAGCATACTGTAAACAAACAGAATAAAACCCCAAACAAGCCAAAAATAATACTAGAGTGAAAAGTTACCTAGAATAAACTGACTAATTATCTGTTCCTGAAACGTGCTGCTCCATGGGGAACCCTCGTTAGGTGAGAACAGAGGAGTAAGGGGTTCTTGTGTAGATCCAAGAGATGCTGAGTAAATGATGCTGACAGAGTAAATGGTGCTGACAGAGAATCATGATTCCTCTCAAAGTAAAGTGAAATGTGGAGTATGCATTTGAGAAGGCAGGACAGAGGCAATATCTGCAGTAGGACAAGGTATTGAGTAAGACCAAGGAAAAAAACCCCACAGCTTTGTTCAATTGCTGCTCAGTAAGGAGAGATGCAGGAAGGAAATTTTACCTCAGCCCTTGGAAACCAAGCCTGCTATAATACAGCAGACATCAACAAAAATGACAATAAAATTGGAAGTTAAAAATAAAAGAAGAAAGAGAAGCCAAAGCCTGTCACAAACCAAAGGCTCTTACAATGGAGGAACTGCAGCACCTGAGCAACTCACTTCATTGAAAAGAAGCAGGGTAGGAGACTCCATTCTGGAATCTAAGAGCCTCTACAGAAAAAAAAATAAATTACTAGGCACAGAGCTATTCCTCCACCTGCCAAAGAGAGGCACAACATGAACTAGTGCTGAGATGCTAAAGCCAAAACATTCTCATTTAAGTGAGGGATCACATTTTTTTTAAACAGTGGAGGGCTGATGACCTGATCAAGGAGCCATCAGAAAACCTGCTGGATTCTCCATCTGTTTATGTCAAGACTTGATATCCTCCCAAAAGATGCAGCTCCACCAAAGCAAGCCATTGGGCTCCCTGCAGGAGTAATTGCCTGGAAGCTAATGGCCTGCGATTCAGGCAAAATTAACTCGCTGGACTTAATGGTACCTTTGGTTCTTAATTCCCCGAGTTAGGCAGAGAGATTTACAACTTTGATTCCAGGTGCCCCAGCCTCCCCTCTGGACAAGAATAACATTCCCAGTAGGTGGGATCTTTGACTGCATACCACGAGCAGAGCAGATGACTGACCCAACTTATATTTTAAGCCCCCTAATTTCCTAACTTGTTTTATTAATTAACTCTCCCTTAAAGGAATCTCTTTGTGCATATTGCAGGGAAGTGAGGCAATTTAAAACAGAAATAATTTTCCTTAGCAAATCCTTAGCAAGACTCCTAAATTGAGCCTTATCTTACCCATCTCTAATTCTTTAGGATCATATGGAAACGATGAAAAATCATTCTTTATGGAACCTCAGAGGCTCAGATGGGATCCTAGCAGAATGGATCCCAGCCCAAAATATTTTAAAGGATATATTTATAGGCCAACTTGACACGGCTTCCTTTTTGAAGCACAAGACAGTCTGTTTTCTCAGTTCTGAAACCACATGCATATAGTAAGATATATCCACATGCATATAGTAAGATTTCATCCATCTTCCCTTGAAGGCAACAGGAGTTTTTCTAGAAAATTCAGTTACAACAGGAATACCTCTCAATAGTGGAATGGTTTTCCTTTGAAGCCCTGAAACATTCAAGCAAATAAGATGGCAGGAATTTACACAAACATAAATACAATCCTATCCTCTTCATTATAAATAAATAAATAAAGGGCATAAGAGTGGTCTGTAACAGAAAATACTCAATCCTTTGGGCTTTTCAGCCCCCAGGTAATTGAAAGCTTGCTTTCAGAGTAGTTGAGCTATTAAGATCACCATAATGTATATGTTTAACCAACATGTTTGGATTATTAAGACATTTAATATAAGAATGTAAAAAAGAATCAAATACTTCATCTGTGTGTGGTAGTGAGATCCCTATGTCATAGTAAAAAAAAAAAGTAGGTAGGTAGCATTTGTCTTTCACATTGATTAAAACCACTTAAAAAAATAATAATTCCCAGATTGGTGCTCCCTATAAAATATAAAGCCATGTTGGGCCAAAACTTGTTATTGTTGTGAGAGACAGTAAATTTAGGGATGCAGAAGGATCCAGAGTCAAGAAATATAGTAAGCCACTGCCTGTGGACATGTAAACCTGCCCGGAGTCTCACATGAGTCTGCTAAACTCATTAAGCCACCCACAGTACAAACAGGAGCAGATTCTAACAAGCCTCAGAGATGCCTAAACCATTTTTTGATTTACAAGTGATGAGATGTAGCAAATCTGTGGCTGTCAACTGGAAACCACTCTAGTATTGAGCAATGTCTCCTCTTGTCTATGTTTCCTTGGCTCATCGAAGAGCAGCCCCGTTTCCAAACTACGTGGTCATCAGCACAGGGCTCGGTGCTCCAGCTGGTGTTGACACTGACACCACAGCCCATCCCTTTCTGTCACCAGGCTGGAACAGCCCTAGGAGAAAACTACTTTTCCCTGTAATAAAACTGTCAGAGCAAAGCCCAGGCACGTACAAAGCAAAGCCGGCGAGGTGGAGCCACGCGGCACGTGACTCTATTGTTTCTGTTCCTCTGCACGGCGGCTGTATCAATAATTTACTGAAAACCATGATACCATAAATTAAATCTCTCTGGTGGGTGAGCGGAAGAAGAGCTTTTGTGACGCAGGTTTTCCAAGCACCACCTCCTAATTCTGCAAGAAGGGAGTTAGAGGAGCGAGTTGTCTGCTGCTTGTAGGGAAATAGGTTACACAAGTGTCCGTGGGGTGTCTGCCTGGGAGGTTTAGGTAAGCGTTTGAAAACACAAATGTGTGGCTGACCCACAAGTGAGCAGGGTCTGAGGGCAGCCACTGATCCTTGTGCTACACGTGCTGGTGTCTGTGACCTAGGTTGGTGGTTTGGTCCACCCCTCCTGCAGGTCCTCAGTCCCTGAGCACAGGCTGGGGCTCAACTACATTTTTAAAAGTGAGGATGGAGCCCCTCACACCCCCCGCCCCATGTTGCGATACCACTTGCACATTTTACCCACAGCAGCACAGTGAAAACTTAGCTTTAAGTACTTGCTTAAGAACAGCATTGAACCAGGTCTTGATGATGGACCTGTTGAGCAACATCCTTATGGTGCTCAGCAATGCCACAGTGGCCTCCATGTAGGATGTGGAATCCCTAGTCTGGTAGCAAAGGAAGCGTGTTCCTCCTGTCTGTCCTTCATCCTTGGCTGGGAACAGGCAGGAGGCATTGGCAACGGGTCTCACACCGCTCCAGCCCTGCAGCAAGACACTTGGGAAGCGTCTGGGTATGTAAGTGTCTTGTCTAAGGCACCTGGGCCACAGCAGGTGTGTTCCACTCATCAACTGGCTGTGGAAGCAACAGGGACCAGGAGATAAGCAATTAATAACTAGGGTCACCAGCTCTGCACAGAGGAAATTAAGACAGAAAGCAGGAATATGTCAAGTTCCTTTGGCTCAGAGCTCCCATGCAAGAACTAGAGCAATAATATTCTGCTTACTGTAGCTGGGAGGCAAAATGGGAAGGAATTTGGGGTTTGGGGTGCCACCAGTAAGAGGGACTAAGAACAAACACACCATTAGCTGCCAGGGCTTCAATGGCAAGCAGATTTTAAGCTAGAGGCATCGCTACTCACAGGCAGCGTGTGTGCATCAGTTACAACTATCGTAACACCCTAACTTTCCTGCTATTAGCATTTTTAATACCACAGCATCCTGCTTTGCTGGTCCCATCCTAGACACTGATTCGGCCTTAGGTGTGCGTTTGTAATGTGGGCGTCAGAAGTGTCTGAAATGTCAAGAAGGCCTCGCGCTACAGCGCCGGGTATTACTCACGCGACAGGCCGCTTCGGTGCCTTTGCCTGACTGATGGTGGTAAAAATGACTAAACACCCAAAAAAATCCATTCAAAATCGTCTTCTTTGATCAACTTGTGCTCACATTACTCATATAATCGGCTGTGTTGAAATGCAGGAAGATTACTCATGTATAAGGCAAGGGTTTGGGTTTTTTTTTTTTTTGGCCTAGTGAATAAGAAGAATAAGCAGCCAAACATGTAATAAAAGCAGCAGGAATGCCATTCACTTCCTTGGAAGCGCCTTGAATCCACCTCACACTTCTGTTGTGGCATTCAGTGACAGGGGGCTACAACCAGCCAAATTACACCAGGGCTCTAGGCTCCCTTTTTTATATGTAAATTACCCCACCCCACTGATTTGCATATACTATTGCTGCTTCTGGAGCTAAACGCTCAGGAATGAAAAAAATTGTGTCTTTCCAGCTTCTTCTGAGGAAAGCAGTTCTCTGAGAAGCTCTCCTGTGGTAATTAGCTGATAGCCAAAATCATGGAAACGGGGCAGCGAGGCATAATCAATTACACTTGTATAACTGCTGATGGAAAGCGATAACTAATTAATGAGACCGTGCACACATACAAAGGAGAAATGCATTTAAAACCCAGCAAGAACTGAACTGTGTTTGTAAGCCTGATGTGTTTACAGTGTAAAAGAGCAGTTTATTCTCCTACTACATCGTTAGAGAAAGACGCAGAGAGCGCTGTTAAGCAAGACTCAGCAACGAGAGGAAAACCCCCTATTTCTTAGTGAGGAATAAAGGAAACTCTTGTAAAACCAGCAATCTTTAAAAATAAAAGTAGAGGCTTAGAAATAGTGAATTTTCAGATCCTGTATTCAATACATGGGTCAATTCCTACCCCCACCCACCGGTTTGGATGACAAAGCCAGGGTGTTAAATCATACTTTATCAGGGAAAAAATAAATAAATCATGCTTTTGCCACTGAAATTCAACGTGCTACCCAGGAATGAAACAGGTTGTCATAATGATGCATCAGTCTGAGTCTCGCAACAGTAAAAATCCATTTTGTTTAGAGAGCCTCACACATTAATAAATAACCCAGTCAGTGAATTATGTCAAATGAAAAAAAGCTCTCCTGGCTGGCCCAGAGCAAACCATAACCACTTTCATGCTGTGGTGTAAGAGTGTGGATCTACAGAGGAAAGTAAAAGCCCAACCCAGTAATTTACGGAGGTTTCCTCCTGCATGTTGTTAGAGCAAAGGCAGTTTTTAAACAAATATAATTCTAGAAGAGGCTGTCTTGTGACCCAGGTCTAAATATTTCAGTGATACAAGGCAGCCCTTGTCCACTCTAACAGAGGGATTTGCTACAGAAACCGCGTTATTTCATCAAAACAGTAATTACCAAAAAGTACAACCCGTTACCCTGCAATAAGGAAAAACCCAGAGCTGCAAACACCAGACGAGCACCCTGCCGACGCCAGTCACACTGCTAGAACAGCGTCTGCCGACCATCGCTGGCAGACAACTCCCCGTCACGCGCAGAAGATGCTACACTAGCAAGGAGATGCCTCTTTCCCCTCCCGACAGTTCAGGGTCTGCAGCTGCTACTATCGAAACCAGAGGGAAGGTTGAGGAAGCATGTGAGACAGATCTTGGTTCCTGGGTATTTGAAATGCCTGAATTTCAGAGGTGGGGACGTTAGACCCTGGAACAGCCTGAGCTCCCAGAGCGCTGAGCACAGCTCCCTTTCAGAGTCCCATTTATTTGACCATTCTGTGGCTCCTGACTGCAGAGAGATGAGGGAGACCATAACTGATAGCTGTGAGGGTTGGGATCATGGGGGAGACTGTATCTGATAGCTGTGAGTGTTGGGATCAATATCTGCAGTTCGAGGGCAAAAAAAAAATTGCCACAAATCACAGAGTCACAAAATTGTAGGGGTTGGAAGGGACCTTGAGAGAGCACAAGCATGCGAAGGTGTAGAGCCAGAGGGTCCTTCTGCAGGTGACCATGGGCAGGTGCAAAAGTGATACTGTTTTCAACAAGGTATGGTCAGGGGAGCATTCACAGTTTTTAGCATGGGTTTCTCTTCTGCCTCCTCAGAGACCCTGAGTGAATTAACCACTTGCACACTCCTGTGAGGTCACTGCTTTATGGAGAAGCAAATTTACTAATTCCTTGTGGTTTCATCACTCTCATAGAGGGAGCCTGGTAGAGCAATTCTAAGAAGTTCTTGGTTCCCCATCTCCTGCTCAGCTCACCCAGCTATTGATTTGTCATTTCCCTGCATTAGAGGCATTATTATGTTTTTTAAGGCTTTTACTTTGCCATCTCAAGGCAACACACCAGGCCTTTTAGAAATGTGCAAATTGATTATACTTCTTTCTCCATAATGCTCTCCTCTTTTTTTTTTTTTTCCCTTTTCTCTTTTTGTTTTCCCTTCTGGTGATCAAATAGCTTTTTTGCAAACACAAATGGAGCATCTCATGCATATTGCATTATTTACAGGCTGTTGTATCTGTTGTAAGTACCCTGCACACAGTCCTATGCCATTCTACACCATGAAGAGTCACCTGTCTCTAGACAAAAAAAAACCCCAAAAACCAAAATGCCAGGCATGGGACCACTTTCTGTATGCACAAGGGAGAGGAACAGCAGAAAAGCCACATCTTGGGGTGGTGGATTTACTGTCTAAGGGGAGGGGACGCATCCTGCAAGGATACCCATGAGCAGCGTGGATAGGGTGAATGGGGCATTTGAGTTCACATCCCCTGCAAGATACAGGAGCTATAGGTGCTGCCTCCAAATGCATCCACCTCTAGGAAGGATGAAAACACAGATCCCTCCAGCCCCAGAGCTGTTTCTTACTCATCTGATGCTCCGGAGCATCCCAAGGGACCCTGGCAGGCTGGACTGACTGCTTGTGAGGCTGGCTTGTAATTAACCCCACCAATTTAGCACAACCCAATACCCAGGGATCTGCTGGCCTTTTGCCACCACCGGCTCCAGTTTCACCCCCTTGTGCATGCCACTTCAGCTCCCATTTATTCCTCAGGCAGGTGAGCACCCAGCCAGCTAAACCTCCTCATTGCTCACCCCCATGAGCATGGTACTTGAAGGACTGGCACTCAAACATAAAACCTATTTAGCTGTGGAAACAGGACCCACCAACTGGAGGTCCATCCTTATTTCCACCATTTCCGTAGTTATTCAGGCAGTCCAGTCTCTCCCCAGAGATGACAGTGGTTAAAACACCACACCATACCACCCCTCTGAAGGCTGGAGATGGGCAAGAAGAGTAATCTCTGTGTACATGCTAATTATCTTACTGGATTGCATGTCTGTGTTCTTTTGACTCCTGCACTAGAGACTGGAATACAAAGTGTGAGGACTCCTGGGGCAGGTTCTGGATGCACGAGCCCCTTGCCTTAATATATTAAAATTTCCTCTTTTATCTTGCTTATTTGTCAAAAGAGGACAACGATGTTTGGCCATCTCAGAGCAGCGCTAATGGTGGTAAAGCACTTAAACCCACACAGATGGAAGCAGCACAGAAACGTGCCATTCGACCCCTCCACTTCTGTTTTGCTCTGAAGACACAGAGGAAGAAAAAAAACCACTACCTGAACCCATTCCCTTTTAGTTGATGCAACACAGAAAGTTGGTCTCAAACCTGAAATACATCAGTAGTTTCATTTAGCAAGAATTTTAGCCTAAATTAACTCCAGCTCCACTTGAAGCGCTGAAGCAGGGGTAAAAATGGAAAGATCAAAAATAAAAGAGCCCAAAATTAACAGCAAAGGCACAAGGCCAGATCGCTGGAGCTGGACCCACGTGAGCGGCGCCGGGACCAGCAGGGACCAGCCCTCGCTCTCGGCTCCGTGCCTGGCTTTTAAATCCCTTTAAAGGAGGGCTGATGATGGGAGATGGAGCCAGCTTTTACAGTGGCAGCCCAGCTGGGGATCAACACTCTAAAAACAAGCCATAAAACTCCAAATCACATTACATTCGCTATGAAAACATTAACGTGAGGAGCAGCCCCGACAGAAGGCATCCCTCTGGTCGGCGGCCACCGAAGCTGCTGCCTGACTCCCGCCGCATCGCAGCACTGACGTCATTTCTTCGCCTGCTGTAGGAGCTGTAATGAAATTCAGCATCTTGTGCCTCTTCACACAGATCCGCCTCGCTGCTACTCAGCTAGTAATGGGGATCACTGTGGATTTGCTGCCAGGAGCTGCCTCTGGCATCCCCTGGAGCCTTTGGGGCTCTTTTTTGGCAGGGGTGATGCTGCAGCCCAGCTCAGTGTGCAGCCCTTACTCAGCGTGGGCAGGGGAACTGGGGGCTGTTGCTCCTGCACTGTAAACATCTGTGTGGCTGTTTCTGAGGTCTGCAGCAGGCACGGCCTCAGGCTTTGGTAGCAACTTGCTTCAACCCCAAATTTCTAGGGCACATCTCCCCCTAGGCAAGGAGGAAGGGGCTTTCCCCCTAAAAACCCCTGCAGCAAACTGGGCACTGCTGTCCCCAGTGGCAGGGCCATCCTGACCCAGCTGCTGCCAGGGCATCACCAAGTTTTTCCCTGTCATAATTGCTTTGGTGAGCCAGGAAAACCAGAGGAAATCCAACCTTTTCCTCTTAATGAATGCCCCTGCCTGGCTTTCCATCAGTATGCCAATGGGAGCTCTCTTTTTTGCATTTATCACCATCAGCATTCTGTTTCTTGTTGCATTCCCAGCATTTTTAAATAGAGGCGTTTCTTAAGGATACCCCTACAAACTCCTGGTCAGAGGGGAGTCATTAACAGAGGATAAAAATTCAAATTCTCCATCCCAGAGCACAGACAAAGCATGGGCAAGCTGGAGCTGTGAGGGCTGAGGAGAGTGGGCGATGCTGGGGGGCACCGCGCTGCGTCTTGGTGTCACGGGGCAGCCAGTTACACCAGGAATAACTCAGCACCGACCCAGATGCCAAGGGAGATCCATGCCTGTAAATACATAGGCCTCTCCTCCTGGCTTGATTGCTGTTTTAGTTAATTTACCCTAATGAAGAAGAGTGTTTTGGTACAAACAGGGGTTGCTAACAAGCACGCGGTGGCAGCAGCAAGCGCCAGCCAGGGAGGCAACAGCCAGGGAAAACCCACCCAGGCTGCTGGATGATGGAGAACCACACGGCTCCGAAACCCGCTGCAGCTCCCAGAGTTGAGCTTGCCCCCTCTGAGCTGCAGCTCCCTTGAGCTTCCCAGCTTTGTAATGAAGCTAACTGATAAAAAACAGAAATCCCCCCCCTGTGCTTCTGGCTAACAAAGGTTAGTGAGGCAGAGCAGAAACAAGCCATCACTGCCCCATGTATGTGGTTTCCATCCATGAGATTATTTTTTATGGCTTCCAGTGAAGTGAAAGGATGTTTTCCAAGCTACAGAGCAGCAATATGCTGATCTCACTCAAACATCTGGAATAGCTGCGAGTGATTGCCTTAATTGAACATAGAGGCAATTGTAGAGCTGTTTCATTTCAGATGTTCTGGAGGTTTCTTTCACTTGTGACTTAGGAGGGGTTGTATGGATCCCAGGGCTACGTTGAGCTGCCCCATGGCAGTGGGCAGCCATGCAAGAGGACTTGGTCCAAGCCTGGCCCTGAGCAAGTGGAACAGCTCAGCAACATAAATCTGAGCACATCACAAACCCATCAGCCAGTTTCTCCTTTAAATGTAAACCATTTATAAATATTTGAGTTAAAAAGAATATTTTAGCAGTTTAAAATTATTCCTGGACAAGGCTGCCCTGTCTTCCCTTGAGGTTCTTTGCAATGCTAGTGAGAAAGTAATTTCCATACCCTGACATGCCTCAGGAGCAAGCTGGGCTGCTGGGTCAGTCATGCTCTACTCTTCAGTTGGGGACACACACTAATTTTTCCAGGATGGATGATGGATCTTTCAGCAAGACCAGAGCACATGCCAACCTTCTCAAACCTTTCATCAGCCCCCCATGTACCCCACAGATACGAGAATGAAAAATTGCTGTTCTCAAACCACGTCAGTCCCAACTCCCTTAAAACATAGGGCAGATCTTCCCACACCACAGCACAAGGCTGAGGATGGGGCTAAGGACCAGCCTGCAGCATTGCCATCTCCATCACTTGCCACCCTATCTCTTCTGGTGGCCCAGCAGCTCCTCTGTGACAAGCACAACCTTCCCAAAACCATCCAGAAGTGGTATAAAGACATCAAGTGAGACAAACTGGGACTCCCCAGTGTTCGTCTCTTCCCATAGTCACATCACCCACTTCTATTTCTCCAGCCTCAACCTCCAGCCACCAATTCCCAGTATGCTTTTCCTTACAAGAGCCAAGAGCTAGCTCTTTAGCAGCTACTCTTTTTTTCACCTTGCAGTGGGTTGTGGGCATAAGGAAAACAAGGATGTGCTCACTTGGAAGTACGTTTCCTTACAGTACAAAGAGCATGAGAAAATCATGCAGAGATAAGAGTCCAGATTACCACAGCTAAAACACCAGACAGAATTCAGCTGAGCTTCTGGGCTAGTTTAAGTCAATTTGGTGCAAGCCTAAGAATAGCAACCTGAGTCTTTCAGACTCAATTAGGAACATCCATAAAGTCCCAGTAATGGTGGGAAGGGGTTGGGTGGAGTGCAGCAAGAGCAATTTGCCAGCCTGTGCTTCAGAAATGCTTTCTTCTGGATTAAAGGAGGCTAAATTTTGGATAGCAATCACTTTGATTAGAGAAGTTACATCCCCCCTGGCCAAAACTCAGCCCTGGTGAAGCAGAGCCACCCTGTAGGCTCTGGTACCTGGGCACGCTGCCCTGGGGGCTGTTCTGCCTCATCCCAGCTGGGGCAGACCCACTGAGCTCCAGCTCAGCTGCCCCCTTGCAAAGCAAACTTTCATTTAAAGTAAAACCTAACCTGAGACCCAGCCCACACCACAAACCAGATGACTCCATGAGCAACCCAAAAGCCAAAACAGATCACAGAATGACCAGGTTGGAAAAGACCTTTAAGATCATTGAGTCCAACCATTCCTGTCCTATGCTAAACCATATCCCTGAGCACCTCATCTACCCGTCTGTTAAACACATCTAGGGATGGGTGACTCAACCCCCTCCTTGGGCAGCCTGTTCCACATCCCAACAACTCTTTCAGTGAAGAATTTTTTCCTAACATCTGATCTGACCCCGTCCTGGCACAGTTTGAGGCCATTTCCCCTTGACCTATCTCCTGTCACCTGGCTGAAGAGACCATCACCCACCTCTCTACAGCCTCCTCCTCCTTCTCAGCCCAGAGATGCACACTTCCTCCAGAGCAGTACCAATTTTTCTTTATTATCCTCCTTAGCTGGAACAGCCAGTTTTGTGGCTCAGGGTAGGAAAAAAAACCCACCCAGCATTATTTGAACTGTGATCAACCAAAACATGGAATGAATGCTGTGCTTTATTAAATCAACTCCAGCAACACAAGGCTGCCTGGTAGACACAGTGTAATTTGTTTTGGATGTAAAGATGGAAAAATAATTGTTTTGTCTTCAAGGCAATTAAAAAAAAACCAAACCAGATTTCTGTATTAACAGGAAGGAAGCTGCCAGGCTAGAATTCACATTTAATAAACTATTTTTTCTATTCCCTTACATTAGCATTCAGAGACTGTCAATTCTTGTTATTATCCCCAAAGTCAAGAAGTCATCACGTGTCACTAGGAAGTCTGTACTACTGGTATTAGGAGCTCGCCTGAGAGCTACGTGGTTTGCTAAAAAGCAGTGGAAAGCTGCAGTGCTGAATAGTTCTTGAAAATATTACCTCAGATGAAAAAGTGCAGGGAAAGATAATTTAATTATTTTTAAGATAATCTCATGCTTTGGAATCATAAGACCATTTTAAGATGGTCTTAATGCTTCTGCTGAGCTCCTTTCTCAGCTTGCTTGAACTGCACAGAAGCTGGACCCCAAAAATCATTGCAATTACTCCAGAAAAATATCTCTTAATTCAAATACATATATATGTATACCTAAAACAGTATGTGAACAGCTACAAAAATGAAGTGATAAACTGAATGAAGAAGCCACACCAATGACTCTCTAATTGCACGATTCAGCAGGACCTGAACAAGAAGCACACAGAAAGAACAGCTACAATAGCCAGAGCACTCTAAGAGTCAACTTTATAGCCTCAAAGCCATCACCTGCCCCTGCAAGAGCCAACTCGTGGTGGCCAAGCCCCGTAGCCAGCCCGGCACAGGCAGGCAGCAGTCTCAGCACCACAGAGAGAGGAGCAGAGCTACAGTCCCAGACTTGGGGGTTTGCGGTGCAGATGGAGCACAGCAATGTCCCACAGGAGGTCCCCTGTGCATGGCCAGAGCGATGGTGGGCTGACACATGGTGCCCACAGGAGCATCCCCACACCCAGGACATTCTGTGGTGCTGCTGAGTTTGGGGCCGGGCTCGGTACCCCCAGCACCTGTAGCTAGACATGACCATCATCGCTTTTGGTAGCAACTGAGCCATGTAATGGGCACTTGGAGGGTATCAGGTTCCTGCTGCTTTAAGGGCTGTAAAACTGGGACTAAAACCATGGAGACAAACATAAAAGGGGGCAGGACGTCTCTGTTAGACAGTACAGTTGGGATGGAAAAAGGAAAGTTCTATGGAGGGGCCCTGTTGGCAAATGCAAAGCTCCTCTCGGCCCCAGGGCTCTCCCAGCACTGGAGCACAGGCTGGAGCCCAGCCAGAAGTCAGCACAGGGGCCCTCTCAATTCCTCCATGGGGAGCACATCCCTCTTTCTTTGCTATTCCACTTAAAAACCACTTTTCCTCTCTCTTGCAGCCAGGCTGCCAGCGCAGGAGAGAGCCAGGGCACGGGGATGCGGCCACAGCTCTGAGTGGGTACTGCCAAAGCTGTCCGTGACCTACCTCTGTGGAGCCCAACATCAGCCATGAGCGGCTTCTTCTCACGCCTGGACCCACGGCGGGTGCCATGGGGGGCAGCAGGCCACGCCCTGCGTACACGCGTCCTGCGCACCAAGCCCGTGGAGTCCATGCTGGAGGGCACAGGGACCACCACTGCCCAGGGTGCCAGGCTGGCCAAGGTCCTCACCACCCTTGACCTCATCTCCCTCGGCGTCGGGAGCTGCGTGGGCACCGGGATGTACGTGGTGTCTGGCCTGGTGGCCAAGGAGATGGCAGGGCCTGGCGTCATCGTTTCCTTCATCATTGCTGCTGTTGCCTCCATCCTCTCAGGTGAGTCGTGCGGGCGGGTTTTTGAGTAACATGCCATCTCCTGCATCCTCCGGTTCCACTCGGGTGGACACCTGGCAGGACCCACACTCCGCAGCACAAGCTGTGAGAGGGCAATAACTTCCCCGTAGATTAAAATACTCCTTCACCCTGACTTACCCAGCTCACAGGGTGCACCATCTCTCATTGCCCAAATATCAGACCAGACCTCAGAGCAAGAGCCAGCAGCTGAGCAGCTGGCTGAAGAGACCATTGCCCACCTCTCTACACCTTCATGTCAGGTCAGTGTAGGTAGTGATAAGGTCTCCCCTCAGCCTCCTCTTCTCCAGGCTGAACATCTCCAGCTCCCTCAGCCGCTCCTCATATGATTTGCCCTCCAGCCCCCTCCCCAGCCTGGCTTCCCTTCTCTGGACATACTCATGGACCTCAATGTCCTCCTTTTGTAGTATGGGACCCAGAACTGGACACAACACTCAAGGTGCGGCCTCACCAATGCCGAGTACAGGGGCACAATCACCTCCCCAGACCTACTGGCCGCACTATTTTTGATATAAAATCACTGTGTTTTGAAACACTGGAGAGTTTCTGCAGCACGTGTCACAGGCAGAGAGCACGGCCAAGCCGCAGCATCAGAGCAAGAGCACAGTGTGGGTTGTGGGCAGCCCCGTTTCAACAGGAAGGGTGTTGGTGGTTTGGGTAGCACCGGGGCCATCTGCTTTTGCCACAGACATTGCTAAGCTAAACAATTCCTTGATTAGTTTTAGAGGTGATTTTATCAACTCAGGATCACTCTTTGAGTTTCCAAACAAAATATCCCCAACAAACAAACACACAGAGAGGGGTGAATTACGGATTTTAGTGAGGGACTGGTGAATTCCATCTCCTCCCTAGGAACCCAGCTGAGCATATGGCTCGAGCTGCGGTTTCCACATGAAGCCAGTACTGCTGGCATTTGTCCTTTCCAGATCAGTGCTAACACGATGATGTGATGTTCCTGCTCTCCCTGCTCAGAGGACTTTGCATGCTGTGTCAGTCTGGTACTCAGCTTTTATCTGCAGGCTGGGTAAGGAGACTTGAGTAAATGGCAAAGGGCTTTGAGAGAAGGCAGGAACAGCAAACAGCAAAATGACCCGGCTCAGCTTTTCAAGTCTCTGGATTTTTGTAGGGGGAGAAGGAAGCACATCATATCCTTTCCCTGGAGGTTGCCACACTGCTCCATAGAGATCCCACCAAAGCCCACAGGGCTTTGTAGAACCCCCTACACCACTGCAGCTTAGAGGCACGACCCTGGCACAGCACAGGGACGAGCATCGCGCTCTCCCCAAAGCCATACCATGAAAAGATCCCAGTGATGCTGGCTCAGGACCGCCACACTGACAGTCCTGCCTCCCCCGCTTCCTGTCAGACCCCAGTGATGACAGCTCAGAGCGTTTACCACAGCTGAGAGCAGCAACGATGCTTATTTGAGATCCCAGCACAACAAATGAACCAAAACCACCCACTTTTTTTGCTAACCAACATGGTAGATAGCATCAGCATCTTTATCCTTTCCCACCACCCGCTTTGCTTCTCCTCTGCGAGGGTTTCACTGGCCACGATGCAAAGCGAAGAGCAAACAGAGCCTGGGTGGGTCTCATCTAAAGAAAAACAACACACTGTCCTCCAAAAGGGGCTTTTTCACCCCAGACCTGAGCCCTGCCCCGCAGCGGCTCCTCCCGCCTTCACCCACAGGAGCCCGCGCCGCTTCCTGCTCAGCTTTCATCTCTGCTTGCTTTTGTAGCCCTGGGAGAGTGTTTTGCGAAGGATGGGGTGTTTGGATAGTCTCCTTGGCCGCTTCTCCACCTCATCATCAGCGCTGCTGTTGTTTATAACAGCAACACGTTTTTGGCAAGTAAAACCCAGCACGGGTTCAGGAGCTGGACGGGCCGTTGGGCTCTCGGGGAAAGCGATTTCAGCTCTCACATCATAGTGTACCAGGCACAAACAGCTTTTGAGGAGTTTCTCAGCATTCTAAGGCTAAGGTCGACCACACCTGCTTTCCCTCGATGTACTGAAGGGCACAGTGTCAGATCCCACTGCCTGCACAGTGAGCTCAGGAGGGTTTTGCCTAGAAAAGTCCTTTCCAGAAAGCCACTCGGCTTCCCTGAGCAAGAGCTGCAGAGAAGCCCCACCAGGCAGGTCCCCCCAGAGGGAAATCCCTCAACCCCTCTGTGCCATTTAGCCTGGTTGCAGATTGGGATTTGCCCAGTTTCATCTACCTGACAGACTCCAGTTGTGCCTTCCCCAGGGTTAAAACAATGTGTGCCCTGGCTGGGTGCTTGCAGACATCATGGCATTGAATAAACATGTAACTTCAATCAATCCCTTTCATTCTGCCACTTTTATTCTGCTCTCAAGCAGAAACATTTGCCCAACTCCCCTCCACAAAGCCTCTAGCCTGGGAGACACCACAGGATCCCTCCAGCAGCCCCAACCACCAGGATTTCTATTGCTTCCTGGCAGAAATCAGCAGCTTACACCTTCCCCAGCCCCTTTACCCCCTCCACAACCTTTATCACCAGCCACTGCTTGCCCTGTTTGCAATCTCCTTTCCTGAAGTAACCCAGCAAACTCCTCACCGTGAGCCCAAGGCAGCCCACGGTGGAGATTCCCAGCACCACACCACATAATTTCAGACCACGTCACCACAGCCTTACCTGGTACCCATACAGGAGCAGGCTCAGCAACAACCAGGGTGCACAACAGAGCAGGGAAGAGCTGAGCATGTCCCTCAGGTGCTGCCTGGCTGAGGGCTGGGAGCTGGAGTGAGGGGCTGCAGCTGGTCATGAGCTGCTCAGGTGGTGCTGGGGCAATGAGGCAATGGAAGTTCTTTTGCTAAGGAAGTTTTATTTACAGAGCTGCACACAGGGGTTGTGTAACACAATGGGTGAGCTCAGGTGCTTGCTGGAAGTAGGATTTTTGCTGTATACCTGCCTTGATAAATTGGTTACTTTTGTTTAAGGAAGGGTGTTCCCTTTGGATTTCTTGCATGGTAGCATGAATTAATTGGTGGAAGCCTCTCCCTAAAGGCTTGTTTCACCTGAAACATCACTCCCACTGCGCCAGGAGGTCTTACAGTCCCTGCGTGTCCTCATGCCAGGTGGCAGTGAGGAGGTCAGCATCCACCCCATGGTCACCACCACCCCGGCACACCAAAAGCAGCCAAGAGGTTGGACTGACTGGGGCACTTTCACCAGTCCCTTGTACCACCATTTGTGCTGCCCAGTGCCTGCTGCAGTGCTGGAGTTTGAGGTTGAAGCCAGCGAGGACTTTGTGTCCTTCCTCCCACCCTGTTGAGGCACCGCTCACCAGTAAAAGACCCCACCAGGCAGGGCAGGATGCCCAGTAGGACCCTGAGCCACCGCTGACACAAAACCATCTAACACATATGCACACACTGAGTGGAAAGCTGCTGCCTGTCTCACCTCCTACCTCCAAACACGATGAACCAGAGAGTGGAGAGGTCAATGAAATCCAAAAATGGCATTCTGTAGATGTCATCTTGGAAGGGACAATGTAATGGAGCAAACCACCCAGCTGTGTTTATGTCCTTCTGAATAATGTCTGTAACTGTTTAATTACACCAGAGGAAGGACTGTCACACCAATTACACAGTGTAGCTGGTACTCAGGGAAAAGAAATGGTCTCCTGTTAAAAGACTGCTCTTCCAAACAACCACAGTGATGGTTTGTTTTTTGCAGAAACTTGCCATCACTCTTGGTTGGGGAGGGGAAAGAAATCTGTCTCCAAATTCAGAGAGTCGTGGTGCAGGAGTCTGCCTGCGCTCCCGGAGCTGGGCGGGCTGCACAGTGGCACTCAGGGGCTGCATCTTGCTGGGTGCCCAGGGATGAGGTGCCAAATAGCTGGTGCTGCTGAGGAGTAAACTGAGAAACAGCTTTACTGTGCAGTTGTGTTATAATATTAACAACAATAACAACAACAATAATATCACAACAATAACAATAGTAATATGATAGACTGATGATGCAGCAGAGATTAGTGAGGTAAAGTCTGCACCCTCATAGGCTATGATATTATTTGCACCCAGATGAACTCTGCACCCTGATAAATTATATTACCTTCCTTTCTAAGCAGAGAGGAAGGTGCTGTGAACCCTGTTTCTGATGAAGGTCCTGAAACACTGCAAAGCAAAGTGATTTTATTCATGCCATCCGACACAGCCGGTGGCAATCAGGGGATGGATGGCAGTTCTTGCATGTCATGTCCCCCAGACTGGATATTGTATGCTTTGATAAAAACCCAGTTTATTATCTTAATATATGCTGATACCTTGTGCAGATACCAAGGTGTTGCTGTATGCAATGCACAGTGAAAGATTACTCTTCTATTTTGGGATCCTAGTAATTGAAAACTCAAACATTGTATGCATCTTGTTATCTTTGCCTTGCTGTTATCATTCTGTATCAAAACCAATCCTCTTTAAACCTTCTCTTGTCATTGGCTAAAAGCAGAGCTGCCTCCAAGAAAGATTAGATGACTTTTAAGGCCATCAAAGAGAGAAACTCGATACTTGTCCCTATCAGAGCACCCGTTTCATAAATCATTCAGGCCTGTAGTTGTCTGTGGATGCCTTCCCTTTGCTGAGTGCATGCATTTTTCATCAGCTTTGAATAACAGCTGTCTGTAGGGCTGGATGATGGAGATGTCTTGTTGGGCCCACTCTACAGAAATCAAGTCCTGAAGAGTCCCACTGAAAAGCACTGCCAGTGTCACACACACAAGTTAAACAGTGAATGGAATATAAAAATCCTCCAAAAGCACCACTCAAAACCAGCACAAGGACTCAGTAATTCTGTGTGTGTACCATGCAAACACTGCACTTGAAGTAACAGCAGTGACTTTGTAACATTTTTATAAATTATTCAATGTTCTATACTGAGCCAATCACAATTTTGAAGCTATTATTATCTTCTAAGTAAAGCAGTTGATAAAGAACTCAGTAATTACTACGTGTTTACATGGTATTAATAACAACCCCAACCCCTACGAGCTGAACTGGGGTCTTCAAGGCAGGGGCTTAACCAGTGTTAAACATACAGGATAGAATCATGGACTGGTCTGGGTTGGAAGGGACCCCAAGGGTCACAGAGCTCCAACCCCCCTGCCACAGGCAGGGCCACCAACCTCCAGGCCTGGATCTACACAAGGTTGCCCAGGGCCCCATCCAACCTGGCCTGGAACACCCCCAGGGATGGGGCATCCACCACCTCTCTGGGCAGCCTGTTCCAGCCCCTCACCACTCTCTCTATAAAGAACTTCCCTCTACTATCTAATCTAAACCTTCCCTCCTTCACCTTCAATCCATTCCCCATTGTCCTGTCATTGTCTGCCCTTTTAAAAAGTTGAACTTTACAGGCTGTGAAGTTTGGGTATCCTCAAAAAACTTCCACTGCAGCTTGATTTTAATGGGGAACAGGCTGCAGATGGGGAGGGAGGCTCACTGTGGCCCCCCATGATGTCTCTGGGGTCCTCCTGATGCTGCCTACAGCCCTTCCCGGCACCTCCAGGCAGGTGGGACCAAGGCACTTTTTCCTTTTGCAAGCACATTTGTCTTACAGCGCTTTGTATTCCTCTCCACAGGCGTTTGCTACGCCGAGTTTGGCGTGCGGGTGCCCAAGACCACGGGCTCTGCCTACACCTACAGCTACGTGACGGTGGGGGAGTTTGTGGCGTTCTTCATCGGCTGGAACCTCATCCTGGAGTACCTGATCGGCACGGCCGCGGGCGCCAGCGCCCTCAGCAGCATGTTCGACTCGCTGGCCAACCACACCATCAGCCGCTGGATGATCAACAGCGTCGGGACATTGAATGGACTAGGTGTGTCGTGCTAACTGCATTAATTAGGGCCTGGAAAGTGATTGGAAGCTTGTCAGAAGCCAGACATGGGTACTGGGCTTCATCCATTATTTACCACCCGTCTTGCCTCTGGAACTTTGGCTTTGATGCCTGGTTCACTGGTGGGATTCAGGGGGGTGGGATACAGGATTCTTTGAGACCCTTTGGGATGAGCTGGCATTTAGCAGTCATAGAATCATAGACTGGTCTGGGTTGGAAGGGACCCCAACGATCACAGAGTTCCAACCTCTCTGCCACAGGCAGGGCCACCAACCTCCAGGCATGATCCAGACAAGGTTGCCCAGGGCCCCATCCAACCTGGCCTTGAACACCTCCAGGGGTGGGGCAATAAGCACCCATAAAATGTAGCTGAATGTCAGAGGCTAACAACAGCACCGGAACGCTCTCCCCAGTGCCAGCACTCTGCTGGGTCCCAGTAAGGCATGCATAGAGCCTTGTTAGTGCAAGCTGGTGTCTGCAGTCCTGCTGTGTAGAAACTCGGGTATGTGATGGTCCCGTATGACCAGCAGCTCCAGCAGCAGCCCACTGTTCCTACCAGGAAGTAAAACAGCTGTCTGGCCTGTACTTTTGTCATGAACACTTAGTGTTTGATTGATTTTTAATTAGTACTTGATGGATATGTTACTCAAAGTGGGACCTGCTCAATTGTTTGTGGCCCTCCCAAAGCTCCTAACAGTGTCTTGAGGCATCAGGATTTATCACCTTAATAAAATGGCTTTAGCTAGTGGAGGCAAGGGCATCAGGAGACCTTCTCTGCAATAAGGAGTTCTGCAAAGCCGCAGAGCCTGACAAGTATGTTTAGAAGCCCTGCTGGAGTTGCTGGGGAGATGCTGTCCACAGCTATGGACAGAGTGTTACATACCTCTTTTCTCTTACCCAGGGAAAGGAGAGGAGTCATACCCGGACCTTCTTGCTCTGGTCATTGCTGTCATTGTCACCATCATCGTGGCCATGGGGGTGAAGAACTCAGTGGGGCTGAACAACGTGCTGAATGTCATTAACCTGGCAGTCTGGATCTTCATCATGATAGCTGGTCTCTTCTATGTCAAAGGTGACAACTGGGCTGAAGGGCAATTCCTGCCATTTGGATGGCCAGGGGTAAGTCCTGGGCACAGGGAGGGACTCGGAGCACCTAAGTGGTGCCACGCACTCAGCTCTGCTCGTGTTATATGCACTCTACTTCCACTGCCCTCTCCAAATCTCAACCCCACCAAACCCACCTGCACTTTCCCAGGGACCTCCAACTTCCACCACTGCAGGTTTGGATCCAGACCTTGCTCCTCCAGACCCAAAGGGTACAGCAGTTCTTTGCACAGATCTCCTGCCAGCTCTTAGAATAAAATCAGAGCTTTCCCAAAATGTCCTCCAAACTCCAAGTAGAAAGTATAGAGCAGGAAATGTCACCAATTGCCAGGCAACGGAGCAAAATGCAGTGGCCATCCGAGACAGGGAGCTCAGGAGGAGCTGGCTCAGCCCCTGCAGAGGGGGAGATACTTGTGTTGGCTGATTTTCAACAACAATGTTCTCAAGCATTTGTTTTGAGCACTTCATAATGCCACCTGCCAGTACTTATTTTATGGATGTTCCCTCAAAGCTTACTGAGAATTTGGACATATTTGGCTTTTTTAGCTTGCTTGCACTGGTTTTTATCCAAGGATGAACAGCAACTGAAAATATCTCAGCTGGCCTAAACCCAAGATAATTTCTCAGATTTACACTGCTCGACTCCATCGGGGTTTTGTGCAGAAAAATAAGCAAGGAAGTAAAGTAAATCAAGAGTCTTGATTACTGACAGGGTCCCAAGCTGCCATGCAGTCCCTGCACCACCCTGCACTAGATCAATACCTCTCTGAGCAGCAGTGAGGAGAGGAGCACTGAGGCCCATTTATGAGCAGAGGTCTTACTTACCTTTGGATTGTGCTTGGCTTTTTTATGCCATACAACAGGAATGGAAGAGAGCAGGTAGAATATATTCAACCCACCAAATACCTCCTGGCAAAACTACCTGGTTTTAAAAGGCACATATCCAAAGCACATCAAAATCAAAGGGGCCTTCCCATCATTTCCAGCTGGTTGGTTGTCTCTCAAATTGTAAAAATAAATCTACCATAGCACAAGCATGAGACCCCCCTGGGAGCATAGAGGGTACTTTAAAAAGGTTAATCATAGACTGGTCTGGGTTGGAATGGACCCCAAGGGTCACAGAGTTCCAACCCCCCTGCCAAAGGCAGGGCCACCAACCTCCAGGCCTGGAGCTACACAAGGCTGCCCAGGGTCCCATCCAATCTGGACTTGAACACTTCCAGGGATGGGGCATCCACCACCTCTCTGGGCAGCCTGTTCCAGCCCCTCACCACTCTTTCTATAAAAAAACCTTCCCCTTAATATCTAATCTAAACCTTCCCTCCTTCAGCTTCCATCCATTCCCCCTTGTCCTGCCATTATCTACCCTTTTAGAAAGCTGATTCCCCTCCTCTTTCTCTGCTCCCTTCAGGGACTGGAAGGCTGCAATGAGGTCCCCCTGCAGCCTTCTCTTCTCCAGGCTGAACAAGCCCAGCTCCCTCAGCCTCTCTTTGTAGGGGAGGTGTTCCAGCCCCCTGATCATCTTCGTGGCTCCTCTGACCCCTCTCCAACAGTTCTACAGCTTTCTTGTATTGGGGACCCCAGCTCTGGACACAGGATTCCAGCTGGGGCCTCATGAGGGCAGAGTAGAAGGGACAATCACCTCCCTGTCCCTGCTGGCCACCCCTCTTCTGATGTATCCCAGCATACCATTGACCTTCTGTGCTGCAATTATGGGTAGTCCCCTGAAATAGGAGAATTTTACTGTCTGCTCCATCACTGGTGAGCTGAGATGACAGAGACATGGTGCACAGGTGGTACCCAGCTATCTACCTAGATGCACGGAAGGGTTTTCCAACTGCAAATCCAGTCACCCCTTACAGCCACCCAGCCTTTAGCCTGCTCCAGGATTTCTCCCTTGTGCATGTCCTTCCTAATATTGTCCATTTGAAAATAATCACATTAAAAAAAACAACTGAGGAGTACAAATAAGTCCTCATCCAAGTGCTCCAGCTTGTGCTCCTAACCTGTCTGCAGCTTCCAAGGAAAACAGAGGTTGTTTGGAAGGCGGTGCATATCTGGCTGCCTCTGCTCTCTTCTGCTTCCTCTGCTAGCTGAGAGACATCTTGCTAAGCTGGAATGTGTAAACATGCTCCAAAACTCTACTAATATAAACAGGTTTGGGGTGGAGTCTTGTGAAAGCAAACCTGAAGTTGGTTAATTGTCTCCTCTGGCACTACCAGGATCTCCTGGAGGATTCGGGCACCGCAGGTTTGTGGTGCCCTGTGAGTGAGCCACACATGCCCCCAGAGCTGCAGGCTGCACGCTGAAGTCTTTTCCCTCGACCAGGTCACTGAGCTGTGGGTGTTCCCAGGGTCAGTCCCCAGATGGGAACACCCAACTTGACGTGTGCACCCCCATGACCTACCCCAGTAATCCGTGAGCTCAGACAAGGCAGAACCAGGCTCCTTCGTTGTCGCTCGGTTCCCTCTCCTCAGCTGGGTGCCAGTCTCCCTCCTGGTGCTCAGGTTCTCGATCCTCCACACAGGTGCTCAAAGGGGCTGCAACCTGTTTCTATGCCTTCATCGGCTTCGACATCATCGCGACCACAGGAGAAGAAGCAAAGAGCCCCAACACCTCCATCCCCTATGCCATCACGGCCTCACTCGTCACGTGCTTGACAGCATATGTGTCTGTAAGTACTACCTATACATAAATCTATAGGTATGTGTATATATATATTTAATGATGAAGCACTGCAGCAACCTTTCATATCATAGAGTCATAGAATCATAGAATGGCATGGGTTGGAAGGGACCCCAAGGATCACAGAGTTCCAACCCCCCTGCCACAGGCAGGGCCACCAACCTCCAGGCCTGGATCTACACAAGGTTGCCCAGGGCCCCATCCAACCTGGCCTTGAACACTTCCAGGGACGGGGCATCCACCACCTCTCTGGGCAGCCTGTTCCAGCCCCTCACCACTCTCCCTGTAAAGAACTTCCCCCTAATATCTAATCTAAACCTTCCTTTAGTTTTAATCTATTCCCCCTTGTCCTGCCATTGTCTGTCCTTTTAAAAAGTTGATTCCCCTCCTGCTTATAAGCTCCCTTCAGGTACCGGAAGGCTGCAATGAGGTCCCCCCGTAGCCTTCTCTTCTCCAGGCTGAACAAGCCCAGCTCCCTCAGCCTCTCTTCGTAGGGCAGGTGCTCCAGCCCTCTGATCATCTTCTCCATGGTTTTTGTAAAAGCAGCACTGCCCTAGTGAAGGGGAAGGATGGGCGGGGATGACCATGCCAGGGATGTGGCAGCAGCAGTGTCCAGCCACTCTGCACCCCAATAAATGCGTGCCTGTACCCAGGGACTTTTCCCTGTAAAAGAGCAAAATTGAGCCATGAAAGAGAAAAAAATATCATCCTGATTGGTTCAAGAAAACTCACCCATGGGCTCTTGTGCAGCATGGTGGGTTTCTCCCAAAACCTATTTCTCTTTGGCTCAAGTAAGTTCAGAGCATTACCCCCTGCAATGGCATCTTGGGTTTTGCTCTGTCCCATGGGGAGTGTATGACTCCAGCAGCGCTGTCCCTGCACAGGAACATAACTGAAACAAACCCCATCAAGTCCCACCAGCATCCTGTATCACCACCACAGCAAGGTTCAAGGTGTCACCTTTCTGCCTTCAGATTGCAAAGACCAAGGCCCTGCAGTCCCCTGGGTTAGCCACCCCACAGCAAAGCACGTACAGGCCTCACCTCCAGCATTTTATGTCCCCTCCACAGGGGACACAGGAATTTGATCCCCATCAGACTTGAAATTTGTTGGCTTTCCACCCTTGAGGAGCAGCCCCTGCCCCCTGTGAATCCCCATCTGCCCCAGAGCTGCTGCTGACACCTGTGTCCTGCTCCTCTTGCCTTCCTCAGGTGAGCATCATCCTCACGCTGATGGTGCCGTATGACGCCATCGACACCGAGTCCCCGCTGATGGAAATGTTCGTGGTTCACGGCTTCTACGCAGCCAAGTTCATCGTTGCCATCGGGTCCGTGGCCGGCCTGACCGTCAGCTTGCTGGGCTCCCTCTTCCCCATGCCAAGAGTCATTTATGCCATGGCTGGTGATGGGCTGCTCTTCAGGTCAGTCATGCCCATGATGGCATTTACTTTTGCCCCCTTGGGACCCAGATAGAAAAAGTGGTGGGGAATGGGGGGGGCTAGGGACTGTCCTGCACCCCGACAGCCTGGTGCCATCACGGCAGGGAGCAGCAGAGGCTCAGTGCTTGCAGAACAGGGGTCACACAGAAGCAAAATCCTGGGGAGAAAATAAATCAGGACTGGTCCTAGCAAAAGCTTCTCACTGTGTCCTGGCACTGAGAGGTTCTGCGTGTGGGAGGATGAGCGCTGAATTCAAGAGTTCCTCGCAAAGAAGAGCTGTTTATTTGCATAAAATTCTGGCACTTACTTCCAAGTGTCCCAGTGCCCAATTCAGATTGCACAGAGCTGGTTAGACCTAGATCTAACTCCAGATCCAGCCGCAGAAGTATTTCCACTCTCCAGCTGTCTGGAGTCCAAGGTCCAAAAAGTGGTAAGAGCTGAAGAGTTCAGTGCTCTGAGCCTGGTCCCTCCGTCTGGGTAAGGTGATTGCAACAGGGAACTGCTGCAAGCTGCCATTTTAACCTTCTGCAACTGTTTCCCTTCTCCAGATTTTTGTCCCACGTCAGCTCTTACACAGAAACCCCCGTGGTGGCTTGTATCGTCTCTGGATTCCTCGCAGCACTGCTCTCCTTGCTGGTCAGCCTGCGGGACCTGATCGAAATGATGTCCATCGGCACGCTGCTCGCCTACACGCTGGTCTCCGTCTGCGTCCTGCTCCTCCGCTACCAGCCCGAGAGTGACATCGATGGCTTTGTTAAATTCCTCTCCGAGGAGCACACCAAGAAGAAGGAGGGCATCCTGGCTGACTGTGAGAAGGAAGCTTGCTCCCCAGGGAGCGAGGGAGAAGAGTTTGCTGGCCCACCAACCAACACGTGCGGGGCAAAAAACCTGCCCTCGCTGGGGGATAACGAGATGCTAATTGGGAAATCTGATAAATCCACCTACAACGTGAATCACCCCAATTATGGCACGGTTGACATGACCTCAGGGATAGAGGCAGATGAATCAGAGAACATCTACCTCATCAAGCTGAAGAAGTTGATCGGCCCTCGCTACTACACGATGCGGATCCACCTCGGACTGCCAGGAAAAATGGACCGTCCCACGGTGGCCACCGGCCACACGGTCACCACCTGCGTGCTCCTGCTTTTTGTCCTGATGTTCATCTTCTGCTCCTTCATCATTTTTGGGGCAGACTACATCTATGAGCAGAGCTGGTGGGCTGTCCTCCTTGTCGTGCTGATGATCCTGCTCATTGTCGTGCTGGTGTTTGTGATCTTGCAGCAGCCAGAAAACCCCAAGAAGCTGCCCTACATGGCACCTTGCCTGCCCTTCGTCCCTGCCTTTGCTATGCTGGTGAATATCTATCTCATGCTGAAGCTCTCCACAGTCACATGGATCCGATTTGCTGTCTGGTGTTTTGTGGGTGAGTCCAAGATTCATTTATTTTAATTTGTTAACTGACACCCTTTTGAAAGGATATTAATAACTTCCCTAATTAGAGTGCTTGGGCTGATGCTTCTTCAGCTGGGCCATACCCAGCCCTTTGCGTTTGCCCCTTGTCATCCTGAAGTTCTTAGACACCTCGGTTAACCAAGCCCCTGAACCACAGCCAGATGGAAAATCACACCTCCAGGAAATGTCATTTTGATGGAAGCAAACTGCTCCATGCAAAGGTGACGAGTCTTTTGATGCAAAGTAGGTGGGTTCTGGAAATTGCCTCGCAGGCAGGTTTCCTACAGAAATCTGCCTGGGTTTTTTTGCTGTTTCACTCACTTGAGCTCTTCAGCAGCCCACACCCAAATCTCAGTGCAGTGTTTCCAAAGCCCAGAGCTGCCCAGCTCCAACAGCCCTGGGAGAGGCAGAGATCTGTGAGGCAGAGATCTGTGATCTCCTTCTCTTGGTCTAAGTCCTTAACTTTATGGCAGGGGGATCTCAGGACTCACAGGTTCTGTTACGGATCTTTTTTAAAACCAAATTTAGGCTTCCCAGCAAATAGACAGGAGCCTAATATGTTTCCCTTGGTTGACACTGCAACCCACTTACTCCACAAACCCAAGAGAAAAGGGCAGTGCTCCTCCTGAAGGCTCCCAAGCTTTGGCTGTAGAGAATTGAAGCAACAAGACAATATCAAACTCAAGGACTCTTTACAGAGTAATACTATCCCTAATAATATGGGTAAACAGCCCACAGGAGACCCAGGTGCAAACAACAGACCCTGAGCATGGTGTCAGCACCTGAAAGGATCATTCCTGGCCAAGTATCCCACCAGCAGCCTTCCCCTCTGAGAGCAGGGTTGAGGGTCCTGGGTTGAGAGGGAGAAAGAGGTGGGGAAAGAGAATGACTATTGATGCAAAAGCCATAGCCAGGTGCCACCTCCTGTAAAGTCAGGAACCACCTTTCCTGGAGGAGGGGTAGGAAGGCACATGTCACCACACCAGGCTCACCAGACTTCATGCTTTTCTCACGTGCCTCCTGATCCTTCACCTCAGAGGGCCGAATGAGGCGATGATACAAACAGGCCTCAGATCTCCCTTTGGCATCTCAAAGAACACAGAGCAGTCTCACAGTTTCCATCCTTCAGGGGGAAGTTGCTGCCACATTTTTTTTTCTTTCCTACATTTTCCTATTCCCACTTTTGCTTCATGGTGAGGACAGCAGCTATCCTGTGTCTGTCCTGCAAGACTGAGGTTCCATAGCAAAGCTCCATCTCTGAGAGCCCCCTAACCCAAAGTCAAGCCATTGGGCAGTAATTACCACACGCACCCTTTGGACTGGCAAAGACACACTCAGGAATTTTTTGGCCCTCAAAGACAATAGGTGAAGCTGCAGACCCAGGATCTGGAAGCAAAGTGACTCCAAAGCATCCATTTAATCCCCTGTGGTTAAATACTTTCCCCTGTGGGTACATGTAGTACCTCTTCAGCTGCTATCTATGGCAGCAAGTCAATTAAGCCACTCCCGGGAGGTGTGATTGACTCCATCCACAGCTGCTCACCTGCTGGGAGAGGCACTGCCCATTTGTTTCCCTGGCAGAGGTGTGCAGCCCTGCCACACAAACCCTGGGTCTAACCTCACCAGCAGTGCACTGCAGCCAGTGCTTGGCACATGGGGAAGTCTGGGTTTGTCTGTGCACAGGCCTGGTGTAGGTCAGTCCCAGAATCCACGGGAAATTAGATCACCAGATACGTTTGCTTCTGAGGAAAACATTGGTGCAGGAAGGAAAGATCAGGTAGGGCCAGAGGGAGAAGGTGAAATAAAACTCCTGAAGAGAGGAAGATGGGTTTTCAGAGCTTTTAGTATCAAACACACTCATCCTGGAGCACACACGGCTGCAAGCACCATCTGAGGGCATAAGAAAGCCACAGAGAGAAAAGGGCATCTTGGAGGGTAAGAGGGTGGAGATGCAGGTTGTTGGCACTTGGGAGCCTCCAGACATCTGCTGGGAGCTGCTGTCCCACCGCAGAAGCTGTGGATGGCACAGCCAGCTGGCCAGCAGCCATCCCAGCTGATGTTAAAACACTGCAGCCCTCAGGTCACAGCTGGCAGCCCAAAACCACAAACTCAGTGGGCTTGGAGAGCAGGCATCAACTGCAAAGTACACTGTCTTAAAAAACAGAGGTGTATTTAGATACATTGAACCCTCACCAGCTGGCACCAGCCCAGTGCTGGATGGGAGGATGCTGGCGGTGAGCCGGACTGGATCCCCCACCCACCCCTGATACGGGTTTTGGGGTATGGGTGATATTTGGGGGCATGGCATGTTCATAGCAATGTTTTATCCAGGCTTGTGGGGCAGGTGCAGGCAGCTGGGGTCCAACCCTCTCCCTCTCACCCGCTGCAGGTCTGCTCATCTACTTTGGCTATGGGATGTGGAACAGCACGCTGGAGATCAGCGCCCGCGAGGAGGCCCTCCACCAGAGCACCTACCAGCGCTACGACGTGGACGTCGACCCCTTCTCCGTGGATGATGGCTTCTCCTACGCCACCGAGGGTGAGGGCTACCCGGGCTGGGGTCCCTCCGAGGACAAGGGCTTCTCGTACCAGCAAATGGCAGGAGCAAAGGACAGCCATCGGACGAGTAGCAGGTCGAAAAGCAAAGGCAGGCACAAACCGCCATCGGAGGCTCTCATTGCCAACGACGAGTTGGACTACTCACCTGAGTAGCGGGGCGGGCAGTGGGGCGCCACGCCGCCCAGCCGATGAGGAAGGGTCCCTGCAGCTCCCCCCGTCCTGTCCCATCCTCCCCGGGTCCTCCACCACCACCCTGCTCACCTCCGGTCCTTGGGACACGCTCTGCGATTGCCGTTGACCACAAAGCAAACACACCCGTGGTCTGTCTCAGCTCCATTGGTCAGGTCCCACTCTGGTGGATGCCGGCTGATCCCCCGGCACCAGCTGATCTCCTGGCACTTGTTGTGCTGGCAGAAGTGGTAGAGTGGGAGACGTGCCAAAGTGGTAGAAGGAGCTGCATGAGGGGATGAGACAAGCTGTCCCTGGGGAATGTCCACCCTACAGCCGCAGTGGCAAGATGCCACTCCTACATTTTTTTGGCTCTTTCTTAGCACGTGTGTTTTATTCTTTGAACCACCTTAGGAGTAAAAGCTGAGCCAGAGGGACAGATGGGCGGGTAGGTACAAAGTGCAGATGGACTAACCTCTTTAGAGGCTGTAACACAGAGGTGGATCTGGAGATGTTGGTCCCATCACGCAGCATTTCTGTGGCACAGGAGTGCCACCCCCGTGTCCATCCCCACAGTCTGAATCCAAGTGTCCCAACTACTGCGATTCAAAATTTGCCCATGTCTCAAACCTTGAAATCCCAGCACGGCTGAACATCCCAAACATCCAGGTTCAGAACCCAGTCCCATGCCGGGTCTCAGCAAGGTCTCTGACCTGCTCTTGGCTGAAATCATCTTGTGTGTAAATGGCCAACGAGGACCACATGCTGTTTCTCTGAGCATCACCAGTCTGAGGCTGGGTGCTGTTTCCACTGTGTGGTGTCTTTTACAGAAACGAGTATGTTGTAATTCTCCTGCTGTGGTGGGCCGTGGTACTTCAGGGACATGTCCATGCCCCTGCAAAATAGCAACATCCAGAGCTCAGCCATGTCTTGGCAGGACCAGGCCACACATGGCAAGCAGAGAGGACTCGGCTGCTGAAATCCCCCTCCCTGCTGCCATCTCCACCTTGTACCAACTTCTCTTGTTTCTGACCCTGGCTCAGTGGATGCTTTCTGAAAAACACTGAAATGCTGCTCGTCCTGTAAGTGTCCGTATCTCAGTCTGAAACCGACCGGAGCTGGTGGCTCGCAGGGCAGAGGTAGTCAGGAGGCAGGTGTTTCTCATGGTTATCCCCTCTGGTTTGGCTAGACCTGTAGCCGTGACCCCCAGCAGTACCATCAGGCTCCCCACAGCCAGTGTCCCTGCAGCACCACACTGTTGGCAGTGATGGGGTTCGGTCGCAGCCACTGTCTCCCGCAGCATCACGAGCGGCTGCACTGCGGGGCCGGCAATTAGCAGCAGGTTCAGTTCGGGAGCCCTTCGCCAACGGGCTTCATTTAAAACACTGCAAGGGAGGAGTATCTTTTTGAATAAATAATAACCAAGGAAGTGCCCCATCGTACAGCAACACCCATCCTTCTCCTGCTGCTGCCTAAGGTTGCGGCTGGATCCATCCCCAGGGCTCCCCCACAGCGGCACAGATCAACCCCAGTACCAGGGGCTGCTGCTGGCATCCCAGGGGACAGCTGGACATCGATGGGGCAGGATTTCCAACCCGTGATGCTGAGAACCACTAACACTGGTTCGCTGGGTGAGGCTCAGCCTCCCCCAACACACAGCGCAGAGGCAGCCTGGCACCCTTTGTGGGCAAGGGGGCTGCCAGGAGCAGAGGATGCCTGGACTCGCACCCATCCCCATCGGTCCCAGGGCTCAAGGGCTTGATGGAGAGGCTCTGGCCATGGCTGCAAGTTTCCCACCTGCAGCTCCAAACTACAGTCCTTTTCCCAGTGGAGAAGAGCATCTGAGTCTGCAAATTTTATCCCAGAGCACCCCTGGCAAGCCAAGGGAAGTTTGGCCTCCATGATGGCTTCAGGATGGGAGCAAGGGTTTGGCGAAAGGACCCGCAAGCTTCACTCTGGCATCCCCTCCTGCTGCCTGCCCCTGCCACGCTTCCACAAGTAGGCATCCCAAGTGTGACCCACTGAAAAGCTGTTTGCAGTGTGTGCACCACTCACAGGCTGGCTTGGGAAACCTTTCCAATGGTGCCAAGCGTCTCTTGCAAAGGTCACCTCTCACCTGCGCTTGGCTGCTCTCATCCTCGATGCCTTAGAAGTACCCAGGAGAGATGGCACCTCACAGGTCTGGCTTTACATTTTCAGGGAGAAAGATTGATGCTATTTTCCTACCAGCTCTTGTACTGTACCACATCCAAGGTAGTCATCTTCATCATGCTTCCGCACGGTATTTAGGCATCTGCTAAACCACAGACTCATGCCCGAGTTGAATCAAAGCCTGTTACTCCTTAAACTTGCAGCCTTAAACTCTTGCTACAGAGCAGCTACCAGTATCAGTGTCTGTTGTCATGTCCGCTCTAGTTATGCCGTATAATTTGGTGAGGGCTTCATCCCTTGCTCTTTGGCACCTGTAGGAACCTCTTCATTGGAGCCGTGCATTGAGTGAAGATCTTCAGCTGCTTTTCCTCCTGTTCACCTGTTGTCTTTCCCTGGGGAAGTGCCGGGGCAGGACAGCCATACCACGTCCCCAGGACCGCCTGGAAACAGCACTTGATGCCCCAGCACTGTCTGGTGTGGACAGGCTGCCATCAGCCCTCACCATGGCAGGGAGAGAGAGCTGTACGCTCCTCCTCAGTCCACCGCTGGAGCTTAAGGAGAAGGCAGCTGAGCCTGCCTGGGTCCCCCCACCCTGCTCTGGGGGGACATCCAGGTTCAGCCCTGGTTTGGGAGCTCAGGCGCTTTCCCTTGTAGTGGCTGTTGGGGCTTTCAGCGGGCACAAACGCAAGCTGCAAAGGCCAAAATGTTCAGGTGTGTCCATCACCACTTGGCCCAGGGGCAGTTTCGGACGCTGGGAGGAAGTGCAAGTGCTTGTTTTGCTGTCACCCCAAAAATCCAGTCTTTTCCCCCCTCAGGGAGGTTCTCACACCCCTGACCCATCAGGCAGAGCGGTACCACCGGGGAGAGGCCCACAGCCCCCCCACGCCTGACCTCCTTTCACAGAACACACACCCCCTGGGGCACCCAGTGCATGGTATGGATGGAGCATAAATACCTCAAACCTTCCAGACCGACTCTGTAGGATCTCAGTCCCTCCACAAATTCACTCCACACGGTTAACGAGCGCTGGGTGACGAGGCCCAGTGCGCCGAGGCCTAGCGTGCCAAGGCCCAGTGCGCCAGCGGCATCCTCCACGCAGCAGAGAAATTGCACCCAGAACGACATGGGATGCTGTAAATCCAGCTTCTAAATGACCTTCACTTCATTTCGTTGGGTCTTTCTGATGTGTATCTTGCTTTTTTTTTGCAGATGGTACTTTCTGGTGTAACAATTCTCTCTCTCTCTCTGCAGTTCTGGTATGAAATTGGTGTATTTGTTTAAAAAAACAGACAAACAAACAAAAAAAAGTTTGTTCTATTAATTATTTTTTATATTTATTTGGGGTTTTTTTTGTGGATTCCAAAGCCCATTGATGCATTGTACAATGGGCTCTTGTGGTGTGTCATGAGAAAGAAAAATAATATGCAGATACGTTATGGAGTGTTTTTTATTTTCAAATGATTGTGTTGTTGACAACTATACATATAACATATATATATATTATCAAGATACTAAGAAAAAAAGAAAAAAGTCTAAATTTACCAAAATCTGTATATTTTAATAAATGCATAAAGCTTTAGTGTGTGCCTTTACATTGAAAACTCAAACAAGAGCTAATGGATTTTTAAAGAAAGCCAGAGACAAATGTGTCTTGGTATCAGTTTCCATAGTAATGCAAATCTTTTTGATGAAAGCCTAAACTGAAAAATAAGACAAATTAAAAAAAAAAATCCCATGTAGATTTTGTTAAGTCAATTGATACCTGAAGGTCTGATGGAATTTCAATGCTAGAAATCCAATTTTTGAAGCTGAGAGATGAACAAATCTTGCCTTAAGTGCTTCAAGCTTTCCTCTGTAGAAGATCCATTCCAGTGAGCTGACTTTGGTGTTGACTTGTTGCACTGTTGTGAAAAACATGGTTATTGGTTTGCACAATAAAAAAAGAGAAAAAAAAAAGATAAAAAAGACGAAAAAAAAGGGGAAAAAAAAGAAACACCACACCCCTCCCCCTCTGCCCTGCCTGAAGCAAATGACTGCAGGTTGCATATTGCAGTGCAGAGTCCTGGAGGGCACCAATGTCTTCCAGTCTGCTCACAGTGCTGCCTGCACCCCCCTTTCCCAGGGTAACTGGGGTGTCATGGCACCATCGCCCCTCCTCTCTTGCATAGGGCTGCAGGGAGGCATCGCTTGTGGGGCCATGGTCACCTCTCCCTTTTGGGGTGCTCAGGGCTACCAATGTGTCCCCCCCCCCCCCCCATGGGCTCCCTCCTGATATTATTTGGAGAATAGGGGGGCTCTAGGTGCATTCCCCATGATGGGAGGCAATAGCTGGTCCTCGTGGAGCTGGGGAGGGTCCCATCACTGCCTCCTTGCCGGGACGGCCATCAGAGCTCACACTAACTCCACAGCTGGAATTAGACACAGCACGGAGCAGCCGCTCCACTCCGGAGAGCATCATTTGACTCCGTTTTGAGGCTTTGGATCAGTAAACAAGCACCAAAGGCCTCCAAGGGCCAGCAGTGTTGCAGCCAACCCGGCCCAGGAGAACCTTGCGGAGGAGTGGGGCGTTTTGCGAGGGTGCAAAGCAGGTATTTTGGGTTTAATCCTTTAAAGACTAGAAGGGATTAATGTTCTCTGTGCTTCCTCCAAACACTTCCCCTCTGTGGTGCCAGCACTAATACCCTGTCCCATTCTTGGCTCCATGTCCTCACACCCCATGGTTGCAGATGTCCGTTTCCCCCACAGCTGCTCCAGGGCTGTTTTGCTTTGTTTGGACTTTTCTTCTCTTCCCTGGACTAAAGCTCCTTCCTTCCTCTGAGCAGTTGGATCCTGAATCCAACCCAGTGCCATTCAAGGGTTGGATTCAGGATCAGCTGCCTGTGATGGTGGGCAGGGTGGGCAGAGCTCCAACCCCTGCCCAGGGCCCCAAGCCCCACATGCCTGAAGATGTTCACATTGCAGCCCAATGGTGTGGGCAGCAAAAAAGACCCTCTCAGCACTGCCTGGCAGTGTCCATCCCTCACTGGGTCACACACAGCTGCCCTGAGCCCCTCCACCAGCCCAAAACCTTACCACCACCCCCCACCAGGCATTTCAGACAGGTTTCCCCGTGCTTCTCCCTCCTGGTTTGCTCCAGGGCCGTTTGCAGGGCAGCAATCCAGCAGCTTTCTGCCCTGCAGTGTCCCACCCTGCTGTCAGCCCCGGGGTTAAACCATCCGAGCCGACGCTTTGGCAGCGGCGCACAATCCACAATCCCCGGGCAGCCTGCACAAGCTGGCACGTCTGTGCGCCGCCCCTTCGCCCGTGGCACCCGCACATCAATGGCAGCACTTATAGCGTCTCTCCAGCGCGTACAACAACTGCCTGTGCCCTGCCTGTGATGTAATGGGCACAAGTGTCCTGCCGCCAGCCCCGCGCCGCCGCCCGCCCCGGGTACATGGTATAGGATGGCAGCGATGCAAAGCCTGCACAACAGAGACGCGTTCAAGGCTGCTCGGTCTTAAAGGCAGATGCTGGGGTTGCATGTTGGAGCTGGGGGGTGATGCGCAGGGGTGACCAGCTCCTCCTGGAGCCTCTTTACTCACTCCTTCCACCTTGGTTCCCTGTGTGGAGGAGGCAAGGTGTGGGAGGTGCAGCATCCCTGCCCATGGGTGTGTTGCCCAGTTTGGATTCTCCTGAAGTAGACAAAGATGAGAGGACAGTCCCTAAGCTGCCAAGGCGTGACCAGCAGCCTTGTTTTCAAGCTACTCCCCACCATCCCAAACAATTCGGTCCTCCTCTACATGCTCAGTCCCCTCTCCTCCCACACGCAACATCACCTGGCTCTTCCCCTTGTCCATGCTGGCACAGCAGCTGCTCCTCTCTTCCCGCTCCTGAAGCCTGGCTTACACAAATGACTTGAACTGAGTTAACATCTCCAGGAACAGATGGGATTTTGTATCAGTGTAATTAAATTGCTATAGCCTCTGATAAGGACAGAGATAGATCTTGATCTTATGCGGCTTTAATCAAAGAGAGAGATAACCCCAGATGAGACTCTTAGTTTAGTTGAAAGCACTTCCAGCAACACAACTTACGAACTCCAGCACACCCAAGCAGTGCTGGGGGTACACCTCCACCACCCCAGTGGGTTTCTAAGCCTCCCCTGTGTGAAGAGAAGCACAACTCCATACCTCAGGTCCAAACTGCTATCAGGAGCATTGAAGGAATGAATGGATAGGGCAGCAGTACTGTGCAGGACGTTTACATATATTTTAAATATTCCAAAAAAAAAACCCCTCAATCCCATGGCAGAGCAGCACCTCTCATCCTGAACTGCTATTAAAAAAATAAATCATGAAAATCACTGGGAAACCCCTGTCATGGAAGAGCTAGCTATAGAAACACACAGGAAGGAAGGTAAAAAAGAAGGCAGTGGTTGCAGGTACTCTGTTATTTATTGTACAGTATTTCACTGGAAGTACAAAGGCATCATCAGTATTCACCAGAATTGTAACAGGTACATTATATTCCGGGTTATATCGTGCTGCTTTAATGCTGCAAGGCAGAACACAAACTTAGAGGGAGAAAGCAAGGAGTGTAAAAAAAAAATAAAATGTAAAAATAGATTTTTAGTGACTGATCTGTACAAAGGAAAAAGAGAAACCAAACCAGAGAGTGGGGATTAGAGCCCCCAAAGTCATTTAAAACTACATAAAAAGGCACCGTTATCTACTGTGTAATTAGGACCTTTGGGTTCTGTTTCCTTCATACTGATGACTGTGGGGCCAGGGGAAATACTGTTACTAACATGATCAAACCCATAGAAAAGTATTTACAGAGAAAGGCAGAACATTCCCTATCTCTTGTTCCAAAAGAGAAACATTTGCCCGGATGGAGAGCACAGCCTTCCTCCCAGCCTTCCTCCCTACACGCTTGCCGTGCCAGGGCAGCAGCCTTGAGCTGGGGAATGCAAGTCCTGACGTGGTGGGAGAAGCTGCCTGAGTCCTTCTAACAGTGGGAAAGTGTCTCTCTCATTTCTGTTGTATAGCTTTACACTCTCCTATAATCAGGGGAGCTAGGAAACAAAAATAAAAACCCCTAAAACCCACGTGACAACCCCAAACCATCTGAGCCACCCTGGCTGCAAGAAGGTGGTGGGGGCCAGTCAAGGCAAAACGGGAAGGACCAGGAGGTAGGGCTGGCTGGAGCTTTCATTGCTAGAGAGAGAGAGGGGTGGGGGACAGATGGGGAGAAAAACACTTCAGACTACCAGACATTTGTGCCGCTTTTCTAAATCTTCCCCTGGGAGCCCAGTGACAGCGGTATGTCAGCAGAAGCAAACCCAGGGCGCGCAAACCCACCAGCCAAAGCATCCGACAGCAGCCGTGGGGCGTCCCCGGGGCGCCTACACGTGAGCGCTCTTCGCGTGGGTCGGGGAGCTGGATCCTGAGGCGTAGTAGAAACGGTTCTCCCCGAACGTCTGGGCGTCTCCCGAGCAGCAGACGATGACGCAGCCACCGAAGAGGCAGAGGGCAGAGCCGATCCAGCCCGTGTACAGGGAGTAGCCGAAGCTCATGATGGTGGTCTCGCGGTGGGCGCACACGGGAAACCAGATCGTCGCCACGACGCCGCACATGGCTGGGGGGAGAGGGAAAGGAAAGGTCACTCCAGTGTATAACCCCTCCACAAAGCACGCTGAAGGGGAGGGAAGGCTCTGCAGGACAGGGGGCAGGGAGGAAGCCTCCCTCGTAGTTCCACAGTGGGGTCCAGGAGCATATTAACAGGAGGGGAATCAGCTTTTTAACAGGGCAGACACTGGCAGGACAAGGGGGGACGGATTGAAGCTAAAGGAGGGAAGGTTTAGATTAGATATTGGGGGCAAGTTCTTTGCAGAGAGAGTGGTGAGGTGCTGGAACAGGCTGCCCAGAGAGGTGGTGGGTGCCCCGTCCCTGGAGGTGTTCGAGGCCAGGTTGGATGGGGCCCTGGGCAACCTTGTCTAGATCTAGGCCTGGAGGTTGGTGTCCCTGCCTGTGGCAGGGGGGTTGGAACTCTGCGATCCTTGGGGTCCCTTCCAACCCAGACCGGTCTATCATTCTATGATTCTATGATCATCATCAAGGCTTTGTCTAGGAGATCTCCAAGCAGGAGAAAGCATGGGAGCCCCCCAGGGAGAGAGATCAAGAGCAAACAGCCATCTCTCTTGGGCACCAGCAAACAAAAAGAAAAAAATAACTGCTGCTTGACACAATCTGATATATTTATTACAAGGGAAACAGATTTGTTCCCTAGAAATCTCTCTAAGGGGGGAAAATTAAAGTCATCCCTAAAATTGATGCTCTGGAGAGCTGCAGAATGAGGAGTGGATTAGATACAAAGCAAGACCACAAAAGCCTCAGTGAGGCAGCAAAATTGGTGGCCCAGAGTCACTGCTTTAAATCACTGTTTCTGCATGAACCCGTGTGCAACAGCCTCAGCTTATGTCAGCCAGCATCACTGCAGTCACTCTGCTGAATGGTCACAGAAGCATCAATGAAATGCCCCAGCACTTGGCAAGCCAGAGGAGGGCTTATAAAGCACAAGCAGAAAACGGGCAGGGACAAAAGAAGCAGCAGTACAGCACTGCTGGGGGTGTTATGGAGGTAGAAATGTCTTGCAACTTGGGAAAGAAGGAGCCAATTCCCTATGGGAAATTTCTCTCTATCAAGTGATGGTGAGAAACGCAGCAAGGCTCTCCAGAAACCTATCGACCTGAATAGAGATGGGACTTGGTCTGAAGGGAAAGCAGTATTTTACCCAGAGTCTGCAGTGGGTCAAAAAATGACCAATAACTTCAAATTTTGCTGGAAATTCCATAGGTTTGGGGTTTTTTTTCTCCACAAAAGGCAGGCAGGCTGCCACGGTGGTGCTGTGAGGAGTGCTAGGCTGGTGACATGCAAAGCAGATGCCCTCAGGAGAGTGAAATGGGCTCCAATGAAGCACTTTGCAGGCAGCCAGGATCTCCAAGCAGGGAGAAAACACATGCCCTGCCTTCTTCTTGCGCTACACAAGGTCACATTCACTACCCTCACTAAGGGTCCTGTCTCCATCCTGCAAAGTCCCCACATGCACTGAGGGCAACGGGAGTTGATGGTGTTAATCACCTCACAGGAGCAGGTCCTAAAACAATACTCCTTTATGGGCTGTACATCTGAGAGGAATGAATCTGTCAATATTTACTTGCCTCGGGGACAAGCTGTGCAGGACTCCATCCTTGTGGCTATCAGAGAATCAGAGCAAAACAATAACAGGACCGTGGCTGCGGTACAGATTTCCACCGACCACATTATAAAAGGTATCTGGAGGCAGTGTCAAAAAGTTAAGGTTGCAAAGGGGGGGAAAAAAGGGGGAGGGGGGATGAGATTAAAAATAAAATTGTTTAGTTAAAGTGAAGAACAAACTGGCCAGTATAGCAGAAAACCCATCCTCAATAGCTGTAGCTATTGTGAGAGAAAATATTTTCTTATGGAAAAGAGAAGAACATTTGAAGGATGCTAATAAAGCCAGTAATAATTTTGGGCCTCCTCAAAGCAAGGACCCCGTGGCTTTGGAAGGAATTTTTGGAGAAGGCAGGGAGGGGAGAAGAGCATTTCCCCTGGATCGGCCCTGCGAATAGCTCATGACCCTCTAAACGCTTTACAACAGAAATGGATCAGTTGGGAATCCACAAAGCATTCTAATGGGCTCTGGGGGGGATAAATGCTTCTTTGTTGTCCGAAAAAAACACAATCATCTTTTCTTTTTCTGTCCACAGTAAATATATATATATATGTTTATGTCCATGAACTATAAGAGCCTTATCTATCCAGACCCTCCCCCCCCAGCACAGGACTGAAGAGAACACTTGCAGTGGGGTGAGAAGGGCTCTCCGGGATGCTAACACAATGGCATCTCTTGTGCATGTGGCTCAGCTACATGTAAAACCAGCTTATTTTACTGCTGACAATACTAGAAAGCTGTGCAACACAAGCCAAGGACTTTGCATGGGTTACTTGGAGCTCTCTGTCTTCAGAGACTACCAGCTGCCGTCAGTCACCAGTGACCCCGTTGCCCAGCATGAGGAATGCCCTGAAACAGGACTGGATTTCATCGCTCTGTGTGGATTAGATGGGGTCGTAAATCCCCTGAGAGGATGTGAAAGGGGCGGCCTGCAACGCCTCAGTGGACTCAGATTTTGGTCTAGTCATATCACAGACAGAGGGTGAAGAAACATCGATTCACCAAGATTAAATAAAGGGTTGGAAAAGGCATTTTAGGGCAATTTTCAAGTGCTAAAATAGCTGTCTACAAAGATTAACTCTTTGAACAGAAATTATTACCCCTTTTCTTTTGTGCTGACACCGAGACTCTGCCTTTCTCTAGCTAGGAATGTCTTCAGAGAGTAGAGCTGCTGCAGTCAATACAAGCCAGCAGAAAGGCAAATGAAACTCTGCAAACACAAGGAATATTTTGATCAATTGTGTTAACTGGTTGCTTTTTGGGGTGTTCCAAAAAAATCCCCAAAACAGGAGTTTTTTGGGGTGCTCACACACTGGAAAGCTTGCCTGCTTTTGGCAGCTGGAGTTGGCGGGGTTGTAAAAGCCTCTACCTGGCAAAAGTCCTCTCAGTAATGGCTGGTAGGGTTGTCCTTGTCCCACCAGGACACTGTGAGTCTGCAGGGACGTATCCCTGGCTCCCAGCATTTCTAAATCCTTTCTGACTACAGACCTGCAGTGGCTCAATCCATTGAGCTGCAGCTCTTAATACTCAATGTTACGGACATCAGATGGAAGTACACAGAGAGAAGCAGCACAGAAGGTGCTTGGGGAGGTGGGGGAGAGAGAGCAACATTACTCTAAACCCAGGGACAGCGAGTCCCTGCCAAGTTCCTTAACGGTAAGCTGGAGGCTTTCTGCAGAAAAAGAATACTTCTCTCTCACAGTTAAATTTAATCAGTCTGAGTTGCTGACTCAAAGTCACACTGATTTCTCTTTCAAAGCCCTGGGTTGAAATAACAGACACCCGTGATTGTTTTTCCTGTGTTCAAGGCAATTTCTTATCTTTGTATCAAAACTTCTACAAGCAAATCCCATGCAGTGTCCAGAAAAACTTATGAATATCCTTTCTTTAGTGTGCAAGAGCGAGTGTGGTCATTTTGCCTTAGCAATTGCCAATAACTAATGCATCTTCCATCTGTGTTTTCCAGTCTCTCCAACACCTCACCTCCACTCGGCAAATACCCGCTTGGTTACCAGCACGGGGTCCCCCAAATTAGTATCAACAACAAGGGATGGGCCAGAGGTTTTCCATCAACACAAGCTCATGAAATGTTTTTGCCCTGGCTCGGAGCAAACCTCCAGTGACGGATGTTTTCAGCCATAAATCAATTCCTGGGGACAGATGGGATCAAGCAAAGCCATAAATACATCAGCAGGCAGGGCGGGAGGGTGTGCACACAGGTCGCACTCTGCTCTTATCAGCGGACAGAAAAATCAATGGAATACCCCACCCCATTGTTTTCCTGGCAAGTTTTCAACTCGTTTTGTTTGTGGGGGGGGTTTTCTGCCCCCCCCCCCCCCCCCCCCCCCACACACACACTGTTTCAACCCCTGTTTTTCCTTTTTAATGTGTTTCAGTGACAAACTGTCCCCCCCTTCCCCGAGCAACAAGTGAAGTTTGCCGTGGGGCCAGCTCCTCTGCTCCCATCTCCACTCTATTCCTGCTGTGTTAGTGAGGGGTTTGGGGCTTGTTTTCTTTGAACTGGAGCTCTGGGAGTTGGTCTCCGCTCAGAGGAAAAGGCTGGAGCCTGTGTGGTTGGGGAAAACCACAAATGAGACTTTAGTGGCCAGTGGGCAAATAAGAACAGTCCAGGGCATATTACTTTCAGGTTATAATGAATTCCAAATCAGTATTATGTCTTTTGGGGGCCTGATTCATGCTTATTAAATGCTCTGGAATGATAACACCTCATTTTGCAAATAACAGACCATTCATCAGGTTAAATAACATCCAAGTCCCAAGCTCTGCAGGTTATTCTCCTTCCGATGGGACTGCCTTGCTCATCAGCTCAGAAAAACATGGGGTTTGTAAAAATGAATGTGGGTTCCTTTGTTGGAGGGTTTTGGTGGGGGGTTTGGGGTGGCTTTTTTAAAGTTAAGAGCAAAAGGAGCTTTTTTTATTCTTCATTCGTGGTCTGACAGAGAGAGTGTTACTGTAATTGTGACTAAAAGATTGTGCCCAAGCTGCTGTTCCCAGCCTGGCTCATTCTGGGTATCAGCAACATGAGCAAATCTCTTCACCTGTAAATGCTGCCAAACTCCCAGGGGTAAAGATCAGCAAGAAGTCCAGCTCCAAAGAGCATTTGTCTGCTGATGTTGGTGTAGATACACATCTCTGTTCCTCACAGGATCTACTTAGTGGGAAAAACACATTCTGAGGCAGAGAGAAGCCCAGCTTTTGGAGCAGCACAAGTCCTTTCCTTCATCCCCTTACATCTATCCTGTCCCTGGTGTCACAGCACAGCAAGACAAGGATGGGTGAGTGGCACCCGAGCCCCCAAACCCTGCTGCAACACTGCAAGACATGGGATTTCACTTATCCCAGCGCAGTCTTATCCAGCACCATCGCTGTGACGTGTGTGCTGGTTCTTTAAGCCCTTCAGCAAAGCAGATCTAGGGGTAAAACCCTCATCTCCAAGCCTGCAGCCATGTGAACGGGGTTCTCCTTGATAGGAACAGAAAACTCATGTCTGTTTGTGGCAAAGCGCAGTCCTGATGGGCCTCCCCCATCCCAGGAGGGAGAAACCCACCAGAGCAAACTCCTTTGGCACTAAAACATCAGTAACAGGCAGAAAACCCCCACTTTTTCTTTCCCTTTGCCAAGCCCAAACACAAGTGACGTGTTTGAGACAGGGCTGTTCCAAAAGGTCTCTCATGTGGCTGTCCATGACTGAGATGTCCTAAACAGGCCCTACATAAAGCTGGATTTAGGAGTTCCAGCTATGTCAACGTGCCCCCTTAGATGCCACAGCTCACTTGGTCTCATTCCCTTGGATTTCAGATGTATCAGCTCATACTACCTACATCTCACTGAGGCACCAGAGGAGGGACCGCAGGCAAGGAAGGAACATCCAGAGGACAGTCCCTCTGAGCAGGCAGCTATATCCAGTGCCCACTTGAAAAAAAAATAAGGAGAAGAAGGAGAAAGAAGACAGGCATGATGTCAGCACGGGCTGCCAGCACCCAGCAGAGCCACACAAAGAGGCCACTTTCCCTCACCCCTCCTCCTCTGCCACACAGACGGGTAAAAACAAGGCACCGCAGCCTGTTGTTGAGATGACGAGGCTTCAAGAACATGCAGGTGTTGCACTGGGGACAATGAGCTCCACAGTCTGCACTGCTCAAAACAATCTCCTCTGCAGGCACTGAGAACCCGAAGAAATTCCCAGGAGAACTTGGAGGTCAAGGGCAAGGATGGCCAGAGGGATTTCAGAGGCACAGGGGAAATGCCAACCCTCTTCCCAGGTCTGTGCCACCTCCTTGCTCACTCCCCACAGCACCAGCACCCTCTCAGCCACAGCCTTCCCATCTCACACACCTCAGTTTGCTTGGACCTGGCTGAATCTGTGATGCCAGGGGAAATTTGGAGGCTTTCCTTTCCCGGTAAGCAACTTAGGAGTTTAGACCCTCTTCCAAAAATAGCATTGCTTCCACAGTGAACCAGCAAAACCCTTGCCTGCAGGCAGATGGCCGTGGGCAACGGCCATCACCCTCCCATGGACCCAGGCAGTGGCTGTGCCCGAGGACCCCACAAGACAAGGTTTTCACAGCCCTCCCCTCTTTCACCCTGCTTCACTCCCTGCATTCCTGGTTTTGTCCTCCCACTCCAGTTGGTGCCTTTTGTTCCCCCCACAGTCTGCAGCAATGCTGAAGAGCTTCAATATCAGCCCAGCCTGGACAACCATACCTGAACGTGCTCACCCAGCTCACACCACACCATCTCTGAGCAGAAGACCTCCAGCCACACACACACACACACACACACACACACACACACGGCCAGCGGGCGCCTTACCCAGGAGGATGATGAGGATCCCTCCCAGCTGGGACCGCCGGTACTTGGCAGCTCCAGGCTCGTGACCCATTCGGATGCAGGGCAAGACTGTGATCAGCAAGAAGATAGCGGGAAGACCCAGGACGGAGGCAGCAATCATCAGCGCTCGGCACGCTTGGACATACCCTGTTGGCAAGGCAAAGTGAGAGGGTTTTGGTTATTCGGCACAAGAGGAGGAGACCTTTGGACAAAGGCTTCTGTTTGAATAGCTCCCAACGCTTGCACTGAGTGCAGGACACGGGTTCAATCCTTCCTGTAAACAATTAAGGCAGTGAGACTGTAGCACAGTGCATGGACATGGGATGTGCAAGCTCAAAACCCTCCAAGGAACAAGCAGGGCTGCCTGGAAAACACAAGTTCTTCCCAGCAAGACACAGAGAGACCCCAAACTGGGAAATACGGGAAAGGAAGAGAAGAGAAACAGCCAGGGAGGAGTTTCCCTATATCATCACAAAGACAGCCTTGATTAAGTAACAACACTTTAAAGTTGCAAAGAGCAGTTTGCTGTGAGCAGAGGAGGCCCAGAGTTACCCAGGGGTGGGTTGAAGAGTTGCAGACCCATTACTGAAACAGGCAGGTCCATGGAGGAGGAGGGACCCTCACCAGCCACCAATGCTGCCCCTCAGGACTCCAGCCTGCTAGCAGGGTTTCAGGGGACACACGGCTCTTCCTTGGGGAGAAGAAAAGACTGCACTTCACAGAGCTGCTTGAGCTGCCATAATCAAGGGCCATGTCACTCCTCTGGGCCCCTACAGACATCAGGGGATGCCCTGGCATCTCAGGAGCTACCACCCCTCTCCTGGCCCTGGGCAGCACCAGCCTAACAGGAGGCAGTGAGGGGACCGTGGATGTGCAGGGGAGGGCTGTGACTGTCCCACCACCCTGTGAGGGTCTGTTTAGAACAATGTAACACATCTTTAAATACTTGTGTACATGTAATTATATACATTTATATATATATATATAAAAGTTATAGGCTATATAAAACTTATATGTAAATTGCTATATAAAATTTATACGTAAATAAGAAGGTCATTTACCTACATGAAAAAGAAAAGGAGTATCAGATTTGCCCCCATGCCTGGTGAGCCCCTGGCAGAGCAAATGTCCTGGCTCTCTTGTCAGCAAAGTGAAGCTGCCACATGCTGCAATGGAGTTTCATGATGTCTCAGACAATATCAGCAAAAAAAGGGGCTTCAGTACATGTAATGCACCAGGAGTGAGGATTTTACTGTTCCTGGAAATGCAGATTCTGCATCTACTGCATATTCACTTGATTGTTTTCCAGAGGAAACTTAACAAGAAAAGTTCCCAGAGGAGTTCAGGGTAAAAACCAAGACCCCAGGCAATGCCCAGAGCAGTTTCAGTGTGATCCATCCCAATTAAACGAGAATACCAACACATTTGTTTCTAAGACTCTAAACTGCTTTGTGCTGCTGAAAGACCTATTTACCTATTTACTAAATTCCATTCGGTAATGTTTGTTCGGGGCAAGGCTCTTCTCTGTCTCCTGTGCTGGACTGTACCGAACAATAGCACCAATACTATCCTAAAATAGAGGGATACACACAGGGAGAAAGGGAGAATAGGAGCCAGCCTGAGGGACTCAATATTCCTAAGCAGGATGTGATACAGACTAGAGTCTGTCACAGAGAAAAAAAATCAGGAATAATCTTTCTAACCTCTTGCAAAATTGTTTTGTAACAGTTTAAACAAAGAAAGAAGGCAACATGAAAGCAAACTGCAGGGAATGGTTATTTCTACTCTGTGGGCTTCGGAAGAGGCATCTCTGAAATGCTGAAGGGGGTGCAATCCAAACCAGCAGAACAAAGCAGCACTGCAGAGTTAACAGTGATGGAAACTGATAAGATCATTAACTCAACTTAGAGGCACAAGACCACACAAGGCTTTGGCAGGTTTAATGATGCATTAACACCAATCAAACACCTTGCTGGATTTTATGCTTTGCAGTAAACTAGATGAAAATTACTGTATCATTAGAAATTAGCAAGGGAAGTTAAATGTAGTTCCATCTGTTTGCCATGTAGAACTCCTGTCTTGCCTTAGAGCATGTGGGAAGCACAAGACCATCAAAGACTAAGTATGATTTTCCCAAAGATTAAAAGCCATAGCAGCATTAATAATAGATGCTGAAAGACTCGTTATCCTCAGAATCATTTCAGGGACAGGAACCTTAACATTTGTAACATCTCACCATCACCTCAAAGCAAACCTCAAAGCACTCTGGTACACCTCAGCCTGCTATAAATGTCTTGCCATGCAGTCTAGATACAAGATGTGAAAGGATCTTGTGAGATCTCTCCCGTGAGAGCTTACTGAGAGCAACGATTAAACACTAACAGGGCTTTAGTAGTTGCAGATAATGTGGTACCTGGGTATGATTAAGAGATTCAATGAGAATCACTTTAGTGCACATTCTGTACCCTATTTAACAGACCGTCTCCCGTGCTGGTGAAGTCGAAGGAGCTTCACCATCACTTCATCCTGCAGCAGGGACCATCTTCCAGTCCTCACCTCCGTGTGGGAAGGGGGAGGATGGGGCACACACCTACCTGGCAGTATGAGGATGTCCACGAGGGGCTTGCAGTGATAGAGCCCTGTGGCCATGACGCAGTCAGCCCACAGCCCCTTGGATCCCAGCTCATCCATCTTCCTGCAGGTGGTTATGGTGTAGCCGCAAGTCACCACCCAGTCGTTGGTGGCCGTTGCCACCACCACCCCGATCCACCCTATAAAGCTGCAGACAAATCCAGCCAGGTGCAGGCAGGTGGCCACCATGTCGATCCCTCTGTGGGGCAGGAGAGCGCCCGCAGGGGTTCAGCAAAGCTGCGGATCCCGGGCGCTGGGACCTACTGCAAGCTGTGAGCAGGAGGGACAAGGGTTTGGTAGGTCCCTGATCAGTCTCTGCTGCAGCACTCAGCTGCCTCTGCCCAGCTCCCTCCCTGGGAGGGGTCAGAGCTGCCTCCAGCCCCATACGGCAGGGGAGGAGCGAGCTGGGAGCCCCAACTTCTGCCAGTTCATGGAGAGAGTTGGAGGAGGAGGGTGTGGAGAGGAGGAGAGGCAGAATTACACCCACCCGTGCTTGAGAAACAAATCAGGCTGCTTTATTCAGATGCAGGCAGCAACTATCCAGAACTAAGCATCAAGAGAGAAAAAGTTAAGATGGTGTGTTCAAGCTGCAGAGAAATGATTGCAGTGCCATCCCTGCACGGGAAGACAGGGCAAGACACACAGGGGACAGGGTTACTCCAGAGGTGGAACTGATCATCTCACCAAAGCCATCAGCAAGGCTGCAGGAAAAGGACAGAATCAGCCCTGGGTCTTTCCTGATGTTTTCAGTAACATCCAAGACCCAGCGCTGCGGGCTCTGCTTGTGCCCGGGCTTTCCAGAGTATTAACTAACACGCAAGGAGTCTTCAATGTGCTTTTAACAGCACTTTATTTCAGCTTGCCAACGCTAAGCTTTAGACAGAGCAGGTTTTTACTCAGACTCGGGAGGGGTGTGCGTTTTTGTCCGCCCTACAGAGTCAGAAACATCCCGCTTCAGAACGTCACAAGCAAAACCAGCGGCAGCCAACTTCCCCGCTCGGCAGGCGGGATATTTCCTGAGCTTTATCAGTGTTTTCACAAACGCATCCATGTCACCGGGTGCCAGCACATCCCCGCAGGCATCTCGTCACTGCCGATGCAGCCGGGGAAGGGCTGGGTGCCGGCAGATAAACCGTGGCTGGAGAGACCACTAGCGGGATGCTGCCCGCACTGCACGGGGAAGGGAGAGCCGGGCTGGACACCCCGCAGCACCCAACCTGGTTCGCTCCTGAGCCGTCAGGGAAACACAGACAGGGAGAGCTGCTCTCCAAGATTAAGGTGCTGGGAATTAACTATATCCTGCTCTTCATCCAACAGTATTTTTTGGCAAATAAAGGGGAAAACTTGAACGGGGGCATCCTAAGCTTCGTCACATGCTCCTTAGATTTAAAAATCGAGGGCAGGAGGCTGCAGTTTTGTTTTGTTAAAGCTTCACCTGAACACCAGAGTTACTACATAAACAGTTGAAAATTCTCTTTGAAGAGGGCTTTTGTAATAAATAGGTATTTAATAGTTGTCTTCACATGTGTTTGCTACTGTTGGCTACTCCTTGGGGTTTTTTCCATACCTGGTTTATGGCATTTTTGTGAAGCCATGCTGCCTGCCATTGACTTTCCTGAGGTGATCCCACCTTTAACGAAGCTTATCCTACTGCACCCACTTCAGGCCCAGCAAGCTGTTGCTTATATCCAACCACCGTTTTCTTGTTGCCCAGGGTTTGGTTCTAGGTGGATTTAGTCTTTCCTCAAACAACATTCCCACTTATTTCTTATTCAGGAGATAAACTTGTCCTCTCTAGAGTCAAACCAGTACTGTTCCACTTCGTGGATCACAGAGTTGCCTTGGACAGATCATGCATCACCTCTGGAATTTGGAAGGAGAAGAGCTGACAAACGGACACATTCCTGCCTCTCCCCTTTGCTGACTCAGTTTGCATTTTCTCAGTCCTCCATCTAACCTTATAAAGTTAAATACCTGATCTGTTCCTATCCAGTATAAATGCACACAACTTTGTGATTAATACGGGGCAAAAGGATACTTGACCACTTTGGGATGACCGATCCCAACCTGGATCATCTAAGGATACTCCCACCACACCATCCTTTGGAGGTTAGAACCCATACATGTTCTCTATACCACACTAATATTTAGATTTCTAATATACTTCAAAGTGCTTTATTATTTTCTTGAAAATAGAAACTTTTGCAGCATCTGCATACCCTGTTTCAGCCCAAGGCTGAGATCAGTTTTACATGGCCACGGAGCAGGGGCATCCTAACACACAAACCCTGTCTCTTTAAGATGCTGTGAGATAGGAACCCACAGGCTGTGGACACATCCTACTGTAATTCAGTCTCCTACAGCTACTGTCTCCTTAACCATGGGGCCTTCTTGCCACGTCTCCCTCCAGAAAGCCATTTGCCAAGCAGTGTACAGCAACTCAGCAGGCAAGAGGTGAAAGTTACACTCCAGTGAACAGTACTATTTAACAGTGCTCCGTCTGGTGCCCACAGGGCAGGGTTTGAATTACTTCATTAATGTGGACAGGGAGAGGAAACACTCGTTATTTTGTCACTGTTGTAAATAACAGCACCAATTTTAAGTGGCTGTAAATTAACGTGCTGCGAGGATGGTTCACGAGATCGGTAAAGTAAGAACCAACCAACGACTTCCCAGCTCTGTGCTAAACCACCTGAAACAGTGTGATCCTCTTTAAAACTGGTGATTTTTGGAGCAGGCACTACACATGGAGTGACCTCAGCGACAGCACCTTAAAACCCTGTCGCTTCACCCTGCTGCTCAAGCAGTTTTTGCTTGATCAGCACCGCTGCCTCTGACGAATGCCATGCGGGACGTGAGTCATAGTTACACAACGGCTCCCTGACTTTCTCTAGTACAAATGACTCACCTTGAGCGTTTTCTGTGCAGGGTTTTCTGCCCAACAGCTTCTCCCTTGCTTGGAAATACAGCAGTGTAAAAGCAGAAGACGGGATGCAGAAAGAAATGGGTTCCAGTGGTGAGGCTGGATGTTCACGTTCTTCCCTACGGAAGGCCGAGCTCATCAGAACATCACCAACTTCATCTTGGTCCTGGTTCTTGTCGCTCCTTTCTCCCTTCAGCTGCAGAACACAGGCAAAGCACAGGGGAGCATTAAGGGTTTGCAACAATCCCAACCACCATCAGATTTCCTGTGTGCAAGAGGGATACCTTAAAACAAGGACAAAGTGTTCTTGCTCTGATTTGGGGGGCAGGAAAAATAGATATCTAATTGTGTGTATGTAACTGCACTTGCTTATCTCTCAACCCCCCCTGAGCCTCTAGTGTGAGTAAAAACCACTTAGAAAATCTCCAAAATATTCCTTGTTGGACAAGCTGTATTTTCTTACTACAATTTAGGGGTTTTTGAAGTGACCAACAGAATATAAACTGTTGCCACAAGCAGTGGAGCTCAACCTAAGCGCCAACCCCCTTCACACACAGCTCAGAGGAGCAGCTCTCTCTCCTTGCCCCCTTCCTCTCTTATGAATTTCCTGCTATTTAAGCTTCCCAACAGTAGACAGAAATGTTAAGCAACATAATCACGTGATTTACAAAAACTAAGAACCCCTGAGTCACTGTAGGGCATATTTTCCATCAGCAAATGAAGTGCAATTCTCATTCCTGATTTTAACTTTTTTATAAATCTATCTATTTTTATAAATCTCAGCATTTTCTATGGTGATGTGTGACTACGGAGAGTTGTGAGCAACTCAAATGTCACTCCAGTAGTCAAGTAGCATCAAAAGCTGCACACCAGAGAACATACCGAATACACAAGTGGTTCTATTTACATGGATAAACCCCAAATTTATGCCAAGATTCACAGAAACCTCAGTGTCACTACCTTCACAGCGCTGTAAAAGCTTTAGAAATGGACTCATGCTGAGGGAGGGCTATCAGGTTTTGCTAAAAAACCCTTTAGAGTTGCCCTGACAAGTTTCAGTGTAACCAAACTTCAATTTACCGTCATCAAAGCAGGGAAGACTCTGTCCTCCTTAGCAAAGCATCCTTGTTAATTACTTTCCAAGGAGCCAAGTCAGCAGCAAAAAATATTACACAGGCAAGTGTGCTCTGACATTACAGTTCTTTATTTGTTTTCGAATCCACAATCTATACAGGTATTTACAGGGCATGAAAATGGAGAACAGCACAAAATACAATTGAGGTATAAGCTAAGAGCACAGTATGTCATGTTTCAATAAATATAATTCAAAATTTGTAAACTAAGTGACCAGATAGATGCATCTTGTTTACTAAAACCATATAAAATATCTGTTAAATCTCACGTGAGGTAGAGGACAGTTTTGTGTGTCATGTAATGCAACCACAGCAACTCCAACAAGAAGACTGTACATCATTGGCAAAGTGTTACAAATCGTTGAGCGCACGGACCGTTTTTCACAGGCTTTGACTATGGTTTCAGGATCATTCAACCTGTTGCCTTGAGCTAACAGAGCCTCTTGGCATTTTGCAGCTACTTTCTGTAATTGAAGATGATGATACTGGCATGTCAACCTCAATCAATACTTCGGAGAGCGAGTATGGAAACACAGAAACTGATTTTGCCAATCACAGAAAGCAACGTTAACGGCAACCAAATATTTCAGACCAGCTTTTCATGATTTCCTCGATGTAGTTTAAATACAGTACAGCTGTGCTTTCCTTTAAGTGAGGTATCTATATTTGAAGAACAAAAGAATTCAGTCGATATTGTTACATTTAATTGATTTTCAAATAGTGACATTTTACACCCTTTGTTTGCTGTGCTTGATGAAGTGCTTAAAACTCTCTTTTTTTTCCAAGCATTTTCCAACTGAACCACTAACCCTGAAGAAAGATTCATTTTTATAGGTAATGGAGACACGCTACAAAATCGCCATGCAATCTGTAAGCAGCAACTGCTTTCAGAAAAGCTGAGGAACTGATGTCTTTCTGAAACAGAAGTATGTGACAAACTGAAAATCCTGCAAGCTCTCTGGACTGGAAAACGATGAGCACTCGCGCTGCAAACGTGATGAGCAGAAAGAAAACTGAAATTTGCAGCTTTCTGCTGCACCCCAGTGCCAGCTTAAATGAAATTCCTGCAACAGCACAAGCACAGGTTAGCAGGCAGGTGTAATTACGCCTTTTGCCGACTTCACCGTGTTACAGAAACTCTGTTGTGTGGATTAATTACACGAATTAAGTGCAGAAAAAATACAAAGTCGTTATTCTTTACCGACAATCAAAATATATACTCTACAAAACAAGTGAACTCAGCAAAGCTGGCCGTGACAGCATTTCAAGGTCAACTTCATGACTAATGCTAGGGAAGTTATGAAATTTTTTTTTAAAAAACCCAACACATTCTAGCTATCCCCTCCCCCATATAAAACAAAAATGTGTGAATAAAACGCAGTGACTTCTAAAATATGGGCCAAGCCTTATTTTTTTCAGGCCACCAGTAGCTTTACGCTCCCGTTCAACTTCTTCCTACTTCACTAATTGCATTATGCCTTTACTATATACAAATGATTTTACACCTAAGCTATTAATATATTAAATATAGAATAAAATTAGTTTAAGAATGCGAAACATAACTACATTTATCTAAGTACTCAAGCTGAACGATATGCTTTACAAAAACTAAAACACAGACTTAGTCTAAGTTTGGAGATTTAGATAAAAATCTCTTTTGTCTAGGGAGACACGGCTACACTGGGAATGAGGGCACTTCCAGACTGCCAAAGTTAGTACTAGAGTTTTACTCTCTGAGCTTGTGTATTTACTTGTTCATCAGAGTACACAAAGCAGGTGGAAGCTCTCTTCTAAAGAAGTACAGGAACAAACTAGGTATTCACCTCCAATCCCACGTGCTTTGTTCCAAAAGGCGCACGAGGCCACTTCGATCTCGATGTTCAAAAATGCAACTTGCAAAGTTGTGGACAAGGGTTTTTTTTTTTTCCCCTAAAGGCTTCATGTCAGAACTATCTGGGAAAACAACGTCCTGCCTCAAAGATCAGCAAGCAAGAACTGAAGGCAAACCAAATAATTGTACACAAAATGACTAAAAGCAAGGACCTAATGCCAGAATGCATTTCTAACGTTAAGTGTGCACTTAAGCGAGGGCCCTTAAGTGTGCATTCCAAGTTCCTACCGTAGGCTGTGAAATAAACCATTCAATATAACTGGTATAAGGTAGTGAAAAAAGGTCAACATATATTTGTTCTACAACTTATACAGTATTATTTACAATTTACTAAAAAACTATCTTTCAAAGACTATGAACACACAAAATCTATGGCACATTTATGTATACATTATTACTTAAAATCAGTATAAAATTAAGTCTACACATTATGAAAATTATTTATGTTATGTCAAGAGCCTGAAAGTAATATTTAAGAATTTCAAGAGGATTACAATAATTTAAAATGCATTCTAACTTTAGATTAACTAAATGGAATATTTACAAAGCTACTTTTAAAGTCATTTGAATACACGTTCCCTTAGCTTTTATCCAGCCAGATGTGATAAAGCAATTTGGTGGCCATATCTGCAGCTGGAATTGCTACAAGGTCATAGAGCTGCTTGAGTTCTTGCACGAGTGAAAATACTAGTACAAACTATGGCCAGCAGCATTTTAATAGCCTACAGCATGAGCCAGTCAAGAGCTGGCTGAGACGGTCGCAGGGCTGGCTGAAGCAGAGGAACCTGGGCTGTACTAGTGCCCCGCTGCAATTGCCACCGGTGGCAAGAGGGGAGACTTTAGCTGAAGTCATGTAACACAGACAAGACCCAAATGAAAAACAGAACATACAGTATTCTAATATCCTCATCCCATGAGGATTCCATACATTCAATGGCTGAGCGATAAATACTGTGGTAAATTAGTTACTGCAGCTGCATTCAATGTGTCTGCACGGCCTTACCGACACTGACAGCCCAGTGAGTCTGGTTCAGGATGCTGGCTCTGAAAAGCAACTAGAAACGGGACCTTTCCATCCTTTCATAATGCCTTTCCATCCTTTTCAGCTTCCCAGGATGGTGGGTTCTGACCTGCCCATTTAGCTAATCCAACACAGCTTCTGTCAATCAAGTTGGACTACTTCAAGCTCCATTCCCTAACAACTGTATTTTTATCAACATTCTTGCCTACTCTCTCTACAGTCACAGATTCAGGGGCTGTTACAGTAAAACATTCACTGTGCTTTTAAAGCAAGTGGTGGATACACAACCAGAGTCATTCATAGTCAGCACATTTCCTTCCAAACCATGCTGCAAAGACAGGCTTTTGCCTTTCCAGTTCAGGGTTTTTTTGTTGTTCTTTTTATAAAGCAAAAATTTGGAGATGGATTTGAAGGAAAGAATGGATCCTCTTTTCTGATTGACACTGACAAAAAAATTCTTTGACATTTTTTCATCTAAGCTCCTTCAATCATCAGTGTAAGTATGACAGAGTTCATAAAAAAATACACACAGGTATAAAAGAACCATTCTATGGCTCCGTGACATTTAATTTACCACCTCATTTCTCATTCAATTTAAAGATATGTGCAATTTTATCTTTCTCTGTGATATTCAGTCCTGTTACACCAGTGAAAGAGACAAAAAGGAACTCAGAAGTTTTCAGTTTTACTAGTTCAGGGGAAAAAAATTCAACATAGGCTTTTACTAGTGGTTTCATTCAGAATTAACTGAATTATAAAGGGAATAATAAACCTAAGCATCTCAAAAAGAGAAGCTAAAACATAGGTTAAAATTATGTAGTGAAATACCAGAACTCCTAAAATATTCCTAGTCACTGCCACAATCAGCTAACAGCTGTCAGCTGCATCCAACTTTCTGGAGAGAAGTGCAAAAGAAGTATTTCTTCATCCAACTCTGTAGTCATGCGGTTAATCCACTAGGAACCAGACTTCTCAAACATCATATATACATCAAACAGTAATTCTGTACAATTACACGTTTTCAAATCTTATAGCTTAACAAACATGCTGTATTTCTTGATTCATGGTAACATCACCATGCCATTCAAATATAGAGGCTATCAAAATTATTTCCAAAGTGCCATATCTCAGAATTTTCACTTTTAAGCTCTTGTCACAATGTCAGTTAAGGCCTGTTCTATGTAACGCAGGAAACAGCCACAAGTGGGCAAGAACCTCAAAGTGTGGAGGCTTGGGGTATTAAAGAAACTAATAGATATTTTTAAATAAATAGTCATTTTCTTGAAAGCATTAGGATCTGAAAACCAGTTAAAGTCAAGCTTCCTCCGTTTCTAGAAGGAATGTTTCTTCCATACTGACTGTATGGAAGGAAACAACAGAAAACATTTTTAATCTCCAAAGATTCCTTTGTAATTGTAAATTTTTTAATTTACAAAAAGAAACTTTTTTTTCTTACTTCCATCATGGCAAGTAAATGCTGGCTCTAAAATTCTTTAGGGCTGATTAAATAGAAAAATACCACAAAGATTAGCTTGACTCCACACAATGAAATTATGGGGGAAATTCACGCAGGGACATCACTTTTGATGATCAATCCTCTATCACCGTGGCAATTTTGAGTATTACTTTACAGGTGAAGAGCTGCCTTTCCTTTCCCCAGTTGGAGAACACGTAGTTCTCACTGAAACCCAAACTGGTTTTGGCCTTGAGAAAGACCGAATTGTTTTTCATGTACTTTTATAACTGGATGTGCAATTGATAGCAAAATAAAGGTCACCACATATATATTAACAGACAATGTTAAAAGGTATAGAGTCCTCCAGACTGCATTAGAAATAGACAGAAACTGGTCACTCTAAAGGAAGAGTTTTGTACTTTTCATCGTTTGAGAAAAACACCAGTAGAAACAAATGTAGATTTTCATTGGTTAGGAAAATCTAAAAAGGTATACTTATCTATTTATTTATATATATCTTCACCTGGACTTGTCTGGGAAATAGAAATCTGTAGAGAATACATTTCCTTATCACACAGAAACTGCTCACAATTCATTAAAAACCAAAACACCCTGTTTGAAGGACGCAGGCATGCCTCCTCTTCCAATTTCTATTTTCCTTTTCCATTTTTTGAAGACTTCAAGATCTGTAGCTTCAATTCCTTTATCATCATCTCTAACTTCTCCCTTGCCTCTCGTTCTTGCCTCAGTTCATCTTGAAGCTCTTGCCTGTCTGCCTCTGCATGATCCAATCTCTGTCTCAGTTCTGCTAGCTATAAAACAGAGAGGAGACACAGAGAGGTAGGACAATTTTAGCAAACTTTTTTGTAAACATCAGCTATTCCTTTCAAGACACCACTGATGATCAGCCTCTGCATCAGATATAAATATTTAAATTCAACAGTATTTACCAGCTTATCTTCTACAGTTATCAAGAATTATGCAGTTACCCTCTACACCATTAGTAAATTACACCAACATGCAAAGTTGCATAAAATGCTACGGTTAAAAAATGGCAAAGGCTAATTTTTAACTATGTATAAATTGTAGTTACATGAACCATCACACTAGACCATTTCAATAATAGATACAAGCTGTTAGGAAGATTGTGATGATGTCTGCATCAGAGGTTTCACAACTCCCAGAAGAAAAAGCTCCTTTTCATTTCCCAGGTTCATTTTTCTTACCTGCCAAAACACTACTTGTTTATTTCAAAGCCTGATTGCTTTTCTAGAACAAACAGAACTATCAACACTGTGTTCTGATACTCTAATATAAACAAAACAGAACTACCAGAAATGAGAAAATCTTGAACATAAGTGTCTGTTCAAGTATGAGCCGACCCGAATTGTTTTGTGAGGAATTTTGTGTTTAAACATAGAAATTAAGTGCATTTCTCATATCTGGAGCACAGTACAAATCAAACACAGTAAAAATCAAACATGCTGAAGTGTCATCAAAACTTTACTGTGAGATCTGGAAATGACTGGTGAATTTTTCAAGTGTGAAAGGTTATTGCAAACTTGCTTATATGTATAGTACTGGCAGATACAACAGGGAGGAGGCTGGAAATATGTCATCTTCTCTGCCACTGATTTAAGGGGTTGTTTCTTACAGAATCATAGAATGGTCTGGGTTGGAAGGGACCCCAAGGATCAGAGAGTTCCAAACCCCTGCCATAGGCAGGGCCACCAACCTCCAGGCCTGGATCTACACAAGGGTGACCAGGGCCCCATCCAACCTGGCCTTGAACACCCCCAGGGATGGGGCACCCACCACCTCTCTGGGCAGCCTGTTCCAGCCCCTCAGCACTCTCTCTGTAAAGAGCTTCCCCTCAATATCTAATCTTCCCCCTAACACCTAATTTTCCCTCATTTAGTTTTAATCCATTCCCCCTTGTCCTGCCATTGTCTACCCTTTTAAAAAGTTGATTCCCCTCCTGTTTGTATGCTCCCTTCAGGGACAAGAAGGCTGGTATTTATAAAAAGACCTCACAACCTAAAGAAGTCCATCAGCCTTTATAAGGAGAGGTATTGATCTGAGCTAAATCATCAGTAAGCATACAGCTCTCCCAAAATGAGGCAGAGAGACGGTGAGAAGGGAGGAAGCAGAACACACAGGACTGCTGGTGTCCACTGACTGCTATAAAATGCACTGGGCAAAGAAACTGCTGCCCTGGTTTTAGAGAAACACCACATTCAGAGGGTCTTCATCTCCACTGGTATACTCAGAAATACTTAAACAGTTTCTAGCACAATCACAGGTATTTGAGCACTTAAACAGTTTCTAGCACAATCACAGGTATTTGAGCAGTTCTTAGACAGCGATGTTTTGCTTGCAAATGAAGGCAAGTCTGATGACTTCAAGTGAACTGTTGCAGTAGGACAATGCCCACTGCCTGCATGTCACAGCACGTACTGCACAAGCATGTCTTTGGGTGAGTTTTGATTTCCAGCTCTAAATAAAGGTTCCAGTACTGGTTAGACCGCCCTGTTGTGATTGACAGGGTAAAGCAACTCGACAGTTCAATAAAGAAGGCAAAAAGGGGGAGAAGACACACTGTGCATCTTCAGATAGGCCTGGAAAGAAGAACAGACATTTAACGAGTTCTGTATACCAAATTATGAATTTTGTTTAATTTACTGAAAGGGTTCCTCCCAGTCCACAGTCCTCAGAGAAAAAGGGCAGCCTGGCCAACTGCTTCAAGAAGGCACCTGGGTTAAGGCTTTTCTTAAATGCTACATACACAGCCTGGGAAAGTTACCTGTTGCCAGGACCTCTGTTTAACTTGGGTACTTCTGACAACTGCTTGGAACATAGGGTCCAAAATCTGATGTAAGATGTGGTAAACGGAGAAAAAAGGTTCTAATTATATGTTGTGAATAGCTCTGCCACACAGGTAATGACAGTGTAAACTTCCATGCAAGGAATGTGCCTAGTTTTCAAAGTCTAACTTCAAAAGAAACAGTCAACCAATCTCCTTGGGGAAGAATCTGGCTTTTACCCTCTAAAGAAAGTAAGCTACACAAGCTGTATAAAACATGCTATACATGATTATCTTCATAAATTAGAACATGTTGTTACTTGCAGTAATAGGGCTTGTACCAGATGTTTAGTAAATCAGGCCTTAGTCAGAGAGGATTATTTCTGGCAGCAAAGGCTAGGAATCTGTGGAGTGGGATGTCATGAAATTAAATTCATGAGAAGGATTTATGATGCTAGTCTCTGCCCTACTCCCCAAAAATACCAAAACCTGTCTCTCAAGTACTGCCTGTTTCTTGGTTTGAGACACTAGGAACAGGAAATAGATACAGCCATGATCAGACGACCACAAAACTTCACTGAGTTAAAGTTTCCGATTTCATTTACTTTAAAAAAACCTGTGAAGACTGGTTTTCTGTGCCATGGTTCAAAATACATCACTCTACATTTAATCAGAGCTTCAACTGATTTTGAAAAGGGACATTCCAAGGCTCTCTTGGCATTAACTTGATCTTTCCCATTGGAATGACATGAATAACCTCCAACATGAAAAAAAGTAGTAGAAGTTAAAAAGAAAGAGAAAGTATCTCCACAGGGTTTGACACATGAGCCCAAGAGGCTCATATAATAAAGAGAAATATGTTTTTCATTTCCAAGGGAACTCTTGACCAAATGCTTTGATAGATTGCAGAGGGGGGCTCATCATATAGTGCAGAAGATTCCATCACCAAGGAACACAAAAAGCAGCAAGGAAGGCTACTAAACCTGACATAAAGGTGGTTGAGAGGTTTGAATAATAGTTTTGATTTTAATGTAGAAGGAAAACAAATATTAAAAGCTTATTTCTGAAACTAAAATGAGAATGTTTAATACCCTATCATGGGCAAGTTTATACACATGAAAAAGAATATTTGTAACAGACTTTAAATTTAATAATTCATCAGTAACATCATGCAAATATCTGAAAAGAGAACCCTGTAACACTTGGCAGGTGAAGTGTTTCTCTAAGTGGCATTCTACCTCAGTTTCCATCAAGTGACAGGGAAATATTGCTGCCACTGTGACCTATTTTGGTATCAGTCTATGGTATCAGAACCCATGGAGAAGATGAAACCTTCAGACTGCTGAGCAATAGCTTCTCAGTTCCCTGATGCATTAAATATGGTTTGGTCTGAAACAAACTTTCCCCTCTCACCTGTGCTGCATATTCAGCTTCTTTGTCCTTTTCTAAATTGGAGTCACAGCTACACTTCTGCTTCATCACTTGGTCCAGTTTCTTCTCTAAGTCCCTCTGCTCAAAATAGAATTCTTCCATTCTTTGAGCATGCTCTGTTTGCAAACATTCAAGTTCTTTTTGTAAATTCTGCTGCTCTTCAGTTAATTCCTTCATAGCCTTGGAGTTGCTTAACATTTCCACTTCCTGTCAAGAAAAAAATCAGAATCACATAAACTTTTTACTTCTAAGACTAGAAAAGTGAAAAAATGAATTCAAATGTGTATCTGAAAATGATAAGGCCAAAAATCACCTATTTATCTACCAGCAAAAAAGCCTGATAATAGTATTTGTCTACTTATCAGTGGCAGGCTGGAATTCTGTAGCAAGCATTTCAATATAGAAAAAATATTTATACCTTCAAGTACACAGAGCTTCCAGAAACAGATTCACAACTTCCAGCAGTGAACCTCACAAAGCAGCAGCACTGATTTACTAAAAAGTACTTTGAAGATGAAAGATCAGGAAACAGAATAAATGTGTTTGATTTCTTTTTCCACTAGCATGTTGATTTATTTTTTTTAACTTATCTGCAAGTTTTACCTCCAACAGCAGAACAACTTAAAAGTAGGAGCTCTGGGACCCTATTTGACCTCATAGATTTTGAGCTTAATCATAGAAATCACAGGATGTGTTAGGTTGGAAGGGACCTTTAAAGGTCATCTAATCCAACACCCCTGCAGTGAGCAGGGGCATTGTCACTAGGTCAGGTTGCTCAGAGCCCCATCAAACCTGACACTGAGTATCTCCACGCATGGGGCCTTCTCTGGGCAACCTGTGCCAATAATCTACCACCCTCATAATGAAGATTTTTTTCCTAATATCCAACTTAAATCTCCCCTTTTCTAGTTTAAAACCATCACCCCTTGCCCTATTGCTACATGCCCTCAGGAACAGTTCTTCCCCAGCTTTCTCACAGGCACCTTTCAGGGATTGGAAGTCCACTATATGGTCCCTCCAGAGCCTTCTCTTCTCCAAGCTGAGCAAGCCCAATGTCAAATAAAATGAAATAAAAAATTAGGTCTGGTCTGTGAAATCAAGAATCAGCAAAGACAGCATTTTTCTTAATGCAGAAAACAGACATGAGGCAAAATCACAAATGAACACCAGCTTCTAATGTCATCCATTATTGAAATGGATGAATAAACCCCCCTAAATCCAAGGGCTTATCAAATAGGAAGGTGGTTAGTATGCATTTTTATACAGGGCAGTGATAACACCATTCCTAGAACATCGATGTCAGCATCTTTAGAATCCTGAAAACTGAGAAATTTTAGAAGACTTGAACTATATTTGCCAAAATACTTAAATGTCTGGGAAACATTCTGAAGTGAAAGAAGACATTTTCATTGGGATGAAATAAAAGAAGGAGCTGCTTGAAGACAGAAGTTGTAAACTGAAGACACCAGTTACTCAGTTATTCATGGTCTCAAACCTAATGAGCATAAAGGGGATATTAAGGATTTAGTGTCTGGGTTCAAGCTGTGGGGAAAACTTATCTGTGTGTTTTGGTGTTTCTAAATGAATGAAATCCATGATTATTCATTTAGGAACTGACAAGCTAACATCAGTTTTCAGATGAGGAAGGCGAAAAGCACTCAGGCTGACACGGTACCATTTGAAGCTGCTGTTTCCTCCGCAAAATGGTATTTAGCTTTTCCTGCTGTTTGATGTAGGTTTTCATTACTTCTTCCATGATCCTCCCCTTGTCATCTTCACAGCTGATGTCTTTCATGAGAGTGGGGGACAAGGTTCGCATCTCATTGCCCACTTCCACACGGCTGGAGTCTCTAGTGGTTTTGGAAGAAACACGTTCAGGTTTCCCACCTCTCGCAGAACGAGTTGGTACAGGCTGATCTATAGAAAAAAGAACACAGCATAATAATAATAGTCACTGAGAAATAAACTTGCAGAATGAAAAAAAAAACCCACAACAAACCCTCTCAAATAAAAGATTACTAAAATGTCAAAAGAATGTCTGGAAAACTGAAGTGACATCACAAAGTACCAGCTCGGTGTTGAGCTTTCCAACACTGTATCACAGGAATACTGAAAAAACTTTGATATGATTTTCACTACTCACCTAAAGGTTTATGCTGATCCACACCAGTTTTCAAGTCAATTTTTTCCTGTTCTTCAAGAGAAAGCTCTGGGTAGGAGGCAGCTTTTTTGTGCTTTCCACTGCTGAGCTTCTTCTCTGACTGTCCAGGTGAGGATTTAATTACTTCCGAAGCTTTGACTGCTGTTTTTGCAACGTCCTTATATTGTGATGCAAGAGATACATTTGGGGCAATCACCTTATCACACATATAAAGGTAGTAACTGAAACAGCAGAACAGCAAAAGAACGAAAGGTAAGGCATAATGATGACTGGTAGAGAGCAGAGGTTTAATTTAATCTGTTTTCAAACTGTAAAATTTCAGTGAAAAATAAGCACATCCTTTTTAAATTCTTCCTGTGCAAACGGAAATTGTAATGACCCACTTAATCTTTACTGAGTAGATTATCTAGATAAGGTTTGGAGGCTATCAAACCAGAGCATTTTTCAACCGTGGCTGATTAAAAAAAAAAATCATACAAAAAATAGCATGAAGTCTTCATTTAAAAGCAAAGAGTGAAATTAGAAAGCCACTGAATCCAAACTCTAGCATTTTCATAATCCTTCTATTAGCAACGGAGGATGAGGGAAGAGATCAGTGTTGTGGGAAGGAGCATATCACTGTTTAAATAGCAAAGCTGTGTACTGATAGCATTGGGGCATGTCTGAGAACAGTGTTGGGCCTTCTTTCCCACAGACAATGAACAATCTGTCTGGATTTTCACAGCTCCTGGACTCCTGGGACCATCTTTCTATATCACTCTAACCTAGCCACTCAGCTTTTGTCTAGTAGAAAAGTGGGAGGTGTGTTACAAGGTCAGTGCCAGGATAATCAGCGTCTCCATGCAGGAGTTAACACTCCTCCCTGCAACGTTTTCCTTTCTCCTAGTCCTGAAGGCAGGCACCAAGAGAAACAGCAAACCCAGGGGCCATCACAGCAGTTCCACTCTTCACATGTTTGCACAGGAACTAGTCTGAGATGTGCTGCTTTGCCAGCAGAGTCTGATCTCACCCGTATACAGTAAGTGCAGAACCACGTGGGGATGAGGGTTAAGAGGTACACAGAGAACAACTGTTTCCCGTCTTGATGCAGATGACAAACCTACTGCTATGTTAAAGGAAATGCACTTGGTTTCTGAAACCAGGAAACTAATTGACAGACAGACAGCCATAGCCACTGCTTGCATGTGGAAGAAAGCCTTCAAGCACCTTTTACAAGTCCTTTTTGAAAGGAAATTAAATTGCACTCATGGTACCTAAGTGCTGTGCAGCTTTACACACACATGCATTTTATATTGCCTTCTGTCATTTCTGCTCTGAAAAGGGAAATTCTACTTACATTTCAATTGTATTGCCTACTGAAGAACACTCACAGATCACAGCTCATGTCCTCTACCAAAGCCCACTCATAACATTTACACTAAGCAATGCACAAAAAGCTTGTGTGCAATGATTCCTGTGCAACCTCCTAATGTTCTCCTAACAGTTCAGGATGCAAGAACTTTTTTTTTTTTTTAGTTTGAATGATCTTTAAATAGCTGAAAGTATTTCAGAACCTGTACATACAGCACTTCCAGCTATACACAAGAAATAAGAGTTACCTGGGGTGGAAAAAGGAGGGTGGCTGCGGATCAGTTTCTGCTTCTTGCTTTATAACTGGGTACCACTGTGGTAACTCCAGGCTCTGCTGTGAATCTGCCTAAAGAGGAGAAAATAAAATGGTAATTGGAAGATGTTGCTTACATTTTCATAAACACCTCTCAGTAGAGATCTTTAGTAGATCTTTACACAATTAATACATACCAACCAGAGAAAACTGGCCGAGATGCAGGGTACCACAAGCCACAGAAGTGTCTTCTCTCTCCAATTTGCCATTATGGGCAAAGCAGTAAGAAACTGAAAGTAAAATCTCTTTACAAACCTATTATAAAAGCTCTGTTGAGTTTCCAGAACTCTGCCAGGGACATGCTGAAAATGTTTGGGAGAAACAGAAAGCAGAAACTAGGATACCCAGAAGGTTGTTGGAGCCTTTTGCAATGAACTATCCACACCATAGGAAGCACTTGCCAGACAGTTCATTACAAAATAAAATGGAACAATTACTGGTGTTCCAGAGACTGAAGCCTTCTTTAGTGGGCAAAGCTGCTGCAGCAACATGACAACTCCATTTCCTTAGCAGTAGCAAACAAAATTAATTCAGGAGCATCAGAACAGACCATCTTAAAAATCCTCTGTGCATTTTGGGTTTGGTTAGCAGTCCTTGTTCTGATTGTCTCAAAAATGTTATTAAAATTATTCTTTAGTCAAAGTTGCTGGTGATACTCAGTGCTCCACTGCAGAGGTGCTATTAATTTCAAGTGAAAGGTATCTCTTCATGTACTTAAACAAGACTTGTAGTGAAGAAATTTATTCTTAATTTCATTGTATTAGAATAGCCTTGGGAAGCAGGTTTTGGGGTAAGGTGTGGTTGGGTGACACCAGCTGGTAACCAGGTACCCACAAAGGACAGGGACAAAGCATGGAAGCTCATGGGTCCAGATAAAGACCACTCAATAGGTGAAGGAAAGAAAAATCCAAATCAAGCAAGTGAAGCAAAGGATGTGGTGGATGCCCTGCCCTGTCCCTGGGGGTGTTCCAGGCCAGGTTGGATGGGGCCCCGGGCAGCCCTGTGTAGATCCAGGCCTGGAGATTGGTGTCCCTGCCTGTGGCAGGGGGGTTGGAACTCTGTGATCCTTGGGGTCCCTTCCAACCCAGACCAGTCTGTGATTCTATGATATTGCTTACCCCCTCTCAGCCAGTCTCTGAACATCCACCTTGGATGCCAAAACCCCCTTTCTTCTTCCTCTACCCCTTTTTCTTTCCCCCCTTCTCTTTTGACCATGACCTTAGATGGTACGGAGCATCTCCATGACCAATTCATGCCAGTTGTCCTGGCTGTGTCCCCTGCCCACCCCTTACCCACCCCCAGCCTACTCGCTGCAGTGGCCAAGCACGAAACAGAGAAGTCATCAGCACTGTGGAAGGAAGCAGGGTCTGGTGGCAGCCAAAACACCGCTGCGTTGCCAACACTCTTATAGCCACAAATCCAAAGCACAGCACCACACAGGCTGTGTTAACTCCAGTAACACATTCTATGACTCCAGGCAGACCCAGGACCTTTGGAAAGTTGCTAAATTTAAAAATAATAATAATAGTAATAATAAAAGCAGCCTGAAAAGCTAAAAATGTTAGGATATTTTTAGCTTTTCAGGCTGCTTTTATTATTATTTTTAATTTTTTCTGTACTGAAAGCTTCACTGAGCCTTCCAGTATCCTCACAATTTCTCATGTACAAGATACATTATCAGGAAAGTTTATATATACACACCCTGAAATAAACTGTCACAGAGAGCACCCAATTACCCAGGTGTGGCTTGTATCAAAGTCTGCTGAATCAAATGCCACTTGATCATGAGAGGGACCAAATCTACATCGACAATATTCTGGTCAAAATTTCCAGCCCACTAAATTCATTTCTAGCAATGAAACTGAAATTCAACTCCACCCTTGCAGTTCTTCAAATCAGTTTCAACACAAACAGAAAGGAGGGAGGATACAAGGAAGCTCTAGAATAGTGAATTCACAATCAAGCCTTTAAATAGTAGAAGATGTGAAATACAGCAAATAATCTCTAGAGAAACACCCTGACACTTGTCAAGTTTTTTTTCTACTTATTCACATCATTCTAACAATTTAAATAATGCACATATATTCTTCTACTTACATTACAGCCAGTACATACTAATCCAATTTTAACTTCTCATTCACATCTTGCCCATGTTTTAGGACTGACATTTTAACATGTTTACATATTAAATTATGTATGAGGTAATCTTTATTTTCAAGTTATTAGGACAGACTCCTACATTCCCACCCATTTCAAATGGAAACCAGCTGTGCTGTCTGCCCATGAGTGTGCATTTTACAAATGAATTACATAACTTGCAATCAAGATTTTACTCAGGAAAGAAAATGAATCATAAACAAACATGAAGTCCTCTTCTAACATGATTCCTTCCTCAACATCTAGGGTAATAAAATATCCACTTCAGTATATACAAGTGTGTTTCATTACCTAACTATCTGTTTAGTTTAGATGCTCTTAAATAATTCTATAAACCAACATATTGGAGTAAACTCAAAACTGAATGAATTCTACCTAAGCTGTTTTAAAGGGCTACAAGAAAAATACAACTTATTTTTCTTCTAAAGCTAGTTGTACAAAGCTGGTGAGAGGGGAGTGGGAAGGAGGGAGAGGGGAGAGGGGAGCAGTGGTCTCAGCCGAATCATTAAGCCAGAAGTTTCAGCAGAGATGGGATTTACAAAACTCCTCAGAAGAAGCATTAACTCTCTACACCACAAGCTTTCCCCCCACGCATGGTGACCAACTCAAGGACTCAGCCTGAGAAGCAAGATAAGATTTGAGAGCGGAGCAATTATCAGAAACTGTTGCAAAGTCAAAGGGAATGAGGACCAGCAGAGGCTTAGTGACAGCTGTTCCCAGGAAGAGCAGGTGGATGTTGCACTGCAGCCTAGAACTCGATGGAAAATGAGAAACTCAGTGGCAATGAAGCATACAGCTTCCAGCTTTCTTGTTAGCACAAAGAACTGGAAGGCATTAACCTTGTGAGTACACTGTCTACTTTTGAAAGCAAAAGCTTATTAGCACTGTGAGGTGAATAAACTCTTGAGTGAAATGCTAAGGAGAAAGGCAAGGCACAGGGACCAGGATGCTCCAAGGACTATGGGATTTAATTAATAGTTTATTATTACTGGACGGACAAAGATCTAGCCAAGGGCAACTGTTCTTCCTGGGCTCTCCAAGATCACCTCAAAGATGCACTGGCACTTGCCAGGACTGACTCAGCAGAGGTGGTAAGGAGGCAACAGAACAGCAAATGGAACATCCTGCAAATAAATTTCCCTGGGAGCATAAGAAAAGGGATGCCTAGATGTACCTAGCACCTCTCTCACACCACTGCAGTGAGGGAAAGCAAAGATGACAGAAGCAGCCTAACCTTCCCCAGGAGAAGGAAATGGGAGCCTGTGCTCCAACACTCTATCAAATTCTTCTAATCTTTTGTCCTTTCCAGATGAATATCCATGAAACACACACACAAACAAAAACAAAAAGGGGAAAAAGATCCATCCCTCTCCCACCATTTTATCTCTGCTCAAGTTTTCAGCTTCTCTCTCACCCTGACTTCAAATGCTGGTTTGTAAGAAAGAGCTGTGCAGGTCTGCAATGAAACACTCCAGAAAGGTTTTTTTTTTTGCATTTCATTTGAGTCCAAATTACTGTTACTGCTAATTCCAGCTGGTTTTTTTTCATCTGTACACATGAAACTGAAAGATCTCATGGTCTGAAATGTGCTACTGTGCAAAGGGAAGCAGTACTATACATATGAATATGGTGCTGTAGTTTATTACTTGCAGTGGTATTGCAAGGATAGAGATTGACATGTCTTTATCACATGAAAAGCAAAGTCTCCTTGATATGAACTTCCCTGCATCTTTAACTAAGGCAGCACGTGGAAGCACACAGACTTTGGGGGATATCTTCTGCTAAAATCCCTTACTGCAGGCTGGCACAACTGCAAAATTACCTGGTCCTGCAGTGAGCCTTTCTGCAATGCTAACTTTTTGGAAGTTTATGCTGAAAGGTGTCAACTTACAGCACACCTTGTGCTCAAACCATCTGGACTGCTCTGGCTCCTATTCTGAAATCTACCACAAAACTTCCAATGGGCTAAACGGATGGAGCCATCAAACAGACATAAAGATGCCCAACGTGCTGGAAAGAAACATAGAGGTGGGGCAGGAACCATTTAAAAATAGCTTAAGTTTAAATTACACCCCCAAAATTGCACATTGTACAAACAGAAACCTCTATGATGTTCAATATTTATCTGTTGCTCATCTTATTATTTAAAGTAGAAGCTTTCTGAGGGAAAAATAAGCTCTGTATTTTTGAACCACAGTGCAGACGTGCAGAAGTATTTTAGGAAAAAATACACTGTCTATTATTAACCATTGTCAAGATACCAGCCTACAGCTTATTACTTGGGTTGCTTGAAACCTCCTCTTTTTGGCATATTTCTCTATACAACCAGTTCAAACAGAAAGCTTTCGCTGCAAAAAGGGCTTCTAAACAGTGATGTATCAATGCACCACTGCCCATCGTGAGATGGCTGGCTAGCAAGCCAGGTGGCCATCCATGGCCCATGTGTGTGTGTGTGCTGGAGTAACCATAATAACTGAAGAATTAATTTGTTAATACTTGATTTTCAAGTTCCTTTCTGCTTTGCTCAGCTGCTGCAGCGCACGCCACATAAAACGCACTCAAAGGTCAAACAGGAGAATGAACATTCCCACAATAGCTCTGACTTTTTTTCCAGAGACTGCAGACTACTTCAGAACAGAACAAGAACCAACAGAGCCAAACCAGCTCCAGTGAGGTTCCTTGTAGCCCAAAGAAGGCAGAAATTACTGCACCTTGTCATGAGAAATGTCTTTCCATGGTGAAGCGCTCTCAAAAAACTTAACACAGGCCTGATTTGACAAGCACTCCTGCTTACAAAAGCAAGCAGCTTGCTTCTGAAACGAGTACTCACGTGTGAGCAGAGAGCTGGGAGTTTTAGAAGAGTAGAGGTGCACTTACTTTGGACCGAGTTCTTTTCTGATTTTTCTCGCTGAATTTCTCCTTCATCTCCTCCAAGAGATGCTTCAGTTCCCGCTCCTCCGACGTCCCCAAGTATTTTTGGTTAATATGCAGGTAGCAGTGCCACTTGGCCGATTCAAATCCCCAGTGGCAGGTCCTCTTGTCCGGGGATCTGTGTGAATGCATGACGAACGTCTGGGGCGAGAACATCCCGTAGCACTCTAAGCACTGGATACAGGGGTCATCCGGCGCCAGGTAGAACTGAGGTGCAAACAAGCCCTGGCACTTGCCCAGGCATTCGTGCTCCACCTCAAAGGCACTGCCAGTCTCTTTCAGTTGGGCCAAGGTATTCTTCCCAGGGAGGAAACCCCCGTTTTGTGGGAAAGTGCGAGGACGCAGTAAAGCGTTGCATAGTCTCTGAGCATCAGTCAGTGTGATCAGCCCGCAGGACGGAGCGTTAAACGGAAGAATTCCCAAAACCTTCAGAATGTGAAGCTGGTCGGAAGTGCACCTTGAGCAGTAAATGTAGAGCTCGTCACACACCGTATTGATCTGCTGCAAGGAAAAGTCTCGGAGAACCGAATTCAACACTTGAGGAAGGCAAAGTCTTTTCTCTCCTCCGACTTTAAAACAAGAGATGGATTCCCCCTCCAGTATAGTCTGGGTGAGTTCGGTGGAGCTGTCTGGAGGAATAAGCAGCGGACCAGAAAGTATCTGCGGCGACGGAAGAGGCAAGAAGACAGTGGGTGACATACTTTCCTGGGAATAACGAGCCGAAAAAGCTGCTGGTCCACCCAGCGAACTCTGGCTGCTCAAGTGGAACTGTGCCAACGTGTGCTTCAGACCCGGATTTAAACTCAAAGGCTCAGATAGTGAAGTACTGTTTGGCTTGGCGGTTTCCCCATCAGCCTCCACAGGCGTTTCATCATATTCATCCAGGTTCTCCTTCTTTATAGTTGGCAATTTATTTATTACAACTCGTACTTTGCTATTTACATGCATTTCTGTCATTGCTTTTTTTAACGGGGGACTTCCATCCTCTTGGATCCCGCTCCTTTTCTGGTCTGAAACCAGACCTAGAGGGAAGTTTATTTGTGGGTTTTCCATCGCTAAACACCAGAACTTTAATTAACTAAGTCTTGGATGTGCATTTCCCTGCTTGCTCATAAAAAAAAAAGAATAAAAGTCAAGTGATCCTGAGTACCTCAGGTGCACCAAGTTTTCAGCAAAACGTTACTTCTGCCTCCAGCAGTATACACTGTAACCCATTTTGCATGTAGTAACATAAAATTAATAATGGAGAGGCTACAATTTAATTTCTTTTTTTAGTTTTATAGCTATTTGTTCAATTTTCTCATATAAAAACACCACTGCAGTGTGTATAGAAAAGGCTTTTCTTCATACCCTACCTATTTTACACAGCGGTCTCATACAGCCACCTAGTAAAAAAATGACTGAGTTGATGCAAGAGTGTCCATTCTTGATTTCTTTTTCTCCTCTTTAAAAAATATACTGTCTTTTCAAGTTAAGTCTCTGTTTAAATATTAAAATAGAAAAACGGGGTCGCTCTGAAGAACGTCGATCTCAACACAACTGCTCAAAAAAAAAAAAAAGGCAGTTTAAGTTGTATGAAAATTTTATTCAGCACTTTCAGCTCTCGGGAGATCAAACAGGATCTTAAGGGCTCCCTTTACTGCGCTGCCAACTTTATGATTTCACCACCACCACCACGAGGAGTTACCATGGCAGTTCACAAATAAATTAAGGCTGATCCAGATCGCTGGCGAAAACCGAACGTCCCTGGAGAGTCACCTTTAGCACGGATGTCACTGGTATGCGTCAGAATTTTCCCACCCCGAGATATTAGTAACAGGGGTAAGATCCAGGCCATCGGCTCATCTCACGTCTTGCGCTCGCAGCGTCCCGTCAGTCCTTCCAGGTGACCTGCGAGGAGAGAAAGGGGCCGGCCGTAAGCAACCCCGGAGCGCTGAGTTTGCCGTGCCAGAGGGAGGGAGGGAGGGAGGGACAGGCTTCCCGATTCATGCGGAAAGCCGGGAGCTTTCCCTGAGAACCGCAAGCCCCGAGCAGCGCCTGGCAGATGGGGGAAGCTGGCGGCTGCAGGCAACTCCCGAAGCGCCGCGATCACCGCCCGGCGAGCCGCGGGCAGGCGGGGGGCGGGGAGCGGCACCGGAGCGGCTGCCTCACGGCGCGCACAAGCCTGGAAGGACGGGGTCGCCGAGAAGAGGGGGGCGGCTCTCCATCCCCTCCGCGCCCTTCCCCTCCCGACCCGGGAACCGGCCCCTCGCCCCGCAGCCCCTTCCCGGAAGGGCCCGGGACGCCGCATCCAGCCGCTCGCACCCTCCTTCCCGCGCCGTGACTCACCTCAGCCCTGCCGGCGCGGCTCCGGGCAGGGCTCGGCTCACCCCCCCCACCCCGTGTCCGCTGCTGGTCGCTGGTCTCGCCCCCCCCTCCCCGCGCTGCCCGGCTCCCCCCGGGCGCAGCCCGCCCCTCGCCGCCGTCTCCGCCGCCTCGGTCCCTCCTCTCCTCGCCCCCGCGGTACGCCCTCCCTCTCACCCGCACCCCCCTTCCCCCAGCCCGCCGCCGCCGCCGCTCCCTCCCCCCGGGGACGGCGCGCCCCTCCCCCCCCCTCAGCCCCATCCCCCTCAGGCGTTCCCGCCCCTCCCCCACCGCGGGGCCGCTCCTGTCTGTCCGTCCGTGTCCCCCACCAAGCCCCCTCCGCGCCCCCCCCCCTTACACCCCCCCCCAGTAACTCCCCGGTTCCTCACCCGGCGCCGCGGGGGCTCCAGCAGCCCGAGGAGCGGAACAGGCGCCGCGCACGCACCGCCCACCCGTGACCTCACTGCGGAGACGGCGGCGGCGGCGGAGACAGCCGCGGAGACGGCGGCAGCGACGGCGACGGCGGCGCGCGGGCACGAACCCGCCGGCGGCGCGCGCCGCCCCCGCCCCCCTCCCTCCCTCCTCCTGCCGCCGCCGCCGCAGCCCCGCCCACTGTCTGGGGCAGCGGCGGGAGCGGCCGCCCCTCCCCCCGGCTGCGGCCGCCACAGCGCCGGGGAAGCCCGGCTGGAGAAGCGGGGAATAAAGGCCCGCGGGAAGAAGGGGGCGGTGTTTCGGGATAGGGCCGCGCTGTCCCCGCCGGGAGAACCCGAGAGGGCGTGCGGGGCCGGGAGAGGCGGCTGCGGTGACGGGGGGAAGCGCCCGGGCGGCGCCGAGCCCGGCGTGTGACGAGGAGCCGAGGGCTGGTGCCCGGAGCCGCACCTGGGGCGGGCGAGACGGGCTGTGGCAGAGAGAAGGAGCCGCGGCGGGAGCGGGCCCGGGCGCTGCCGGGTGCAGGGCTCCCCTGAGGCGCGGCGGGCCCCGCGCTGGCAGCGCCGTGCGGGGCGGAGGCGGGTGAGCGTGGCGGTGCCCGCGCTCCGAAGCGGCTCCCCAGACCTCTCTCTCCTTTCGAGGAGGCGCCGAAAGGCGGGGGGAGGTGTCGCGACCGGGCGAGGTGCCATCTGCTGCGTGTGGGGCTTCTCCCGCCTCAGGCCCAGTGCTGGGAGGGGGAGATGCTGTCGAGGGGGCTGCTCAGTCTCCGTACAACTAGTTTAGGTGTGATGGAGCGGCCCTCGAGCATCACTGCCGTGCGAGTCGCCTCACAGCTCTGCTTTTACCCCACCACACTGGCTGCAGAATCTGCACTGATGCCCGTGTCCTTCTGATGCTGCTGGGCAAGGAAAGATCTGGGGTTATTGATGTTATTCCCCCTGCAGGTTTTGCTCCTGGTGCTAACCTTAGACGTAGGTGGGAACTACCCTGCTGTGTGTTTGCACAGCAGCTGGTGCAAGCTTTGGGGCCTGTGATGCTCCATAGTGCAAAAATAAAACATTGCTGACGGTTCAGTACAATAGGGTTTAGGGTAACTGTGTGAAGAGCAGTGCCTGGGCTCTGAACAATGACTCTGTGACCACAAAGACTACTGGTTGTGTTTATTTTTTAAAACCAAACCGCTTGACCTTTCCATTATTAAAGAATTTGGGTAGAGATGAAGGAATCATGATACTGAAATAGTGCATGACTTCAATTTTTATATTCAGTGGAAGGGGCTGGAACAAGGGTCATTGTTTTACTGTTGCCACCCCTCAGCACGCTCAGGCCGAAAGGCTTTCCTACAAAGAGGTACCAGAAAGAAACCTTTGTTTTGCTGAGGATGTAAGCCTCCAAATCACTTGAAAATGTGTTCTTTCATGTGTCTGGTTGAAATAGGTATGTCCTAGAATGCTTATGGAAAAATCATAATTTCTCAGAGGCTGGAGAAAACAGAAGGGAAGGCATAAATTCCTTCCTTCCATTCCATGTTGGGCAAAGCAGAGGTAAAAAGTTCCCAAAAACTGGAATGAAGATTTATATTGGGGAAGGACACAAGAAATGCAGTTCCCCCTCCCCCCCCCCCTTAATACTCTACTATTTGTCCTTTTCCACCCTCATTTTGTTTCTGTTTTTACAGTAACTCACTAGAAGCTGACTCAGTCTTTCCTTAGGGAGTATCTACCACAACCACTATGGGGAGGGAGGGCATCTATCTTCTTCACATCCACCCTACTCCCTTCTAGCTCCTTTTCCCAGACCCCATCTGTGTGACTCCTCCACAGCAGCAGTCACAGCCAGAGTGCAGAGGTACAAAACCAGGCTCTTTGCACCGAGTTTCATGACCTGAAGGACAATCAGGACTAACGCTTCTGTACCGGACCATAAACCTACTCTTGGCCCATCTTGGCATCCAACGACATGTACCCTAATTTATGCAGTGCTCAATAAACCCTTGTTCCGTCTCAATATGCAGTTTCCTAACTTCAGGTTTTTGTCTGAGCTTTTCAAAGCACTGCTACAAACACATGGAAATGAATCCCAGCATCGTGGGGCTGTGCAGAGTGCCCTGCTGCTTTTCATGAGTGCTGTTCTTTAGCCTGCTGCAGCACACTTGCACAGGACTCAGTTTGATTTCACCTGTCTGGTAAACTTTGTTTTAATTCATTATTCTTCTGCAGTAACTAAAAGCTTTGTGAAAAGGGGAATGCTTTTGTGAAGAATACTGACACTCCATTGTTATTTATTAAGCAGTTAGAGAGCATGCTGAAAAAGCCACACCACCATAGCAAAAACCACCAAGATTTCTGCCTCTCCCAGCTTCTGGAGATGATCCTGAAAGACACAGACCACAGCTGTCCAGACCCGGTGAATGTTCCCGTCTTCACCCTCTAGCTTAGGATCTGATTCAAAAAAGATCTCTTCCACTACCACTCAGGGGAAACACGCTGTCATAGTTCCAGTTTAAACTTCCTGACACTCAAGAACACCAAGATGTACAGCCTCAGAGCTGGGCTTATGGATGCCAAAAAGGCAACATCTGTAGGCAGACACTACATCTTTTATTAGACCTACTGCTGTCATGGGAGCTGAGGAATTCAGTTATCATTGCTTGATTTGGGTTTTTTAAAGTTCTGCTGTGCCTTTTCCATTTCAGGTAGAAATCCTGGTAACTATTGTGCTGTAATGATAGTGTTGCTATAGAGCTACGATCCTCAGGCACTGTGAGACAAAGGTGGTAGGTAGAGGATTGTCTAAAAAAAGATGCTACCTCTGCCTACAACTTCTAGGGCAGGCTGTGAAAAGCAGTTCCAAAGATGCCATGCAACTAAAACCCAAGTTACAGACCTGTGCAAGGTGTAATAAATGGCACTAACAGAGCACAAGAGGAATCATGTTTTTATTATCAATGCCTCTGAATTCCCAAGAAGCGCTGGTGCTCTTTGGAAGCTTACAGAAATTAACATTTAAGGTTGTCTTAAAATGCAGTTTGCAAATAGCACCTTCTCTGCTTGGTTTCGGCACCTTTGGTTTAACACCGGGGCAGCCTGTAAAGAATTTTTGTCTTTCCTCTTCTAATAGTCAGGTCTGAGGAAGAAAAGTTATTACTTACAAAGTAATTTCTTGCTTTCAACAGCAAGTGCTAAAGTTTCCTTGTCAGATAAAGTAGAAGATGAGGGACACGTAATAACATACAGGAAACCATGAAGCTCCAGAGAAAGTATACGAATTTTACTTCATATATTTCTAAGATAATACCACACAGGACCCACTCAAAAAGACAGACCTCCAAATTATCAAGGAACAAAAAAAGGGTGTTTAAAAAAAGCATGAGTCCTGTCCTCCCCACACATTTCAGTCCCTTGCAGGGCACCTCTGGTTTGATGCCTCTTCCCCTCCCAACGCCAGGAAGAGGAGCAAGTGAGACAAACTAATCTGCATTTCTAAGTGTAAATAAATTTTATTAAAATCCTTTACTGCACATAAAGACAAGTGCCAGATACGCCACTAAACCAAAACAAAGTGATCTAGCAGTTGAGCTGGTTCATGCAGTCACAGCACTGCTTGTCAAACTGCTCAGAGCGCAAAGAACCTTGTCACAGCTCTGTGACTGTTTCAAGATGCGTATTCAATCGCAAGGGGTGGTTTTCTACAGGAAGAGAAGGAGCGTTTGTTTTAAGAGTGTTCCCATGTACAGCTGGTGAAGGTGATAAGCAGCACAATTTAACACTGAACAGAGAACATCGGCGCGCTTCTCTGAAGATATTAACTATATCAACCAGCAGAGCACACGTTTACACATTAAAAGAAAGAAAAATCTTCAGTGACTGCTGGAGCCAAAGCTTTGTGGGCTCAGCTCGGACCAATGTGATCAGTGCTGAGCTCCTTCACTGAAACACACACGCAGCTTATAAAGGTTTCCATATCAGTACACGAGTTCCATTACATTGCCACTGGTTAGATGCTCCATTCACCTGCCTTACATGCGTCTCACTATTGCTAGCAATTGGTTGAGGCTACACAGTCTCATTGCTCCTTTTTAAGGCAGTTGTTAGCATTCTTGCAGTTTGTTATCTTACGGATTTTCTTGCAAGCTCGTGTTCTCACGGACATCTGCTCTCCTGTTACTGCATACCAACATGTCTCTGCTGCCTTCCCCAGGCCTGGTTATATGGGGGTCAGGAATAAATCTGGGTGGGACAGAAAACCCACTCCTCTCAAAATGCGTTGCTACAAGTGACAATTCTTAATGGTAAATTGTAGTAGTTAGAGCTGCTCTTGTGATCCCTCCTATGACTAAGTCACACGGACGAGATGGTATTAGAAACACCCCATTACAGGCCTTGCCATAAGCGTACAGGCAGTAGGTTGTTGTGTGCTTCACATCTTAAGAGGACACAGCACCTTGGAAGTGAAACAGTTCTGTACCAAACAGCTAATGAAGAACCTGAGCTGTGACTGAAGTTTCTACATCTAAAGTCGCAGTCAGAATTGAGCTGTTCAGCCGGATGCTTCACCACCATCGGAAGGGGGATACAAACCCCAGCACTTTGGTCAAGCTTGGAAGGTAAATGCAGATGTAACAGATTTCTGCTTCTATTTATGCCTGAAAAAGGCCACCTGCCACAAAAGCCAAACAGATTCAGGAGGTAGATGCTGCTCATTGGCGATTAAACACATAATGGTAAGATCACACATTGCAAGCATGTAGTTCACATCCCCCATCACAAACAGGGGGCGGGGGGAAAGTCTTAAAATAAAGCCCAACTGCACTCATCAAAAACACACATGTATGATAAAATCCCCCTTTTCCTTAAAGGAGCCCTGGTCCCCACCTCCCTCTTCCTAGAAAGAGCTCATTAATCAATACCTTCCTTGCTTAAACTGCTTTTGCCGTCCATCACGAAGCAAGGATGCCAGCTTGGCAGTTAAGGTAGCAAGTAAATATAGATTATACAAGCTATTAATTTCTTTTCTAGAGTGTCTTTAACATAAACAATTGCTCAGACTGAGCCTAGAGCAGTTGGCCACCAAACTGAACAGAAACAAGAAGCATGCGTGGGGGGAGGTGAAGTATTTAAGATATGCGACCATCTGCAGCATTTGCCTAGGACTGCTGATACCTACTTGTAATAACAAGCCAGATCACAGGAGGAAATCTCTTTGAAAATACAGATAGAGATATACTGAAATACAGATACATTCAAATCCTGCATCAGGAGACAGGTATAAGGTAAATGCCTTTGCCCTCCCCATGGGAAAGCTAAGGATGCGGAGGAGGAGCTGAAACAAAGGGAGAAATCAGGCAGAAGTAAGCGCAGCAGATGAGAGCGCAGCTGAGACGCCAGCTCTCGTGTTCCAGCTGGAAGAGGTCCTTGGTCCAGCAAGCTAGGATTGTGTTTTATGTTTCCTTGAAGCTTTCTGTACCTGCATGGCTGACTGAAGCCTCACTAAGTTTTGTTTCAACAAACCCAGAACCTATGAGGATGCTTTTTCTCCCCAGGGTATTGTGGCTGTAGGGCTGTTGGACCATGTTATAGCAGGACCTCTGCTCCAAGACAGGTGTGGGGAACATGGGCTGAGGGAGTTATTACTTCAGTTGTGCTGGTCTATCCCAGTGCTATCTTCTAGAGGGAATTGTGAGATCAGGGACAGGGAGGTGATTGTTCCTCCCTATTCTGCCTTTGTGAGGCCCCAGCTGGAGTACTGTGTCCAGATCTGGATCCTGCAATACAAGAAAGATGTGGAACTGTTGGAGAGGGTTCAGAGGAGCCACGAAGATGATCAGGGAGCTGGAGCACCTCCCCTATGAAAAGAGGCTGAGGGAGCTGGGCTTGTTCAGCCTAGAGAAGGCTGCGGGGGGACCTCATTGCAGCCTTCCTATACGTGAAGGGAGCAAAGAAACAGGAGGGGAATCAACTTTTTGAAAGGGTAGATAATGGCAGGACATGAGGGAATGGATTAAAGCTAAAGGAGGGAAGGTTTAGATTAGGTGTTAGGGGGAGTTTTTTTTACAGAGAGAGTGGTGAGGGGCTAGAACAGGCTGCCCAGAGAGGTGGTGGGTGCCCCGTCCCTGGAGGTGTTCAAGGCCAGGTTGGATGGGGCCCTGGGCAACCTTGTGTAGATCCAGGCCTGGAGGTTGGTGGCCCCACCTGTGGCAGGGGGGTTGGAACTCTGTGATCCTTGGGGTCCCTTCCAACCCAGACCAGTCTGTGATTCTATGATCAGATCAGCACTCTGGTGGGACCTGGGCAGTTCAGGGTCATATGGCAATCCCAGCGTTTCGCAGTATTTGTTAGAGGTTAACATACAGAGGCCTAATATAAATGTTTTATTTAAAGTAAAAAGTGTGCACAAATAAAGGGAATGATTACACAACAACGTTCAAGACCATATTCCATATGAAACAGGAAAACAGTAGTGACAATATTAACTAGCAGAGCACCCATAAGAATCCAACTCACATACAAAAAGGCTACTCCACATAAATACATCATGCTGCTGATGCAGACACTTCCATTGAAAGACAAGGCCTACTGCACTCAACTGCTTACACCCAGTGTCCCTTCTCAATATTTACAGTTGCTGTATGCTTACCAGTGAAAAATAACAGTTAATGTCATGGCACTTTGGAGAGAAAGAAAGGTTAAAAATGGATTTACAGTTAAGATGTTTGTCACTTGGCCATATTCCTAAGGGTTGGATATGTAAATAGAAAAAGTATCTTTTCTGTGACATTATTAAAAAAAATTACTTTAAGCACAAGTTTTACTCCATTACTTTTCTGTGATTAACAGCAGAAATGTCCTTCCTTGCATAAAGACATTTTACTTAATACCTCATATGAAATTAAGCCACTGTAGAGACAAGGCTTTTATTGTTTGCTTTAAGTAACTTGTAAGTTTAACACCAATTAAGTCCTGATGTCTAAACTAGTCGTGTGGGTGTAGAAGTCAGAGGCTACACAATTAATCACAATTTGGAAACTGCATATGAGCAGTTCACTTGACAAACTAAATGTGAGGTTATTAGCTGCTCTTTAAAATCAGGCTTACTCTGATATTTTACATTTGAAAACATAAAACTTGAGTTTAGGGAACGTTATTTTTAACAGTGCAGAGGGTCAAAGCTTCCCTGAAATTGAGGCCCTTCCAACTACCAGTTTTGAGAACTCAACCCACTAGTTAAGAGTTTGTTACTCATGTTGCAAAGAAAAATACGAACTAACCACCATACTACAGTGTATTTGTGCGATCTCTCTCCCTGAAGCTAACATGGAAGTGAAAAAACATACACGGGAAGATCTGTGCTATGAATTTACAGTGTAGCCACACAAGGGTTTTCAAGGAGAGACACTGACAAAGCAGAAGTCTTATTAAAAGCCTCAGATAAGGTTTGCTAACTTGTGCTTACAGATATTTAGATCTGCTTTCAGTAACCCTTACCTTGCCTCACAGCTTTTTCCTGTGTAACATAGATGCTTTTCTTCTATGTCTCTTAATCCCTTTTCTCCAAAATAAAATAAAAAAGTGGTACATTTGGCATTTCTTCAGCCTAAGACATTCAAAACTATTCCTTAAACATTAAAAATAAGAATTACCTGTGCTGTATAATACACTTAACTAACATGAAATGTACGAGTCATGCCTCCCAAAAGCCCTAGTTTGAACCATTCTTTCAATTTATTCCAATTGCTTTACTATTAACTTTGGGTCTCCTACCAGAATTTAAGGTTTGATTGTGATTATAAATCACTGTCTGTAAGTGGAAAAGTTCAGAGTTGTTGTGGACAGCGCCTATTTATATTTTTTTAGGTGTGCTTTGTCCATTGGCAAAGTCAAATGCATTTCCAAGAGTATGGCAGTAAGATTAAAATAAAAAGGAAACAATGCCCTTATCTAGGCCATAGCTGTAACAGGCACAGCTCTGATACAGTTAAGACAGCAAGTGTAAAAGCAGTAAATAGCAGTCTGAGGTTCTGCAGCTGTCAGTAATAGCTGCACACTACTGCTAAATTATGCTTTACAGATTTTAGCTTTGTAAAGTATTAATTGAATTCTGCACTCACCAAAACCAGCCACTTCATACCACATACACCCCTCAGCAAAAGGGATGGGCTCAGAAAGGCACTGTCTCCATCAGCATACAGCTTCTAGTGTACCATTTTGGAGCAGAGTCTATTGATTCTGATATCAATCATCTCCTTTTGGATAGGATCAATACATCCTATGAAATTCACCTAAAGCTGCTCTTCTTGCTGTCAGTTCAATCTGAAGGGCACTAACACAGCTCTATGTCTAAGACAACAGGGAAATCAGGTGTTTAGAGAGAAGATACTTAGAACTACAGCAGTCATAAGGTCTTACTGGAAAAACAGAAGTCCTTTAATGATGTTTTATTGTGTCCCCTAATATAATCTGTATTCTTAAAGCAGTAAGAAAACCCCCTTTCCTTTATCAGAATGCTGTATTGGCAGGTTATATAGCCAGACCCTGTTGTTCAGTTAGAAGCCCCAGGGGCCAACATGAAATTGATGTTTGGCAAGACTGTTGGGAAGTTAAACACTTTGAATCCGGCAGCCCAAGGTTCAGTGTAACAACTGTCCTGGTGACAATTAACACCTAAAAAAAATAATTAGTGAGTAATTCACACTAGGTGACCAGGGTAAGATGTTCAGTACTCATTTTATGCAACTGTATCCAAATGAAGAGGTGTTTATCCACGCAGAAACAGAGTAACAATTGGCACAATCTGGAACTGGAGCATTCAGACACATTCCTCGGCTGACATCAAAAGAGGATTTATATACTCAAAGCCTTCAAATTCAGACTGGTCAATCTTCTTCACAATATCACTATGAAGATTAAAAAACAGTCATTAGGTTCAGAAAAAATAAAGCAACCCTATTAATGGATAGTTTGTCTTACAATTTAGGCCTGTACAGTGGATTGCAATTGAGAACATTTCTCCTCTCTCTCATGTCCCTCTCTCTCCTTGCACTTACCACACATTTTGTTGTTTGTTCACATTTTTTTCCTAGCTCCCATAATAGTAACAAAACACAAAACACAAAGCCACCCAGGAGCAGTGGCTGGGCTGCTCCCATGCACATATTCTCCCCACAAAGCAGTCTGCAAGGTTTGCAGTTTTAAAACTTTCCCAAAACAGTTTTGTATAAAACCACTAGGATGTGACAGATACTGTGCCTACATCAGCAACTCTTCTAAACCTTAGCTGTACATTGCACTTTTACAAAGGGATGGGGAAGGAAGTGGGATCTCAGACCTAATTAAATTGCATATGTAACGTTTAATTTTCATTGGCTGTGTTTACATACTACACAAACATTATACACACACACCCGCCACCCCCCCACACATAACCCTAACACACAAACAGTGGTGGCTCAGTCAAACCAGAAAGGCTTTTCCCTCCTCATCCCAAACCAGAGGCACTCAGGAGCAAGGAACTGCAAATCCACTACTAAAATCAAATGCGCTGTCGGGCATTTTATCAAGCCTTTTCAGCCAGGATAATCTCACTTGCCTGCTAACAATTTAAAAATATGCAAACAAGCCAAGCAAAGCATCTTCTCTTGTTCATAACATCCAAGATAAATCCAACATTCTAGAAATACCATGACAAAGTAATGCAAAAATAAACCACTTGATAAAACACGTCTTTTCCTTCACACATTCATTTCTTGCAGATGATACCACTAAAACTTGTAAAATAACACTTATTCATCTTTCCCTGAACTGAGATTCTTTAGAGCAACTTCCCCAGTGCTGGGTGATTTTTACATCATGCCAGAGTAGATTACCTAGTGTCCAGCCATATGAAGTGTATCACAAGGACACATAACAATTTTCTCTGAACCAATATAAGAAAATGTTACTGCTGCTTTACACATACTCTATGTACTACAACTACAGCTATTTAACCAAGTTTTGTAACTCTTTCACTGACTTATCTAAAACCTATGGTACTTACTCATCATCTGGAGTGAGCTGCACAGGTTCATTGGTGAACTGGGAATCAAAGTTATCCAGACCAAATTCTCCAGATATATTTGGTTTAAATGGAGGCACCACTTGCTTCTGCTCCATCTAAGAATAAAGGCACTTAGTGAGCTGCAGCCTACTGAATTATTTTTAAACAAGGCTGGAAGTTACCATCAAGTTTCTTTTGTATACTTTCTACAATCATTCCATTAACCTACTGTACTTACTGTGTGTAAAAGACTTAAATGATTTGGTATTTTCATAATGGTACATCATAAGGTAAGAGCTTAAGGGCTCTGAAGTTTACATAATCACCTCTCATGCTCAAAACAATTTGTCAAGCTATAACTGTATGGAGAGCAAGTAAGCCAAGACAGTGGGCATTCACTTACCAGATCCCAATCAACGTTGCGGAAGAATGGATGTCCCTGGATATCTGCAAATCCTGTCTGAGGGTGGCAGCCTAATCGCTCCTTTGGATCCTGTGCAAGGAAGAAAGTATTTCTCAATGGGTGCCATGGCCTACACATGAATAAACACATCCACATTACAAATGCTGTGAGAAACGAAACACCAGAGTTACAAGGGACACTGAAGAACCGAGTCAGCATTAGTTATTTTGGAACCTGTTCAAATTTTCTGTCCTAGGGAGCCTGCTTTGGCAGGGGGGGTTGGACTCGATATCTTGAGGTCCCTTCTGATGCCTACAGCTCTGTGAGTCTGTGAAATAGCCATGAGTACATGGAAGCCTTTAACAGAATTTAATATAAACAACAGTGCCATCTTTCTACACTTTTATTCAGACCTGGTTAAACATACCCTATGTGTCAGAGCAAACTTGGTTAGATTAGAAGAGAATATGATTCTCCACCCTGCCCCTCCCCAAGCAGACAGACTATGGCAGGCACACACACCGGGGTGGTAACTGCAGGTTACTGATAAGCACGGTGGAGGGAAGGTTGTTTTAACAGGACAATTCCATCCCCATGTTCGTGTGTGCAGTTAACACTACTGAAGAGTTATAACAGTTATCTTGAACAGTATCACTTTCCTAGAATAACTGAACCAAAACTGTTTTCTCCTGCACCTCTTTCTCCCTACTCATGTAATACTCACTAAATAAAGGCCAGGATGTGGTTGGACTAGTCCACTACCACATACACACATTTTGACTCTCCAGCTAGTTAGCCACCAGCCGACACTGAGTGCATCCTACCTCTGCCTTTCCCTTGATGAAGTCATCAGAAGTTGTCAAAACGACTTGCTGAGCTGCTTCTCTTTAAGAGCCAAAATAAAGGTGAGAAATTTGTCCAATTCCCTGATTGAAGAAATCACTTGGAGCATTTCTGTGCTTTTCAATTTGAAATTTACTCATGATCCCAACCTGAGAATCTGGAGGTTCAGATTTGTCTTAAAATCTCTCCAACGGGTCCCACTGACATTCTCCTTTAGGCTCACATCTTTTCTACCACATTCCTGCATACATCAGATAAATTATGCCTGCTATGCACTAATTAGTCAAAAGGTTTTTAAAACAAACAGCTGCTCTTGAGAAGTCTTAAATAGTCCCCTTTAGTTCTCACCTTATTAAGGAAGCTCTTCAGGACGCCTGCTGCTTTAACAGAAAGGGACCGGGGAATTCGGATCTGCTTCTCCAAAATTACTGTAAGAAAACAAAGTTTGTATCAGCTTTTGCATCTCTAAAGTTAGATTAAAGTAGAAACAAAGCACAGAAGTGTAGGGACACTCATGGTACTTACCTTGGAAAAGATAATCTTCTGTGTTCTGATCAGGATTGTCAGAACTCCCAACAATATCAAATGGTGACCGGCCCGCCATCATTTCAAACATCAGTACACCCAGAGCCCACCAGTCTACACTGAAGCCTAGAATTCAAAGAAGAAACCACACTGAAAATACACTGGAGAAAAAATGCCAACACTTTTGGGGCGAAAACCAGACATATTTTGAGAAGAAAGAAAATCTAAGTATTGCCAGTCTTTCTGGCTGTCTGAGTAAAGAAGAGATAACAGTTGTACCAGACATTACTTGGTTCATTACGTGCACAGCAGGAAGAAATGCTGTACAAAGCAGGGGAAATGCAAAAAGTTTAAAGGTTGGTGTTAGGACCTGAACAGGGGTTTAGATAATATTTAAGCCTAGTCATTACTAACCAACAGTACATTATCTGTGGCGGCGGGTAAGGACAAGGAGGAAGTACATGATTCTTAATAGTAGGAAGAGAGTCATTTATGGAGCTAAGCATATCTGTTCTACTGTTCACTGCTGAAGAAATAAACCTCCCAGTAGCTAGGCTGGGACTGGTATAGTCTGGTTGGCCTAGCAAGTTTGTGATGAGGAAGACGTGAAGCCAATCTGAAAGACATTCAATTAAAATAAAATGCTAGACACTAAAAATATATATGCTTTAAAAATATAGAAACTAATTTAGAAGAGCTTGTTAAAATTGTTAAAATTTTAAGGGAAGAAAACAGTTGAAAGATCTGCTTGGCACAGTACTGGAAGCTTAGGAAAAAAGGATAAGGAATAGGAAACAGACAGAGCAAGTCTTCTGTCCTCTCTTACACCTCTTGCTTCAGGAATCTTGTGGATTTCCTGAACAAACAATTGCACAGACAATTGTCTACTGTCTAGGCCCTTTGCAATGCTTTAACATCTAATGCATTCATTGCTACCAAATACAAAGCTCCAAAACCAAACAGAATTCAATTCAACAGACTGCAAGTGTATCACTACTAGTATCTGAAACAGTTATAACAATAATAAATTGGGGAAACTCAAACCATTCTTCAAGACTGAGTAAAATAATTTGAACCGTGGAAGGCCAGGTATCTCATTTGCCAGTTGTGATGTTTTCTGCTCCTCCTTTGAAGGGTTTATTTAGTTTTTCAGACAGGGCATTGAATTAAGATTGATCACATGTCTAATGGAGATTTGTACTTTCTGCTGCTCAACAACTCGAGTAAGATCTGAGAGACACGGTGGAAGTTACATGGAGCAGTGAAAAATTTGACTTACCGTAATCCTCTCCCCGGAGAATTTCAGGTGCAATATAGTTTGGAGTCCCACAGAACGTGCTGGTTGTGTCACCAGGCCTCAGACCCTCCTTTAAGAAAAGATGGGAAGAAAATACAGTTTGCCAAAGATCTCACACTGCCAAGAGCGTCACTTGGAGTTAATTTAAGCCTCCCGAATAAACTCTTTTCATTATAGCAAAAATATAGTTAGAACTGTGTGTAAATGAATACAAACCACTACTTGTTTCAGAAAAACCATCAGTAGGTTGCATCTAGAGGCTCAAGAGGATGGCACATACCTACTGACAACAGCGTCTTTAAGGTTTTAGGTTGTAAGCTCCACCACATTTCCAATGTGGCAAACAGGAACCACCAAGCACAGTGCAGCAGCTTACATGGCCAGGGTGTTGCGATGGACAGGTGCAAGCTTCTCAGAGAAGAGCACAGGACACAGACTGCAGGGAGGGTACCCAAAGAAGTTGTGCCATCTTCATCCTTGCAAGTTTTCCAAACCAAACTGAATACAGCCCATTGTAACCTGGCCTGATGTTATAGTATACCCTGCTATGGGCATGAGGGTGGATTAGGCTTCCCGAAGCCCTTTCCAACCTGTTGTATTTTGTGGTTTTCCAGTCCCTTAGTCGAAATGACAGCATTTACACCAGTTCTGATAGGCACCAGAGTACAGGTTTGACTTGCCATGGAATTGCCATTATGCTGTTCTTTCTACTGACTGTTTTTCTAGAGAAAATGGGAAGTGTCACAGAATCCAAATGGAAGCATGTGTGACATATTTCAACCTCTTGCTCTTTTTGAAACCAAGCTCTCTTGACTATTTCAGCCTACCCCTCCCAGTCAAGTTTCTTCAGCAGCTTTATAAAATCATAAACAGCGTATATACTATATATATATATATATGTGCAGTCTGCACTTTGGCATTTGTTTCTCTCTTCTCCATTTGTAGAAGTGAAATGAGTACACAGCCTATCTGCACTGCACACAGATAATACATTTCACATTTTTAAGTCTCTGCACTTTTAGTTTGTAACAATTCCTTAGTTGTTGATTTTACTGGTTAGCAAACAACTAGAGCTTACCTTGCACATGCCATAGTCTGTAAGTTTAATATGCCCTTCAGAATCCAGTAGCACATTATCCAGTTTTAAGTCTCTGTAAATGATCCCTCGTTCATGTAAATAGTTCAATGCCAGGCTGATTTCAGCAGAATAAAACCTAGTGTAGAAAGAGATATTGATCACCCAAGTAATCAAAACCCAACCCACAATAATACAGTTTTTCTAAATATAGTCCCATGTATTCTATTATTTTTCATCAGAGAAGTGGATAAGTTGTTTATAATCATACAAACATTTCGATCCACAGTCACTTGAAAAATTATTTTTAATCAATATTAATGTCTACTGAAATAATCCCTTCCATCTCACCATCTGAGATGGAGCATATGCACCAAGAACTCAGCATTTGCCTGGACAGCTGGTAGCGGTTGTTTTAAGAGAAACACACTGATATCATTAGATAGTAAAAAAAGAAACCCCAAAACCCCACAAAGTGTTTTTCTAGAAAAAATATAATCAGAATCAGACTGAAGTCATCTAGGGTAATGGTAATGCAAGCAATACCTATTGCAGTTCCTCCTTGAAACAAAAATATGGTAGCTTGCAGCATTAAAGCAAGGATGCAGCTTCACATTTCTTAAATCCTCAACATCTGGAGGGGATTTGCTAGCTGATCATCGTAATTTCTGCACTACCACACTGTGTCAGAAAAACCACTGTTTCAAAGGATGAAATCTGAAATGAGACATACCTGGCATGCTCCTCTGGCAGCTTTCTCTGTCTCTGCATATGAAACATTAGATCTCCTCCGTTTACATACTCTATAACAAAAAATAACCTGAAACACACAGTAGTTTATTAAAAATAATTGTATAGAGAGGTGAAAGAGGTTTGAAACATTACAGGTCTGTTATCAACCAATATCATCTCAACTCCTCCCACCTCTCTAGTAATATAACTGGTTTCACCATTTTCCGTTCCCTCTGAATAAATTTCCAAAGTGAAAAATCAAGTACCCAAAGTTTCTCTAGATAATTCTGTTATCCCTGAAGGAAAGCAGACAATCCTTCCCATATTCCTAATCCACTACATCTACTGCTTGTCATTATTATGGATATGACTATTCAGACACAGTCAGTTTCCAGCCACAGAAAAAAAAAATTAAAAATCTCATTTTCCTTCCCTTGAATCTCCTTTGTATGTGATTGTGGTGGTTCAACCCCAAACAGTGGCTGAGCACCACACACCACTCACTCCTGGAGGAGGAACAGAGCCTCCACAGGTTGGGATAAAGACAGTCTACTGACAAAAGCACCGTGAAAGTTGTAACAGCCAATTACACTCAATATAGAGTACTTTACCAACCTGAGGATTACAGAGTGCTGCATGATGCAAAGGCCAAACCAACACCCCAGCCCCACTTGGACTGCCCCAGAGGCACCCAAGAGCACCCCTCCCCAACCCGCCCCTTTGACGGGGGAGTGATGTCAGGTGGTGTGGAAACAGCCTGGGCCAACTCAGCTCTGCTTGGGAAGGTTGACTCTGGCCTGGCCAGAACCAGCACAGTGGTTAGTAACACTGTCAGTATATTACAAATACTCTTTTTTCTCACTTCCCTCTCACCAGCTGGTCTCCTTTTCAAACAGCAAGGATCTTGTTTAAATATACAGTAACTGTATCTTATATATACTAAACTAATTTATTAATCTACTGCAATCTCTTCTAAACACACATGAAAACAGTCATCTCTATTACTCCTTTTTCCTTTTGAAAATTCAGGTACTGTTTTCTTAGTTTTGCTCACCTTCAGACAGCCCACACAAGTTTGAGAAATCTCCTCAGTTTTTTGTACTTCTGATTTCTCCCTAAACCCTTTTTCCCTTCCCATTCTAGGTTCTATCTTCTACCTTGTATTCTTAAGCCTTTTTTTCCTGCCAGCTGCATCTCTCTTCCTGTCCAGGATCCTCCTCATCATACCCATCAGTACTTTACATCCTTTTGCAGCTACCCAATCTGAAAAGCTTAGATGATGAACATGGCCTTTTGCTCATCAAACGTTAGAATGATTTACACTACATTGACTTTTACTATCCACCTGACACATAAAGCTTTAGTGGGCCTTTTGGGTGCCTAGCAGTATGAAATCTTTTTTGAATAAGGCAATCTTATTATCTTATGACCTTTACCTGCTTTCTGTCTGGAAGCAAGAGTGTAGTCCAACAAGAAAGGGATGATTTGAAGCCTGTTCAAAAACGTGCTTCTCTGTCTGAACCCAGTCAATGTCCTATTTAAGAAAAAGCAACATGTTTCACTTCTTAGGTCAAGTATTAATAATAATTAACAGAAAGATATTAAAGTGTTTTGCCATCTTCATTTTACTTGCAAGAAATTCAGTATTACATCGTTCTCCAATGTGAAACAAGATAATTTAGCATACTAGCAATTTTTTTCCTCCTTCCTGCCTTGACAGTCCTGTACTGTTAGCCTCATTGTGTAACTACACTGGGGAATGAAAAAACAATCATGTATAAAAGATAAACTGGTGCAGACAAATGTAAAAGAGCATCAAGAAACACAGAAGATAATCAACGGCAGATAGACTAATAAATGCAAAAGCTCTTGGATAGCAAGCTGCAGTCACTCGAGTCTTTTCAGAGCAGCAAAAGATGCACAAGGGAAATCTTCAGCAAGAAGAGGTGTTTAACGCTTGAACATCTGAAAAACAGACTCCACACATTTTTCTCTCAGCCCAGCAAGCCAGCCTTGTAGGTGAAATATGGAATATTGCTCCAAAATAGAAGAGCGAGCTGGGCTTATTAACTTGAATTCTGCAGAGGCACCGCTGCAGGCAGTGCTGAGCACAGAAGGAGACACTGACAACGGAGACAACGAAGGTCACAACAAAAGCCAGTGGCACGAGAGGGTGGCTGCTAGGTACCTGTCTGTCAATGAAGAACTCAAAATCAGTTATCTGTCTTATGTGTAATATACTATATAGAAAGTTTGCAAGAAACTGCAGATATAATTTCCAATTAGTGCTGCCAACCCAGAAGCCCAGCTCCCACGTTGTGGTAGATACAGCAGCACTGTGGAAGAGCTGCCCAATTCAGCAATAGAAGGATTGCCTACCTCATCATCGTTGACAAGCTCTTTCTTCACCACTTTCATTGCATAAATGCGTTCGGTCTTCTTCAGTCGCACAAGCAGCACTTTAGCGTAACTGCCCCTTCCTATAACTCGGAGCAGATCAAAATCCTGAAGGCCCAGACTGGAGGAAGCTTTGCCACTTTCTCTAATGCTCATTGCCTATTGGGAAAGATACTTTGAAGTTAGTAAGCAGGCTTAACAATTTTAACAAGAGTCAGCATTTCAAACAGGAGAGCAAAATTAATACAAACAAGGAATTCAATTAATATTTGCTATTCTTGAAACTGCACTGTCCTGGAAAGGAATGTGAGGGGAAAGAAAGGAGGTAGAGGACACAAGGCAGATAAGAAAACAAACAAAACTGGAGGAGTTTGGAACACTTCTAAATCAAAGCACATCTCAACTCAGGGTTCAAAATAAAACAGCTTGCAAGCCATACATGTATATACCTGAGCCAGCAACTCAAGCATGCTTTATGGACTAGTTTTCAGTTTGTGACAAATTACTAAAAATCTCAAAATTGAGAGACAAAGGCTTTAAGGTCTCTGAACACAGTCAGCCTGGTTAAGATAATTTACCTCTTTTTCTTCACCAACATGGTCCAAGCTCTCATGACTTGAGGGATTGTATGGAATCACTAGAAGTGCAAGAAAAACAATTAGACCAATGTTGATACAACATTTTCTATTGCCTTAAAATTTCCACACACAAGTGTCCTGGTTTCCACTAGGAGAGAGTTCATTTTCCCAAGGAGCCAGCACAGGTGAGCCAAGCTGGCCAAGGGTGTTTTCCATACCATGTGACATTGCAATCCCCATAAAGGTGGACAGCTGGGGAGGGGTGGGTCTGCAAGGCTCCGGGATGGTCTGAGTGTAGATGGAGAGTCAGTTGGTTGTCAGGTCTGTGATGTGCTCCCTGTAATCGCTGTGTGTGTATTCCATCATGGGTTCTGTTGTTCCCCCATTGTGATGCTGTGTCAGCAAACTGCCCACATCCCAACCCATGGGTGCTTTGGTCTGCTTCTCCTCCCTGCAGGAGGGGTGAGCGAGCAGCTTGTGGTTCTCAGCCGCTGCCTGTGGTTGAACCAAGACAGTCCTTTCTGGTGCCCAACCTGGGGCACAAAGGGTTGGGATAATGGTAAGGAGATGGTTTACTATCACCCTGACAATTTGCAGCTACCACTGATCCTGATGAAATCCAATGTACCCAACTCATGTGGCCTAAGTTTTTGCAGTGTGCAGTGTTTGATTGGGGCATTTCAAGTACACATTTTACTGATGAAAAGAAAAGGTAACTGAGAGCCTAAACTCCTCCTTTTTAGCCAGATTTCTTAAACTTCTATATTTATATTCCTCTTACCATTAAGATGCTGTCATATTTTTTTTTCTATGAGCAAAAGTAAACAAGGGCTCTTAAACAATCTACTTATTCTGTTTCATTTTCAAGCCCAAAATTCAAGTTTCAACAATTAACAGTAATTTATAGAAAAAAAAATTATCTTACCTGATTCTACATTATCTGGATGCACTGATGATGGATCCATAGGCATTATTGGTTCCTGCAAATGTGTACAGGATTTTTATAATACTGTCCAAGTGTGAAACACTCTTTAACAGGCAATGAATGAAAGAAATGATCCCTGAGGAATATAATCTAGCTACTTTTAAACTTGTAAATCAACAGTTACTGTTCTAATCCATACACAATGAAAGAAACCACTGCAGTCCTTATTTTACCTATTTTCCAGAAGTTATGACACGTTCCTGAAGCTGCTGAAGTGACAACTTAGTACAACAGAGAAAAGAAGTATAGCAGATGAGAAACAAGACAGAAAAGCTCAAGTACTTCAGCAGTACATATTAGTCAAATGAATTCACAAGACAGAGACTTGTACCTATCTGCATTTAATACTAAAACCAGGAGCTGTAATCATCTAATTTTTCTGTAGACTTAAGAACTAAAAATTATTTTATTTCTTGGGAGAAAAGTCAAAACTTCTGCACTTCATCTTCCTTTTCTATAAAATGGAAAATAGTCTAATAACCTACCAGGTGTTTAGAGAATTTACCTGTACTTCACCTTTAAGGTGTGAAATAGCCTGTGTATACCAATGCACTATGTAACAATGCTGTGAAAGATACACATCAAGTTTGTGTTTCTATTTGATACAGGAAGAAGTATTGCCAAACTAAACGATTCCCAAACATTCTTACAAAGTGTCACAGTAACCATAAAGAACCATGTTTCATCTACTGTGATTATCTGCAAACTATAGTTTGAAAACTGTTAGTAATAACATGGGCTTTTTATTTTATTTGATTGGCTGGTGGTTGTTTTTTAAAGAGAACTTTTCAGGTAGGTTTTACTTACTGGCTGTAGTGTATGACGGCCACATTCACGATTGACAAGTTTGTGACACTTCTTGTGAACAAGGAGCTTGCAATTGATACATTTATATCCCTGGCGACCCAGGCCCCATATTCGGTCAGTGCAGATGGCACAGTGAGCTCTCTAGAATGAGAAAGCAATAAAACCAGTTAAAGAGCAAAGCTAAACCAGTAAGAACTATTCTGTCCCATTTGCATTAACAAAGAGCGTAGGATAGGAGATCAGAGATCCCACTGAACTTTCCACTCTACCAAGAGTCTCTATCTGAAAACTTTAAGAAGAGGCACATACAATACAGAGGAGCTCAAAAATTACAACCCAACAGAAAGCAGCAAGTGCTGAACAGACAGCATGCATCTACACAGAGCGGTGCAGGCACAGAGAGCCTCTTCTGCTGCACATGGAGCTGGAAAGACTTGAGCCAACTCCAGGTCAAAAGCATCAGCAGGCTGCTGTGACCAAGCTGATTTTGCTGTGTGTCTTGTCATCTCTCTGTGTAGATGGGCCCATCAGTACGGAGGGAGGAAGGCAGGAGAGCAAAACCCTCAATACATGAAACCATCGGATTACAGGAAGCGGGAAGATCACCACTCACTGAAGGACATTCACAAAACAACCATGAAAACAGGGTGCCTACAAAAGCAACAGTGGGAGGTGATTAAACTGTGGTGCCTTGACAGCCTTGGACAGGGAAGAAGTCAAAAAAAGAAAACAAAAAAAAGGCCAGAAATCAGACATGAAGGATGCTCAGGATGAAGTTTAGTGGAGAATTTCATGCATTAAGCACACAAAACATTGAGCTTAGAAAAGGAAAAATCACTGAGCTGTCAAGGAACCTGGCTTACTCAAACATTTTGGGTTTGATTTTTGCTGTTAGTTTTTCTATATAGAGCAGATAGCCTTCTTGGTCCTTAGCTAATTATATTTGACTACTGCTTCTTGAAAAATATTATAAATGGTTTGTTATTTTCAGTTGATTACAAGCCATCATAAGCAGGCTGTTTGGAGAAACATCTCCTTTTTTCATTTAAAAGCCATGAAGGAAAAGCCTGTGCATCATAGGTGAGTTCAGACCTTTCTACTCCCAAAGTTTAAAGAACTGAAACTGTACTTTCAGCTCATAGTCATCTAATGCCAGTGTTCAACGTTGCCCTCTGAGAAGATTTGAAGGGAACATGGGAGCATTTATATAATTGATATCATGGCTTTAAAGTACATGTAAGGCAAATTGCAACCATTTTTTTTATTAAGTTCCTGATAATATAATAACAATTAATTTCCTGAAAGCACAGGGTTACCAAACGTCTACATACTACAGACAAACAACAAAAATAAGAATAAAACTCCCTTACAATTTTTCAAGGCAGTGACACTGTAATTATGAAAGTAAGACATCCCTGTATCATGGTTTTCCAACAAGAGTCTCACCCTGTTAAATCGTTTGGCTTGGAAAGTGTGACCATTTGCACAATAGAGCTTTCGCCACCGGCGGGCGCCTCGGCGATAAATGGATTCTAAGAGGAAAAACACAGGATTATATCCATGAAAATATAAACACAGAACTACAACACCTCCTCACAGGCGTTTCTGTGAGGCGATCTGCTGAGTAAGGTTTCACTCCTGCACCTTACAGAAACGCAGAGTAACGTTCCAAGTATCTTTAATTTTTTAAGCTATGGAGAAAATTTGAAGTAGGGTATCCTGATCAAAGTTAATTCTGCTTTTCCAAAGTTAAAAGAAACAAGAAGTCAAGAGAAGAAAGACTGCTCAAACAATACAAACACTTATGTGCAAAGTATGCGCTGACCTAACCTAAACTTGGGGAGGAGCTGTGGGGAAAGGGAAGGAGGAAAGGTGGTGAACTTCAGGATCATGCCCTGATTTCTAAGATTGCTTGCACAAATCCTCCAGTGTTCCATGGCTGCTTGGCATATGTTTTTGGTTGGTTGTTCTTTCATTTTTTGTTCTTAGATGCACATCAGGGACCAAAATGGGAAAACAAAATATACAAAACTACACCAAGTTGCAAATCCATTTCAGATTCAGTCAGCAACTTCACTGCTTGGGATTTTTTCCCAGACAAGCAGCATTACCCACACTGCCAAAATTAACTTTTGAGCATGCACATTTACATTTGTCTAAGATTTGGATATCAAGGTGACAGGTGTGTGTGTGCATAACATACACATGCTCTTCTGCAAAACTTTAAGACAGATGGAAAATTACCTCTTGAGTTACCTCTTTGTAGCTAAAATATCTTACAGATTCTCAGGGTATACTCCTGATAGTACCTAAACATCAGTTTAAAATTAATTAACTGTAGATCTAAGTGGTGATGACAAGTCTTTACCACTGGTTACAAGCCCTTGTCCACATTAGTCTGCCAGCAATCTGGCAACTTCCAAAAACAGGGAATAGGATAAAACAACTGTCATGATAGAAGAGGCAGAAGCAAGGAAAGCAGAGTGATGTGGATAGTTAAAAGAAATGTCAAATGCTTATTAACAATGATTCAGAAATGACAAACATGTAAGTTTAGCAAAACTTCCTAATAATTTAAAATATTTAATGTGTAGATATTTGCATTATTTATATTCATAAGCATGCATCACAGGATACAAAAATCTTCTAAAACAGGAAATCTGCACTCCTGATTTTCTGTACTTTTGAACTGAAATGCCTACTTACTATCTTCTCCTGGACAAGGCATGCCAGGCCGTTCTGGTACACAAGGAAATACTGCAAGACAGACATTAACTTCTGATTAGTATTTACTTTGGGCATAAGATAAATCTTTGGGTTAAACACAACATTTTTGTAAGGTATTGAAACATTTAGGAAGACAGCCCAGACTGTAATTTAAGAAAGCCTTGTATAAGAGCAGTTGAAGTGAAATGCTGCCACAAAAACTCCTTTGCTGCACCCAACAGTGATCTACGTGACAAATATGAGCAAAGTGGAGATAAACCAAGTGAGTTCCTAAAGAGAGCAACCAGTTTATTTAGCTTCAGTAACTGTCAGACATAAGCCTGAGGAGAGTGCACCCTAGTGCTGGTTTAATAGGAGCTTATCAAACGCAGAAATAAATGGAGAAAGGGCAGATCAAAAAGCATCCTGAAGTAATATATACAGAAACAGTGAAAAACAGAGACATGGATTACATTCTTCCACTTTTTTCACAGTCTTTGGGTGAAGCTGAAAAGCTGCCCCTTCCAAATGAGCTGATGGTGAACTGGATATTTTACATCCTTTCAGAGGACCACATTAAGACACTGTAATGTAACACACCCACTAAAATCTATCTTCTACTTCTAAACAGTCCTAAAAACTAAGAATATACTGCAGAAGCTACTAAAATAGGCATAGAAGCCTGAAACAATAAAATTGAACATTTAGAAATAAAACAAGGGCATGATATTAATTTTAGAAAAGTAAAACTTTTGGCTAATCCAGCATCACAAATGGTGCCCATCAACAAACATATTTTTTGCTAATACAGATGCTGCTTTAAAGCTGCTTTAAAGCATTTATCACTAACAAAATGTAGGACACTGTGGTATAGCTCTTCAACCATTGTTGACAGCAAGTGTTTGAAGGCACTTGGGATCAATAAGTAAGTGAGATAGGGGCTGTCTTTCATTAATAAACCAGTGGTGATGTATTTTTTCCTTCTTTAAATTAATAAAGCATATTGACAAAGTGCTGACAGCTAAAAAGCATCGAAGCTGCATGGTCTTCAGTATCCTCCTGGCAGAATGCCACAAGAGGCCTTAAAGGCACTGTGCAAAGGATAGGTAACACAAGGTAAACATTCCCCTTCACAGGCATGAGAAGTAACACAGTAACTGTCACCATACCATGGATTAGAAGCTCTGAATCCTTGTTCAGTTCATACAAGCGAAAGGCCTCTTCCAACTCCAGCTGAGAGGAAACTGTACATGGATCTCCTGCAGGAAGAAGAGAACAATACAAAGATCGATCCAAATAGTTCTGTGCATTCCAGGTTCCCTCACAGTCAGTTTCATGGTCACTGCTGCAGGAAGAGAGAAGAATTTGCACAAGTGTGGTAGGATTTATTTTTAACACTGTACAGAGAAGACATCTGAAAATAGTCATACTCAATGTTTTCAGGGAAAATAAAAGTATGGGATATTCCCAAGAGGGAAGCAGATCATAATCATGAAGTATCATTGGTGTGATCTGCTACAAGCATGGTTACACATCATTTCAGTACAGGAGGTGCAGGTTATCTTCATGCACCTAAAAATGCACCATTTTATTTCATGGATTTTTAGTTAGAAACGAGTCAATTCCATTTTCACAGCTGCTTTAACATTGCCAAGACTTCAAGTAGGAGGTGCAAAAGCAGTCAGACCTCTAGTCTCTCCTCAAACCTCAACCAAGACACTGGAAAAATTGTGCATCTTAAAGTGAAAATACCCCATTTTTCCAGTTTTCAACTTCTACTTTCATACTCACACGACTATTTTAAGTAAAATCCCTTATAGAAAGGGTACCAAGGAAGAAAGTAAGTGTGGGTTGATCACTATGTTTGGTTTTTTTGTTGGTTTTTTTTTTTTTATAAAACAACTACAGCTTTTGTTGAGCATTTGAGACAGAGCAGATTAAAACACATACCAAACGCTTGTATGATAAACTCTCTCCAAGAAGACTCTGTTCAACTGCTTTACCAAATCTGTTTATCAGAAGTAACAGTTGAGGACTGGCTAGGGTCTCTTCATGGTTATCTACTCTGTATTTCCAAAGAAACCCAACCATGTTGCTACAAATGTGCCAGAGGCATGGGATGCCATCCAGAGGGACCTGGACAGGCTGGAGAAGGGGGCCCAGGTGAGCCTCACGAGGTTCAACAAAGCCAAGTATAGGGTCCTACGCCTGGGTTGGGACACCCCCCTTTATCCACAGAGGTTCAGAGATGATGCGCTGGAAAGCATCCCGGGGGAAAAGGACTCGGGAGTACTCGTGGATGAAAAGCTGGACACGAGTAGCCCAAGGTAAATCTGCAGCCCAGGTGACTAACCACATCCCAGGCTGCATCAAAAGCAGCGTGGCCAGCAGACAGAGAGGGGATGGGGCTCTGGGTGACCTGATCTAGTGGAGATGCCCCTGCTTACTGCAGGGGGGTTGGACTAGGTGACCTTTCAAGGTCCCTTCCAACCTGACTATGATTCTAAAAGTGTTTCAGAATCATGAAATGACATTTAATGACATTAGGACAATTTTGACATATAGGTAGGTTTAAAACCTAGGGAGAGGGGTAGGTGAGGAACAAAGGAGATCAAGTTAAAGATCTGCTGTATTCAGGAACAGCAAGGAGGACATTAAATTCTAGCCTTGGCTCACAATCCTCTGGGCACACCACCTGTACTTTACCTGCTTCTCACGATCAGACTTCATCTGATAACAGACCTCCCATGTCTGTCAGTGTTCGGAATCTGCTATAAAGACTGAAGAGAACTGCCATGCAACAACACGTTTTCTTGGTGGTGTAGATTAGCAGATTAGTAACATTATTAAAAATAAAATACTGCTAAAAGAACAAGCCTTGTGCAAACTAATTCTATGACTTAAACACTTCCAAAGCAATGTTGAATCTGAATCATCACTGCCCCAAAGAAAGAAAATACTTCTGGTTATTAGCTCAACTCCCCCACACCTACATAAGATGTCCTGTGCAAGAACATGAAATTTATCTCTGCCTGCTCATATGCCACCACATGAGCAGAACAAGCTTCTTTCTAGCCAAAAACCCCATATAGCAAGTCTACTGTCACACAATGTTGCCAATCTTTAAACAGAAATACTACTTTCCATAGCCATAAGTTATAAACTGGTTGTGGGTAAGTGAACTGGAGGAAAGCTGAACAATTTCTGCCTCAGCTGAACTGGATCCAATTTGAAAGTTTTACTGCTTGGAGTCTTCAGTCAGTAGTGTGATTTGAAATCTAACTAGTAACAGTCTACTAACTATTTTTTTTTTGTTTAGTACTACAAGACAACACAATTAAAGGAATTGCTAAGGCTTTTCAGTAAAAAGACACACCTAGGAGGCTGGAAGGCATTTAAAACTCAGCCTACAAAAGCTTTCCCAGTTCATTTGGATACATCAGAAACAAAACATTTCCTATTGCTGAATTATTAGTAATAAATGCAAACTGTCCATTTGCAGCTTTATGGCTTTACTCATTCCTGCATGTCATAACTGTCAAACAGGTCTCTGAAGCCAGTTGTAGTCATTTTTCTCCCCTACGATTAACCCATCTGGATATCAAACTACCACAGCACAAACTTCACAGGGCAGAGCACAGTGGGGAGTTGAAGGAACAACCACATTTATTCAGGCTCACCATGAGAATCAACAAAACAGTTTTTCTTTGTTTTCTGACACCTGTGCAAACGGTTTCGTGTTTCTTTTTGGCGGAAGGAGGGTCTCAAGAACAGACACTGTGCTTCAAACTAGGAACAGAAGCTTTATAGACAGTGTCTTTCAACAAGCTCAGAGTAGTACAAATTTTGCAGACATCCAAAGACAGCTAGGATAAATGTCATAGTAATATATTTACTTTTGAGTTATACAGCAAGAAACAAGCTGAACACTAATATAAGGTCAAGCCTACAGGATGTTTCAGAAGACAAAGGTAAGATGAACTGACCACATACAGATAAAATAGAAATATTTCTAAAGTCAGATCAAGTTAACTCTATTTTCCAGTTGAATCTGAGCGTTTTTGAACTGATTCCACTCAACTAAACTAGGTCTGCCTTTGTGTGCCACTATCCTATGGAACAGAAGTAGTTATATGTGATGCTCTGCATCCAGCAGAGGTTAAGACGACATTTAGTATATGACAAAACACCTTAGCGACTCGGTAAATCCAGTTTAGTCACACATCTGATCAAGCAATTTAATGAAGAAATAGTGAAGAGATGGCCTAGACACCATATCTTGTCTTCTACTACAAGAATATATAGAAATATGAGTAGTATTATAACAAGGAGCAGTCCACAGTACACATTTCCTCATGCTACTATTAAAGAGACAAGTTTTGGCGAAGAGGATACCATACAGCAGTTTTCCAAGAAAGGAAATTGCAAGTTTCTAGAAAGAATAGCAACTGAAAACTTTAGTAAAGAGTGGTAGAAAAAGAGGAAGAGAGACAGCAGGGCTCTTGGCAGGAAGCCACACATTGTAGATGCAGTAACCACTCATAATAAAGACAGGGTGATTTTCTTTAAACACACCTCATCACCAGATTAGCTTTTTCTTCACTGGGATTAAACTGCAGGTCAACAATTAAAAGCAACCACGGATTGCTTGTGAAAACCAAATCCTACATTAATACAATTGAGTCAAATAGCAGCATTCTGTTTTTTTAAAACCTCACTTTAATGAGCAGAAATTGAGACAGAACTGTTTCTTCAAGTAGATTATTGAATCAGCACAAGATTTTCTACAAATCATATAATCACAGACTGGTCTGGGTTGGAAGGGACCCCAAGGGTCACAGAGCTCCAACCCCCATGACACAGGCAGGGCCACCAACCTCCAGGCCTGGATCTACACAAGGTTGCCCAGGGCCCCATCCAACCTGGCCTGGAACACCTCCAGGGATGGGGCATCCACCACCTCTCTGGGCAGCCTGTTCCAGCCCCTCACCACTCTCTCTGTAAAGAACTTCCCCCTAATATCTAATTTAAACCTTCTTCCCTTTTGCTTTAATCCATTCCCTCATGTCCTGTCATTGTCTACCCTGTTAAAAAGCTGATTCCTCTCCTGTTTCTCTGCTCCCTTCAGGGATGGGAAGGCTGCAATGAGGTCCCCCCACAGCCTTCTAAATGCTTCAAAATGCTTTATTCATAGAGAGATGTACTTCTTACTGACATTCCAGATTCTCCTCTTCAGTGAGGAGTCTATTGTCTTCCTCATGGTAAAACAAAACAACCAGTAAATGACCAACTCAAAATAGGTGCACAGTTTGAGCAGAAACACTGCTCATTTTATTTCATGCATCTATCTGGAATAAATAATTCGGGAACAATGAGGGGAAAGGAAAAAAAGAAAAGAAACAAGAAAACTTGTTCCCAAAACCACATAATCTTCAACACACCTGCCCATATAGCACTTCCAAAAATCAGCTTTGGTCCATGTTTAGCTTTAAGCTCTGAATAAACTGGCACTTGCCCAAATTTGAATGGGAAAACTGTGAGAAGGGGAGGAACCAGACCTATGAGCACCATTTATGCTAATCACTGCATACAAATACTACTCACTGCCAACAAATCACTGCACATTACGGCCTTTTATGTGCTGCAACAAGTAATTAGTGTGCTAAAATAATTCAACAGCTATGTCACAGTTCAGGCATCTCTGGTGCAGCTCAAAACCTATATGCAGAATACACCAGCTCCACAAGGAAAATAGGAACTACAAATAACCACTTCAAAAAATTACTAAGGCATTCACACAGCTTAGAGCAGGGACCTGTTTCCCTCTGTTGAGGAAAAGGGAGAACAGACTCAACGTTTTTCATCCAAGGTAAAGTTTAACGTGGCTAACGTAAGCCATAGAGATGACAACCCTCTGCCAAAGTTGTTACTACTGCAGGTTGATGAAAAGCTACTTGGACAAGCAATTTCTCTTTCAATAGTTAGAAAAAGTTTTACTAATAGTTATGTGTTAGTAGGTTGCTATAGTAACAGCTAATACAAACCAAAACTATAGTAATTATGTATCCCCTTGTATCAATATTGTAGATAAATACTGCAATCTATATCATTCAGGGTTAGTTTAACTCTCAAAAGATTTAAGACTGAAGTGGAACCATGTGCTTCATTCCCTCCCTAATAAATAACAACACTGAATTCATATTTTAATAATAACTGATTTTTAATTATTTATTTGGTAAAAAAATAGTACCCTCCTCACTAAAACTAAATTATTTGAAACAACAACCTTTTCATTAAAAAATACTTCAAAAGGCATTGGATAACAAGCATTTTTAGAGTCAGATTTACTACTTTTAAAAATATACTTATGAAGTATGTTTTATAAGTTCACCTTACAAAGGCAGAGGGAAAAGAAAACGTGAAAGAGAAAGAAGAGCTGGACAGCTGAGGAACACATTGATCAAGTATCTGTCATGAGCCCAAGCATCAATTTACCTTCTTCATCAATCCATTTCATGGTGAAAAGCTGCTCATTGTCAAAGGAGCACATGTCCCGAACCTCACTGCACAGTCCCTCGAATGAGATGGAAGGTTCAAAATAGGTTATCATGATGTCCCTGAGTAAAAGAGAAACAAATTTGTGAAGTTACAGCACACTACTTAGCATTGGATCATCAGCTCTACCAGCCTTTCATATTCCACTAATACAAACCCCATCCCTGCCTCAGTCCCCTAAAAAGAACCACTGAAGTAATGATAGCAATCCTTTAGCACAGAAATTCCCTTCCCATAGCAAAGTCAGGCTCCAAGTTATTTTAATTAACAGGTATTTCATAGAATCACAGGGGTTGGAAGGGACCTTGAGAGGTCATTGGGTCCAACCCCCCTGCCAAAGCAGCTCCCCAGCTCTCATTGCACAGGTCGGTGTCCAGATGGGTCTTGAATCTCTCCAGAGATGGAGACTCCACCACCCCCTGGGCAGCCTGTCCCAGAGCTCCCTCACCCTCACTGGGGAAAAGTTCTTCCCCATGTTGGTGCGGAACTTCCTGTGCTTCAACTTGCAGCCATTGCCCCTTGTCCTGTCCCCACAGACACTGAAAAGGGGCTGGCCATTTCCCCCTGCATCCCATACTTCAGATATTTATAAACATTAATAAGGTCCCCCCTTAGTCTTCTTTTCTCCAGGCTGAACAGTCCCAGCTCACTCAGCCTTTCCTCGTAGGGAAGATGTTCCAGGCCCCTAATCATCTTTGTAGCCTCCTCTGGACTCTCTCCAGCAGAACCCTGTCTTTTTTTATACCAGGGAGCCCAGAACTGGACACAATTTGCTTTAGAAAAATTAAGATTTAAATGCCCAAAATAACTACAAAGTGAGTTGCAACAGATACTAACCACACACAGAAATGAGATATATTGTAACAGTGGAAACTAAGGAATGAAATGCTGCAAAAATTTTAAAGAACATTATTAACATATGGCTGGATTTGCCCACCCTTTCATGGTTATTTTGCTATTAGATATTAAAATGCTGTAGGAACGTATACATCTTCTCCCAATTAAATCGTGATTGTGCAAATGTTAAAACAATAAAAAACAGTGTTCCTAGCTGATTAGGGGTTGTGTTACAAATATTGGAAGTGCCTTTATAAAAGAGACCCATGATGCTTTACCACAATGACAGGGGAGGCTGACAGACACATATAATTAAAATTTATTACTTTACTGTTATGCAGAACAAGCATTTCTGTTATAATTAAGATTAAGAGTTAGTTAACCTCCTGTTTTATAAATACATTAACATAAAATGGTGACCCATTGTCTTGGTATTTGCTGGGCCTTAAAGGGGAATAGGTGATTCAGGATCCCAGTCCTTTAAACAAAGGATTTCAGAGATACAGTGCAGAGGAAGGTGGAGGAAAAAGAGCGGGCTGTTTACAACACATCCTTTAAGCCCAACGTTTTAGCCAGGAGACTAATCTTCCCATAAAAACCTCAGCTAGGTGGGATTTGATTCACTTGGTGCCAGCTGCCAGCAGGATCTGGTGAGGCAATAAAATAGTAACTGAAGCAACATGATTTATATCTGATCGAAATTCACATGAACATGCCTACCAGACCGAAGCATACATCAAGTTAAACACCTTTAAATCATCTTGGGCATGGGCAGAGTGCTATCAAGAAGGTGACTTAACATAACACATGGTGGTCACGGAGCTTGAACCACTTTCAAGCGGCAGAGAACACGCCCGCCCGAGGCTGCTTTAAGTTCAGCAGCAGGGTAAAATAAAGCAGCAATTTCTCAGCACTCCACAAGAACAGCTTAGCCTACTTCTGGATTTATGAGCATGATCAGAGTAGTTTAGTTAGGGGAAAGACTCCAGTAGATGGTTATGATAGTGAAGCGAGACTTGTTCAATCATCTGAATGAAGTTGAGGAATTGCTCCTTTCCACCAGACAAAATGCAAGACAAACCCCGGTGTTTAGACAAGGTAGAGAACAGGGATCAGGGCTTTGTTTGAAACGGCCCATCCCACAAAGCAAACCCTGTCCTCTCCCAAAGTTCTCCCTTTGCATCCTCCCTCAGAACACACAAGCTGCAAACCCAAGGCCAGCGCCCGTCCCCACCGAGGCAGGCTGAGCTGTGCCTTACTGCTGCAGACACACGGGCATCAACCCAGGAGGCTGGACCAGCAGGCAAAGACTTAACCTGTATTTCCTGTTCTTCAGGGAAGGAAATAAGGCACAGCTTACTTAGCAGCTCCACCAATTCTGTGCTAAAGTTTACCATCCCTTCATTTATTCCCTTCTCAGTGCAGATACATTCACTTTGGAATATTTTCTTGAGCAAAAAGTTACATTCAGGAGGGTGCTGAGAAGTCAGAGTTCAGTATTTCAACTACTGAAGTTTATCTTGTGGTTGAACTAGTCAGTTATGGGAGAGGGTATGTAAAAAAACCAGTCACTATGTGACTATTATTGCCAGACAAGCAGAAAGAGTTAGTTAGGTGGCACACCACAATCTCAAGAGACTGTCATCACTGATGCTCTAACAAAAAGCAAAGATTAAAACAAAAAGTTAGCAAAAACTGTTCAGCAGCTTTTCAGATTTGACAATTCGAACTTAAAATAAATTTACCTGTACAGAAAAAGTCTCCATGTTAAAGAGGTACTGAACAGCCCTGGAATCCTTCTGTATCTATGAAGTAAAAGTTGGTACCAACTGAAAAACAGGAAAATCTCTTCCTACTTGTTGCTACTTTCAAGCAGCAAAATAGATGCCCTTTAAATAAGAGGAGACTTTAATTATTTCAGAATTTCAGCAAGTTCTCTAAATTACTACTGCTGCCCAGGGGTGGTGTGTGGAGTCTCCTTCACTGGAGATATTCCAGACCGTCTGGACACCGACCTGCGTGATCTGTCCTAAGGAGCTGCTTTGGCAGGAGGGCTGGACTCTATGAGCTCTGGAGGCCCCTTCCAATCCCTAAAATTCTGTGATTCTGTGATGTATCAAACAGTTATTAAATACATTTGGAAGATCTTACTATTTCTTGTTACAAGCACCACTCAGTCCTTCAGGGAACCTTAGTTAATAGCAACATTGAAAAAAAAGAAGTATGCAAGTATGAATAAGGTTCTACAAGCAACACCTAGCACACTTCCTAATGATGTGAAGCCAGCCCCACATAACACAAACTGAAAGATCAGAGCCTTCCTATGAGCTTTAATTTGCCATTTTAACTATATTGATGACACTACTTTCAACTGAGACAGGCCTCAGAGTGGTTCCATTCGCACTCCTTTGAATTGTATGGTGTTTTTCACACTTCTTGCATGCAACAGCACTGGAGACAGCTGGAGTGAATACAGCTTTTCCTAATGAAGACATGAAGCTAAACTCTACTGATAAGAAAAATCGGTTAGTAGGCTAAGTTAAGAACAGTTAATGTTGACCACTGCTGCTTTGCATGAAAAAATGCAGAACGTCCTCCTTCACTAAGATGTAGGGAAAAAATTCTTGATGATAGCCCTTTCCTGAGATGAAGACAAGCTTATACAATGCTTTTGATAAGTTATAAAGCTATTTAAGATATAATATCCTTATTTGTCTCTTCACAACACACTCTGCACCACCACACCTGGATACTTACTACGGAAGTACCAAGGTTTTCAGAATTTGTTTTAGTACTACTCTAATAGGTCTTAATCAGGGACCTGTGAGTAGGAAACATACAAATAAACAAGAGAATACTTGTGTTGAATTACTTTCCATTAAAGTGTTGTAATTTATATTTTCCATAAATATTAATAAAGGATCATTTTATTCATACTAACAAGAGGCTTGCCTAAATTAATAACCTGCAAATATAAGGATCAGGAACAGATAAACCACAGGAAGGCTGAGAAAATGCAAACAGTAAATCTGAACACAAACACTACAGAAAAGATTTTCAATCTCTCCAGAAGACCTCGAATCTCATCACTACCTTTCCCACCTTCACTGTGATCAAGCTGCTTTTCTTGTACCTTTTCATTAACAGATCATCCAAGAGTCATAACCAAACAACAAATACACCCACAACCAAACAAACAAAACAAAGCCCAAAGCCAAGAGTTAAATGCAATTCAGTATCTGTATCTTGTTTTTCACTTCTGGCCTTAAACTTCTGTGACAGAACAATCCACTAAGAACAGGGACTGGCTTTAGATTTTCCCACCTGCAACCTAATATAACTATCACATATTATATATATGAAATTATATGTAGTTGCTGGATCATGTCCAGAGAAGGGCAACACAGCTGGTGACAGGTCTCAAGAACCAAGTCTTATGAGGAGAGGCTGAGGAAACTGGGCTGGTTTGGTCTGGAAAAAAGCAGGCTCAGGGGAGACCTTATTGATCTCTGTAGCTACCTGAAAGGCAGTTCTAGTGAGGTGGGAGTTGGTCTTTCTCCCAAGGAACTAGCAATAGGACAGGAGGAAATGGCTTCAAGTTGTGCCAGGGGAGGTTTAGGCTGGATATTAGGAAAAATTGCTTTACTGAAAGAGTGGTCATGCATTGGAACAGGCTGCCCAGGAAAGTGGTGGAGTCACCATGCCTGGAGGTGTTTAAAAACCACATATTTGTGGCACTACAGTTTAGTAGACGTGGTGGTGTTTGGTTGACAGTTGGAATTGATGATCCTAAAGGTCTTTTTCAACCTTTGTGATTCTACGATTATCTACGTATTTCACATATTTATCACACCTGGGGCAGTAATTAAAACTGTTAATAATGTTTAACTGTAGCTCACTGAAATTAACCCATACAAGACTCCTGGAGAATTCTGCTGGTCCAGTACCATTGCAGTACCACAAGGTGCAGGGGCTGCCATTCAGGAATATATGAAGCATCTCTTTCCCCAGTGCAAGTCTGAGGTCTCAAACTGCCTACTCCTGCAGCCTGTTTTTTTCTGGAATAAAAATGTATCAGCAGAAAATTAAATCCATGTTGAAACTGCAGGAAGGGGTTAAAACATGGTCTTAGACTTAAACCAAAGCTTTCTTAAACTGACCACTCTCCTGTTCAGGACTTGATCCTTAACAGACAATGAGAGATGCTGAGCTGAAAAAAATTGATCATGAAGTACTCAAGACAAGGAAAAACATAAAGAAAGGATGTGAGAACTAAAAAATCCTTAAGAAATTAATTCCCTGGAAATATTTATGGAGGCACATATTGATCTTAAAATTATTGAACTTTTTTCTCCCCCCTTTAACCACTTGTGCTAATGTATTAAAATTAAGAAGCAAGTCTAACATGTATTATGAGAGGACTGTCAGGAATACATTGGAACCAAATCACACTGAAGGTGGGCAAAGCATTGATAACCCATGTCTGTAACCATATTAAAAGTCTAACTTCCATTGCAGCCTACACAGATGAAACAGTGCAAAATCCATGTCAGGCACTGAAGGAACACACGCTAGCTGTTCTAATCATGACAGAAAAATGGTTCTTGAAGTTTGTTGTTTGGTTTTGTATCTCTTCATTTAAGCAACAACATTTGCAGGATTCATTGTGCAAAGGCAGGCTATTATTCCTACCCGTTTCCTATTGCTAAAATGCCATCCTCCCCAGTATGTATTAATGATCTAACAGCTTCTTGTACTGAACTGACAAAAAGCATCTGCAGCACATTAGACAAGACAAAAGGTAAACTTTGAATAATAATGCTGAAATGGTTGTTACAGATGCTGTTGAGAGCCATGCATTGAAGCTGCTTCACTTCATTAGGGCATCAACAAAAAGTATGTAAGCAGTTGGTGTAAGAGAGCAAATTCCTAAGAACACACTCAGAATCTCTGTCACACACACTGCACAGATTACAGTAACTCTTTAAAATAGCTAAGGCTATTTTCAGTGTTTTAAACAACCAGCCCTATGAGAAAGACAATTGTGGCTTACCTGAAAGAAGGAAATACCCGGATAAACTCAACCTAATGCCCCAATTCCCAAGTCTCCAGGAATTCCCATCCTCTTATTCTCAAGATCTCTGCTCATTTTAGGAAAATTTTCCCTTGAGGTTTTACATATTTTGTCCATTTAAGAATTACCACTGCACAGCTGAAACGCCCATCAAAGAGTTCTTCATGAAAGTCTTTGTCTTGGCTGAGAAAAGCAATTAGGCTCTGGGCCAGGCTAAGTGATGTTTTGGGGATTCAGGTTGGGTCTTTGCTCTCAGTCCAGAAGTGCAGTGTCTTCAGCCCCAGGCAAGTATCCTGACTATCGGATTCTCAACTGTTTCAAGAACAAATCTGTGCTTCTGTGTTGTTGGGTTTTTTTCCTCAAAACAGAAACTTCTTTTGCAAGTTGAAAAGCCCTTCCCAGCAAGGCTCTCACAGTAACTTCTATAACCCACTTAAACGTTTCTATTAAAACCAAATTAAAAGAGATTAACGTTTCCTGATTAACACTATTTCCCATTAAATCCTCTATCCAGCTGTAATCTGAGACAAAAGGGGAAAACTCCACCTTTGGTATCAACATTGAGATCCTCAGTCTCCAAGCTGTTGCAGTGTAAGTGCAGGTAAAGTGCTTTGCTTGATACCCACTTCCTGATAGTGCTAGCCTGGGAAGCCAAGGTGGAGAGAATTTGTTTAGATCTCAAAACAAATCATGACTAAGGCATTCAGCTAGCTAGTTGGTCGGTGTTCACAATGGTTAACCAACGCCCTGCATGACTCAGTGACATTATTAAAAGTAAACTGATAATTGCTTTAATAGATAAAAAGGTCAATAGACGAGACTCAAAAGAAACATTCCAGTGTCTGTGAAATTATTACCTAATATTTAAGAGTGTTGTGAGCCAGCATTCCTGTTCAGTGCAGCAATTTTCTTCCTCACTCCCACAACCCTGAGCTGCTTTCTTTCTGATCTTGCACCATAGCCTCCCTGTGCTAAGGCAAGAATTCATGTGATTGCATGTGGAAATGATCAAGATTAAAACTGACCCAGCAGAAGAAAAATAAATGGTTTTAACCCAGAACAGTTCCCACTTCAGTTCACTGCCTGACCAAATGAACAACTCTGCCAGCTAATAGCCAGGGGCATCTCCACATCCTTAAGAAGTGCTGAATTAAAGGGACTGTAAAACAAGTTTAGAACTTCACATATTATTACTGTGACTGTCTTTCACACGTTTTTTAAAGCCACAGACAGTGCCAATCTCCACAGCACTTGATTTTTATCAAGAAAAGCCCCAAAGCAGACAAAAGGCAGAAATCAAACACTGTAGCAAATACCAAATGCTCAGCAACATTTCTATATCTCACCTTAAAAATTATAAAACTAGAGATGCCGTAAATGAAATAAATCTTGTCTTGCACTTAACACAGGTAACTGAAGGAAGCTGTTGAGAGTATCATGTGTTCAATCTTAGTCCAAAAACACAACCTACATTTTTTTCTGCTTAGATCACCTCCTCTCTTAATGGCCCAATGAACCACTCTCAACCCTTGCACTCCAACTCTTAAAAGCTGAGTCCTGTAACTGTTACTATTTAATAAGGCATTGTGAACCCAAAGCAGAACACTTCTGCTTTGTATGTTATTGTTGGAAAGCCACTAAATTAGACCAGCCAGACTGAGATTTTTCATTGTGCAGACCTCAAGCTTTACCTCTTTACAGTGGAAGCACAATTGACAGAAGATGCATCAGTCAGTCCCCAGGAAACAATCTAAAAACCGATTAAATAGGTTTTCATCCAAACACCCTTTTTCTTTAGATCTGAGATCAGGGCCAAAGCTGGACCCTGAGCATATTTATTAAGCATTAATTTTGGCACGTGCGCCCCCTCCCCCAGTAAAGTATTATGTAGGAATAGGTATTGCTGGTGAGCATCCAGGGCGCCGGGCTGCCTGGGAAGCAGGAGGGCAGGGCACAGGAGGCCTCTCAGGTTCATCTTTGTTTACTGGCAAGACCACCGGAGGCGGACGGAAGATCCGGCGGCGCTCGGCCCCCCCAGCTCGCCCCGCCGCAACCCGACACCCGGGGAGAGGCTCCTCCGAGCACAAGTCCTGCCAGTTCACCCCCGTTCTGAGCACACTGGCGGGTCACTGTAACACGGCTGCCTCGTTGCGGGGTAGGTTCTTTCCTCCCCCCGTGTCTTCTCCCCTACATTTGGGCGGGTATCCCGGCCTGGAGACGTTAACGTGGCGGCGGACACGTTTCAGATACTGCGCCCTAAGAGCCGTCGTTGACACACCTCGCAAGAGGGCCAGCCGCGTCTGACTCCAGCCACCCGCGGAGAGCCGGGGATGTTCTCCAACCACCGCATCCCACCGCTGCAGGGGAGCCCGCGCCGAGCACCCCGAACACCGCAGGGCCGCCGCTTCGCCTCGGCCCCCGAATCGGGGACACCTACAGACTCGAGGCCGGGGACCCGCTGTACCGGCCCCATCGCCCCCCGCCGGGCCCAGCCACGCCGCTCCGCCCCGCGCTGCCAAAAGCCTCTCCTCACGCCGGCAGCCGCCGCCTCTCCGTCCACCCGAGCCCCACCTCCCGTCCCCGCCGCCCCCGGGACTTCGCGCCCTCACTCACCCCTTGTAGTAGGCTTTCACCCGGACCTGGTGGGCGCTGTCCCCGCCAAGGCCGCCCCCTCCACCGCCCGGAGCCGACATGGTGCTGTTGCCGCTGCTGTCCCGCTGCGTCGGCATCCCCCCCCCTGCGACGGGCGGCACGGCCCGGGGCGGCGGGCGGGCGAGGGGAGGGCTGGCGGAGCGGGAGAGGGAAGAGGAGGCGGCGGCTGCGCGACGCCCGCCGCGCCCCGCAGCCTCAAGCGCCCCGCCGTCCCTCGAGCGCGCCGCAGCCCCGCCTCCTCCTCACGGCGCCAGCCCGGCACGGGCGGGACCACAGGGGGGCCGAGGGGGAGAACCGAAGAACGGGCAGGCGGAGAGCGCGGAGCCGAGCAGGACGGCGCAGGAAGGGAGCACAGACCCTCCCCCGGCAGGACGGACGGGCCGTTCCGGGAGCGGCCGGTCAGCAGCTCCGCCGCCCGGGGAGGGCGATGGCCCCACCTCCCGTGTCCGCCCCCCTCCCGCACGCTACGCGGGCTCTTCCCCACGGGACTTCAGCACACACCGGCCGAGCGGAATGCTGCCTTCCCCGCGCCCGGCGCTGCGGCCCCCACGGCGCTCTCCCCGCCGCTTGGTACGGCCCGCCGCCAGGCACGCCGGGACGGCTGGGTGGCACCGCGGCCCTGGCGCCGGCACGGCGAGGTCAGGCTGGAGCCGCTCTGGGTGCGGGAGTCACCGGCAGCCCCTCGCATACCGGGCAGCTGCGGGGGCCGGGTCCGGCAACTCCCTCCGAGCTCCAGGTGCCCGACCGCTTCTGGCAGCGGCTCGGTCTGCGGGGCTTCTCCACAGCCAGAGCTGCGCTCGGGATGGGGAGGAGGGGAAAACCCGTCATTGTACTCGGGTACGAGGAGGGCTGGGCTGTCCTTCCCCCCGCGGTTTGAAGAGCCGGAAAGGGCTGCAGGGGGTTCGTGGAGAGCAGCTGCTGTCTGTACGCAGCGGACACCCCGCCTGCAGACCGGCCTCTGACCAGGCTTTTAGGTAGAACCACACCTATGGCTACAGCCCGAGCATCAGAAAAACAGCCTTGGAAGCATCCAACCACGCTCCTTCCCTATCAGTTTCACGCCGTGACTTCACTACTATTTTCACTACCAAGCCGGTCTGAAAAGTGCCACAAAAAATTCAGTATTTTAACATAAAACCCTTGCAAAAGCAGCGTCTGCCCTTCAGCAGCCAGTGCAGAGCCAACGGGCAAGGGGAGCTGTTCAGAAGCAGCAGCGATGCCTCCCATACAGCTGTCAGCTGTAGGATCTTCCATGAGGATTGTCACACCTGTGTGCTGCTCACAAGCCAGAATCGTCAGTTCCAATGAAGCTTTAATTACTTCATCAAACCGCTAAGCTATTTAAGAAAGATGAAGGATGCCTTTTAAGGAGGATGGTTAACAAAGGGTTTTTTATTAAAACTGTTAATCATAAGCCACCTTATCACTACAAGTAGCATTTCCTTCCCGCTTTGCCTATCGGTAACACGTACTAATATTGCCCAACGTTTCCTGAAGAGATTAATGTTTCTGACAACACTAGGAAACTAGGAAACTTTGTTTTCTCTGTTACAGCAGAAACAACTCTACCCCCCTCCCCACCACCTTTCAACCCACATCACACCTGATGTTTGTATTAGGGCAGTGGGGAGTTCAATGTTTTTCCTGCTCAGTTTTCCAGGCTGCTACAAGAGACGGGCACTTTTCAATGCAGACACCTCGCTGCTGCTCACACTGGTGATCAAATAACTTAAGGGCTTGTTTGTTGAATTACCTTCTGCATGGTTACAAAGTACAGAATTATTTTTTTTCCTGCTACCTGATGTTTCTGTGGTGGTGGTTCGGGTTTTTCTCCCCCTCAGAAGGAAGTTACTGACTCCACCCAGCCTCCACACACCCTTACACCCTCTTTGTACAACAGGAAGCACACCGCAGCAGCTGAACTCACCTTGCGCCAGTTCTTCCAACATGCTACTTCCTCCTGGATCTCCAAGAGTATTTCTGCACAAGTCTTCAATCTCCCCATGCCATCTTCCTTTGTAACCTATGAAAATGCCTGTTTTCCCCTACTGAATCATGTCATCTTTCATAGAATGCAGCCATCCCCATTAGAGCTGATCAACTGTCATTACCTGTCACAGGCAGTCCACCTGTGGTCAGCGTAACTGCCTCACCCTTCAACAGCTTAAGCTCATCTACAATGCCTTGGAAAGCATCTGAGTTTTGTAAGGCACTTGCTGAGACTCTTTTCTCTGCAAAGTACTTATCTACCCCAGCTAGCTGCCAGACATCTGGCAAGGGTTTTCCTCTCCTCTTATCCAATTATCAGTTGCTCAAAAGAAGCACTGCTGAGCTACATATTACTATTTGTTCCTATTGCTCCTATCAAGCTTTTAACCAATTTCATTTTCATTCACACACCTGATTCCCTATTAAATACTTAAGGAGTCAGGGAGTGCTGACTGCTGTTGGTTTCTACCTAACTCTCACTGCCCTGAGCTGCTTTCTTTGGAAATACTATTATACCTATAAGCTTTGTGGCAATGTTACCCAACCCTAAGATACAGAAGATGCATCTTCATCATAGGGAAGACATTTCCTGAAGAGAGAGTAAGGTGCTGAGCTTGTCAAGATATCCTCCACAAGATCTGAATTAGGCCCCTGTGGCATAGCAGCTACTTGTCCTTATGGAGGTTGGACTTTGCTCATCTATTCCAGGTAATACACAGCAGCTGCTAATTCATGACAGGAAACCCTAATTCAACCTGGATGAATTATGGCTAATTTAGAGGGTGAGGTGGTCTCTCTCGTAGCAAAGAATGGCTCAGAGCCAACATTTTGCATTAAGGAAATGAAATCTAAGTTAACACAGTAAAAAGACTGCTGTTTCATACTCCTCAGAGGCATTAGAAGTTCACCACCAGCACCCTGGTTGGAGCTACTGAGATGAAAAAAGCACAATGAGCAGTTATTTCTCCTCCTGACAGCCTTCTTGCAACACCATGCACCACTACCACATCTTTCCCCTTCCCACTGTTGCTAAAGCAGGGCAGAAGCCAAGCTCACCTACCACCGGCCCTAGCACTGTACCGCTCAGCTCTGCCGATCCCACAGGGAAACTACAACTGCTGCCCAGCTAAACGCTCAGCTCCGCAGAGCCACAACCTTCCTACACTAACGTCAAGCCAGACACTGCCTCACCACAACCCGGCAGCCACCAGACAGACCCCCCCCCCCCCAACACAAACCCCACCACCACCCCTCACAGGCGACGCCACACTCCAACGACAACATGGCGGCGGGGGCCGTCACGTGCCCGGCGGCGCGCGGCGCGCCTGCGCGGCACCTCCCCCCGAGGGAGGCGAGAAGATGGCGGAAGCGGAGTGAGCGGCTTGTCCGAGGCGAGTCTCCCGGCGGGACGCGCGGAGGAGGGGGAGCAGCAGCGGCAGGCCCCGGCCAGGCCGCGGCGGGGCGGGGCGCGTAGGCGGGGACCCGCGCCCTGACGGCGTCCCGGCGGCGGGTCGGCCCCGCGCGGGGAGCGGGTGCCTCCCCTCCCGCCCCCCTGTCCTCCCTCCCCCGCGGCAGCTGGTGCCTGAGGAGCCGCTGGGCGGGGGGCGGCGGCGCTGGGCCGCAGCGTGTCAGCCGGTTGCGGTAGCCGGGCTGGGCGAGGCCGCGGCTCTGGGGAAGTGGGGCGAGGGTGGGGAAGGAGGGCTGAGGGGGGCGGGTCAGCCCGCAGGGCCCGGCCTGTGGCGGGGAGCGGCCGCCCAGGGGCCCAGCCGATGGTTGCGGAGCGGCCCCGGGGCTGCCTCAGCCGCGCCCGGACAGCCCCCGGGCTGGGTTGGTCTCTGCCGCCTCATGAGCGAGTTGCACGGCGTGGCGTGGGCTGTGTTTCCACGGAGTGCAGCTTTAAGTGTTTTATTCTTCTTTTGTCTTTTTTTTTTTTTTCTGTAGACAAAGATAGGCACCCCGAAGGTTTGGTCAGGTTCGGCCTGTGCTGTAGCTAGAGAGAAAGAAAAGAGAGGAGAGAGAGGATTTCTTTTGGAGCCTTAGTCACATAGAAAAAAGGCCCATAGGGCTCTGACTTGGACGAAATTGTCATTCGTTGCCTGTGTTTCTTACCCTTGGAACTTTACAGAGAGGTCATGAGCGGAAAGAATAAGAATAAAACATATATGTAAAAAAAAAACCAAACCCACAAAACTGTTTTCAAGATACCGGTTGTGGTTGCAGATTGTTGGTGATGTTTGTTATTGCCATGGCATCTACCAAAAGCTAAACTTTCTAAAATGTGAGTGGTGACCTGGGTATCTGCTGTGAACAGTTTAACGTTAGTGGCACAGAATAGCAGGTATTTCTTCTGATACTTGCTTTCACCAAAAAATATAAAGTGAACAAAACTTCTGAATACTTGCACCTTACACACTGTCATTTGGAATTATGTGGGCTTTCATACTGTTACTACTTGAATAAATACTTCTTTTCAATGTAGTTTTCCGTTGTGCTTTGTATTTTGGGGTTGCCTAAATGTGTATGACTGTTTGAAGTTCAAGTTTAGTGCATTGGCTAAAACTTTGCACGACAGAGTTTCTTTCGAGTTTAAGTTGCTCACATGCAGAATCGTTTTAAGGTGTTTGTCAAACATGTAACAAAATAATTTTACTGGAAGTTAGGAATTTTGCCTTTTTGATGTTGAGTACTCAACAATTTCAGAGAATTGTTTTCAATTGTAGCCAAGGTTTTGAAGTAAGTAGGAGTGGTCTCACTGTAAAATAAATAAAAGCAGCACTCTAAAGGCAGCATGATTTTAACTCTGTAGTGGTTTTTATGCTTTCTATCATAAAATATCAGCTAAATTGTAATGGGTTCTTCATTTCCTTGCTAAAACAAACTACTTTTTTGTGTCTTTCCTCTTCTCCCTTAAACATTTTACTTCACACTTAGAGAGGTTTCTAACAGCTGTCATCTGTTGAAACACTTTACTATTCCTTCAGCCGAGAGAGGGCACGCTATTTCTGCGTGTTGCTGCTGTGTTAGTGCTAGGACTGAGGGGTAGTAAGCATCTCGTATCAGCTCCAAGTGAGGTGTTAGAGAAGGACTGGAGATGCATCTCAGTGCCAAGCCATGCTGAATAGAAGTTGAGGAGCAATTTCCTGGTTTTGTTGTATGGCTGGTGCAGGAACAACTTGGGCAATGACATTTGAAAATAAGACACTTTCAGCTAAAGGATTTCAGGTCTCTTAGGGTGAACTTCTAATGGAGTAGGATGCCTTGCATATCTCACCAATACTATATCTAAAACATGTCTGAGAATGAAGGAAATTACAAATCCAATGTTGTTTTCTTAGGCTAATTTAACTGGTTGCATAACTCTCTGCTAAAACTAGCTAGACGAGTTGTAGGTGTAAATATTTTGATGTGCTTTTAATGTCCTCTGGAGGAGACAACTGGTTTTTTTTGAAGGCACTTTTCATTACCATTATGTGAAATTAATGTAAAGTGGTTTTAGAAGTGATGCCATCTTTATTGCAGTTGAAGTGGTTAAGCTGTAAGCTGACTTGTGCTCTACTGTGAGGAGACAAATGGCATCAATAATGCACCATGGGTCTGAATTTTTAACGACAAAGGCATATTTTTTTCTTCAGTTCAAATAGCAGGGTGCTCTGCCTTTAAAATACATTGTATTGCCATGAATTTTCTTGGATGGCTAAAGATACACCTACCATTGTTTCTGTGTAGCTGCCTAAGGGCCTTAGCTGGCCATGTATTTATTAAAATTCAGGAATTCCACGTAATCTGGAGCTCTGGCATCCTGTGCAGAGCTCTGCTTGCAAATGAGTTGTGTTTTGAGAGGTGAAGGTGGCAGCCTGGCAGCATTCTGCTTTCAGCATTGTGAGTAGAAACTCCCTAACTGTTCCTGTTTGGATGCAGCATCCAACGGGCAGTTTGTGAAGCACTTCCCAGTGCTGCTTTTTTCCCAGTACTCTGCAGCACTTCCAGTTACTGTTTTTCTGAGCCCTGTATGGTAAGAAGGGAACCCATCTTCTCCACACCTGTTGTGCTTTTTTTTAACATCCTTTGAAAAGCAACAAACAGCAACTCTGCTATTTCCTGTTAGTCGCAATACTAATACTGAGAAAGAAATTAAAGTAAACACCCCTCATACATTGAGATGTATGATTCATTTCCATTTTAAAGGTGGCATTTTGGGAGAGAGATTGTACTCTGCAGCAGAGGAAAGTCTCATGAGGCTGGGGGAAGAATCATTGGAGATGCTTAAATAGATAGTTTCTTCCTCAACTCTTGCTATATTTTGGGAAGTATTGCTGTACAATGCATTTTTCCCTACATCTTTTCTCTCTCTTTCCAAATAGAGCATGCTGCCAGTGATCTTTGTAAGAATGTTTTGCTGAAAGCCAGCAGTTTTAGTGCTGTGGGGAAGAGGGATGCAGCAGTGCTCATGTGTGGAAATCTTGCATGTATTCTGAAATCAGTCACCTGTTGCTACTCTTGATGGATCTTGAAAGATTATAACTGCATCTCACAACGAATCCCATCAAGTAATAGCAAATCCTACAAGCTTTTCCATTTTAAAATTGCCTGTTTTTCTGTCCCCTCTTACTTCAATCCTGCTAGGCTGGACAACCACTGCACAGCTATGGAGAATGAACCGAACACAACAACATGTTCCGCGTCTACAACTACTGTCACTACCACCTCCACGTCCCGGACACAGCTGCCACAGATATCTGTCTACAGTGGCTCTGACAGGCATGCAGTCCAGGTACTGGGCTATGAGATACTCTTTCCTGTCCTGTGCAGGGCTCTCAAATGCAGGCATTGCACAATACTTTACACAAAAATAACTTTCCATTCTTAATTGCTGTCTTCTTTCTCAATATCTGACCTAGTGTTTTTCTGAATGTATTGTTTACCAAAGGGCATCAGACCACTTAAGAATCGGGCAGGATACAGGCCTGCTTCCTAAATAAGGGAGGAGGAAATGCAGTGCTAGCAAGTTGGGGTTTTTCTGCTGTTCCCCGAGGGTATGGATTATTAACAGAAGCCTTTACAAAATAACAGAAAGCTCTTGGTTTGACCAACATTGACTATCTAGATAGTATAGATAGGATCTAGAGGTATCTGTGTGTGTGTAACTGCTGCTTTGGATCCAGCCCCCTCTTGCTTTTCCTTAAGTTAGTCTCCTTGAACTGTGTGGTGCATTCTTTTGGGTTTGATAATTCAGTTTCAGGCTATTCTGATCTTTCAAAAGGCCAAACGTTATGTAGGTATTGACAAGAACTTAAGAAGGTTGGCTGTTGCATTGTGAATGCTGCTGTATTGCCAGGTGATTGTCAGGTTTTCCTTGAAAATGTGAATATCTTTTTTTTTGACTGTGTTCTGTGACTTGGTTGAGAACAGTGGAGCAAGTTCAGTATTACATAATTGGTATGAAAAGAATTTATTTGGGTTTATTTCCTTGCTAAGGTAAACTTCAGCATCATGTCAGCATGGTGTGTACATTGCAATTGTAATTAATTACCTACTGATTCATCACAGGTTATTCAGCAGGCCTTGCATCGCCCTCCTAGCTCAGCTGCTCAGTACCTCCAGCAGATGTATGCAGCCCAACAGCAGCATCTAATGCTGCAGACTGCTGCTTTGCAGCAGCAGCACTTAAGCAGTACCCAATTTCAGAGTCTGGCAACTGTACCACAGGTGAGAGCGAAGATTGCTGAGAAAGAATGGTGTGCTACTTTCTAGAGCAGGGCTACAATTCTAGAGCGTTGTCAAAAGTAATAACAGCTTAAGTGCCTGAGCTTAATGTCTCAATAATTCATTGTTACATTTTAATGACTTTTAAATTGTAATTTTCTCCAAACTATTTGGAGGGTTTTGTCTGGTGTTACAGATGCTCCAGTAGGCAACCATTCCATGCTTTTATTGCATACATTATGATGCATCATGTAAATCATCAAACAGTAATAAAGTAAATGTTAAAAATAGACTACTTCAATCTTCATCCCATGATTTTCTCTAAAAGTTGATGGCAAAAGCAGTGAATATCAATGTATCTCAGTGAAATCAAATAAAAAACAACAACATCTGGGAACTTAGTGTGTTTTGCCACACATCTGGCTGCATTATAAGTACTGGCAAAATTCAGTCTTAACTCTGAGTGTGGAAATGTAGGAAGTAAATGGCATTTCATTTTGGAAAGCACAGCTTTTAGCACTTGTGAGCATTAGAGGAGACTCATTTTGAAAACTAAAGCAGTGGAAAGATTTCCTTTGACCTCAGTTGACCTTGGATCGAGACCTGCAGGGATAGGTGGTGGTTAGTGATTTTACACATGGAAATGCTCAAACAGGGTTAAAGACTTGAGGGATGCAGCTGTTTGTCAGAACTGGGACTGACTCTTCTATGCTCCTGGCTTTTTCCTCTATAACTTTTCCACTAGATTGTGGTAATATATTGATTTGTTTTGGGTTTTTTATGATGGATTTGTATGTGCATATACAGTTACTGAGACAGACCAAAGAATATCAGATTGGGGAAGGCGAAGAAGTTTTAGTATGCAGTCTGTGCATACAGGAATCTAAATTGCTCTCCCTGCATTCATCTGAAGGGCTGTAATAGTGTCCTGTTACAGGCACTAGATGTGCCTATATAAATTATCATTCTAGAACACCAGGGTGTTCTTTACAGCATTTATAATGTTTTTTTAGTTTTTAGAGGACTCTAATCATAATAAAAATATGTGAGTTTTAATAATGAGTTTTTAATGATGTCACACTTTAAGTTCTGAGCATCATAGGTAGTGACCTGATTCGCTAGCTCCACTGTTAACATTTTTTTCCAAGTCTTAATCTGCAAGAATGCCTGAAATTGGGTAGGAATTCAAGGCATTTAGCATCTAGCAGATAGCATTCCATAGTAGGCTTGGCTGAGAGCTAATTCCACCAAGTAAAGCATTTTTACTGTTAACTCAGAGATAAGGTGATGGTAGAGAGGGATGTTTCTGATGGTTTATGCAATAATATGAACATCACTTAAACACTTTCTGATTTCAATATTTGATGCATATTCTTGCTATTTAGGCAAGCCTGTCAGGTGGGAGGCAATGTACTTCCCCCACTGGGAGTGTCACTCAGCAGTCAAGCATGTCGCAGACCTCGGTACGTAACGGAACGGAGCCCGCCATCCATTCTCAACTCCTCTTGCTTATTGCATAACTACTTGGGGGGAAAAAAAACCACAAAAAAATGAAACAGAAAAGATATTAGTATTTAAATCTGTGTGGTTAAAGTTAGTGTTACTGAAACAGTAAATAGAAGTATGATGGCTCTGAAGTAAGCAATGACTGTGCTTCCAGCATCTGCCAGTTGTGCTGATGCATGCTGCCAGCTGCCACTGCTGTTGCTGGCCAGTATTGGAGGCTTCACCCATCCCACCAAGGGGCAGCAGCTCACTCCACAAGCACTAGTGACTGTTCAGACCACTGCAGGAGTCACTCACCAAGCTTTCATCTTTTACATGATTTCTTACTGATTTTTCCCATTAGTTTCTTTATTCAGGGGACTGCTGTAGGCTAAAATCATCACTCTGTGTATCAAATGATCTAAGAGCACCAAATCTAAAGAAATCAAGTCAGTGCTCACGTAAATATATTAAACTGGTTAACTGCTGACAGCATTCATTCTTTTATTGATTATCATCTTTCATCATGCATCTTCTATGCACTTCAAATTATTTTATCCATATCTAGGTGTGTGCTGAGGTTTCAGTTATAAGCAGCTCTGTTTAGTTCATGCTGTATTTCTTCAAGCGACACTTTCAGATGTGTAATTTGCACCATCTCTTATGTACAGTTCTACAGTTGTCTTGAGTAGGACTTCTCTAGTCCTACAGACATCCTGCTTTTTAATCATGCCCTCAAGCTGTTCATCACTTCAGTGCATAGCTTTTGTGATTTAACTGTATATTTTTTTCGAGCTCCCATAGCACTGCTTTGGCTTACAGTTGTTAGAAGTAAAATTGTTCAGTTATTAAATTCACAAGGGAAAGTATTTACAGATGCTTGATGTTAAACTAACAATAATTTTTCAAGGAAATCTTTTGAGAAAGTGGTGAAAAAGAGCTGGGCACTTAACTCTGTTAGACTGGTTAGGAAAAAAAAAACCCCACACAACAAAAAACCCCAAACCACAACAGCTTTTGTTTGAGAGGATGGTAAAGACAATCACTGAGGAGCTTTTCTTATGAAACTGTAGAAAGTATTTGTCTCCAGTCATTTTTAAATGTACATATGTAGAATGAGGAATCAGAGTATGTATAGGATGAACAAAGAAGCTTCCTGATCCGGTTGTGTAACAAGCATAACAGAAGATATTGGCCCAGTCAGATAATATGAACATTTAAAGATGCTTAAGTATTAAAATTCATGCTACAAATTCTGTAAATGTATTTGAGGTATATTTTTCAGACTTCATAATATCAGTGTTTATACTTGTAGCTGCTTATTGTTATTTAGTGCCAAAGGGCTGCTTGCCACTGAAGAATGAAAATGTACAGTCTTGCCAGAATCCACTTTTGTAATAATTGGCTCAGTATATTTTTGATATCTTTACAGTTCAAAGATTTCAACTGCCCCTGCCATTTTGTCAAAGGCTTTCTGGCTTTAGGCCCTAGGATGAATGAATTTCCATGACAGAAGCAATATTTTTGTTTCCTTAGATTAACCTCTCCACCTCTCCTACACCTGCACAGATAATAAGCCGTTCACAGACCTCCAACACCACCAGCAGCAGTATTACCCAACAGACTATGTTGCTGGGGAGCACCTCTCCAAGCCTGAGTGCAAGCCAGGCTCAAATGTATCTACGAGCTCAAATGGTAAGCTTTGATTACGATTCTTAAGCTTGGTTTTGGTTTGCCCCTGTGTTGTCATCACCATTTGTCTCCCTCAAAAATAAACAAACAACCCTCAGTCTTAACTGTTTCAGCTATTATTTTATTTCTATAAATTACTTATAAATATTTTTCTTTAGTTTCAGATAGCATTGAGAATTCAGTCATTAATTTGTGAATATGTATCTTCTGAAGCGCTGTGGACATCAGAAGTTAAAGGATCACTGTAGCTTAGTTCTCTAGTGAAGTTTGCTCAAGTGTTTTTAGCCTGGTCATACTACAGTAATTAAATTGATGAGACAGAAGGAAAATAGAATAAGAGATATAGTGGAGACACACTGGAGTCTGTCTATATTCAAGGTAGACTTCTCCAATGCACTGGTAACATTCAGAGTTCTGACTACAGATTAAATTTTTCTTATATTAACTAAGATTGTTCTTTGCATCATTGTCTGTAGCATTTGTGTTGGATATATAACTTTAAATCTCTGGATTCTCCTGGAACTCATTAGATTCTTGCGGTTTCCTGTCAGTGTGGCATTTCCATTTCCTAACGCAGTTTAGGGAATTTTCATTTGTATTTATGTAATACTTTAGTGACTTTTGTATGACTTGAACCTTGTGATCTGTGTGGGATTTAATAGATGTTACTGAAGGTCTACATGAATGCTCAGGTACCAGTCAGTATGGAACACTAATCATCTCTCTTCAAAGCCTTCCATGACGCTTGTCTTTGCTACATTGCCCATAAAGAAATGAATGATAGTTAGGTGTGCTGGTATTCTGAAGCTGGTAATTTCAGGTTGTTTGTATAATACCTGTTCTTTCTGTGACACTTAATTAGCATAGTTAAAGTTCATATGACAACTTTGCTTGTTAAATAACATATTGACAGATTGGAAGCTCTAAGTTCTCTAGTACAGTAGATACTGGGCTGCGCTCTTGACTCTTTTTGCCATTGTTTCATTTGTAATATTGGAGGGAAAGTAATCTTTAAAATGCTTGTGTGAAAGATGGTAGGGTTGTCTGTATATGAAACATTTTTCTCAATATATACAACAAATATGTTGTATTTGTTTTACATTATTATCTTTTAGTTTTATTGACTTAAACTACAATGATAAATTGCTCTTTAAATTCTCCTAAGAGTGAAAAAGTAAATCTTAACAGCTCTGCATTACTATGTGTAAATCTCTCTTTGAAAACATGTGAAAGAAAGGTAATATTTTAACGTTTCAGTCTGTTACTGGATTTTTTTGTTTGCTTAACAGCTTATTTTTACTCCTGCGACCACTGTGGCTGCTGTCCAATCTGACATTCCTGTTGTCTCATCATCATCCTCATCTTCCTGTCAGTCTGCAGCTACTCAGGTGAGCTTGTGTAAATTTATTAAAGGGATGTCCAGCAGAGTGGGACAGAACTGAGAGGTAGGAGGAAAGTTTTACTTTCTTATAAAAACTACTAATGGGTACTGGTTATCGACAACATCAGTGTCTTCTCTTTGTCATCATCACACGTTTAGGGGTGATCATGTTATATGTAAGATTTGGATCATGGATATGATATTTTAGGTTTTCCTAATTAGCTTTTGTCTTTATTACCTTGAATAACTTCACGTTATCAGCTGAACTTGTATCGCCTTTTCACTGCTCGACATATTTCTCTATCTGGAAAAAATAATTTGGTACAGAACAAATATCTACAAAACATATTAGTCTTTTGCTGTGAAAAGTGAATATTTATCTAAGAAATTTATGCTGTCTTGACAGATCTTCACTTACATCTTAGCAGTTTCTTTAAAAGCCTTTGATGAACAGACCTTGATCAGAAACCTGCTAGAAATCCAAGTAAATTATACCAGTTGAGTGTTCTCCAACCCTATGTTTGTTGACCCCTTCAGAAGATTCTAAGAGATATAAAAACCTTAAAGACATGTCACTGTTCTGAGATAATGGTCAGTCACTGGGGCTTGCCTCGCCTTTGCTTTCCCAGTAGGTATGTGAGGTGGGCAGATTTTGCGGATGTATGACTGTGTATTTTTTGGGGGGATGTTGTTGAGCCAGCTCACAATGTGTCAGTTGGGCCTTCATTGGAAAGACACACTGCTCCTTCAGAGTTAAATGTCTGCCTGTATCATACAAGCTGTGAGCAAGTAGGCAATGCCAGTTAGTAAGAAAAATGATGATGTAGGTTAGTGCTAAAAGGATAGTCTTTATTTTTTAAAACAAAATTCTGTCTCAGCATAACAGATTGGAAAGCTGGGATCATCATGTACAGAATCTGGCTGTGATTTAACAGAAGTAAGTGAAAACAATCACTGACTGATTTACATTTCAGAAGGCAAACTTTTTGTTTCATGTGACATTAGAGGTGTCACGATGAAAAGGTACATTGATAGTGCTGTAGAACTGAAGGGCTCACGGATAACATACAGCAGATTCTGGTCCTGTTGACTACTCAAGGCTATAGTTTGTTAGTCTCTGGAAGTATTTACAGACTGCTGCAACTCTGCAGCATCTGTGTAAAAGATAAAATTACAATTGCCTAAGGTGCTTTGTGTTGTTCACTTTGAAGGCACAATGGAAGAGGGAAAAAATGCAAGTTTTAATTCAGTGTAATGAACAACTTCCATTTCTTTTAAAAGTTGAACAAGAAAAAGTTTTCCCATATTTTCTTTGTCACTGAAGTAAGTAGAGAACCCCAGTCTTTGAATTCTGTGGCTTAAGAGATATTTTGATAGCAGATTTTAAACCTCTTACGTATTTTGATCACATGGGATGAGAAGCATTTCATATCTTTGCTATTTTTGCCAGGATGTGTGGCACAGATGTTTATATGGTTTGGGGTTTTATCACATTCTGCTCATTTCCCAGGTTCAGAACTTGACTTTGCGCAGTCAGAAGTTGGGTGTGTTGTCAGGTTCACAGAATGGCCCACCAAAGAGCAGCAGTCAAAGTCAGTCATTGGCTCTGTGTCCTAACAAACCTGTAACCAGTTCCAAGGGCAGCCAACCAGACCCCTCAGAAAGCAATAGAAAAGGAGAGAGCCCGACTCCAGAGTGTCGGAGCACCCCAGTCACACGGACATCAAGCATACATCACTTAATAACACCAGGTAGGATGAAAATGCAGCTATAAGAAAGCTAACCTTGTTAGCTTTGTTGTTTGAGTGAAAGTTAATTTGTACATTATGATTCTGTGAGGGTGCACTGCTCTCTGACCAGATTGTGTTGGAAATTCCACATGAATGCAGTTTAATATTTAATAGTAAATTTAATTATTTGTTGATATTGAATGTTACACAGGGTTTAGTTTTAGCAGTGTTCTTAAATCATGATATAAGCACAACACAGCAATTGCAATGCATACTTGAATCACATTACAAACCTGACTCTCATTGCTGGTCTCTGGTCTCTCTGTATGCTCATTGTCAGGACATGTCATTCCCAGTCTCTGAGAAGCAAGCGTGGGCTGAAATGACCTCAAGCCTCTTGCTCTCATCAAAGTCTATTTTGTTGGTGGTTCTCTTTTTATGTGTGTACATGTCTTGTCTGTGTCATCAGAATGTTTTTATGTGAAGTACTTTTATAAACATTTAGGGAATAGTGCCCCAGAACTTTAGTATTTTGTATTGTGATGAATCAAAAAAAGCACACAGTTGGGCATTTACATTGCATGCAATATATTTGCATTTTTAGCTTCCTTATTTTGAAAGAGTAAGGGTGATCTAGACAATTGGTCTGAATCCTGTAGGATTTAGGTTAGCTTAATGGCAGCTTTTAGAGGAGTAAGTCTGCAAGGCAGAAGTTCTTGAGGTATTGAGCCCTTCTGCTCTTAGTGCTCCCTTTTGTAAAGAAAAAAATCCATCTTCACTAATAGACTAGATAAGAAAAGACAACATAAATGAGTAGTTTTTCAAGTGGAAAAGACAGAGAGGTTTGCATATAGAGGTGAATGTGCATGTACATGCTGCAAAGAATTACCAGTGAGTCACTGGTTCACTGGAAGGTGATGTGATATCTCTGGAGGTTTTGAGATTAGTACCTTTCAGTTTGTGTGTTCAAATTCAAATACATGGAAAGGTTTCAATTCACACCAAACTCTTGGAATTTTGTTTAGTCTCTCAAAATCACATTACCTAAAGTTTAACTGTGCAGTTATCAACAAATCCAGTTGATGGTGACATGCTTATCTCTTCCGTTCCAGTCTGTTTCAAGGCAAAGGTTAATCCCATTTAAAGTTGCATGAAATTCTTAAGTAAGAGAAGGCTGGATCAGCAATAATCTTAGAACTAGCACCAAAAAGATAAGTTTAGATACTTTTATATAGAAAGTACATATGTGTATGTGTGTAGATATATATGTAAAAAGCATGGCTACATTCCTTTATTCATTGCTGCATTTTGCTTTGGAAACTGATTAAATTGCTCTTGTGTACTATATTCACATAATAGCAAATAAGTTATTTCTAAACATAGTTCCAAGGGGTTGAGAAATTTGTGCTGCTCTTATTTGAAGTAAAACTTCCTTTCTTTTAATATTCTTATGTTCTCAGTCCTGAAAGAAATACTAATTGTCATTTTCTTTTCCTCCCCTCACAGCTTCATATTCTCCATTGCAACCTCATTCTTTAGTAAAACATCAGCAGATCCCACTTCATTCACCCCCTCCAAAGATTTCCCATCATCAGCTGATACTGCAGCAGCAGCAGCAAGTCCAGCCAATTGCACTTCAGACTCCTTCGGGTCAGGACCCCCCTCCATCGCAGCACTGTCTACCCCTCCCAAGCCACAATCTTCCTCCAGCTCCCAGCAGTGTCCAGTCCCATTGCTCACCTATTCACATACATCCTCCACCTCTAACATTATCTCCTACTCCATCCCAGTCAGCTCAGCAGTCAGTAGTGGTATCCCCTCCACCTTCTCACTCCCCTAGTCAGTCACCCACAATAATTATTCACCCTCAAGCGCTTATTCAGTCCCAGGCAAACTCCCTTGTCCCAACAGCTCTTCAGCCAGAGCAGGCTGCTGCTCAACAAGCTCCTACCAATCCAGTGCGACCCATTGCACAGCCACTCAATCTTCCATCACATCTTCCACTGCCATCTTCCCCTGCTGTACACATAGGGTCAGTAGAACAGCCCAGCTTAGTTTCCCCAGGTCAACAGATCGTGTCCTCGACGCCACACCAGCAATACTCAGCCTTGCAGTCCGCACCTATCCCTCTTGCAGCTCCTCCCCAGCTGTCAACATCCTCAACACAGATTCAACAACTGCCCTTGCAGTCTGTGCAGTCTTTACAAGTGCAGCCTGAAATTCTGTCCCAGGGCCAGGTTTTGGTTCAAAACACTTTGGTTTCTGAGGAGGAACTTCCTGCTGCAGAAGCTTTGGTCCAGCTGCCATTTCAAACCCTTCCACCACCACAGACTGTTGCAGTAAATCTTCAAGTGCAGCCATCAGTACCAATTGAAACTCCTGTGGTAAGTGGTAATATTGCAGTTCTTCATTCTTTATCCTCAGCTTTCTAAAGAGCTCTAAGTCTGGCCCATTGACTTTAGAAGGAGCTAAACCAGCTGCTAACAGAGGATCAGAAGAAACCTGTTGATTACAGAAACGAGTTTTAAGAAAACAATAGACATTTTCCTCTGATTTTGTTTGTTTTTTTGTGATGGATCATCAGTCAAGAGTATCAGCTAAGAATCATGAAAGTCCAGCTTTGACCTAAAAATCTAATCTTGTGATGAAATTGCAGTATATCTGAAGTTAAAAGAGCAAGTAAATATATGTAAATGCTTGTGTCACAGCAATTTTGATAAAAATCCCATATGGACTATAAGCTTTTACCTCATTACATTAATACAGTGAATTGAAGTTTAGAGTAGGAGAATGTCATCTCTATACTAGGTGCAAAGGTGTAGAGCAGTTTATTAAGATACTACAGTTCTGGATAATTAATTTTGTACTAACATCAAAGAGATCCTTTTCATACAAGAACAGGGGAAATTTTGGTGCTGTTTTGATGTTTGCCCTCCCTGCCCTTTAGTTTTATTCAGGGTAGCGTCAGGCGGCTGCAGTTTGTAACTGAAGGTTTCAGCTTCACTCACACTGAACTAAAATCATGTTCAGTGAAATAAAACTATACAAATAATGCTGACAATTAGGATGGCATTACTGGCCTTCAGTGGTAATCTCATTAGCCTGTTAACACAACCAAAAGAATCAACAGCTCTTGTAGGCTTTTTTTCAGGTTATCAACAGGTTCATGAAGAAAGTGTTTGGGGTTTTTTTAACTTCTAGCAGGAGGGTAATGATAATCTCAACTGTCTTGATATTTCATGTAGAAATTGGGTGGAAGAGTAGATTCCAGGTTTGCTTTTAGTCTGCTAAACTGGCTGTCAGTAATTTATGTGTTGTAATAGTTTTGAGGAAAATACCTTAAAATATTTTGTAAGCACTGATGCTTGATCATCTTGGTGTACGTGTCTGAGATACTCAGCTTGGTTATACTGCTGTATAAGAGAGAACAATTCGCTGACTTGTCACTGTTACAAGGCTTGTGTTTAGCAGAAGTGTGTTAAATAGCTACAAATGTGTGTGTAATTAAAAATACAGTAAACATAAAGATAAGGCATTGAAAATGTCAAGTTCTCTGGTCTGTTTGGTGGGAGGACTGTGCCTCTTTATATTTTTTAATTTGTAACAGAACACTTTTTTTTGCTGTCATGGACATTGTGATGTCACCAGAGTTCATTCTCTTTTCTGCAGTTTGGAAACTGGCATTTTATTTGGAGATTAGCATATTTTAACATTTTAACTGATAATTTATTTTAAAAAATGTATTTATGCAACTCTTTTAAGGTATTAAGATAGAATGGGAATCTCTCTAAAGCAATAGTTTGTTGGATGCAGATTTACCAAGTGGAGAATGTATGTGAAGAAGAGATGCCCGAGGAATCAGATTGTGTCCATATGGCTAGAACACCTACACCACCCACTTTGTCTCCACCAGCCATAACCTTGGGGAATGGGGAGTCACTTAATTCAGAAGATCCTTTGTCAGGTGAGAACAAATGTCATACTGAGGTAGCTGTTCTGATTAGAAACTCATAGTTATTGATGTTATAAAATAGGTATCTGTGATTCTGATCTTTTTTTAGAATTCAGTGGTATAATTGTTTAGGGAAAAGAAACTACATGAAATATATTAGGAATCTGTTTGATAGTCCCAAAAGTGCATATTATATATGTATTTGGATAACATAACACAGCAAACGCTTGTTAGAGCTCTTTAGCATATACTTTTATACTCAGATCTTAAGGGTAGTGTTAATATCCATTTTTAAGTGATAGCTGCATGACAGGAGCAAAACATCCTGACTTGATCTGGTGTGAAGGTTGATTTTCAGAATCAGGGTCAGCGATCAGAAGTTGCTGTCAGAATGGTTGGCTACACGGTAAGATTCTTCCTGGCACCATTTTTTCAGCTGTTCCAAACTATAAATGAAAACTTTTCTTCAGTGAATTATATACATGTGTCTATCAATTTTTGTACTGGATACTAATGTAACTTCCCTCATGTGCTAAATACACATTTATACACACCCTCAATAGTATATTGCATATATGTATATATGCTGTGTGTATAGCTGAATGCTTAGTGGCCTGATGTTGTATATGCTTGTGACCCTGCAAGTTACTGAGCCTTAAAGCATCCCTGAAAATAAATTCTCTCTGTAGAAATATTTCAGCTACTTAGTCTTGAGAATCCAGTGTTTCAATATACTGATTTCTGCTTTTGACTTATGGATGTATGTAAGTATTTAATGGCCAACTGTGCCAGTAGTCTGTAGGTAAAGGAAAAAGCTTATGTGAGAACTGTTTGTTTTTGGAATAGTCTGTCTAGGAAAAACATCTTGTTTTCCAGGTAAAACCTAGGGAAAAGCCTGTGCTACAGATTGGTGGTGCAGAGATGGGTGTGTTTGTCACATCTTACTTCTGGAATTCTGAGCCAAGTGATAAAATTAACAAATTCTGTTATCTTTTTTTCAGAACACGGGGGACTACCTTCAGTGACATCATCAGTCAGTGCCTCAGTAATTAAATCCCCATCTGATCCTTCACATGCCTCTATTCCACCACCACCTCTCCTGCTTCCAGCAGCAACAACAAGGAGCAACAGCATCTCAATGCCCAGTAGCATTCCTAGCCTAGAAAATAAACCTCCACAGGCCATTGTTAAACCACAGATCCTGACCCATGTTATTGAAGGCTTTGTGATTCAGGAGGGGTTAGAGCCATTCCCTGTAAGTGTAAAAGTTACTATGAAGTATTTACTACTAATTTTTGAAACAAACTAATCTTAAGGATCATGTTATTTGTGGCTAGTAGCTATGTAGGCCTTGAATCACTTTTGAAATGCTGGTTTTGACCCTTTTCCCCACTGATTGCTAACCTGTTTCTTAAAGTATTCCACTACACTTGTGCTGTATATTCCACTATACTGTTTGTACTGTCTTGTGTGTGTAATCTGAATTCATGCTACTCTTAGGCTCACCTGTATTACTGGATGGCAAGGTACTGAATGGAGACACACAGTTGAGTAGATAAGCTGTATTCAGCAGTAACAGCAGAGTGTGATTTTTAGGCTATCACTTGCAGTAACTTTGTTTTATGTTTGTGTGTCTCTTAGATACCTCAATTTAAGTCATACCTTAATTTAAACCTGTGTTAAAATTCTAAAATGTTGAAATTACATTGTTTGAAGCACTGGCAAGCCCCTTACTGAGCTTGGTGCAGTTAGTACTGTGTCTGGTAAGAACTACTGTTGAAAATTTTAAATCCATAAATGGACAGTTTAAAACCTATGAGCCTGCCTTATTAACTAGTTTAATGTTTTTAATTTTCCCATGCCTGCCTTTCTCCAGATACAGTGTGTTTCTTTTGTTAAATGTAATTACAAACTTTGCAGAGCAGGAGCGAGTCTTTGAGGGCTTTAGCACTATACAATAATGATTCATTAATACAGAATAGAAATTGTGCTTCTACTGTTACAACTGCTAAGTTGCAAATACTCTTTTCAGTTACTCATTGTTCAGGTAATGACTGTTGCTTTGCTTTTATATTGCAACAGGTAAGTGGTTCATCTTTGTTGGTAGAACAGCCTGCGGAAAAACAGTTGCTAATGGAAGGTCAGATCATGAGTGTTGTGTGTGTTGAATCAGATTTGCAGAACACAAAACATGCAGACAACTCCTCAGACACAGAGATAGAAGATATGATTGCAGAAGGTTTGTGTGATTTATATCCATTATTGCTCATAAGTGTAGTGGGTCAGACCCATGTCAAAGATTTCTGACATGGTAAAAGTGTTATAAATTCAAGAGGAGTATTTATTCATGAAGTAAACATGGTCAGAATTTTTGCTTATGGCTGAGTTATTTACCATTCAGACAATATGTCTCTGCTTAAAATTAAGAGTGTATTTTTACTTGTAGCACTGATTTTTATTAGCAGCTGGGGTAGCTTGGAAGCACATTACTGAAAGGCAATAGTGATGGGCTGCAGTCCTGAGATCAACATGTGTCCAAAGAAGTTAGAAACTGTGGAAACAGTGCCTGAAAATGAAACATAAATCAGGATTTCCTAAATCAGAGCTGTTTATATGAGTACATTTACTAGTGTATCTCAGTGTAGTCCAGAGCCCTTCTTCATTTTGCTCTAACTGCCTAGTTTAGGCAGTGGCAGGGATTTGAAGTGCTTTGATTTGTAACTAACATTTTTGATGTGATGTAATTGTCTAGCTATTAAAATGAAGCAGCAGAAAAGGCTCTTAGCATCAGGTTTTGCTTCAGCCTGTTGTTACTTCTCTCTGTAGAGCATGACCTGTATTTGGAGTGAGGGCTTTTTTTAGAGAGCGTGTGATTTATTTGAAGGGTGTATCTCTGGTATTCCAACTCCAGTTGCAAGGTTGAATCAGATTCAGTTTGTTTCCAGTTTCCAGTTTTTACTTCCTGTGTGATACCAACTTAGTAGTTTGGAGATGGGCAACCTGGTAAGTTTCAGTCTGAAGCTGCTAGAGGATTTGGTGGCTTTAGGTATGGCTTTGAGTCCTGATACATCAGATCTGTTATTCAGACACCCCTTTTAGTATTTTCAGCTCTTTGCTGTACCTTGCTGGTACACTAGCATTAGTAAGCAGTTTAGTTGACAGATCTATAACAAACTGCTATGATTCATAGTTAAAAACTTTCAGTTAAACTTTGATACCTGCATTTGCATTAGCTGGCATCAGAGCTTAATGAAGAGATTAGAATAAAAAACTGGTTTGCAATTTTTGCAACTCACTATTAGGTAAAAGTATGAATGCAGAAGGTGAATAACAAGTATATGAAACAGTGACTCAGGTAAATTAAAAATGTTTAGTCTGAATTTTTGAGCCATGCATTTTGTCCCTGAGCACAGCCATGTGGCATGCAGTTCTTTTACCTGAACAATGACAAAATGCTGCATTTTAGTTCGTGCCAGTTTCCTCATGACATTTCACAGATGGTGCATGGGGATGAGGGTTGGTTTTTTCCCATGCCAGAAGCCAAGCTAGTTTGCAGATAAGGTGGCATGATTCTAAAGTAGGTACAAACCACGCTCTACTCACAAAATACATTTCGAGCAGAAGAGAGCATGGACATTGAGTATGTGATGGGTGTGCTGCCTTGATGCCTTGCACTGCTGCTTTGGGGCTATTCTCCTTTTTCTTTCATTTATGCTTCTCTCAACTGGTGTTTGAGTTCATTATAAGGAGCAGAAAAGTTCCTCCTCATGTCACCGATAACCAAAATACTCCGTAACAGTAGCCTGTAAATCCTGTTCTTATATGCAGCTTATCTTCACAGACAAGATTCAGTGTTTTATTTGCTTTTGCGAGTCCTTTGGTTGTGATAGTTGCTTATTCACAGGAAGTGTTTTAAAAGGTGAATGCATTATGTCATTATTAGAGAGCTCAAATTCAGACTGTGGAATGCCCAGTTCTCTTCATGAACTCTTTATAAGCAATTCATGAGGACTGGAATGCTACTTTTTAACTGATCACTATGTTTGAGGGCGTACTGGCTCATAGATAGCATTAAATTTAGCAAAAAGCTGGTTAAATTACTTGAATAACTTAACGTTCAGTTGACTCAAGATTGTTTCTGTAGAGTGAAATCTGTGACTTGCTTTAGCGTTGCATGATTTTGTTACATAAATGCATTAGGTATTTCAAAATCCTGCTTGAGATGAAAAATACGGAGGTAATTTTGTCATTGAAACTGACTTCATGCCTTGTTCCTTCATTTAGAGGGACTGGATGAAATGGAAAATGAACTTCTGAAGTGTGAATTTTGTGGAAAAATGGGATATTCTAACAAGTTCCTACGGTCAAAAAGATTCTGCTCCACATCCTGTGCCAAAAGGTATTTTGGGTTACTGTGTACTACTGTCTGGTTAATGGAATAGCACCCAAATAGTATCTGATATTGAATAATAAAGAAATGGTAAACCATCACCCAAATTTGCAGAATATATGGGTACAATGGTAGATTGTTTCCCATCTTGAAATATGTTATGAAGGGAATTACGGCAAAGTTGTGGACCTGTTGCCAGAGGGTGATGTGAGTGGTGTTGGCCTTGTGGAAATGTCATGGGTATCATGGAAGAGAAATCTGTTAAGGGTTACTAAATGTTTGGAAACTGGCACAGAGGTTCAAATCATTATGTGTTTATCATATTCCCCTTCATGTTAGCAACATCAGAGGGAGAATGCTGGGCTGGGTGGGCTTTCTTGTAGTTTTGTGTGATACTAGGGGAAAAAACCCACTGAATTTATCTTGGCATAATTGAAATGCTGCACAGACAAAACCCATTCTTAAATGTTTTTAGTAACAGTGTAAAGAAATCTTTATCTGCATAGAGTGAAATAGAAATATTCATAAACATAAATAATTTGTTGTTTTCTAAAGCTTCTCATTTCCTGAAAATAAGAAGTGATGCCATTTACTTGAGCATTGTTAGCAGAGAAAAATGGCAGGTTTCTGTTCCTCTCTGAGTTCAGTAGGTGCTTTTATTTTGCTTTGATTAGAAGAGGAAGAATTAATAGTCAATACCTGAAAGGAAAATCTTCCATCATTACAGATGGGAAAGGGATATTTAATCCCAGATGTTTTAGGAATGGGGAATAGTGTCCCATTTCCAATCACCACTTTTTTTCTTTCCATCAGTGTGCCCAGAGACCACCTTTCTCTTGACTGCTACTTTTTTAATCCCCCATGTGTGATATTCCCATTCTTTGCAGTGAAAATGTATGTTTTTGCCTTGGCATTTGTTGGGACACTACCAGCAAAATACTTCAAAAAGGTATTTGGCCCCTAAATTTTAAATTGGGATTTTTTTTTTCCCTCCATCCTCCTCTGACTGGGTATCAGCTAGGTAGAGAAAATGGAAGCAAAAGATGCACTGTGACTTTAGTCACATTATTTACTGTCTGGTTTAGAGAGGTGGGGTGTGATATAATGAGAAAAGTATTTCTGTAATGGAAATTGTTAAAAAATGGGTAAGACTGACATTTTCAGGGATGATTTAGATGTACTTGATCTTGTCTCAAGACAAGGAGACTGAGTGAATAGCCTTTGAGATACCTTTTTCCTATAGCTCTGGCAGTTGCTGTTACCTTTAGTTAGGCAGCATTTCTACAACATTGTCATTTTATGGTTTCTTGATTTAATTCAGTCCAAAATACTATTAGTGCATTATTCCATATATCTTGCTTCTTTAGGCACAGCCTTAGTTGCACTAAGAAATTTGGGCTGTTTACATCAGACAAGACCAGTCGCTGGAATCGGAAGTCAGATAGCCAAAGCCTTGGGCGACGCGGGCGTCGACCGAGTGGCCCTGATGGGGCATCACGAGATCATTTTCTTAGACAGGTCTGTGGAATATTTGCTTAAAACTATGGCACTGTTTTGGGGATTTCAAATAAAATATAATACTGTAGTGTATTTGTACTGCGTTTTCCAGCTTCCAATTACTTATCCATCTGCAGAAGAAGATGTGGCTTCTCATGACGATGCTGTTCCAGCTGCCATGACCACCCGTCTGCGAAGACAGAGTGAAAGAGAGAGGGAACGGGAACTTAGGGAGCTAAGAATTAGGAAAATGCCAGAGAGCATTGACTTGCTACCAGTGGTGCAAGCTGACCCCTCAGTGTGGACTGTTGAAGAAGTGTGGGCGTTCATACATTCTTTGCCTGGTATGTAAAGTGCAATACCTTGTGCCTTTGGGTTCTTTACTTATGGTAAAGTTCCTTGCTTTTCAGCGTCAGTGTGGTGAGGAGGTGGCGTAGTAACAGCACTAGTGTACTCGTTAATTAGTGATTAAAAACTGGACTGTGATTTGTTTCCACTTGTTCTTTTAGCACAAATCCCATGTCAGTAGTACTAGTCCTACTTCTGTTGTTGTGTCCTATCTGAGGCTACAGTAAATTCCCATAGTAAGACCTTTCTGCTTTCATATTTATCCTTTAATTTTTCTCTCTCCTTAATAAGGTGGCAGCTAATTGTTGCACCAAGTCTCTTTAACAGATAATTAAGAAAAAAAAAAAATCATACTGTGTTCTTTGTGAAAAGCTGAACTTTTCCAACCTTGAATGTTACAACCCTGCCACACAGTAATAATCCAAATGAATGAAGGTTTGGATGTTGGTACTTCCTTCCACATTTCCTTTCTATTTCTCTTACACACTTGTAAATCCATCAGGAAATTACACTGTCTTTTATAGAATTTAAATCTGAACACACAAGAGGACATTGAATTAGTTAATTGCTCTCATCTGGGGTAAAAAAGGAGTTCTTCCCAATATTTTCCTATCTCTGTAATAGTATGCTTTTAGAACAGGGAAAATATAAAAAGTGCCAGAACTCAATGTTGGGGTTTAACCTGGCAGCAGCCAAACACCACGCAGCTGCTTGCTCACTTTGAAGTGAGGTGAGGGAGAGAATCAGGGAAAAGTAAAATTCATGGGTTGAGATTAAAACAGTTAATTGGGACAGCAAAGGAAGGTAAAACAATAGTAACAGTAAAAGAATGTGCAATTGCTGACTGATGCCCAGCCTGTTCCCTGGCCAACCCCCCAGTTATATACTGAGTGTGATGCCTTATGGTATGGAATATCCCCTTGGCCACTCTGGGTCAGCTGCCCTGGCTGCGTCCCCCCAACTCCCAGCTTCTTGGGTACCTTCTCACTGGCGGAGGATGGGGAGCTGAAAAGTCCCTGACTTAGCTGTTGCTAAGAAATGCTCATACTAAAACCAGAAGTGTGCTGTCAACATGATTCTCATCCTAAGTCAAAAACACAGCATTATAGCAGCTGCTAGAAAGAAAATTAACTCTTCTAGCTGAAACCAGGACAGGAGGTTTGGCTGAGGAATGATTGAACATAGGAATGGAAGGTGGAGCCCAAATTAAAAAGTGTCTGAAAGGCTCTCAGATGGCGAGACCACTGGTTTGAAAACATAAATATATAAACCCCATGAAAAACATAGCTATAAGGAAAGAAGCTTCAAATAAACAACTGACAATGGGTGCTCTTTTTCACACTGTTAGAAGACGTTTGTCCATGTAACAGAGCTGCCATACATCCAGGCATAACCAACTATTTCTGCTTAACAGATGTCCAGAACAACTTTTGAGGAACCTTTTGTTGCCACAGTGTCCTTCAGTGGAAAGGGGCCCTCAGTTACTTGGGACAGTCCAGCCCGTGAAGAGGTTCTTTTGTTGTAGGCTCAATAACCTGAGACTATGGTGTTATCATTTTAAAAATAAATCCAACTAGTTTAAAGTTGCACTTGTCAGTTTCTGTTGTCTGTAGAATACTAATGATAAATGTCTTCATGAGGCAGTTAAGATAAAGCCCATAGATCAAAACTCTGTTTACTTAACCTGTTGGTTGTAACGTACAGACAAAATTAACACCTACTTGAATTATGCTCTTTCTCAGTTGCTATTTCAGTGGTGGTTGGCCAGTCCCTTTCAACTGTGAGATCATGGCCACTGTTCCTCTTAGTGAAATGAGGAGCTGTCTTTGCTGAGACTTTAATTCCTCAAGAATTACAGTGTAATTAGAGGCTGTGGTAAAAATTACTTTCAGATTATCTTGGAAGTTCCCCTTGTGGTATTGAACTCTTGAATGTACCTTTGGTTGTGGAAGCTAAAGGGATGAGCATTGGAAATTGTGTAGCACTAGCGTGGACAAGAGCCATTGCCTCTAAGAATGCACATTTCTAACCCTGTAATTCTTTCTTCTCTTGCCTTGTAGGTTGTCAAGATATTGCAGATGAATTTAGAGCACAAGAAATAGATGGACAAGCTCTCCTCTTGTTGAAGGAGGATCACCTTATGAGTGCAATGAATATTAAGCTTGGACCTGCCTTGAAAATCTGTGCACGTATCAATTCATTGAAAGAATCCTAAGGGGTGAACATGAAGGTTTAAACAAGTCTCTCAGTGACAGAACTGACAGTAATATGCCAACATCTTTCCTGTGGCATGAGTGTTACTGTGATGTTTTGCTAAATACAGGGGGTTTTCCCCACATAAAGACTTTAAAACGTTCCTTTAATTATACCAGGTAGTCTTCTGTAGTTTCTGACAATTAATAGGTTCATAGTAAAGCCTGAGTAATACATTGAATTGAAGTGGGAGTTCATGAAAAAACATGAGGTGAAATGTGCTGTGATAGGTCAAATATTTCCCAACATGTACTTTATCTTACATGTTTAACACCCCAGCACCCACCCCAATCTAAACACCATTAAATTGTGTTGCTGTATTCTGAAAGATTTTTCCCCCGTGTACAGCAGTTTTTGGACTGAAATAACAGAAGTGTCCACAGACCCTGTGGAAGCACTAGTAACAGTAAAATGCTATGCATTTAGTCGTGCTCTCTGAGTTTCTTTTAGTCTTGAGCAAATTGTTTGCAAGGGGTAGGTTGGCAGGCGGTTTTCCTTGTGTAGGCTTACCCTCATCTCTGCCACTGTAGTATTTTCTGGAAATACTGTAAACCATGTAGAAGACTCATCAAAATCCTCATCGTCAGGCTGCGGAGATGCGATGGCCGGAGGTAACTGAAGCACACGTTACTTTACTCTTTGTATGCTGCTATGCACTAAGAGGGCATTAAGTTGTTGGGTTTGTAGTTCTGCATGCTGCTAGTTAAACTAGACCAGCAGTTCTCAAATGAGCAGTTCAGAGTGGATCCTGAGAAGGTGTGAGAGCACTCAGGGTTTGGGTTCCCAAACGTGTAGGCGTGAGGGGCTGAAAACTGCAGCCAGACCTAGCTGATGTTGAGATGAGCATACTTTAAAGACTGGAGGTAGAGAAGGGATGGCACAGGTCAGATGCTGATTTTCTTGATACCTCTTCTAACTTGTCTTTCCCCACAGTGCATTCCCAGTGCCTCACTGGAAGCTTCCAAGCACCTTTTATTTCTCCACTGGCTAGCGTGAGCTGGGCTTGCAGTAGTCTGAGGAAGGAGCACAGTGAGTTGCTCAGTGAGGCCTTTTGAGCTGGGTGTAGGAGCAGCTGCGGCTGCAGTGAGGGAGCCTGGGAGGTGGAGGTGGACAGGAGTGCCACCACTAAGCAACATAGGGAGAATTCTCTAGGGACCCTGTTTTGTCCTGCTCCAGGAGATTTTGACTTGAATGATGAGGACCCAGGCAGTGGGATTTTAGTGTCTGTCTCTGTCTTCCCTTTCTTGTGCCCTATGTGAAACAAATTACCCCATTTACACTCCGATGCTGCTTGGGCTCTGAGGCAGCAGCCCTTCTCAGCCTTTGCTTCCCCATCACCTATGTATGGATGCTCATGGATGTATTTTGTACCTTCTGTTCCCACCCTTTTGCAGCTCCGCTACCCTTATGTACATACCTAAATCCCATAGCTCTTCTGCAGGGAGAGAAGGGAATGTGTGCTGATAGAATCATTGTGTAGATTTGAATTAAATATGTGTATGTGTCTGAAAATAATGTATTTTGAATTTTATGCAAATTAATGCATAATATATGATTGTGTAGGGAGATACTCGGGAGGACTCTAAAGTATTCTTGAAGAGGAACTGACCTGAAGTTTGAGAACTGCTGACCTAGATCAAAAGGCGTCAATGCACATACACTGGCTGAAAGGCAGGTTTATGACAGGTAGATTAATGTGTATTATTTAACTGATCACCTTAAAGAGTAAACTGGGATTACTGAAAAATCCCTGCTTCATTTTCCTTTAGTTAGATTATTGCTTTGCTTCTATTAACAGACTTTCTACTGTTACCTTCCAGAGATCAATGTTACAATCACTGTTTTTAATTACAAGTGTTTGAGCCTGCTAACAGCAGATGTTATTAATATTTTCATTAACCACTGAAGCCCCACGTTAGGACAAGCCATTGCTGTTACGTGCTCATGTGTGGTAAGCACCCTTATCCAAACAGCAGCAAAGGCTTTAGAGAATGAATTCATGTCTGGATTTATTTTGGAGGGAAGTTACTAAGCACTTTCTAATTTTTTTTTTTTCTGTCTTCAGTTACTGTTGTCAAATAAACTTCTCAGTTGAAGGTTCAGTGTTTTGGCAATGTTGATTTGAAAGATACTCAAATGATGGAGACAGTAGGTTCCCATTTGTAGCATTTATGTAAGATACACCGTGTAGCATATCTGTAACATATGTTTTAAAGGATGCATTCTGTTTTGATGAGCTAATTGAAGACTAAAGATATCTTAGATATTTATCCTTTGGCTTTTGTCTTAAAGTTTTATTATTTTTATACAGAAATTTCACTGGCTAATTTTTAATCTGTCTTCTGATTGTACTGTTCTTTGGCAGTGTAAAAAGTAGGTTTGTGTCAGTGTGATTTGATAATGGCTTAAGGCATATTTGAAGATGTGGACTTGTTATGAGTCTTACTTAGACCTGCAGTTAATCACAGTGTTGTTACGTGCATGAGAACTTCATGGCTGTTTTAATTTTGCTTTATTAGACAGCTTTCAGGAGACCTCCTACAGCTAGTGTTGATATACAGCTCTCGGATCTAATCACTGGCAGATGCCAGGAGCTCAGAGCAGACCTGATGAACGCATGTCTGTTCTGCTGCTTCTGGTACACTACATTTCCTGTGGTGTTAGGAGAGCCACAGGTAGTGAGTTACGCTTTAAATATTCATGAATGCAGCAACTAAGAATGTGGGCCTTAGGCATATTGAAAGGGTTTTTTTTTTCCTTCACTGATTTTTGGCATTAAGCAGGAACTAAAAAGCAGGCACAGCTATGCTAACCTGTATGGATAGACATGCACATGTGCTCCAAACATACTGGAGTGTGTGCCAGTATAGCTGTGTCAATAAAATAAGAGGGTTTTTTTTTTTTTAAAAATAAAGCACACCTGTATGTGAAAGCAGGCTGAAAGACCTCCAAGTGCAACTGAAGTCTCCTTCAGAAGCTTTTGATCTTAAAGCAATATAGTACTGAAGTAATACTCCTCTGGAACCATTGTGTACCAGTCATTAGTTTCTGTTCAGATTAGTGAGGTTTTCCCAGGCTTATACTACATTTCTCATGGCTTTCCCCACCAGTTAAGCTAGAGCCTCTTGCAAAAGAGGAAGTATTGCAGATTTTAATTGATTGGTTTTCAACCCTTGCCCCTCTGGATGTGTCTACAAGAAATCCTTTTCATTAGCTTTTATTTCCTGCAGTTTTACATTCTGTATACAGACTGCTGCTGTTGTGGGCCACATCTCATGGTAATCCCCAGGGTGTTTCAGTTCTTACAGAAAAGAATACAGGACACTGTAGGATCTTAGCTCAAAAGGGAGGTATGTCGGATGGCTTTTCCCCTTCCTTTTTCTCTGCTGGTCTCCATCCTACCCAAATCCCTAATGCAAACTGCAGCATTAGCTCAGGGCTAAACGTGGCTGTCAGGATTTCTTCCAATAGAATTATAACTGTTACAGTTGTCTCAGCTTCAGAGTCTGTTTGGGGTTTTAAAGAAATGCTCTGAATGATCAGGATGGGTACACAGGCTTCCCTGTTTAACCTGGCCCATGCCACTCAGCAGCCCTGCTTTCCAGCGAGGAAGCTTGGCCACCCCCAAAGAGCTCTAGGCTGCTGCTTGTTCAAAACCAGGGAATTGCAGGCTTCTCCCAGCCAATCCATACTGCCTCATGTTTGGCCCATTCCCAAGACTTTACCACCTTGTTTATCCATCTTATTGAGTTAGACTGACAGTTGTCTTGGATCACCAGAGATTGTTTGAAGGGCTACCAAACAAACTGCATTGTAAATCCATTTTTTTACCCATTAATCCATCAGAATTTTTTTTTTCTCCAGAACTGAATTTCTTGATAGAGGGTAAAACCTTTGCTAGGTTTCTGTCAATGAGATCTCTCAAACAGAAGGTTTATGTCCTTCAAGCATCCATTTCCTCATTATTTCATGTGAAAGTAGGTGGGTTTTTTTCCCCTAACTTCTTTTTGGACAAGTGGGCATCCAGCCTTTAGGATAGAACAGGTAGAGTCCATAACTGCAGATGTGGCAGCAAGAGGAAAGGAATGGGATAAAACAAAGAGTTTGAACAGGTTTACAATGGCTTTTGCATTACTTCTCTGTACTGACCTCAGCTGTAAGGAAATGTTCAGGTGTAAACCAGCTTCTGAACTGTAATTCGAGTGGAAGATGATGTAGTGAGGCTTTGCTGGGTGTAGCGTGTCACTGCCCAGCATACCAGTGAACACTAATGCCCATTTTGGATGACTGCTCCCATTTTAGTACCACAGTATCAACACCAGGACTTGCAGCTCAGTAGCTTAAGCAGTTCCTTACACACTGACAGATGTCTAGCTCTGATCAAGGAATTCAGGGACAGCTGTACTGAGTCCTGGTTTTGCAAAGAATTAGACATGGTGTGATTTATAACACAGGCAGTTCTGATTGTATCAAGATTATCCATATTAACATCAGGCGTGTGTATAAAAGCTTCAGGGTTATTTCCGTAGCAGTATTGCATCGGGGGGGGGGGGGGGGGGGGGGGGGGTTGGCATATAGTTGGATTTATAGTTGTCACTCATTAACCAGACTTTTACTCACCCATTGTTCTAAGCTGCAGATAATGACTCTGTAAAAGAATCAATCTAAGATACTGCTATTTAACATTCCCCTAATTAGTTTATTAGAAACTGAGAGAAAACTAATGCTTTAAAGTATTTTGTTTTAAGCGTGGTTTCTCTTGAACGCTGGGCGGAACGGGTATGAGCAGAGTGAGAAATGTGTCATTTCAGCATGAAGTGTTAATTGCTCGTGGTGAATTAATTTTGAAGTCACCCTTGCACAGTGAGCTGTATTTTCAGACAAAAAATACTGAGGAGAAAGGAATGTAAATTAATTTAATGCTTAGCTCATTTAAGCTGAGCCTAAATTGTTTGCTTTAAAAGAATTTAGGCTCTGTTCAGTTGGATCCACTGGATGGCTTTGCAAATAGTGGTGTTTAAAGATGAGATGGGAGGTGTGGTGCAGATAAGTGCCTGCTGTGTAGATGCTACATCTTTCTTTTTCAAAAACCTGTCCTTAATGTGGTCTGAGAGCTGAGGGCACCTGTGCTCTGCAGTCTGAGCCTGGCACACAGACCAGAGACAAAAGCACTTAGGACACATTGCTCTAATCCATAAGGATGAGGTTGACTGGATTTTACCACTGTCCTAACTCTGGAGGAGCTCTATCACATGCCATTTTCTTCTCCATACAGATTTCTAACTGCTTTTTGCCCCATTGGGTGTCAGCAGTGTTGGCTGGAGCATGTTGTGTCCTGGTCTCAGTCAGCACTTCCACGTGTGTTCAAGGCCCCATCCTAAGCTGCTGCATAGGTTTGTGTGTTCTGCATTAAAAATTCCAGGCACCTGCTCGTTCCCCTGGAGGAGGTGGGTGTTATTTACCCAGCCCTTACAGGGAAGTGGAAGGAAAAAAACCTCAGAGGTGTGAATGTGCTTGTAATTGAAGGTATGTAGTAAACTTATAGTCTGGCTTTTGTAACCCTCAATCTGTTTTGCAAAACACAGTTCTGGGAGTCAGTATTAACAGCAGATTTCACATTAAAAAAAACCTTAAACTTCCAGCACATATTAGCTTCCTGCTGAATTATCCAGAGTGACTGTGTACAGTAAAGGAGATGTAAAGATGCTTTTCCATCTAGAAAGACTAATAATCTGAGCACAATTGAGAGAATACAGATGATTAATATTGTTTGAGTGCAATACATAACACTTAAGGAGCATTTTAATTGTGGTAAAAAGCAAAGTATTGTTATGTAGGGTTGTTGAAAGGCCTATAGTATTGTTCACAGGTACTAAATCCAGGTATCCTTGCTGATTATGGGATTAGGCTAGGAGCACAATTATAACTGATTCATGAGGCATAACTGCTTTGTGGGTGAAATCAGGTCACCTGTGGGAAGACTCATGTTGTCCCCCACTACCTGAGCCCTGTACTGGCAGCCAGGATGTTGCCATCCTCCCTCCAGCAGCTTTTTGTGAAGCTGATGTTTGAAAGAACAGTGAGAGATTCTGCACAACCAGCTTGCTTTATTAATGGTCCTCGTGCTGTAGTGTTAGCAAACCAGTGCTGATCAGGAAAGGGTTTTGTTAATGAGTGCCAAATACTATTTAGACTCAAAAACACATAGAGTATCTCATTAAAATTTCTGTTGGCTTTTAAGGGGCTCTTTGTATGAGGAAAGCACAGCAGTTTGTCATTAAGGGTTAAGGCTTTAGTCCTTGTTACCATTAATATCAAATAATCCTATAGGAATTAAAGGTGGTAAAGCATGTGAACGGTGTAAGGCCATTAGTTGCTGGCACAGCACAAGCAGTACTGTCCAGAGGAGATGCAGCAGTGCCTGGCTGTAGCTCTAATTTCTACCACCTTCCTAGTCCTAGCATAGCTCCTCTCCTCTTCCTGTCTGGCAGTGAAACTGTAACCCTGCTCTGCAGAGTGGTGGTTTATGGTTGTGTGGCTGGACTTGAGGTTCAGTGGTAAGGACTTCCCAGAAGCACCAGATAAAAGACATGGAGGCTTAGTCGTTAATAGGCTGATACCTCCTGCCATAAAAGGTACGGGATAAAAGCAGGAATAGGAAGAGAGCTACTGTTGATGTATTTTAAAACAGTTAGCAGAGGCCACAGCTGGATGCTCTATGAAGACCTGAGTGCCACCATTACCTACCAGGTGGATGTAGTGACAGCCCAAAAGTTGATGGTCTTTGGTGCTTTTCCCCAAAGAGAGGAGGAACAAACTTAGTAGCAATACAGTGTTGTAACATCAGTGCTTGGGCCACCTGTTAGGACTTTCCTGTTAAAAATAAAATTTCAGAAGTAGCTTTGGGGCACTGCAGCACCCACGGGGGTTCTGCCACGTCAGAACAGATGGGGTTGTGTAAACGTTAGTTACCAGTTGAGAAGCTGAACCACACTGATAAACACATCAGCAGCCTTACCCAACTCCTTGCCAATCCAGTTCTGAATGCTTTACAGAATCAGCAGGGTGAGACTAACTCCACAACACAGAAGCAGCTGAAATGCATGTTCTTGAAAATAACTTTGTCTGGTTTTATATTCCCAATTTAAAATTAACTTTCTCTTGCCTGCAGAGTCTGTAGGGATTAGTTACTTCATCATCTTCTGAAATGCCTGGTGCATTTACTGTGTTTGAGATATTTGCTGGTTTTTAAATGGAATTGGGTTTTGTAAATACTTTGTCAACCCCGTTTCAGTGGGTACCCAGTTTATATAAAACCTAAAGAAATGCTGTGTCAAACTGATGTGTTCAGACATGGTTTATCCTATAGCATCTCAAGCGCTGAATAGCAGCAGTTACATTTGAGAGCGCAAGGGGGTGATTGCTCGCGGCTGTTTCTCGAGTTAGCATTGCACGTGCTTTCCCCCAATTTCCTCCAAATACATGTTCCAGCATAAAGGATAAAATAACTTGTGGTGCCAAACGCTTCAGACTGTGTTGCTAAGCATTGCCTCCTCTTATTGCACTAGTTCTAAAATCCAGTTTTTGATCATTTACTGTCCTTTTGATGGCCTTTTTAATGGATTACACACACCCCCAACCACTTTCTACTGCTCGTGTCCTTGATTACATCACTGCATCCTCAAAGAGATGTACCACAGGCTCTGGGGGAAAGCACTATATGGGGTGAAGTAATAAATCTGATAATTGGACTTTGATATATTGTAGGAATGGAATATTAATATATGATTGAGATGTGACACTGTATTCTTAAGGAGGGATATACTGGAATATTCTTTTATAAGAGATTTTAGCCCAACTAGCACTAAATTCTGCCATTACATCTACGTCTGTAATTGGTATGTAATAATGTAAATGATAACCCCAAAATTAAATTTTAAAGTTGAAGAGCACACAGTGAACTATGTAAAAAAAAAAAAATATGATCTTCACTTTGTGAATCATTTTTTTAAAAAGCACTTTCCTATTGCCAACTAGCATGTGAATGAACTTTAGATTCTCTCATTTGTTATGCTCCGTAGACGTGAAATTTCTTTAATCTGTCTGTTAATGGGTAAATTCATCATATAAATGCTGAAACGAAGCACCTTATACTATGCTGCTTAAACTTGCTTGTAATTGCACCTTTTGTTATCTGCAGATTTTTCTTAATGAGTATTCTTGTGCAGTATCATTGTTCCCTGTGGGTCTGAGTGAATGATTAACCAACCTGCAGCATCGTTTACTTACTTAGTTTCTATTTCAATACAGCATTGTATTGTGAGTTCAGTGCTTCAGAAATAAATGCTACTTCCATTTGTCTGCTTTGGTTGTGTGTCACGTCTTTCCCTTCTGCTAAATTAAGTCAATTTAGAGTGTAAGTCAAAACAAGTGTAAGAATTTGAAAATTTAGTAGAGTGCTCAGCTACCTGCTGGGCTTAACCCACAGCAAAGAAGTCCCACTTCCACAAAATTAACTATTTTAAATTCAAAGTAATTTTGGCTTAAAAATAAATTCTGCTTTCATTTAAGGCATTCATCAGCCTCGGGTGTGTATTTGTGTATAGCAAGTAACCACGCTGCTCAGTGCTGTGACTGACCAGTAGCAAAGTAGTAATGGAACATCCCAGCTTCTCCTGGTGTTATGAAAGCTGCACATGCTGTGTGCTGTTTTTGCACTGTGTAAATGAAGTTTGCATTTCTGTAGCTGTACCTTTAACTAGAACAATTGTTCTCATCAGACAACAGCCCTTATCTTAAATCTAACCGTCAAACAGGCAAATACACTTCAAAAACTGAGGGGAGTTGTCTGAACCTTGGACGGTAGGCAGGCACAATAAATGGGCTCCAGCTCTGAAGGAGACTTTATTGCATTTTGTGCTATAAAACCTGAGATCGTTCTGCTTACAGCAAGTGTGAAACTTGAGTAGTAACCACAAGGTTTAACTGTAAACTTCTCTTTTTAAAGTAGTGGTCTTGTCTTTAACCTGTACTGCCGAGTTAACGTCTCTGCCTGGGCCAGTGCTCACTGCCCACTGGGACACAGCGTGGGCATGTGTGTCCCAAGCTCTGGTGCAAATCTTTGTTGCTGTAGTGGTGGAATTAAATCAGTTCCAAGGGTTATAAATCTGGAGGTGTTTCCTTGTATTATCTGTAAGGAGGTGGTCAGAGAACACAGGCACTTCTGTTGCACAACACTTCTTTTGCAGTCCTTTCAGTCAGCAGCTCATTAACAAATAACAATTACTGTCCCTGGCTTATCAGCTGGCTGTGTGTTTTCATTGTTAAATGGTGTAAAGCAGAATTTCCAGCTGACAAATGGATCTGTAGACCACCACATCTCTTCTGTCAGTTGGACATCGCGACAGCGACACCAGTATGCTAGGGCAATGAGAAAGCTGTTGATGAAGCACAGCCAGGGAACGTTCATCTCCACGTAGGCTGGAATCCGAGCACCCAGAAAGAAAAGGATCATTTGAAGAAAAACAAAAGGTGCCCAAGTGCCAAGGAAACAGATGAGGAGTCTGCTCAGGAGCTGCCTCTTAGAGCAAGTGCCATTGTTAGACACATAGGAGAACATCAGGACAGGCTGGCTGGCAAAGGAACCTACCCTGACAGACATCAGCATGGCTACCACCTCCTTCCAACAAGCCAGGAGAGCTGTGCCTATGAGTAGCACCATGGCACACGAGACAGAGTAGCTCTGCGCGCTGGCATAGAGAGGACACTGATAAGGAGAAAAAAGGTTCTGAACGGCTAGTTCTTCGTGGATAGCAGGAACTTTCAGAATACAAAAAAACCCTGAAATCCATATAACCAGCACAGCAAACACATAAAGCAGTCTCTGACCTCTTCTAGGAAGCTGAGAGGTTTGGGCTATAGTCATGTAATAGTCCAGACCAGCCATGAGATAGACTGGGTAATGCAAAACGCCGTAGGTAAGAGAAATGATCTGGGTGAACAGGCAAATGTGGTATTTTGTAAACCTCACACCCCAGATTGCAAAGTCCTCAAAATAGAAAATGAAAACCAAACTTGTCAGCAGTATGAAATCGAGAAGTGCCAGCGAAACACAGAAGTATCCCATAAAACTGACTTTCACGGGTTTTTGCTTCACTTGCAGCATGAAGAAATCAAGGAACACTTTTCCAAGCATAATCAGGAGCAACGTGCAGCTGATGTCATGAGGCTGGCTGACCTGAGTGTAGATGTACTGACCAGAACAATTTTCACAGAGTATAGCATCCATCTTCCAATGGTATGAACCAGCAAAATAACCATCACAGGGCACAGTGCTTCACCTCTGGGGAGGAAAAAAGACCCAAAACAACTCTGTAAAAATTTATTTCTAGGGTTTGTCTCCCAGCTAGTTAATTCTCTATCACAGCATCTACCAATTTATATTTGATTTTTCCAGGCTCCTTAATTAAAAGTAAATAGCTTAATTTAACACATCACTTAATTGTCAAGAAGCACCTAAATTTTATCTTCTTCAAATAACATTCTCTTGAGAGTTAAAAGGTCAACACAGTTACTTTTCTAGCTACTTTCCTAAGGAATAGTTGAGGAAATAAGGCTGGCTGTGTTTATCTCCTTTAGAAAGCACAGGGGCTCCTTCTGTCCAGAGGGGTGGATGTTTCAGAGCTCCTACGTATGTTGAAGAAATTGGATAGCCACATAGGACAGAGATCGTACAAGACAGGGGAGATGTTACAGTACAGCCTCACAGTTTGTTACACTCATAGGATGTGTATTCAGACTGCAGAAATACCCTGAAAGCAGAAAAACCATCAACCCAACTCATCCGTTTTCGGTGCTGAAAACTGGGAACTCTGCGGCAGTGCAACGCACGCAAGCTTCATGAGCTGACTGGGCATTCTCTGTTCATCTTTTAGCTATGTAGGCACTACAGTGGCTGATGCCTCTGAACAGCTGGTCTTCCCCTTGGTCTTCCACAAGTTTCCTTATGATAACTCTTTTCCACACGTTAATGCCTAAGGAAACTGACCACAGGACGGCTTCGTGTGTGCCAGCAAGAGGTGTGAGGCAAGGCTGTAGGGGCTAAAGAAGCAGGATGGTGTCAGCAGAGGAAAGCCGAGGAGCCAAGGGAGCTGTCAAAAGGAATTCCCCCTTAGGATCTCTGTTAACAGTGACTCACGGGCCTGTTTTGTTATTAGCTCACCAGAGAGAGTGACCATTTGAGCCAAAGGCTCCTGCGAAGCAGAGCAAGAACACTCAGAAGGACTCAGCAGCGCAGCATGAGACGTACCCGCCCAACCCGGTTACAAGCCCACCTGGCTTTGCCGCATCACACTTCAGCCGCACGTCTCATCCTTCCAAGCCAAACACGTTTCCCAGCACGGCTCCCCTTCCGCCTGCATCCCGCCTCCGCACGCAGCAGGGAGAACACCTATACCCCGGGCAGGGCCGCGGTGCTGAGGCGAGCCCGCGCATCCCCGCCGCATTAGCCCCGCGCAGGAGAGGCCTCCCGCCCGCCGGGTTAAGCCCCGGGTCGAGGAGCAGCTCCCGCGGCGGGTTCTCGCTTAGGCCGGCCCCAGGCACCCACCTGCCGCGGCCTCCGCGCCGCTCCTCGCCGTGCGCTGCGGGGACTTTCCCCGGCCGTCCGCGGACACCTCAGGCGGCGGCCATCTCCGCCCCTCCCCATGCACGGGCACCCGGGGAAGAGAAGGGCAGGGCTCGGCTCCCCGCGCGGGGCCGGGCCTGCCCCGCCCCGCCCTGCCCAGCCCAGCCCTGCCCTGCCCCGCACCGAGTCGAGCCGGTCCTGCCGCTCGGCGCCCGCCAGTTTCCCGCCGACGCCCGGGCGCCTCAGCGCCCAACCCGGGCCGGGCCCTCCCTCAGGGCGGGCGGCGGAGCGGGGCAGGGCGGTGAGGGCCTCACGGTGAGGGAGACATCACCACCTTGAGGGAAGGGGATTAAGCGTGCCGTGCCCGGTCGCTCCCTCCTCACCCGTCCGCCGTGACAGAGGGGAGCGAAGCGGCTCCGGGCGCGGGAGGCGAGCGCCTGGCGTTACCTGAGGGGCGAGGCCGGACCGGGGCAGCCCTCGCAGGGCCGATAACGACGTTACGGATAAACATTTTCTGGTCTACACGTGTGATACGTAGGGAAAGAAGACAGCGGAGCGATGGCGGGACACTGAGGGGGCTGCAGCTGGTGATAGCCAGGGCCCGCAGAAGAGATGGGAGGGCCGTGCTGCGTGGCAGTGGGGAGATGTCGGCTCAGGGAGCCCTGTGTTCACACTGCAGGCGCTCACCTGTCGCCTCGGCTCAGGCACTGGTAGCCCTGATGGCGAGCAGGTACGTCCCACACACACGGAGTTGGTGCTCAGGAGCTGGGATGCTGCTCTGCACCCAGAGACGCCCCTTGGGGTACTCAGCAGAACTAGTTTCTGCTTCTGTTCTGCTCCCACAGCTGGAAGGACTCAGTGCGTTCCATGAGGGTGTCTGCCGTCTGCTCAGCCTGGCAGTGGCTCTCCTGGCCCCATCCATGGAGCCTTCCGTGGGGAATCATGTGGGCCACCTCGGCCATGGTGACCCCTGCAGTGCCCTGGGTCCGTGGGCTCACACGCACACGGCGTCCATGAACCGAACACGACGTATCTCAAGGTACGTGACGAGCCAGCTGTTTGCAGCACTCCTCTACCGTTACCACTGACTGAGTTACCAAGAAGTCAGCCAGTGGGGTATTTGCAGCACAGCTCACATCTTTAACACTGTCTAATGGTCTTACAGAACACTTCTGGTTTCAAAATACAGCACAACATTGCACTACACCCCCACACACTGTATGTCAATTCCCTTCCACATGAGAACTTCATGCACGACTGCCTTCTGGTAGTGATACAGTTCAAGGCCTGTGCAGCAAATGTTAAGGAATATTTTACTGTAAATGTTATCTTGGCAAAAAGCTTTTTTACAAATGGGTCTCTCCATTCTGTCTTCCTCAGAGATCCTTAACAATTAAGAAAAGTTTGGGAGAGAGGTTAGGGAATACCCATTATTTGTTTTAAGATAATGATGAATTAAAATAGATAATCCTGCGAATACATACGAAACCTTCTTAAATGGGTTGCCTTTTAGCTTAGCTGCCCTGTAGCAATCTTAGTAGAATTTAAAACTTCACTGTAACAGCTTTCCACTTCTGCAGATCAAACTACTAATTTAGTTTTCCATTTGCTGTTTTAATCCCCATCTAGCAACACATGGGGGATAGGAGCATACAGCTTTCTGAGGGCCATGAGCTGTGCTGCTCAGCTTAACTGGCAGCAGTTTCCTGCTTGCTGCACATACATAACAGAGCTGTAATGTTATGACATCTTTATTTTTTTCCCCTTTATGTTTTTTGGTAATTTGGGGCTAAATCTAACAAGAAGCTCAGAAGGCTGTGAGATGGATGCTGCAACACCTGCCTCATGCTGAGCGCTCCAGAGCCCAGTACTGCTGCTCCTCTGCCTCCACGGACAGCAAGGTTGCCCATCCAAACAGGATTGCTGAGGAGGAGTTGCCCATGAGTCACTGAGCTAGATGATCTAGGAAAAGGTAGCATTGAACATCCTGCCTTTCTCAAAAATCAGGTACTGCTGGGAATAAATGGCATCTTTGGGCTGCTTCCTGCCTGAGAAGTTTAGGCAGGACACCTGGTTTCTGGGGCCAAATGAAGAGAGCTAAACCTTCGGGAGCTTTTTTGGGGATTGTTGTACGTTACTCAATTTAACCTGTGTTTTTTGGGGTCTAAACCATCGATCATAGACCTTTTTTCCATGCCTGGTGTCCATTGGGAGGGAAACACTGTTTTTCTTGCAGGGTAGATGATTGCAAATCCATGTTTGATCTACCTGTGTGCACAAAAAGTATCAAGTAGCTGGTAGGACCTCTTCTGAGAGCAACTAACTCCCTGGAATTAAATTCAGATGTAAGTAGAGCTTTTTCTTTTCTTTTTAAAAATATTTTTCCTTTTTTATTCTTTTCCTTTTTTTTATTCTTTTCCCTTCCTTCTCTGGCTCATTTCAAGGATTCAGTAACTTCAGAGAAAAGACCCCAAAAGGTTATTTTTTTGGGAGAAAACCAAGACGATCGGTATTATAGGCTGAAAAAACCTAAGAGCTTGTAGTAATCTCCTCAAGCAGCATTCACACATACTCACATTTATTTACCCAGAGAGTTCCTACTGGGGCTGTTGCACAAATTGCAATGTGGTAAGAAAATGTTAACTCCTAATATGGGTATTTTACATTCTGAGCACCCAGGTCACAGCCTGGTCCTACTCCCAGGTATCCAAAGGTGATGCTCTCGGTAGTAGCTGGTTTTCTTCTGCTTAGTGCTAACCTGAAGCAGCAAAAGTGCTTTTCTCAGTGGTAACTAGTGAGTTGTTTCATCACTTTCTGTTGGTTTTGCTTGTTTCTGGCTTTATTTATGACTGCAGAAACTGCCGTACAGCCTGGGTGGGGAGGTACCTGGGTGGTAGAAATGAGCAACCAGGAGGGGAAGGGAAGGGCTTAAACATTGTTTTTCTGCTGATAAAAATCTTAATGAGTGTGTGATCTCCAGAGTACCCAGCACAGCCTCCTGCTTCATCCTCAGTGCTGCCTCATCTAGGGCCCAGAGGATTCCTTCAGGCAGGGTTAGGCACAGATAACGAACACAACTCCTGTACCATTAATGAAGGAGTACAGGGTATGCCTCCTGTGTAGCCAGCACCAGGTCTTGTCTTTTCCCCAGTTCTTTGTGTCTGGGACGTGTTGTGCTGCAGAAGCTGCTCACTATCTGCCCCTTTATTGAGTTGAAAGGAAGGAACAGATTTAAGCCTCATCTTTGTGTATTTTGTGTTGGCATCTCGGACGCCTCAATCCGTGTGGGAGCAAAATGGGGAGATGAAATGTGTCTTTGTGCATTTTGATGTCATGGCTGGGGAAAGCTGTGTGCTGCAAAGGGAACTCCTGGAAAAAATACTATGAAAAGTCAGTATCCTGAGCATCAAGGAGTTGAGCTGTGATGAATCACAGAGGTGTAGGGGTTGGAAGAGACCTCCAGAGCTCATTGGGTCCAACCCCCTGAAAAAAGCAGGGTCCCTAGGACAGGTCACACTGGTCAGCACCCAGATGGGGCTGGAATATCTCCAGAGAAGGAGACTCCACACTCCCTGGGCAGCCTGTCCCAGGGCTCTGTCAGCCTCACTGTGTAAACATTCATCCACATATTGGTGTAGAACTCCCTGCACTCCAACTTGAGGCCATCACCCCTTGTCCTGTCCCCACAGACACTGAGAAGAGGCTGGCCATTTCCCCCTGTGTCCCACACTGCAGATATTGATAACCATTGATCAGATCCCCTCTCAGTCTTCTCTTCTCAAGGCTGAACAGCCCCAGCCTGTGAGCAGGGCTGGCAGTTGACTGTGCAGAACGTCGCCTCTGTGATGTATTCACACGTGGAGATGAGTGCTGGTGTGATACACCCTTCCCTGTGTTCCTCTCTTCTTCCTGGATGTGCCTTTAACTGGGTGGTGCCTGGCTGAGCATGTTTAATGCCCTATTAGATGTTGTGCCCTGTCAGCACGGATTAGAAACCTGAGTTTTGCAATGGCTGATGAGCAAGTGGTTGTGGAGCTGCTGTTCCTGAAAGGCTGCATGTCTCAGGCAGCACAGAGTTTATGAAGATTTTCATTTTTTAATAAAATATTTAACTAACTTGATCTTTTAAAGAAGACACCACTTGACCTGTGTCCCATTTACAAGATGTTTTCATTTGCTTTTCAGGAATCTTTTAACAGCCCAGATGATGTGTGATTCGATCCTGGTTTGAATGATTTGAGGTGCTCATCTTGAAAGCAACAGGTTTGTTCTTAGGAAGTTCTCATTGAGAAGAAACTGTAAAGATTTCCACAGTGATTTTAATTTGAAGGCACCTTGTTACAGAATTCTAACTCTGCTTTTTCAGTGAAAATCTAGAGTCAGTGCAGTACCTGGCTGATGCAGTTTTCCAGAAGCAGAGCTTCCTTGATTTGTGCACAAGGTGTACCCCTCCCTGGGGTTTATGAAGACTGCAGCTTTTTGGGGGTTTTGCTTGTCTTTGTCACAAAGAATCAGAACTAGAAGAACTATGGGAAGCTCTTCAAACTACACTGCATGAACCAGTAAGTTATGAAACTGAACTCACAGCTTGCTGGCCACTGCAACAAGAAACCAGGAATGTTGAGACTGAAGCCACCAGGACATGCAAGGTGTGATCTTACTCTTGGTATGCTGCTCACAAAAAACAAAACAAGAGAGAGAAGAGCTAGTGGTTTTGTTCAAATTTGCATGACTCAAATGTCTCTAAGCTTGGTTTTAAGAATGTCTGAGTAGTGGTTGGATGGTGTGTGAGCCAAGCAGTGAGTGATGCACTCTGGGAGATTGAGGTTGGGTATCAGAAAGAATTTCTGTACTGAAAGGGTTGTCAGGCATTGGCACAGGCTGCCCAGGGAGCTGGTGGAGTCACCATCCCTGGAGGGATTTAAAAGGTGTGTAGATGAAGTGCTTAAGGACATGATCTAGAGGTGAGCTAGGTAGGGTTAGGCTGTGGTTGGACTCGATGATCTAAAGTGTCTCTCCCAACCCAGGGGATTCTGTGATTCTCTGATCTTCTGCAACCTTTTGGTATCTTATCACCTCCAGGTAGACTTCAATTTTAAACAAATTCTGTAGTGGCACTTTCCTTTAGAAGGAAGCTAAAAAGGGGGGAATGTGATTTCAATCCCACCCTCAATCTGAAGAATTCAAAACTCCACCTCCTGGTTCCCAGCAAACGACCTTTCTTAATTATTGGGTGAAGACTCATATGCCAGGAAGAGAACATATGAACTTCACTGTTAAGTCTAGTGAGAGTCAATTCGCTGTCTATTGACTAGTAAGAGCCAAGTGTAAGAGTGTCCCGTGAGCACTTCCTCCTTCACTGGATCCATGCTGCAGAGTCCTCTCAGGGATCATACACCTAGCCCTTTTTGTGTTTGGCTTCTATTTTACATGATGAGGATTAAAGGTGGTTACCACCTGTAGAGAATACTTTGACCTGTATCTAAAGCATGATCAGTGTTTACCAAGCACTGTTAGCTCTCTCTTTCCTTCACCTTGTTCTGAAACTGTTTGCATAGTGCTGTTACTAACTCTAAACTAATTCCCCTCTCAAAAGTCTTTTATCAAAACTCAATTATTTTTCCCAGTGATTATTATTTTCACATTAAAAAAACCCACACGTGGCAAAACGAATGCTGGCGGTGTTAGCCAGCCAGTAATGGGCTCTTTGTGGCCACCACCAGGAAATGTGCCTTTTGTTTTGCTGCACCTGCTGCTGTAATACAAATAAATTCACCCAATGTTTTATTAAATAAAATGAGAAGCCCTAATGAAATTGTACCAGCCATTACCAGGAAGCCTCTTGAAAACATTCAGCAGCTGCTCAGTCTCAGTTGGTTTACACTGATAGGATTGTTTTGTGCTTCTTCTGAGGCTCCAAGTGAGAACCCCAGTGCCCTGCCAGTGTGCAGCAGAGCCCTGGGCTGCTTCGTACCACTACTGCTAGTGCCCTTTGAAGCATTTCATTGGCATCAGCAACAAATCATGCTCAACAGTTAAGTACCTGTGACTTGTAAAGGTTTGTTGGAAGCAGCCTTACAGCTACCTCTCTTGCCAACACCAGCTTACACACCCTTAGAGCACACTGGTGATGCAGGTAAAGAGCAGCTGTATTACTGATTTGCTAGAGAGGGATCGATGAGAGAGGTTGAGTCTCAATTCAGGCAACTCTTCTTATTTGATAAAATGGCTCAGGAGCCTGAGGAGTGCTCTGGAGTGAGCTGGGGGTCAGCCTCATTCGATGGAGTTCCATATCCCCATCCCTTCCCTAAAGGATTAATCTCTCCATCTCTTCTGTTTGAGAAGTCAATACTCTGTCATGTAGCTGTGCTGGCCAAGTAGGTGTTTCACAGGATAGGTGGGGGTACCTACCAAGAGTTACCTAATTTAAAAGTAACCCCAGCAACAATCTCTCTGCTAAACACTGAACGGGCAAATGTACATTACAGCTCCTAAGAAGCTGCATTGTAACCACTCTTGATACTGGAAATGTTTGATAAAGACTTTCTGGTAAAAATAGCATAATGAAGAATTTTGTTCCAACTTGCAAGATTCAACCATTTCTGGGCTTGGTTTTGAAATGCCTCAGGAGGAGTTGGATGATGTGTGAGCCAAGCAGCCCCCTCCTTCCCACAGCAGCTACTGTGGGCAGACAGTGTGGTCTGAGGATGCACCTCAGCACCTCCTGCACCAGCATTCCTTCCCTCCTGACCACCCCTGTGAGCAGAGGTCGGTTCCTGTCCCATTTTTGCATGTTGCAAATTTGTGGATCTACTCTGAACTCCTCCCAGTGCAACTCCATGAAGAATTTAGACTCAAATATAAGGCAGTAAGGCAGATACAAGCTTTCTAGAGCTATAAAATTTTATTTCAGGAAGGATATTTTAACAGCTAGCTATTGAAATAACTTTCTGCTAAATATATGTATCCATATATACTTGTTCCCATAAGGTCACCCTAGACTCTGTTAGAAGTCAAAATCAGCAAGAACAACTCTGACACACCCTGATGTGTGTCCTGATAAATGACAGCATGGCCACATCCCTTTGTGACTCTCTCTTCAGACACAGAGCATTTCTCAGGATACCATAAATCCACTCACACTTGTGCTTCCCTCATCATCTCATCCCAAAGGGATTCTGAAGTATCTGGGGAACAGTTGTAGAAAATGCTAATTACAGCAACAGGTCACGAAGCCCTTCCCTGCACTGCTGAGCAGCTCCAACAAGGTCTCTTTCTTTGCACCACTACCTCAGAAGGTTCCGTTTCACTGCAGATGAAGGGGAAGAGTTTTAAGGCTGATGCAGTTTCTAGGGCTGTCAGCTTGCAGCTCTAGTAAGGTGACTGTAGATTTTTGATGGTCAGTTTTGAGATGCAGACACTTGTCCTCAGGCCAGAGGTGGGTGGTGCTGGCCTCTTGCATTCATCCCCTTAACAGGAAGCAGATGACAACGTTATTAAAGTATTTATTGACCATTTCAACTTTAATTTCTATGCAAGGCCTTTAATATGTTACTTCACTTCTAGGAGGAAAGACACGTGAAACCTGGTTGAAAACCACTGCATTAACTTCTTTCCACCCTGCAGCAGGCTGAGCTGCGAACTACTGCCAGCGTGGAGCAGGAGCAGGTGTTCTGTGTGTCATAGTGCCAGCTCGTAACAGTTTCCACAAGATACACACACAAAGGGTCAGGCAGCCACCCTCAGTTTAGCTCCCATTGGAATCATCAGGAATCTAACCTCAGGAACTGCAAGGCTCCCTTTTGTACAGGGAGTTGTGTACCCCTGCACTTGTGGGGTAAGAGGAAACTGCTGAGCACACTGTGGTACAAGCTCTTCATGTCAGATGCAGTGTAAGTACAGCACCAGCGCGCTGCAGGGCCCCGTGCAGGATGTCCTCAACACTGAGTGCGAGGTGTGAAACCCAAAGGGAACACACCATGGGAGCACAGGGTGAAGTGAGCCCAAGGCAGCTGTTGGTCAAGATGCTTCGCTGTCACAGCAAGGGACTGAAGGCAGCGCCGGCTTCCTTAGCTCTTTTAATCAGCGATAACACAGATGTCCAGGAGGCAATCTGTTTAGGTAACGGGCTTTTAATTTTTTGCTATGAATAAAAAAGTGATCCAATTTATCTGTTCCTTAAGGAGTACAGATCCAGGATTTAAGCAGCAAACACACCACACCCATGAAGTGTTTATCAACGCACCCATTACGATGCATATATGTGCACAATCTGAAAAATGAGCATCTTCATCCCGAAGGCCGGTGCTGGAAGGAAGGGGAAGCATTGCAGGACAGTAAGAACATTCTCTGAGGAGTCAGGTAATCCAAGGTCACACTTACCCTTATCTTCTCTGAGTGGGTTTGGGAGAGGACTGGGTTCAGAGTTACAGGTTCATCTTGAGGAATGATGCTGTAACTTCTCCAGTGCTCAGACAACTCCAACACAAGGTACAACCTCCAACCACCCAGCAGGAGGGGGTGCATAACAGAAACTGCACAAACTACTCCGAGATATTTATAAACAAATTATTAATGGTCACTTTGTATTAGTTCCGAGTTACCTACATTTCCCAACAGATGAGGACTCTGCTGCCTCTTCAGTTTAAAAAGTATTCCAGTTCCAGAATACAGACAGTTTTCACATTAAGGCATACGTACAGCTATGTTGTTTGCTTTCATTTAATAAAGATCAATTGACTCAAATACATGGAATGTTGGCACAGAACTAAAGCTCTTGTGGAACAGCTACCAATCATACACAAATATTCTGTGAGGTCCTCTTGACTTGCATTTCTCTGATAGATACACCACAAAATGGCTTTAATAATACAAACTGGATCAAATCTCTAAATAATAAGTAGCAGTTAAAGTAAATGGTTTGCTTTATTTGTAAATTATGTACAGAATACATTTATTTTTTATTTTATTTTTTAATTAAGATGGAGCAGGAGAAAGAAAACAGCCGTGCTTTCCCAACGGCGCTGCTTCCTTCGCCTGCTGGAGATGACATCTTTCTCGAACCAGATGTACAAAACCAGTTTGGATTTCCTCAGTTGCTGGCACACACAGTCTGGAGAAAGAGCAAACACTGCAGCCACATTCAGCACTACCAGATTTTTTGTATTTTCAGCAAAAAATACTTCTGCTAAAACTAAAGTTTTCTTCGGAAAGTTTTCATAATCTTCTCAAAAATAAAATCAAGAAAAATATCAAGAAAACCGTGGGGTAAGAAGGGCTCTATGTAACCAGCTATCACGTGAGCGTAACTAGGAATAATCTGAGATTTGGTCATTCAACTTGTACGTGGTTTACAAAAGCAAGTTTGAGAAGCTAAACTAATTGACCAGTTATGCAAGTACCAGAAAACTATGGTTTTCAGTGTGTTTGAGGACGATCTGGGCAATCTATCGATCAATAGAAAACTTGTCAGATTGATAAAACTCCTGCAAATGGATATTAATGATTAACATAGTACCAAGTAATCAAGTTAATGGTTAAAAAAAGGAAGGAAGTAGATATAAAACTGTTTGGTAACGTGTATTTCAGCAAACAAAGATGCTACGGTAACGGTCTATGTTTTGGTGATCAGCCAACAAAGAAAATCCAACCATTTGCACATACTTAGTCCCAAAACCACAGTGAGTTACGATTTTTCATGTGAAGGCCTACTTTCGGTATCTTCCTCCTCTTCCTCTTCACAATCTCCTTCATCTGTTTGCTGTTCCAGTTCCTCTTTTGTGATCATTTCAAAGTCGTTTCCATTTCCACTACTGTGCTGGGACCTGTCGTCTTCACGCCTGTCACTGTCAGTGTCTGAATGTCGCTCTCCCCCTGAGCCGTCTGTTCCCGAGTTCCTCGTTGCTTCTGTTTTCCCATCGTCATCTTCCTTCTTCTCACTATCTGATTTCTCCTCGCTGTCGTATTTCTGCTGCTTTTTGGATTCTGATTTCTCCTCTTTCTTTAAGTCTGCTTTTGGTCCTTTGTATTCATGTGTGTACAGGGGCCTGAAGGAGTCAATGAATCCCACGTCTGCGGTAAGATTTGGCAGGAACCAGAAGTGATGCCTTCCTCCGGTGATGAGCCAGATGATAAGGAAGAGGATGCAGCGAGCTGTATAAAAGAACAAAAGGAAAGGAAAAATTCAGGGTTCTGTTATAAACATCATAGAATGGTCTGGGTTGGAAGGGACCCCAAGGATCACAGAGTTCCAACCCCCTGCCACAGGCAGAGCCACCAACCTCCAGGCCTGGAGCTACACAAGGTTTCCCAGGGCCCCATCCAACCTGGCTTTGAACACCCCAGGGATGGAGCATCCACCACCTCTCTGCGCAGCCTGTTCCAGCCCCTCACCACTCTCTCTGTAAAGAACTTCCCCCTAATATCTAATTTAACATCCCCACTGTGCAGCTGTGGTGTAAGACATACCCACTGCTAACACCCTCAAAGCCAGGGACGGCATGCCTGGGGGGAACCTCTCCTTTTGCAATGGCTTTGTGGAAGAGTTTGCTCCTACCACGCTCCCCCACCCTGTTAAACTCGTATCTTTTCTCCAACTCCTTAGCCCCTGTGCCAAAGAAAGCTTTAAAAGCCCAGTTACCCCATCCTCACCGCTGAATCTGTTCTTACGGGCAGTTCTCGGGTTCGCTTTGCCCTTTGTTTTGTTCCTCTGGCAGTACCCAAATCCCAGCTCTGGAGGAAGCACCCGTGTGCCGCCAGCTCGCTGCTCCTCCGTGTCGCGGCACGCCTCTGACACCCAGCGGCCAGGAGGGACGGGTGTAGGTGGGAGCAGGCTGGCTCCTCTCTCACCACGGTCGGGGGAAGTGAGAGTCTCAAGCAGCAGACTCTGTCCCTGCCCTCCTAACGCTTCTCCCGCGGGTAAGAATAAAAAGGACGAGGGACACTTACCAACGGCAAGCAGGAGAATACTGGCGACAAAGCAGCCCGCGCCCACGCTGAGGTAATAAACACCAACCCGCATTTCTGCTGGCCAGAGCGGGAACAGAGTGGCAGCTATGACAGCGATCACTGAACACAGAGGTGAGAAGAGAAGCAGGGTTAGTTTTCCTGGTACGTGTGTAAAGGTTCTAGGCTCACCATTTATCCCAGGTACCGGCTTAGCACAGCACGAGCTGCTGACAGGATTTCAGGCCTCAAGCGAAGCCCAGTCTAGGTTCACTGCTCCCATTGTCAGACCGCTTCAGAGCAAGCTGCCCTGCTTCCCCAGTGACTCCTTCCAGGAGAGGGCAGGGGTGAACAGAGGAGTGGGGAGCTGTCTTGGGCCAGGCAGGCAGGACACGGGCACAGGGAGCTGGGTGGCCCCAAAGGCTGGTGCAAGGGGTGACCCTGAAGGGTGTCACATTCTCGGGAAAGGCGCTTCTCTCAGGCAGGGAAGCCAGAAGGCACAGGTACCCCCTGATGTCAGGCAACCTCAGTACTAATTCAGATTAAAAATTAGCTGATTGGGTTTGCCCTGCACAAATCCAACTCCAGAAAGGTATCACTCATAGTGTAAAATAATTCCTTTTACATCTTTCACGTTTTACACAATCTCATTGTACCATCTGTACTATAAACCCCTGATTTGCAACCCATTTGCCTCTTGGGCTATTTACTCATTAGCTTAAAGCAATGGAAATAAACAGTTTGCAGCCTTGTGCAAGTTCAGATACTTGCTAACACACACTCCAGGTTTGGTTTTGTTTTAAATGTGTGTAGCTGCTCCACACCAAGATTAAAATTCATGTCATACGATTGGTATCATGCTGAGCATCATGCTGGTATATCGTGCTGAAAACAAAGAGCAAATGTGCTTACTAGTATCAGCTCCTACTTACCCAGTACAAGTCCCATGGCAAAAGTTTTAAAGTGAACAGGGTCATAGATCCACACATACACCTACAACAGCAAGAACATGGTTTACGCTTAGAAAAAAAGCTCTCTGAGAAATGATTTCATTTATTCCCTCATCCAAGTGCTTACTGCCATGCTGTGATACCCAGCATAGGCAAGGTGACACTCTGGAACAGGTTTCTGCCAGTGAAAGAGGTGCAAAAGGAGCCACCCAGCCAGGCAAGGGGCTGTGTGATCACACTGCACTCACTGCCTTAGCTACCTGCCGATGACAATCGGAGCCCCAAGGCAGCGCTGGGCAGTGCTGGCAGCTCCCAGCTGGCAGGGGAAGAGGAAGGGAAGGAATTTCCATTGCTATGAGAGAAAGATATGGCACATCTCAGACTGGAAGAATTTTTTAAAAGAAGCAGTACTCAAAGTAACATACAGGTGATGTAAAACCCTGGGGAAAGCAATCTGACAGCAAAACTGATGGGGAAATTAAAGATCCAGAAACATTACTGAATGGAGGTTTGGGTTTATCTCTATTCATTAATGTTGTGCAGCATGAAGCCAAAAAAACTGTTGTAGAAAACAAAAACCAGCCCAAAACATTTCTCAGGTCCACCAAGCAGTAACAAAATATGCTTCTAGTTGTGAAGAGATTCCCTTCAGAGGATGTCTGCAGTTGCAACGCTCAGAACCAAGTATCTGTGTGAGAACTGTGCATCTCTGAAGCAGATTTCCTCTGCCTTACTAAAAAAATCCCAAACCAAGCCCTTCTTGGGAAAGCACAGGATTTTCTGAATGAGAAAACCAGGGATTTTTGTTTCTTTCCAAACCAAACAGTTTGAATCTTTGCAGTTAACTGTGAAAGAAGATGCTGGTTGCTAGAAACCAGCAACCCTTGTATATTGGGTGAGTTAATAAGAACCACCATGAGGATGCCTGAGAGGCAGCAATAGTTTGTCAGGGTGATGTGATATTTAATATTCTGCCTCTCACAGGGTGAGAGAGCTGACTCTCTACAGGTGTAGCTCTGTTGCCAGGCTACTCTCTGGGCCCAAACAAGCTGAAGATCATGATGGATGACTGGGCAATTACACACTAGGTAGTGTGTAATAGTGTTTAAGGGCAAAATAAACAAGAAGAAATGGCTCTGATGTAAGTACCCCAAGATCAGCTCTAAATTAGGTGCTACTTAAGAAAGATCTTGAAAACCGCAGTTCTTAAAAAAGTCAGCTCATTAATCAAGGAAAAAGTAAAGAATGCTAAGACAGAAAGTAAATACTGTTATACTGCAAAGACAGAACTGCACCCTCATTGTAACTGCTGCATGCTGTTCTGGTTACCCCCATTAAAAACAACGGGGAGGATCAGAGGTCGGTGTGATTCTGCATGTGGTGGGACTGAACACAGCGATGCGGGTGGTAAGAGAACTGGCTGAGAAGAGCAAAACAAACAGCAGTGACCAAGCCAGGAAGAGAGGTGAGGAATGCCTAGGCCTTGCTGCTTGGCTCACAAGGTCAGGCAGCCTCTGGGCAGCAGAAACTTTTCTTTTCCCCTCCTGTTCTAAAAGGTTTCTGTTTTGTTTAGAAACATTTCAGCTGACAACAGCCTCAGGAAAATTTGGGTCTCTCTGTCCAGCTGCAAGGCCAGTCCAGCTCACTGGGGGCTTTGACTTGCCTGGTCACAAGAGCCTGGGGAGCGCGGAGGCTGCAGCCTGCTCCAACACCCCATCACAGCCCCAGGACCTCATGGGCACTAACAGGTAAACTATTAGATTCTTTATGTCACTGTCCTGCATTTATCTCTCTCTCACCTCCTTGCAAATATTTAAAATTCTGATGTTTCAAGATCAGCCATCACATTGTCAGGAATTTTCCTGATTTCAATGGGCCAAGAAGGAGCTTGCAGACATCCAGTAAATTACACTGGCAGCTGCCAGCAGGACACTGACACTGAAAGTTAGAAAGTACCTTAAATCTTACCTCATTTCCATCCAGGAAAACTTGGTCTTCATGTGGCTCAAGTTTAAATTTCCTCTTAGTTTCCTTTTTCTTGGGTGTTCCTGGGGTCTCATCCTGAGCAAAAAATACAATTAAAAATAATCAATTAAGAGGTTAATTCCTAACATTTTAATATATTGAGTCTGGTAACTTTTCACAGACAAGATCACTTTCACTTGCTTTTTGGTAAAGTTGTTATTACCAACTGGGTACTTAAAAATAAATGTAAATTTTAAGGGAAGAGAAATGTCATTTTTAATTAGTGTCTAAGGACTAGATTATGACTGCACAATAACATCACATCTTCAAACACACAGCAAAGTCTGCTGATACTAACAGAAGTCTGCCCAAAGATCAGGGACTGGACACACCACTTCTTAATCACTGATGTTATTAGAATTATCTGGTCCCTCTCCCTGTATTCACCACATGGGCATCCTGTCAGAATCTGTTTCTGCTGTTTATTCTCATCCTCTCAATCTCTTTGTGAACCTTGTGCTTCCTCCTCCCTGTTTCCTTCTCCTTGCTTGAAATGAACTTTCTGAATTGTGTCCTGTGTCGTTCAAATTACTTCCCACTGGTTTATATAATGCACTAAAATCTCATTTCAATAAGTAATGGTTAATTTAAAAATTAACATGACATTAATAATGTAACTCTCCCAGTGACAGGGGATTGGATTGGTTCACAGCTTTCATAATTGGTGTTTAAAGTACCTCAAGTTAGGTCATGTTACACTGGTGTCTGTGTTTGGACTGCCAGCAAGACTGTTTTGTTTAGAATTCTTTTATTAGCCCTGTAGCTTCCTTGTGAGATCCAGGCTGTGCACACGGACTGCACCTCTCACTGAACCTGCCATTATTTCACTTAGGGGTGTCTGGAATACTGACTTTTGACCCTGCTCACGCTCACTGGATATAGAAGAAAAACCCCACAGCCCATCATCAAGTTTCTCCTGCAGATTCCTAACATTATCCTTTGGGAATTCTGTTTTGCTAACAACAGAAATCAGGAAGGAAAACATGACTGTGAATGCATATGGAAACTTGTGCAGTAAGAACAGTTTGAAGTTCAAAGGCAGGACCCGTGTGAAAACCAGGCATCACACAGAAACCCACCCACCACTGCAGAGCTGTTGACAAGCACCAAGCATCCAACATTAAATCCCAGGTATTCTTATCACCAAACCCTGCAGGCCTGGCTTTGTTTCACACCTGCTTTGAGCTGTTAGGCCCACGCATTTATGTCACTCCATGCTAACCACTGCTAAGCAGCAGTGCTACTGCGGCTGCAGAGAATTCACTTTCAATTAACTTGGTCCATGTTAGAAGATGATAAGGTAGGTACACAAAGAACCCACTGAAGCCTCTTTCTTTACCTAGACCAAACTCAGAAATGCTCCAAAGTTTTTAAAAAGAGGAGTATCTTTTAGAGATGAAAACAGGCAAGAAAGGTGTCACATTTTAGACCAACCAACCATGTTTTCAAGCCAATGAAATCTTAACAATCAGTTCATGTATTCTCTGCTACGGGTTTGGCTCTTCTCTTACAGATAGTACTGACCTTCTTACACTCCTCCTTTTCACCATCCTTTTTCTTTTCCTTTTCTTTCTCCTTCTTAGTTTTTTCATCTTTGCCACTTTCCTTCTTGCTCTTTTTCTCCTCTTCTTTCCCACTCTCAGCCTTTCCTTTTTCCTTTTCTTTCTTTGTATCCTTGTCAGGTTTCATTTTCATCACTTTTAATGCTCGATGGAAGAACTGTTTTTTCAGGAGTCTTAAAATGAAAACAAATTTAAATGATACATTTAAGTGTGGCTGCAATAATAATGTTTATACTCAACTGTGTTATTATTAGATACCAGTTTAGATAGGCTATCTAATATAATCATGCATAGCAGGATTAAAGGACAGAGGCCAACATCATCTGCTCTATGTGCAAAGAAACAAACCAGACCTAATTATCCTGTAACTCACTTCTTGCTTTGCTCTTCTTTTTACTATCTATTCAACACTGGGTAAAACCCACATTTTCTGTGGCAGCATTTTGCATAGATATACATGAATACACAAGATGTAGGACAGAGAAAGCCATCAGGTCAATTTAATTATCATTCCCATTAATGCAACTCCTACCACGATTTATTTTCATGTTGGTGTCAGTGTATTTCATAGCAAAAGTAAGGAAGTGGACATGTGGCTTATCAAGCTCCTTGGTAAGAGGTGGGTGATGAATAAAATCACCCCGTTGGTGGCGGGTATGGAAGCGTCCCATTCATACCAGCTACAGAACAAACCTTACAGCAGGCATAGCTGTGGCCAGCTGGGCACCAGGAAGCACTGGCTGGTAGTCTTAAGGTTGTTACCAACAGTAATATGCTTGAAAAGATCACAGCCAAATTCAGAATGGGAAGAACAGTACAGAATACTGCTCTTCAGACTGAGAGGAACCAGCAGAGCCTGAAATCCAAGCACTCATTCACACTGAAAATCCTGGTCCCACCTTCCCAATCGATTTGATTTGCCCTTGGTTCCTTTCATGGCTTGCTGCAGCCCAAATCCCTACACAGGGCTGCTCACTGAATAAAGAAAACCTGCTGGAGAGAGAGAAATCATTCTGCCAATTCAACTGCATGCATGCTGACTAGCAAGCAAAGCTCCTTCATGTAGATCTTTTATGAAAGATGGAAAATCATGAAATCTTTCTTCAGACAACTGCTGACGTGGGTTCTCCTTCTAGCAACAGAAAAATCACTTGTTTGGGAAACTACTTTTCTTCACATCCAGGAGTCCAGGGGCTCGGGTAGCGAACAGCCCAGAGGACAGGTCTGGCCCAGAGGACAGGTCTGGCACTCACAGGAGCTACCTCTGTCTCTGATGGAAGACAAAACGATGGGACTGTGCAAGACCCACTGCTCAGAGCATGGACCCACAGTAGCAGTGCAGCCAACAGCCAGGTCCTGAAGCAGGACAGACCCTGACATAAATAATGAAGTGCAGATTGTTTGCTAAACCCTCTACAGAACTGCTGGACAAAGCTCTATTGCTGTAGCTCATGACAAACCCCCTCAAAAGAAAACTCACTGAACTTAGGTCAGGATGTCAGTGTACTGGGAGCCTTACACACTGGAGAAAAATCAGTGCCAGAGAACAGAGGCTGAACTGATCTTCTCTGCACACTACACAGGTGGAGCTCAACTTCATCTCACCTGATGTTTTTGTAACTGAAGAACAAACACACAGATCCCTACGGAGTCCAAAAACTCTGGAAGGGAAATCTTATTTTTTCTGCTTGCATTAAAACAATGCTGGTTTATTCTTTTCTGAACTTTCTTGAAGAAATCAGCAAAAGGATTAAAATTCAAACACAGAATCAGCCCTGCCTCAGCCCTGGAACTGGGGAAAAGAACCCTACCTTGCTGGATGGCTATATCAAAGAGGCCAAAAAGGAACAAAAGTGTCATAAGAGTAGCCATATTCTTCATCCCTAAGTAGCTCTGGCAGAGCTCTCCAAGTGTAGATGGTCCCCTTAATCCTATGAGCATGCCCCAAATGAGATGTATCAATATGCTGTTCACCTAAACAAGCATCAGAGACAATCTGAGAGGCATAAACTGAACCTCAAGGTCCATGAAGGCAGAACAGGTCCATGAGGAGAGATTTGAGAGCACTGACCCCACTAACATAAAATAACTATCAAATCTCAAAAATCCTTTTGTTCACCTTGCTGCCCCAAGCAGCACAACGAACACGAGGGAGCTTTGAGAATAAAGATGATGAAACTAAATTATTCCTGTTTCTGCTATGACATCCTCAAATGCAGTCATAAATTGCCATCATTATTTTACCTCCAACCACAAGTGTTTTAGAATACAGAAGCCCAAGTGAAACTGGCTCTTAAATAACTAGGACACCTTCACAACTGTACTCATGAACAGAAGTGATGGATTAGGCTAGGTCATACCTGTTGCAGTAATCAACGACAGACTCTCGGGTTGTAAATAAAGCCTCTTCTCCTTTCTTTGCCTTTGCCCATTTAGAATCCAGGAGGCAATCCACAGCTTTTGAGGCTAGAGGGAAAAAATGAATTAAAAATAAATTAAAAATGCATTAGAAGCAATCACATTTATTGTAACATTTAGTTTTCATTTTTTGAACAACACCAGCCAGTCAGTCAGTTCTGGTGATGTTCTACATCCTCTCAATCTTTGAAGTAAGACTAGCCACTCTTTGGAATTACATTAGTCTTGACAAATATATACTTTAAATCACAGAGTGAAGTTTATTGTGTTTACTTCAGGCTGATTAGATTAATTTTATGGCTCTCTAATGCCTAGATAAGTTTTATGTAAGATCAGTACTTATTAAAGCATTAATAATAAAACCAAAAGAGCCTTCCCACCCCCCAAAGTGCAATGTTAGAAGAAGAAAAGTTTCATTCTCCAGTTAAAAGTGACCCTACCAATAAAATAATCAACTCTGTGTCCCATCATGTTGGTGGATTTTGTTGGACAGTTGAAGCGTAAGTATTTAGCAACAGCCTTCTCCTCTTTGAATGGCTCACCCACCTCCTGCAACAGCAAAAGTGCAAAGTTAATAGGTTTAAACACATGGGAAAGACACTCATTTGGGCTCAAAAAGCAGATGTTGCCAATGCTTCATTATTGTAGGACAATTCATAAACAAACAAGGTGTCAAAGATGTGCAAATAGATCAAGTGGTTTTTCCCCTGTAACTTTCTGTCTACACACATAAAAAAGCAGGAATTCTGAAGTTAGGTGATCTGAAGGCAGCAACTGTGAACTTAACAGCTCTGTGAAAAACAGCAAGGTAAAGGAGGAAGTGAGAGGAAAGCCCTGGGCACAGGGAAAGCTGCTGAAGGCACACAAGCTTGGATGGAAAGAGTTGTGAAGCTGAAAGACAAACAACAGAGCAAGGGACAAACATGTATGAAGTGACAGCAATGCAGGCACACTGACAGAATACAGCAGCTTGAATTTCATGTGAGGGCAGAGAAAATCAGGCTGGAATAAAGTTGAAAGATTTGGCTACAAACTTTCAGTACCACTGCATGTTACAAAGTGACATAAACTTCAGAGTAGCAGTGAGGAGATGGAGATTCTTCCCCTCTAGAGACCAGGGACATCAGTAGGAAGCAGAACGAAGCCCGTGAAGGCCACAAGAGCTGGTTTAGGAGAAGGCAGCCCTCAGCCTGCACACGTTCATGAACTTTGTACAGGCAGGAACTGGCAGAGAGGCAGCAGAATTCAAAGATGTGTAAACCAGAAGGATGGAGATGGGCATTTTCAACTATGTAAAATTAGGACCTGATATTTGTCATCAGGAGAGGAAGACCTTCCCAGCACTGCTGCTTCACAAAAACACATCTGGACCCAACATTTGTTATAGTACAAATACATGTTGTACAGACTCAGGCAAACTTCCTCCAAATTCCTTTCTGTACATTCTTTTAATGCATAATTCTCCAAATCCCCCTGCTATCTGCAGATCCATAAGCATCAGGACACCTTTTCAGCCTGGCAGTACCTCTTCTGTACCCAGACAAAGAAACAGACCACAGAAGCCACACCACAGATTGGGGATTTACAGGAATAGGCACAAGCCAAAGGTTCTATTTGAAGACATACTGTTTCCAAAGATCAATAAACATATACAACCCCCATTACTGCTTTCAAGATGTATAATCAGAGCACAAGCAGTGTGTTAAGGGGAAATTTGAGGCCAGACAGACGCTGTTACACTAGATAAAAACTTCAGGTGATGAGTGTTGTTAAACAGTCAACTTTCAAAATCAACTGGGTAATGAATTCTAGTTCTAGAGGAGATTGTTGCTTTTCCTACCTGAGGGCAATTTTAAAGAGAATAATACAGACATGATACCTAAATGCCAAAAGCTCTCCATAGTTTTCAAATTCTGAGATTATTGACTTTAAAAGCCCAAGTACTTCATATACATGTGGAAAAAAGCTCTCATACTCAGCAGTTATTTCAAAAATGCATGCCCAAATTAAGGCAGATGAGCCTAAGAGTCCTCATATAGATTAAATAAGCTCTGTCTCTGTGCTGAATCTTCTCCCCCTCTTCTTCTTTTCATTTTAGAAATAAAACATCAGATAACTCATGGAAAACTAATCACTAATTGGCAGTGCATGAGTGCCTGTAATTTACACGCTGTAGTTTGATGTCCCCTTATATGGTACAGTTGTACCAGTAATAGTAAATCACTGATGATACTACCAAGTTTGGTATCAAAACTGATTTGGTTTAATAGCAACAAAAGGAGGTACAATGCATTTAAAGGAAAGAGGGAACATGTACCATCATTACCATGTGGCCCACAGGTAAGGTACCATGGAGATTGATGGCTACATGCAGCATTTGTGTTTCAAAATAACACTTTTCTAGTATTTCTTACCAGCAAATTAAACTTGGCACCATTCACAGGGCAAACCTTCCTGGGACAGACAGGAAAGCTGTCAGAGAAACTAGAGATATTCACATCAACATTAATTCCTCTAAGAGGCTCATTTTTTTTTCCTCCTGAACTATTTATGATCCTGCCAGGTCGTGTGATGTGCTGTATAGGCAGAGGCTGGCATTGGATTGATTTTTTCATTGCTCCTTACTATCTATTGCCTTGTCCTTCCCTGTGGGCTAGTTTCATACCATCCCCAGCAAGCTTCCCTGCGAGACAGACAGCCACAGTTTAACTGAGCTCGTTCTGACAAAGTCTGTCCTGCAATTTAATCCCCATCTTTTCATCCTATTTTCATCCCAAAGCCAGGCTTCTCTTAGAACATTATGACTGACAGAACAGAGTGTTACATTTCATCACAACCTGAAATCAACCAAAGCCCTGAAACTTTCAGTAGCCTAAGCTCTACTTTTTCAAGATGCCTTTCAGCTGGTCCTGATGTTGAGTTATAAAACCAGCCGAGCCCCAGGCACTTTAGGCCTCCTTATACATTCAGAAAAAGATTATACAAACGAATCAAGGGATGATTCTCCATAAATTATAGAGTTTTTTAACAGAGGAAACAGCCTGTAAATGCATATGAAAATTTGCTGGTATTTAACATTTGCTTTTATAGGAAAGGCTGAGAGATTCAAGAAACCACTCAGGCAATATGTTTCTGGAATGCTATAAAATGTCTTCTCAATTAAAATCATACAGAACTCTTTTCAATTAATAAAAAACATAGGATAGTATGAAGCTTCCAAATTCTTCTGCTCTACATTTAGTTTTAGACCCTTGCATCTACTTCAATTTTAAATATCAAAACATGCAACGTAAAACATAGAGATTTATGATCCCTGATAATTTACAAACTCTGGAAGAATGCCATTAAAAATAAAATCAAACCCTATTTCTTATTTATCTAAACATAAGAACTCCATCTACTGGAAGACAGGAAAAGCAGTGCTCAGTGTGCCTACTAACTAGAAATGCACTGGTATTTCAAATTTTTAAAGAATAATTCTCAAGTATTCCTATCAAAACCCTGCCTTCAATGAATTCATAAAACAAAGTTGAGGTTTTCTGTTCTAGGGTCCTTCCAGACCTGCTGAAGTGACAGGAAAATCTTCATCTATTTTTTTTTTACCATTATCTCCCAATTCACAGCATAGCATAGTGCTCTCTGAACCTCCTTCAACGCACTGATGTAGTTCCCAGTTAATTCAGCCTCCAGCTGGGCTGCAGCAGAAGAGCTGCCTGAATCAAGCAAAAATAAAACCACCTGAACTGAGCAATTAAGATTATTGTGCCCATGAGCTTCCTTCTCCCTCTCATCTCTCCTTATGACTTATTCAGGCTCTCTTACTCCTGGAACCACTCAATGGATCTCAAAAGACCAGATCGTATTTGTGGTTTGAAATGTCACTCTTTGTTTTCCCCACCTTTGCATCACAGCTGTGAGAAGACAGGTGTGACCCAAGACAGGATGATTTCCATCCACAACACAGTAATGTACACAAGGTTCCTGGAAAATCAGGAGAAATTAACTGATGACTATGACTAACAAGTTATTCCATGTGCAAACCCATTACAAGGATCGATGCTCCTCTTTTAAAGGAGCATCAGAGTTCTTTGATTTCAATTACATCTGGTTTTACTTCTTTGCTCTTACATCTGAGATTTTCGATGCTCAGAACATCCTCCCTTCACAGAAGATTCCTGGAGCAGATTAGTTTATACAGTTTTCAGATAAGGAAAAGAAGAAATTTAAACACATCTGCTACGTGCAACCTGTTTTTCAAGCTGAGAGTATGCATCAGAAATGACACTGTGTCAAGTCCTGCTCCATTCCTCACACCTCTCCTCACAGTACAACTTTATTAGTGTTATCATCTCTGAAGGTGGTCTGAGCACAACAAAGCTTGGGCTGAATCACAGGATTATCTGTTGACTCTCAGGACCTCAGACTAGATGACGTTCAGTGGCAGGGAAGCTGGTACTCCTCATGTTCTGCTGAAACATTTATACTTTGCCTAAAATAAATCAAGATGCAGAAGGACGCATTAGGGTCTTAGGAGCTGCTCTTAGGACTCTATGTACATTTTCTTCAGTGACTAATAAACCTAAAATTGTCCAACTCCTGCACTGATGACCAGTACAAGGATTGCCTGAGGACTGTTAAAAGAAAACATGGCAGAACCATGCAGAGAAACCAGTTCTTCTGGATTACCATGGCTGTGTGCTAGCTACAGGACATTAATTTCTCTTTACAGAAAAAATGAAACAGATTTTTTTTGTCCTATACATATCCTATAAAAATCGAAGTATTTGTTTTCTCCTTTTCACCCATCACTATATTTTTTGAGCAAAAGCTGTAAACAGAGTTCTAAAACACATGTCAAAGGAGCAATGTACAAAATTTTGAAGCCAAAATGTGCCAGCTGCAGTCAGTCCTCTTCTAACCCCAGGCCAGCTGGCTTGACTTATTCCCTTTCCCACCTCCAAAAGTGTAACCCAGGTTTTCAAGACAGCAATTCTTGTTGTAAGGACAAGTGGCACTGCTACTTATCATTCTTATTTTTCTGTCTCCCCCCTCCCAATGTTTATTTTCTTCTCTACCACCTGGTAACATTCACTTTCAAAGAAGTCACTCAGCCAGTCTCCTTTGCTGGCATTCCACTCAGCTCTCCTAGAATATATGAGAAAATACAGACAGACAAGTCCATGTTACCAGAAAACAATTGTTTTGTCATTTCTGAAAATCTTTTTCATCCTGATTCACAAAAAACCTGCAGTATAGGAAGCAGCAATGATGCTGTTGCACATTTTCCTCCCCAAATCAAGACATGGCAGAACTGTAGGCTACAACAGTTAATATTGATTAGTAGATGTCCTTCATCAGGAGCATCTGAAAGCTTGAATCCAATGATTCAAGAGGTCTATTTGCAGTGAGACATTTGCCTAAGAACCGCTTTCTCTACTCATAAGAGCAGTATTTATATGCATTAACATTTCCAGAGTAGAGGACAAAGCACTAAGGTGCTGTGCAAGTGTTATTAATTGCAATGCAAAGATAAACAAAACTTCACATGTGGGGAGCAGAACCGTGCACAATGGAACCCGGCCAAGGTAATTAAAAAGTAATGCCTGCTTAACAGTCAGACTGCAGAGCTGCCAACAAAGTGCCACGTGGTACCCTGCTGAATGCTTGTCAAAGTTACCAACTCTGAAGGTTTTGTGCTTCAGTGAATATTTCAGGATATATACGGATCCATATTTGTTTTCCAAGATATTAACTAGCTTTGATCAGGTTGCTGGAGTAATAGGCATCCAAAGACACCTCCCATCTTTCCAGATGTAGCTGGAAAGAAGAAAACAATATTAAACTAGGTATTAGATAACATATATTGTTTTTCCTTCCATGAGTCCTTTACATACAGCAAGCATTCTTGATTTCAGTGATTTGAATCATATGTGAGCCCAGTGGCTTGAGCAACCTGCATCCCTACAGACCAGTTTCTTTTCACTATGGCACATCTGAAGTAATCTCCATGTTAATTACAATTAAAAGACAATCAGGAACACCGCTTTGAAAACTTTACATCTAAAATGGTTTTATTCAAACTTTTAAAGTTAAGATTTCTGCAACCTCCATAACTTCCCACACGTTGCCAGAGTCTAAGCTATGCAATACAGATTGGGCAACGTGTCTTTTCATGAAAATGCTTTCTACAAAACACATCCTTCCTGTTAGCACTCCAATAGGAAACACAGAGAGGAGGCTTGACAGAGCTTTGAACTATTTTAATGAAACTGCTTTAATGATTTGTCTCATGTAGCTAGCTGACCTAACTAACTATGATTCCAATCTCAATGGCAGACATAAAATCGTAGAAAATTATTCAAAACCCAGGTTCTGTATTTGCAATTCAACTCCAATACATGAGCCTCTTCCACAGGTAAACACACTGCCTCCTCTGAAGAACCTTGTTCTTGTCAAAATATAGAGCTCTGCTTAATGCCAATGGGGTACTCAAATGCCAGGCTTGCATACAGCACGTTAGTCTCTTTGTTAGTCTCTTTATTAAGGGTTACACATCACCCTAAAATGAGTACACACTTCTAAAGCACAGGAATCACCTAGAAATAAAAATCCCATGCTTGCTTTTTAAAAGAACTTGCACAATTATCCTGAAACAAGATAATCATACTGTAACTGTGCCAATAAAGTTCAAAATGCTTAAAAAAAACCCCCAACAAAACAACTACCAAGAAAAATGCTTGCAGTTTTATTCGCTGACCAATTAAGAACACCCTTCGGGCATTCAACAGCATTCTTTGTTCTCTGTCTTGTCTTCCCATTGTTGTTGACATACACTGGGAAATTACTAAGATGCAACACACATTTATCTGCATAATTATATCACAAATTTAGGCCACAATCTTCAACCTTCAAGTGTTAACACCCAGACATCGATTTAATTACTAACAATCCGGGATATACTTTTACTGCTAACAGGCTGGGAATGAAGCATATGTTTAAATGCCTGCAAGACCACAGCCTTGGGTATTATACTAAACATTAAACTACATTTAACTTGGTTTTGATGGATGCTCTATTGAGCTGTTGTCATCCCTGATAAGGGACAGTCTATAACGATTATGAAAGCAGAATAATTCTGTAATGTTTTATGATAATTCATTCATGCTGGTGATAAGGCTTAGCAAAATTTTGATTAATTGCTCTTCACGTTCCTCCCTTCTCTCCCCACCTCAGTAATTTGAATTAAAGGGGACAAAAGAAACCATTACAGGTTCAGGCTCATCTCCATCCTTTTGGGGGCTGGGAAGGGAAAGGATGAGGAAGAAGAGAGGGCAGGCAAGCAGGATGACATATGAAGTGCACATTGATTTCTCTCATATTATCTCTGCTTGCAGCAAAGAATCCCAAACAAACATTGTTTAGGCTTAGTGCTAATACATAACAGCAACAGGCATTATAGTAACTGATGCTGTAACTATGCCCAGAACATGCATTAAAACCTCTGTAAAACTCACTTCTAAAGTTACACACTGAGAAGTCCAGGGTTTGAGGTACATGAAAATACCTAAGCAGTCCTTGCTTTGGCTTTAAGTGACACCATATAATTATTAATACATTTTAACTTGATCTTAAAGCTGATTAGGTCTATTTTTAGATGCTGTTGCTTGTTTATGTCTTGTAAAAACAAATTTCCTTTCCTTACCACATCATTTCCTGGCCGGGGCACATTAGTTTTTAAGATGCTTATACCATCTGTCCCATGTCTTTTGTTTACAAACCACTGGGACAGGCACGCTGGGTGTCAGCTCCTGGCTACGGCTGCTGCTCACCTGGGCATTCTAGGGGTATTCAGGCTGTCGTTCAACATAAGTACGGGGTGAGATCCCGAGTATAATACAGCGATTGCAAATAGGTAACAGCTGGAAATCTCACTCTGACCACTGAGAAACAGAACGTACTTTTGAGGGCGCAGACCCCCATGAGAGCAGAACCACCGGGCCCTCGGGTACATGGGCAGCCGGGGGTATCGGATGGGCCAGGGTACCGGGCCAGGGCACCCGGCCGGCCGCCCCTCAGCCCCCCGCCGCGGCAGCCGGTGCTGCGGGGAGCCTGGGGACTGCAGAGTCAGCGGCGCTCCCGAAACGCTCCCACCCGCCATCCTCCGCCGCGCAGCGGGCTCCAGCTTCCCTCAGTGTTTATTAGGATTTCCGAATTTGCTAGAAAATTCCGAGGAAAGCCTGTCCCTGCGGCGCCAGCCTGGGCTCTCACCGAGCTCCGCTGCGGCGCTCCCCCAACCCCCCCCCCCCAGCGCTCCCGGTGCCTGCGGGGCTCCCGCTGCCCCGGCGGCGGCAGAGACCGCTTCCCTCGCCGCCGGCTCCCGCGGGCAGCCCCAGCGCACGGCACCGCCTGCCGCCGCCTCCTCGCAACGGCGTCGGGGCGGGGAGGCCGCAGAACCGGAGAAGGGGGGGAGGGAAAGCCCCTCCGAAGGGTGGCTGAGCCGCCCCGGAGCAGCCCGCCCGCTGAGGCCGGGCCGCTCGGAGGACGGTGAGCTGCCTCCCGAGGAGGGGGGCGCGGGCCGGGCAGGGAGGGAGAAGCTCGGCTACCTGGATCCGCTTCCTATGCCTCCGCCGCTCCGCCATGTTGTCCCCGTCTGCTCCGCCGGTGACGTGGGCCGGGGGGGGGGGGGGGGGGGGGAGGTGGCGGCGGCCTCGCGAGAGGCGGCGGGAGCCGGCGGAGGGGCGGGAAGGCCGCGCCCCCTCAGCCCCTCACAGAGCCCGGCGGCTGCGAAGAGCCGGAGTCGCCTCAGCTTCGCAGCTCCTTTCGGCCCGCAGCCCGCCTCGACGGCCGCTCCTCTCCTCTCCTCAGTCCCCTCGCCGGGCGGTGCCGAGCTCTGAGGGAAAGGTCGCTGGCGGCATCCCCGTGCCGGGTCTCCGTTGCGGTGGCAGCCCCGGTTCAAAGGCGCCGCTGTCAGGGCCCCCAGCAGCGCTCTGGTTAATGGGAAACTCCCGGCAGGGGAAACACAGCCTCTCCTGTCCCTGTGCCCGGACCTCTCCCCGCCGTGCTTGGGCCCCGTCGTCTAAAGTCCAACTCCCAAATCGTTCCTGCAGCCCCTGGCCATCTGGTTCCCTCGCAGGTGGCTGTGGCTGTGCGTTAGGCCCTGCCCAAGGCAGGAGGCAGCACTCCAGCCGTGGCCTGGCCGTGTCTTCTGCAGGCTGGACAAGGCCAAAGTTGCCTATTCGCACCCAGAGGGGTCACTTGGCCTCTTGACGAGCTGCCCCATCCCACTGGAATGAAGGTGCTCCAGCTCCTTGGCAGTAAAAAGCTACATGTTTAGTTTTGATACTCTTAAGTAAGATGTTTGGTCTTAAAAGCAACTAGATGTAGCAGGCCTTTGTTCACTACTACCTATTTAAACGTGCTCTGCTTGCACAGACCTCATGTACCTACAGAATTAGATTTAGAATTCAACCTATAAAAAGTAAAGCGTTGGGGTTTTTTAGTCTGTGGGTGTCCTGCATGCTTCCCCTATGAGGTCACGCAAATTAGCAGAGCCTATAGTCGTTTATCCTGGCTCCATGTTTTGGAGCCACACCCTGGCGCTTCGGGATGGAAAAGTACGTACAGCGCTGCATCGTCTTGTCCAGTCCTTTCAAATCTCAGTGCCCCCTCCTGTTCCTGCCATTTGGAACCTCTCAGATTGAAAACTAGGTAATTAAAAACCTAACATTGTTTCCAGCAGCATATTTGCTCCTGAGTTACTGTGCCAGTTTTCTGTGCTTTTTCTGCTATGACGTATTTTTCTTCTGAATGTTTTCCTCTTGCTGTTGTTGGGCAGAAAATCTATACAAGTTACAAATTAAGCTGGCTGACTGCAGAGTGAATGAACTATAAAAGGGTAATTCAAAAGATGGAATTGTAGGTATAGGGAATTAAAAGTTGTTATGGTTACAATAAAACAATATCTCGTAAAAAGTGTGCAAACTGCATTTGTTAAAAATTACATTTTTAAGTTGCCAATGATTTTAACAGTTATTTCACGTGCTCAAATTGCAGTAACATAGAAGCACGTCTGAACTAGAGGCTTTCATGCGGAAGAAGTTTCAGCCATCTGTAGCTCAGGGCTTGCTAATAATACACAGTGCCTGCACTAAGGCTTCCAGCACAGCCTCGCTCAGAGCCCCTCTGCTCTCCCAGCACAGGCACAAGCTGAACTGCAGCTGGAAAACTCCTCCCTGCTCTATGGGAGAGGCTGTTTGGAACCGTGCTGCTGTCTCCTCACAGCCTTCCTTGTGAAGTGTGCCATTGCCACACGATGAGTCCCATTCCAGGTCATCATCCCTCATCCCTCTACTTTCAGGCTTTTTAAAACCCTTACTTCCCATATGCTTTCTGTGTCTTTGAATCTACTGCTGATTCATAAATCCACCTTTAATGCTTAGTTCTTAATGTTCTGGGTCTATTTTTGCACAGTGTATTATCTGCAGTACATAAAGCTGTTTGCTGCCAGAGAAGCACCTTGGATTTCTGGTTAATCTCTCTTTTTTACTTTTTTTCTTTTTCTTTTTCTTTTTTCCTCCACAGAACTTTGAATTCATTTGAAGCATGAGGAACAATAACTTGCAGGAGCTTTTCCCAGTTCAGCTGGACATGTAGCAGCAGATCGGTATGCAGCACAGGGGACAAAGCTATGACTTCAAGATCTATGGAAAGGATTGAGGGATGGACAGTGGGTCAGGGAATGTGCTGTCCAGCATGAGGCACTGGCTGGTGAGCTTCCTACCACTATGGAGCACAGAGCCTATCAAGATTGAATCCATACATGGGACAAGCTTGTTTACAGTTGTCAGCAGAGTGAGAGAACTGGAAAGGAACAAGTGGCTGTATCTCAAGGAAGCCAGGGAGTGGAAGTGAAGGTTCAAACTGAGTGCATTTAAGGTTAGTGTCTATGTGAGCTGTAGGGCAGGCTGCAAAAAGAAGCATTTCAGAACCATGCAGTAATGTTATTACCCTTTAAATGCCAACTGCCATTTTGTTTCAAGTAGTGTTTCAGAATCATGACCGCTCAGATTACTGGTGTGAAGGATATTGCATGCAAGTGGAGTGGTTTCCTTTTTCAACTGAAGCTAAACCGACAGCATTTCATCTGTCTCTTTTCTCTCCTCTCTCTCTGCTCTTTACCCAACTGTGTGATCTAAAACAGCAGTATGGATGCTGAAAGCTTAGTTCAAAAACCAGCTGGATACATTCACGAAACAAAAGGGCATCATGAGCTCTCAAATACAAAAATCAGATCTGGTTGGTTGTGTGAAAGGTTCTCTGGAGATAAAGGGAGTTTTCTGCAACATTTGCTTTGTTTTTATACTCTGCTTTAGGTATCCTGTCTTGGCATCTGAGGGAGGTCCCTGAATTGGGTGGTTTTTTTCTCTTTCTGGAACATATTTTCTTATACCCTTATACTCACTTATTCCTGGTGATTTATCAGGGTTTGTGCTATGGGCAGTCTCACTGTTTTGGGCTCGGTGTCACTGATCCTGGATCCATAAGATGATTTGATGTTACCACTATGGCATAGTTAATAGGTGCCAGAAATGCAAGGCTACACATTGGCAGACAAGTTACTGGCAAGCATGTCATGAATTATCTCTAGAGTCACACTGCCATCTGCAATACAGAAACAGTGCCACTAGAACTCTGAACTGTTCTGCTCAGCAAACTATTCACTTGTAAGAACCTTATCCGCTGGCCCCGTGGTTGATCCTTCTGTCTTTGGGGGAAGAGAGGGGAGAAGACAAATCACAGTTACCTCAACTATGATGTTGGTAAGCAGGAAGGCAGGCAGGAGGGAAGGTAGGAAGGAAGGAAAGAAGGAAACAGCCTCAATAGAGGGATCCAAGAAGGGTAGGCAAATTCCTTGGTGATAACTTAGGAGCCATTTCCAACATCATCCACAGATGGTAGCATGCTGCAGGCTCTAGAGTGAACTCCCATTTCATCCAGTCAGCTGCAGCACTGAATAGGGGTTCAAAATACCAGGAATAGAGGCCTTGTGCTGTACAGCAACACATGCGTTCATGGCAGGTTTAGATAAAATCCACCCACAAATACATGAGTCATTACTCAGAAGCACACTCCAGTGTAGACATACCCTGAGTCACTTCCATCTCAGAAGCTCATAAATATTTAGTTAGCCACTTAGCTTTTAATTTAGCAGAACAACAAAGATTCATTAGACAAATGTCCAGAATTATCTTTCACTAAGAAGCTTCTTAAATACTTCCACTCTTGCAAGTTCCTTTTCATTTCTGTACAACTCAGAATTATTTGATACATACAACTTACAAAAGCCATAGTTGAACTAAGAATGAATTTCCCCTGATTATGGTCCCTCTGTAATGAATTTCATCTATTTCAAATACCAGCTTTGCTTTTTGCAAGAATACTTTTTCACTTTAGCAATAGCTGGTGAACCCTGATAAAGGAATGATTCTCCTGATGCAGAGTGGTCTGTAGCTCTTCCTAAAGACCACCATCAATTCTCCTGGTCCAGCAGACCTTGCTGGATGCAGTGGGGATGTACCTGGATACATAAATATGTTAAATTGAAACTACATCTATCCTTTTTTTTTTTTTTTTTTTTTTGTTTTTTAAGAACCGGATGAGGTTTTGGTTGAAGAAAAATAAAAAAAGGCTTTCTTGTATATCTCTTTTTTGACAGTGGCAGGAAGGGAGGAGAACAGTAATATTTAAGGATGTAGCATTAGGAACTTATTATTTTATGAAATCATAACTTTGTTGTTATGACTACATGTGTTTGAGTTAAAAATACTTGTTATGTAAAACTGTGATTCTTGAGTTTTCATCTCTCCAATTAACAGATTCAAGGAGAAGATGCTGACTGCTCTACAGACCATCTTTCAGTGCAGACTGTTTACAGGCTGCTGGAGGCCCATGAATCACAGACTGCACAGCACTCTCTCTGCCCGAGCTGTTTGAACCCTGAAAGGTAATCAGCAGAGATGAAAACCAGATTGGCTTGATGCTTCTTTTTCCCTCTTGGTCAGCAGTGCTTCTTCTGTTTGCTGTTTTGGTTGATTGGTTTCTACTTCAGTACTTCACACATGCAGATGCCACATATATGTGTTTTTAAATTCTGATAAAGCAAAACATCTATCCATGTCTTTGCTGTGCTGTTGGAAAGCACACTGTATCATTCTCTAAACAGCACAGACAATAGGTCTCCAGGTAACTTTTCTACTGCTTAGGTGAAAGACTTTGCATCCTCACCAACAGGGAAATTGTTGGTTCAAGGAGAACATGTGGGTAGTAGCAGAACTAATGTCTGCCTGGAAGAATTCAGGCTTAGGTTGTCTTGGCAATGGGATGAAGAAAGGAATGCATAAAGGCCAAATCAACAGAATAGTTCTTATGGCCTCGGGATAGATGAAAGGAGCAGAGCCTTCCCAAAGAAGGAGATAATGCAGAAAGCACCTCCACAAAAAACCCCCACAAACAAACAAAAAAAGAGAGGTGAGTTTTCCTTTACCGGAAGATGTGTTCTTATACTGAAATTGCAATAGCAATATGGCTATTTATTATATCATAAAGGGCTTAATGAAAAGCCTCAGGAGAACCCTAATGAACTAACTTGTTATTTTCAGTGAACAATAAAGGGCTTAGGACATTTATTATGCCATTATCAGAGCAAGGTACTGAAGCAAGTGCTGTATCTGCTTTTGGATGCTTTTCTGTAACATGCCTGCTGTTGGAGGTGACTCAAAACACTACACAGTAATCAGCGTTCTATTAGCATATTTGGAAAGACTAAAATGTGAGAAGTTTCTAATTAGAAATAAACATAGAGGTGTTTTTTAAAACTGGAGGTGATTTTTTTTCTGTTTCACCCTCAAAGGATAAATTACATTATGAAAACTGTTTTGTGAAGAATTGACAGTTCTAAGTTTTATAAAGTGGCTAGTGGGGTGGCTAGAAGCTGCCTGACTTAGACCAGGTGGGAATTCTGTCTAAGTGTTGTATATTCATAGCATTCTTTTAGAGATTTTTCACCTAGGAAATCAAACAGAGAATACTCTGTTTAGGTCTGTGTGAATACATATTCCACATAACCATCATATGCATTTTCTATACCTTTTTACTTAGCTTGTCTTTAGCCTTGGCCCTTAAAATAAAGAGACACAGAAGTTCCTGTCCCTAGGAACTTACCCATTCAGTGCAGATAGAGACACAATCAAATACTTCTTCAACATCTCATAAAAAACAGTCTCTTCTTCATTACCTATTACAGAAATAGATGTGAAGTGAAACATTTCTAGTGCTGCCACACCTATTAAAAGACATCACCTGCATCCCATTGGGATTTTAGTGCCATAGCAAAAAAAAAAAAAAAGAGTGCAGTGGTGGCTTAGGTACCAGAAAATTACTCACTAGCACAAGTCTGCCAGCTTTCACATGTGCTTGGTAGCTACACCCCTGTGCAGCTGGTGTAAGCATTAGAAGTCGAAAAAGAATATGTAGCTGCTGAGAATCAGTAAGGCTTCAATGTTTACTTATAACTCCTGAAAACACAGCAAAGTCTGAAAAAATGGGTCTGACCACTGATTCTATGTAATTTTTTTTACATTTTTACCGTTTTGTGTTTGTTTTTTTTTCTTTTCATTCCCTCTGAAGTGTTTGTATGAGAGGAAACATTCATTACCAGTGGCATTTCCTTCATCTGAAACAGAATTGCTGATGGGTGTTTAGGTAAATCCCTTTCCTTCCTATTTCACTCTCTGGCTGTAAGCAGCCCAGGCCTTACTGCACCTTGGCTGCTTTGGCACATCTTCCCCCAGTACAGGAAGCTGTGAAGTCACTCTTTCTGTCTTTCTGGGAAGAAGAAGAGCCCAGTATGTGTGAAGGAGCACACAAGTAGTACCAGACAGCAAAGTCTGCATCCCAGCCTTCTCTGCTTTTGGCATTGCCTGTGCCTGAGCCGTTTGCAAAACCAGTCACCCTCAGAACCAGACTTCCGCCTTCCCTAGCAGATGGGATTTCAGTTCTGCTGCTACCTTAGGAAAACCAAGTTCCGTTTCTTCATATCCTTGCTCTTAACAGGCCACCTGTATTTCAAGGGTGCCGCATTTCACTTTTAGAGGTGGTAGGTAACGTCTCGTAGCTTTGCAGCGACATCTCGTGGCCTCTCTGACCTGGAAACATGTCAGGGATTCCTCTTCCAGAGCGAGAAGGTCTCCTGTGGACTGAGTCAAATATTTCATACAGGATGCCGTATGAAAACCAATTCATTAACTCTCTTTATTTAGATAAGTGACATTGTCAACATGGTCGTCAATTGTACAAAAACCCCCAAAGTTAGAACTTGTTTCAGATGCTAAGCAGAATTGGTGTCCCTGATAGGGTTTTTTTATTATTTTAACTAACACTTTTTCTATATAAAAATATATTCTTTTTCCCTCAATGTATTTGAACAGTCTACATTTAAAAAAAAAATCACAATAATGAAATCTACTGTAAAAGTAAAACATTTTTCTGGTGTAACTACTCCAAGATGTTACTTGTTAAAATAACAGGTCAAAGCTTTTCAAAGAGAGTAGTAATTTTACCTAGAAAATTGTGTTTCGAACAAAATCTGAAAAAGTAAAAACATTTACATTACCAAATTTATCATAAAACTCTTCAAGCCATGAAAAAAATGTAGAAAAGTTCATGAAGAGAACAGAGGTTAATTAACACTTTTTGAAATTATGACTAAGTGAACATCAAAATCGCCAGACCAAGATTACTATTGATGCTGTGCAGCTTTTAAACACTTTCATGGAATTATATTTAAACTTTCCACCTTCAGGTTATAATTTTGTCCTTTTTTAAACACTACTGAGTATTCAGTAAGTAGTTCCCTTGTGAAAAATACCCATGGATGACACATAAGACATTATCCAAACTCTTTGAGAAAGACTCCCCTTATTTCACCAGATCACAGACATAAAGGTCAGCACTTCAGGTAGGTGGGGATTACTTCAGGGTCTGTCCCCACCTTTGGAGTATTTGCTGTGTAGCATACCACGTTTTTGCATCAGGCCTCACAGGATTTTATTGATTAACCCTAAATTCCTGTATTCCAGTTACAGTATTGGGAGATACACACACAGAGCCCTGAACTCCCGTAACTGGTGTCAGGGGCAGTTTGTAGTGAGAGCAGAAATCAGGCTCTATTCCTTTTACAGGAAGACTTTGCTGGTTCAGAAAAAGAATACCATAGATATTTGCCCTTCTTCTCAAGGCTGCAAAGCTTGGACTGTATAGTAAGATGAACATCTTAAGTTGCTGTTGCAAACATCTAAGCACATATGATCTAGTTCACAAATATACCAAAGATATAAAATAGTTTATGTCAGGCTGAAGTAAAAGAACAGGTGCCCACAGTGTAGAATACAAGAATACCCCCTGTTCTCATGTGTTTACACACTCACCCTCTAAACAGCAGCGTGTCTCTTGGTTTTTAAGTACCTGAAGCCATGCAGACTAAACTAAGGGGAGAGAATCTAAAGTAGCAGTAAACAGCAGTAAACCTTCAATTTACAGAACTTAATTTAATCAAAAATATTTGTCTGTATTTTGGAGTAGTGTTTTTACAAAGAGGAGAGTGGAAGTATACTGACTTCCAAAGCCTCAGTGGAAGACTAGTGTATGACCAAACCCCTAAAGAAGGAACAAAGATAATCTGCACAGGAATCACAATAAAATGCTGGGGATTTATCCCTAGCTAAAACCTCTCTTTTGTGGTTCTTGTTTGCTGTGAGGTAATGAATCACCAGTAGCAGAAGTGAGAGGGAAACATATTTTTACAGAGAAAAGGGAGCTTTCATACTAAAATGACTGCTGTAAAACAGACAGCACACTCTGAGTCTCTGACAGATTTCAGTGATGACACTGGAATTTAATGAAAAATTAAATTTACCTGTTAACTGTACTGGTGTTCTTCTCAATGAATTGCACTTGGAAGTAATTGCACTAACATGTAGCTGCATTTTTTTTAATGCCTTAACAGATACCAGACTTCCTCATGCTGCATTTGCAGCCTATTTCCTTCGGTCCCAATCACACAGAGGTTTCAGGCTGTAGCTGTCTTGTCAAACCCTTTGTAACCAGAGGTTCCTGTGTTATTAAAAACATGTGATGGCCTGGGCTTAGCTCAGCTCTTCTGGAAGGTGATCATCTGGAAGTCAGCTTGGGATCCAGCTGTGTCACATGGATTCTCTCTGCTTTCTGAAACGATCTGTTCCGCTGCTTTTGAAGTTTCAGGGTCCTGGGAGCAGGGACTATCCAGCGTGTCGCCACTGCTGTTGCAGTGCAGAGGGGAGGCCATGTCCGAGGGCTGGTCGGAGGGTTTGCCTGGGGCAGGTGGCAGGGGCACAGACAGGGGAAGGTTCATCATGTAGAACACGTTCCCCAGGCGCCGGGACACCTTTAAAGACAAGAACATAATTGCTGCAATTGCTTCTTTAGAGAGCATTGAGCTCATTAAACACCAAGGCTGAGTGTTGTGTAGCAATGCTAGGGACAGCCAGGAGACCCCAACCACCTCAAAGCATTATCAGTGGGTAGCAACAGCAAAAAAAAAAAAAAAACTCTTCCAAAAAAATCTCTTCACAAACTTGTCTTTTCCATTTCAAACCTGAGTGTAGTCCCCAGTGTTGTTGATCTTCACTGTAAGTGTCTCTCATGCTGTCAGTCCTAACCTCCCTTTGCTGTCATCTTGCATGCTGTTGTAACATGCAGGGAAGCAAAAGCAAACTATGCTGGAATAGTTTCCTTTCCCCCAGTATTATGGAAGTTACCTCATCAGTGAGAAAAAAATGTATTTTAGTTTGGAAACAACTCATCCTGTTAGCTTCTGACTCTCTCATATCTCTGCAACTTGCCATTTTGGCATAAATGTAATGAACATACCTGAGAGCGGATTTTTAATGCTGGTCCAAGTTTTAATCCCATTGTATCCAGGAGGTGTTCCTCTGTTAGCAGTGGGAGGGTTTCTCCATCAATAGCGTGGTCTTTAAATGTCTTATGAAACAATGAAACACATCATGCTGTGCTAAAACAGACTTCACTGATTATTTTTTATGCTTATTCCTGACTATTTTGTGCAATAAAAGGAAGAAACAATAATTTTAGTGTATTATCTCCATGTCTATATCTCAACTGCAGTGTGAGGTCTCTTCTTTAGGTGTATGGCTAGCTGCATGTAGTGTATCTACTTGCTCTGGGCAAGTGGGAATTTTGTGATGTTTCAGTGTTACTTAGTTCTTGTGGGGTTTTTTAGGAGGTGAGCAGCCTGCTATCAATGAAAGAACAGTGTTCATTTTAGTAAGGCTTTACCAGGAATATACAGAATTTCAATCTCTTTGCATTTCTGATGATATTGGATATTAGGAAACATTTAATCTGGGCTTGTTCATCCTGGAGAAGAGAAGGCTGTGGGGGACCTCATTGCAGCCTTCCACTACCTGAAGGGAGCAGAGAAACAGGAGGAAAATCAGCTTTTTAAAAAGGTAGATAATGGCAGAACAAGGGGGAATGGATTGAAGCGGAAGGAGGGAAGGTTTAGATTAGATATTAGGGGGAAGATTTTTACAGAGAGAGTGGTGAGGGGCTGGAACAGGCTGCCCAGAGAAGTGGTGGGTGCTCCATCCCTGGGGGTGTTCAAGGCCAGGTTGGCTGGGGCCCTGGGCAGCCTTGTGTAGATCCAGTCCTGGAGGTTGGTGTCCCTGCCTGTGGCAGGGGGGTTGGAACTCTGTGATCCTTGGGGTCCCTTCCAACCCAGACCAGTCTATGATTCTATGAAAAGGGTTGTCAAGCATTGGAAAAGGCTGCCCAGGGAAGTGGTTGAGTTACTGCCCCTAGAGGTATTTAAAAGATGTGCAGATGTGGTGCTTTGGGATGTGGTTTAGTGGTGGACTTGGTAGTGTTGGATTTACAGTTGGACTCAGTGATCTTAAAGGTCTTTTCCAACCTAAGTGGTTCTGTGATTCTATATTTCATTTTTTAAATGGAATGATGCTTGTAAGAGCTCAGATGTACATGGGTTATACCAATATTCACGAATGCAAAATGGATTTAACCTGCATAAAAGTGTCCAGGACATGTGGAGTGAAAAAACTAGGATACTTTACTTATACTTTTGTTTTAAAGCTGCTGTTGATAGGTGTCATGACCAGTGACTCCAGACTGCATAAGTGCATGTAACCTCACAGAGCATGAGACTTGTGTTGAAGCACAATGAAAACTGCTGTTACATTTGTAACCAGTCAACAGCTAACATTTACATTGGTTTGATGACCTTTAAATCTAGATGGTCCTAAAGACCCGAAAATGTGATGAATCTTTATAATCACCTGGGCATAATCTGAACAGCCTGGGAGGCTAATGATGAAGTTGTATACATCATCAACAGTCCATTTGCGAATGTCTTCAATGGAGGAAATGTCTTCTCCATTCAGGATCAGGCCATGTGCTCCTTTGAGGAGGAAACACAGATGTTATTTGTGTAGAACTTCATTGGCAAGTCAATAGGAATGGATTATTAACATGAGAATTTTTCCACCTCCAGCCAGGGTTAAACCACCACAGTCTTCTTACGCTCTGTTCTTGGAGAGGTCAAGTCTCAGGGATAAGTTTGTTCCTAAATGAGAGCAGTCTCTCAGGGGATTCCTTTTTGACACACACAGGTATTAGATCAGCATGTTGTGTGCAGCTACATTTCCCCCCAACCACCAGAAGGAGAGGACAGAATGTAACAAATTAAACAGAATTGTTTCATTAAACTTCAAAGTGCTGCTAACTAAGCGGTTTAGGGGTGATAAATGTGTTGTCCCCAGGGACTAATATAAACAAGGGATGCCACTCTGCAGTGGTGTAGGGTATGGCACAGAGCAGTTAGGAGGCTGTTTTGGGACTTTTTGCTGTGCAATTGCATTGTCCTGCAAAATAAAGCACTGCTGCCTAAGATGCTGAAACCTCCCTTATACCAGCAAGCAGCACAGTTTGCAGGTAGAGAAATCACATTTTACCTCTGCTGACTTATTTACCAGGTTATTACTGTTTGCAACATATGAATTCTATGGTTTGTTGCCATGACTATCATACCAAAAATTTGCTTAAAACAGAGGGAGAAGTAAGAAAACAAATGAATAAGAATAAATATTATCGACATGCTACTCTAACTGATCTGGAGACTTGTCAAACCTGAGGGTAGCAGTGGGTTGCTGGGTACTGGAAATCCATATGGTAACGCTGAGAATGGGATTGCAGAAGGGTACATGTACTTGTCCTCAAAGGCAGCACAGGAGCTGTTAGATTCCTTCTCATTTGTGTTGCTGCAGCTGTTGGCCTCAGTAGACATTTCATGAGTAGTAGAGTTTTTTCTCAAGCCTTGTTCAAACTCTTTACAGCTTTTAGCAACTGCAGATGGCTCAGTCTGGTTTTTGCTTTGTTCATGCTTGTTGGGTGTCTCCAGCTCTGCTTCTTTCTTGTCTTCTTTCTCATCATCCCCTGCAGCTGAGGCAGGGTCAGTAGTTTTGTCATCAGCCTGGTTCTTTGTGCCATTGGCACTACAGTCTGGAGCTTTGTGGTTCCCAGCTCTTCTCCCTGGTCGACGCCCCCTCTCCCTTTGCAGAGTGCTGACTGGAGGGTATGGGCTGGTTGCCATGAGCACAGTGTTGCCATGAATTTCATCGAGCGTGGTACGGTGAACGTATAAGTCGCTGGGAAGGTGGCCTTCTGGTAGCCTGTGCCTGCCACGGAAAGCAATGGGACTAGCTGGCATCCCATGGTAAAGGAGAGGTGGTTCCAGGCCCAGTAGTCCTTTCCGATGAGCTTTCTCCATTTCTTTTTGCTGAAAAATAGCACTCATCTCCATTTCCATTCTAAAAGACACACAGAGCACAAGCAGTTAGGACAGCTCAATTCCTTCATCACCTTTTTTTTTTTTTCAGTGGCAGATTAAAACTTGTTTGAAGAGGTACAAGTACTGCTTTCCTTCTCTCTTGCCTATACTGCTGTGTGTGAGAGGTCACAAGCTGCAGGTGGAATGGCAAACCTGGCTCTATATATAATGTGCTGTCAGATACATATCATAGAATCATAGAATCATAAGGGTTGGAAGGGACCTTGAGAGATCATCAGCCAAAGCAGCTCCCCAGCTCATATTGCACAGGTCAGCGTCCAGACAGGTCTCAAATAGCTCCAGAGAAGGAGACTCCACCAGCTCCCTGAGCAGCCTGTCCCAGGGCTCCCTCACCCTCACTGGGTAAAAGTTCTTCCCCATGTTGGTGTGGAACTTCCTATGCTCAAACTTGCAGCCATTGCCCCTTTTCCTGTCTCCACAGACCACTGGAAAGGGGCTGGCCATTTCCCCCTGCATCCCATACTTAAGATATTTATAAACATTAATAAGGTCCCCCCTTAGTCTTCTCCAGGCTGAACAGTCCCAGCTCACTCAGCCTTTCCTCATAGGGGAGATGCTCCAGGCCCTTAATCATCTTCGTAGCCCTATGGTAAACTAAAAGGAAGACAACATGTATCTGCCATGTGATGTCTCTGGATAATATTTCAGACAAAAAGTGTTATTTGTGTATTGGCAATCCAGGCACAGTGACTGTGCTTGCTTGGGATTTGGAAAATTGTCTCCAGGGTCATAAGACTCAAAGTCTAAAGAAAAGAACTGGTTTACATTACAGATCTGAAAATGATACTGGAAACTGGAAAATGACAGTGATACTGTAAGTTATAAAGAACTGGAATTATATTGTCTGTGGGACCTGTGTATACATTCAGAGTAAGCAGAAAGCTACAGCTCCCAGAGCTCCACTGCTTCAGCTGGAGCAGAGAGGTGGGAGAAATGAGTCAATCTAGCAGACAGAAACCAGAAATGGTTCAGCCTGCCTTCTTTGCTTTGAGGAGCTTTCAGTGGGACGTCCACATTCTTTATGAAAAGGGCTTGTGAGGGAAGCCAAGTCTTTAATGAGCACTTTCCTAACACTGCAATGAAGGTACCAGGTCAGTAAGAGTCTTCTAGGAGACTTCTCAATAATGTAAAATTATCAGGGGAACAGTCTGGGCAAAATGTATCTATTCAGATGGTTGCTGTGAGGAGGAATTAGTTGGTCACTCCAAAACATTCAGGACTTTTTATCTGCCTCCTTTCCATCTCAGCAACAACCTCCAGTTTCTTGATTTTCTACTTTCAGAGGTCCAATGGAAGTGTTTTGTCTGCATACCATGTCTTTGTACATCTTGCCCAATTGTCACAGTTCTTGAGGTGGAGATAAACAGCAAAGAGAGTTACATTCCTGACTACTCCTCCAGATAAGATAGTTTGTTCCTCCATGGACCAGAAGCCAGGGAATCACTGAGCTTTGGTGTGAAGCACAGTCCCCTGCAGAACAAGGATTTGGGCCTGTGTGCTCAGCAGCACAGTTGCAGCGAGTGCAAGAAATTATTTGCCAGCACCTGATTTCTATGAAGGGTGAAGAGAGTGGCTGTGAGGGTGATGAGTGCTGTAGAGAGTGGTGTGAGATTGTGGAAATGGCTGGGATTGCAAGAGACTGAGGTAAAAAGTTATTTCATGGATTTAGGCTGAGTTCTTTTGGTTTGGGGTTTTCCTGAGTTTGATGGGCTGAGAGAAGAGCTTGAGCAGGCAGGACCAGCTCTGGTGTGGCTGAGGGATATGTGCTGGCCCTGCTTGCTGATAGTTTTTACTTGTCTTCCTCAGGGGTTCTGCCATGTGGCAGAAGCTGTATGAAATGCATTGCTTGTGTATGTCTTGTGCTAGGAGTTCAGTAATCAGGCTTTGCTGGCTGAAGAGCTCTGAACACTTCTATTATGGTTCTCTTGAGATGCCTACTCAGAATTTACCTGTTCTTTGCTCTTACTCTTACTGTGTGAAGAGTGCTGCCACGCAGCACTGTGCCAAGGCTCAGTATGGGGGTGGTTGAGGTTAGAGTTCCTCTATGGGAATAGCATGGCTGTGAGGGAAGGCACTGTGATTACTTAACCAACTGCTAATTACATCTGAAACTGCTACAAATAACTGGACTCTGTAGAGACATTCAGATTGGTTAAACTGGAAAGCTGTCCATCCTGGTAGAGAGGTAGCTCATCATATCAAATGTCCAGCTGTAGAGACTTAAAATGTTGTGTGGGATAGCATGCAGCCACCCAAGTTTGAATTTCTTTATGACTTTTTGTAACTTCAGGGTGTTTGGATACAGAGTTCAAAGGCTGAGGCTGAAGTTTGTTTCTTTAACCAAGGTGAGGGATTTTTTTCTTTTTCCTATATCATTTTAAGGCTAAAAGAAGATTGGGGCAAGAGGAAGATTCAGTAGCTTCAGATCTTAAGGGATAATTTGAGACCCCTCTGCTGCTGTGGGTGGCTAGACAGAGTATTTCAACCACTGCAAGTAAAAACCCACAAAAAGTTTGTGATTTAATAATTTACAGCTGCTTTTGCTGCCCTAATCCTGGTGTGCACCTCAGGGCAAAGCTTACTATTGATTACCTGGCAATGTTTTGCTTTTGAACCAATTCCTGTCTTCTGGCCACAGCTTCCATGGATTCTGGTTGCAGAAAGCTGTATCCTTAAAGGGAGGGAGGAAAAAAAAATATCTTCACAATTCAGTTGTTTCCTCAAGCAAATGCAGAAAGCCCAAAGCAATGCAGAGACACTTTAAAAAGTTTTGTAAGACTTGAAATGTGTGCTTCACCAGGAAGCTGATATGGCTCATAGCTAAATCCAGTTTGTGTTCATTGTTTTGGTGGGAGTATGTAGTAGGAACACGAAGTCCTGCAGGTGTTTGCAGGATCAGGTCTATAGTTAGGTGTACTTGCCATTGCCCACGAAGTACAGAGAAAAAATACTTTCTCTCCTGGTGTTTTTGTTTGGGGGTGGGTTTTTGTGTGGTTTTTTGTTGTATTTGTTTGGGTTGAGTTTTTTTCTAATTTGGACTTGGCAGTGTTAGGTAAAATGTTGAACTTGAGCTTAAATTTCTTTTCTAACCTAAATAATTCTGTGATGATAACCAACAGTTAAGCAAAGCAAACACACTCCTTTAAGACTATTTTCAGCCTAGATGCCATGTAATTTTAACTTACATTTCCTCTTAAGGGAATCTGATTTGAGATGCACGTTAGGAGGGGGGGAAAATCTAAAGCCAGAAATTCCTGTTTATAAATCTTTGTGGCATCAAGAATTTATTCACCCTTTTAAAAGAAGGAACCTTCAGATGTGACTTCTTTATATAAAATGATGTGTAAATTTATGTGCAGCATAGCGTGTGTCACAGTTGTGTTGCCATCCTGTGACATCCAGCCTTGCCTTTAGAGAGGTGCCTTGTCAGGTTGGGCATTTGCTAGAACTCCTATTTGCCCTACATGAGTGAAATGGCATCTGATATTAAGATTAAAGAATATAAACACTAAACTATTCCTCTAAAAGAGATGATGCTCATACATAGGCAAGAGTTGAAGCTATCAGAAACTGTTGTTGCTTTCACTCCTTTGTTTAGCTACAGCCTTCTGTTTAGGTGTGAAAATGCTTGGAAAACACAAAAGGAAACGAACACAAACATGATTTTGAAAACAGTGTGTTTAGCAAAAGCTAAATTGGATGTGTTTAGGCTTAAACTGGCAGAGTTTAGAATCTCCAGTAGGCAGACTGCCTCCCCTTAGTGAGACTGGTTTCCAAAGAGAATCAACAGTTACTGATGTGACTGATAAACCCATGAAAATCTAGCGAGTAGGTGCAGTTTGCTTTCACTTTTCAGGGTGCAGAGAATGCCTCCTTACCTGGGCCTGGGTAAACACGGTTGGACAATATGTTTGGCATGTTTGCATGTGGTGGGACTGTGGGCCCAAGGTGGGAGGCTATGTGGATTTGTCTTGGGTCAGCTGATGCCATCATCTCAGTCGAAGGTAACAGATCTCTGCAAGGACAAAAGAAGGCATTCAGATGTGCAAAGGGCATTGTTTACTGAGAGCAATCTAAGATCTTTATATACTCAGGTAAAGCACAGGCACAGTTAAAGAGTAACTGCAGTATTATCATAGAGAAATGGGGCAAAATACCTGTCTACCAGGCGAGGCTCGAACTGGGAGGGGATGGCTTGCACTCTCTGCTGGCCAGCGCCCATTAGCTGAGGGTTTACTGCCATCAGCTGATTCCTCATCAGCATCTCCTGCCGCTGCCGCAGTTCTGCCACAGAGCATAGACAGTAAGTTAGGAAGTGGTTCTGTCTGCACTCTGGAGTTACCAGAAAACAGCATTTTTTTTCTTAAATGGCAGCATTTTAGTATGAGTTAGCAAATCACACTTTTTTTTTTTTTTAATAGCAGCAACTAAAAAGGAAGATGCTTCTGCTGCCACCTTAAGCATTTTGTTTAAATAATGCAGATTTATACAATCAGGCTGCAGTAGAATTAAACAGGATGTGCACAGTCAAGTGTGCAAAAGGACAATTTACAATTCCAATATTCCTGTATCGCTATGAAACAGAAGAGAATAGCTGTGAATGTTAAGTTCCCTGCTTGAGAGAGTTTTCATTTCTAATACAGGTTTATTTTTAGAAAAATCTTATTAGCTGGAACCTGCCTGGTCGTGAGACAGCAGCTCTTGAAAGAAGAGCCTGCAGTGGTGAGCCAGAACCTCATGATGCCCAGCTATGGCTTTTTTTGCTGAGTTCCTGTGTGATCTTGACTCCTCTTCCAGATGCTTGGCATCTCTCAAATTCAGAATGCTAAGACTCCCCCATGTTAACTTTTAATTATCCTAAGACAAGTGCTTCTCCTGTTGCTCCTAAGACAAATTTGAGACATTAAACCTGTTGCTGGCTGTTTCTTTTAAGTTGTACACTTATTAGCAGTCCTATAAACAAAATGAGCAGTTAGGTTTCGTCCTGCTTACCTCCTGCTGCCATGCCACTTGCTAAGCGGTATAAGTGCTTTTCTTCTAGTGCTCCTTGTTCCCCCAGAATAGACATTTTTCTCATGTGATCTCGTGGAGTCATGCTGTAAGGAGACAGCAGCAACTTCTCTGTTGTAAAAAACTGAATCAGCAAGCCCAAAGAAAATAATTAGGTGTTCAACGATGGAAGAAACAGAGCAGGTAATACAAGTTATTTCTCTGATAAGCAGGAACTTCTGCCAGTTCAGTGCTGGTGGATTGTATTTGGCACCATACAGAAACTTTAAGTTTTCAGGACAATGCAAACTTTGCCCTTGTTTGTACTGAGTTGTTCAGTGTCCTTGGGCCTTACTGTGCAAGGAAAGTCAGGATGTTAGGAAAGATCAGCTTCTCATTAAGCCAAAGTCATTTGCCTGCAGCCCCTGGTGTATCACAGCAGCATGCTCAGGAAGGCAGGTATCTTTGGCTTAATTTGGGAATTGTAATAGTTTGGAGCCCTGTCTACTGTGAAACTAGTGAAATGAATGGAAAGAAATGGTTGCAATAAGCTGTTTCAAATTTTGTCAGCATCTTAAGACTGCCAAATGAAGTAAAAAACATGCTTTGTAGTGATGAAAACAGTGATAGAGAAGTGAGGCTTAGGTTGTTTACCTGTACATACATTCATAATTAAAGCAAAATGAGGAGCAGAAAACTGGGCTAAAACCTAATACACTACAAGTGCATAGCTGATTATCTCCACTGTCACTGAGGTGGATTGCATGAGCATCACCTGGATGTTAAAAAGCTACGGTGTGTGGCATGCTTTGAGGAGTTAGTAGAGGGAGCAACCTAGTTCTAAAGGCAGCAGAGGCATCTGTACATTCATTTCAAACTAGATTTGCACAGAAAATCTTTTTTTTTTTTTAAGTAAATTGAAGGAGCTGAATTTCCATCCCTATTATTTCTGATTAATCACATTATTTTTCTTTTCTAAAAGATGGAAAATGCTTGTGCACTCATCCTGGAGACAGAGTTACAGTTCCATGGGTTCAAGCAGCATTTGGCATAGATAGCAGTGAGGAACACCTTAGAAAAGCAGAGAGAGAAGCACAGAATCTACAAAAGCTAATGGGAGCTGAAGTGAATCAATGCCTCACTGAACCTTTCCATGAAAACTGGCAAACAGGAACCACTGAGAAACAAGATCTAAGAAACAGAGGACTCACTGTACCACAAAGGCAGTGGAGTCCTCTCCTCTAGGTCTAGTCTGGGATGTGAGTGCTATGCCAGGGAAGCCATCACTGACAAATTCCCTGACAGCAGCTATCTTCCTGTTCAGCTGAGTCCTGACAGCTGCCAAGTTTGTATTAATAATCACTCCACAAAGATGTGATCTCTGAAGCAAAAATGGCCAAAACCACCCAAAGGCTGACATGGTCTGACTTTTTATGGCTTACTTGCCAATTTGTCTTTAGCATGTCATGGTGATGCTATTACATTAAAATGCCAGCCATCTCTGGGAAGTCCTAATTATTTTTACTTGGGCCTTTCTCATGTGTTTTCACATTTATGCCAAACTTGTTTGCTTTCCAGGACAAAACATTTTCAATTTTATACTATGTTGCCCCTGCTTCCAGCCTTACAAAGTTAATGCCTGTGATTCCCATGATAAAATCCAACTGTGGAACCAAGTGTGTATATATGACTGCTGCCAAGGTGGTGGTGGTGTATGGAGATCAGTGGGATTGACCACAGATTGAGATGTCAGCATTGCCATGAGTACAAGACAGATGCCATTGCCAAGTGGATTGTTTGTCTTTAAACCAGCTAACTAGGATATAGAATTCCTTAGAAATAGTAAGCAGGGACAGCCAAAATTCCCTTTTTCACATCCAGTCCTTCTACAAAACAGAACCAAACTCTAAAAACTGGTCATTATCCAAAATCTGCTGGAAGCTAAATCCTTTATTTTGTTACCCAAACCATTTAGAAATTAAATGAATCATTTATAGCTCCTCTTGTTACCTTTGACCTATTGGTCAATTGCAAAAAAAATAAATAAGGAAAAGCAATCAATCCAATTCTCATGCTTCAGGAATTTGCCATTTCCTTGGTATGGTGAAGATGGTCTCAGCATCAAAATGAGCTTTCCAAAACGTAGATCAGTTGGTAATCTCAGCCATTCAGACTGAGAGTGGAGCCTACACTTGGCCCACACTACTGGTACCCCTCAGAATAAAAAGTTCTTCCCATTTGTAAATGTTGTAAAGTGGTAGATTCTGTGTTGGCCAAGACTCAGGTCTTTTCTAGAAGCAGCCAGTCATGTCAAATCCCAGAATGGCACTGTCCCCTTTGTTCTTGAGAGAGGGATCTGAACATGTGCTGCTGGACATGTTTCCATTTGCCTTCTTTTTTTTAAGGATACTTTAGACTTAAAGCGGTTTAGGATGCTGGGTGCTTCATGAAGAGCATTTGAGCTGCCAAAGTGCTTCTGAGCTGCTAAAGCATTTTAAAGCTCAGTACTAAAGCGATTTAGTGCTGAACTAAACTTTACAGCAGCTCAAAAAATAGATGGTAACTGGGATGATGGTGTTTGCCATACCATATTGGTGCAGGGAGATGTTTAGATAGTTTACTTTCATAGATGAGTAACCATGTACTGAATACTCTGGAAAACAAAGCTGCAGTTTTAAACTTCATGCTAACCTCCTTGCATCTTGGCCTTTGGCTTTTGCCTGGTGCACTTCACTGGAGAATATGAAGGTACAAAGCAACCAGCAGATGTTCAGACACACATAATGGGAAAAAAAGATATTTTAACCTTTTTATTTGAGTAAATCATGGAAATAATAATGAAAACCTGGTATGGGCAATACCAACATTTGGAAAAAAGTGGGAAAAGACTTTTCTATAGAATTCTGACCCAAATGTGCCACCTCCACATGGGAACCCATATACCCTGCATGTTGTGACAAATATTTAGCAACAACCAAGTGGCAATAACTGTGGTTAGAAACCAGTGTCCCCAATATCCCTGTGATGTCCTTTGTGGGTAGTTTGCAAAATGTGTCTAGATTTTGGATTGGATTTGAACTGAGTTATACTGTCTGTTGACAGGCAGTCTCTCAGAACTGAGACAGAAGCTATTTAAGACCCTTCTTAAAATTTTTATGTTTAAAAGTGAGGTTTTATTTTAATGCTAGCATTTTCACTGAATGTGGGGAGCCATATACAGCAGCATCCACAGTGGAGAAGATCTGTATTTATTGATAGATTGTCATCTAATGGATAACAAAGATTGACAGAGCATCACTTCAGGCAACACTCATCAATTCACATAAAACACATCTCATAAGCACCTTATCCTTACAAAGGCAGACTAGGTGGTCTCTTCATTTGATGTGGAAAAAACACAGTATGGAAAAAAAAGTCATGGGATAATATGACTTGAAAGTTCATTGGTATCTTCTTCCACTACAGCTGTAGCTTACCCCTTCCACTGACCCAGTTTTTGAATCACCATGAGCCAGAAGGAGGGTTTGATTCCTTAATGAGGTTTTCACTGGGGTTACTCCATGAAGTCATACTGGGTTTTTTTCATTGGTGTGCCAGTCAATCCTAGCTAATTTATCTTGGATTTATTTTCAGATATATAGAAATAACTCTGGCATTTGTGGTTAAATTATTTGGAAGTCATTTCCACTAAAATTCTAATCTGTTTCCCCTAGCTGAATGGTAGAATATCAGTGTGGTGGTTAGAGTATCAATCTTGTTTAAAAGACACGTTTTGTATGTATATGTTACTGGCATTAAATTACTTATTTCCCTGAATTTCAGGCTCAGGGAGGTACTGAATTGATCAGGTCAGATACATAGTTAGCTTAATAACCTAATATAAAGATTTGTATGTAACCCTGTGTCAGGAGGAGACACTGAATTAGATAATCTATGTTATTCCACTTGGAAAAACACCTTTTTTGGTTAGCTGGGGTTCTGACTTGCAGGTCAAATTTAGGGTAATTAAGGTTTATGCTATTTTCATAAGAAGTAGCATATTAGAAACCAACATCAGAAGCAAAAAAGATCTCAGAGGGAACAGGGAAAGTATACTTCTGATACGTATCTTAGCTGGGATTTGAGAGTAACTCAAAAATCTTACATCAGGGTTCATATAAATTCATACACACCAGCTGTCCACTGTTACATTCATATATGGCTCTTCTCTGATCCTATTGCACAAATCCTGGCTGTACAGCACATTACAGGGATGAAGACAAGTTAATCTCCACCTTTAGAGTCTTACCCTTAGCAAACCCTTCTTGGCAGCAGGCAGAACCACTCACCCAGTACTAATTCTGTCTCAATTTATTAGATGAGAAATGGCAAGACATGAACTTCATGAAACAGAAGCATTTGCAAATCTAATCATGCTATATGGAGTTTCAAAATCTCTGTAGCAGTCTATGTATCTACATTATATAGCATTTTGCCAATGCAATTAATAATGTTATGTATAACATAGACCTGTTGGAAGTTTTTTAATCTCTATTTTAGCAAATGCATTCAGGTTACATTAACTAATTTATATCTGCTTTTATGTACATCAAACACATGGAATTAGCATTTTCTAATAGCAACGTTCAATATACCTTTGCAGTGGATCCACAGAGTGGAAGAATCTGAGTATGATTTAAAATGCTCAGGCACATCTGTGTCAGAGAAATCAGTTAAACATATACTAGATGTGTTTGAGGGAAATACATGACAAATATCATGCACAGTCTCATTTTCATTCCCATTGGCTCCCTTTTTAGAACACACTGTCCTGATTATTTGAGAAATCAGATGGTGTTTAAAAAGTGGAGCAATTTTATTATTATTATTGATACTTTATTATTAACTGTAGTGTCAAGAGTTCTTGCCCTACACCTGTTAAGAGTCATAAAGCCAGAGATTGTGCCTATTCAGAAACCCACAGTTAGCAAAATATATGCTATGTGGGAAGCAAGGAAGCAATTATACCAACATTATGTCATACAGGAGCATGAAATATGTCATCTTAATTGGGGTAAAGTACCATTGGAGAGGCTGCAGGGCTGAATTCTAATCCTAGATACGTGGGCGCAGACTGCTCAGAGACTGAGATTAGAGGGTAATCCTAAAACTGGATTGAGAACGATACATTCCCTAAAGAAAGGAAAATAACTATATTTATACAGTGGGTGTCAGCCAGTAGAGTTTGTGTTGCCTTTACCCTGAAATGAAGACACAGATGTTTCACCATCTTTGAGGCAGCTAATTGGTAAGAGTGCAAGCAGCAGGTCATTCCTTTTATTTTTTTAAAACACACTGGTCTCAGGAAAGGAATCAAGACTGAGTCTTGGCAAGCTCAGTCCTGCAGGAACTAAGTTAGGTTCATAATGGAAGTTCACCTTGTTGCCCCTGGAATGGCTGGGAGCAAGGGGAAACTTACTCCAGTGTGCTGCTCAGGCAGCCGTCAGCTTAATGCTAAAACCAAAGGTGAAGGAAGATCCCATTGTGCTGAGCACAGACCCACAGCAAGAGCCCTCAAAGCCTGTGAGGTGAGACAGATGGTGGAGGGCAGAGAAGCAGCCCTGCTGTGTGATATGGTGTTGGAGGGATATAGGTACAGGACAGTAAGCAGCTGAGGTGGGAATTTTGTTTAGCACTTCTCTCATTCATCTCAGTGCTGTGACCACAGGCCAGGTTTCTGCAGAACCATCATGCTACTATTATTCATTTGTATTTGTGGCAGCACCCAAAGGCTTCAACTGGGATCACACTGAGTGCTCTAACTATGCCTTTGAGTAAATTCAGCAAAATAACAAAGCAAGAGCTAAGGAGAATAGTGGCTATAGCAGTGCAAGTGTGTGAATGCACACGTGTGTGTAAGGTTGTACACAGACCCTGTGTATCCTGACAAACTGGTACATAGAGAAGCTGTTTACAAGGGATGAGTCTCTCTATTACGTTGGTTATATACACAGAGATAAAAGCATGATGTAATTTGTTTTCCTTGTGGATTTATTTCATAATTAGGGATGACATTTGAAACATTATCCTCTTGTCTCTGATTCGCCTAGAAGCCTAATGATTGCAAAATGTGGCCTGAGTGAGATCAGTTAAAAGGAAACCAGACTCTGTATTTTTTTTACTTTTTAATAATTTTTACTTTTAAAGCATAGAAAAGAAGTTTTTTTCATTTGTTATTTTTAAGTACAGGAAATGGAAGTCTTGGGATGGAAAGCTTTCTGGTGACTGGAGAGCAAGGCTGGTAATGCAGTTGAATTTTACTGGGATTTGTGTTTTGCTTTAGCATGGAATAGTAGTGCACTCCCTGTGTCAAATGAAACCAGGCAGTGGAAAGAGGAACAGGTTTTAGGAAGGCTATTTAAAGCTATTTTTATTTAACAATTCATTAACTTCACTGCCTAAATAAGGGTTTGAATCTAGAAAACCTGTACTGAATCCTCAGTACCTTCCCTTTTCAGTTAGCTTGTTAAATATTGCAGCAGTATCCCTTGGACTTCCCCAAATCCTCTGATAAAACAGCAAACTGCATTTGATGTGTCTTATACCACCAAGGCAGAACAAGGTGGTGTGAATTTTTATCATTAATTGTTTCAGGTTACCTTTATTTATTACAAAGCAAAAGACAGCACAGGCTTGTCTTGCATATATTTTAACATACCTTCAAATATTTTTTAATTCACAGATACCAGATACTAAAACTACTATTGTTTTTCCAAACTCACACATGAAGTCACAAGTTTGTATTGAAACTTTTTCCTTTTGTGAGATTAATACCTGAGATTGCCTTCCTGACTCTGTAAACAGACTCAAAAATAAATCAGCATTTTCAACAGACTGAATATTTTGAGCTCTAGTCTGCAGGATCAGCACATGATAAAATTCCTGGAGTCAGGATTGCCTCTCTCCCTCTTCCTGTATCCCTGGGACACCAGGGAGATATGGAAATTCATATATTCTGTAACTTAGGAACTTGTCCTTTCAGCTCCAAACACAATACAGCAGTGCCCAAGCCTTTCTCAGGCTACGGTTCATTCTGCCCACATATTCAGATAATATGTAAGGAACTCCCCTCACACTATGATATGAGTTCTACAAACTATGTCACCCTGCATATATTGGTGTTCCACAAAGCTGCTGGCACTGGGGTTGGTTACACTGGCACACAAGCAAAATTAGGAAAATCTGATGGTGTAGGTAGAGCAGACTAAACCAGCCAAATAGATCTGTGTGATTAATTCTCACTGCTCACTGATTGAGAAAATTCAGCGCTTCAGGAAGCATCTGTACTTTAAAAAGATGGAGTAGCACAAAGATTAAGCTGTATGTATTAGCAACCAGTTAGCCTTTAGGAGTATTTTGTTACAGCTAGACAAGAGCCACTCAATCTGAAAAAATACCCACTATGCAATGACAAGCTTTCCCACAGTAAAATCCTCCCTCTGTGAAACAAATCTTTATGTGCTTCTAAATGATCAAGTTTATGTCATGGCATATACAGCATTTCCACCTGGATATGCAGGATTATTTATCCAAAAGAATACATATAGCAGATTGCTGAGAAATCAGAACATGGTTAATCACAGTACTTTTCCTGTATCATCCCTGTCTATTCCTAACTTTACTCTGCAGTCCAGTGTTGCTCTTAAAGAAAAACACCATGATGAAGTCATAGAATCATAGAATACCCTGAGCTGGAAGGGACCCGTAAGGATCATCAAGTCCAACTCCTTCCTATCATAAGTCTTTCCTGTCACCATCTGAAAGGTCATTACCCCTCTTGGTATTGTTCAGCAGTTTTTGCATCACCATTTACATTCAAATCTGGTACTTTTTATGTCATGTGTACTTACGTCTATGGCGAAGACCTTAGTTTTGGGTAAAATGAAGACACCATGAGCATCCAAGAGTGTGTGCCTCCACTATAAGTCTTCCTTTCAAGCTGCCTCAGTAATGTGATTGGCAGCTTTTAAAACACATCAAGATTAATGTGTCAAGAACTGCCTTAACTAACGCTGACTTTACCTTAAATACAAATTGAATTTATCTTGATTAGCCCTCATCCCTGCTTCTAAGCCCTACCCACTCTGACATCACAAGCCCTTCTCCAATACCATCCCCTATCCAGGCTGTAAAAACATAATTACAAGAAGAGCACTACACTGATCTGATAAACCTATTTCACATTTAACCTGCTAAGCTGTTGTTAGCTTTTAAGATGCTTGATGCATTCACTTAATCTTCCTGTTCCAACAAGAAAAATGAGAGAAGGTTAACGATTGCCTACCTCTCACATACTGTGTTGCCTGTTTATTCTGATTTTTAGAGAGGGCATTCTTCTGGCCTTTGGCAAGCAGTTCTTCCAGAACTGTGTTATCCCAGAACTGTGTATCCAATTGGATTGGGGGGAACTAGAAGATGGCAATCCTGTTAAGCATATTGTGAGGCTAACACAGGGATCAGATGGTTATACTGCTCAAGCCGGCAATTTACTCTTTAATTCTCACTGTGGGTGAGTTAACTCTCAGAATGGATGCCTGGTAACTGGCAGATTTTAAAATATCAGGGACCAGTGAGTTTCTTCTGATACCTGTATCAGCTGATGAGTTGTCAGGGTTGATTTTTGTTAACCTTTCTATTTGTTCATCAAGTGCTCGCTGCAACAACAAGAAGTTGCCCCTCCTCTCACATGCTGCATTGCCTAAACCTGGAGAAAATGGACTCATGCCTATTGAAAGTCACAGTCAAGGAAGTGTTAACACTGGCAAAGGGATGTAATTCTGCTTTAGTTCAGCATGTTCTTGCAGAAAACAAACCATTTTTTATAACACAAAATGCATGTATAACATCTAATGTGGGGTTATTTTTAAATATGGTTTTTTAGAATTGACTGTGACTCTTGAAATATTTTTGTTGTAAATGCTGTCATGGCTGTTTTGTTGTTGTCTGGACATTCTTTAGAAGAAGAAAATCACACCCAGAATAATTGGGGTTTTTTTAGAAAAATCTAATACTAATTACAAAAAATAATTTTAGGGCTTCCTTTGGCAAAAAGAGAGACCAGCTGAAATAACCTGAGAATAATTTTGATGTGGTTGTCCAAATCTTTGCATGTGCAGTCAGGCAAGGAATTGAAGGATCATTCCAAGCTTAAAGATAATTTCCAGCTTGTATTCAGTCTGCTTGGTCTGTAAGTGCCTACAGAAGCCTGTGACTTGTAATATACTTACTAGATACAGTTGAAAACAGTTCCTGTGCTGGGATTTTTCCAGATTATCTGGGTGAGGCTGAAGCAAATGCCTTGTACAATACTGGGTTGCCCACACAAATTAAAAGCAAAGTCTTGCATCAGCATCAATTTTTCATCAGATGTTTTAGCCCACGTGAGTAACATTTCAGGAAAACCACAAAATGTTTAATACCAGGAAAAATTATTTTCTGAGGTAGAAATAAAGCCAGCAATAAAATAAAGGTAATATATATTTATTTTTTCCCTGTTTTACCTAATGAGGGAAGTTTGGAGGCAGAGCTCACTACAAGCCCCCTGGCATCTAGCCTCTGGTTTCTAGCACAGAAGAAGAATTGCTGTGCACTGTAGCAAAGTGTGACAACCACAGCTCATAAAAATGCTTTAGTGGTCCCTCTCCAGAGAAGATATAGTTGTTCTTGACTGGATTTCAGGCATATCAGGCAGGGGTGTACTTCTGACTCATGTCTCTCAGCAGTCCTGTTTCTGCCAGTTGCCTTCACCAGTAGGAAAAATGGCAAAGGAGCAAAGGAAGGATGGAGATGGATATAGGAGATAAGTTATGAATAGAACAAAGTAACATAGAGTATATCAAAGTGATCTGGGCCTTGGCCTGTCAGTATTGATGTTAGCTAAGATGATTTAGGACAGTACAGCCTCATGTTACCACCTTTGCACAGAGGCATTTGAGAGCAGGGAAACACCAACACTCAGATTTCTCCATGCAGAGGGGATAACTGTAGCCTGAGATCTCCCATCCCATATCTGCTGTTTCTTGCCTGAGCAACTCCAACCAAACACACACTGATGCAACAGATGGAGCTGGAGTCACACCTCCTTTTGTGCCCTCTTACCCAGACTGACTGCCTGGGTTTACCTCTGTGGCAAGCAGTGCAGAAATCTCAACACTTCACTTGACCCAACCAGTACAGGATGCCCCAAGAGAGCATCGCTTCATCGGAGACTGCAAGGAGCTAAAAGAATGCTACCAAAAACCCAACAGGTTTTGGCAGTTTATGTACTATTCTGAAGCTGAATTGAAGACAAGGAGGCTCTCTTTCTCAATTAATTTCAAAAGAAATGGAGACTACTCTTATCTTTCACAATTCCTGAAGTGTCAGAATGGTTTAACAGCATGGAATCAGCTCTGTGCACAAAGGTAGAACTAGCCTTACCATGTCAGAGATTTCAGTCAGAACTTCTTGTTCCCTTTTGATAAAGTCAAGGGCAGACATGGCTCAGCTGATGGCATTTCTGGCCTTCAGAAATGAAAGGCAAAAGAAATTATATTAGACCATTTTGTTACAGTTCAAAAATTATGCTGTTTACTAAACTGCAATGCTGGAGTGGATTTGTGTAAGCAAAGAACCTGTTAAACAAGAGTCTAAGCAGGTTTTAATCCACTGTTTCTAAACACTGTCATAGGTGAGGACTCTGAAAGAGTGATAATCCTTATTTCTTCTCCTTATGAAGTTCACTGAAGCAAGATATGCTTCAGTGGAGGCTTCTGTGTGGGGAACTGAGCTGGACTAATACAGAAATTGGCAAATGGCTTTTTTGTCACAGACCACCCTGACGTCTTCCAAAAATGAAATCTGTTTTCAGACATGTCAAATTCTTTAGCTAAACATCACTTCCTTCCATGTTTCCCCCAAAATATTTAAAGTAGAGGAGTAGTGTCCCTAAATCAAATTGTTTGGAAAGATCTGGATTTAAAACAATACATGTTGGATTTTCAATGACCTGTTTTTAATATAGTGTTTTTGGCTGCCAGGACTGAAATAATTTGCTCAAAATATTCTAACTGGTCACATGCTGAAACAGCAAATAGGTTGGTAAAATTATATTATCATATTCACACATGCACACCAGAGGTAATGGAAGCTGCACTCTGTGTGTGTCATGTATGGAATTTCACTCTGGACATGCCTTTTTTACATTGGAATATTAAGTAACAAAGCAAATGACAATACATACACTTATCTTTATAAAGCTATACCATAAAATGGTTTTATTATTTGCTTGTTTGGGGATCCTTTTCATTAGCTTGTGTATGGATTTAGAGTGGTTTTGGACGTGGAAAGACAAATTGTGACTGCAGTGGTGTCACATTCAAAAAGAAAACTGTGGAGTAAATACTCTCTTTTGGCTTTTTTGGATTATTTCAATTAACTTTTGAAATAACAGATACAAGTACAGGGACTCAGGTGCTTTACAACCAGCTCATATACCATATAAACTTGTGCTCTCTGGCAACACCTATTCAGTTCCACAGAATGTGATGGGGAGCCTTGCTGAACTATCCAGACCCATTGTACCAGATGGTACCGTATGGAAGTAACACTGATCCTTTGACTCTGTTGATATCTAATTAGGTTCCTAGTAATTAATATAGTTTGCAGGCCTTGCATGAACTCTGCAGATTACCCATTCATGTAAATGATTAACTGAAAGGGGATTAATCCTGGCATAAATTCAACCAAAAAGAATTTTCCAGCCTGAAAATCTTCTCTGTCAGACTAGTATATTGTAACAGAGAATTAAGCATTAAGTTTGTATGAGTTTGGTTCCATTAAAAAAGGTTATTTAATATCAGTGTTAAAAATACCCACATTGATATAAATATTTATTTGCTGCAATAGATCTCTTAGTCATTGTCTTTATGGAAATCAAAATGCATATTCAATAGGAGATAATAGTTGGAAAAATCTACTTATCATTGCTATTGTTTTATAGTTGGTAAGGTAAATTCTTGCTTCCTGAAAGCAAGTATGTTTTAGAATTCTACAGTTCGTGTTTAGCAGCTCATGATGGTATATGTGAGGTTGAAATTGGTACAGCTATAATGAATCTGTGGCAACTGGGACCACCATACACCTCTGCTTGTGACCAGTTCATCCAGCACAAGCACCTGCAAGACAGTCCTGCCAAGACAGGCAGAGCCCACCTTTGTGTGTTAGCACAAGACTCTCATACCTTTACCTTCTGTTATCTCTTAAAGAGTGAAAGTACAGTGAAATGTCAAAACCTTCCTCAGCCTTTCCACCCGTGAAAAATTCCACTGTGTTTAGGGGACTTTAAGGTTTCTCAGAGGCGTGTGCATTCCTGAACGGACGCTTTCAGTTGGTTTTGTATGTTCTCAGTGCCTCTTCCATCCCCTCCTGTGATCAGTCTTTGGTTATACAGAAATACTGAATGTGGGTGTTGGATTTAGTTTTCATAACCCAGTGAAATGAATTTTGAACTGCTGCCTCAGGAGTTATGTAGGCTGATGATCTATTAAAATCAGAAGGTTGGATATTTATCTTGTGGGGAATTATGAGGATGCTTGGATACTTTGGGACCAAATGGAATCCTCAGGCATGAACGCTGATCTCAGCACAGGCAAGTCTGGAGTTTGGTCTGGGGAACTGTCAGTGCTGCACAGTATTTCTGAGATCCTAAGAATCCAAGGAACAGGTGTTTATCCAGGTGGCAGCACACTACAGAGCTCTACCCGGAAGCCCGAGCAACACCTCCTAACCCTGCAGAGCACTTCCCCTTGTGAGGGCATCTCACCTCATCCATTTGTTCATCTGTGGGGAGTGGTTCTTCCAGCTCATTGTGTGTGCAGCCTCTTCTGAAGGTTTCTGTCTGACCCTAAAGCCAGTCCCTACTGCTCTGTGAACTGCCTGGGTGTAAAGAGAGTCAAAGATGACACAGATATTGTGACCTTAGCAACATACCACCAGTGCCAGCTGAAGGCTCCTCAGCTTTGTAGGCAAGGCTGAATTCTGCTGCCCCAGTTATAAGGGGTCAGAAGGGAAGGGACAGAGCAGGAGGAAAAGGATGTGGTGAGCTGTGGAAGGCATGGCTTGATGTACATGGCTGGGTAAGATGGGGGCAGTAGCCTGGTACTGCAGCAACCCACACTTCCCCTACCCTCATTTAGCAGCAGCTCCTGGCAGAGGTATTTGGAGTCAGCACAGCCCACGAGCAAGTCTCCTGGCACTGGCCACGTCAGCAGCGGGGCAGGAAGCATTTATCCAGCCCCAGCAATTCCCTGGCCGGTGCATCTGCCCACTTCACCTAGGCAGCCTGCAGCAAATCGAGCCAAGGCAGGGAAATCCAGAGAGGTGTAACTGGAATGATTATACAACAACAAGGATGGGTTTAGTCCAGTGTGTTTAGATCCTATATAAATTTAACCAGATGCTTGGGGACTTTTTTTTTCCTTTAATGGATAATAAGGGCCATCCAAACAGAGTTGCTACTATGCTTGGGTTTCATTGAAAGAGACACTACTGAAGGCAGAGGAAATCCCCAAAATGATACTCAGTGATTAAGTACATAGAATATAGGATTTCAGTGTTTGCAAATCCTTTTTTTCAAATGAACTTGTGGCACTAATCCTCTAATGGCATTATTTCTTTGGAATATATGCCGGATTAAGGAGTCACAATGAGGCAAAGTACAAAAATCCACAGTAATCTCTCCCCAGTGGACACTGTGTGGGATGCAACCTTAACTATTTTGTTCCAAAATTGGTTCTGTTCCTAACCTTGCCACAGGTCTACACAGAGGGAAGAGAAGATATAAACAAGTGTGACACTGAGCGCTCGGCAGATTGTCACAAACCATTTAACTGGATAGAAAGGGGAAGGCGTTGATTATTTTTAAACTCCAAAAGCTGAGGCTGCTCTTGCTCTCCATGACGTGCTACAAGAAGCAGATGCCCAGGTCTGTGAGGCAGGAGCAGGGCACGTGCTCAGGAGTATGCCATGGAGGAGACAGCAACTGATGCAGCGAGGGCTGGTCCAGCATTTAACAGAGACGCGATTTGCTGTGGCTGTCGTGATATATCGCGTGGTTGTGGCACAGCCTGGGCTATCACAAAATAACAGTCATGTTTTCAGCCCTGTGCAGCTGCCTTACTCTAGTTCTTCTGCTTTGCTTTGGGATAACCCTCCTGTCCTCTCTTCCCTCAAAGCTGCTGTGAAGAAAGGAAAAGATTTGCTTTCTAGGAAGTGGAAACTAGGTCACTGAGAAACCAGTATTCCCTTCTCACTGGATTACAGGATGCTGTCATGGTGCCACAAGGTATTTTCACTGTCATTCAACTGCCTAAAGTGCTGAAAGAATTTCTGAATGGGCAACACATCAGCTAACACACTGATGTCAGAGCATTTCAGTTAGCCCAGCCCAACCACTGTAATCAGTGCTTAACATGCTTAAGGATTTCCCCAGTTCCAGGGAGCAGAGATTATCAGATATTCCCATTCCTCGTTCCCACTGAACTGCAGCAGACATCAAGTGTCTGGGGCCAGCACATCCCAGCACATGTTCACAAACATGGGTTGCTTTGTCTCTGTTTCATCCCTGGCCACTCTGTTAAACCTGTCAAACTGAACGAGTTCCCTACTGACAGAAATGTCTGGGGGTTTGGCTGTCTGCGTAGTGGACATGCCTGAACACTGTGAAGCGAATTAACTCCCAGGGAAGTGATCTTTCCTGCTGGATACAGGTCTATAGTGAGATGTAAATTTCAGAAACAAGGACAGGACAGCCACTCCTGGTATCAGAAAACTCTAAAACCAACTTTGAGATCCTTTCCATTTGGGCACAGAAATGTGCCGTGCGGGGAACCACAGCTCAGTGCAGTGCTCTTGTGCATCTTTCCCCAACTGTGAATGTCTCCCAGTGTGGCAGTTCTCATGGGCAGGGAGATTTTACTGATGTTATTTTTTTTCCTTCACTAACCTTATCCTGTTTTCTCCTAGCAGCACTTGATGCCTTATTCCACCCTGTCTGAATCATTTGTGTGTTGACACGCTGAGTCAAGCCCTGTCCTCATGACTGGTGTCTGCTCAGCTGCTTTTAAAGGAATTGTTAGTTTTGTTGACCAGCTTTATCATTCCCCACCAAGAGCACTCCAGTTTGCAGATGTCTTTAGTGTATAGATGTCAGTGGATGGTCCCTTGTGTTTAAGGAAGTATAAAGTATATTACAGTAAGTGTAGACAAAGCTGAGCAGGAAATGAAGGAAGTGGAGTGTTTGCCATCTGAGGGAAACAAGAAGAGTTTGGTTGGATTCTCCTTCAAAAGTGGAGACCTCATAGATTAAAAAAAGCATCAAAGCTAAAGACATATGATTATCAGATTATCATATTGTAATGTATCATGCTGTTGCCTACAAGCAGATTGTGCTGGTGATGCAGTAGGACCTCTCCTATCTGCTCTTGCCTTGAGCCAGGAGCGCCCTAGCCCTCTATTCCTTTTTCTTACTGAACTGTGTAACATCCTGCTGTGCTGACAGCACAGCTTTTGCTCAGTCTCCAGCAGTATTTCTGACCAGTATGGACAAAAGGGGTGGGAAAACAAAGAGCTTTTCTTCAGGTAGTCTTGTAACCTGATCTATAAGGTGACTCAGCCTCTTGTAACAACAGCTGTTTCTGGGCCATGCAGTGGTTAGTGTGCAGTATTGAAGCCTGTGCAGCCACTTCCTGATTTCTGCTTTATGAGTGATCTAAGCTGGGACATGATCAGAGCATTTAAATGGGCTTCTGAACCACCCCCAGCCAAGAGAGGCCAGGGACAGCGGGCCCACACTGGGAGCCAGCGTGGAGGAACAGAGGCATCAGGAAAAAGACCCCAAACCACCTGGGCAGAGCTGCTGCTTTCAAACTGACGAAGACAGAAACTCTTGAAATACAAGTACGTGGGAAGTCCAGCTAAGGAAAGAAGAGAGGTTTTGTTTGTGTGTCATGGCTCACTCCTCCTGCAAGCCCTGAGAGCGTGGTACGAGGTGAAGCAGATCCTCAGGTGTACCAATGGAAGAGACAGGTATGCTGCTTTGTTTAAAATAATGCCATTCTGAGTGAAAACAGCAAGGCAACCAGCACTGCTTTACAGCTCAGTAAATTGTCTTCCTGGTCTGTCCTATTACTTCATTCTGTGTAGTTTTTTGCACTTTACTCGTGTTAGGAACACAGCTGTGACAGGCTATCAAGAGCAAGACTTTAAACCATGCATCAGCTTTTCTTGTTAAGTGCTCTGCCCTTCAACAGGTAACTTCCAACATATAAGAAAATGTATACACACATGTAGATATATATAAACGTGGGTATATATACTGATTTATGTATACACACACACAAAAGTATGTGTATATAAAAACTAGACTCTTCCTATAATAACATGAAAACTGCCTGTGAAAATCATAGGGAAACTGATGCCTCTTCAGGTGTTTCTCTGCTTTGGAAAGGTGATGTCAGTGATATTATATATAGCAGATGATTATTGAAATGATTGAGGTTATGTGCTGTACGGATGATGGAGAATTATGGAATGAGTTTTGTGTCTGGGTTTGTACTGGAGGAAGGGGAACTAAAGGAAGAGCAATAAATTAATGGTTAGAGAAAAATGAAGCAGCTTCAGAATCACCAGATAATGCTATAGCTTGTATATAAAGATATAGATGCTATAGCTTGTATATATAGTATAAAGAGCAATACAGAAAGAATGTCTGTCAATTATTATAAAGTGTGAATTAGTCACTGAAATTGAGGTCACTATAGTACTGAATTGTTCCAAAGAAGCTATCTGGGGGGCTTTTTCTTCCAGCATTGGCACACTCCCCATGCTCATAGCTATGATACCTGGTTGTTTTCTGCTCTATCACTTCTGCTTTGCTCTAAGGTTTCGTTTGCATGCTCCACCCTGGACCTGGGAGCTTATGGCAAGGGTGTCCTTCTACTCCCTGTTGCACAGCTCCTCCTCTCACCTTCCTGACTGCCAGGCTGGTCTTTGGCCCCATCTTTGGTCCCAAATAAAACCTGTTTTCCCCTCAGAACGGGGACATCTCAGCCTTGCTTCTTTAATGTGGCTGCAAGCCTCTGATCTGAACCTGGGGATTAAGTGAGAGGGGGAGCAGCAAGTTAGCCCTTCAGTGCTGGGTGGGGTGGGCTTAGGAGCAGTTTCCATCAACAAAGCAGCAGAGAGTGATGATGTTTCTACCTTTGAGAACTGAGACCACTGTGTCTGCTGTGCAAATACTGAGCACAGCCAGATCTTTCTGAAGGAGAAGTGAGTTCAGAGTCTGGTGCACTGAAGAGTGCTTTTCTGATACACAGTGGAGGGAATGGTAGGAGCTCTCTCTGCATCTGCCATTATGAAAGAGTAAACATTACCAAAACAAATTCCTTCTGTGTCTGCTGATCCCCTGAAAGATGACATCCAGAGCTGCCAGGATAAGCATGAAGAGGATATTCCAAAGAGCTCCCCATTTGCCTTTGTTATAAAACAGTTCCAAGGGAAGAGGTCCTCTTCTGGAAAAGGAAAAGAGCAACCTTCAGCCATCAAAAAATTCTTCAGGGGCTTTGACTTTGGGAAGTCTGAAGGCAAGGACAGAAGGGAAACTGAAGAAACAGACATAAACAGCTCTGGACCTGATGATCAGAACGAGAAGCAAGACCTCTCTGTAGAAGGTAATACTGGCACAATGTGTCTATCTGTATATTTTTTAATTTTCTAGAAAATCATTTGCTTGATAGCCAAAATTCTGTATTTTGCTGCCTATAGTTTATCCTTTAGCCAGGATTTGCTTCTGGTTGGAACATTATCAAGGATGTGCCCTCTGATAGGTGCTAATGAAGGAGTGGGATCCATGTTGCTGAGGAGGGATAAAGCTTTTGGGTGACCTCTCTCTTGCTCTCCAATGTGAGAGGTCAGTGCTGGAGTCAGCTCATTAGTTGCTGAGCTTATTTGGTTTCAAAGCCAAGCTTTGAGTAGTAGCTTGGCTTGTATTTAAGATCTGTCTCTGTCTGACCTGCTGCTAAAGCAATCTGAAGACAACAGGAGCAGATGTTTCCTACCATTTCACACTGGTGAGGGGGAGGGGAAGAGAGTGGAAATTCATCATGTATGCTGTTTTGCACATACAAGAATACTCTGTAGATCCTCACCAGAGAAAATGATGCTGTTATTAAAAAGGAGCTGGAAGGTGAGACTTAGAACCCATCCTTTGTCTGAAGAGCTTTGGATCTGCGTGGAGAACCAATGAGAGGACAGCTGCATGGGTGGGATTGCTATTTTTTGTCATTTTTGGCTGCTTTTTTTCCAGTTACAGGCATTGGATGAAATTATTGATTTGTTAAAATGTTTAGCAATTAATGTATGTGCAGTTTTCCTTTCTGTTCAGACTGCATGGAAGAAGGCAGTGAGTGGGGCTTGCTTTGCAAAGCCCAGACAAGCAGGAACTGCTTCACAGAGTGTATAAAAATGAACACAGGCTGCCACGAAGGAAGCAGCAGGTTCACCACACAAGGGCTGGGCCCCTGGGTGCCAGCTAATCAAGTACAGACTGTGTTGTAGCACTGTGGCTACAGAGCAGGCACACAGCATGGATCATATGACTCCTGCATCCAAAAGAGCTGCACTTCAGCTGTTTGAGTGAACTTTGTGTCCTGGAGCTGGTGGTGCAAATAGCCGAAGTCACTGCCATAAGGTAGCAGTGTGGAGGTGTGGGATAGGAGGTTCTTTTCCCTACTCTACACGAAGAGCTTTGCAGTGATGGGGTCTATAGTGATCTGATCACTCAGGTTATTGGTCCACATTGATCAAAAATAAAGCCTGGTCTCCCAAAATCTTCACCCCACAGCCCCAGACAGGTTTTACACATTGTGGTGGTAGCAGAGGTAACCAGGGCTCTATTTCTCTGTTACCCAGATGGACTTTCACATCACATGTCTGAAGCAGAATCACCATCTGGGGAGCAGAGATTTAACCAGTTCATGCAGAAACTGGGAAAAGAACCAAACAGCAAGAATCTGGATCTAAATAACTGTGCATTAAGTGCTGCAGATGTAACAGAGCTGGGTAAGCACACATTTAATTCAACTAGTCACTCCATACATTTCTTCAATTCTTACCTGCCTATTCAGTTATTCACTCTCCTCTTTCCCCTTCCCTTTCTTACACACAGGCCTGGCTTTATTTCCCATTTCATCTGGTGGTTTCAGATCCCTGAGAAATCTTAATTAATAAATTATATAAATTATGTAATACCTATAAAATATAAAACTCATACCAGTTTGTGAAGCAAATGAATGTTCTTACACTCAGAAAACTGTTGTGGCTTTATAATGCTGTATTGTTGTAGATAGTGTATTAAAATGCACTGACATCCAGGGTGTGCAGATAACATGCAAACAGAATACACCTTTTTTTTTTTCACAGCTTCCTTACTGCAGTTTCTCCCAGAGCTGGAAGAGATCAGCCTGTCCTGGAATGGTTGTGTTGGTGGGACTTTGAAAGCTCTCACCGTTCATCTTCATCATGTGAACCTGTTAAAAGTCCTTCGACTTAACAACTGCAGGCTGACAGCTGAGGATGTCACCTCCTTAGGTACAGGATTTCATTTCCATTTACTTCCAGACAGCTTGGGTCCAGTGTAATCCAACTCATCTCATTCCACATCCTACCCCTGCTGCTTCCACACTGGGCAGTGTAAACTCCCGCTGCAAACAGTAGGAAGAACCTGGGCTTATGAGTGATCTTACACATTTGAGTAGCTCTGCTGAGTTCGTTCCTCAGGGCACAGAGGTTTCACATTCAGAAGGGAACAGAATTCAGACCTATTTGCAGGAAAGCATGTTTTCAGTTTGGGTTGCTGTGGGGTTTTTTGCTAGCCTTCATATCTAACAGTAGATGGAAGTACTGAAACATAGTCAGTCGTAATAGGGTCATCTTAGGTCTTCATGCAGCAGGACAGATGCAGTGCTCAGCACAAAAAATCATGATCTTTTGGAGATTTAAAGCAGTACTGCTTTGGAGTTTTATCACTTCCTTTTGCCAATCTGGGAGAAGCATATTCTTGTGTGTACTTCCTTGCTGGGAGTGCCTGAAACCCTGCTTTCTGCAAAGAATGAGATTGAAAGGTTTTAAAGGTGGTGTTATGCACTCAGGTTCTGACGCTGAGTCACCTCTGGGCCTGGAGTTTAGTTAGGGATGGGCCTGTGATGTGTATCTAAAAGAAGGACAAACAATCAACTAGGAAATCTAAAAAAACCCGCTGCTGCTTATTTTGCAGGTTCTAAAAGCCAGTTTGAGTTACAAAGCTGAATTTCATGTCATTCACATCAACCTTGTTCTAGGAAAGGTTCAGAAATAAAATTGCCTGTATGATGGTAGTTCAAAGTAGGTCATGCTATCTGCTGGGGAGGAAAAATGCATCTCTAAAATAGTTGGTGGAAATAATTGGCCTGTTTCTGATGAGGTAAAAATCTGTGTTTTGTTTTCTATCAGATTTTTTTCAAATTTAATTTACTCTTTTCCACCCTTTTCTCATACTTCTTTTTCTCTTGAGGTTTATTGGTTTTATTTCCAATTGTTTTATTGTGCCTTGTGCTTCTGAGCTGTTTCCTTCCCACTTCTGGCTCGGCCTCTGCTGAGACAGAGGCAAAACTGATCATAGGACTTGAATTTCCAGTCAAAATGGACATTTCCCTTGACATGTGGAATAGCAACAGTCAGTTTGAATTGATTTTTGCCTGTGATTTTGAAAGTAGCATGCATAGTTATGTCAATACTGCCTGTTTGTGTCCACATCTGCCTGTGGAAACGTGGCCACTGGGGGCTCTGTGCATTCTTTTTAGAAATCAATATCTCAAATATAACCTTAATACCAACTTCTCTGTGTGATTGTTCAGAGCTGTGACTGCAAGAGGTGGTAGGGAACCACTCCTGGAGTCCTTTATTTATCTTCTGGGTGGAAAATGTTTCTGGAATGCTTGTCCCCATGTGGAACAGAAACAGGCTATGCTGCAGAGGCGAAACCACTTCCCAACTGCAGTGTATTGCTCAGTATTCAAGACTGAAACTATAATTTAAATTAGAAAAATGAAAATTAAGACATATCCCTTCTCTCAAACCTGATTATTCACTTACAACAGAAATAATTATTTTTCTATTATGAATCTTGTGTGAAGGAATAATTATGAAAGCACGTAGACATGAAAGGGTTTTATTGCTAGAACACAGTTCTCAATGATTAGGCTGATGAGACTTTAGATTAAAAAATTGTGTATGACACTTTGAAATTCCATTTGCATATGGTCTGATTAATTCCTTCTTGGGAATGAGTTCAGGCAAATATACATCTCCATCCCTCCTCTAAAGAGAGTGAGGGAGCTGGATTTTGCAGCGGGATGTTAGTCTTATTACAAAGAAGCACTGACAGCTGACATTGGCTGTTGCATCAAGCCTGGAAAAGGCTAGTTTTTCTGAATGTAATAAAAATTGGTGCTGTCTGCCTTGAAATCATGGGAAAGTTAGTTTGGGACTTCTTTCATCTCCTCCAAAACGACCTGTGGACACAGTACAGAGGACATTGGTAGCTTGCCAGATAAAATAGAGCAGAACTATATGGGACAGTAAATTCAAACTTGTCACTTGTATTGATTTCCCTATAGACTAGATTTTCTGGGTCCTGGCACAGGTCTACAATGATAGTGTGTGCTGTGACAGTGACTTGTGATCTATATTGCCCCTTAGACAAGGTGAGAATTTAAACAACATTGTGGCAGTAAAAATTCATGGCATACACCAATTTTCCTGGCAAGCCATCCAAAATACAGTAATTTCACAATTAAGGGGGTAACCTTCCCCCTTAATATATTCAAAACCTGTATTTTTTTTGTCTTGCACTGAAATTCATACCTGGAATGAGTCATCTTAGACTTTTGTTACAGGAGAGGCATTTGAAATTGTTCCTCAACTTGAAGAGTTGGATTTATCCTGGAACAGTAACATAGGTGGAAAACTATCACTCCTGACAAAGAAAATCCATAAAGGATGCAAGATAAAACTGCTGAAAATTACAGACTGTAACCTGACAGCAAAGGATGGAGAATCCCTTGGTATGTGTATCCACAGAGCTGGACTGAGGAAGTGGCTTCACAGGAATGCCGTTTGTCTGACTGAGATTATGGCTGTGTTGAAGTCAGTATTAATTGGAAGGCAGTTTATTTCAGGCTCTGCATCATAGTAGTATTTACCATACAGTATTGGGATTTAATGCACTTTCTTCCAAAGAAGAAAGTTGCTCTCTAATCATGTGAGGTAGAGCTGAGAAGAACAGCCAGATCTAAACCACAGCCTGGCTGCCTCAGTGGTCCAAGCTTGCTGGATGCTTTGAGACCCTGAGCATGTCACATGTTCCAGAATTTCCAACTTTGATTGCTTAAAATTAATCAGCTGAATAAATAGTTTGCCATGGGATGGGAAAGAAGGTCTGAGAGATGGGAATTTAGGGTGAATCTGCAAGCACTGAACGCTCCTTCCCTCTCCTCTCACCATAGCTTAATTCTGTGTTCTCTTCTGCTCTGATTCTGTGGTTTAAAATACATGTTCTCCCTAAAGACAAGCCTCTGTGTTCTCACCTCCCTCCCCTGCCTAACATGGCCCCTATGCAATATACAGTCCTAGATCTTTTTGTTATAAAACTTTCTTTCTCTTTGTATTCCTGTTTTTATTCCCCTGTATATTTATTATTGGCTATGTATTTTTCAGCTATGTTTTCATACAGATTTTTCACTGATTTTCTTGATTCCTACTCAATCTTTGTTTTGCTCTATTTTTTTAGATAGAACAGGAACTTAGCCTAAACCACACGTATAGGCAAACCCAGCCTACCTCTTCCTGTTTGTCATAGTGCTGTATTTTTCTATGGTTCATCTATAAATATTCCAGGCAATCACCAAATCTCCTTGTCTTTCTTTTTCCCCAGCTGAAATTCTAAATGTGATCCCAAACCTGGAAGTATTAGACCTCTCTATCAACAAACACATTGGCTCCAGCATGAAGGTTATTGCTCAGGATCTGAAAAATGTGCCTGGCTTGAAAGAGTTAAACTTGCACATGTGTGGATTAAAGCAAGACAGCCTCCAGGGTTTAGGTTAGACTTTATGTTCAGAAAGACTTTCATTCTGAATAAATTGTACATCTGAAAACCATTTAAGAAAGGCAGTGAGGTGGGATTTTGGCAGTATTAATGGGCAATCGTTACTTGCTGTTTGAGGATTGATAAAAGGCTACAGGGACTTTCAGCAGGAGTAGTATTTATCTTCCCTGAGCTCAAGCATGTGAAAGTCAGTGGGGAGGGTCACCCTCCACACCATTTATCTGAGACACATTTTAGTGCAGATTAATGGCTCTCTGGACATCCTTTCTCTCTCCCCAGACAGAACACAGACAAGGACACAGACAGGCTGACTTAACTTTTAACAAGCCAATCCTACTCTGAGGGGAATCCAAATTCACCATTATCACTTAATGAGTACCCAGTGAAGCCCTACGAAATGGGCTCCTTATCTGTGTCTCTCCCTAGTGGAGGTCTTAGCCACAACTGGCACTAATTAGCACATCCAGTAGTAATTTCAGCAAGGGGCTGAGGATTGAATGGATCTGGGGGATGAGCTGGCCTCACCTTCACCTGCTCTTCCAGAGAAGAATGGAGTTGCATGGATGGGAAGCTTTGTGGGATTACTGCATGTCTGCTGTGATTATACACTGAAGCTTAGTCTAAGAGCTTTGCCTGCAATACCTTGTGCAGACTTCGACATTAAAGTAAATAAAGGCTAAAGCCATGGCCTGTGCTGTTGTAGCAGCCTGTGACCAGCATGCTCCCTTTCCATTTCAGACACTGCTTTACAGCACCTTGCTGAGCTAAGGAAGTTAGACATATCATGTAACAAAGAGATTGGCGGTGGCTTTAAAGACTCAACAACTCATTTGGCCAGCTTGGAAAACCTGGAAGTCCTTGATCTCCACCAGTGCTGTGTTACAGAAGAGGACGTGACCGCTTTGTGTAAGGACATGTTGAGGAAATCCATTAAGAATCTAGGGGTTTGATTTCTGAGTGTGTCTCAAAAGCAGAAGAGGTTCTGCCTAACCTGGTCTCACAGATCTCACTATATTTCATTAGGCAGTTCTGGAAGTGCAGGGTGGAGGATAGTTTTCTTGATCAATATAGAGTGTTTTCTGTGCTGTATCGAAGGGAATCTCATAGTGTCTGAGCCCATGTGGAGCTAAAGAAATGAATCAGCAAATTCATGATGGGAATATAGGAACTGCCACCAGGAATGGATATTTTTGATAATCACTAATTTTGAAAGTGTCCAGGGGCAATTCCCTCACTGGTATAAACTGGCATGGATTCAGGGTGTGTATGTGCAGGTAAATGTAACTACCTAAAACTCCATGATGAATTTCAAGTTGAGTGATGTTGGAGATCTTGCACTGCTGCTGCTCTGTGCTTTATAGTAAAAAGGAAGGCTACAGCCTTTGGGTTTATTTGATCTGACTCTTAAACACTATTAGGAACAAAAAGGCATTTCTCATTCAAGCACTGAGGAAGTTTGTTTTCCTGTGTGCATTATCATAACTCTCTGACATTGTTTTATACTCTTTAGAACAACAAAAAAATCCCATAACTCAAAACTTGTATTGCCCACATCTTATTTTCCATCATAAAGAAGATCATTTGAAAAGCTGCTGATGAAACATTGGGCAGTATTAACAATTAGTAATAGAAATCATTTTTTGTTTCTAATTTCTTAACCAATATAGTAATATAAAGGAGTTTCAGTTAGCAGTGAAGACATTTGGAAATAACCCCTGTCTCATTTCATGTTTAATTCCCTACTTCAGCTGGCAGATTTCAACAGAAAGCCATGTTCTGTCAACCTTCCACACAGTATGTAATACCTAATTTCTTAAACATTCCTACTGAGAGTGACAAGGCTATTTATGGCCTAAAGCATTACTCACTGTGGATTTGAGTGCCAAAACCTGGCCTTGACATTTGGATTGATTTATAAAGAAAAGCAATGATCTCAGTCAAATATAAAACTACATATTTGTTTTGGATTGGTGACCGTCTAATAAATATTTCATGTTTTATAGCCCAGGTGATACCTTTACTCTCCAGTCTTCAAGAGCTGAATTTATCCTCGAATAAAAACGTAGGAGCCTCATCTGATCATCTTCTGGGCAGGCTCAGGTTCTTGCCGAAGCTGAAGTCTGTGGCCATCAGCAACTGTGGTTTGGGCACAGAGTCGCTTTCATCACTAGGTAGGAAATTTTTTTTAAAGTATGTTTATTCTCTGTGCATCCTTGAGGGACAAAGCACTTCATTCTCCTTTGGCTGAGCTCCAGAGTTCATGGTTACATTACACCAGAGGTCCCCACTGAGGGAAACTAGTGCTTCATGGGACCTGGTTGTAAGGGAAGACCTCGTTATACCTGGCTGGCTGAAGTCCTTTTAGTCCTTTGTCTGATAGTGAGCTTCTGAATGCTCCCTGATGTTGGAAAAGAAAGCAAAATATGGTTTCATGTTATGCTTTCTGCCAACTTAATTACTGTTTTGGTGTAACCCTGCATTTGAAGTTTAGTGGGGCAAAATATTCAGTGAATGTTTTTTACCTTGCTGGAGAAACTTTCTGGGACAGAGTTAATCATGGGGCAGTGGAGGAGGAGGGGAAAAGCTACCACACAGCCGTGAAGACAAGACCAGTCTAACACAGGATGTGTAAACTCAGCCTCTTTTGCCTCTTATTGCAAATCTCCATGGGTTATCAGCTACACTGTCCCTTTGATAGGTGTCCCACATGGCAAATGAAGTGCAGAGGGACCTGTTAGTTACTGTGTATCATGCATTTACAATGTAGTTAGTACTGTTTACTAGTGACATTGAAACCTATAGTAAAACTTATCTGCCTTCAGCGGAAGCAGTAGGAAGCTAAACTGGTGTGAGGTCCCTGCAGGAAGAGAACTATATTTATATCAATACAGTTATGTAAGAGTGACATCATGGAAATTGGTGGTGTCAAAAGATACAGAGCATTTCACCTTGCATGGTGAGGTCACAGAAAAAAAAAAAATCACTGCCTTTAAACTGATATAAACCAGTTTAAAAACAAACTTATATTAAGTTGACTTCAGTGGGACAAGGTCAAGGTAATAACAAAACCAGAAAGACAAGAAGCTTCTCTACAGAGGCCTTAAAGATTCTGTAAGTGATCCCTTCTTGTAGCCTTTAAAGAGCACAGGAGATTTCTTTTGACTGACTTTTATTAAGATAAAATAAGTTATTCTAAGCACAAGTAGGCAGCCTGTGCAAGCCTATTATGAGTGAATTGCTGGTGAGGTGTCTATTGAGGCCGTGTTGTTTCCTCTTAGTAAGCAGAAGTTGTTGGTCTTAATCTTTTCAGCTGAGGCTGCCCTTCACCTTCCTGAACTGGAGATATTAGACCTTTCTTGGAATAAGTGCGTTGGTGGGAACCTAAAGCTGCTTTTGGGAGCACTAAAGCTTGCAACGGAGATTCAGGTGTTAAGACTGAGCAGCTGTAACTTGGTGGCGGAAGATTTGGCACTTCTAAGTACGTATAACATGGTATTTACTAGCAGTGAAGGAGCCAGGGCATTTAGACCACAATTCAGAAGGGACTTGTTCCATGGGTTGAGCACATCAAATTAAAAGATGGAAAATATAGCAGTATTTTTCCCAGAAAGGGTTTCCATTTTGCTGAAGACTGTGTCCTGTACATGTGCAGTGCCAAAGCTGAAAAGGATAAAAATGCAAAGAATCTCTTAGCAGCTTTATCTATTAATATGAGAAGGCAGCACTTAGAAAATGTGGGGTTTGCATCTGTTTTTTCTATTGGATATTTAAAGCTCTGAGGAGTTTTATTTTGCTGGGTTTGAGTTCAGCAATTTATGGGAAATGTACGTGCTGACAGCCAGTAATACAGGCACTACCAGCTCTCAGTCCTGTAGCCAGGTTTCTGCAGTCAAACTGTTATGGGAGAATTAAACCAGAAATAGTTTAGCCCACCTCTTAGCAGCTGCTGAGAAATACTGGAAACTGGGAACCCAATGAAGGAATAAATACTAGGATCCTTTAAAAACCCTGTTTATTTTATAGTCCTTCTTGTGACTGCCTGACTCCTGGGTTTTGAGTGTTTGAGATGGGCAATAGCAGTGTGGCAGCTGCAAAGGCCCTGTAATATGAAGGCTGGTGAGATGAAGCCTGAGTATTTTTGACTTTACAAACATCACCCTTGATGTCTGTCTCCTTGCTAACCATACATTAAGGATTCCAATTCCCTTTAGGGTGTATTAGGACCATTACCCTCCCGCAGCAAGAGGTGGCTCTTGTAATCACTCAACCTCACTTAGTTTTGTTTTCCTCTTTGTAAATCTCCCCATAAAGCCTGTCTGCCTCTTAGTTGGCACTCGATAAGACCTCCTTCCAACTGACTCAAAGGTTTTCAGGTTGCTGCACAATTTTAACCTGGTACTTCTGTTCCTTTTGAATTGCCCATGTTTTAAATGCCGTGCGCTCCTTCAGCGGTGAGAAAACGATCTTTCTGGGATCAACAGCAAGTGATTTTATATTGCTGGGGAGTCAAATCTTGCTGTTTGACTGCTGAAAGGCCTTAAATAACATGGTATTACTTTAAAAGCTTTTAAAGCAAATGCCAGGATACATTAGTTGTGTTTATGTCTGTAATTTCTTGCAGCGCTACTGACGCAGGATGGCCATCTAGCCAGATTACAGAAGCTGGATTTGAGTTACAATAACAACATCTCTGATGAAGGGTGGGTGGTTTTCTGTCAAGGCTTAGCAGTATCCAAAGAACTCTCAGAGCTGGATGTCAGTCTTCGTCCATCGTCCTGCCGTGACTGTGGGAGGTGGTTCAGCGAGCTGCTAGTGGCGCTGGCGGAGCTGCCTGCCTTGGCGGAGCTGGGGATGCAGAGATGGGTCCTGTCAGAATCGCAGAGGAAACAACTGGAGACCTTTAATCAAGACAACAAACGAAACGTTCGTTTTGACTGTTGATGGAGATTGAAGGTTTCTGGAAAGCTTTTCACAAGCAGGACATGGACCAAATACTACATGTCTCTGACTTATTAGACTGCCCAGTTTTTAGCAATCTCATCTCATAAGAGCTCTAGAAATAGCTCCACAATAGTAGAATCCTGTTATTTAACTTTTGCATGCATAGATCATTCCATTTAATATCATATTCTTTCATTTTCTTTGGGCCATCCTTACACTACAATATAACATTTACTCTTTGTGTTGTCAGTGCTGTCAAAAGAGCCATGATGTTTTCAGATGGACACACTGCAGGTTTGCCAGTGGAGGGAAGCAGTGGGTGGGTGGGCAGTGTCAGTGTGGCATCATGTACGTAAGGAAAATGCCTCTAATCTGAAAACACTTGAAACCTCTATGCTTTAAATCTTAGTTTCTTCTCCCCCAAACCTTTTGTCTCTTTGTGAATGTGTTAAATCTACATAACTGTGAGATTTGGAAAGCATCCCAGCAACTCAGGATTATGCATTAGTCCTGTAAGGAGAATACAGAAGGAGCTGTTCTGCCTCTGCGCTGGCCTTTGATGCCATCTTGTAGTGTAGATGACTCCAGTGTACAGAATCAGCATAAAATCAAGGTAAGAAATAGCTCATCAATGTCTTTGCAGGTCATGGGGCAAGGGACTTTAGGATACTTCCAGGATGCTCCTTCTCATCCTGAGCTGTTTCTGCCTTACCCAGACTGCACTTTCTGTACAGACCCTTTTGTGACACGCAGCACAGAATCAAACTTCCAGATCTAAGAGTCTAATGTAGGACATAGGAAAGCCAGCAGGAGTCCCTGCAGTGCCTTGGTGCTTCCTGCATTCAGGATTAATCCATTAACCTTCTCAACACCTTGTGACATAGTCGGTGTTCTTATCCTTACCTTAAAGATGAAGGAAATAAGCAAAGTCTGTTATTCAGAGCCACAGGGCAGCTTCAGGCTAAGAGCAGAGCATCCTGCTCTGCACCCAGGACTTGTTAGAAAAAGTGCCAGCCTGGGACAGGTAAGTGGCTTCTCCTTTTGCTGTGTGATTATTTCTTACTTGGTGTTTTGTTGTATTTGCTTACACAGACCCAAACCCTGGCGTAGTCACTCCTGTCATGGAGCATGTTAACCCACACATGTGAGCTCAAAGACTGCCCTGGGATTATTCATTGGTAAGGTATTTTAGGAAGTAAAGATATTAGATCTGCCCACTGAGTGAGAAGTCTTAGAGAAATCCCGAGGCAGCTTGAGGGATAAAGTACTGCTCAATTAGCCCTGAGTATATCTACATGCTGCAGCAGTCTCTTGGAGGAGAGGCACAACAGGATCATTCAGTGGCACTTTCCCAACTTGCTAGGACCCCTCTCAGCAAGTTCTCCCTTGGAGATGCAGATGAATGTTAAGCTTTCAGTCTGGGTGAGCCTTCTAACATCAACTTCTGGCTGGTCAGGGCTATAACCAGCAGGTGACTGAGCCATGATGGTACCTCTTGATCGTTTAATCTGTGTTTTCATGTGAGGGTCTCTACGGACTTTGTGGTTCCAGTTTGTTCTGCTCAAAAAGGGCACTTGGCTCCCACAGCTCTGAGAAATGTTAAAGGGAGTGTCTTGGTCAGAGGTAGCAGGGAATTGCTGCAGTGTGGGATTGGTTATTTTCTACAGGGATCCTCATATTCTGAAATGAAGCAGAGAGCCCCTATTTCATACATGGCTGATGAGAGACTCAAGCAGTGACTCAAGCTGGGACAGTTACTCTGATGTGGATGTACCATCATCTCTGTTTAACAGCAGTGCACCAACGTCTTAATCACTTGCCTTCCTGAGACTTTCCTCCTCAAACCTGCCTTTGGTCTAACTAGGAAATTGATCCTTTATTTATTCTCTCTGAATCGCTCTGTTCCTGTTTGAATCTCTCCCTCTAATTCAGTAAAACAGCTGGTCCCTGATTAACGTCCAGTACCTCTTCTAATCTTACTGACTGGACTGGACTTCAGGATTGGGGTTTCTTGCTTTGTCATGGTTGGGTTCCTCATTCTCTACTCCCAGAGCACAGTATGGACTCAGTGCTGGTAACCTCTCCACTTGCTGTTCATGATCCCCCTCTCAGTCCCTTGCCCTCTTGAGATTCTCATGCCTATTGTACCACTAAAAAGCTTTTATTAAATCACTTCTATTAAATGTCCTGTCTACCTGCCAGACTTCCCAGAAATCTCTCTTACAGTGATTTCCTCCTTTGAATCATCCTTCTCTCTGTTCCTCTTTGCCTTACAGAATAAAAACTAGACAAGGACATCAGATGTGTAGGACAAACAGCTACCTGCAATGTGCTGTGGAAAGATATGGTTGCATACAAATGTGGCATGCCAGAATTAGAGTAAGGAGTATTTGTCATGGTTCTTCTGAATAACAAAGGTGTTATGACAGGCCAGGACCCAGAATCATTGCTGAATATTGCAGGCTGCTTTCAAATAAGCCTGTTGTACACAGACATCTTATAAACTGTCACTAAGCTATCTTAGAACTGTGCTCTAACACTAAGGATTTGACAGCTTGTAGTCATTCAAAACACTGTAACTGCAGAACTGTCAAAACATCAGTGAACACTTCTGCAGAAGTGTAGAGAGACTTTCAAAACAGCTTTTTGCACCTCTCTTGGACAGGGTGGTAATGCAGGTTCTGGTAGACATACATACATTCTGATTGCCTGGAATCCTCCTCCTTATTTCCAAACAAAGCACTGATCATTCCTGAATGTCAAACTCATTAAATAACTGCTAGTAGGTGGGGCCACAAATATGGCTTCACTCTAGATATGGCCATACCTCACTGACTGGAAAATTAATCCCTAAAAATTACATGTAAAATGCTTTGGGATTCAGAACAAGGAATACTTCAGAACACTTCTTTGCACCAGATTCCTGCAAATAAAATTAATTTCCAGTTAATCAGCTGCCTTTATGCTTTGAGATAATGTGCATTCAGAGTGAAACATCAGGAATATTTCAGAATCTGCCTGATTCAGCTGGAGTCAATGTTAACCAGAAGCAAACCTCAAAAAATCATCTGTTTTCATGGAAATGCTCACTGAGTTAAATGCTTTAATACTGCTTGTCTCCTACTTGCTTATCTCTGCTCACGTTTGCCCTTCTTGTTACATGGAAAGAGCTCTGTGCAGTTTACTGCCCAAATATCACTATTTGGTGCTTGATGCTTTCACAGGCTTCTCTTTTCCCTTTCCTTTTTCTTTAGTTTTCTCATTTTCCATCCCTTTGTGTTCCTTTATCAACCCACGCCACAGCCTCTGGACCTGAAAAAGAGAGAACAACAATCTGGTTGCCTGGAGGTAGAAGTGAACAGTCCTGTGAAACAGTATTGTTGGTGGATACAGTTGATGAAAAAAAACAGGCAAACTATGGTCTCCAACCCCCCCTTTTGTTCTGTATTAGACTACACTTCAGCTAGGAGACTGCCAGCCAGTTAACTCTTCCTTTACTTTGGGTCTTACTTTGTTCAAGAAGGGGTTTCCTGCCAGGGAGAACACTAACACTGTAGTTCTCCAGGCTCTTTGATCAGAGTAGTAAATGACTTATTTGTACAAATCTTTAAATGCCACACCTTTCAGTTCAGAAGAACAGCTTGGGAAAAGCACAGTAGTTCATGAAGAAATTAGAGCTGTTACAGAAAGAGAAGAATAACTTCGGTGCAGAAGAATCAAGGACTGAGGATTTGCCTTTCCTTCCTTTGTGCCTTGTATTTTTTCTATGCAAATTAATTCCCTGTCCCACCAGTGTTACAGACTGATATTCTTTTGGACAAAACAACACAACCCAAGCAAAACCACAACACACAAAATATCTGTTTTGTTCAGTGGATCTTCAACACTCTACAGTCAGAATACAGTCAGTGAGAGTGAAGGTGCCACCCACAATTCCTTCCATCTTTACTCATTGTCTTGACTTAGAGGACCTGCCCCATTTTTAGACACACTGATCTTTCCTCCTTTCACTGGACAAGGAGCTAAGGAACGCTCCACTATGAGTTGTAAGGGCTGCTCTGTGCCTGCTGACTGTGACTGGTGGGGCAGTGACAACCTGCTGGAAAGTTTTTTGAATGAAGTCCAGTGTAATTTTGGATAGTTCCCTGTATCCTACCTTGATGTGATGAGTGACAAGCACAGCTGATGCAAACGGTGGTTTAAGATGTTTTTGACATTTCAGAGAGTACCATGCAGTTTGTTCTGCAAAGAATCTATTACTAAACCCACAGCTTTGTATGTATACTGCAGTGACTTTCTTAACACCCTTACCTTTAACCTCCTGGCCTTTCTCTGCCTTTTTTCCTGTAAGTATGCCCAGATGGCAGATGTCCCCTGGCAGCACACTTCAGTGGGGGGGTCTGTCATAGGGTTCCCATCCACACAGACCAGCTGCAGCTGCTGAAGACTGTCCAAATCCCTGGGCAGCCCGGACAGCTGATTGTTCTGCATGAGCAGCTTTTGCAGACCTGAACACACAAAAGCAAAGAGGTGCAGCACAAAGAACAGGTGATGTGAAGCATTCCTGTGTGCTCCCTGGAAACAGCATGTGCATGAGGCACAATTTAGTCTGTGCATGTAATGGATGTGTGTTTTGAACATGTTACTGGAGTGTTTAAAATTCAAAGTATAGGATAGGATCAAAGCATTTCCTTTGCTGTGTGAAGACTATTCACCTAGTAGCCAGGTGGCCAAATTCAGCTTTCTTAAATCTTGCTTACTGGGACACCAGCAGTGCTAGTGAGTTTACCCACATGGAGATGTGATGGAGAACTGGGGAAGGTGGAAAGACTGGGATGGGGAGCACCACCAAGGAGACAGTTCCTCCTAAAACTCTTACTGGTACTTGTGTCCTCAAGGCCACCAGTGCCAAGGCTCTTTTTTACCTTGCATTCGGCATAGAGAGTTTGGGAGCCGCTTGAGGAGGTTGTTGCGACAGTCAAGTATTTCCAAGTGGGTCAACAAGCCGATGGCTGCAGGCAGGTACTCCAGGCAGTTATTCTCCATATGCAGTTCTTTCAGATTCTGGAAGGTATGTATGCATAACTTTAATTGTTAATTCCTGAATATCAGGAAGGGCAGAGGATGCTGTTGGGATGAGATTAGGTAGGAAACCTGCACTTGGGAAGTCCACAGAAGACCCATGCTGCAGCAGACCAACACTTTCCCCCTTCTATTGCTCCTACCTGCAATTTTCTGATGTCTCCTGGCAGACTTGTGAATTTAATTCCTTTATTTTGTCCCATGTATAATCTCTCTAACCACTCCAGGAGAAAGATTTCCTTTGGGAAGATACTGAATTGGTTTTCAGACAAGTTAAGGCACTTCAGATTTCTCAGTTCCTTCACCTCCGCAGGTATCTAGGCACAGTCATTAAAAAGATTCATTATGTCAATTAAACAGCAATCTTTGGGATTATTTTGTTTTTTAGGGAAAAACCTCTAGGAAAAAGCTCTGGAGCTGCATTACTGCTGATGGATGAGCACAGAATATCCTGCTCATTAAAGTAACATGCATCACAGTATGGTGGAGATTTTGGCCAAAAAATCCATGTTGTAAAGATTTCTTATGGGGTTAATTTTATTACTTAGCAAAAACATCAGTCTGCTGCTTCATTTCCTTAGTATGAGCAGGGCAGGAAAGTCATTTAAAGGAATGAAATCTGAAAGTGATTCTTTTGCATAAATTACATTTCTGCAAGTGTAATCTTCTAGAAGAAAATCACCCAAGTGAAAATCTCCTTGGAAAAGGTCTGTTATATAAAAGGAAGGTGTATTCTGAGCTCTAAAATGAGTACATTCATGAATGCTGTTACAATAGCATGGCTTTCAAGTACATAATAGTTCATTACCAAATGAACAGTGAATGTTAATGGTGTTAAAGTCATTAACAATAGCACATCCATTTTTAAATTGCCCTCTGCTTTGTTTCAGTTGGTGATGTGTTGATTTTACACCAGTGCAGCTCCTAATTCCCAGTGTACACAGGAAAGAAAAAGACCCGAGGAGACTGAAGCAGTCCCTCCAGGACGTTTTTAACTCAAAGGTCAGTCAGTGTTCCCATGTTCTTGCTTTTTTCTCCCTGCCTGAATACTCAGATGTCAGTGATAACGAGTAACCCAGGCTCAGGCACATCCTCACTGTAGTAAGGAGAGGGGCCACTCAGTTGTAAGGGAGAACTTAGAGAGGTATGAATAAAATAAAAATGAAAACAAAGGAACAAATACCTCCCGTATCTGATTGCCATCCAGGGACAGTACTTCCAGACTTGCCATAGTGCATATTCCTTCAGGAATCTCATCAAAGCAATTTTCACCCAGATCTAGAATCCTGACACTGGATAATCTGGTGAAGGACCCAGGTACTCTGTGTAGTCCAGTGTTCCTCAGATAAACATGAGAAAGGGATGTCCAGCAGCAGATCTGCTTTGGGAACTTCTCCAGGCTGTTAGCAGACAGTCCAAGTACTCTCATTTCAGTGAGATTCTTCAAACCTGGGGGAAGCTTGTGCAGGAGATTATGAGATAGATCCAGCACAGCCAGCTTCTGGCAGCGTTGCAGTGTAGGAGGAATGGAGGATAAGTTATTAAAAGCCATAAATAGCTTAAGTAAGTTTGTCAAAAAGCCTACCTCTTCTGGAATGAGACTGATTAGGTTCTGTTCCAGATCTATTATTTCTAAATTAGCAAGTTGACAAAGCTCCTTGGGAAAAATCTCTAATCTGTTTTTCTGGAGGTCAATTTCCTTGAGTTTTTTCAGGTTCACTATTTCTTTAGGCAGACATTGCAGGTGATTGTCACCAAGGTCGAGCAGTTCAACGTGGTGGAGGCATTTACAGATCTGCACTGGGATTTCATGCAAGTTTGTTCTATAGAGCCTGAGCTGACGGAGGGACTGCAGCTTGCTGATTACTGGCAGCCCACTACAGGAGAGAGGATTGTTACTTAAATCTAAGGTCAGAAGACATTTCAGCTCCCCCAGCTCTTCACATAAGTCCTGTATGTTATTCTGATCCAAGTAGAGGACCTTCATGTTCTTCAAGCGATTGATGTCCCTGGGGATGCTTTCAATCAGGTTATTTTCCATGTGCAGCTCTTCCAGATACTCTAGACTCAAGACCTCTGGTGAGATGGTTTGCAATTGCTTGTTGGCTAAATCAATAAAATATATCCTGTCTGTGACATGCATGGAAGAAAGAGCTCCATCCTTTTGCACTTCTGGGATTTCTTGTGCAGTCTGATTGTGGTCATCCTCATGCCTAACAGAGTCTGCTTTAGGACGGTGTGTGGTTCTTGTGCTGGCCTCCTGTCTCCGCTGAGACTCAGACATCTCTGCTCCTTTTTTGTCTTAATTTCAGAAGAGAAAAGAAATTAAAACCCAACAGCACTCAAAGAACTTCCTATGTTAAATAAAGACTGGAAGAATTCACACAAGTCTTAGTTGCAGTCCTGCAAAAAGCTGCTTGTGTTCATTGAGATCAAAACCTGCAGCATGTGGTGGTTTGAACCACAGTGCATCCTGAAGCACCCCAGCAGCCAACTTTGGAATGTGACCTTGTGGAGTCAGGGGAGCTTGATGGAGCAACCTCTTGAGTCGCAAAGGCCTGTATTTACAAACACTGACTGAGATCTGGCTTCAGCTTTGCTGATTGTAAAACTGCAAGAGTCTTTTTGTAAAAAGGTGGCACCTTCTGCTGTAACTCTGTGGTTTCTGGGCCAGAGAGATGCCAGCAGATCTGGTATTTGATAAACCCTCAAAGTTATGCTATTGTGATAGTGAAGGACCAAGAGGTGGAAGGGGGTGACTGACCAGCCTCTGATGTCTGGACAGCAGAAAGCTTTCTGCTGGCATTTAAGGAAAGGTATGAGAGAAGAGAGAAAGTGAATGTCAAGAGGCAGCTGCCGGTCATCCCCCACAGCCGTCCCTTTTCTCTGCTGCCATAACCAGAAGGCTGTCACGTTTGCAAAGATGGGTGGTTTCCATGTGTCACCAGGACAAGGAAGAAGAATTAACAAACCACCATGGTGAGAGATCCGTGCAGGGTTTAGCAGCCTAACTCTCTTTGGCTCTGAGCTCAGCACATGGGTGTGAGCCCTGCACGCTGGGACAGGAGAGCATGCTATCCCACCCACCCCCTCCTGTGAACAAGGGCAGCAGGGAGGTCACTAGGAGGATTTATTCAGTGGAAAGGACCAGCACAGGCACCTTTGAAGTTACTGCAGCTCTGTGTACCACAGAAATGTTTGTATAGGCTCAGCAAGGGGCTGGGCCTGGCTCCCTTCACCCACACCCTGTCAGCCGAGAGCCCTCCATGGAAACGGGTTCCATTACCTGGCACAGCCTGGCTCGGCTGCAGCACAGGGCGCAGCACAGGGCTCACCTCCGGGCCGGTCGCCGCGGGTGGATGAGGGGAGAGGGTGCAGGTGTTGATTGCTCAGGTAGGTCTGCGTAGATCGGGAGCCCAGGTGCTTTACAGGGAATAACGACCTGTCTGTACGAATCCTAATTCTGTTACCTCAAATCCTACGTGATGGCTGGTCAGAAACACGTCTGCAAGGCCACTTTTTTTCCTCCAGCTTTCCCCCTCTGTCTCTCTCTGCTCCTCTTGTGCTGCATTCCAAGAGCTGTAGCCCTTCTCAGACCAACCCCGGTTTTATTGTTCTCCAGATCCCAGCACAGCAGCGCCTGTGTCCGTGGTGGTGTTGCTAGGCTGCTGAAATGATGCAGTCACACTTTGTTTTCTTTTCCAGAGGGTCATGGCAGTTCATCCAGATCTTCACCAGCGCTACGTGGGGTCCTGCCAAAACTTGGGCCAACCTGAGAACCCTTTCGTTGCTCGTGTTCTTCAAGAAGCTGAAAAAAGTGATAAAATGTAAGAAAATGACAAACAGCATGTTTCAGCTGCTTCTGAAAGCCTTAAACAAGATAGCAGGATAAGGAGTTCAACAATGAGAAAGTTCATGCAGTTTCAGGCTTAAACACAAATCATAGTTAGCATTTACTGCAGAAGTTCTGGTTTGACTCATCTTGACATCATGTTGGCAGACGTTTGTAGCTAGATATCCCTTCTGGGCAGCTTTACAAGAAGTGAAATTTTTAAAAAAAAAGTGAAAAATATACAGGATGGTGCCTTAATGTCCCTTAGAGAAGCCAAAGCCAGTGTCTAGTCATCCTAACTCCCTTCCTTTTCTCCCACTCCTGTTTAAAAAGCCTCAGCTGCATCCAGCTAGTTTCCAGCAAGTAATGCTTCCCACAGCTGCCCCTGAATCCTGCCAGGGTATTAACCACTCTCACTGTCTCTGGTTGTGTGCCTGAGTAGGGCTTCCTCTCGTGGATGCTCCTGGGGTCCAAGTTAATTTCCTTTGTAGAGAACACCTGAGAAGAGGCAGCTCAGGTTTGTGTTAGGTTTTGATCCCAAGGGCAGGGTAGAGTAAATAAAGGAAAGGGAAGAATTAGAAAGGAGAAGATGAGTAACCTCCAGGATAGATTTCTCTATTTCCATGTGCCTTCTGCTCATCTTTCTGTGCTCATGTGCTGAGCAGGGTCCTGCAGCTGTGCAGTGTCTTTGGAGGATCAGAAAGGACAGTGCTGAGGTGCAGTTTGGATCATGTTTGTCATGGTGCTACCAAAAGTAGCAGCAGCAGCTAACTGTGTGCAGATGCATCAGGGAGGGCAAGCACGGATACGTGTCTTCTCTGGAGACAGAATTGTTCTGTGTTGTTTTACTTCTCCCTGTGTGCTTACATCTCTGTGTTCCTGCAGATGGACAAAGGGACTCACGCTAAAAATAGCTGGAAATAATCATCTGGTGCCTGTGCAGAGAGTTACGGATGAAGATCTTCGAGTTCTTCTCTCTGTCTTACAGAATGCTGGCTGTGTCACAGGTGAGCTTTCTTCATGGGTGTTTGACTTTGCTCTGCTAACATGAGAAAACATAAGCAGTCCTGATTTCAGCCTTAGATCATCTTTATTTCTTTTTGTTTGTAGATCAATTAATTGTACATATGAATCTGTCATGGTTTTCATTCTTCATCTCTTTCAGGGCTGGATCTTAGGTGCAATGTATTGACTGATGCTGGAGCAAAGCACGTGGCAACTTTCCTCCAGGTGCCAAAATGACGTGTGTCATTCAGGAACTTGTAACTTATTCAGCTGTGATAATATTTAGCTGTGATAAATTTGAGATGAGAATGCACTGGTTTGGCAAAATTCTATTCCTTTTGACTTTCACATCCAAATCCATCCCACTAGAATCCCAGATTGTGTTCTCTGGGGAGATTCTTGGTTTCTGGTAGAAAAGTGTTGGTCATCTGGCTAGGTTCTCATGAAGAAAGAGTGATGGAATAAACAGTAGAGCTTTTAGGCTTGAAGTTCAGTTCAGCAAAGGTGGTAATGGTAGTGTCAAGCATATCTTTGGTTTAGATACTTTATCACCTCTGTTAGTCTTTCTGTAGCTCTAAACATGAGAAACTGGAATGCTGCCTTTCTGTTGTTGTAAGCACCAGAATGCAGACTGAAAATAGTGAGTGGCCACTCAGTGCCCAAGTTCCTGGAGCTCAGGGACTGCCGCTAAGGTCACATCTGCTTCTGAGCAGGCCACCTACCCTGTTTGGTCATGCAAAGCATGTGGCTTCTTCAAGAGGACCTATACAATGCATATTTTTCTGCCTTTGCATCACTGTCTGGCATACCTTGGAACTCTTTTAACTGCTACAAATCAGGGCTGCCTGACAGGCAGCAAAGGTCAGGGGATTTAAGTACGTGTGTGACACATCTCCCTTTTGAAAATTGCAGGTGTGCTTGGGAAAAAAGGTCTCATTGCTTTCTGCTTTGTTTGTTCCTAAGGAAAACTCCCCCCTGAGGTACCTTAACCTGATGTCCAATGACATTGGCACAAGTGGAGCAGAGCTGATAGCGAGAGCACTCCACGTGAGTATTTGTCTTGGGAGGCAGTGGCATCTAGCTGGATACTTCTGCTTTTGATGAGCAGTACTGGCTGTCCTGCCAACGTGGGAGCAGGCTGAAAGAGCCCTCTGTCTTCAGTTCACTCAGCATTTCGCTGTGTCACAGGGATTGCTTGTTTTCCCAAGGCAGACTTCAGAAATCAGATTTCACCCAAGAGCAAGTTGCCCTGTGCTGCCATTAACACTTAATTATCACAGCTGGGTTTTGCTGTGTGAAAGATTTGATGCCATCCTAGAGGTTATATAATGCCATCCATTTCCTTTTCTATGTATTAAATTTGCCTGTACCTTGATGTCAGTATTTCTCTTGATTCAAGATACCTGGGGTATGTTTTCAAAACTTTGCCTCACAGCAGCAGCATAAAAACAAGTTATTTTTAATGTGGTTGCCCAAGGAAATGAGGCTTTGGTGTGAGATTTGTTGTGTTTGTGAAGCGAGACTCTGAGCTCTTTCTTCCTCCTTCCTGATCTTTGAACTCTGAAACTGATTTTGACTCAATTTGACAGGCCTCCAAAATGCTGAGGGTTGTACAACCCTGGGCTTGCAAGCAGCCCCCCCAAAGCTATTTTGCAGCTCCCCCCCCCCCCCCCCCAGCAGCGTCTGCTGACCTGAACTGGGGGGGAAGAGGGTGTGGTATTGAGGGAGGGAGAGGGAGGGAAGAAGGAGGTGTTGTAGCAAGGGACCACCGAGGGGGAAGGGTGCTGGGGACATGTGGAAGACATAAAAGCTGTATGAAACCAGGCTTCATTAGTTCTGAGCTCAGAGAACTGTTTGGTTTATAATCTCTTACTTAATCAATCAGAACCTCTGGTAATGAGGGATGACAATGGTACCGAGGAATTAAAAATACAGAACTACCTGTGTTGCTTTGACAGTGAGTAGATATTTCATATCCACTGAAACCCTGTGGAGGATGAGGGGAAAGATCCTGACTTTCTAGTCCTCTGATCGGACCTTTACAATCCCAGCAAAGTCTCTAGTCCAGCAGAGATTTACACACTGCTTTACCCCATCACCAAGGAGTCCTACCGACGGTGACTGGCTGCCCCAAGCTTTGACTGCTCCTGTAATTTAAAAGACTGTGAAAAATAAACCCAATTGTATTCTTGATTAAAACATGCTTCCCAGATTTAAATCAGTTTTGATATGATTTGCATTTCAGCTGCCAATTTAGGCAGAAATATCTGCCTGGATTATTTTTGTGAGGGAAATTTATGAACATGGGAGAAACAGAAGGTTTTAAATGCTCGAGTTTGACTTCCAGACTCTCATGATTCCACTGAGGGGAGCCTGAGCCAAGCGCTTAGTCAGTGTTATTACTGAGACAGGATTCTTCTGGAGGCATGTTTTGTCTTGGTGTGACAACCAGCAGGATTCACATGAAGGACAGTGTTGCTTTTCAGGCCGCTCAAAAGGAATTGATTTCTTTTCTGTTTTGTCTAGAGGAATAAAACACTTGTGCATTTGAGAATGACTGGAAACAAAATAGGAAACAAAGGTGGGATGTTCTTTGCTTCAATGCTACAAGTTAATTCAACCCTTGAGAAGCTGGATCTTGGAGACTCTGATATGGTGAGTAAAGCAGTAAATTTATCAGCAATGAGATACGTCTTTCAAGGGTGTTGCAAAGATCCTGCAGTGCTTAATTAAGGGGAAATGCCATCTGTTCCCATTGATTTTACATTTTGTGGTAACCTGAGGTAAGGCAAAATATAATCTAGCAATGCAGACATGCAAAGGTGTGCTGCATGAAACACCTGTGAAGTCACAACTGATGGTATATTAGAGCTGCTGTGTCCCTGGGAATTCAAGTTCCCTTTTCCTGAGGTTTGTTTCTGCTGTTCATTTTTGTTATACAAAATCCTGCATAATTCTCATTGAAGAGAAGACTTTGTAGTTCCTGGAGTTTCTTTTCCTTCTAAAGTGTGCAGTGCCCAGGAGTCCCTTGGTCCCATAGCTCTGCTGCTCCTGTCAGAGCTTGATCCATAAAAGACATAGGCACAAGAGTGTGATCTTAGATAACCTACCACCTCCTGCACGGTGCATTGGTGAGTCAGAAGGGTAGAAATGGGTCAGTGCACTAAGCATGAGAGTCAGGAGGGTAGAAATGGGTCAGTGCACTAAGCAGGGCACTCCCCTCTCTGGCCAGTAAAAGCCTGTGGATCGCTTTTAGAAACCTCTGGGCTACAGCAGCAGGTGGCAACTGGAGCTGTGAACCTCCTCCTGGTGGTACAAGGTCCCAGCACCTGATGGATGGTGTGTCAGTGTGTGATCACATCAGAGGGGCTGGAAGTGGTTCTGCTCCCTGCCTGGGAGAATTTGGTTCTTTTTCTTGCATTTCAGAATACTCTAACCAAGTGAGAAGTGCAATTAAGGTGGACCACTCTCACCCCTCCTGTTCAGGGTGTTCATCTTTTCAGGTGGTGATGAAGTGTACGTTGGGCAGAAGGACTGTGTTCAACTGTAACCTGAACAGTCAGCTGTCAGCTCAGGCCAGGAGGGAGCTGGGGTCAGATGAAAAATGTATTAAATGTGTTTCCTGGAATTACAGAATCTGCTCCTAACCAGAAGGGGTAATACCTCTCAGGAACTGTGAAGGGTGCTATGAAAACAAACCCAAGGAAAGTGTAGCCATTGTAGGATGTATTTGGAAGCTTAATACATTTATGCTTGGTAGAAAACTGATTTTAAATGAAATAGCTTTGGGTGTAGACCAAAGTAATTGGAAAAGAATATGAATATAAATTAGTGAGCAAATGAGAAGAAAATACAAAAACCTGAACTGGCCTGTATTGCAGACTCTCACTGCTCTGTACCACGTTAATTCACAGTTAATACTAATTTACCTAGTGGATAAAAGTTACATAAGATTTACCAGAGACCTTAGGGAACACACACAAGCTTATTTTAATTCATAAATCAGGGGAAATGAAATAACAGGATCAATTAAATGGACAAGTATCTTTGAGAGGCTTTATTCTTCATTTTTATTTTCCAAGTTGCCAAATTTCCTGGTCATTTGTACTTCTTACTCTAATCCACTCTGTTATTCCATGGTGAACACTGGTATTAGCAGGAAACACCCTGTGTCTGTAAGCACTTGCCTACTGCACTTGCATCTCTCCAGAGTAGGTGGAGCAGGGAGCAATGGCATTTCCATTCTGAGCCTGTTTGATGGTTTTGATCTTCTGACAACCAACTCTAAGTCATGGGGGTTTGGTAGCTTGATCTGTACGTTGGGTGGGCTTCTCTAAAGAGTTAATTTATTTTCCTCTCCAGGGTACCCAGTGTCTCATAGCCATAGCCACAGCCCTGACTCAGAACAAGTCGCTCAAAGCAATAAACCTAAACCGCCCTTTGCTGTACAGCCAAGAGGTGAGTGTGCCAGCTCGGCCAAAGACAGGAGCGTAAGTAAAGTCAGGACTGGTGTATTTATGGACAGCCTGGCTCCACAGCTCGCTGGGTTCCCTTACAAAGGTGCAGAAGAAACCTCTTCTGTGCTTTCTGTACCAAATTTTGGGCAGTCACAGGCTGCCTGGTTTAACGTGGTTGGTTTTGTCAAAATTTCTTAGTCCATATGCACGTGTTAAATAATGGGCTAATGGAGGCTGTTTGGTGTCAGTGAACCAGGTGTTCCTCCTGCTGTCACAGCACACAGGCATTTCTGCATCCTTCCCAAACTGAGGGAGAAATGCTGTTCCAGCAGGAAGTGAGGGGAAGAACAAAAGACCACAGTTTCTGTGAGCAAAGGCACAGCCTAAAGGGGAAAGGCACCCTTCAGCATGCCATAGTCTCTGGGCTGTGAGGTTTTGTCTCCAAGCATGAATTTAACAACTGAATGAACCTCATCAGTGGGAAACCTGTGATGGGTTTGTTAGCCAGTGTTTGCTGGGGACAGCACTGCAGGCCACTGGGTGTGTACAGGGGCTTCTCCTTGCAGGTGTGCCTGCCGCTTCTGCACAGAACTGGTCTGGCTCCAGTGCTGGATTCACAGGCTGGCAGCAGCTGTCAGGGGTCTGTGATAGGTATGGTATTTTCCAGATGGCAGGATGAGAAAATTCAGCTGTCATGAAGGTCAGATCTTCCTAAAACACCAGCAGATAATTTAGCAGTTTAAACAGTTTTAGTTGTCTCTTTTCTAACAAGCCAGGGTTTGATCTGACTAAACCCAGTTTTAGAAGTCAATTTAAACTATTGCTGTCGCAAGTACAGACCAGGAAGGGATGGCTGTACTTGTGGGAGACTCCATTAGCCATTGATCCCACCTTCAGCTCCATCATTCCCTGAGACTGCTGGGTTGTTGCCTTATTTTTGACTCACAGTATTCTCTTTGGTTTTTTCCTTCATCTAAATGTGACCGCTTCAAACTTACTTTGCCTTGCAGTGACAGGACATATTTTTTCCCATAGCAATCCTGTTTCTTTTTATGAAATAATAGCTTAGTGTCATGACAAAATACTCTTAGTGGCAGGGAAGACTGACTCAGATGTTCAGTTTGTTTAAGAGCAATGACCAGGAAGATCACTACTGACAACCAAACCTTGCTGTCTCCCTTTTACTGAACAAGGCCATCTCTTATCCTAAAATACAGCGTGTATGTTTTCAGGAAGAGACCACAGTTCATGTAGCTCTGATGTTAAAAAGGAACTCCTCTCTTGTGGAACTACATTTGTGCAAGCATGAGATGAAGAACTTTGGCGTAGAGCGACTGTGTGAGGCGCTGTATGACAACCCCAGCCTGAGATACCTTGATCTTAGCTGGTAAGAGTTACTACGTGACATAAACCTAACGTTACACACTCATTTTCTGAACACCCTTTAAAAAAAGTAAATGTGTGCATCTCTCTTTCAGCAATAAAATAACCTCTGATGGGGTCAAATTTTTGGGAGAGCTACTAAAACGGAATCAAACCCTGGAAATCCTTGACCTTGGTGCAAACCGAATAGAAGATGATGGAGCCATCTACCTGAGCGAGGCCTTGGCTTGGTGCAACAGGACTCTGCAGGCGTCAGTATTTACACACCTTCCCCAGAGACTGACTGCAGGTGTAACAACTCAGAGTATAAGATGCTCAGACTTTGCAGTGGCTGAACTGACATCACAGCCATGTGCTTGGATGTGACCGATGAAACTCGACAAGTCTGGAAGCTCTGAACTTTTCAGCTTGTTTTTCTTTCTTGGGAAGAAAAAAGGCAACTGATGGATTGGGTGGGATTCCTTTGCCTAAACATAGGTGTCTCCTGCCATTGGAGATGCCCCAAAACCTGTGGGACACCCTCAGGCACTGCCAGGCAGCCCAGAGGCCCTTTCAGAGCCCTGCACCTTGGTCACCAGGCTGGGCAGCTGGCACAGGAGACCTGTGTTTGGGTAACTGAATTAAATCCCCTATAGCATCACATGAGCTGAAGTATAGTATGCTAGGAGAGGAAATGCTGTTCAGTCCTGTGTGCCAATACCTCATGTTCACCTTCCCACGCTGCCAGGCCTACTCATAACTCAGCCCCTTTTCCTTCTACTTCCCTTCTCTTTCATTGTGTATCCATAGCTGCGTGGCCTGATGTACACTTGCTCTTCAGTTTTGGGGTTTTCTGGGTTAACACCAAGATCACACTTGCAGTGGTTCATCTTACATGTGATTGACAGGTTTACAGTCATTCTGAGGGGTGTGTCGTGGGAGGGAAGGCAAGGAGACCTTCCTAGTTCTTTTTGCATCTTTAAAGCATAGGTCCCTGCCCTGCACAGGTGAAAACAAACCCAGAGTTGTACACCTTCAGAACTAAGATAATCAGATTCCATGCAGGGATAAGGCACTGTATTTGTGGATTCTGATCTTCAACACTTCAGAAAAGCCTCTGTGTAAGTTAGCTCCTGGGTGAACCCAGAAGAGCTGTAACCTCTCCGTCAGGATGTATTTTGTAGCCTGTGTTCAACTGTGTGCAGGCAGGATGTAAAAGCTGATCAAAGGTGTTACCTGAAGCCATTAGTTTTAAGTAGCAGACTGAGGAGGTGGCAGCTGCTAGGTGTCTCTGAAAGCTTTCCAGGTTCACTAATATAAAAATAACTGCCACTCCACAAAGATCAAAGCTTAGCCTGGATAAATGCCAAGGTTTGGGCTTCAAAGCAGGCAGGGTTGAGACCTGGCCACCACGCAGTAAGTCACTGGCGCTGAAGATCTCGGTGGTGAACAGCCTGGCTTGCATGGGTTGGGGAAATGCCTTGAGCAAAAGTACCAGCCTGTAGTCCAAACTGTCTTTAGCAACCTGGAGGGGGTTTTAGAGTAGGACTGGACTTGATACGAACAAGTAATTGTATTATTAATAACCAAGACACATTTTTAATACCTGTATATAAATATGGATAATGATAAAATATAAATCAATTAGACCTTAAATTAAAGATGAGAATTCCAGGGTTTGGAGCACATCTTGCCTAATTATTTTCTCCCTTTCTTAGGCTGTCAGTAGTAAGCAACAATATAAGTGGCAAAGGGCTTGTAGCTCTTTCAGATGCAATGAAAACAAACATGGAACTTTCCTGTATTTACATCTGGGGAAATAAATTTGATGAAGCCACCTGCATGGTGAGTGTTTGCTTCTGAACTCTAAGAGGGTTGGGTTTTGTTTAATGTCTTTTTACCATCACTGGGAAGGCTACAGTGGGCTACAAGACACCCACTTTAGTGTTTTTTAAAAGAATTGTAGTTTGTGGTGCTGTATTGAGACTCAGCATATTGAAATGATCGAGTACTCACCTGTTATCTTCTAGAACCTTCACTGCAATATGATCCATCAGATTTTTGTCCTTACCCCTTGCAGGCATTTTCAGAGTTACTTCAGAAGGGCCGCTTGAAGCCCAACTGTACAGATGTGGAACCGTACGAAGTGGATGGGCACGTTCACCTTGCAGAGCTCTCCCATGGCCTTAAGAAGCATTACTACTGGACACCAAGCTGTGGGGAGGTGACAAACCCAGATGCTAATGCCAGCCTGGCAATTGTGGCAGTTTCAGAATTCCTGTGAGTGAGGCAGCAGTTTGATGCACTCTGTACACTGGAACTTCTCCTATCAGCTTCTAGTAAAAAAAGATTCTATGGGTATCAGACTTGCTGTACATTGATTGTCCAGGGCCTTTAGAAGGAATCTAAACCCACTTGAAATGGCATTACACACCAAACCAATGGCTTCAGAGTTTGTTGCTAAATAATGCCCAATCTATTAAGACCCTATTGCTATGAACATGTGTTACTTTTCCTGCAGTCGTTTCCATGGCATGCTCTCTGTAGGTGTAGTTCTGGGGCTCCTAGGTGATGGATAAATTAGTGAAGTGACATGCTCAGAGGAAAACACTTTCACTACATCACAGCACACCGGGGGTGACTCCTGGTACTGTCAGTAACAGGAAAATGGTCACTGACCAGAGCTGTGCTACAGGTTTAGACTGCAGGAGTGCAGATGCATGAACCGAACTCCTGCCAGCTGAACTACCCTGCTCAGGAGCTCTTCTCAGATCAGGACTTTTATCCAGTGCTTCTTACTTAAAAAGGTCTTTTCTGACCTAGTGATTCTGTGCTCAGTGCAGTAGCAGAGCCAATGGATAGAGTGTTGTGACCACAGGCTCCTCTTCCACATGGCTGCTGCAGCAGGAAAGCTGCCATTCTCCTTGCTGGGCTGTGGTGTCAGCAGTCAGGGTTCCAGGGAGAGGCAACCCACAGGTAACCTGACTGTGGGCAGATCAAACTGACACCCAGGACTCTGGCTCAGCAGCAGCTTTGCTTGACAGGAAATCACATGTGCTGTAGAATCATATTCTTGTTGAAGGTAAGAGTTTGGGTCAACCCATTTGCTGTTACTGTGCTCTACTCTCTCTGTACTTAGGAATTGCATGCTTTGATTTTTCTCCAAGACCCTTTTTTCCCCCCCACTTAAGTGTTACAGCTCGTGAACCTCGTTTACTGGGCTAGAGGTGGTATTTTGATTAACTTGCAGCATGTTCTCATGTCTTGTACTACACACAAAAACCACCACCACACTGGGTATCACCTTTTCTTCCTGCCTTCTAAAACTCTTAGAGATTTCCATCACTAGGCAACTCCCACAGCTGCTTAAGGCAGCATGTGCACATCGTGGCACTTAAACAGTGTTTAATGGTTCAGATCCCAAACTTCAGTGAAGTCTGTAATCACTCAGCTTGCTTCCTTTTTCCACCTGCTCTGCTCATACCTGTGGAAGTGAGTAGCTCTGTGCTCCTCAGCATACGACAGCAGAGGTTTGCTCAAAGGCTTCCACTAGTACAATCCTCTGCCTGGCTAAATTTGCCTGTTAATTTACTGGGAGGCTGCAGAGACACCAATGACAGGATTTCTTGCCAGAACAACCACTACAAGATTGAGATCAAGGTACATTTTGTCCATTTATCTTTCTTTCCTCTGTCCTGTATATGAAGTTCAAGCTAACTCAAGATGAAACTCTTCCCTGTAAGGGTGGGGAAGCCCTGGCACAGGTTGCCCAGAGAAGCTGGGGCTGCCCCTGGATCCCTGGCAGGGTTCAAGGCCAGGATGGATTGCACTCTGGGCAACTTGGGCAAGTGGAGGGTGTCCCTGCCCATGGCAGGGGTGGCACTGGGGGGATCTGAGGTCCATTCCCACCTAAACCAGTCTGGGATTCTAATTTCATTGCCCAAATCAAGTCTTAATTTACCTGTATGAAGGGTATTTGGTAACCTACCATAGTAACAGGAAACCAAATCTACCAAGTCAGTCCCAACACTATCAACAGCCATAGTTTATTCTGAGCAGAGGTGGTGAGATGGCAACACTGTCATACAAAAAAATGTAACAAGAGAAATAGCATCTACTTTCAAAATTGCTAGCATGTTTTTGAAGGATTTTCACCCTATCTGAACCCTCACATAACAGCAAGATGCTCAGCCCAAGTACTCTGCATTACTGACAATAGCCATGAAAACAGCTCGTGTGGTAGATGACTTTCTTACAGGGGAATAGCAAAGGGTGGCAGAGTAATTCTTACTGAATTAGGTGTAAACAGCTCCCTGCACACTAAACTAGCTGTTGATGCTTAGAGGGGCCCACACCAGCGAGGCTTATTGCTGTCCTTTCTCTGCAAACACAGCCTTGAAATTCTTAAAAGATGGGTCTTGTGTTCTCTGGGATGAGAGAAGTTACATAGGCTAAAGGATTCTGCTGTGGTTTTCTGAGGAGGTTATTCTGGTAGCAAAAGAAAACCATCATTTCAGCTTCCAGAATGCACTGCACCTTGCTGAAAGGCAGCAGTTCAGCCCCAGTTTCAAGGGAAGGAAAATGGCTGATCCAGCAGACCAGTGGTACACTGCAGGTCCCCTAAGCCCTGCTGCATGCTCCAGCCACCATGCCACCTTCTGTAAAATTAAATGATCTGGTAAAAATAAGATACAAATTCTGATAAAGAAACTTTAGCATAAAAAGTACATTCAAAGCACTCTGAAAGAAACCCAGCCCCACAACAAAACCCCCAAACAACACCCACCCCCCCAACAGCTCAAAACAAGTGGAAGAAAATTAACCTAAGAGTCATTAAACTAGACTGTACTTAGAATAAAGGTTTCGGTTTAGTTTGAACAGACCAAAAATATCTTCTATGAGAAAAATCTGGTGTGTTTACTGTAGAACAGAAAACATAACAATGTGGTGTCAGTATGAGGTGTGAAAGGGCTACTGTGCAGCCAGCCAGGGGCCTTTGATGGTGGGTGTGCTTCCCTCCTGCTCTTCTTGCTACCCCTTGCAGTTAGACACAGGAGACAGAGGTGAGGGAAAATTACAAAACAAGTTTATTAAAGTCTAACATAAACCACTTCAGGCTAAATATGTACAACTCCCTCCCTTCCCAGGGGATTATAAAATTGAGAGTTGAGCTATATACAGAGAACAGAGGAAAAATTGTATATACACATGAAAGATATTTAAAAAATAATTTAACAACAAAAAAATCAGTTATTAGGCCTTATCTGAACTTGATTCTGCAAGGCTTATTGATAGCCTCCCCAAAATCACAGTCCCCAAATCCTTAACGTTGTCTGTACTTCAAAGTTTTTTGAAACCCCTGATTTCAGAAAGGTTGTCAAGCTTCGTGCCCACATTTGGGCACGCATGTGGAAGCATCATACAAGGAACTCATCTCACAGGATGTCCAAACAGCCAGCTCAGAAATTTCTAGATGCAGAATAACCTAATCAGGCAAAAGCTGCACCACCTTCAGAGCAAGACTGACTGAAACAACAGTGACAAATCTAAATTCCTGTTAATGGAATAAGTTCCCTCTCTCGTTTCACAGGCAGATCTCAAGGAGGAGATACCTGCTCAAAAAGCTTCCATGCTTTCCCCCATTAATCCCTTACAGAAATCATCAATACTGTTATAAACCTCCTTCCTCCAAAATAATCTCAGAATCCTTAATCTTTAGGAATGAGATGTGCAGCTGATTTCCATGCATCTATTGACAAAAGGTACAGTACAGACCTGTGTCTTCAGGTCCTACAGCACCCAGCCTGAACACACCTACAAATGCTGTCTTATATATATATTTATATATATATATATTTATCTTTAAAATCTATATTCTAGTAAATGAATACAGTTCATAGAGATCATACCTCAGCAGCTGAGATATCTTCATGAAAGATGAGGATAAAAATCAAGATTCTCAGATGGGGACTCAAGAGTGCAGGTCACTAAATTATTGCTCCAAGACAAAACTACAAGCCTGTGTATTGTATTAAGAAAGGTTAAAATCGTTGTCTTGTAAAAAATAATGATTTTCTTGTCTATAAAGAAAACTAAATGACTACTAAAGCAAGTGTTACTGTTATAAGTATCTAAACAAATCCTGTATAAATCTAAGCACTGTATTTTTTAAAAAAGTCTGAAATCTAAGAATACAATAATAAGCTATAACTTTAGAAATATAAAAACAGTCCAAACAAACATTGTTATGGAATGCATTTGCTATGTAGGAATGCAATTATTTTTTTTTTTCATTTTTCCCCCAGAGCTACTCCTCTCCTGTGGCTGTTTATCCTGGATGTGTTAATCTACAGATACTTTCCCTCAGGTAACAGCAGTGTGTCGTTGGTTTAATCTTCCAAAACTGTTCAGATATGGAATTTATCAATTGTGCAGTATTGTTCTATTTCATTACTCATGACTAAGCCTATGTCTATCCCAAGACTTCTGCTCTATTTTCAGAGAGGGAAAATAAAGAGGAACCTTGGGGAGAGCTACAGAGCTTGGGTTTTTACAGAGTCAAGATCCTGATCTCTGGGTTCTTCAGTACTAAATGGCAAGGCTTAAGGAATTCCTCAGGTGCTACAGCAACAGCTAAGAGAGAAAATGGGGGAGAAGAGGGGCAAATGCCAAATGAACAGAAAAGGGAAAGAATCAAAGAACTTAATCCACTGTCCTTTGCCAGCATTAGGAAGGACATCTGCTGTTCCCAACTGCCTGGCATGGACAAGGGAAGAAAATAAAGGGCAGGCAGGCAAGGAGCTAGTTACCTTCAGTGGACAGAGTGAGAGCTGCCTACACTAAGAATGCTCCTGGTGAACATGGCTGTACTCCTTGCTGGCTGCAGCAGATTATCAGCAAACTGCCACATATTAAAGCGTAAAGTAGGATCCAGCAGCCGAGTTTTAAACATGCCACATACTCAGGTGATGAACACAAAGAAGCAGGAAGTGTTACCTTGTCAGTACAAGCATTTAGTAAGGGGGGAAGAAATCTGTAGTCATGCTCAGGACTCAAGGGACTGTTTGCAGATCACTTAAATGTGAAAAATTGCGGGGGGGGGGGGAAGATCTCAAGTCAGTTTAATTAAGATTAATTATTAATCCATATAGAGCAGCATTGGTTAAGAGGTATAGCCTATGCTTCTCTATCAGTGTCTGGACACAAGGCATCAGTGGGAATAAAATGCTAGCACCAAGGAAATAACCAACAAGGAGTATCTTTAAATGCATTGTTGGCACAGTACTGTGACTGTTTCCCTACTGTTTGAGGATTACTTACATAATGCTTACATTATGTTAGTGGCACAAACTGGCCAGAGTATAAGTGTTCTCCTGCTGCCAACTAGTTGTTAACTAATGAGCCTACCAAGACACTAAAAATGCTGATTTTTAAGAAGTACATTGCTAGTAATAAGACATTTGCAGGAGTCTTGCTAGGTACCAATTTTGTGCAGTTACTGTGGACAGGAGACATCAGAGGTAAAGCAATACATAAATACTTCAGTTGAACCAGTCATAGTCTAACAAAACCTTGCCTGGAAGAGTATCAGTCTGCTCTCTTGTGTTCTTAGTCCTCTCATGTAGCATTTCCCTCCTTATTTTCACAGTGAAGAGTGGGATTTAATTCCTCTTTTGTACCTACTGGCTAGCACGAGAAGCAGCACTACTGTAAGAAAAGGAGAGGATTATGAGGCTACACTTCACGCCTCAAGTCAGTGCTTCTCTTCAACACACCCACAACATACTGTTCTTTTGAGCAAATCTTGCTGTCTTTGCCAAACCCAGGCTGTTTTAGGGGTGTGGAAAATAAATCTGGGAGAAGATACAACAATGCTAGATTAACTTAAAACAAGGAAAGAAAGAAAAGCAACTCACTGGAAAGAATGCCCAGTGGGATCTCTGTCATTAGAACCCTTGGATTTACAACACTATGGAGAACAAGTAAAATGAACCCTCTTACTCGCCTTGTCAGGAAGAGCTAACACACAGAGCTAACTTTCCTTCTGGTCAGGCCTCAACTGAAAGCCCCAACAGCTACTTCTGGCAGACAGCAGTCATTCTTTCCAAGCACCTCACCAGAGCACTGCCCTACCTTCTTCCCTCACGTACCACTGCATCACCTTGGAACGCAGCAGTACAAGCTTGTTAGTACATTCAGATCAGGATTTTCCCCTTCCACCTCTCCAACTATTGAATATGGCTTAAAATGGCTACTCTCCAATGACATTGGGGCACACTGGATCAGCAGGAATATGGAAGGGGATCTCCAAAATACATTAACAGAAGATTCTTAAGGCAGGTGCTGCCAGAAAGGAATTGTCTCCTGGAAATCAGCGTTAACAGAAACTCAACTGTAGATTAGCACGATTCAATGAAACCCAAAGACAACAACCACACAATGGAAACGCTGTACAAGTGTCTCCACACAGGATGGGGAATTAAAAACAAACAAAAAAAGAACAAGTCCAATTGAAGACACATGACTGCTTGCTCGTCTTCATCTTACCAGCGCGCCCGAGCTCGCTGCCAGGTGACCTCGCTGGCCCCCGCTGCGCTGTCAGTACAGCTGCTGCAGGAAGATAAACTGGGGTTCTGAGTATCCAGTCACAGCAGATCTCAGTAATGTTTCTGATGGAGGAGACTGACTGCCCGTCACCGGGAGCAGCATCTGGTGGTCTTCAGCCCCAATGGGAAGAGGAAGCGCTAAAGACATCTCAGAGGGTTTCACATCTATGGACTCTGATAAAGGACTCTTCTGACTCTGAATGGATTCTTGCTCATTGAAAGAATTATCCAGTGCATTAGAATCGGGGGGAGTTTCAGATCCTGGGGGGAAAAAAAGAAAGAAACGTTCAAAATCTCCTGCACAAATTGTGCACATTCCCTTTCAAGTGACTGTCAGAGCAAACCCCTGGGGTGTCAAAGTCTGCCTGGGCAGCTGGGCTATCAGTGGCTTTAATGTGTCTGACCCCAGAACAAGCTGCAAGCTGACGGACGATTCGTTCCAACTTGATCTCTACTTGGCATGGTACAGAAGATAACAAGTCCTTAACTGCACAGTGAACATAGGAGCTTTGGAAAATAGGTAATTATGAAGGTTCCCTTAAGATTTTTCCATCCCAGAAAGATCTGAGAACCACAGCCACATCCAAGCATGCTCCTTTAACTGAGATCACAACGTACAATGTATCATTTATCCATAAACATCTCTGGGGAAAACAAGATTCGTTAACACCACTCCAGGCAGACCCACTACAGCTCTTGCCCAGCCACTTGAGAAAAGCTTTTCTAGTTTGGATTGAATTCAGTGTTAACAGATTCCTCCCTGCCTGCCTGTTTGAATGCCATCTGCCCAGCTCCAGCTTTCTGATTAGGCCACATCAGAGATTTAACCCTTCCTCTAGCAAAGTGTGTTCCAAAACCTGTTACTGCAGCATTCCTGGCTGCCTTCAGTCCCTCCTGGCCTCAGCAGCTCCCCCAGCTTCCAGCCCAGGCTCTCTCCATGCTCACTGCTGCTCTCACATCACCTGGCTTCTGCTGTCTGCCTGCTGCACAGGGGCCTCTCCCAAACAGGGCTTCTCATGCTTGTAACACTCAAAGCTGCCTCTGCAAAGGACTCCTGTTTTCTCATCCTCTCCCTCCCAACCCAGGCCTATGCAGACACATATTACTCCTTTTTCCATAGGACAGAGGCAAGGGAATGATGGTTAATACACTTAAAGATGGACAGATAACGAGGCATGTGGAGTGAGTGCTGAAAGAGGCTGGCTATCTGAACAGCTCTTTGTACCATAAGCAAGGAAATTATGTCAAACTTCTTTCTAATCAAAATCTGGTGGCTAGAATAAGAATTTAATCCATTGGAAAAGTCTTGTTAGAGCAGCACTAGCATCTGGGAACATTGTGCCAGCTCTCTGATCCTGTGTGCTTGCTAATCCAGCCCAGACTTGGATTAACACTGACTGCATGTATACACAAATCTTTCACTGCTGCACTCAAAATACTTGGGCCTTCATGATGTGAAGTAATTCTTGTAACCAGTTCACCTTGTTCACCTCAGTTACCACCCTTGGAAAGACATACTTGAGAAGAGCCAAAAAATTTCCTACAATTGAGACTATGCCTTCACATGGAAAGCTCTCCCAGGTACTGGAACAAGAAGGTAAATACACAGAGAAGTTCCTGTTGGCAGCAATCCACTTGTGTGTTGCCCAACACATTTGCTACAGCAACACCAATGCTTAAAAGTTTGTCTTGAATCTGCTTTAAAGCAGGTACTAGATGCTTTTAAAGGTTTGTGTGCCTCTACAGCAGATGCTTGGGGCTCTAAAGAGAGCTGCTATCCAAAAACCTTTTCTAATTTTAGGCCTGGAACTCACCTGTGTGAACTTTCGTTTTGTGCTTCTTCAGATTTTTGATGTCTGTGTAAGAATTTCCACACATTTCACAGATAAATGGTCTTTCACCTGGGAAAAAAAAAAGTCTGTTAGTTAAACAATCTTGAAATGGAAAGAAAACACAGTTAGAGATGTAGGATAATGGACTTCAAAGCTGTATTTTAAACCAGAAACTTGTAACTACAAAGTAATTTTGTCTGTATTCAGAATAAAATAGTTTCCAGAATTATAGATTAAAACAAAACACCCCAAGGCCAACAGTAGAAGTAAAGCCACGATCACACGTCGACACCTACGCTGTTACACAGGTATCAGTCTGAGGAAGGTAGTTAAAAACACTTCCACATGTATTTTCTTTAAATTATTTTAACAAAGAGACACATAAATTAAAAACCTCTGCTACCTTCAAGTGCAGCACAAGACAGTGGATTTTAAAGGCAAAAGGTAGAATATTATTTACAGCGCAGGAAGCAGCCTGTCTGGAAACTGACCTGTATGGGACCGAAAATGTTTATTGAGCTCTCCAGAGGAAATAAAACTCTTCTCACAAATGCCACAGATATATGGCTTCTCTCCTAAAGGAAACACAAGGAGTTTGTTATTTCAATATATAAAACAGAATCTGCATAAAGAACAAATCCAAATGAAACAGAGATGTCCAATGGGCAAAAGAGCTGCCTAAACTGAGGTCAAAGGCAAAGGAGCTGGATGACAATTCCAGAGGGAACTCCCATTCTACAAAATTCCTGGTTGTTACCTATCTCCAGCCCCTCTGCAGACAGCCACGGAGTCATTTAGGTTGGAAAAGACCTTCAAGATCATCAAGACCAACCATTAACCCAGCACTGGCAAGGCCACCACTAAACCACATCCCCAGGCAGCACATCTACACGTCTGTTGAACACCTCCAGGGACGGGGACTCCTCCACTTCCCCGGGCAGCCTCTTCCAGCGCTCAGGAACTCGTCCAGTGCAGAACTGTTTGCCAACAACCCACCCACCCAGCACTGCCAGCCCGTGCCGGTGCCGCAGGGCTGCCCTTACCTGTATGTTTTCGGGAATGGGTGATGAGGGAGCTTGAGACAGCGAAGGCTTTCCCACAGCTGTCACACACGTACGGCTTCTCGCCCGTGTGGCGCCGCACGTGGTAGGTGAGCGTGCTGGCCTGCGCGAACCGCTGCCCGCACCGGTCACACACGTAGGGCTTCTCACCACTGTGCTTCCTGCAAACACACACAGACAGCCCTCGTATCTCCCGGCAGGGAGGGAAGCTAGGCCCACCATTGAGTAGCTTTCCTCAATTAGTACTCTGTCCCCAAAGTTCTTTGTGCTAATGTGCTGTGAATTTAAAAAGCGTAACAATTATTGGGGAGTTTGGGGTCTGGGTTAGGAGTTTCCCAGGGAATGGAATTCGCTGCCTGCTGACTCTGGGAATCAGCACACCCGTGATATCAGTAGCAGCAGCAGCACTGAACAACAGGCCCTGCACACATAACATCCTGCATGGGAACTCAGGACGTTTTGTATACCAGAAGATAAAATGAAGATTCCCAGCAGGGGAATCTAATCTCTGCTCCTGCCAGAAATGCAAAGAGCCCCGTGCAGATAGCAGTGAACAGTGAGAACTGTTCCATTTCTCTTCCCACCAAGGAACTCTCTCTTCTTTCACGCTACCAGCAGTTTAAAACAAACCCCATGTTGCTGCCATAAGGGTACCACAGGCTGTAACATTCAGAAACCACCTCACTCACAAGCAAGTACCTAGATGTAACTACACTGTCACACAGTGTGAGAGGAGACCCCCAAGCAGAGGGGTAGCAACAACCAAATTACCCCAATGTGTAACTCTTGCTCGCACTGGAGTAAATTACTGTGGCTCAACAGACACATGGGTGAGCGTTTTGCTGAAAGCCCCTTCTGCCCACCTGGCATGAATCTTCAGATTGCTTGAAGTGGCGAACTGCAGATTGCAGACATCACACTTGTAAGGTTTCTCTTCTCCGTGGTGCATCCGACTGTGGAACACTAACTGGCACTTCTGAGCAAAGCCCTTGTCGCACAGCTCACATTTGTATGGCTTCTCCCCTAGTGAAAGATAAAACCCTTGTGCTCTCTGCATTTGCATAGGAAAACTTTGTGATGCATTACCTGACCACAGCTCGGGTGTCTGGTCTAACATTTCTTACAAATAACACCTTGGAACACCCTGTAATCAGTGAACTGAAGTGGAACACGCCAGGAATACAGCAGCTAACACACTGCTTTTAACATGTTATTGGAGGGAAAAAGAAAGGTAGTAATATTTTTCATGGTGCCTTTTCCCCCACATTACTTCAAGAATGCTACTACTACATCTCCAGACTTTCTGCTGCTTATCTCTATTCATGATGCTGAATATTCAAGATGAACAAGCAGGAAATCATCTGCTTTTTCTCGCCTGTCAAACAGCAACAGGTCTTCAGCAAACAGCCCCGTGCTCATTAATGCTGGGGGATCTGGTTATTCAGGTTCTCTCCGTGGTCAGCAGTCTCAGGTAATGGGTCCTGCAACCCCACAGCTCAGAAGACAGCTTAAAAGAGACAATCTCTGCATTTTCATAATGAGTAAAACAAAGAACTTTTAAAACTGGCCACTTCACTGTATCTGTACAACTTCCAAATAACCCAAGGATGCCATTTCACATTGCTCAGTGGTTCTACTTTCACTCATTAAGCCGGTTCCAAAAAGGGTCTGTGGTCTCTTCCTTTTTGGTAACAAAGCAATCACTTTGGAACATTTAAATCTATAAGATCTATTATAAAGGAGTTGGACTTGATGATTCTTATGGGTCCCTTCCAATTCAGTATATTCTGTGATTCTATGATTTCTATTGCAGTGCACAAACAAACCATGAACTCAACAATTAAGTATATTGTGTACATAAAAACTTGAAGTATTAGACATCTAACCCACCATCTAGCAACCAACACAGTGAAATTCCTTACCTACTCATGCAAAAATTCCCAGTACAGCACCTCAGGAGTAGAAAGCACAGCTGACATTCCTACCAGCAAACTGCCTCTGAATTCTGCTCACAAGCTCCATCTCACACATGAAATCTCTGGTTAGTCACAGGCTGACACTATCTGAAAATCTCTCCCTTGGTTACAGAGCGAGCAAGGTGCTCTGCAGCTGTACCTCAACACCTCCTACTTCACCTCTTTACATCTTCACAGCTTCCTGGAAAGAACTCCACTGCTGGCCTCTGCTGAGTTTTTCCAAAGGGGGAAAGAACACTGTTGTTTACTTTTTGCTGTCTGATTCACTGTCACTTCGGGATTCTACGTAAGCCGGGTCCTTCTGCTGCTCACTGGGCTGAGACCAGCAGCAAGGGCAATGGCCCAGCAGCAGCTACACCAGGTCCACCTGAAGACCAAACTAACCCCGCATCGAGCCTCCCATCTCTAGGGTAGACATGTGGAGAAGCAAGGACAGCACTTCTCCCACACATCTTCCCAGGCTCCAGCAATCAGCTGTTCATAACCTAAGTGATTTTTCTTTGATGCTTTGTTCTGTAGCTCTTGACACAACACAAACATCTGGGAATGCCATTGAAGGCAGAGATATAATGTTCTCACACATTTCAGCTGCAAATGTTGTGAAATAAAAGCCCAAATGCTACAATAGTTCAGCCATCTACCCTCCCTTTTGTGAAGGCCCTACGGGACAAGTTAGCTACTTGACACAAGATTGCATTTTTCCCCACTTTCATTATCAAACTTACATTAGAAGTTTATAAAGAAGCAACTAAAATTCTGGTGTCAAGTACAGAGAGTTTTTCATGCTGTACTGGTAACAGTGCCTGGCACTTCATCCCTCTAGCCAGCTCTTTTGAATCCTTCTAGAAACGAGATGCTCAGACTAACAAAGTCCTCCCCAGCTATTTATAGTACAAACTCTGATTCTGTACCCAAAAATGATGAAACATTTCATGCTACCAGGACACAGGTACCAGCAGCAGACAAAGTATCTAGAGGAAGGAGTCAGAATGCAAAGATCTTTCAAGCTCTGCATTCGCAGCCTGTGATTACAGGTCTCCACAGCCCACGAAGGGAAGGCCAGCAGCTTACCTGTGTGAGTCCTTACATGTGTTTTCAGCTGATTGCACTGGGTGAACGCCTTCCCACAGAGCTGACACACGTAGGGCTTCACCCCTTTGTGTATTCTCATGTGCCGACGGAGGCTGCTGGCTTCTGAAAAGACCTTTCCACAGGTGTTGCACACTGGCTTGGCTTTGGAGTACTTCTGGTCAAGCTCTTCTGCTGAGCTCTCCAGCTGGTAGGCGTTCTTTTCACTGGCTATGTTGGACATACAGTGCTCCTTTAGCGCACAGCTCTGCTGAGGCTTCCCCCGTTTCTGCTTTGCTGCAATAGTCTGAACGAGCATCTCCTGCGCTGCCAGCGTTTCGCTTTCCACCACAGCTGCCAGCTGCAGCTCGGAGTTATCACTGCCCTGGGCAGCCTGTTCAGTGATCTGGGTGGCCAGTTTATTTGCATCTAAAAACATTTCAATGGACGTGTTCTCAGTCACATCACTCTGGTACTGTACAGATTTGTTCTGCACGGTTTTAGGGGAGCTGAAATTCTTCTTTCTCTTTTTGGTTTGAGGAGATTTCTTCTCTAAAGCTGCTTTCTTTGCCTGTGGTTGAACCAGCTCAGCACAGGCAGCGTCTCCTTTCTCCCGATCATTGTAATCTCGGAGAGTCAGAAGACAAGTCTGCTGATTCATCTCAACGTTGCCAGTGATGCTGGACGTCTCCGTAGAAGAGGGATTAGCAATGAAAGCAAAGTCTTCCATCTTGATTTTGCATTTGGTGACCACTTCTTCTACCTTGAGATAGTCAGCAGCCTGGTGAATTTCTTTAACATTCCAGCTGCAACACAAAACAAGATGTGGGTGACAATATTCAGGGCAAAGCCAACATTTGCATCAAACACAAGCAGAGCCACAGCAAAGTTACACCCTCATAACACTGAGAATGCATAGAGCAAAATCTAATCTCAGTGCTGTTGTGCTGTGAGACAGTGTGACAATTCCTTCCAAGCCAATGGCCTGTGTCTTGTGGGGTCAGCAGAGCCACAGAACTGAGGATTTTATTTACAGTTACATCCCCTTTGCACAATTTTAAGTGAAAAGACCAACTGTGAGGTGGTACAGCCAGACATGGGATTGTTGGTCCAAAAAGCTCATAAATCACTGCACAAAGAGATAAAACACTGGAGAACAAAACACATAAACTGCCGTTCTGTAATCCTGCTGCCCAAAGTCTTAAGTAATATGCAAGTACTCAGCATGTCTGTGAGGGAGGCAGGTGTTAATCCTGCTTTATAGAACAACTTGTAAACTCTCTTAACTCTGTGCCAGCAGCACACAGACAATGTGAGCACCAAGGAAGTCCTCACTTATGCTTTGTTTTTCAGTTCCTGCAACACAGCCCTTGATGGTTCAGGAAAGAAATGGATCTGGAAAAGGTGGCAACATGTGCCATCAATGCATTTATGGATTTATAACGCTGGAGAGAGAGATTAATGGTAAACATCATCATTCTAATGATCTATTACACTGTAAATGCAAATAAGCAGCAAGTTTCTAGCCACAATTACCCTCTGTGTGTGAATACAACCACTGTGGTACCCTGTACTGTGCTAGTACTGAGTACACCCTCCTGGAGTCACACATGCACCCACCACCAGAGAAGACCCCAGAACATGCAGAGGGTCACCACAGTTACCAAAGGGGACACAGCACAAGATGCCAGGTGCACATGGGCAGAGCCACAGGCACTGTCTGTAGTCAAACAGTTCTCCCTGGATGGGAACGGTACTGTCACCTTCCTCTGCCTTCAGAGATCCCAACTGCTCAGAACAACCTGGAAACTCTCCTGCTGCCATCCCAGACATCCAGAACACTGCACACTTGTGCTCATATGGAATTTGCAAAGCAGCCATCACCAGCTCCACCACATAGCTGTGCACACTGCTCTGCTGCTGTTAACCCTTGTCGCTAACTAAAAAACACCATCACCACCCCAGCACCTGCTTAAGTTATCGAGTGTGAGTTTTCAGACAAAGCCTTTTTAAGAAGTATGGGTGGCACCAGGCACTGTAAAATGAGTTAAAGCCCTGGCCTATGTGCTTCTACATAGTCACACATCCCTCACAAGGGACAATCTCCTCCTCTCCCCCAGAGAAAACACTGCAAAGGATCCCCAAGGTACGTGAAGCAACACAACGGGCACAAAAATCAACACAGTAACAAGGGAGACACATTCTCCATGACTTCACTTGAACACTGTAACACAGGATATTAACTTACTGATCACACACAATCTAACAAACCCATTTTTGGTGAATTGTGCCTGTCCTCATGCATTTCGCAGCTTTTAGTCTCTACTGTACATAGCCTGCAAGTCCTCTGCAAAAGACAAACTGCTAATGGGAAGAATACGCTTATCCTTCCCTCTCCCAGTGATCACATCGGATTGATAATCCCTTCCAAGCGATCAATAATGGAAATATTAGACAACAGAGCTTTGTTCTGCACACAGTGAAAGCGACAATCTTCAACTTGTTAATATGTGTCTCATCCACTACTACGACAAAGAACAAAACCCCCCCACTGCCTTCACAGAAAGTTCCTTTCCCCCTTTAATAACCCACGTTACCTGTCAAGGTTTAAGTTCCCCGTATAAATAAATTCCAGGAGCTTTTGGAATCCATCAGCTTTCACTTGAGCCTGGTCCAGGACCACGTTACTGTCGGAGGTGTCCCTGTACAGCGCACCGAAGTACTCGCTGAAGGAGGCGAGCACGTTCCTGTGCGCTTTGAACTGGAATTCACCAATAACAACGGTGCAGTCACAGAGGAAGCCGGCTTCGCGCTGCTTGTTCAGTCTCTCCAGGAGGTGCTCACAGTGGTGGGAATACTGCATTTTGACAGCGAGCTGCAGCCTCTTCGCTCTGACCTGGGACAACAACGCCGACAGTCAGATTCGCGCGCAAGACTTGAACTTTGCTTCCCTCCCCTGACAAAGTTCAGGGCGGCAGAAGGCTCAGAGCTGGAGTCCCGCGGGTCAGCTCGTGTAGCGGCGCTTTCAGGAGAGGGGCAGCGAGGCGGGGGGATCCTTCTTACCTCGGGGAGCTGCTAATTTTAGAGACAGGCCGAGGGGGAGAGGGCGCGACGTGAATGCCCCCCACCCGCGTCAGAGGATTAGCTCGCCTAAGCTCATGAGCTGCCGTGTCCAGAGCGGGCTCCCAGGAGCGCTCTGCAGAAAGGAGCCGCCCGAGGCTGCGACCCAACCGCGCTCAGGCGGCGGGGCCGCCGCTCCCCGGGGCACAGCCCCGCTCCCCGCCGCGGGAACCGGGGGGGAAAGGCCGCCTCGGCGCCGAGGCAGCAGACGGGGCGCCGCGGGCCGCGGCAGCCGCGCTTCCCCCGGCTCGACCTCGCCGCGGGACGGGACGGAGCCCGCAGCGCCCTCCCCTGCCGCTGCCCTCGCCCGGGCCCGGCCCGGCCCGGCCACCCCCGCGGCCGGGCCCGGCTGACCGGGCGCCGCCCGCCCGCCCACACGCCCTCCCTGCGGGCCGCCGCGTCGCCGGCGAGGCCGCCCCCGGGCCGGGAGGAGGAGGAGGGCGGCGGCGGCACCCCACGCACCTGCGGAGGGGAAGGGCCGGAGCGCCTCCGCCTCAGGCCGCCATGTCCTGCTGACGCCGTGCACGCCGCTTCCGGGGTGCGACTTCCGGCGCCGCGCTCCTGCCGACGGCTCCGGGCCGGGGCGCGGCGGCGGCGGCGCCGTGGGGAGCGGGGCCGGGGCTGCGACCCGCCCTGCAGCGGGGAGCGGGCGGGGCGGGGCCGCGAGCAGCTGCCCGGGCAGAGCGGGGACGCGCGGACTACAACTCCCGTCATGCAGCGCGGCGGGCCCCGCCCGTGGCCGGGCCGGGAGCCGTGCGCTCCGGGAGCTGTAGGGGCGCTGCCGGCCGGGCCCCGCGCCGGCGGGACGGGGTGGCTGCGGCGCGGTACCGTAACACCGTGAGGCCGAGCCGCAGCGCTCTAAGGCAGCTCCCGCCGTGTAGATCCGCGCCCCGGCTCGGTAAAGACAACGGGTGCGAAGTGGCTGGCCGGGCAGAAGGGTGACCGCGGCTGCGGCTAAAAACAGCTGGGGCAGAGCTCCTGGTGACCGCGCAGAGACGCGTGCGGGCCCCCGGAGGTCGCGCCCGTCTCCGCTCAGGAACGTTACCAGTAACGGAGGGGAAAAAAGAGCAGCTACCCACGTGTTTCCGCCCGGTTTCGAACCGGGGACCTTTCGCGTGTTAGGCGAACGTGATAACCACTACACTACGGAAACGCCGCTTGGTGGGGTCCCCGCCGCGGCGCTGCTAAGCGGGACCCGGCCCGACGAGACCGGCCCCGCTGGGCGGGATGGGATCCCTGCTCCCGTCTACACGCCCGTGGATGCAAAGCCGTGCCCTGGCTCCCCGCTGCACAGCAAAGCACCGGTTTGAAACACCCTTGCTCACCGTACCACATCCAGAGGCTGGAAGGACTGGAAGGACTGCTTTGTTGAGCTTTGTTGAGACAAAGATATTTGCCTGCTGGTGCCAGCAAAGCCGGAGGGATGAGCGGGACAAATCAGGCTGGGATGCCAAGGAGAGGTGTAAAGCTCTGCAGCTGGCACAGGAACAGAGCAGGGCAGACTCAGCCTGTGCTTACCAGACATCGGAATGAGCCAGCCCCTGCCAAAGAGGAGAAAGGGAGTTGCCTGGCACAGCGAGCCTTGCAGGGCAGGACCCCAGTGAAGCAGCCCCCAGAACATGCAGGGTGGGAGCTGAGTGCAGAGTCCATCACATCAGGCAGCGTCTCCTCTGCAGGCCTCTCGCTACAGCCAGAGCTTGGAACGTTAGGAACTGCCTGATCCTCATGGAATTTCTACCGCACCAGGCACTGAAATGCCTGATCTTGGGAGGAGCTTAAGAAAGGAACTTAGGTTTGCCATCCTTTGCAAAGGGAAGCACAAGTCAAACCCCAGCTGGTTGGAGGATGAGTAAGAAAAGCCAGGAGAAATGGAATAGGAATGAAGAAAGCAGCTACAGGAAAGGGGAAACGGAAGCAAGTTGGAAGCAAACAGTGACAGAATTCTGTTGAGTCTGGTGGTGGCAGCTGCAAGATTTCTTACCACTGCTGCTGTCACCGTGCAGGTCTCCAGTAGCTGTGAGGATGTCTGTACAGGAGGTGCCATGAAAAAGCATTTGGGAAAATCCAGCATCCTTATTAGCTCTTTTCATGCTTGCAAACACCTCTCAGGTCCACGTGGAAAGACACTTGTGGGAACACACCAGTGTTCTTAGTGGCACGCCACAGTCACAAGATGTGCCATGCACAATTGTAGCACCCAGCATGAAAAGCTTCACACTGTGGCCACAACTCTGCCCAATCATGTCTTGCCCCCATAATAACGCCCGTTCCATTCCTGTGAGCTCTGCAGCTGTTCCCAAGGATTAAATGTTAATAACTGTAAATAAAATAATAAACGCAAAATGCAAATTAAATGGATCCTCACCGAGGGACCCTCACAGAGTTGGGCAGGGCCCGAACGCGGGGCCGGGCCCTAATTCCAGCCCCGAGGCCCCAAGGCCCGACCCCAAACCCCACGCCCCAGCCCCCGGATTTTATTCCTAAACCCTGGGCCCGGCTGCGGGTCCCAGATCTAAACCCGACCCCGGGCCCTGATATCCGACCCCGGGCCCTCACCCCCGGCCCCAGCCGAAGCCCCCAGGCCCGGGGAAGGGGCGGAGAGAGGAGAGGGCACGGCCAAGCGCGCGCCCGGGAGCACGTGGTGCGACCAAGGGACGAATAGCCCGAGCGTTCCAAACTCCCGCCACTGCCTCTCTCCCCGCCGCAGCCAATGACAGCGGAGGACGGGGGCGTCCAATGGTGGCTCGGGGGGCGTGACCGAGGGAGGTTTAAAACCTCCGCGGGGGCGCCCGCCCAGTCGCGTGGCGGGGTGGGGGAGCCCTGGTGTTACTAACCCTAATGGCCGCTGCCGCGCTCCCCGCGCCCGTCCGCTGTTTTACTCGCTGACTTTCAGCGGACGAGGGGAGCAGCCCGGGGAGGTGGGACGGGGGTGGGGGACAAAGGGGGTCCGCCACCGAAACAAAAAACGTCAGCGAGGGGGCTCCTGACCCCGGCCCGCCCTGGGGTCTTTGTCCTGACCCCCGCAGCCGGAGGTCCGCCGCGGAGGCTTCCGCCGCCGCACCCGCCTTGAGGCCGCGGTCGGCCGGCTCCCGCCACTGCCGCCGCGAAGAGTTCGTCTCTGTCAGCCTCGGCGGCGGCCGGGAGCGGAGGGGCGCTCCCCCGCGCCGGGGGACCCCAGCAGAGCAAAACGGGAGCGGCGCCCCCGGGCCGACCGCCGCGCTTCCCTCAACCGTGGGGCGCGCGGCCGGCGCCGCTCCGACACGCGCGGCGGCTCCTCGCGCGGGCTCGCGCTTCCCGCCGGCGTGGAGGGGGGGGGGGGGGGGGGGGGGCTCGCGGCGGACGGCGCGAGACCCCTTTCCCCACCTCGCGACCGACCGTTGGGGCCGCCCCCCTCCCCTCCCCTTCCCCACGCGCGCGTTCCCGCCCTGCCGTGAGGCGGCCCGGCCCCCGCTGAGGGGAGCGGGGTGCGGCGGGGCCCGGGCACCGGGATCGCGGCGGGGAAGGGACCCCGGGGATAGAGCGAGCCGCCCGGAGTCGGTGCCGAGATTTGCTTCGCATTCCCTCCCGCGCCCGTAGGTCGGGCGGTGGCAGGGTTGAGCGGTAGGAGGGCTGGGCTCCCTGCCGCTGGCGCGGTCTCGCTGGGAGAGCCCTGAGGCGATGGCAACCTAGAAACGTTGCAATCTGCTCACCGAGTTTAAGAAACGTTGAAATCTGCTCACCGAGTTTAAGAAACGTTGAAATTTGCTCACCGAGTTTAAAAAACGTTGAAATTCGCTCACCGAGTTTAAGAAACGTTGACTTTTGCTCAGGGAGATTAGAAGCGCGGAGCCAAGTTTGTGAAAAACACGCGAGCCTCTGAGCACGGGGAGCCGGTGACAAACACTGCCGAGCTGTGGAAGAACAGGTTGTGAGGGGGAAAGTGTCGGGGCTTGTCCCCAGACATCCCTCCCTGCACACAGGCTTTGGCCTTACCCCGCAGCAAGCCCACCTGTTGCGTGCCGAGCCCCAGCACCATCTCCCTGAGGGTGTAGTGCTGAGAGCCCATCCTGTGCTGCCCACTGCCGCAGAAGGAGGATGCTCAGTGACCTCCACGGGTGGTTCTTACCATAGGACAGATGACCTTTGCTTCTCTAGCCAGCGTTGATCACTTGTGAAAGCTACACCAGAAATCCGGACACACATGCATGGCGTTTGCGATGGAAGCTGAGCCTGCACCGTGGGTCTCACCGCAGTGGGGAACGAACAGACATGGCCCTAGGAGCGGGCCTTGCGTCATGACTCGATGCCATCAACATTTCCACCGACCCACTGTGGTGTTTTTCTGAGTGTTTGACCAGTGCCATCTCGTGGCCGCCTTCCTCTTCTCACTGTACGATTGGGGTGAACTTACGAGTAGTCCTTGCTTTTTAACTCTGTCTGAAGGAAACCTCATGTTGCCAGAATAAGTGGAAATGGGAGAGGCCAACATCACACGCTGGAAGATGTACAGCTCCTTTCTGGCAGGGCAGAACGTTGCTTAATAAACTCGATCTAAAATAAGTGCTGGCTCTGCCACTGGCAATGTTCTTGCTTGTTTCAAAGTCACACGTTTTCTTTTCGTTGTTTTATCTCGTTTCTGAGCAACAGCTTTCACTTAGCATCAAGTACTTCATTTCAGATTTGCAACTAAACATGAAAAGCCAAGATATTTCACATGCTTAGTGTGCTATTTTCCAAATGAAACTCTCCTTGTCTTACAAGTGCCTTATTTCAATCAGAAGACTTGTTTTCTAAACATAATCTGGTTTTGTGGCATTTAAGTTTTGGGTTTGGGTTTTTTTTTTGCTGTCACTTCTGAAAAAGGTAAAGAGCTTAAACAGCCAAGTTTCTGCATGCATGAAAAAGCATATGTTCTGCAGAATCCATGTGGCAGGGGAGAAAAATAGTTAGAAACTGAGAACTCGATATACTTTTGCTTCTATTTGTTTGCGGCAGCAAGGAAAGCTCTGCAATATGGTATCATTGTGGCGACTACACCAAATGTAGCTGTTGTGGCTAGAGCCTGCTATTGTTTCTCAACACCATGCAGCTGCTTTCAGCCCCCACTGAAACAGTCCAGAAAAGGTGCTACTGTCGCTTTTTAGGAAGCAAACTAGAAGCTTTCAGCAATTTCTCCCCTGAAGAGTTTAAAACCACGTTTGCAAGTGGCAGCTGCCTGGATGTGTCGAAGAAATGGCTCACCACCGACTGCTCTCCTCTAAGCAGAACTCAGCTGGCAGTGAGGAGTTACCTGCGAGAGTCAGCGGCTGGGGGATAGCACGTCCGCCTCGGTGCCATGCCTGAACCCCTTGGCAGTAAGTGGATTTTCTTCCCTGCAGAGCGTAAGTGCTCTTGTTAATATCTTCAGATTTGTTTGTTTTTAAAAATCTAATGGTTTGTTTGAAGCTCGTGTGCACAGAGACGTTTACCTGAGGTGACACAAAGCGATACAGGGGGAGGTGATGATGTCTGGGAGAAGAGGAGCACTTGTGCTCAGTAAAATTATGAAAGCACGTTATCAGGGTTCATACTTCGGGCTGTCATTCCAGGGGTTTGGCAGTTAGGATTGTGCATCCTGGGTGACTTGTTATTGAGTACTAGATGCTCAGGAAATAATGCCCAGTCATCGGGAGGTTCTCTAGCAAGTGTTTAGATGGTGAACTTTGAGGAATGTCTTGCTCATGTCTGCTTAGAGCAGATGTTTTCACTGTTTGGGATCTGTAATATGACAATTGTCATGTCAGCTGGGTATGTGGAAAGTGCATTGGCCAAAGGTGATAAAGCACTGTCCCTCACTGTCCCTAGCAGCACAAAGCCACCTCACTGGACTCCACTAACATGTGCACGGGGTTCTTTCCTTGTCTCTGGTTGCATTCCCAGCATGCTGTTTCTAAACACCCTGTCGAGCTTTCTGTCTGTCCCTGTGGGAAGCTGTTCCCTTTCTGTGGGGAGTTTAGGAGAAAAAAAAGACACGTTGTGGATGAAATCCCTTGGGAGATCCCATAGAATTAATGGGACAGCAGGAGGTGCAGTATTACTCTGTTTGTGCATATAGCCCTCTTCTGAGGGTCTGGTTTCGAGAGCTGACAGGTTTGGGGACCCTGTGTGGGGGTGTGTGGGGGTGTGTGTGGATGTACCTCCCCCATTACCACATTTTTGATTGCACATTTCTAAGTATGACATCTCAGCTTGTGGCTTATCCTGCCTGGTGCATCGTGTGGCATGCAGGGGTCTTGAGCTGTGTCCCGCTCCTGGCTCTACCTCACACTCTGCCTTCAGTCACCTCTCAACACCATCACCCCTCAACAAGAATGCTCTTCTACTCTCTAGAGAAGCAGCAATACTTTGTCTTACCTTGGTTTCAATAAGCAGTTTCCTGTTTACATCATAATGTTCTTGCATTACTTTAAAAACAGTTGTGATTGTTTGGGTTATACGTGATCTGCCAGGGCACAACAAACCAAAGCAAGGAAGATTTAAATCAGTCTGAGAGGTTTATATGCAAAGATGGACAAAGCTAAGTAAATTAGGATTGATTCACATATTGGTATGACTTTGTGTGTAAATTTAAAGTATGATTTGCTAAGTAGTTGAAGTGACTGGTAGTAAAGGTGGAGTTTTTTCCCTTACTGAAAATTCTGCTAAGTATTTCCAAAAGCTGTTTGCAGAGGTGACAATGGGCGCAGGCTTTGTAAGAACAGTGTGAGCTGAGTTAACATTGAACTGTGATACTGAGTCTAACAAAACAGTTCAAGTTGACCTTGATTATGAGACAACAAAAAGTGTCTTAAGGAGAAATAATAATTATCAAAGAGTAAAGAATGGTTTAATTCAAAGGCTGTTTAACCTCCAACAGGTCTGGCAAACATTAATAGAACCCTACTCTAATTCTGTTTGCCCCAGCAAGGGGTACTTTTAAAATGTGGTTGGATGTCGTGTTTAAGGATATTTATCAGCAAAGGGAATGGAAGAAGCATACTTCTCAATTATTTTTGAATAATTTAATGGTAAAGTGAAGCCATGTAAATCTTTGTACATGCTAAAATGTGGACTAAAGCAGATTTTAGTGTATAATAATTTTCTGTGCCTTTTTTTTTTGTCTGGTTCTCTGTACTCAGCTTAACACACCCAAGCAGGGAAGTTGTTTTATCCCAAAGAAATTTTGAAAAAACAACCCCAGGCAATGCTAAACCTCTGACAGGAGAGCCTGGGAGAATAGCAGTGGGTCTTGGTCCTGTGCTCGGTCACTTTGACCTGTTTGGTCAGATCAGGTCTGCCTTCAGGCAAGAGTTTTGTATTGCCTGGCCTGTGCATGGAAAGCTGGGGGATGGTTTTTACCTTCTGTATTTGTAGCTTTCAGTTTGAAGAGGCATGATTGTAACTAGGGCATATTGATATCTTAAAATTAAGCTTTATTAGTTGGTCTTTCACTTTGTGTGGATTCAATTCAGCTGCATCATTGGGGGGAGCTCACAAATCCTCAAATCTGTATAAAAAGAACAGTTGCCAATGTTTGGACTTGTGTACTGCTCCCAGTTATGTCAGATCTTACAGTGATTATGGTGTAGGAATAGAAAAGACTTTTTTTGGACCTCTCTTTGTCCAGTTGAATATCATATTTCAAAGATTTTGATAGAGTTAGCTGCTTGTCTCTGGGTAGCGAAGTCTTTTTCTACATCTCTGCTAAGAGAAAGTCTGCTGGGTGTGCTCGTACTGTTGATTGTATTTTTTTCCAACAGTAGATGGCAATAGTTATTCATTTGTAAAACGTGAGAGTAGAACTCGGTGCTTTACAGAATTTAATGTGCAAGTGGGATCATTCCTGGGCAGGAATTTAAGTGAAACGATTTATAAAAACTTTCTCGTTTTTCAAATACAGGTAAAGCGCCATTAAACAGAAAACTTTGCAATTTAAATACGTTTCAAAAATAAAATCCAGTTCAAAGCAAAGAACTTGAAAGATGCTATTTAAGATTCACAGGGAGGTACTATAACGAATTGTCTTTCCTATGCAAAACGGTATTTAAAAATGCATTTGACAAGGCAGGTTCTAGATAAACTCAAGGGATTCAAAAACGCTGGTAAGCAATAGATATTTATCCCCTTTCAAGCTTGCTCAAAACAGTGGTAATTTTCAGCTTGTGTTTGGGTGAGAAACTAAAACGAGTCTTTACACAAATTAAAGAATTTTATTTCTTTTCTGAAACTTCCTTCAGGATTCACCTTGACAAATGTGTTTTGACATGGTGACCCAATTGAATATAGTGTCTGAGATCAGCATTTGCAGACCTTGGATTTAGTTTTGCCCCTACAAACACATTGTATAATTCAAAACCCGGCATGTGAGCGTCAGCCTTTCCAACATACAGCAATATGTTGCAGGATAAACTGCCCTCCCCGTTTCAAGTAGTTTCAAATAAATTTACTGTTTGCTATTGTGGAATATATACTTTGTTTCCCAAAAGCGAACATGGGAGTTGTGTGAGTGAGGGAGGTAATCATCTATAACAAAGTTATAACCAAGTCACGGGACTTTTGGGAATTTTACAGCTGCAAACCAAAGTTCTGCTGCATTATCATAGCACTCTGTTTTGCAACGATAACGAGTTTAAAGGCTAGCGTTTCTCTGGTTTTATTGAAAAGATAATCAGACTTTTGTACATTAATGATGGAATATTGGCAGCTATGATCATTCCATAGAAAATGTTTTAGTGCTGCAATTAGTATTTTAATAAGGTTGTTTCGTACTACTGTATTGGTATTATCGGAGTTGTACAGTTGGACGCTTCACTGTGCTCTGTGGGGGAGAAAATAAGGCAGAAAGGATAGAAAACGACAGAAATGAAGTGACAAAGGGGGTTTGGTCCCAAGGCTGCTACTGACTCCAGATGTGCCCTTCTGAGCTTCTTAGATTCTTCATCTATAAAATGGTGATAACGATGCTGACCTCCTTTTGAGGAGATGGATGAGAAGTGCTGAGCGGTACCATCCTCCTCTCCTTTTGCCCCAGGCAATGGACCCGGAGAGCTGTATTGTTTCCTGAGAGGCCAGGCTCTTCATGCATAAAACTGTCTTCTAGGTCGCAAACTTTCAGATCAGGAAAATTTACCGAGTCTGCATGCTTAAACCTTTTCTCTCTGGTTCAGCCGCTGAGCCTCCTAAAGAGCAGAATTCCATCACTTCTTTCATCACTCTAATATTCCTTTAAACAACTGTATCATGGGATCTATTGTACTTAGCTGCAGTATGTCTACCGTACAGTCCATGTTTTTCATCACAGGAAGCAGCTTGAACTGCTTATAACACATGGAGTATACATTTGTCTTGTTTTAGAACAGCTTTATATCGTTCAGCTGGCTTTACAGCCTCTTCTGAGTCTGAAGATAAGTGTGTTTAAGTATGATCCTGAAGTTTTTATCTTCTGCATCATCAGCCTGCACTTCAGTTACCATTTCATATTACGCTCCTCCAGGCAGCTTTGAACAACCTTAGCCTGGCAATTAAGTGAGTGAACCAGCAAAACTGCTAATTTCTCCCCCTTTCCTTTCGCTCTTATCTCGTATTCTCTGAGGTACACGTCTTTATCTACATGTTTCCAAGAAGGTGTTCAATTAATAACTCAGACAAGTCAGAGCTGATAGGATCTTTTCATGTATTAATTTAACTCTTCCTTTCAAACAGAGTGCCAGAAAATCACTGTTTTCATGTTTTCTCTATTTATTCTGGATGGATTTTTTTATTGAAGTTGTATGCCATAGTCCTTTGATTCTGCTTCCAAGAAATTATCAGGGATTACAGTAGTGGCCTTACAGGTAACGAGGGTTCTCACTGATGTGTCAAATAGCAGTTTTCTTCTGTACTAAAATTGCTTTTAGGTTGGTTTTATTTATAGCAAAACAGTAAACCCAGAGACTTGCCCATGCAGGACATAGAAATGTTAGGTCTTTTGTTACTCAGTTTCTTGTGTGTGTTCGGTCTTTTTTCTGATGACAGGAATGATGCAGCACAGCTGATGAGTACAACAAAATTAATTTTCAGTGGAGACCATCACAAGTCTTGCGCAAAGGCAGAGGTTTATTGGTCTGTATGTGCTAGTCATGTAGCAGTTACAGAGAACAAGGTTTAAAAGCTCCCTATTCTTTCATTCGACACAAACAACAATATGTCTCGTTTCCATCTGTGTTGGTCTTGCAGCAGGTTTAAACTTCCAATAAGAGCTAAGATGATTGATCTAAAAAATCCTCTTGGCTCTTGTCTACAGTTTAAATGCAGCTGGTCCTGAGAAGAATCATCATTGCCAGTATGAGAAAGCACACAGACACCCCATAGTCACTCTTGGCTAGAAATGGAGATGAGGACAGCCATCTCCACAAGCAGCAGGTCATTTGGTGAACGGGACATGAACTAATTTCACTGAGAAAACACATAACCAAAAAGCAAAACCATGAATTCTGTACTGGAAAAAACTATTTAAAAGCCATATTGGGGAGCTTTTTTTTTTTTTTTTTTGATTCATTGGAGGTGAAGATAATGATTCTTTCTTGGTGTTTTTAATATCAAAAATGTTACCGATATAGTATTTTACAGATTTCTATTCCTGTGACTCATAAATTGGTGCTCTCATTGCTTTCAGAGGGAGCAGCAGCCATGAATTTGAAACTATGAAAAATTATGGCAAATATGGAAATGACAAGTGGAGTCTTGCTCCTGATTTTCCTTGTGAAAGCACCTGAACTTTCCAGTGAACAATTTGTATGAAAGAAATATATAGAATGTGAAAGTAATGTTCTTGTACAGATATTGTTATGAAGCACAGAAAAAATTTACCCATTAATCAGCTTTTTGAAAATTATCCATTTTTCTAGCAAGTTAATTTTTCATTCTCCAATCAGAGGATTTTCCATACTGATTGTTCCCTCAGGAATGCCACTTTCCATGTAGCAAATGTGTATCATCAGTATAAAACATTGGTTTACATCCAGTGAGGATCATAAACAGATGTAGACGAATAGTTAAACTGCTGATTCCATGATTAATATCGACCAGAGTTTTAGTTGTCAATCTACTTCATGAAAGTCTTGTGAGTATGGTTCCAAGTTTAATAAGCTTGGGAATACTGCAGTTCTGGAATAATTCCAGGACTTTGCTTCCATTTTCAGGTTTATCTCGGTAGTACCACTGGAGCAAATGACACAAGTTGCAGGTGACTTGCTGGCTTGCGAGCCTGCTGTGTCACTGGGTTTGGCTACAGCACAGTAACATTATACTTCTTTAAAATACAGTTTAGTCTTGTAATATAAGCCAGTTCAAGTCATGGTTTAGGCGTGTTTCTCAGCTGTAAATTCTGGCCGAGTGTTTCAGATAGTTCAGGAATACCGAGTAAAGAAAAAGGAACAATATTTAAAAAGGTGAAAGTCCACCTTCTTGAAGCCAAGTCCTGCAACCTTGTTGTTGTTGTTATTATTATTATTGTTATTTAAATATAGTGAGGGCTTTGAGTGTTTTCCATCTTAATGCTTGTGCAGGGTAAAATGTGTCTTTTAAATGAGCCTTTTCTAATAAATAAGACATATTCAGTTTCATTGGGTGAAGACTTGAGAACTGAATTTGAAATCCAGAGGAGACATTGTTGAATGTTTATTGGTGGACAGACAGATCTTGGGCTGTCTACAGATTTGTAAGGACCATGTTCTGCTTGACAAGGAAGAATACATATTGACAGCATTCCTTACAGGCATGCTTCAAGAGCAAAATAAAACCATTTCCATAGCATTTAGCCATCAATCACCAGAAGGATGTTCTTGTACACTAAGTACAGCGCAGTATAGCTTCCCAGTGACCTTAACACACTAGCCAACATAGGAGCTGCTATAGTAATTACAGATTACATTAAGTATCAAGTAAAAGCCAACAGCCAACTACTAAGCAAACCTTTTATGCATTATTAAAATAATATCCTTCCCAGAAGATTCAAGATAATAAAATTACATTTGATAATGCAATCAGTAAAAAGCAGGTTTTAAAAAAAAAAAAAAAATCAAACTCATTTGTTGATAATGTCCCAAGAAATCCTGTGTTTTATATAATATACAAAGGCATGGAAATAATCCCTCAGGTATATTTACAGTTTTGGTTGCATTCTCTGAGTCTGCCTTGAATTTTTTATAATTATGTTTTATTAAGAAATAATTGTTATATATAAAGTGTGCATTGCACTTATATTAAAGATTAAAGACAACAGTTACCTAGTATTTCAGCAATTAAAATATAGAAAATTTCAGAAGGTATGAAATTGGAAGGATTGTTCATACATATCAAGAAGGTAGTTCTCCTTCCTGAGTAACTGGCTGGGACAGTTCCTTATGGGTCCAGAAAATAAAAAATATTAGAGATTGGACATGATAAAGGGAGGAAGGAAGAACCACTTTGTATGTAAGGAGACCAGTGTTCCCTGCTAGTGTATCTAGTAAATCACTTACGACTTGGTATATCTTATATTTGGGGACCTTAAAGGAGCCCTAGTGAGCCTGGCTTTCAGACCAGAAATTTCTAAAAACTTGGCTTTTTGAAGGATTGTCAATAAGATTATTTTTTTCCCATCTTGGTCAAGATAGTGTATTTTGTTACACACCAGAACCAGGGTTACCTGTGTTTGAGAACTGACACTGTACAGGAGCTGCTTTTGTGAGGCTGTTGGCCAGTCTTTGATTTCATATGACTCTTAAAATTTTAAAACAAGGTATATGCTATTCCCACATATCATATACAAAACTTAGAAGAAAAAGTTAATATTGAACAATAATCTATGACTAGATTAGTGTTCTGTTTCTGTGAGCCTAAAGGATCCAAGACCAGGCTGTAAAGCTGTCAGCAAATGAGTTGACTCTGCACTGAATATCTAGAATATGGCTCAAAGTGGAATGTGGTGTAAATTCTCTGGGTAGGTGGTAAAACGATTAAAATAAATAAGGCCGGTTAAATCGGTTTCGTGGCAATGTATTTTACACGCAGAATACCAGTGTTTTGCAGCAGTGGTTGCCAAAATCTCGCTTTTCAATCCTTAGCTGGCATAGTGGTACAAGAGCCTAGCCCCAGCCATGCCTAGGTGAGCACCTACATGCTCACCTTTGCTTCAAACTGATAAAAAATGTTGCAACTTCGTGCATTAGATCACAGCTGTTACCTAAAGCAAGAAGTACCGTCTGGTCTGGTTGAAGGGCATGGAAGTACTGCTTCCAGTAGGAGTTAGCTGAGAATTTGCCATTCTTAATTTAGGCAGTTTGTTAACTACTCCAGGTCTGGTTATAATCTTAGCTATGGCTTTTGAATCAAAGTTACCCTAATAAATTCTATTTTTACTTTTTGAAAGTCACATTGCTTATTTAAAAACCAAAGCATAGGTTCCTATTTTTTGAAAAACAAACTCTCTTCCCCCATCCTACCTGAGTCTTTATTGTTTGCTGTCTCAGAAAACTTGCCCAAAGTAGAAAATGGATTGAGGAGTAGTAGTGCTGCAGGCCAAGATCAGCCCTTATGAAGGTCCAGTGCAATAGTTGGAGCTATGCCTACTGAAACTGGGGCTGAATTTGGTCCTCTATCTTCACTCTGTGAGTAGAGATTCTGTTTCAGGACTTCACAGGCGCCCAAGAAAACTTTGTAATTGATGTTTTCCACTCATTTTCTTTCTCTGCTGGTTCTGTATTTTGGTTGAGTCGTGTTTCTCCAGATTTCAGATGTATGCTTGAACGCTGGAAAAACTCACTCTCATGCATAATGAAAGAGGAAAAGTTACAGAGGAGGAATTTATTGGCTAGAGTCTCTATTCCTGCTCTATATCTTGCTCTACAAGCTCCCACAGCAAGTGAGTGGTAGAGCCAAGAATAGAACACCACTTCTCTGACACCCAGTCCAGTGTCTTAACCCCTGCCTCCCAAGAGAAATTTTGTTTCAGTTTTCTGTACAGTGCAAAGATAAGATCATACTTTATTTTGGTGCATAAACTGATCTCCAGGGTGAATGAATGAGTTTGGGAAATAGCCAGAAAGTAACACAATGTAAATAGTGGAACATAAGGAGGTTATATATAACACTACAGCTTCTCAGACTGCTGTGTGTCTAGAGAGAATTAATTAAAAATTATATGAAGTATTTCAGTCCTTTCAAGTTTGCTTTGAGCAGGCAAGGTCTTCTTCAGAGAGGAAGCAGGATTTCTTTTGGTCTGCTGGATTTTGAGAGCAGTCAGTTGAGGTGTTACTTTGCCTATTACGTAGAGGTACTTTATGACAGTACTCACTTTGTTGGGGATAATCACAGGTGTTGTGTTGTTTGGGGATAGTGAAGGAATTTGGAAAAAGCTGGAGTTAGCATAGGACAACTAATGCATTCTAACTGCAAAGCAGTGCTATTATTATGGATTGAATATAATGAGTAGCATGTGTAAACTTCCAATGGGGATGTTAGTATGCAATAGTTAACTGTATCCAATATTCACAAGTGATAGAGACAAGAAAGGTCTCTAGGACTGCTGACTCAGCACCCCTGAGTTCTGAAACAGCCGCTCCACTAGTTTGGTTAAGGGAAGTGTACCCTCTACAGACCATCCAGCTGCCCTCAGCTGATAGGGAGACTCACATTGTCCTTTGCTTTGATGTCCACCAAAACCTTCCATCAGATTAGTGACTGCAGTTATGCTATGTCAGCCAGCTCCTTTTCAGGGTTTCTCTTCCAAAGAGACTTTTGGAAGTTTTGACAAGTCAGGCAGTCATCACCCTGCGCTCAATCTCGGGTAATGTAGCAGCTTCTCTTTTCTGTTCTCTCCCAACATGTGCACAAATGGCAAGTGCTGAGTACCAGAGGTGAAGGCTGGATGCCACCTCTCCTTTAAAGTATATGGGCTTGAAGAGTAAACATTTGTGAAAGATTTATTTCCAAAATCTCTTCAGAGATCATGACTGGGTGTGGATGTGTATGCGCTGAAAATACAGATTGCTGTAAAAGGATAGAGAAGAGGTCACGGTAGCTTTCTGTCTGTGTCCCTTAGCCATGCTCACTGCTTTTGTACAAGCATGTACAATACAAACTGCTCAAATGCATTTGAAAATCACCCTACTTTATTTTAGGTACTTAACCAGTGTGGATGCACAAAACAGTTGCTAGGGATAAGCTGAGGCATGACCTTACAGCACCACTGGGACACAGAGATCCTTCTCCACTGATGGCAAAATGACACATTTGCTTGCTCACTGGCTAGAAATGCCCAGGAATTTTCTGGCAGTGCTTTGCACTCGGGAACGCTTATTTCTCACCACTGAAACATTTTGTGGGAACGCGCCAGTATTAGTGAAACTACTGCAATAAAAAGTTTGTTTTCAGGCTAGAATCTAGAGGGAGTGTGCTCTAACCCTGATCTGCCTGTCTGAGAAGAAGGACTTAACCCCCAAAGTCTTCACATTCCAGGAGAGCCCTAATTCTGGGCTGTAATGTTGTTAGAGTGCTCTTTTCCTGTGCTTTTGTAAAAACAAACAAAAACCCCGCCAAACAACAAACAAATCCCACTTCTAAGTTCATCTTGTTGCAACTGGGAATGCTTCTGAATTTTTGAAATTATTTCTGGGATGGGAATAATTATTTTTCTTCTCTTTCAACTTTGCACCTCAGCACTCCGTCATGAACTTTGTTTGCATCTGAGATTTTGCTCTTGATGAATGAGCTCTCAGCCATAAAGACTGCTGTGAACTAGGCTTAAGGACTTTTCTGAAAAATGAAAACCAAAAGGCTAAACCACAGTTACCTTAGGAAATGTAGGGAAGGAGAAAAATGAGATCTTTGCTCTCCTGCCTCTTCTACAGGGTTTTGTCATTCATTCTTCAGCCAGATTCCCTGCTGCAGACACTGGCTGCTCCTGCTCAAATACAGAATGAAGACAGAGCATTGCTGCCTTATCAGAGAGGGTCTCCTGAGGTTCTGAGCCAGCGCTGGGTTGTGTTATCTCTAGGGACAGGCAGGCAATGCTCTGATGGCTCTGCTGTACCCAGTAAGTTCATGACCACCACCCCAGCTGCGCCGCCTGAGGGAAGGCACAAATTGATTTGGCTCTTCACCTTTGTGGGCTTTTTTGGCTACTACAGTTAGAAATGCTGACTACATTGTAAAATAATCAGTGGAAATTTCATCTGTTGTTCTTTCTGGAACCTGGCATCTATTGGTATTTACTGCTTGTTGTAGCTGTGGCTATATTTTTTTTTGTTATTATCTGTGTGGTGATTGAAAAGGGAAAGGCTGAATTTTGACCTCAGAGAAGTGTGAGAGGACTACTGTTTATACTCTGCCTTCCTCTAGGCAGCAGATACCAAGAGGCTGCTCCTCTAGCCTGCAGAGCCGTCAGAGAACTCCTGGTGGTATCTTTACATAGGGTGGTATCAAAGTGAGAAATTTAAAACTTACAGATCTTGACACAGTTTACGCATCCCCCTTTGGGAAGATGGTGGGGGAAAAAATGGTTACACAGCTGTTTAGTGTGCTATTAGAGCGTGCTCATGTTGTGGTGATGAGTGCAGAATGAAAGAAACTATACAGAAAAGCAAGTGGGGATATTTTAGAAAATTTTCCAAAGACATTTTGAAAAAGGGCTACTTGGTAGCCAAAGTATCGTGATGGTGTAATTGATGGCTCTCAGCTAGAACAGTGGGGCTTTAAAATATGCTGGATTTCAGTGTGATTGAAATCTTTTGGGATTCCATATCTAGCAGAAAGGTCTGAGCAATGGTACCTCTACTTCTGTCCTAAGCAGAAGTAGCAGCATATAACGTACAAGGGAGTAATTCCTATCTGATGTGGAAGGAATTGAACGCACTCGACTTCTGTCAGCTGCAAGTGGTGTCGGTATATGCCCTGTATTGATATAATGTGTTGGTCGATATGCGCTTTCATATACGCCTCAACAAATGGAAATAGCAGTGCTCTAATGATAGCTTCCTTCTTAACGTCTCTTAGAAATAGCTATCAAATCAACTGTGAGTAAAGTCCTATAAAGATTGTCAGTGCAGCCATGCTTTGATACTAATGAGTCCTATGTAAAAAGTAGTTTCAAAATACCACTCAAAGAGAACAAAACGCGGTTTATCTCAGCCAGTGTGGAAGTATCAAACCAAACTCCTAGGGAAGAATTGCAACAAAACTGAATGCTTGCTGGGCAATGGAGTGCAAGGGAAGCCAAAACAAATAAAATCACAGTTTTTCTGATTTTTTTTTGTGAGTACCTCAAATTTGCTTTTGAGAAACTGTTTTATTTCACTTTTAATAGATAGAAAGCCCTTTTCATTGCTTGGTGGTTTTACTTAGTCTTTGAACCTGATCATTTTAATTCAGCGGGGAGTGGAGGATGGAGTTCTTTGTTTTGGTACAATAAGCATTCTATAACTAGCTACCATTTTCTGCTCCCTGCTCTTGTAACTTTAGTTCTTTATGTGTTCCTATTTGCATGCAGGCATCAAATAAGATATTTAATTAAAAAATGTTATCGGAGGTTCAATTTAAGATCAAAGATCACATGCTATCAGAGATCCAGCACTTTGATACCACAATAATAGGTACCTCAGAAATAGTCAGATGGGTTAGATTAGATAGTAATTTGTTTTAGCTTGTTTCCTTTTTCCTTCCTACTAGAAGTTTTAAGAAGAAACAGTAATTTTAAAAGTGAAAAGTAAAAGGCTTCCACTTTAAACAAAACTGATCAAAAAATTATGGAAGTAGGAAAATGAGACCTTTAGAATAAATATGACCAAAAGCATAATAAACATTGACTGGGAGCATAATCCTGAATGCTAACATAAATCCGTTTGTTGTAACAAACATTTAGTCTAATTTAATCTTGAATGTATTACTGCCAGAACGAATAGAATTTACAGGCTCTAATGTGTTCGTTACTCTTAAAATTCTGCTTTAACTATAGATGCTGATAGTGTCTCCCATTGAAAAGACCATTTTAATTATCATTGACGTCCATCTTGGTGAGATCTATGCATGTGTGTTATTTACAAGTTATTCTTTAAACTACTAAATAAGTTGTATACTGAGATGGGAACAAGAGATAAAATTATGTGAAGCTGCCTTCAGAGTACAACAACAGCGCGTGAACTTGAGCTCTTGAGAGTTAAGAGCTTCTGATACAATACTCAGGAGAAAGCAAAGGCAGTGTTAGTTCATCCCATGGCACTGCATCTGCACAGCTAATGCTCAGACCTCACAGGACATTAATCACCTCTGGAAAGATGCAAGAACCCTCTAACACAGCCCATGGCAGTTAATGGAACTGGGCGATGTGTTTTTACCTGTTTACTTTTGTTTTACTTCTGAATTACTTTGATTTTAGATTAAGTAATCTAAATGTCTGTTTGGTGGAGAACAGTATGTTTTTGTATTCTTTCACACTTAGAAATTATTCTAACAGCTCTTCCGGCTCATAAATCATAACTAGGTTGGTTTCTAATGCATAGGAACTATCAGCCAGTATGTGCAGAATGTTATCAGTTTTCGTGTGTTACAGATAGGGGAGGTGGAAAAGTGGTTTTAAAATGGTGTTGAGCTACTGCAAAGATTTTCCATTTGCTTCTCAGCCATTGCCTTTGTGCAATCTTGGGGTGATTGCATTTAAGTGGTAGGGGGCATGGTCTGCCAGGAGCAATGTTCTGTAAAGCTTCCTGTGACACTGATGGAACCCAAAAAGCTCTTAACTGGGCAAAGTGCTGTGATCCTTCTGGATGGACTATGGAGCAGAGCTCTGCCTCCTGCTTACCAACCCCAACCATCTTTCCCCAAAACTGCTTGAAATGACTTTCCCTTTTTTTTTTTTTTTTACCCCAAATTGGCTTTGGAAACACAGCAGGAATGCAAGTAAATGTATAAAAGAGTCAATCTAATCAGTTGCATGGTCCTCAGAACTTCATTACTCTTCGTTATCTGAAAAACTGCAAATAAGAAAGCAAATGCTGGCAGGGGAGAGATGAATTGACACACTGCAAGTTTTGTGTTAAGAGGGATATTTATGAATGCTAACAGAAAGCCTAGGACTCTAAATTTGGTGCTTGGATTCAGTCTTGTGAACAAACACCATTTTTAGAAATTAACTCAATTGAAAAAAATCCTTATTTTCTATGTAAATGGACATCTTGTTTAAATTCAGAGGTAAAAAACCTGGGGTTAAGTGTACGACCCACGATTCAATTTGCATGTTGAGCAATTCAGACTGTAATAGAAGCTTTGTCATGTTAAGGTTAGGTCTTTCCTGTGGCTGTTCAAGTGGGCTCTAAAGACTTTTTAACATGTTGCAGGATATTAAGGGGGGAAGGTTTGACCTACATCCATTTTTTTCAGACCCACTTCTGCAGGTTTCATCACACTTCCCGTGTCTCGCACGTGGGACATTGCTGAGGGCAGGATAGGTGCCCAATTGCCTACATACAATTTCATCAGGAAAGGTATATGATTTATTGCCCTGTAAAGGGTTTTGACATGAAGCCTGTGAAAAGCACTATATAAATGCCAATACAATATAAAACGTCACACAAATACTTTACTCATTAATTCCGACCCTGTGCTTTTTGTACGGGAGAGAAATGGGAGTGAAATATGAATGTGTTCCTTATGCTTTAAAGGGAAAAAATGGGTTTGTGGATTTTATAAAGGCTGATGTGTTAACCTGCCTTTGTGATTCCTTTAAATTCAAGTAGAAAGAAGCCCACTCGTTGGCTGGTAGTAACACTCTGAATGAAAGCAGAGAAAGCACCAACAAAGGAAAACTCTGTGTTTGTGATGACAGTCCTTGGTCATGATCCTACTCTCATGACACAGATTAATTCTCTCTTTACTTCAAAATTTCATTTATTTCAGTGCTACTTGCTGGAAGCCTTTCTGCCATCACTTCATTACATTTTTCCCCCCTTATATTTAGTCATATTATTCCCTTTAAATAGCCAATAACCAAAGCTTCCCCGGCCTTCGTGGCTTTGGACAGCCTTGTTTCAGAACACAGCTTCAGCAAAAGAAACTCTGCTTCACGGGAGTGTTTTACTGACCCACCAGAGCCGAGCGGTTCTTGCTGTACCATCTTCTCTGTGGTGGTCAAAGGGGACAACAGCTCCTTAAACCCAGATCTCACCAGTTCCCAGCTCCCTCCTTCTGCAAAGCCACCGAGAGAGGCCATGGAGGAGGGAAGGCCATGGGACATACTAGGAAACCTTTCATCTTCTGCAGGGGTTTTCTATCCTTGCCCAGTTCACTTTGCTTAGTGGGACCCAGCCTGGCCCAGTTGGTATAAATCACAAAACTCCTGTGTCTAATCAGCAGAGGCATTCTCTCACCTACTGACCCACCTGGATGGTGAAGCTTCAGGGTTTTTTAAACTTCCGTACATCAGCTTTAACTATTGCTGAGTACAGAGTACTATTTGCTCCATTCCTTTATTTTTATTTCAGGTTGCTTTCCAAATTCCTTCCCCCCTCTGTGTTTGTCTGTGATTTTGATTATTTCTATTTTCGCTTTTAATAGGATGTTCACTTTCTGCTGATTTCTGCTGACGTCTTTCCCTTTTGATTTGTAGTACTATTAATTCCCCTCTGTTCAATGTTTTGTCTACATTCAGAACATGTTTGTTTTTCTCTAGTGGCCTGTAATTACTTTCCCCCTCCTCCTCTTTAATTTTTCCAATTACGTCTCAACTGATGCTCCTTTAAGAGCAAGATGTACTCGGGGTAACCTTCTGAGGATACGACTTTTTTTTTGGCCAGAAAATGCTTGGAAAGGAACTTGGATTGAGGATATTGATTGCACCTCTCTGGTAAACAAAATTTTTTGTTAATATGTGAGTCCCATTGCATGTTTGGGGATGGTCCTGCATTGCCACCTTCTCATGGGACTGATGGCAGAGGCAAACTGACCCCACTGTGACATCTTAAACCAGAGACCTCCAGCTTTTGGGTTCCGTGAAGCTAATGTCTATTTCAGGTGAGGGATGGAGGAATGCTGAGACTGAGAGGCCAATGCAAAGTAATCTTGCGACCAAGTAGAGGCTCCGATTCGGCTCTCTGGTGTCCCCATTCACACGCTGACCTCCTCCCTGGCTTTCAATCTTGCTGCTAGCCCATTCTTTTTCCTAGTTTTGTTCAGTCTCAGTGTTGTGGAAATCCAAGCCCTTCCCGCAGGCAGAAACTACTTCACAGTTGGCATCTTGTACTGTTTTCACAGGGAAATATTTCTAAAGGAGCATTTTGCATGGCTCCTGGTATCCTGCACTTGTTTCTCAACCTCTGAGAGCGTCGCATTCTTCCCAGCCCCGGCGTTTTCGGTGCACTTTTACCAGGGACCGGGCCTGTGGGAAACCCAGAACAACCGCCCGCCTCCTGGAGAGCGCCTGTACCAGACCCGAACGTTATCCCGTTAAAACCCACTCCCGGCTTATTTTCCGCCTCGCTCCTGACGGTTGTCGGCGCGGGGTGTCCGCCCGTCCTCTCACCCGGCACCGGGACCGGCCCGCGGCGCCCGGCCGCTGGTGCCCGCACCCTGCAGTGCCGCGACGCGGCCGCGAGGGGGCGCCGCAGACCGCGGGGTGCCGCGCAGCGCGGCGCAGGGGTGCGCAGCGGCGCGCAGTGACCGAGACGAAGCCCAGCCTCGGCGGCCGCAACCGCGCAGCTCCGCAGGGTACCGCGGCTGTTCCTGAGCGCGGAGAGCCGGGCTTTGCGGACGCGCGGTCGTTAGCCGCGGATTTCTTCTCAAAGATGGGGCGAGTAACGTTACCGGGGGCAGGGGGGCGCCGGTGTTTGCTCCCCACCCTCTGAAGTCGTTTAAAGACAGCAGCACTGGGAGCGAACAGGGAGGCTTTGTGCGTGAAGCGCAGCGCACAAGAAGGAAATATAAAAAAAAAAGAATAAAAAAAGTGGTCATAGTAGGTTTGTTAAGGAATCCGGTAAGTTATAGGAAGCAAAATTAAATGTCTGGTGCTTACACGACGGCATGTTTTACAAGGGAGAAGGAAACTGTGCAGAAAATGCATGGGCTTTTATTGTTGGTTTTCATTGCCTGTATTGTGGTGGATGCTTTATGCTACGGAGAGCAAGTCTAATTGAACCAGATCGCTGATTTCATATAGTAGGGGGCATGGGGTAGGGTTTTTTTGTTTTGTTTTGTTTTGGAAGTTAACTGTTTCGGGGACTAGAAGCAGTCAGGACTGGACTCTGCAGCCTCCGAGTTTCGTGCCAGCGAATAAAAACACATTACATAAAATCAAACACCGACCCCGGTTATCAAAGCCTCGATCTCTCTCTATTATTTTCCCTTGTATTTGGTGCTCTTTTTTTCTTTTCTTTTTTCTTTTTTTTTCTTTTCTTTTTTTTCTTTTTTTTTTTTTTTTTTTTTTTTTTTTTTGCTATCACATCTGTCGTTCCCAGCTTTTCCCAGGACTGCAAAGCAAAGTGGACAGCTTCCATGTGACCACCTAGTACAGGAGGCATTTTCTACTGGGAAACTTTGGAGTGGTTTTCTCTCTTCCTTTCCTTACGAAAGCTCAGAAAAAGAAAATGTGCAATCTTCCCAGTGTTTAAAGTCTCTGTATTTGTCTTCAGATTTATCGGGTCTATCCAAACTTTTGTGTGTGCGTGTATTCCTCCCCCCCCCTCCCCTGTCCCCCCTCCCCTTCTGTGCATTTGTAAAGTAGCCCCATCTAGCAATGATAAATATCCCTGTTGATCACTTGATTGATTACCTCTCGGAAAGGTCACGCGGGCTTGCAGTAATTTCCTTTTGCCTAAGGCTCCCTTTTCACTTTTACTCCCGCACGACAGCTCCAAGTATACAGGATCTTTATTTTTGATTTTTAACCCCTAAATAGCTCCTCGAAAACAATGCGTTGGCGAAAGGAAGGAGGGAAATCAGCCGGCGGGTCCGCGCTGCCCCAGCCCTCGCCGCGCTCTCCCGGGGCGGGTTTGGGGAGGGAGGGTCTCCCTCCCCTGCTCTCCTGTGGACTGAGAATTCGGATTTAAACAACCAGACAAGCTATTAATTTACCCATGCTACCCAGGGTCCTGAACCCAATTAATTTCTAATAATTACAGCCCAAGGGGGCTGGAGAGATCCCTCTGCCTCTTTCTAGCCTTGCCACTTCGCGGCACCGAGGTCAGCATATAATAATAAAGTGTATATTTTGAAAGTGATCAGCAGAACAGTGAGTTATTGCAATGAATGAAAATTGTTTCCATTTTGGCTAATTGAGCCCGTGGCTGAAAGCTGGAGTTCTGAGACTAAATAAAGAGGACTGTTTCATTTCAACGTGGACTGAAAATCCCTGCATAGCTTTTTCGGTCACCCAGCAAGAAGCTTAATTTCTTAACAGCAAACCTGAAATCAAGCGTTGGGTAAACAGTATTAATAATTGCATTACAATGATTAAATTAATCTTACTGGTAGCTAGGAGAATATAGATTGAGATTGAATAACACGATGTAAAGTTCACTGCACAAAGACAATAGCACAACAAATACCTCGATGAAGAATTCCAACTTTTCTCCAAGTAGGCTTCGGGGCTTGTTCAATTATAATGTAAGGAAGAGAAAATTTCCTGTTACGGGGAATGCACTGAAACCTGTGTTGAAGGGGGTGCGTTTGATCTCCCAGCCTGTATTAGAAATAGATTTAATTCCACCCCTCCATAAAAAAAACCAAAACCCATCATCAACAACAAACAAAACCAACACCAAACCCAAACAGACAAAAAAAAAAAAAAAAACCAACCAAAACAAACCCCAAGAAAACAACAACAACAAAACCAAACCCAAACCCAGAAACAACCCCTAGACATCCAACCCAAAATTTAAATATTTATTGCTGGCCGTAGACCTGCTGCAAACTAGCCCGCATCCCCGCAGCCAGCCGCTTCCCGCCCGGGAGGGAGCGGCGGCTGCCGGCGCGGACGAAGCTCCCCACGCGAACGAAACGGATTTCCCGGGGGGGTGGCCGAGACTTTTCGGGAGGGAGGGCGAACCTGACGGGGCTGCGGCGGGCGATGCCGAGGGCCGCGGAGCGGGCGGGAGGGCGGCGGGGGATGGCCGGGAGGCAGCCCGGGACGGCGGCCGGGTGCCCCGGGCGGGCGGCACGGCACCTGCCGAGCTCCCGGGGCCGCTGGGACGGCGGGCAGGTGGCGGTGACAGGCGGGCGCGGCCGGGGTCAGGGTTGCCCTCACGGGAAACACGCATCTGCGCGCCCGGCCCGGCCATCGGGCTCCCACGCGTGCTCCCTGCGGCGTCGGGCTCGGCCGGCCGGGTGGGAGCGGGCGCCCCGGGCAGGCGGCTTTGCCGGGGTCTCCGTTTAAACCGGGGGGCGGGAGGTGCGTGGGGAGGTTTGCAAAGTTCACGGGCGTTTTCGGTTTTCCCGAGTGAACCGGTGCGGGGGATGGGGGGAGGAGTGTGGGGTGTGATTGGGGGACACCCCGGTGCAGCACCGCAATGCGAGGCGCTGACTGCGAGCGAGGTCTGGGATCGGGTAGTGCCCCCGAACCCCGGGGGCAGTCCGGGACCCTGGCTCGGCCCCGTTCATCCCCCGCGTAGCTGGGGAGCAGCTCGACGGTAGCCCCGGCCTTCCCTCCGCCGGGGCAAAGGGTCCCAGTTTCGCCCGGGACACCCCGGGCTGGGCACCTCAGGGGGTACAATGGGTAGTTGGCTGAAGGAGGCCGAGCTCGATGCGGGTGCGCTGCTGCGCCGCGCCCTGCCCTTCTGCCCCTCTTGCTCCGGGGACGTTAGGTGCGTCCGGCTGCGGGACGGGGTTGTGGGGTGGGCACAGAGCAGCTGCGTGGCCTTAAAAAAAATATTAAAAAAAAAATCCCATTTGTAAATTAAAAATAACGATGGGCATCAAGAACGGCTCTGCAGAGCGGGTTCAAGTGCTTGCGCCTGTCTGCCGAGCATTTGGGGGAGCAGCGTGCGATACGCGGTGCCCCCGCCCCACGGCACGGGAGAGGGGGGTTGTCACCAGTGGGGTGCGGAGGGCGCTGGGCGGGGGGAGCCGGGCTGGCGGCGGGGGCTCTGCAGACGGCCCCGATCCGCAGCACCGGCAGCCGGTGTGTGTGTGTGTGTGTGTGTGTGTGTTGGGGGGGCGGGGGTTGTGGAGGGGAGTGAAGGGGGAAGGGGCGATGCTGAGGATTTTATTAAAACAAAAAGTTGAGCAGCGTGTATGTACTGGCGCAGCCCCGAGTCTGAAAGATTGTAATTTTCTTTTATGGTGTCTGGCAGGATTTGCAACAGATATTAATGGGAACATAAATAGCGCATGGAAGGTATTGAACAAAACTGTTTAATGCAAGGAGGTTGTACCAGAGGAAAATCTATATGTAGTTTGGATTGATTCATACCTCGGACACAGCCATCCCCTAAAGGAGTTCCCAATTTCTGCGCTCTCCCTCTTTGATTGGCAAACCCTGTAATTAAAACAGATTAGAGCGCTCGGTGTTACTGTTTTAAAAGCGCTTTTTTCTGCCCAACTGGTGATGGCTGAGTCGAGTTCAAGGTGGGGAAAGTGTGTGCGCTGGGGCAGTGTACAATTTACCGGTACGCATACATAATAAAACATGAAATCAAATTATATCTCTCTGTATATACACATACTCAGAGATCTACGATAGTTGCGGCCGGGTGAGTGACAATAAACTATTTAAATGTTGCACAGACGCCAAAATAGCAGTAAGATCCCATTAAAAATAATTTAAAAAAAAAAGGGCAGAAGAAGGTGTAATTTCGTGTGTGTCCCCCCCCAGCCCCCGTCTCGGCGGGAGCGCAGATCTCCCCCTCTATAACCTCTCCCGGGTGCGCAGGCAGCGGAGCGGCTTCCCCGCGGCCGCGGTCGCACAGCCCGGAGGCGGCTGCCCGCTCCGGCCCGGCCCGGCCCCGGTGCCGGCTGTCAGGGTCCCCACCGGCGGTGATGGATCGCTGCAAACTTTTTTTTGGCGGCGCTGAAATGTTGAAGAGCGGGGGGGAGCCGCCCGTGCGCATGTGCGAAGGTGTCCAAACTGACAATGCTGGAGAGATAGCGAGCCGGGATTGAGAGAAAGGGAGAGTGTGTGTGCGGGAGAGGGAGAGGAGAGAGAGAGAGGGGGAGCGAAAAAGGAGGAAAAGCTCCGGGAGGAAAAAAAAAAAAAGCCCCCCCCCACCCCAACCCCACGCCAGCATCGGCCGCGGGACTGGCAGCATGCGATCCAAAGGCAGGGCGAGGAAGCTGGCCGCAAGTAGGTGCAATACCCCTTTCTCTTGGCTTTTCACCCTTCCTCTCTGCCATGTTGCATAGACATGTCTGATGCGGCGCGGAGCTCGCAGGCAACCTGCAGCATCCCCCCACCCCCCAGCCCGGCTCGGCCCGGCTCGGCTCGGCCCGGCGGGCGGCGGCGGCGACCGGGGGGTGGGAGGGTGCGGCGGCCGGAGCCGGTCTGGGGGCTGCGGGCGGCCGGCGGGAGCTGGGGAAGGAGTTGAGGAAAAGTTCAGTGGCGAGCGCTGGAAGTTGCTGCTGCTGCTGCCGGGGGCTGGAGTGGGGGGGGGGGATGTCGGGGAGGGGGGGGTGCGAGAGGCTCCGGGCCCTATAGTGGGCGCTGTCGGCTGTCGGCAGGGCTGGGGGCCGCGGGGGTGTGTGTGCGAGTGTGTGTGTACGTGTGCACGGAGGGGCAGCGGCAGCTCTGCGGGGGAGGCAGCGAGCCCCGGGCGCAGGTAGCCGGTGCGGAGCTACCGGGGACCCCCCCACACACCCCGGCCCTGCCCCGTTCGGCCGCGGGATTATGCCAAAAACCACCCCCCCACACACCCCATCGAACCCGCTGCCAGCGGGTCACATCAAACCAAGCCGCGCGTGGGAGCGGAGCGTGCGTGGGGCCGGCGGCGGAGCGTAACGCGGGGCGGGTGGGGCCGCGGGAGCCGCCCCGCGTGGCCGGGATGCCCCGCGCGGGTGGGGGGCGCGCAGCGGAGCGGCCGGGCAGCGCGGAGCAGTTCCCAGCCTGCTGGAGTCACCCGCTAAAAGTTGATGTAAATGTTGTAATTTCAGGCGCTTTTCCAGCACTTTTTATACAGTTTGGCCGCCCGAAGGTCTCTGTTCCGCGAGGCCAGGGCTCGGCCGTCCACACGCAAATCCCGATTTATTTAATTATTTGTCTTACGCTCACCCCATCTGTTTCTCCTTTATGATAGGGATCTTTCCTTTTAACTTCTGCAGTGTTGGGACTCCCCCCCCCCCCCCCTTTTTTTTTGGTGTGTTTTGTTTTTAATGAGGGAATCAACAACAAAACTTCGCCAGCTTTCGCGTCCTATTTTAAAGGCAGCTGATGTCTTTATTTTCTCTGACACATCTGGGCAACTTTCATTCGATATCCGTGGCGATGGCAACTCACATTCCCGACTGAAAGAAAAAATAATGCGCCGGCGGAAAAAAAAAAAAAAAAATGTTGCATAAGTTGCGTGACGTAAAAAGCAGATGCTTATTTACTTTTTATTTGTGAAGGAGAAAAAAAATAGAGGAGCGTGGAAAAGGGGAAGCGAAAGATCTCTCCGGATCATCATCAGCTTTTCTGTGAACCTTAACAATAACAGCAGCAACCTGCATTTGATTAGGTGATTTAAAGTGGATAATCCAGCGCCCGCGATTTGAAAACAAATATGTTGTTAAATGTCCAGGTTGCCATCCTTACTTTGGAGCTAATTATAGAAAAATATCTCACGTCCCCTACCAAATCCGTCAGGTTTCCATGCCTTTCCCTTGGCTTTTCTCGCTGCGCAGCGATGCAGGGCTGCTCCTGCTCCGCGGGCGAGATCCGACTGTCTGCAAAGTTTCTGCTCTCGGCTGCGCGTCTTGGCTCTCGCTGCTGCAGCAGCATTCCGCCCCCCCTCCAGACAGATGCGTTGCATTAAATAATCCCTCGGTTACAATCCGCTCATAAAGGAAATCATATTTTAAAAGCCGGGATATATATATATATATTTTGGTGTGTATGTTTCGAAAAGCGGTTTCTTCCCCCCCACCCACCGAAGAGCGTCTCAGTTTCATGGCAAGTGGAAAGAGAATTGGAGGCGACCCCTGTAATTTAGTCGTTCGAGAAGAAAAGTTTTCAGCTTCTCAGTTCTTTCTGGCTGGGTTGGGAATAGAAAACATTTTGTAGCCTTCATCCTCTTACGTGGAGAACGGCGTAGATCGGGATCAAGCGTACTGAGTTTATGATTTCACTTTTACTGCTTTGTGCGTGAAATAAAATTCGCCCCGATTGTGTGACTGTCGCTAATACCAAGAAAAGCTTTTCCCTCTTAACTATGGGGGGATACCTGAAGGGTGCAGTTTCTTGACCTCAGCGTAAAATTGCTAAAAAATAATTTTGAGGCTTTGCTGCTGCCCCCCCCTCCAAAAAAAAAAAAAAAAGTAAAAAATAAATCAGAAGAAACACGAAGAGCCACTCGGGGAATGACCAGTGAATGTTTCCAATGTCCAGATGTAAAAATGAGGGAAAAGACAAGCTGAAGTCTTTCCTCCTGCCACGTTTTCGGGTGGCAACCGGTGAGGAGCGAGGTGCGAGGTGCGGTGAGGGGAGCGCGGCCGGCGGGGTGGGTTGCGGGCCCGGCCGTCCGCAGCCGCGCTGCACCTGCGCGGGCATCCTCGCTCCGCGCAGCGCTAGGACAGACCCCCGGGCCCCGGGGCAGCTGCTTTTCCACTCGGGTGGGTTTGTGCCCGCCTGGTGAAACCGTATCCTCGAATAACCCCCGCCCCAGCACGGGCCGCCGCAGCCCTGCAGCCGGCCCGAGGTAGCCCCCAGCCACCCAGTAGCCTCATAAAGAGACAGAAGGTGATCAGATTAGGGGAACACACGTGAATAAGGAGGCACTTGTTACTTTTACACTTTATCACCACTTTTTTACAGGCAATTTAGTGCAGCCAAGGTAGATCCAGATCCCTCTAACCATCTGAGATAGTAAAATAACACTTTCCTAAGTTTCAGCAGGTTTTCCTGCGCCTGTAATTTGCCTCAGTCTAGTACTTAAAAGGCTTGATTGAAAAACAGAGCTGGCAAGTTTATTTGCCTGTTTAAGACTCTGTCCGGGAATTTGTTTTCGAGCAGGGAAATGTTTGCCATGTCCAGGCTCCCGGCCCTTTCAGCGAGGCTGTTTATTTGCCATCGCTTTATATTTGCCATCCCTTTACCATTACCTCTGCCTTAGCGCGCCTTTACTGCCGCCGGCACTTTGTGTCAATCCCCCTCCAGCCCCGCCGCGGGGGGGGCAGCGCTGGCGGCCGGCAGCACCGCGCACACGCACCCCTGGCCGGCCCGGCCCCGCGCTGCCGCCGGAGGACCGGCACCGCCCCGGGCACCCGCCGCTGCCTCGGCACCGGGCCGCCGAGCGCCGGCCTTGGGTACGGCGCGGCTCAGCTCGGCTCGGCACTGCCCGGCACGGCGACGGCCCCGGCGCGGCGCTGTCCCCGGATGGCTTCTGCGAGGCGGGTGCGGGCACGGGAGGCTGCGGGGACGGGCGAGACGATCCCATTATATGCCGGGCACATTTTCACCAGGCACTTCATTAACCCTTTGCAGGGTAAAGAGCGTGCGTGTGGCTTTTCTCCTTTTTTTCTTTTTTTTCTTTTTCTTTTCTTTTCTTTTCTTTTCTTTTCTTTTCTTTTCTTTTCTTTTCTTTTCTTTTCTTTTCTTTTCTTTTCTTTTCTTTTCTTTTCTTTTCTTTTCTTTTCTTTTCTTTTCTTTTCTTTTCTTTTCTTTTCTTTTCTTTTCTTTTCCTTTCTTTTCTTTTCTCCCTCTTTTTTTTCTCTCTTGCTCTTTTCCCTCTTTCTCTCTTTTTCCTCTTTCTCCTCTTTTTCCTCTTTCTCTCTTTTTCCTCTTTCTCCTCTTTTTCCTCTTTCTCCTCTTTCTCTCTTTTTCCTCTTTCTCCTCTCTCTTTTTCTTTCTTGCTCTCTTCCTCTCTTTTTCTACTTCTCTCTGACTGTCTCTTACTTGAGGCCAACAGCCACCACTGAATTTGGGACCAACTTTGCGGTGGTACAGTAGGTGATACTGATCAGGGCTGGCTGTGGTGTCTCCCAGCTGCTCCCCGGTCACACCGGGCCAGCCGTGGCGCAGGGCAGAGGAAGGACACAAAGGAAAAGGACGGTCCAAACGGCAAGCTCGTTATTAATACAGCTCTGCTTGTAAGTGAAAAATGTAACCCTTGTTAATTAATGCTGTTTACATGGGGTACAAGAAACTTAAGAAATGTTTCTACAAAGGGGAAGGAACTGTTTACAGAACTCTTTCAAAAGTGTGACATATTGCTGCAGTTCCAGCACTAAAAAGCCAAACACACTTACATGCCTTTGAAGTCGGCTGGCTGAGGCAACATTATTTGACTCAGATTCAGATATTGCTTGTGGGTATAACTAATGGCTTTTACCTAGTTAGTGGGCTGGGAGGGGCGAGGGCCTGGGCGCCGTGGCCATTGGGTCCCTCCGGAGAGCCCGGGCTGGCTCCCTGCCAGCTCTGTACAATGTCAACATTGAATATTTGAATTCCCAGACTCTATTTAACAACTTTCTAAATAAATAAACTCATTGTGTGTCTGTGTTTAAAATTATTTCACCTCTTTCATGAAAGCTACAGCATCTTATTACACCGGTCTCTCAGGCTGCTTTTCCCCTTTTTCTTTCCAAACAAACACAAACGGACCTGAGCAATTTTTTTGTGTTTTATTTTTTTTTACTGCCTCGTATCTCTCCCTCACTCTTCTTCTCACTTTCTGTCTGTTTTCTCATGAAGCACGAGTGGAAGCTGCTCGAACATCCCACGACGTCCTTAGCGAGACAGCTCTGTGCACCCTGCTATCTAATCATAACTAGAACCAAAGCCAGGTTCACCAAGTCGGTTAAATATTAATCATTTCTAAAAGGAGGCCCATGTGAGTGCCATTGCTGCAGCGGTGCCCTGTACATACTCAATCATTTTGGCTGCTGTACCATAGGCGGGCTCCAGGGACAGCTTTCATTGTTGTTGCCATAAATGGCTATTAGTGTTCATATTCACCTATTCACCTAGTTATTTAAGTTCATGTAAGCGTGTACGTGTGCTTACTAAACACGTGTGCATACGTGTGCATTTGTAACATACCTTTTTGTTTATGGAGATATATATGTGTGTGTGTATATATTTATAAAACACCTATATATGTGCATGCACATACAGAGAGGAAATACATTGGATATCTGCAATTACAATTAATGTATGCACTGGTTTAGAGAGGGGCTGTGGTACGCACAGGCTTCTGGGGTGCTTCAGCCCCTGCACCTACCTCTGCACATCCATATAGGCTCTGAAATGTTGTGGATGTGTATAGGGAACACAGAGTTAATATACAGGAGCCTGTATGTTGTTCCCTGGGATGCCTCCTAAAACCATTAATTGTGTACTTCTGTGGTGGGAGTATTCATTCTGAATATTTATTGACTTCAATGTAAGTAAAGGTGTCTCAACAGAGAAGGTATTTCTGGCTGTCCTGGGGAATGCAGCTCCCTGATAAAGCCATCTAAGTTGCTGAAGGAGAAAGTGGAATGAATTTTCTGCCAGGACAGGTATGTGTGCAGGAGGAAAGAAAGGAAAGCGCCAGTGGTTGCTCCAGCCCAGAGTGGATGTGGAAAGGGCAGTGGGAAAGCAGATGGAGTTTTATAAATCTCAGCTAATGAAGCCTTGTCCACAGAAATTGCCTTGCTTTGCAGTAAACCACTTTCTAGACAGATGTACTTTAACTTTGGAAGGGCTTGTTCAGACACTTAGGTTTCCAACCAAGAATTCATGATATTTGTTTGTTTAAAATTTAACTAGGTTTGCTGTCATTTTTGGAGCAACTCCGCGCTCTTTTGTCGTAATTTAATACAATCAGTTTTACATCATTTCAGTTTAGTTAGGCAAGGAGTGGTTTATGAAGAGCAGAAAGAGGTTTAATCCCACATGGTTTTTAAACTAACAGAAGTGTCATATAATCCAGTAGACAGAGCTAGAGCTGGACAAATGCAGATTAGAAATACAGTTTATATTTTAAATACTGAAGGTATTTAACCAGTAAAACAATTTACTGAGAGCTGGGTGGATTTTAACATCTCTGGAATTCCTTTGTCTTAATTAAGGTTGGCTGTTTTTCTAAAAAGATATGAGCTAATCCAAACAGGAATTAATTTAGGGAATTCCTGTAGCCTGTGTTATACAGAGGGGCAGACCAGACCACTCTTCCTGGTTTTATAATCTATGCACCTAGTTAAAGCAGTGCTGTTTCATATGGAGACATAAGCTCAAGGCTAGGATCACAGGAATGCACTTAAAAACTAAATGGCCATTAAAAAACCTGGGTTCAATTCGGACAATGCAGAATCGGTGTCTGGCTCAAAGTCTTACCACTCCTTACCTGCATTGCTGGCATCCCCAAAGCTGTGCTGGGCTCGTGGGTGCCCTGTCCCTGTATTTGAGGGCAAAGGCAAAGATGGGTTTTGCGAAGACGGGAAAGAGGAATGGGGTGTACATGCTGAGGTTAGGACACTGAGAAGGGGGCCTGGGGTCATAGAGGTTTGAGCTCTGTGATGGCTTTTCCAGTGAGTTCTTGACATGTTAATGGGCAATTGCAGTTGCAGTTCTGAACATCCAGACTAGGAGCCAGACAAGACCAGTATAGAACATGGTATGGAGCAACAAGCATTAGAAACACCCTCAAGCCCCCTTTGCTGCTGGGGCTGCTGGAGGGAGGTGCTTGCTGGCAGATAAACTCAGCTAAGAAACAACAAGATGGGGAAGGGGATGGAGAAGTTAAGAAGTGGGTGTTGTTATCCTCAGGACTCTGTCTCTTTGCATTACCATTTTATATTTAAAAAAGAAAATGATCAGGGTATAAAACATCCCTGTCTGATCATTCATTGACTTTATGTTCCCTCCTTTTTGTTTGCATTTCCAAGCTCTAGCAAGGTATATTCCAGTGCTGCTGGAAGAAAAGGCAGCCACAGAGCCGTGTGGGAGGAGGGAAGCTAGCCTGCAATGAATATTGTATTCGGTGCTAAATATGTAACAAAGAGAAAGAAATGTGAGCTAATCCAGCAATAGGAGTTGGGAAGGGAAATACAATTCGTTTTATTTCAGGGTTTAATATTGTGGTCTGTTTCAGTGAAGCATTATCTTTTAAACTAGGATATATGCAACGACATAAAACCCTACTACCTTAAGGGAATGTCAAAGTTTGATCTACAAAATAAAGGAAATTCAAAGTTAAGGCTGAAATGTACCACATGGCCTCCAAGTCCCAGGAACAACAGGAGGCAAGGAAGTAACTAAGGCTGTGGGCTGCACTTTAAAACGAGTCCAGCAACTACCAAGCTGCCAGCACTTGTTGCAAATACACAGCGTGGCTCGAGCTGGGATTTGTACTGACCAGAGAGGGGCTGGCTCAGCAAGGTCTGTGATGGTCTCGAGTCTTTTTGGAAATCTTGGCTGATCTGTGATGAGCATGAGAGTTTTATGGTGGAAAGATTTCAGGTCTGGGGTTAATTTATACAATGGAAACACTCATTCCCCTTTGGCACCAACAGCTTTTGTTTAGAAAATGTTATATTAGAGCAAAATTTTGGTTCAGAAAAGAGATATAGCCAAGTTACAGCTTTATTCCTTTTCTAAAGAATTGCTCATGTGTCTGAATGGGTGCACTACTTTTTAGCCCTGTTTAAACTCTAAACTAAATTTAAATTGCCTGTAAAATAATCTGCAGAATGGAAACTGCCACACAACTGTAGCCCTTGCTCCCTGACCCAAACCCATATTCCGTTGCAAAGCAGTGTGCTGCTCTGTTTTGTGATTACAGTAAGTTAGAAACCAGAAGAGCAAGACTTCTATGAATAGGTTATTTTTGGCAATTGCATCACCAATTATGTATAAAATTTCAAAAAATATGAGTTCTGCCAGTTTGATCTTTGAGAGGGCTACAGCAAATGAAAGCTTTGAGACCGTTGTAACATCATACTATTTTGTCTATTAGATATCATTAGATTACCAGAAGACTGAAACCTTCATATCAACCAATCTAACAAAAAATTTCCCAGGTGGTTTAAATTAAAAAATTAGCCATAAATATATTTTGTATAATGCAATTTATTATGGATGTTTATTGTGTGCAGTGAGAAAAATGTTTGGTTTCGGATGATCTTACTGTATAACATGTGCCCTACTGAAACTGTTTATACTGTGGCAGCCTGTAAAGGCCCCAGACTAATTCTGAGACCGTCCGGGCTACATGCTCTGAAAGCCACAGGAAGGCAGAATGCTTCCCCTGAACAGCCAAAGGGACAGCAGCATCTTGTATGGCACATGTGCAACAAAACCCCCAACTTTTAAGTGAGGGAAGAGCTGAATGGTAGAGTAACCTGGAGGGTGGTTCAGGGAAACATTTTTTGCTAGAGAAAATGGGATTAAAATGGTTTCAGTTCCCAGCAGGTCTTGTTATATTGGGGTGGGTCTCACCTGTGTCAAGGGACGTTTTGCCTCCTGCATCCAATGTTTTATCAAACCTCCTCTTATTTCAGCCATGTTTGGTGAGTGGGATTCTGTACCCGCATCCAGCTGTGACTCTAGATTTGTCCTGCAGTGGAAAGTGGGGACTAACCCAGCCCTAGGGACCTAGGGGTCCCTGGGGTGGACACATCCACTCTCTGCTGGGATGGTGCAAGAGGCAGCTGATGGTTTTAGAAAAACATCTGCCCCCTCTTCTGTTCTTTTGCACAAAGTCCGTATGCTGGCAAGGGTGAAATAATTCCTGAGTTTTAAAAAAAACCCTCAAAAGCCTCCCCCCCATCCCCAACCTCCTTCACACATGTATTAACACCAAACTGGCAAAGTCAATGGAAAAGGATTTTGTATTTTGGCAGCAGAGCTGGCTCAGCACTCGCCGCAGGCCTCATCCCAAACCCACTGGAGCTGAAGGAGCTCGTACCAACTGTAGCGGGCTTTGGATCGGGTCTGGCCAGGAGGAATCTGCTTCCCTTCATCCTTGGGAGGGTGGTTATCAGCAGCCTTTGCTCTGTGGTGAGCCCCAACATGTGATGTTGTAACAGATACCTGGATTTACATCAGTGTAAGTGAATTAGGTTGGCCCTATAATCTGGACTCATTTAAGAGTCATTTTAGCCATTACGGTGAAATATGAACGCTGCTGATGGGGGGACTGTGGTGACTTCACATACTTGTTTCCCACCGTGCTCCATCCGTTCCCCGTGTTCTTTGTCTCTCTGGTGGGTCGAGGACCATTGCAGGCTGTGGTGGGCACTGGGGGGGCATGGCAGGGCTCTATGCACCAAGGGCTGTGGCTCTGCAAATACCCTGAATTTGTACCTTCTAATCAAACAGCTTCACTGCTGAAAGTACCCAGTGCTTCCATTACATGCCCTGCTTAATGCCCCCCAATTTCATCTCAGAAAGAAACAGAAGGTTTGTGAGACACAAGCACTAACTGCTGGAAAAAAATCACCCCAAACATGTCTGAAACATGGCTTGAGTCACCGGTGGTGCTTATATTTTTGATTTAAAAACCATTTAACATTTCCAACATTTGACAGAAATGATTAACCTTTCCCTCTCGAAAACTCTTTGTGATTTGAACTTTCTGTGGCCGCTTTTTCACCACGTTTTATTTACTTGCACCTTGGTGAGGAATTAAGCAATGCTTTTTGTGAGTTTTAATCTTTGTGGCTCCATATAAAGGGTGAAAAAGAAACATGTTGTTTGAAAGAATTTTGAAGCGATGTTTCTATTTTATTTTTTTTAGGCTCTTGATTTATTTTTGGCTGCAGGGACTGGCATGGAGCATTGGTCTAAGAATACACAACACTGAAAAGGAAAGGGATATATCAGCTGCATCTGAGTCAACAGCACTGCTTTATACTTCTGCTGTTTTGTTGTCACAGTGTCATGATAATGGTAATTCACAGCATTATGAAGACTTGTTAATTGTAAATGGAAAATGGTGTTGTGTACTAGTAAGCACTACCTCACTAGTCACTGGCTACCCCAGTGAATGCTATTAAGCATTTATGCTCTGCCTGAACAATTACTAACCAGGTGTTTGTGGTACCTGGTTGTGATGCAGGATACCGGGTAAAGCCGAGGTAACTGAGAAATGAGGAAATGATGCACTAGGCCAGTTCAGATGATGCAGATCAGAATGATCTGAGGGACTAAAATCATGCAGTGTCTTTAGCATCAGTGACCAGGCTCAGAAGGGAAAAAAAACCCTGACAAAAACCAGGTGAAATTATCTGTACTGAACAAATACCCCAAGTGAAAACCAAACCAAGACTGAGCCACAAGGGGTGGCACAGGGTTAGACCCAGGATGGGATGTAGCAGAGCTTCCTAACTGGTGATTTCACTGCACACCGTGCTGAAGGATCAGCCATGGACCAAACCCAGAAGATTTATTTCCAACCTGACATTATTATTTATTATGACTTGAATTAAAGCGGCGACCGCAGAACCCAGCCAGGACTGGATGCCTGTTGTGCTGAGCTCTGTGCAAACACAGGCAGCCCGCGCAGAGCTTAGGCCCAAGAAATGCAGATTAAACTTCAGGCCTGCTGCCCTACGTGTGCAATTACAGCATCGTTGGAGGCAGTAATAAAATGGTGAGAAACTGATGCTTTGAGAAACATTCATGGAGTAGGGGCTGTGGAGTGCTAGACTTTCTGCTCGTACATGGGTGGATGTGCTTCAGATTTAATCCCATCAGACCTCTCCTTCTGCCAGCAAATGCCCCCCCCTCCCCCTCCCTGCACCAGCTCCATTTTAGACCTATTATTTTTGGCTGCGTCTGTAACCTTGGGTGATCAAGCTGCATTAAGCTATGAGTATCCTTGCAGCATCACCCACTTGCTTTCAAAGAAACTAGCTCTGAGATTCTCTGGGAAGGAAGAGGGCAATACCAGCAGATAATCCAGCCCTATAAAATCCCAGGGTTGTGGTTCCAGCCCGCTTTCCGTTGGGGTGCTGCAAGATGCGTGCGAGCAGCGTGGCTGGCAAGTGCCAGCAACCAAAACGTCCCCCAAGCCTGTAAGGTTTATTAAGGTTCTTTTAAAGCCTGTGCCAATAAAAAGGGTCCATGCAACCTCTGAGTGAGGCTTCGTAAGCTCAGTTTTATGTTCAGATAATTTGAAGCCAAACCATCATGGAGTTCACAGAGAGAAAGACCCCATGGAGCATCACAGACTGTGAGGAAAATATATTGAGGGAAGAGAGAACTGATAATTTTATGGCTTTCCTTGAAGTCAGGCAGTAAAATGGGCTTTATTTAGCAATTTCCTAATTTATGATTTTGATTTAGTTACCAGGGCAATGGTTTTAGATACAATTTTTTGTAAACAGAGAGACACATTAGAAAACAAGGCACTAGAGGCTTGTGCACAGCTCACAGAGGAAGCAGTCCCAAGCAAACCCATGCAGTCCTAGTTCCCAAAATGTTTGATTTTCAGATCAGGTTGCTGGGAAGGACATGACAGTGGCACTCAGCTCTGCTGTGAAAAGCTATGTCTTGAGCCCAGCACGGCTGGGTAGCCCTTGGAAGGAACAGTCCTGTTAAAGTCAACTGGATAGTTTGACCCAGGTTCAAGGATGAGCAACATACGTTCGTTTTTGGAGGGTGAAGCATTTCTATTTTGAACTACATTTAAAAGTCCCGTTTTACAGGTGATGTGACCACTACAACCTCAATGCTCATCTTCCAAAACAAAGGATATAGATTTTAATACCAAGATTAAATCAGAAGATAAATCTCTGCTATGTTTTCTCCTCACACAAATAGTTATTTTACACTTGGCATGGTTTGTATTTTAAAAATCTTTTTTACAGTGTATAATGCACACCCACTTCTCTTTGGGAAGTCATTTATAGAAGGATAATTAAATGTGGCCAGGCATTAGAGGGAGTACTGCTGATATATGCAACAACTCAAAATGTTGAGGGAAGTGATTCTGGGTATGGGAGAAGATACCATCATGACCTTAGTGATTTGTTTGTTGGACACTAAATCACAGGCATTTCTTCTTCCAGTTATGGCTGGTCTGAGGACTTGGAGATAACCTTAGAAGCCCTTTCAGGGGTTTTAAACAGAATTTAGACCTCATCAGTGCTCAGTACTATTTATGCAGCTTGAATAAGAAAAGGGAATGCAGAGAACACTGTGGGAAGGGAAAAGATAGCAGCAGAAACTAGAGAAAAAAGGAGTATTGGTTCCAAAGGTTATATTTCCTTTCCAAAAAGTTGCCCCTCCTGATGCCACAGAGCAGAGAGAATGAGAAAGTATTTGTTTATGCACATTGTGAATATGACAGTCAGTAACCATCCAACTTGTCCTGCCAGCCTTCTGCCTTTCACTGGAAGGAAAGGGCTATCGCTCGCTGTTAGCAGCCAAACAACACTGGAAATAAGAGGGAAGTGACCAGACGGTAGGCAGGGAGGGTGTGGGGGAGCAGACCAGGAGGTGGGACGTGCCTGATGGATTGCTGTCAGACCCCTGAGCAAAAGGAGGCAAACAAATCAGTTCTGCTGGCACTTTTCTGCACAGGAACATTAAAGTAATTCAGGCAGGACATCTGATTTAAGAGATGATTGGTGTTTTTCAAATACTAAGTAGGCCCTGCATATGCTGTTCTCCATGGTTTCCCCTCCCCAGCACTATACTGGTTTTGTATGTGTATGTGCATGAGCTCAGCAAGCTAACACGGCTAAATCACCTCCGTGCATCCTGGCCTCCTGCTTAGTCTCCTGTGTCAGAGGTTCAGTGTGAACTAAGGTGCTGGGCTTGTTCTTGAGGCACACATATTTCCTCTGGGTTCCTGCTCTCCAGAAATAGCTGTTGCTCTGTGCGTCGGTGAAGATCCAGCTGAAGTTTGCAAGGGCTGGAGGGAGCAGTGTTGCTTTAGGCTCCCTGCCTGCGGAGTGACATATCAGGAGTAATAAGTCTGTGCCTGAACTGATGTCTAACAGCATTGGGGAGCAGGCTGGAAGGCTGAACTTCTGCAAAAATGGAAGCAAGGAATTTAACAGCAGTAAAAAAGAGGTTAAGGAAAGAACAAAAGGGAAAGGAAATAAAAGAGATATGAATGGCTAGAAAAACAGCTACATCCAAATATTAACCTCTCCTGCTGTATTTTGACACTGGACTGAGTTAATAGAAGTAGATGGCAAACACAGGTTGGGATAAGGTGCTTAATTTCAGACATTGTCTGTATCATCTTGATGCAGAAAATATTTCAGCAAAAGGTATTTTCTGTGCGATCGATCTGCCAATAGCTTGAAGACATATTTTGCAGGAGGCTAACGAGTAAAAGTATGTTTGACTGGTGGGGTTTTCAGCCAAACTCTCTCTCTCTTGGAGTTTTCTATCCCTCTCTTCTCCAAGATACCTTTCCCCCAACTGTCAGGGGAGCAGAAGCAGACAGACCTTTCCCCAGCCGATCAGATGTGGCCTGCCTAGCCATACCTCCTGTCGGCCACAGGAACCACATAGATAGTGCTGGCGCAGAGGGGTTTTTTTTCCCCCTTAGCATGTTAAAGAGCCCCAGAGCATATGGAACTAAACTGGTGTAAAACTGGTGTGAGAGCAGAACCCGCTTTGGCAGGGGATGAACTCAATGCGGCTCTGCTGGCTGTTTGCCCGTCCAGGGTGGGGAGAAAGCAGATGCAGGGTAATCCTCATTCTGTCAAGGTCTTCTCTAGCCACTAACACTTAGAAGCAGAAAATATTTACAGTTCTTTAAAATAAGGATTTTTTCTCCCTTTTGGATTTCTGGCTATTCCTGGGGATTGCATTCTTCCACGAGCATCATTTGTTTCGGAGCACAGGATCACGGTGAGACAGCCTGGGCTTTAATTTCTGGGAATATCTTTATAGGTTTGTTTTCATGGCTATATAACAACATTATTTTATCTATCCATCTCTCATTCTGCTTCCTGATATACAGAATTATCAAGACTACCCATCAGTCACTCTTGTGTTTTCTAGCCCTTGGTGACATTATCAGTTTTTAGGATATATTCCAAGTATTACAGCTACACTGATCCTGGTGGATTTTAAAAAATTATAAAAAAAATTTAAAAAAAAAAATGGTGTTGAGATGTGCAACACCAGCTGAAGAGAAGCAAAAGATTAGACTTGAGTTATATTGTCATTGACTTCCTGGCCATTCAAGTGAGGAAAGGCTGTTAACTAAGTCATGGGGTATTTTATTAAAAAAAAACCCAAAACAAACAAAAAATAACAGAGTGGAAGAGCAGGAAATCTGCTTTTATAATTCTGTGCTAATGAGCTGGGACTGTCCATCACCTCACGTTGTCCTCTGCAGCCTTTCAAGTTCCCAGGCTGCTGATATTTTTCCTGTGGTGGCATCAGGATTTCTCAACTTTTCAGCCTCTCACCTGGTAGTTTCCATACCTTACATGCCAGGTGGCCTGAGTTATGATGGGATGTAGGGGTGATAGGAGATACAGGAGTGAAAATCACTCAGCACAAAGATAAAAGGATTGTGAGGGTGGGTCCTGCCTCTCCTGAGCTTCCTCTCCAATGCTGTTGGGCAGAGAACTGCTCAGCTGGGCTGCATCTCGGTGAAACTGGGCTCTTTGTTTTGGGCTTTTTGATAGGATAATTAATGGCTGTGATAGGCCAGCTCCATGTTGGGCAGAAGACAATGTTTGTCCCTGGTAAGCATTTTGCTCTTCATCCTGTAGGACACCATGGAAAGTGTTGTTGGTATTTTACACCCTGCTCCAGGCAGGGTTGTGTGTTTTTGGAGCCACAACCTCCGGTACTGTTCAGCTGGGGGTGTTGGGGCTAGGGGCTGGTGTGCCTCTTGGGATTTGGCATGGTGGGAAGCTGTCTTGCAGCTCCTTTGGTTTCCTCTAGTGCTGGCTGCAGTTAAAGATGGGGCTGTTTCCCTTGGTGTCATTATGTGCTATTACAGCACTTTCATGGTGTTTTATTGATACCGGTTCTGGTGTCAATAAAGTGTTATTACCCCTGGAATTTGGGCAGATGCTATAAGAAATAATCTGTTTTGTTTTTTTTGAGAAATTCATAAGATTATTTTTTTCTGCAAAAATTTCACTTCAGTGTAGCATCTATTGACATTGATTTTTTTTTTCAGCATTGGTTACAAAATCCCAAAGCAAAAGGAGGAAAACTTTCCCCCCTCCCCGTGTGCTTTCCAGGTGATGTTGGAGATTAGCTCAGGAGAATGACAAACCTCTCTGTTCCCAGCACAGTCCTCCCATCCACAGCTAAAATGTTATGGGAATAGGTGTTGGATGCCATGCCTTGTTTTAACTCTTTGCTGCAGCCAGGAGTGTCAGTGCCTGTATTGTTTCCTTTTCCAACCCTGTGATTCTGCCTTATTCTGTGTACTTCTCTCAATGTATAAAAATACTTATAGAAAAGGAAAAAAAAAATCCAACTTCTGCCTGCAGAAGCTGACAGTGGGTTTTTTGTTTTTTTAGTTTCATGCTGCCCTGCTCAGTAGTGTGTGAGAAGGATGATGGCTTTGAGGATGCTCAGTGTTCTGTGCAAGGGGAAAGCTTGCCTGCTCTATTTGCAGTAGTGTGGGTGATCGAATAGCATCATCTCGCTCTGGTTTTGGTTAATAAACAAGAAAAGATGTGCTAATCCTATAAGGGTGTCTGATAAAACCAACAGAGGCAGGCTGTGCTGTCCCACAGAGGCTTTGCTGACCACAGCACAGGTGAGGTGTATGTTGGAGGCTGTTCCTGTTGAGTAGCATCCTCTGGAGAGAGGTCAGGAATTGCTGAAAGGGCTCTCCAGCTTCTCATGCTGCCCTCAGTGCTGGGCCAGAGGGATTTCCCACATTTATGGGAACCGCAGGCTTTGCAGAGCCAGCAGCCACCTCTGCTCTGAGCAATGCCAGAAGCAGGAACCTGTTGATCCATGTGGAGCAACACTACAGCCGCAGAGTGGTAGGTGGGAACTTCTGGTCCTTATGATTTGAAGATGACTTTTTTTTTTTCCCCATGCACATGTAGAAGAGAACTTGCATGTCTGATGCCCCAGATAAATGAGCAAGGGGTGTTAGAGGCTGGTGAGTGAAAGTGTGTGTCACTGGGGGGGTCTAGCACCTCTTACCTGGCTTATCCATAGCTGGGGGTTCAGCATGTGGCATCCATTTACCAGACTGGTGGAGTCTGTGGAAAAACCTGGAAACTAATTTCTGACCAGACTGAGGCATCATTTGCCATTTAAAAACTGTAAATCTGTGTTTATCCAACACTAAGAGACATAACGTAAATGAGTTCCTGTGCTCTCTGCCGGCTCGCTAACGGCACTTGTTTATAAGTGCTTTATGTTAACAGCTATTTGATGGTGCCCATTAGTTTTTGCCGAGGTTAATGTTATATAATAAAGCGAACGCTGGCCAAAAGCAATAGTAATACGATAAACAAAAAATCCAAATGCTGGGTGAGAAATGTAACAGAGCGAGGTCTGAACTCTGGTGGGACTTTGGTTTAATCTAAAGGTTAAAAAATGTTATAATTTGGGTTTAAGTAAATTGGCTCTTTAGTCCCAGAGGTCTTGCTCTTGTACTTCTTGTGCCTCCAAAGCTTCCGCTAATGCCGATGGGAGTCTTGGGCTCACAAGAAATGCGGGTTCAGGTACTAAAGTTACAGATTGGCTTGGACCAAAACCCCTAATCCAAATACCTTCAGCTTTTGAAAGCATTTGCCAATTGGATTTGAATCTGGACACAAACATTGTGGCTTGAGCTCATCTGAGCTCACTTACATCTGTGTAAATCTGTAGTATGGCCCCGATCCAGCAAAGCACGTAAATATGTGCTTAATTTGACTTCAAGGGGACTATTGTGCGCTTAAAGCTAAGCATGTGTTTAAGTGCTTTGCTGGACTAAAGTCCAATACATGGGAGTCAATGAAATGACACCAAATAGCGCAGTGTAAGTGAGATCTGAAATGAACCAAAATGTTTGCATTTCTACCTGGAAATGAACACCCTGTTGGTATCCTACATATCCTGCACGCGCTTTGTGTTTTCATCCATCTGCACATAATGTATTCTTTAGGGTAACCTGTCCATTCAATACAGTAAAAAAGAAAAATACTTTGAGTTTTCCTGCTCTATTACTCATATTTCATGAAACGCCTTCTTATGCCAAGTGTCTGTTTATATATATTTATACATGTTGTTTCTTTATTGATATTGGCAAGATACAAGAAGAAAAGGAATATTTTACAGTTAAAAACTTGTAAACAGTTTTATCCCTCATTTAAAACATTTTTTTTTAAAGAGTTTACCTGACATGGTTAAATTACTTCAACTTATTTTCGTTTTTGTCAGTCTGGCCAATATGAAAAATATTTGTTAAAGATAAAGGTTTGTTTTTAGCTGCAAATACACGTTAAACATGTTTATGGTTAAAAGACATGAGAATGTGACTTTACATTTAAATGCTAAATGCCACTTTTCTGCTTGAAATCCCATTTTTAGTGATTGCCACACTACATAAAGCTGTCAATGAATATTTTCACGTGGGCACATTAATACCAGTTAAAAAATGGTGTATTGCTTGTTGACTGCTGCAGGTTGTTGCAAAGCGAACACAAAAGGGTTAATTGAGCCCAGCCCTGCAAAGGTGACAGCCCCATCCACTAGAACTGGGAATTAAACCCAAAACAAACACAACAAGAAATAGCCCTCATGCCTGTGTATGACGACCACAATGCAGACATAAAGAAGTGTAAGCTGCGAATGTCTGTAGGTTATTAATGAGGTAATAGAAGCAAAATTAGGTATCAGCAGGGTTTGGCTCTGTTTGAATAAAATGGAGATCTTTTATCTTGGAATGATCTAGGAAAGACTCATAAGCTGCTATTTGGTGGTCTAGGCTGTGCCCTTGTTGGTTATGGGAGTTGACTCACGCCATTTAAACTCACCAGTGTTTTCCACTTAGGGCAACCAGATGTGGGATCAGATGCAGAGAATGGCTGGCTGGGAAAAAGGAAAAGGTTTGCATGGCAGTTTATGAGGAAAAATGCTTTTGTGTGCTTACTTTTGAATCAAAAGAATATTTTGTGCTTTGGGTTTGTGTCTGGAGAGTAGATACTGTTTTCTTGAAAAGCCAGTGTGGGGGAAGCACATAACGGTAGTGCAGAAACCCTTTTGAGTCCAGTGCTGACTGCTGCAGAGGCTGACACTGGAGCCCCATTGATTTCAGCAGCTTCCCTCTGGATTTACTTCAGCCTGGATGGGAGCAGAGCTTGGTTACAGAGCTCCAATGAAGGCACAGCGTTTATTCCATTTAAGAATAAACTTTTCTCCAAAATAAAGGAAAAATACTCTTTTCATGGCTCTGAGAGGTTGACAGCCAGCGGTGCTGCAGATTCGCTGCGAAGAGTGATCTGCCCTGCCCCATCTCTCTTCAGCCCTACTGTCACTGAAGTAGGTGACAAAACTCCTATTAACTTTAATGACGTGGAATCGACCCTAAATGGATAAGAGATCCCTTTAAGAAAAATCACTAAAGGATTCAATTACACCATAAATGTATTCAGTGGTTGTGAAGTGATTCTGGTGTATGTACAGCCAAACCCTGAATTCCTTCTCGAGTAAGTGTCTGGGTGAGGATTGATTACAAATCCTGCTCTAAGTTACACCCGAATAACTCCCCTGGAGCCGATGGCATTCCTCCTCATTTCCCTTGCATGGGCAGCACGGTGAGGCGGAGTTGTACGGTCGGTGCCCGTTGCATCCCGCTTCTGTTTGCCCTGAGCAGGAGCTGGGAGGGATCAAGCCTGTCCCCACAGATCTGCAAAGCTGCTTGCATCCTCTAGCAGCACCTGTGATGTGATGGAGGCTGCACCAAGGGCAATTTTGCCCCTTCAGTCTTTGGAGAGCTCTGGCATGATGTAATCCCAACCCTGTAAGCTGCTGTGGGACCCTCGGGTTGAGAGATGCCCCATAAATCTCAGTTGCTGGTTTTTGTTACCTGCCTTCTATGTTACATGACTAATGACTTAAGGTAAAGAATGGGTATTGGAGAAACGGGTAATTAACAAAAACATCCTTCTGTGTTTTCTGCTCAGCTTCCGTGACTGGCGTTTTCAAAAGCTGGGCAGATATGATTTGTAGCCTCCCTCTTTCACAAACGCCAAGGCAGGGCTGATTTGAAACCTGGCAATCCCTGAGCATTTCCCTAGTTTCCTGCCCTCGTCTTTGATGCAGCCAGGGCTGCTTTTCCAGAGAGTCCCTGGTATCTGCCTCAGCGTGTTGTTTTCATGGTGCAGTTAGTTTTCTTCTGGAGCGTGGGGTTGCTTTGAGAGTGGCCTGGTGCAAGTGCATTAGCAAAGTGAGACCGCTGTAAAATATCACCACATCCAGCTGCCCCGTCAATAGGTCAAGCTATTTGTCCGATCCAGACAGGATGTCTAGCTCTCCTGGCAGCATCCCTCGCTTCAGCATGGGAAAACTTGTTTTGTTTAGCACTAGGGAAACAATATGTATAAATAGTAATGCTTGAACCTAAACACTCCTGTTGTCTTTATGCACGGGCTGCTGTGTTGGTGGCTATTTTATGATAGGTGTCCCCCCGCCTCTCCGAAAGGTCTTGAGTCCCAGCCTACAGAATAGCTGCTGTTGAGTGGAAGCATTCCTGCTATTTTCCCCTCGATTCAGAGGAAGCAATGCACTTGTTGTGTTACCTTGGTGAATCGAAAGTGGTTTTCACTTCCCTTAATTAAGCCTCCCTTGGCGCTGGCCCCTCCAAGGTGGAGAGCGGAGTGCACTCAGGAGTGCTGCTGCTGATTTGAATTCCTAAATTCCTCTCCTTGCAAACTTCAAAGGCAAGTATATTGCTCTGTCTAAGAGGCACCAATTATGTAAAGCCTGGCTATTCAAAATGTTCCATAATTATTTATTTTCTACGAAAGAGGTTTTAACCCAAACTAGACAGAAAACTGGCATTTCTCCAGTTATTAGATTCTATTGAAAAAGGTATTAAACAATGGGCAGGGTAGCATGGTAGATTAGTGTCCCTTCATCTTCCTGACCTGGGCATGTGTCAGAGCTGTACTGAGCTGACCAAAATTACTTTGATTTGATGGCCATTAAAGGTCAGGAGCAGAATGGGATCAGACATCTCAGTTGAGGCTGAAGTACACAACATTATATATTGATAGTAATTAAGTTGTTTCATTTAATAAGCGCCATCAGATTTAAAGGCATTGTTACAGTATCGGAGCTGGGAGGAGGAGAGAGGCAGCTGGGATATGGGCTGGGGGAGAGAGCGAGAGAGAAAGGGTTCTGGAATGAGTGAAATGTGTCCCTGGAGTATTTTTTTATTTTATAAACTGAATGCAAACCTGATGGAGAACTATGGAAATGAGCAGTCATGCTGGATACATACACACACTCTCTCAATATTCCTATACTGTGGGTAATGAAAAGTGCCTTCAGGGATAGGGTGGCCTTACCATTCATCAGTGCCATAGCCTTAAGTGGGTAATAACTAAGAGCTCCCATATCTAGTGTGTATATAAATTCTAGCTCCTCAGTATATTTGCTGCAGACCGTATTTAATTTATACAATTCCTTAGCTTTAAAGCTGTCAATTGATAACATTCAATCTGTGAGCCTGACTGATAAAAGGGAAGGGAAGAAGTGCTCTCTAGTGGCTAGAGCAGGAGAAGGGTGTGGGGGCCAAAGATCTGCCTGGGGAGCAGAGCCGTGCTTAGCCTGGGTGTTGCTCTGAGGCTGAACAGCCCCCTTCCCCTTTGCTTTTCTCTTTACCCCTTGAGGACACAAGCTGGTCCCTTGCTTGACAGACGTTGCATGTATCTACAGTCAGCAGACACCTTCATCCTCATGGCAGATGGGTCTCTCTCTTGCCTCCAGTGGTGATGGGAATGACCTCCTCGTGTCCCTCTGACCCTTGTGAGTTTGGGAAATGCTGAGAGCAGTGGCATCCCCATATCCATATTACAGGTATGCTTGTGTTTGAGAGGGTCAGCAATAGAGCTGACTGGCTTTTGGAAGGAGCAAGATAGGAAGGAAGCCCACAGTGCAGCAAAATAAAGGGAAGCTGGTAAGTGAGGACTGAGGAAATTAGCTGTCCTGCAGATGCACAAGTGGGTGTTGAACTTGGTTGGCACATGCAAATGCAAGAGCTGACTCTGCCCTTGGACACAGCAGTGATGGGGGATGCGAGTCTCCATGACTGAATGATGTGCCAGTCACTTGAACACTATAAAGAAAGCCAGACTTCAATAAATTTGGGAAGTTGAAGGGGAAAATGGCCAAGCAGTTTGGAATTCAGCTTGTGAACCCAATATTGCACATTTTTCACCATATGAAACAAGCTGTTATTAACAGGGAGCTTTGTTCTTGATCCATGTTTCAAATGCCCTTGTCTCGGTGAGGGGCTGGTCCAGAGCTTGGCTCAGCTTCCCTTCATTGTAAGATGCACTGGTTCCTCCTGACCCCAAGCTGCTGCTGGGCTGCAAAGGCTCCTCAGCACCCAGCTGTCCCACACAGGGCCTCTCTTATGGCATGGTGACAGCACCCACACGGGTGGCTGTGGTCACCACTGAGACTTGCAGAGGTGCAGCTATTGCAGGCACTGGTGTTTCCCACTGGTTGTCTTGGTCCTGGAGCTAGTATGAGGCACAGCAGGTGCTTTGTACCCCAGTTTGGGCACTCTGGGCTGACACAGAGGTGCTGCTGGAGGTTTTGGCCAAGGTGCTTGGGCAGAGATGTTGATGGGGCCACGTCACGTCACAGGTGAAGGATGCAGTAGGGCAGGTGCTGGCCAAGGCAGGTCTTCAAAAGAGCTGGCAATTGCTTCCCCTGGGACACATCTTGCTGGTAGAGGGACCAGGAGGTTAACCTGGCTTTTAGGGTAATTTCTTCCTCTATATGGGACTTTGAGAAATGTCATGACTTGCATGTGGAAGCTTTTTTAAAATAATTTAATATATTGATTGGGAGGAAACAATAATGAAAGTGGACTGGATGGAGACTTTCTAGATGAAGTGTGCAGAGGTTGTTTCTCTTTTGAAAGAATCGTGCGGTAGGATGCTCCTGTGGGCTTGTGTGATATTTTGTGTAGGAGGAAATCCCACTTGCTCCAGTGGTTGGGGTCATCACTCCATTGAAAACCATCTTTTCAACTTGGCTTCTATGGTTCACCAGAAACTCTAAATAATGCCTTGAAATGCAGTTTGATAACATTCTCTCTAATTCTGAGCTGCTGCACTAAGTCACTCATTGCTCAGGCTGCAGTGCTGTAATTAGATTCAAAGGAAGAGGAGTAACCTACTGGTAGTGCCTGCAGGAGCAGGACAAATATCCTCACAATTGCTAAAATAATTGGGCAGGACGGTCTGCAGCCAGATGGTGTTTCATAACTCCAGCTGTAGTTTTAAATGGCTGAAGCCTTGATATTACTGTTGAATGGGGCCATGGAGCACAGCTCCCCTCAAAGTTCATTGGCTTCAGGCAGCCAGGAGTGGAAATGCTTGTGTGAACCGGGAGGTGCCGGATCCGGCTGAGAGCTGTGTGGGATGAACAGGAAGCGTGGCGTGGGGCAGGCATCCAGGAAGAGGATGCGAGGAGGAGCGGGCACCGCGTTCCTGGAAAGCCAGTCGCAAGGAAACGTTCCCAGCTGCGGGTGGAGGTACTTGTTTCAAGTGTGGTAGCCTGCAGGACTGAAGATGCACATCTAACTGGAAACGTGCTGGCTGGGCTGGATTTGGGTTTGCTTTGGGCTCAGATTCAGGAATAAAACATTTTTTTGGCTTTGCAATGTCCCATCTGCGCTCCTTGCTGGAGACACTGCATTGCTCAGTGAAGCAGAGAAGTTTGGTCTCACATCCACTGTGTACTTCTTCAAAACTCTTACTGCTTCCCTATGTCCGTGACCCAACCTCTTCAAACAGTCCATTTTTCAATCACTGCTGAGCACCTTATTTGAGCAAAATAACTCCATTAGAAAAGGGTCCCAGTGCAATCAATAAACAAGCATCGAGTAAAGATAAATAAACTTGAAACGGGCATTGTAATTAACCTGCTGGGGGGAGAGCAAAATGATTTAGCGATGATTGAACGTTTGGCAAAGAAATTTTCAGCTGGCACCTGCTTTGCCCAAACTCTTCCAATGGGAGAAGAATCTCCTGAAAAAAATGACTCAAAATGGCCCAAATAGAAGTTCAGAGCTTGTGATGGCCCAAGATAGGAAACAAAAAGAAGGAACATTTGCCAAAGAAGGGCTGCAAGGTCTTGGAGGGCTGTGATGGAAATAAACCTGTTGAAAGCTAAACAAAACCATGTACTGCCCCAGTACAAAAGAAGGAAGGAAGGTGATCACCACGAAACGCTGCTGTGAGGCATGAAACCCCTATACCCTTCTAAGAATAAGTCTTCCAGTATATGGGTCAGGAAGCAGCGTGGCTTCAGCCTGGATGCCTAGTGAAAAACAAAGCGATTGTTCGGTGGTATGTTAATATAGCAGGTGCAGTTTTATTTAAACAAGAGGTAGCTATTGTTTTCTGGAAGTGTGGTGATTTACAGGCTCATAGCTTATCCCAGAGGATCAGGGTGTTAAGTCATGTGTGTGTATGTGTGTTTTAGCCCAGGGTGGCCCTTCTCCAGTCTGCATTTCTGAGCCAGGAGGAACTTATAGGGAAGGGCCCTGTAAACTCAGTGAAATTAAATCAGGAGGATTTGGTGAGGTGTAATAGGTGAACTACTGAATGTAGGGACCTGGATTTGGGATGAAAGGGAGGTGTGGTCTCCAGTTCATGTTATGGTCTGGGAGGCTTGTGCAGGACCCCAGCTAATCTCAGTGGGATTTATGCATGAGGATTTGTGGAAAGAACCTGGCCTTATAAACACTGCTTGGCTGGCAAGCTGTGTGAGAGAACAGGAATTAACAAATATCTTCACTCCTGACAATTACTTCAACGTGGTACATCCATAGCTGAGCACAGAGGCACCTAAAACATGATGCGTGATTTGCATGTCGGCAAATACGCTGTGACCTGGCTTCTCCCCTCTCCCTCTCTTTATTGGGTTTGCTTTTCTTGAGCTTCACCCAAGGCAGATAGACAGCAGGAGAAGCCCCTTGTCCCATGGCAGAGACCCTGAGCTGCCCAGGCTGGAGCCTGGTCTACCCCCAGCAGGGAAGCTGAGCTGGTTTCCCTTCCATGGGACTTTAACCCCACAGCAAGGGGCTCCTGCTGGTGTTTACTGTTGGGTCAGTCCTATACATTGTATTTGACTGGTAAGCTTGAATATGTCAAAAGGCAATGGGAAGCCTATTTTTGCATGGTCATTTTTTTGTTTCATTTTTTCTTGGTGGAAGAAATCCCGATGTACTGGGCTGGTGGAAAACCAGCTCTGCAGCAGCGTTTTCACCTTAGCTGTACCTCGCCTAAATCTCACTGCCTTTGTGCAGTGTGCAGGTAGGGATGCAGCCAAGCCCTTTACAGCTGGTGGCTATCTGTATTTCTGTTTGCCGCCTTCTGCCTGGAGACCATCTTTTCAGAATGGTTGGGTTGTTCTCCGAGTCCAAAAATTCTAGAGAGTGGGTAAAATAGTGTTTTCCAGCCCTGAAAAGCCTGCTGTGTTACCCTAACCAGAGGGTGGTAGCCAAAGTGAAAGGAAACGAAAGGGTCTGGGCTCGATTCTTCAATTTTACTCTGCTGTAGAATGAGAATAGCTCCACTGGGATATGTGCATTTACACCAAAGTGAGAGGAATGTAAAGAAACATTTAAATCTGCAGATACCTATGGTCTGGAGTGAAAAACATCTTCTCCCCTCCCATTCCTTTCAGCATTGGGATTGAACATGATGTGAGTGTGGTGTTGGTAACACCAGACTTGCCTAGCAGCTGGGTCTGCCTCAAACGAGCAGGCACTGCTTCTTGCAAGCCATGACCAATGGCTTATGGATGCCGTAGGATTACACTGGGATGCTTTGGAGGAGGTCAGACTGCAGCTTAGGTCTGTACTTGGGGCCCTGTGCCAGCTGGGCTATGCCCCCACTCCTCCCTCCCTGCTCTATTCCTTGCTCGACTCGGACCCAGAGACTTTGAAATGGCAGCTTAATGCTGCACTTTCACTTGCAATGATTAATATTGCTTTAATATTTGTCTGATGGTAACTCCCACCGACGGGCAGGGCAGCGCCCTGTTGTGCTGCTCATTGTACAAGCTGTAGTAAATGACTATCCCTTCCTCAGTGAGCTCACAGGCTAAAATTAATAGTGATTTTTGAAATGCAGGGTGCTTTCTGAGTAAGGCTTGTTGTTATTTCTGATTTTTTTTTCCATAGAAACAGAACACTTTATTACTTTAGCTAAAGAAATCCATGTTATCAGTTTCCTTTCACGCAACAAAACACCCTCCCATTCTTCTTTAATAAACATTAATCGCTTAAAGCTCGTTCTGTGCTTTGCCTGTTGAAAGCACTGCAGAAACGCCAAGTATCCTCCTCCTCCTATTTTTTTTTTCCTCCTGGAGCTTCCAATTCACTGAATCCACCAAGCCAAGATAACACCATCTCGGAGGGGCAGTGCTGTGACAAATTTATAGTCTGGGAGCTTATATCTTTCCAGGCAATTGTCTTCAAACAGACAGTGCATTTCTGCGTGTCAGAGTCGCAGGGCTGGAGTTTCTTCTGAGAAATGGCCGAGCCTGCCACTGCTGAACCCCTGAGTGACAGCAAGTGCTTTTCGGCTTCTGTTGTGATTTTTTTTTCCCCTTTTTTTTTTCCCTCTCCTCCTCCTTTCTTTTTTTTTTTTCTTTTTTTTTTCTTTTTTTTTTTTAATAAGGGTTGGCAGCCTGAGCTATTCTCAAGGATTTGGAAAAGAGCCACAAACAGGAATTATTGAACAATTGCTCTGTGAAACTTAAGATAACAGTTTGTTCCACCACAGTGGAATTGCTTTGTGGTAGAAGGAAATTATCTTTTTAGCTCTTGATTAACATTATGTGAGAAAAATAAAATTAAAGCCTGATTGTATCTGTGGTTGAATGGAATGCGCGTTCGTGCAAGGGGAAGAGGGGACAGATGTTCGCGGGTGACACATACGAAGATGAATGTTTGCGACACCTCCGACTGTAGGTGATTCACAGGTTATGAATGTTTTTAATGTTTGGAAAATTCCTCATTGTAGCTTTATTGTCTGATGAATGCTCACTCTGTGCTTAATGTGAGTGGAGATACTAGATCATTAAGTTCATCCCATAATCTGCAGGTGGGAAAGCTTTGTTGTTGTTGTTGTAGATTAATATTCTTGCTGTGATGATCTGAATTTGGGTGCTTTTGACTGGTTCATGGTAATAAACAACTTGCATCTCTGTAGTTACTCAGTAAAATAGTACACTGCCTCATGAGTTTATCTCTCATGCTTATTAAAAGTAAACAACATTATTGAGAGCACAAGTACATTTTTAACATACTGGCCTAGTCCAGCTGCCTTTGAAGTCAATGGGACATTTTCCTCTGTTGTTGAAGCACCTTGGATCAGATGCAGAGGGGAAGGGCTCAGGAGCAGGGCCAGTGTTTAGGGTATCCACATCAGAGGGGACTGCACCTGTAGAGCAAATGTATTATGTGAGTGCAGGATTTTGGTTCAGTGAGCTCTGTATTGGAGTTTTCTTGCTGGCAGCATGAGGAAAAGCATTTAGGGGTGCTCCAAAAAGACTATATTCTTTTTTTTTTTTCATTAAACTCCCATGGGCAGAAGTCAACCTTTCATACTGAGGGCATGGTCCCTCTGAAATGGATGCTCTGAAGGAATGAAGTCTGGAGACATCAGACAGCTGATATGCACGGTGCATGTGGGGATTTTAAGGAGCCCTGGCTCGCCTGAAGCCCTGGAGCTCAGCATAGAAGTTGCATCTGCCTGGATTCATGCCTGCCCTGAGAGCCCCACCACTTCCTGGTGGCGGAGGCTTTGACACCCTGCAACTCAGAGGGAAGCTCTGAGGATGCCGAGATCCAAACATGAACTTTTTGAGCAGGCCAAATTTCTGCTGTGATCTCTCAGCTCGGTGCCTGTGCTTATCTGTGTTTGCAAGACACGCTGGGAGATCAAAATATGCCCCTTTTGAGGCGATAGGAAAGAGACAAGATGCTTCTTTAATCACGTCTGATAAATTTTCACTTGTAATGAGAGCCCTAATTAAGGGAAATTACCTATTGGAAAAGAGTTAAAAGGGGCCCCCATACTCCTTCCAGCAAACTTAAAGACAAAAGGAAGTTTCTAACAATGGGTCACTGGAGATGCATTTCCGCTCTGCTTTAAAAAACAAGGTACTGTCTAGCTGATGAGCGGTGAAGGCAAGCAACGAGGCTTTGATGAGCCTTCTCCTGCTTCCTGATATTGTGACCCTCTTAACAAACACTGTGGATGAAAATCAGCATGCCTTCGGTATGCTGTAAGTGCAGGCAGGCTATCTGAAGAGATGCCTCACTTGCAGGATATGGTTTAAATCCTGTTTTGAATAAGGTTTACATCCTTGTCACTGAAATAATATTTTTGTACCGTAAAAATCAATGTGAAGACAGGTCCTCTGATACGTAAACAACCTATCTTTGATGTCACTTCTTGCTTACTTTTTTTTGTCCCAAGGAATGGCCAAGAGTTTAGCTGTTGAATTTTACTTTTTGTATCTCTTGTTGATGCCAGAAGGTGTGCACTGTTCCTGATTTCAGAACGGGATGGGAGGTGCAGAATTTGGACTCTGTTTTGTCCTTATTGCTCTGAAATCAGCTCTTTTGCTTCCACTTGGGTGGCTGGGGAAGTTGTGGCTTTCTAGTCAGCTCTGTGATTAGAATAAAAACAAGAGGGATTCTCTCTGGATGCAGAGAGGGGAAAAAAATGAAGCTCTAGGTCCAAGAGTTTTGGTCACTGTGATCATTTGGAATGAGCTTTCCACGTATCATTAATTTCTCCTCGATGGCGCACGCTGGAGTGAGCTGTATGTGGTGCTCCAGACATACTTTACATACTGATCTCTCCTTGGGCTGGTTTGCAGCTTCTGATTACAGTGTATCTTGCAGGGAGCATCAGTGAGAAGCAACATATCGTCTTTCCTTCTAACATATAGATTGCAGAACCTGTTTTCAGTAAAGCAACAGAAAGGCTGCATATACAATGAAAATACCAGGGTTTGCTTGTGAATACACTGAGTCCATAGTTTCGGTGTCAGACGCTAGTGCCTGGACTGGATGATGGAGAGTAGCTGTTCTCAAACCTCCCATCAGGTTGGCCACATTCAGCACACAGAGCTTTATGTTACATCTCTGAGCCCTGAAAACGTTTCAGTTGGCACCCAAATTTTTCAGTCTGGTCTGGTTGCTAATAAAAGAGCATTATTGATCAAACCCTAACTTTGTTCCATGTTACATTGTACTTGTTTATTTTTTCTTTCTGTGAAGCAAATCATCAGCAATTTTCCCCATCAGTAAGATTTTTTGTTTCACAAAACCACAACCACAACCAGCAGTGGCTTGAGCCATGTTATTTCTTTATTGTTAGGCATTTGTAATATATTTTTATTACTCATGATATGAATGTGGCTTAGGCATGTTTAACTACCGCAACTTGTTTCCCCACACCTCCGTGGGATGGGTGTTGCTACTTGGTCTTGTAAAATAAGAGTAAACTGGGGTACACAGAAATGAAACCATTTTCCTGGAGATCCCAGAGGAACGTGGGGGGCTGAAATGGGGATACAGCATGCGGTTTGGCCAGTCCTCATCCTAACCACGAGCTCCTCCGAGCTCTCTGGAGTGAAACGTGTGCGAGGGTTTGGAGCTATGGGGAGGGATGGGGCATGGGCAGTGTTCCAGCTTGGAGCTCCTCAGGCGGTTTGCATTGGCATTCCAGGAGCTTTGGAGGGACACTGGCCTTTCAAATTAATAGCACGCTTGAGGATTTTCCAGGTACTGCTAGAAAATTACGTGAGCACGCTCCCAAATGTAAAACCATATGTGCTAGGTCAGACCACAGGTCTTTCCAGCCCAGTGTCCCGTCTCCTGTGGTGGGTAGCCAGAGGAGGGCATAAGGGCAGAAGGCGTGAGTCATGGGACATCCCAGAAATCTTTCCGGTGTTTGGCACCGAAACCTCCCCGGTGAGGAGATGATAACTGCACACACTAATTGCTAGGAAACTGCTCTGCAGGCTCATCCACAGGTTTGTGTAGCTTGGAGAGCAACTAGCTGGAGCTCCAGCTACCTTCTGAAAACATCTGGCTCTTGTGTGATTTGTGTGATTAAAGGAGTTTACCCTTTAATCAAAGCATGGAGGACCTGGGTAGAGTATTGACTGTGGGCTGGGAGATGATGAACTTTGCTGATACAGAGCCCTACCTCTGGTGTGTGATGGGGATGTGTGACACCTCACCCACTGAGCTGATATCTGAATTACCCAGAGAGTTGTCCCAGTCCAAGCAAAATCCCCTTAAATACACTGTTGAGCAAATTCCTCTGGAATTTAGACATCAGTGATGCTAGCAAACCATGTGGATCCTGGTTAATGGTGTTACAGAACTCCAGTTTCATTTGATGTAACCCAGCTTTGGGCTGTTTGGGGTGCAGCCATGCTGGCATCCTGCATAAGCTTATTTCTAACTTCATGGGAACCCACTGCCTCACAGGCAGCAGAGCTGGTGGGCTGCAAATGCTGCTGCCATACTCTTGGAGCCATCAACCCCTTCATCACATTTCAGAGACCATAGTGCCATTGCCTGATCCCTGCCTTCTAGCAGCTAGATTGCAGTCCCAGTCTCCCTGACTGGGAGCAGCATGGGAGACAGGCTTGAGTCCTTGCTCTGCAGAAAAGAACATTTATTTAATAATAAGAAAAAAAGCCTAAAGCCTTTTCAGAGCTGTTGTCTGCGCAGGGGAGAAGCCTGGTACATGTGTGGAAGCACAGGAGGTGTATGTGAGCAATATGTATTTAGATGGACTTTTGGACTAATTTGAAATTTGGGTTGTTTTATACCAGCTTCAGTTACAAAAAGGAACGATTAATCCAAACAGGAGTGCCTGCGTTACTCACCTTTAATTATGTTTGCAATACATCATGGTGATATGGGGGAGCAAAAAGCCTTTCTGTATCCAGCACATTTGCTTCGTAGCATATGGTCCTGTGGAAACTGTTTTGATTCAGAGCCCCCAGCAGCATATGGCGAAAAACATGCCCCTGAAGTCAAATTGAAAGTAGAGGCTGGTCCTGGGCCCCGGAGGACCCCATGTCTCCTGCCAGCCGGCAGGACCGGAGTCGGAGTATGTGTCACTGTTTCACTCATCATGAAGATTTTATATTTGGTTTGGGACGCTGGTGCATGAGGTTCTGGATGTAAAAGTCAGAAGAGATATGGTTCCTGTAATGTCTGCAGAGATCCTTGTGTCGATAAGGTCAGCAGCAAGTTAATAGATTTTTATCTTCTCATCACATGAACTTAATATAGTGCAACTGTTGGAGGGGAGGGGAGAAACCTTCCTGCCATTATTTTCTGATGTGTTTCAGGGGGGGTTTAAAAGACACTGTGTGACTTAAAGGTCCCTTTTTGTTTAAAGTGAAAAGCAGTACTTCAAAAATAACAATGAAAATATTCAAATATGAACCGAAGGCTGACTGCTGTGTAGTAACATAACCACAGCTAAAACCAATTACAGCTGGTTGAAGGAGGATGAGTTTCTCCATGGCAGCGATGGGAAGGATGAGAGGAAGAAAGGAGATTTCCTGTTCAGTGCTCCCAACAGCATCAGACCAAGTGCACTTAAATGATGCCAAAGCAACTTTCAGCTCTGTGCTTCTGCCACACAGAGTAACGCAGAAGCAGAACCAGAGGCTTCACGCTACAAAAATAGCCACAAATGCTACTCAGTGTTCTTCCTAAATCGGTGCATGTATAGGAACAGAGACACTGACTGAGCCCTGGGCACTTGCTAAAACCCCGATAAAGGGGGATGACAGTGCTGAGAAACGTGGGGCCTGCTGCTGCTGCTGAGCTGGGGGTGATGAGGAGAGGGAACAAGATCATGGGGAGGTACAAAGACGCTCCATGTCCATAAATATCTGTCAACACCAAAATTGGGTGTCACTTGCATTGCAGCCACTGCAATGGAGGAGAGGGTCTGCTGTGGTTGGGGAGGGGGCTGCTCCCACGCCGGCGTTGGAAACCCGTGGCTGAAATACGGCGTCTCTGTCAGGGGCGAAATCCATGGAGGGACACCGTCGGGTCACGCTGACTAGTAGGGCTCAGCGATCAAACGTGTCACACCTGTCTTGGCCACGGGTGCAGGTGTTCTAGGTCAGCTCTCGCTGTGGTTATCAATCGCTGACAGTTGACAGTTTAATTTTACACCACAAGTACCTCATTACTTGTGTAGGCACTTGAAGAACATGTGGGCACTGGGTTGGATCAGTGATCAATGACAAAGGTTGCGCAGGGTGCAAGTGGTAGCAGTAAAAGTGAAGGTCTCCGTGCATGAGTTGGCAGTGGTGGGGATACATGACAAGGGGAGTTTAGCTGACAAACAGTCTGTCAGGGCTGGAAGAATGGAGGCTCGCCGGAGAGCTGGCGCTCCATTATAAAATACAGCTCGCCATTTAAAAGGGGGGGGGGGGAAGAAGGAAAGAAAAAAGGGGGGGGGGAAAGGCCTTTGCTTTGAAAAAGTGTTTAAACAAATTTAATGCATGTAGGGGACTGTAAATTTTTATTCTACAAGCATTTATTTCATGACATGGGAGCATCCAGGTGTTCAGGAATTTCCTATTAAGGGAAAACAGAGATCCTGTTTTACAGAGATGCACACGGTGCTGCTGCTGGTTTAGGTCACCTGATGGGTTAGGGATATTCAATATATAACCAAATCTTTCCACAAGAGACTCCTCCTCTCTGTGTATCGATAGGACAATTTATGATTAAATCTGCTGTGACGGATTTATTCTGCCACAATAGGAAAAAAATTTGTTGCTTAAAAGTGGCGCTTTAATCAATCCCATCCAACTTTCTGGTTTTGGTGCTTGTTTTCCTGCGTGGAGTTTCTGACATTCTTTTCCATGTCCAATCTATCTGGCAGATTATGTCGCTGGGGTGATGACTGAAAAAGAGAGACATATGGCATTGGTTTGGTAGGGCCGTGTATCTTGCATTAGAATGTAAATCTTGTTTGCTTGAGAAACTGCACTGAAAGATACTTCGCTCAAGGTATAGCGCCGCTGCGTTATTGAGTGCACCTTCTAATAATTGATATGGCGGGAGCTATATTAATGGAAATAATGTGAATTTCACCCAAACTGCAGTAAATAAGGAAAAGACTAATAGTCCTTGCCCTTTGCTGAATTGAACACGTCTTAAAAAAAGATTCTTGATTATTTCGGGCGTGCTGATTAGGTGTAGGCTAACTTTGATCATATCACCTATGGCTCCCAACGAAAGGACACGTGCGGCGTGAGTCGTGGCTTTTGGAATTGTTAAAATGATTGAATAAGCAGCTCAGAAAACACACAGCTTTAAAAAATGAGATGCATGCTCTCTGTTGGTGTTTTGTATTGATTTAATAAGAGTGCTGGAAAGCCCTCACAGTGCTAGGTGTGCAAGCAGAGAGGTCCCTCTCCCACCACCCTCCTGCGAAGCCAAAGGCACTGGTGTCTTTGCTCTTTATTTAACCCTGAGGTAAGGTCAGTATTTAGTAAACGACAGTGGAAATAAGTGTATTAAGGATGGAAAAAACCTTCCTATAAATTATAGCAAAGAACGTGAGTCAAAATGCTGGATTCAGATACCCCTGAACAGCTAATTAGTTTCTGAGACAAATCCAGGCTTCTGCAGAGTCTGGGATTATCACGGTCTTTTTTTCTTATTCAGTGCTATTTAATGTTTATTTTAATTTAACTCAAGACAGCAGAAAGAAAACTTTTAGGGTTATGCTATTAATGCATCTAGTGATAAAACAATCTTTATAAAATAGCAGCAGTATAGACTGCTACGGGTATCAGAATGGTACGTCTGATTTTGGCACCAAATCAGCCTGTCAGTGTTCAAATAGGAAATGAAAATAATTTTCATTATTTTCTCACCTTGCACAGACAGTCAGTGTGGAGACATTTCCATACCCCAAAACCTGCAGTGATCTATAGTCTATAGTCTGACTTCATGAAGGTTTTGCAGCCAGTATGAGGGGGGAAAAGCCCCACTGCTTTGTGTTTTTAATGAATTATTGGGCCAAGTGTGTCCCCTAGAAACACTGGTGCAAATCCAGGGCAATCCCATCAAAGTTGGAGGTTGCCCCGGCTTTCCACTAGGTATGGGCCCTTGGGTTTGGCCACAGGAGGCCAAACATGAGTGCGACCTCACCGTGATCACTGTTGCTCTACACTTGAGGTGCCTGGCAGAACCTGGCTTGATTACTGCTGAAGGAAACAGAGTGGTCATTTTTCAAAGTGCTACTTTAAATACAGGGGAGTTTCTTTTCACGTGTGTTATCCAGAGCTAAAAAGTGGACAGGGTTTTCTAGCTGCATCAAAATGGGGGTTGGTTTTTGTCCCTCCTTTTTCTCCTCCACTCCAAACCAGCTGCTTCCACATTATTTCTTACAACCGTTTCAGATTTAACAGGGACAAACCCTGTGCTCTCCTGCAAGTAGGTTTAGCTTTGTTGACCACTAAGGAGCAGTGCCAGTTGACATCAGTCAAAAAATTGGCTTGGTGCTTTCAAATTTCATTTAACACATGGCAGTGACAGGGAGGGAAAGGCAGCTCCCTTGATCCCCTCACCTGCACAGCAGGTTCTTCTGTTTCGCTTGCTTTTCTGCTGGCTCCCACCCCTGCCTACTGCTGGTAGAGGTGGTATCCCACTTTTTAGCAGTGCTCTTAAAATGGAGAGGTTTTAACGTTTTTATTAATTGATTTAAAAAAAAAAACACTGGAAAAAAGTTTCCTGCAGTGCTGCTGGGGACAAAACTCACCCACTGTGCCCAGGAGTTTTCCTTGGCACAGGAGTGCTGAGTAGAGCACTTGGGTTATTTAAAAGCAGATTTTTCCCAATGTGTTCAGTGTAAAATTCATTTGTCTGTGCATGGAACTAAATAATTGGAGATGGGTGGGTGCCCATCCCTGTGTTGCAGCATGGGGTGCTGGGGATGATTGCTCCTGCTCACCTGTCCCCCTTCGGTGGGTGGTGGGAGCAGAGGTTGGGGAAGCTGGAAGGAGCTGAGGAGCATGGGTTCTTGAAGGGGAAGGCACACACAAGGCCTCCTCTTCTCCTGTTCAAATTAATTGCAGCTTTTTCTGCTGGTTTGCATGAAAGCAGGGTAGCGTTTGCTGTGACATTATTAAGCACTGTTATCATGAGTTCAGCGCAGCTTAGGCACGTTGTCTTGTATCATCTCCTCCATGCAATGCCATGGAGACCTCAGAAGCTCTTCCCTAGTGGGAACTAATGGGATCAGGATGATTTTCATATGAGTGGATAGTACAGAAAGGATACAGGGAGGACAGGCAGTGAGGTGTGGGACCAGGTGATTTGCAAAGCAAGTCCTGCCTGATATGAAAGATGGAGATACTGTGCTGTGGTGATACCAGTGAGAAAGGACAAGTGGGTGGGAGGCAGATGGCAAACACCTTAGTGCTGAAGCATCTTGGCAGATGTATACAAGGAGTTTCCTATTTGATGGCTTGTGCTTGCTCAGTTTGCAACAAACGTGCTTTGGGTGAGAGCGAGCTGCAAAGATTGCACCTTGCTAATGAGTCCCATGAATAGTAGGAGGAGGCTGAATTGTTCTCCGAAGACAAGGAGCACTGCCTATTAGCCAGTCTGAAGAAGGAGCAGTGCTGGAGAGACAGGCAGGCTGGGGTGCGGGACAGGAGAGGAGGTCATGTCTCAGCCCCATGCTGAGACTGCAATCAGAGCTGCAGTTCGGCACCCTCTTTGTTAGCACATTAACACTGCTACATTCTTCCAGATTGCAAAAAGAGGTTTTAAACCATGCATTTTATTTTCCTTAGTGGGTAAATTAGCCACAAGTCACTGTGGGCAGGCACACTGTGCTGACCTGGGGCGCTTGGCTCTCTGCAGGGGACAGGGCGAGGGATGGAGGGAAGCACCGGGTGATGCGCTGGCCTGCACCATGAGCACATCTGCCCCGGTGCTGCTCTGATGCTATCCATATTTGGTGGTCTTTAATTTGGCATTACATACTCGGTGCTTGTCTGCAGCTCGTATGATTCAAAGTTCTCCATGGGGTCTAATGTACAAGGGTTGGCCTGTTTTCATTAGGTTTCCTGAGCTCTCCTCCCTTCTCCCCAGTGTCGCCGCACAAAGACACTTTTGTCAGGCGATGTTGGACTCTCCTCAAAATCCAAGCACTTTCAGGAAAGGACTTGGAAGTCTATCTTCTCAGTTTCCACATCCCTTTGCCCTCTGCTCTGGCATTTGGTTTGATTGGTTGTAGCCCCCCCCTCCCTTCTCTTCCCCCTACTTCGTTTTGCAAAGTTGATCTGTCTGCTCTGGAGTCTATCTTGCAAATAAAAAAAAGTATATTGCAAATCATGCAAACTATCTTACCAAATTATTGTATGTTTTAAAACATTAACTCCTTCAGTGCTCAGCCTGTTTAAGTGCTAGAACCAAAATCATGATAGGAATGTTAAAGGAGTATTATTATATTTTATGTTCACTGCCACAAGTTTAGTAAGAAATTTAATCCCCCTTCTCTTGCTCGCTCTCTCTGCCTCTTGAGCAAAAGAAAGAAGGAAAAAAAAAAGCAAGAAAACTGGCACCAAACTTCCATTTGACTTGGCAACTTTTTTCACTAATGTGATTTGATATGCTTTACTAGAAAGGGTAACGTGCTAATGTTTCAGAAGATGCTGATTTTCTATTAGTGAAAGTATGGTATATAAAAGATCAGGCATTGCTATTAAACTCCTCAGTCAATGAATTTATAGCCTATTCTAAGTGGTAATGATATAATGGAATGCAATCATTTAATATTGGAAAATATGTTTGGTTTGACGTTTCAGGGATTCCAGGAAATACTGCTATTTATATAGCTACATCTGTGCAAGGATGAAAAACGGGGGAAAAAAAAGATTATAAAAAAGAAACCTTGCCAGAGAGTTTGAAATCCAGTTATCCAAGATGCTTTCGTAATGTGTCCTATAAAAATCATGTTTGATATTTCATTTATCTATTGCTTCAGAATATGCATCGTGATTTATGGATCTCAGCTACTGATACCATAAATAGAGAGGTGCTGTACTACTTGTTTTCACACATTTTTAAGCGGGTTTGTAGATTACTTTTTCAGGGGCAGATGTGGAAATAGTATTTCTGCCTATGGGATATAATTATATTATGATTACTACAGAAGAGGACATAGTTCAGCCCCCATGTTTCAATTAATAATGTACTGTCAGCTCTGAGGGATGATATGAAACTGTATTGGATCAAAGATTACCAGCATCAGCCGGGGCTGCCGCTCTCTGTGCTTTTCTTTTTGCTCCTTTTTTATGTGCCTGATCGACTCTCTGCAGTTTTTGGAGAATAATATTTTGCTTAAAAGTAAAACATTACATTCTTGCAAGCCTGATTGGGTTACTTTTAAGGGCAGGAGTTGGTTTCTTGCCTTATATGAGGAGATGTTAAGTTCCTTCCATTATATTTTAACATCTAACATCTTGCATATACCTTTTAATTGTTAATGTGGTCAGGCAATAAATTCAGTGTCTTAAGGGAACTAAGAATAATTTTCCAAATTTCATTCTCTCTAGCCAGTTGCTAGGAAATGAAGTGCTCTGGTTAATAATGTATTTGAGATACATTCAATATTTGTTCTGTATTTACATGAAATTCTCATCAAAAGAGAAAGCTTAATTAAAATATGTTTAGTTTTTGCTAGCATTTAGCACTGGCTTGAAATATACCACTAAAAATTATGAAATCATTTTGCAGACGAATAGGAAAATATTATTTGAAATCTGACAAGGTTTATTTGAAATAATGCTTACTTTAAAAAAATAACTCCTTTTAGATCTTACAGTTCTACACTTCTTACTGAAAAATGGTTTCCCAGTAGCATACATATCCTATATCAATGTAACTAAATTTATATTGTTATAAATTTTTGAGGTTGGATTCTTGAGTTTTGAAATTAAATAACTACAGTTAACTGTATTAAGTGTAGACTTGAATTTGATCTAAAATAAGAAAAGCACTTATGACAACCTCTGTAAATGCTTAAATACTTTAGTTGTGTTTGTGAGCATTAAATTGTATTATAAGGAGCCAACACTGAGTATATATGCTCCTGTGGGACAGCCTTGACTTTTGGGAGATTAAAAAATCGGGCATTAATGAAATTCTGCAAGTTTTTTATTTAATAGATAGTGCTTTTCAGGGTATGCAAAATAATTGGAAGTGGAATGCTATATGCATCTTTACACTCAAACCACATAATGTATATAATTACTTGGAGAAACTGCTTAACTTTAATGGGGCATTTCTTGATCATATAATAGGAAAACTAACAGCTTTAATTAAGATTTATGAAGCAGAGAGGTAATATATTCTGCTAAATTAGGTAACTATTGGTGGGTAGTGTATTTTTAAGCAATTAAGGACCTGATCCTGCAGCTCTTGGGCTGTGTAAGTGGTTGCCAGCTCATGCAAGTAGTCCTGCTGCCATGTGAATAAGGGCTGTGGGAATGGGGCCTGGTTTTGCTGGTGTGTTTTAGAGTCCCTAAGGTATGGCTGAATAGAGCTGCGTGTATATGCTGGGTTTATTCCGGGGTTTAGGCCTGGCTTTGGGATATTTTTTTCCTATTTCTAACACTTGGTAAGCAGTAATTGCCAGAAGGAAGCAGTTAGCATCCCTCTTGCTAGCTCGTGCAAGTGGTGGGTTGCTTCGAGAGCCCTCATTGCTGCAGTGGGAGGTGCAAGCAAGGCTGCTTGGGGATGAATTGGGGTGAGGAACAAGCAGGACAGTGTTTTGCTCTGAAAAAATCAACTGACAATCAGATGAGAGGGGCAGGGATCTCTTGGAAAAGCTGTGTGAGGCAGCATGCGTGCTGCAGGTGGTGGAGTACACTGGTGACCATGGGCTGGAAATCACTTCAGATACCTATAGAAAATGGGATTGAGCTGGAATCCTTTCTGTTTCCATGGTGCAAACTTCTACTATGTTTCCTCCTGTGCTGTCTGATGAATTTGGGGGTTGTTTGGGGTTTGTTTTTTTTTTCTTTACATGAAACCTCTGGTGAGTAGTGTGACTCAGTTCTGAAGATGGCCAATCTCTATTCCCTCTCTATTCTCTCTGTAGAGCTGGAAGAAGCATGATTGCCTAGTCTCTTATTTCTAAAAATATTAAGTTCTTAATTTTAAATCACACCAGTACATGTCTGAACTTTTCTAAACCATTTCTTTCCTGAATAGAAATCACTGCCTTTCCAAAGTACAGGCTGATACAAATCCTCCCACTATGCCCTATAAGACTTCTTTATAACAGCCTCACTTTCACAACGGGTAAACCAATACAAGGGACTTGACTTAGACCATGGTCAGTCACTGGTTTTGCTGGGCTGTCTTTTTTCTTTTTTTTTTTTTTAACTCAAGTGCCCTCTGAACCTCAGGTATAACAAGTTATTTGGAAGTTACTTGGACTACAGCAAGAATAAGTCTGTCTCTTGTAGATTTGTTGTTTTTGGTTTGGTTTTTTTTTTTTTTTTCCTTGTGCTCATAGCAGTTCCCATTTAAGTTAGAGGAACTTATTGTATCTGAACTAAGGAGAAACAGCACTGCTGAGGAATTAAGTGGTCCTTGAGTTTGTGGACGTGGGAGGCATTGAGTATATTTTGTACCTCTTGAACATATTCAGTATCTCTCTATCTCTGTCCTGTGTCTTGCCCCAGTTACTTAGCTCAATTCTTGCTGTTTTTTGGATGCTCAATGTGCCTCTCTGACAAAAGGAAGAAACCTCCCAAATTTTTCTGTAGACTGCGAGCTTCAGCTGGTGACACCTCCCTGCCCAAACCTCTATTGGGAAAGCAAGTAGGAGAACCCCAACTTTCATTTGAAATGCAGTGAGTTTTCAGCACCGCTGGTGGAAAAGCACTGCTTGAAAACATAGCCAGGAGCACCAAGTCCAGTGTCTCATTAAATACAAAATATCTCATGATTTTTACTTCCCCTCCTCTCATAATTCATTATTGTTGTATCCAGCATGTTGGCAGTCTGCAATGGTACTTTTGGGGTCGGTCAGAGCCACTGGTCCCAAACTCAGCCTGCCAGTGTCTATGCTTTCTCTGCAAGCATGCCACATCTGAAAGCTCACATATCATCGAGGCAATATTTCTAATGAATTTGGCTTGAGAAACATGTGAGCACTATATAGGAGAGCCGTGGGAAGTAAATTTTTAAAAGTACACCCAACTAGATAAATAGACTTTTTAAACCCAAAATAAACAGATAGAGAAAACTCACTTAGGAAAAGGATGCATAAATTATCTCTACTCTGAGGATGCAGTAAGTTATTCCCTCTTTACATTCAAAATCTCGATGTTTTCAAAGTCCATATTTCATGTCTAATCACTAAGAATGCCCTCTTTGACTTCACCCTCTCCTGCAATCATGCCCTTTCCTGAGAAGGGCCCATTTGTCATAGAGGGAAAGAGGGTTTAATTAACTGGGGAAAATGTACCTAAGGTGGAAACTGTGAGCTGTGGCCATGTTTCCATAGAAAATACATGAAAAAAACCATGTATAGATGAGCCTAAACTTATTTTTTTTCATGAAAGGACATTTTTTGATTCCTTACTTCACTCTTCAAAACCCAAAGAGCTTCTTTTTTGTAGGATTCCCATCTGTCTTATCCAGAACAACTGTGGAATGCACGTTTATCCCCCCCCCCCCCCCCAATACATTTTTCAAATTCACTTTTTTCTCTGTTTCCTCTTTCCCTCTGGGAACCCAGCAAATGTCTCAGTTGTGCACTTAGAAATAAGTCAAGGTTTTAACGGGGAGGAGTCGAGAATAAAAGGCATCTTGCAGATCTTGTGCTAAAATTCCAAATACTTCTTTAAAAACAAATGAAATTGAAAGAAACAAAAGGGAAACTATCAAAGAAAAGTGTTTAAGTTACCAGAAAGCTAGGGGAAGACCTAGCAAAAAAGCTATGTGAATTTTATATCTGAGCTTTATTTACTGTTGTACTTAACAACATCTGATCATTTACTATGAACGGTGCAGCAACGTGCAACGTGTAGATGTCATTCCTGAGATGCAGGGTATGCACAGATGAGTGAGGGATCTTCCTGGAGCTTTTGCTATGATTTCAGAAGGACAAAAGCTCGCAGAGGTTTCTTTTAAGTAAACCCATGGTTGCAATTTTGCTTCAGTCTAAGTAACTTTGGGTCATGAGCAGCCCAATGGGACTGTGTTTATGCACACATTTGTTTTCAGTGTGAGTCTTTTGCAGCCTTAGGCCCTTAATTTGTAACAATTTGTTTAATTTCTCTAAGCATTTACTGCTATTTAGTTTTTATTAAGCCAGGCAAAGACAAACAGTTGTTCTGCTGGGGCTGGGTATGAGGAGGCAGGCTGGTATTTAGCCAGTGCTTGAATTTCCACACTGTCATCTTGTTCTCACTGACAAAACGTGCTCAAAGGTAACTAGTGACTTTGCAGGTGCTGTCCTGCTTAGCGAGATGCTGCTTTGAAAGAGACATCTCACAAAGGGTTGATTTTCCTTCTCTTAAAGTTGGTGGCAAAACTCTCACAAATCCATGAAAAAGAGAGGACCGGGCTGACGTTATCCTGGACATAGTTACAGTCCAGGCTTTTCTTACAGAAGTATTTCCTAGGAAATCTGGTCTTATCTTCTGAAGCCGTGAATTATTCTTCTCCAAGCTGAAATAAGATGCTGTGGGGACAAAAGGACAAGGGGTAGCGGAGTGACAGAAATGGCAGGTCCTCTCACAGAGCTATGGAAATGTGTCGACACTTTTGCAGAAGGGATGAGAGAAGCCTTCTTTCTCTTTACATGAAAAGCATGGGGAGGAAAGGAAAAGGGCTGCTGCATTTCTATCATCTATAATCCTCCACTTAACCTATGAATTAGCCCTTGTGTGAGCAAAAAGGAAAGTTGGTGGCTAAACCATAACCCGCCCCCCCAAGTGGGTACAAGTCTTCCTTTTCCCGTCCTGAGCACTATATATAATGGGCCCCTTGAATTAAGGAGATATATTAAAAAGAATCCTGGCTGGCTTGTACCATTTTCCCCCTGGCTGTGCATATATTTATGTAATGTCCAAGGTCCCAGGACCAGCCATTTCAGAGCTGGTGTCAAGGTGTAAGGTGCAATTTTAACCTAGTAATTCTGGACCCGCTTTAAACTGCTGGCACAAGTGTTGGAAGGAGTGGATGTCTAATTACCCGTTTGTACCCAAACTGCAAATTAGGTTTAGCTACAATGTACACTGTGGTTCACAGGGAGTGCAAAAATATGTGCAGAGTTACCTATAAGTGAGCATGAGCCAGCAAAAACAAAGACGGGGTTCAGAGAGGAGAAAATTCCACAGTGAGCTGGACAATTTGGCCAAGGACTCTCTCTGCCGTAGCTGATACCATGTATTTTAAAAGAAAATATGAGAGGTTTTGGAGTAGGCAAGGATGAGAGAACTTCCCTGTAGGTTGCCACACAGGGTGAGATTCGTCTTGGCTTGCTGGAGCTGCCTGAGTATTTGGTATCCAGCTTGATGAGGCAGTCAGAACCCCCTCAGAAGGTCACAGTGAGAAGACCATATTGATCTCATCTATGTGGGGAGAGGTCTCCAACATGTGGACTGCAGTGAGAAACTGGGTGACCATTTGCAGAGAAGTGCCTTCCCTAAAACTGCAGGAGATGCTCTTGGACCGTAGAAGCTGCCAGCTGTAGAAATACAAATGCTGGAGCTTGTGGTTATTGTTCATTTTGTGTAATGTTGATTCCTGAAGCACTTGCTGTCTGAGGTTCCCTTCTTAGTTGGAGGTGAGGTGGGTGCTTCTTGGAAGGAGATGTGGGGTCCTGGAGCACTTTGACATTGGAGTCTCGTTGTCCTGGGGCTGGACTGTGTCCATGTAGGATGTGGGAGGACAGGAGCAAAGCAACTCAATCTGGCTAATGGGGATTTATTCGTGAATCCTGGAATGAGGACAGCAAAAAGTGGACTCTGTGGCTTCTGTTCTTCTGCTATTGCTGCTGAGCTGCATGTGGGAGTATTTCTTGTGTGTCCCTTGGGCAGTCATGTGGGTTTGGAGGCAAGGAAACATCAATGGTGGTAGATGTTTTTGTTTATGCTGGAAAAAAGATGATGAAATGGGACACGCGGCTCTTTCCCAGGGTAGCTGGGAGTCCACTTAACAAAGTAGGTTTGTGTTGTGAGTAAACTTTCTGCAAAGAGACTGTCCTATCTCTGGGCAACACCACCAACAAACCATTGTACCATCACCGCTAAGATTCAATGAAGAAGAATATCACCTTTATCCGATTCCAGAGATGCCTTTGTTCTGAAGGAGCAGCAGACACTGAACAGCGAATAGCCTCTGTGTTTGACTAGTGTCAGCCTGCAGTCCCTCTGGCCACCCCCAGTGACATGCCATTTTTTATTATGTAGAAGGAAATTTTGCAAATAAGCCCAAGGGCGAGGCAGCATCAATGAGCAGGGAATGAACGCTCTATTACGTTCATTTGGTTTCGTAACTTCTGTTGGGTCACAGGGGAGCTGCTACACAAAACAAAACAAAATCTCTCCTCTACTGGCTATATTTAGTCTTGTGAAGCTTCACGTTTGTTCTAGGGTTGAAGAACAGCGTGTCCAAACCTGGAAGGTGAAGTTGAGTGTGTACTTAAGCCCTGGTCCTGCAAAAGTTTATGTGTGTTCCTAACTTTGCACATTTTGAGTGCAAATGAGCTTTGGAATAATGAGAACACTCACCAGTTGTAATGGCAAATGTCTGTAACCTGGGCAGGTTATTTCTTCCACACGTTCATAACACTCCTGCATGTATATACGCACGTACACGAGCACAATGTGTGTTTGTACTTGTGTGATGTGTGTATATATATCCCTGAACTGAAGGAAAAATGTTGACCTTTGCCTTTCAATTGCCTATCCAAATGTGGCTAAAATAGTATCTTATATAAAATAACTTGATTGTGCGTTTCAACATCAAACAAAACTCCTGGTGCTGGCCCCTTCTAGTCCACGTGGGCTCTAAAGCCATAAGGTATAAAACCTTTTCTGTAGTGCACTAAAATGTGTGACTACACCTCCATCATATATTTATTTTCTCTTCTTTCTATCCAGCGTAATGTTGTTGGTTTGTTTGATTGTTCTTTTTTCTGGAGAGGGGATTTAAAATAATTTATGTGGGAATCAATATATATATATGTATATGTTAGGGAAAGTTAGTACCTGTATGGGTCTGTTGTCATCAAACATTGGTCAGGCTGGATTAAAAGCAGTCAGAATAGTTTATGACAAGAGTTTTTCGTAGCCATTGTAACAAGCTTTCCAGTTCCTGGAAATCAAAAATCATGAATCAGGTGCCTGAAGAAACTGAAGTTAAAGCACATGGGTTTCTTTTTTGTTTTCTTCAAGGTTTTTACTTCCTAAGGTTGCTTAGGAGAGAATTTTGGGAATTCTGTCATGTTGTAAGCTGCTGCTTCTAATAGAGCTAAAATCCTCCAATATTCACATGACTCCAAGAGCTGATGCTTAAAAAACCTCACAGCACTTATCAGTATGGTTGGTAAAGTTGGAGGAGTTGGTGGTACACCCAGTTGTGCTGCAAAAGTAGTTCCAGTTCATCAGTTTCCAGGATATTTTTGTTGTTGATATTGTGGCATTTTATATATTCTAAGCTTCCTACCCTGGTGCTTAGATTAATGATGCACCTATTCAATTAGAAAGAGAATTTCAACTTGATAGTGGAGGATGAGCCACAGGGATGTGGCTCTGAAATGGCCATTAATATGGCTGGGAGACGCTGAGTCCCCTGACCCACTGTCGAGTCTCACAGTAGGGACTAAAGGCAAGGCACAGCAGTGTGACAGGCATCCCTCTACTCCTGCAGCAGATTAAAAAATTGGGAAAAAAAGGTGAAAACAATACTTTTTTTTTTTATTATTATTTAAAACTCACAGCAGAAACACACGCTCCTGCCTGCCTGCCTCCCCCTTACTTTATTTAAAATTGTTATGCATTCTAAGTAGTAGCAGCCTGGGCCTCTTGACCTCACAAGAAGAGCTGTTACTATACATTTAACAAAAACAAGGTATTATGTATTAGCCTACACATTTTGCAATAGCTCCAGCAATTTAGTAACTACAGTCCAATTTAAACCGTGCCTGGAGGCAACAAAAATTGCACAAAAAGGCAGCTAATTTATAGAAGGGAGAGAGGAAATATTTGGGGGTCTATTCCTTCAAGCCATCTGATTCGTATTATTGACTCATTTAGAAAACAGAAAGTGAGCAGAGACAAGTTTTTAAGGAGTTTGGTTTCACACAAATGACTTGCAATTGCAGCCCATTATTTTTATACCAAGACTTCATTAGTCATATCCCCGTCAAACCTGCGAGCAGTGTCAAATGTTTTCAGAAAACACACCAGGACAGGTATGGAACTCATCAGCCCGTGGCAAAGGTCGCTCTCATTAAGGAGTCAAAATGAAAACTTTCAGTGTCTCTAACACATTGCACAGACGCTCCTGCCCCCACTTCTGAAACGCGGGGCTGAGCGAGCACCTCCTGCTCCCCAGACATTCAAATAAGATCAAGATGACAGGGTAAGAAAATGAATAGGATTCTTAACTGGCTGTACTTTATAATATGGTACTGATTGGAAACAACCAGAAAGTTGTTTGCCATGTCTATAGTACCATTTCCTGAGGTTAAACATAACATCTGAAATGAAGCAATTAAGTCCCTTAAAAAAAAAAGGGGGGGGGGGGGGGGAGAAGAAGAAGAAGAAGTAAAAAAAAAAAAGTGGAGGCCGTGGATCTGTGCGGTGCTGACTCGGCACGCCAGCCATGCTCCGATGAGCAAAAGAAATGTCTGTGCAAACTTCTTCCCACCTGGGAGGTTGGAGGGGAGATAGGAAAGCTGTGACACCGGAGTTGTTCGGGGTTGGCTCTCAAGCTGTGCCGTGACAGATGTGTTTTGAGGAATTTTGAGGCGCGGAGATAAGAATAACAAAACCGCCATTCACCGAGGCGCAGTTACACAGGCTTAGCACAAAGGGGCGAAGAGAAAATGTGTCAATACGCTCCTTATTTGGGGAAGGTTTGCCGTGTCTCTGCAACACGCCGCATTTTGATCTGTGGGCTGTCGCTAACAGGAGCCAGTGTTGCTGTGTTGCCTCTTAAAAGTTATTCAGAGGGTCCTGGCAGTGAGAAGGGATTCCCTTTAGCTGCTTTGGTCTGGACACAACAATGTTCTCCTCACATACAAAATCTTGTTTGCCTTACATAGGATTCACTTATTTAAAGATAGTGTCCACAGGGTATTATATAAAATGGCAGAAAACTTTGAGGGAAGATTTTTTTCCTTTGTTTTTGTGGGTGTTTTTTTTGTGTATGGATTGTTTTTTTGTTGTTTTTTTTTTTTTCTTTCCAATTTTTTTAGCTGCTCAGTTCATGTAGACTTGGGTTTGCTCACTGTGCTCTAAGCAGGTCCGGGGTTGGGGTGTCTGACGTCCTTGGTCTTGGCTTTTTCAGTCCCAGTGGGTTGTAACAACATTTGGTTATGGGCATAACCTCTACTGGTTTCCCTGTCATCCATGATTTCTGTGGTTTAGTCAGTGTTTGTAACATTAACATCTGAAGACTGAGGTGCTATAGTGGTTACCTAAGGAAAATGGTTGAAGCTGCAGGTTATTTTCCATGTAGGAAGATGTGTATGTGGATAATTAATAATTCTAGAAAGTTCAGTGGCTTGTCCAGAACACTAGCACAAGCTATGGCATTTGTGCAGTGTATTTATTTACACTTCAGTATATTTGCCTCTTTCACTACCTTGCCTGTTCATGCCTATGCATGTGTGCTTGAAAAAGCTAAAGTGCTTAAAACCCCTCCAGCCTGACAGCTGGAGGCACAGGTCTCAGAAAAACAGAGAGAAATGCCAGTGCTGCTGAGCAGCTTGTGACCGCATCGCTCTTGTGTGCCTCCTGGTAGCTTGCCCCTCGTGCTGGAGAGTTATCTGAAGCAGCAGGTTGCTCCTGGAACGTGGAAAACAGAGCTGATGGGAGACAGAGAAAGTTTTAGGTGGTTTTGAAGGCCATTATAGGAGCGTGCACGTGGTGAGTGGGCTCTCTGAGCCAGCTCCCGGCCCCTCAGTTGTTTGTAATCCATCAGGCGGTCCCAGGGAGGAAGGGCAGAGCCAACATTTCTGGGTTCAATCATTCTGTGGTCTCGGACAAATCTGCTTCTCGGTTACTTGGTTTCCCACTCTGCAAAGCAGGACCAGCGTGGCCCTCTCTGTGAGTGTTGGGGGATCGCCTGGATGGAGCTGCTGGTGAGTACCGAGGGTTGAGCCAGAACGTTGACGCACGTCGCTGATAAGCAGTCCCTTGGCCGTCCACTTAACGAAAAATGTTCTCTGACCCTTATTACCTACCCTGGGCTCATACCAGGGAGTTATACCCCTCTGCCACCGATGCCAGACACGTAGGGTTATGAAACTCCTTCCGCCAAGCCTGTGTGTTGATCTGCAGGGATAACAGGCCCAGGGCTTTTTGGGGTGCCCATGCCCTCACCTGCCAGCCCCCGGTCAGTACCCAACCAAGTGGCACATCCTGAGCGCCAGCCTCGTGATTGATGTACTTGGCCGAGAACTTCCCTCCTGCCCGCTCAGGAAACAGGAGGGCTGGGGAGATAGCGCTCGCCTTTCTTTCACAGTCCCTGCTTCCGAACTCTAATCACCTTCTGCTGTGGGAAAAGAGATGAGATGCTGCCTAAAAAACAGATCATTGTCCGCCTCCTAGATTAATGCAGAGAAAGCAGTATTGTCTGCTGAATGGATAAACCTTCCTCCTGTCACTCAAAACCTAAATTCAACGCTACTTCATTTCTAAGAGGCTTATCTTCCTTGAATAGACCCTTGCAGCTCAAGTAAGAGGCGATGTAATGAAGCGTGTTTTTTTCTTAAGTGAGAAACCTGCTGCAAAGAAGGGGTGAAGCCTGTGCAGCTGTTCTAAAGGGCCTTTGCAGACTCTCGAAATACTTGTCATTTATCTGGTCTTGCATGACAGCAAATGAGAGAAGATCAAGTTCAAAATCTGCCGGCGCGGCTTTCAGGGCTTCTTCATCTGTTAATTAAATAATGGTTGTTAGCACACAATGCCCCGCGATAAGGGCGGATATGATGCCCAGATGGAAATATGGGTTTGGGGGGTTATGAATAAGCAGATGGTCCCCAGGAATTTTCCTGGTTTGACCCTCCCAGCGATGCCTCGGTATGTGGCTGGAGGAACCGGCAGCGAAACAGGTGGCATCAGGGGGATAAATAAATTCATAGAAGCGTGCTGAAATCATTGTAGAATATATCCCTTTTATGCAGGGTAGCGATTAAGTCAGTGATTTCCCACAAACCAGCCTTTTTTTAAGGGGGGGGGGAGGGAGGGAAATCACACACACCACCATTGCCACAGATAATGCCCAGTTTACTTTGCTTTCCCAGAGTTTGCTGCAGTAAGGGTTTAACTTGCACTTTTAATGTGTTTTGGGAAAGGTACACTCTAAATTAATATTGGTTGCTAAACATCAGAGGGCCAAATCCTGAGGTGTTTACTCGACTTCTGCTTCCTCCAAACAAGGAATTTGTTGTGGATGTAAGAGATTACTTCTTTTCATGGCTAACATATTTAATTTTCTAGATGTTTGCAGTCAGATTTTAACCTAATAGTACTGATTTGGTAAATACATCCTTCTTTCACCACTGATGGTGTGACTGTGTGGTCTGTGGCCATCTAGTTTGTGCCTCTGTAGCTGTGGGCCATGTCCTGAAAAGTCCTTCCTTGGCTCTTTTGGAGACACCAAGGTTGTATGTGTGTGGGTCTGCCTCAGCTGTGACCATGTAGGAATTACAGGAAATGCTGACTTTTCCCTTGGGTTGCTGGCTTTCTTCCCGGGTTATGATGATGGGACAAGGGAGAAAGACACAACATGGTACACACAGAGCAGAGCAATGCAAGGTCTGCTTGTGTGAGAGCTAAATATGGCCAAAGACACATCCTATCTGTCTTGGACAGGGGAATAAAAAGCTTGAGAAAGTACTTGAGGAGATTGGCTATCTGCAGGGTGGTGGTCAGGTTGGAGAGATTTGGCAGGTCACTGTGCTAAGGAGGACAAATGTTGGAGGTACCTGTTGTCCATAGTTAAAGGGGGTTTTTGAGCAGCATGGAGGAAAACACAAAGCCTGGAGTGCAGACCCCTGTCATGGGATGGAGCACTTCTAATGCTCAAAAGGCTGCCTGAGGTCCCACAGGGCAGTCTGTGTCCCCAGGATGGGTCCCTGCCACAGTATGGTCAATTGAGAAGTGGAGAGTGGCTGGGAAAAACATGTAAGTTCACACAACAAATCAGCATTAAAGAAAACATTGTGCTTGTGACAGAAAACAATAAAAGTAAGGAAATTTGCAGTTAATGTTAAAACATACCATATGTCCACAAACGCCTAGGCACACCAGGGCATCCCCGTAACTGCTTTCTTGATGTCAAGGTGTTGAGGAACAGATGGTGGGTTTCACCACAGAGTACAGATTTTCAGGCTGCTGCTATGTATTTTTGTCCTTTGTTGCTGTTTTCTTCCTGTTGGTGTGTTTGCTTCACTGACCTGTTCCCACCAAGTGTTGAGACTGATGTGTTTGAGATGGGGATGACCTGTGGTTCTGCTTGGCAAGGGTTGTTTTTCAGGTGTCTTAAAGAGGGAAAGCCTTGATGATGAGCAATACTGCCCTGAGCTGATGAGTCAGTGCTATCACTAAACATGCCCTAACCCTAAACTACAGTGCCTGGTCTGGCGAAGAAAATGTTGTCAGCACAAATTGTAGCTTGTTCCTCCAGCCCTACATCCTGAGAAGCTCTTGAGAAATATATCGCTGTATTTCCTGGATTAATAGGCATCGATAGCCAAATTCCCTGGACTACGGAAAATTAACAAGTGCTTTAATCTCTACTTTCATTACAGGAATTATTTATGGGGATGTTTTGGTAATAGGTGCTCTTTCTGTTAACTGTTTAGGGAGTCTGCTGGAGGCTTCGTGTCTGCAGATACTGACCTTTTGCAGATTTTTTTCCCCTTAGCTGATGTCTTCGTCAGTAAGGAGACACCTGCATCCGTGCAACTCCGCTGAGCAGAGCGACACAGCACTTCAGTATTTCCCCTTCTTCACCAGCTGGATAGGACCCCTGATACAAAACCTGAGAAATGTGCCAAAAGCTTTCAAAGTTCAGGCCAGAGGTGTTTGTGCAAGATAAAAATGGGACAATATAGCATCCCCATACAACTCATCCGTTTACACATGACACTTGCTTTGCGCTCTGTGATTAGCTTGTTAGTAAGGAGGCAGGAAGAAGTGCAATCAAGTTTTTATGATTCATCATTTCTGTTCCCTGTTTGGGAGACAATGTCAGTGCTCTTTGCCAATCATAGAAGGAGGCTCACGAGTGCCTTAGGGAGATGCTTTTTTTAAAGATGCTCTCTGTGTTTCTGAAGGCTGAGCCACATTTCTAAATAATAGGGAAGTCCTGGAGTTTGTTTTGTGGTGTTTGTTTTTTTTTCTTCTTTTTTATTTTTTTTCCCTAATTGTATCTGCTAACAATGCTTTTATGTTTGCACGTATGCTAAAAGAAAACATGCTTCCAGTTTGTCTGTAATCCTGTTTTCACTCAGAAGTGTTTGTGTAGAAATAAATTAGAGATGGTACCTGGAATATTTTCTGCAACACAAAAGGCAAATGTAAGTTTTATTAAGTTGAAAAGGATACATTCTGTTCTCCTGACCTTGATTTTTTTAGCTATATTCTCTATACCCCTGCTTTAGAAGTATTATTCTTCATCCCATCCAATTACCATTTCTATCAGCTCTTCTGAAAGATTATGCTTTTTGGGTGTTCTTCTGTAGATGTCTTTCCAGTGGCTTCACTTGATGAATGTGACAAGTTTTGTGTTTTCTCCCTCCCCTCATTGAATTGAAAAGTTTTTTGATAAATACAGGCCAATAAGTGCCCAAAGGCAGTGTTTCAATGGCTGCTAAATCTTTCAAGGTTAGGACTTAACCTCAGTTCTCCCTAATTCAACTGCAACCTTCAGTCTGGAGCCAATCAAGAATATCAGATGATACTTAAACAATGAAGGATTTCTGATATTCAGGTACAGCCTCTGTTCAATAGGATTGCAAATTCTTTGTGTGAAGAAAGTCGGTTTTGCTCTAAAGTACTGTCACAAAAAGTGAAATTACCATTTGCTTGGAATGATGCCATTCATCATTGTCAGAATACTAAGCATTGTAAGTAGCTAGGCCTCTCCAAATTAATGCCTTGTTTTGCATCGGCTAAATTTCCCAAATCCTCGAGGATGGGTCATACAAAACTCATCTCACTGTTTTAATTTATCAATCCAATATGAGTGCAGTGAAAGGGAGCTTCATTCGGTCTTAGCTCTTTTATTTACAGTCTAATTCTAAAAGAAAAGGAAATAAGATATGAAAATAAGTTGGAAAATAAGATAAATCTCTCAGTGAAATCACAAGATCTACTCAGTCCTGTAGCAAACCCTCTATAATTCATTTGCAGGTCAGCTCAAGGGATTAGCCATGACGTATTTGGAAATTCATTTATTTTTATTTTATTTTGCTGTTTCTTATGCATAAGGGTAATGCTGTCCCCAAGGCTTTTCAGGTAGCCCTCAAATCTTGACAACATTTGCTGTCTCTAAGGCCTAAGCCAAAATTAATTTTCAAATAAACAGCATAAAAATGTATGGAGTTGTATAAATTTGAATACAAAATGCATTTGTTTTGCTTGCTTCCATCCATACATACATACTGTTGGCTCAGCCAAAAATCATAATATGACATTGAAATTAACGGCCATGTGTACATCATGAAAGTCAAAAAAGTTTCTTAGTTTATTAGAAACACCACAGGGTGGGTTTTTTTCCCCCCACTTTCTCCTTGATATTATGCTCTGCAAGATGTGTGTTTGGAAAGAAATACATGTTAATTGTGCTTCTCTCACTGAGTGCCTTACAAATCCCTGTCTCTGCTCCTGGGCCACTTGCTGGGTCCTGCATCCCGCTTGGGATTTTGATGGGTGTGACATCTTGAGAAGCTCTGAGATGTTTTCAGTGAAAGTGGAACTAAAAGCGACTTGATATCTTTTGTAATTTATTTTATCCAGCACAAGTGGGAAATGCTGGAAGTGAGAACGGCACTTGGACAGCCTGCAGCAGCCACCCAGGATGGAAAGTACCTCTGGTGCTGCAGCGAGTGGAGAGTTGGACCAGAGGGTTAGAAATAATCTTATGAAGCAAAGTCCCCAATTCTGGGCTAAACCAAAAGAAAAGACCCACAACCAGAACCCACTGCTGAGGTATAATGGAGAAACAAGGCAAAAATCTTGCTGGTGTTTAAATACGATCCAGAGTGGGCTCTTCCCTTGGGTTGTCGGTAGCTCCAGTGCATCCTGAGAAGTGCCTGGAACTGCTGGTGCCTCCCAAGTGTGTGGCACCTGCAGGATCAGCCCCGTGGCAGCTAAAAATAACTCATCCATGCTCTTAAATTAAAACAATGCCTCTTTTTGGTGTGGTTTTGGAAACCTCGTTCCACAAGGGGGTTGCTGGCACGCTGGGAATTGGTGGTTGGCAGAATGGGGAGTACCTGGGAGGAAGGATGCTTGATGCCATGCAGAGGTGCCCGAGTGCGGGCCAAACCAAACAGTCCCTGAAGTCAGAGTGGTGCCTGCACGTGGCTTTTCTGAAAATGTGACAAGTGGCTTTTTTGGCAAGATTAACTGTGCCATCAGCTGGGGACAGTGGAAGGGAGAAGGAGAAGCCTGGAGGGGTCAGCTGGGTTGCAGATGTGCATTGCACTCATGTTGCTTCTACCACAGAGGTCCTCCACATTAATAAGGCTAGCTGAAATATCCTTTCACTTGTGCTTAATTAGGAGCACTATGGCTGTGTGAGATCTCAGTGGTGCGCTGCTTGGAACTCCATATCTCAAGCAGTATCAGCTGACCAATAAATAGTTAGTTAATTATTAATTAGCTAAAGATTATGTTTGGAGGTGTAGATCACCTTGAAATGTTGCTTTCTATTATCCTTTCCCAGCCAGGCAATGAAAGATTTCAATTCAATGTGACATGAGAAACTACAAACAAGGGTTTTTTTAGGGTTTGGCAGATGAGGAAGTGGGGGTCTGGTGGGGTGTTGGTTTTTCCACACCATGCCTAGCTGGGGCCAGATGTCAGCCTCTCAGTGCTCTCCTGCCTGGTATCTTTGGGATACATATAGGTCTTCCGTTTAACAAATAATGTCTATCCCTAGTCAGCCTGGAGGAACTTCAGCACTGAATGATCTTGCACCTTTTAAGGCTTTTAGTGCTTTTCTTTCCAGCACTATTAGCTCTCCCTGCTATGCCCAGTACAGAACCTTCTGTCCCAAAAGACAGCAAAGTGCTTTACTGTTTTCCAGTTTTATTTAACTCTCCACTGAACTGCTGTTAGGATGGACTTTGGGGTGAAACACACAGGGACACCTGCTCGCTGTCTCTTCTTGCTGTGTCCCTGCACACTGGCTATAGGGACTGACACAGCAGGCTGGCGTCTTGGGAAGCACTCCCCTTTCCCACATCCTTGACATGGATGTTGTGGCTGAGACCTTCCCATTCAGCTGTTCCTGGGTGTTGTCTGTAGGTATGAATTGTCCCTCCAGCCTAAGTGAAAAAGCTGAGGCCAGCTGCTCAGAGAAGGTTGTTGTTCTTCCCACCCACCATGCAAGCAAGCAGCCCCATAGCCCTGGTTGAGGGTTGACTGGGGAGCAGTTGTGGTCTTTGTCTTTGAACTAGGCTTGGCCTTGACTGGACCTGGAGGTAGCATCTCCTTCAGCTTGTGGTCTCCTTCCAGATCTCCCCAGCTTAGCTCGCTCTCCATTACATGGCAGATTTTGCTAACCAGGTAGCAAGAAATGCAAGTCAAGGATTGCTTGTCTGATGCCCAGAGCCCACCCCTGGGGAACCAGAGGTGGAAAGGGCACTGTGGGCAGTAGTGGATCTGTACCAATGTGTCAGCTGGAAGCTGCTCTTAGCCCAAATTTGCTTTCATGGTTGTGGATCAGAAAGAAGGAAAAGCAGAGGGAGAAAGGTAGTTTTACTTGCAAGTAAAGGATAGTTGATAAAACGTACTTTACAGAGTGTGGCAGTCAATGTGAATGCTGCTATAAAGCGCATCTTAGAACTGGAAAATTGATTTAAAAGTGAATAATCCCCAAAATATAAAAGATAAAAAGAAATCTGTTTTATATTTGTTTCTGGAAGTGAAAAATCCAGGTAGGGTCCATGTGCTATTGCTTATTATCTACACTGTTAAGTGTCTCTTTCAAAATTCAACAGAAATTCACTGGTACTTCTTTACATTTCTTGGAATATCCTCAAGCAAAATCCCCGGCAAATAGAACGTCTTGCTCATAATATACAGTATATACAAATTGATTTTTAATTAATAATTTTTAGTTTACATTTAAGACAGCACCTGTACAGCCCCAGAGAAAACAGTACTGCACTTTGGATGCCTACGTCACAGTTGCTGAAAATATGCTTTTGACATGTGAACTGCTTGTCTTGCTGTACTGAAACTGTGTCAAACCAGACACACCGATAATATGTTTAGCCCTGTAAATGTCCTTCTATTGTGCTCATCACCCTATTATGGGAATTGCTTCTTAGGTGACTTTCATTTCTTGCCAAAGCGTAAAACACCCCGTGATGCATGAAATGTGGGATTTGCATACCCATTGGAAGCACTGGATTGAAAAGTATGTTGGTGACTCGTTCCTCGAGGGCCTGTGTACGTAAATGCAGGGTTCTGAGATGCTTGGCAGAGCAGCACGGAGGGGCAGCATCAGTGGTGGATCCCGTGGGAGGAGGTGGAAGAGTGGTGGGTTTTGGTTTATCTTAGGAAAACGTGGCACTTGGTTTCTCTGGCCATGCAAGCGAAGGGTTGAGTGTCTGAGCGCTTGCAGCAGCATCAGCTCCCTACTTTAGCTAGCCAGGACATGTGGCTAAATTACAGTTATTCCTTCTTGGCTGCACTCCTGGAGAATAAAATCACTTGGCCTTCTCTCCCCACTGAAGTGCTGTTGGGGGAACAGGTAGCCATGGTACCTGGCAGAGCCACTCCTCATGTCCCTGGCCTGAGGCTGGCTCCCCTCTCTGCTCCTGTTCTTCTCGGGCAAAGGCAGAAAGTCTGCTCTGTTGGCTTCAGCAAGATGCATAATACTCTCACCTTTTCCCCAACTTTACTAAAATCCTTTTATCATGTGGTATTTATACTTCATATTGATAAAGAAAAAGGGTCTTACACCCATATGCAATATCTTAGATAATTGCACAGGTTTTGTGGCATCCAACCATGTCTGGGAAGTGAGAAAAGTTTCAGGGCTTTGGTTGAATCCAGTTTTTGGAGTTCCACACAAAGTTTTCCGGAAACTCTTCCTGTTTACCCCAGGCGAGGATCTGACCAGTTATTTGCTTCAAGTTTGGTGCTGCTGCTAACTAAACTAGAGTTATTTGTTGTTTCTTCTAGGGAAGAGCTGGGGAGAGGGGTAAGAAAGGCATTTTAGAGAAAAAACCTCCAACTTTTACATTTATGATAGTGATTTTAATAACTTTGAGTTACCCGTGCTAATCCTTTAACAGGAAGGCGGTTTGAGAACCGACCCAACCTCCTTTCCTTTCATTCGATCCCAAAACACCTGCAACTCTCAGCAGAGTAATCTATGAATCACTGTGTCTGTCGTCCACTTATTGTCTTGTCTAGTGCACTCCACAGTGGAACTAATCAACAGCCCTGAATGCAGCATTGCTCCTGAGCTGAATTCCTTAAAGCTCCTGAAGTATTCAGTAAGGAGGAGAAATCTTTTAGTATGATTTGCTCCACATTCCAAATTCATTTATAGAAAGAGAATAGATGATTAACAACGGGTCGAGAGACACAGATTTAGCGCTGCTTTGCCCTGACCTGCCCCAAGTTACTCCTTCCACTTCCCAGGCTGCTCTAATAAGATGAGTTCAAGGAGTGGGATGGCAAAAGCTGCTTGAATCCCCTGCACCCAGCCGTCTTAATTTGGTTTATTTGCCTTAATGAACAAATCTGGTTCCTTAATCACAGGTGAACAGAAAAGGTCACTTGCCACTCTGACAAATGGGTTTACCCTGAGCTGTTTGTGTCGGGCTCACAGATAGTGCATTTCCCCCCTTTTTCTCCCCTGCGATGAAATGCCAACGTCTCTGCGGCACCTCCTATTGTGGCCATTACCTGTGGTGTCTGGGCTGCCTGCCAAGGAGCACCCTCGGTAGCAACAAAGGCATAATCATTTCCAGTTGGAAAAGACTGAGCTGTAGTAATTTTCCCCTTTGAAAGCTGCAGCAGTGAGGCTCGGGTTAAACAGGACCTTCTTTGGTCCCGGGACACTGCAACGAGGGTATGAAACTTCATCATCTGTGGCAGCTTTTTTGGGAGATCATGAGGTCCCCAAACATGTTCTTCATTCCCACCGAGCAGCGTCCGTCTGATGTTGGTGGTGGGCTGACCAGGGCCATGTTTGCAGTTTGCAAACGTGTCCCTCTTGGCTAGGTATGGGTGGTAAATGCTAACGAAGTGGGTGCAAAAAGAATGAACAATGTTTCCTAAATGAAAAGGTGGCCTGCAGAGAGGTTCAGAAGAACAAGTAGTGTAAAAGGTGCTGCGAGCTCCTGCTCCATTGGCCAGGATGTCTCTGCTGCTCCAGCAGCGAGCACACAGAACAGCTCACCCCAAAGGACACCCTGCATGTCCTGGGACTGGATGTGCCTGACAGTAGCGTGCTTTGGGGGCTCACTGTGGCACCTCTCGCAACCAGCGCAAGCTTTGGGCTTGCTGTAGGCTTTGGTGGTAAACTGTAGTAATAAAGGCAAGTCTCCATCCAGATGCACCTACTGGAAAAAGCCAGCTGAACAGTCTCTATCAAACCCTGGTCAGTGGCTTACTCCAGGAGATCCTTCTGCAGCTGGTGTAAAGGGGAATCCATTGCAGAAAGCAGTTAAATGTTTATACAGGGACTTGCAGCAAGATCCTAGTTTCTTTCAGGTAAGGCTGAGAATCTCTTGATATGCGTAGAAGACAGAGAGTGCTTAGAGCATGTTCATGGTGATGAGTGTTTATCACAACATGTGAGCTTGTTGGACATGTGGGTTGTGAAAAATAAAACCCGTTGAGAAACAGCCTGGAAGCACCGCCCATGTGGAGAGGTGTTCAACGTCAGCTGAAGATGAAACTCTTCTCTGGGCCCTGGGCTCTCAGAGACAGGCTTGCTGGCAGCCTTCTTGGGTCACATAAAAAATGAGTTGGGTCAAATCCCAGATGTGCTAACTGGGTGTTGAGATGCGCTGATTTTCACTTTGCTGGAAAAAATGATGTCTCTTTTACTTCACACTTCTGTTTTGAAACAAAAAGCAAGGTGGGAGCTCGTCCAAAACAGAGCTTTCCAGTTTTATCTGGCATTTGAATTCTGTTGTGTTTGAGTAGTTGTCAAACAGATAAAGCTCTGTCTTGCAGAAACATACTTGGGTGTGGAGCAATGCAGTGGACAGGTGATGGCAGGAAGATGCAGAGGACTAAACTTTTGAGATCATCATTCCCATTCTTTTCCTTTGATTCTTCAGATTATGTTGGAGGCAAATAAGAAACAAAGACCAATCTGCAAAATGATGAGTCGGAGTGTATTGGAGCAGGAAAATAAGCCACTCACACCACTTTCCAGTGTGCTGTGAGAGGCAGAATCATTCACAAAGGTGAATCATGGCAGCAGGAGCTGCTTGCAATTACAGCTTTCTGAAGTTAAATTGCTGCTGGCATGCACGGAATAAACAGAGATATTGGTTCCCTTTGTTTAAAAGTACAAGTTTTCTTTAGCTGTGATTTCATATGTGCTTTCCTAGGGCCAATGGATGAACTTATTTTTTGACAGATGGTACTTAAGAGCATCTCTGTGTTTTCTTTGGGTAAGTTCATAATTTTCAAGAGACAACCCTATCAGGGATGATGGAGAAAAGTACTCACTCTCATCTCCAATAACCAAAAATGGCAAGATGAGTTATGAGTTGCATCTCTTCAACAACTTTGAAGAGATTTGAATTGCTGCTGGCGAAAGCGTCTGATTCTTCTCCCTGACATAAACATGGATTTTTGGGAAGAAATCTGCTCCTTCTGCCTCCTGGCTGAAGGCATTAATTCCTCTAAGTTTCTTTCTGTAATGATCTCCTTAGCATGGACTTTTGGGATCAGGTGGGTACTTGGGGGGGTTAGAGGTACTAAGGGTACAGTAGGTGAGTGTCACAGCTCTGTAACATACTTCTTGGCAGGTTTTATTTGCTCCCATGTGTTGGTGAGAGGAGATAAGTGGTTTATTACAACAAAAATGTAACTCCTAAAATTCAGCTTTTTGGGCTGAAGCTGGGTGGGAGCAAAGCTTTTGGTGCTCAGATTTAACAGTTAATAGGTGCTTCTTCAGCACAGCAGTTCCTGGCCTCCTGGCTGCTCGGGTTCATGTTGTTCTTTGGCATTTCATGCCTTTCTCTGGCTGCCAGGGAGCAGAACCTGTTCCCTGCAACCTGAGCAAAGTTTTTGTGTTCGCAGGCACAACATCCGATGAGACCATCTGCTGTGATGCCTCCTCATGCCAAAGCTTTCCATTTCTTCTAGTTCACAGGCTATCAAGGTGGGATTTAGGTGTCTATGAGCATGCCTACCTCTGAGCAGATTGTTTAGATTTCCTTTATACTTGACAGACAGCTTGTAAGTTGTCATCTCACCTAAAACTGGGCATCTGAAATGAGCCCCCTGAGCAGTCCCTTCCAGAGCTTAGTTTTCTGCAGCCTGTGTGAAGCTGAACTGGGTTTGGTAAATGTCCCGAGTTACCGGTGGTGGATCCCCGCGACGGTTGTGTGCAGACAGCAGAGGGTGCTGGAGTTTTTTTTCCCTTTCAACGCACCTCCAAGGTTGCAGAAGCATTATAACAGAAAATCAATTGGCTTTTATTCTGATTGCTGAACACACAGAAGCCAGGCAAGTACAGCAAGAGAGGAGTTAAATGGACACTGTCACCTTCAAAAGTCACATCTCTGCCAAAAACTCATCTACCAAAGCAGTAAAATGATTACTATGGTATGATTAAAACAATTTTATTTTTCTTATGCTTAGCAAGTATTTTCTCTCTCAAAACATTTGTAGATTTTTTTCCCAAGATAAAAAAACTACAGCTCTTTATTTCAGAGAAGTCAGAGTCCAGAGAATTTTGATCTGTCAGAAATACATCCTGCTGACATTATCAACCTCCAGCAAGTTGCCAATACAGACTTGCACTGATCAGAATAAGTGTCCTCAGCTGGCACCTCGCTGCCTTACAGGAACATCTGGATCTGTATGACTAAAGAGCTTCACCCAGGGCAGTCAATCTCTTAGGCCAGGTCTGGAGGAAGGGATCCCCTGCAAATGCTGGTATAAGAGTTTCAAGAGGAGGATTTGAAAGAAGCAGGGGTAGCAAGCCTGACTGCCAGGCTGTAAGGCTGGAATAACTCCCTTAAGCTCAACAGAGCTTTAGTGACTTATTCCAAAAGCTGAGCTTTCCTCCTCAGAACATGGATGCACTGGCCAGTGGTAGAATAAGTCTGAATTCCAGGCTTGCTCCTTAGGTCTGATCCAGGCATGCCATGGATGAAGAGACGGGGGCTGTGTTTTGGGCTGTGTGCTGGCACATGTACTGCAGGTGGTGGTGCCAAGGGCCTGGAATGGGAGCATGTGTGGGGCAACAGCCGCTTCACCTTCCAGCCAATGCACCCACCAGTGTTTAAAAGCACAAATTTCACACCCGCAGGTTACAAGTGCAACTGATGTCAGAGCCAGGATTAAAACTCAGGAGCGACTGGCTTCTAGCCTACTTCTTAATCTATTAAATCACACAGTCTCTCTCTCCCTAACTCTCGCTGGTTACTGGGATTGCTTGGCAGCAGCAAGCCCAGGCTGATGTCTAATGCTGGCTCCGTTACCGGTCTGCTTGGTTCCCAGCTCAAGGGCATCCAGTCAACAAATTTCTTATTTTTGGATTCCCCTGTTCTCCTGAGACCATTGCTCTGAAGAATGACCTCTCTTACCTCATTCACCTTGTTTGCTGTTCCTGACCCAGATACTGTCGTGGCTATTGCATGAGTCAATCGTCCCACGGAGTAGTGGTCTCACTGATGTTTTACTAGCATTTGAACCAGAGCAGTGGCTGGCATCGACACGGCGTTTCGGGTGAACATACGAAAGTCTATATTTTAGTCATGTTAAAACTATGACCAAGCTAACAAAAGTCAGGAAATCTAAACTCCAGATTGTTAGGTTGTCCTTGGATTGCCCTGCCCTGTCTAGGTGTGGGATGGCGACACACCCGGGATGGAGCGTTGCGGTCCATGGGCAAGTGCTTCTAATGCTTGGGCACGATGGGATTTGCTGAGGGTGGAAGAGCAGCTGCAAATGCTGTTAGGAATTTTATAGGTTTATTTCCCTTCATTTTAAGGTCAATCTATTCTATTCTGGCAGTTTTGTTTTGCTTGCAAAATGCAGTTTTGTGAAGATGTGTGGCTTTCTTGCCTTGGAGTAGAATTCTTCTTTTTTGGATCTGAAACTCAGGGTGGTTTCTCTGCCTCTGGAAGGGTTTGTACCCAGCTGCCTGTGGCACAACACTGGTCCTTCTCACAGCAGCACACAGGAACTGCTTCCCAGTGAGAACACCCTACTTCCCAGGAGTCTTTTTCTCATCACTTCTCTATTTTGATTTTTTTCTTCTCTTTCTGCCTGCACCCTCTTTAGGAAATACCCTATAGGAATCCAAAAATCCCTCAGCTTGCCTGCAATGCAACAATTATGATGGGAGTCAAGAGTCATAGAGTCTTATGCTAAACTGTAGCTTTTACAAGTACTTGGAAACCCTTGTCTGTTTCTTATTACAACTGGTAAAATTATTCAGATCAAGTTAATTTTCATAACTTCCAAATTTCTGGTCCTGTCCCAAAATGTAATTCTTTAAAATGTTTTTGTATCTCCCATTGCCCACGTAAATGGGTAATTTTAATTTGCTTTTCTTTTGGCAGAGTGCTGCACATGCAACATTCAGCCTTTATAGCTTTTGCTGAGTGGGCTGACCCACTCTTAGGGTGGAACAGCTCGACAATTTGATGCAAAAAAAAAAAGAATAACATTTAAATATAGGATTGGATTTTGCAACCTGATAAGCAGCAATGGCAACATGAGTAATCCACAGCCCTTGCAAGCTCTCCTCCGGGCACACCGTCAGTCCCAGCCGCTTGGCACTATCTCTCGGGGCGGCTGGGAGTTACAATTGCCCTGTGACTTCCTCCCCATGAGGAGAGGATGGGAATTTGCTGAAGGCTTTTATCAGCAATATACATCTGCCCCCATTCTCATTCAGCAGCTCTGGCCAACGAGTGGGAAAAGTCGGGCCAATGCGTAATCTGCTCCCAGCTTGCTTCCTGCCGCTGTGCCCCAGGGATGGAGGAAGCAGACAAGTGGCCCTGCTTGTTCTCGCTTTGCCAGGCCCAAAAGTTCAAGAGGCTCAGGGAGACAGAAGACAGATTCTTGCTCCCTTTTGTAAAGGGTATTGCATATTTAATGCTGGAATATAGTAAAAGTCTGTGACGATGAGTTATAAGGGACAAAGCCCAGATGAACTTTATAATGTCAAGCTCTTTGGACACCTGCTGATTGGATTTTGGTCCAAACAGAGCCATTTGCTCTGAACAACCTGATGTGTTATTAATGTGCCGTCTGAAGAATCTTCTAGTTAAATGAGGTGTCACCTCAAGGCTTCATTTTGTACTTTTGTTCTAGCTGTGGCTTGAGTATACCTGGGGCCACCAATTGATTTCTTTCTTTGCCAATTCAAAAAGTTTTTGCATAAAGAATTTCTCTTGTGTCTACAAAAGTTATTTCTGATGAAGGCTGGGGTGCAAGGGACATCTCTACTCCTGGCACACATAATTCCTGTAAGTTTGATAGAAGCTACTGGGTATGAAAGTCCTGTATATAAGATCAGATAGTGAGAGCACAGGGAGCACGTTGAGGGCTGAGCAATCTCCCCCAGTGTGCTGGAAACCACCAGCAAAATGCAGAGCAGAAGCTCTGCTGTTGAAAAGCACCATGAGCCCTCCAGATACGGGCAAAGACTGCCTTTCCACTATTTGTCCACAATGTTTGACACAACAGGGTCCTGATACTTGTGTAAATCCATAAGGTGTGACTCTGGTATAAAGAGGAGGAACATGCCTGGTCTCTTTTGCCCTTGATGGTGCATCAATGGGAGAAGATACTGCTCAAGCCAGAAAAGCCGTGCTCGTGGGAGCAAGGGACTGCACACCAGTCCCATGTTTGCCAAGAACTACAGATCTTTGTTTCTCTGTTTAAATAAAGAATATATATATATATATTTTTTTTTTTTTGCCCCAAAGCAACATAATTGGCAAACTCTTGGTTCCCATTTAAATCACAGGCGTTTTGTCATGGACTTTTATGGGGCCAAGATTTTACTCTATGTGGGTTCTTAGCACCTGAGCTTAGGTACCTTTTGGGAGAACACAGTGATGATTAGCCCAGTCTCTCTCTGTGTTGTATCAAGGTCTGGACTTAACAGGGCAGTTGCAAAGCGTGGCACGTAATGCATTTCTGCAATAAATACACCCACATTATCTTACATCCCAAGCAGCCCAGATTGTCAGTAGACAATTATGGGTTTTGCTGGGTTTATTTTGATTGGCCTGCTCTCAGTTTTCCATAGTGGTACTCTATTTGTAAAAACAGATCATTAATGATAACAACAGATGACATGTGTCTGAAATATGGGGTGGACAAGGGAGTTAGTTTTTCTTCCTTTTTTTTTCCCTGAGTGTCTGCACTTTGACAGCGCGTTTGCCAGGCTGTCACTTGGTTGAGAGATCCCCAAGATTAGGACCTCATTGTGTGAATGTTTTCACAGCACTTGTTGCTATAAAGAATCTTCACACTTCGGTGGGTGAAATCTGGACTCCTAGACACAAACTGTTAAGCAGCAATCATAACAATTAGCTAATGTGTCAACAATTAGCACTTTCCATCAACTGGGATTGAGTGGAACCTTCTTCTTATCCATATGCAGACAAAAATGCAATGATGTAGTAAAGAAAAGCAGTGAAGTTGGCTGCTCTCGTCCCTTGCTGTAGCCAACAAATCCCCATGGGTATTGTTTACAATGATTATTCTTCCATTATGATGTTATTGCACAGGTCAGGGGTGGTAGCTAGACTGAAAATAAGCTTCCCCCCCCCCCCCTTTTCTTATTTTTTTGGTTTTTTTCTTAAACTCTTGGCTGCTTTTATAAAAGTACAACAGAAACAACTGCTGTGAAAAGGTCAGCCAGTAACAGTACTTTAGTGTTTAACTGGTAAATATTTCAAAATAGTATTTCTAATATTTTACCATTTGGAAGTTTTTCAATGTATCTCCAGTCCAGCGTGACTCAATCAATGTAAGATTTCCACGGTCTCCACTGGGAATTCTTTACAATGGGTACATTATAGTCTGTTACTGTATCTACCACCAGTTGGTCAGAATTTGTTTTAATATCTTTTTATATGGTATATTACTGGCAGTAATATAAAAAGCACTGTTTTCCCAAGTATTTTACATATCTCCATATGTAGTCCCTGAAAAGAACTGAAGATAGTTCTTCTAACATGACCTTGCAGCCACTCGTACCTATACAGTAGCTACTTAGAAGACAATGCATTTGACTGGAAAGATGGTCAGAGTCTTCTCCAAGGAAATGTCCTCTGGGAATGTTTCCTATAGCACATGAAGTCTGCAACAGGCTACTGGAAGATGAGCATAAGGTACGGCAGGATCGGCAAAGGTTTCTCTGGTTAATTGGGAAGCTGGAGCCAAAGTGAAACCATCTTAAAAACAAGCAGTAGGGTTTCTAAAAGTAACACGTTGCTTGACTGCAAGCCAAAGCAACTGATTCAAAACAGGGCACGGCGCTTAAGCACGGCCTCATCTGGTACAGCACCCTGGTAGCCACAGTGTGCACCATGTGTGTATGTTTAGGAATTATTTGACAGCTCAATGAAGTAGGCATGGAAGTAGTCTGAGCAAAAAGGTAGATTTTTGCTCAAATACAAATAGAAACATCAGTCATCAGAGTTTACTTTGCTGTTACAAGGGAAAAGGACGACCTTATGGTTTAGGGACAATTGCACCTATTCCCCAACTCTTCCCAAATCTCCCTGAGACTTCATGCAAACCTAAGACTTCAACTTATCTCAGTTGCCTCCTTTTATCCACGTTCTTCCCTGTTCCCTCCTTCCAGCCTGGGAAATTGTGATACTAAACAAATGTTTGAGATTTTTTGAGTGGCGGGGAGGTGGTGGGGGGGGTATAATTACACTAAGGATTATTAATATGGGAAATATGGTCAATAAATGTGAGAGGGGTTGAGTAATGCAGGAACATTCTTTACAAATTCTTTAGTAACGGAGTAGGCAGAGTGCCACAGACAAAGAAAATCCTCTGAATTGCAAGTGTGTTCTTATGGCTTTTGCCAAGACGATGACAAAACCCGTTCTTTCTTCTCGCATTAGGACTCCTATTCAATGATACACTTAAGCATGTTCTTAAATTCCGTTGACATTTGAAAGCACTGTTGACTTTAATAGGACTTAAGCACCTGTTCATGGTTAATTGTGTACTTTCAGGGCTTTTCTCGAGGAAAAAAAAAAAGATGGATAGACTTAGGCATGTGCTTAAAGTTAAGCAGGTGCTTAAGTGCTTTGCAAAGCTGAAGCCTTAGAACGGAGTCTAATCCCCTCTGAAGTCAGAGGATGGATTTTCCCTGCAGTGTGCCTGGTGTGGAGGAGCAATTTGTTTAAGTGACAAAACGAAGCAATGAGAAACATTGGAAGGAGTCCTTTCTTCATTTTTTTCCCTTTAGTTTTGAGCAGAGCAGCGTGTTCATGCTTTCCCATGGTCACCATCCTAAGAGAAGGACACCATCCAAAGAGCACGTTGGAGGTGTGGTGCCACTGTGAGAGTCACCTTCAAAATGTGGACATGCCACAACTGTCTGCTTGGAGGAAACAAGAGAGAGTGATTGAAACCTCTCTGTTTACTGCGAACTTCAGCCATCCTGTGCTGTGCTGGCAGACTGGTGACCCGCAGGCTGGGCTGCAGGACCAGTGTGGGGCTTTGGTAGGAAAGGGCTGTGGCTGGTGCTGATCTGAGGTGTTGGGCCTGCCTCTGTGGCAGGGTTGGACCTTAGAGATGCTGCAAAGGGGATGGTGGTGCACCACACTAGGGTGAATTTGAACATGCTGGTGTCTTGGGGATCAGGCAGGTTTTCCACCAGCATCCTGATGACGAGCCTTGCTGTATTTGGTGGTTTTCTCAAAGCCTCATTTCCTTCAACATTGTGATGAAGTGACAATGTTGTCACTTCAATGTTGTTGAGACTTAAAAAAGTTTCCAGCCTTTGTGGTAGCAGAGATAAGCTGGAAAATGTGTGCCTAAAACAGTCCCAAGGAAAGAGGCAAATAATTAGAACCCAGCATGTGTTTTTAAGAGCAAACCTCCCCCTCAACCAAAAATTAAAAAAATAGAAATGTATTAGTAGCTGAGTGAATTTGAATGGTGGAAGTCAGCAGCACTGCTTTGTCCAGGGAGGTGAGGGATGTCCAGCCCAGGTACCCTTCCCAGGACTCTCTGTGTGCTTTAACCCCTTCACCATGAGACTGTGATAAAGATAAATGCAGCTTAAGTGATTCAGGGGGGATTACGGGGATGTGGCTGGAGGGATGGGTTCCTTGCCTGGCTGTAAGTGTTTTTGGAGAGGATGTACATATGTAAGCTGGACAGCAGGAGCTTTATCCTCTCTGATAATGGGAGTGAAGTGTTTCTCACGAGAGCTGCCATTTCCTGTCCACACTCTATTGCGGATTAATAGGGAAATAGAAAATATGAAAACTCTCTATTTTTCAGTTTATTTACAAAATGAAGGTGTTCATGCTGGGGAATGAGAAGCAGTCCTCACCACTGCAGAAAGGAGAGAGAAAACAAGGAGAGCCAGGTGCTCCAAATAAGAAATTGTCAGGAAGGCTCTATGTCTCCGCCGAGCAGCCTGGGCTATAAATTGTGGCAATGCCACCACTGTGACCTGGAGCCTGGGGGAAGAGAATAGTATAAAAATGATAAATCACAGCCAGAGTTCCAGATCTTAATCAGACAAAGAAAGCTGGTTCCATTATCAGCCAGATTTATATAATCGCTTACTAATAACGCTGTGTCCTTCCTCTGGTTTCTTTTAGTAGGTGTGGGGTAAGACCCCATGTAGCAATCCCGAGGCCATATCTGTCCTGAGGTCAGGAGGGACCAGCGCTCTGACAATCTGTTCACACAGGCAGTAGTTTCCTTGCTTTAATACAGGCCTGGACTAGAGCATCTCTCTTAGGAAAGCAGGGAATGCTGTACAGAGCGAGTGCAGTGTCTGGTGAACTTCTCTAACAATTATTCTTGATCATATTCCCCATCACAGTGTCTCCAGCTGCCAGCCACTGCTCGGGTTATACATCTGTTTACTTCAGCTCAAGAGATTTTCATGGTCAAACCATGTTCATCATCTTGCCCTGCCCTCTACATAAGCTAAAGAAACTGTTCCTCACACTTTTCACCACAAAGGCAATCTTTCTGACCTGCTCACCATTTTTATTACACTTCTCCTGAATGCTCTCTAATATTTCACACTCTTTCTTGAAGTGGAGATGTTAGATCTTGTGGCAGTTTTCCAGGAGTGTGTGCATTGGTGTCACCTCAGTGCCATCACTGGCCCAGGCACAATTTGTTGCTGTCCATCTTCCAGGAGAGCCCAATTCCTCTGCTGCCCTGCTGTCTTCCCTACTCACAGCACCTCAGTTCCTGCACCTTCTCCATACTCTTCTGAATATTAGTCAGGTATTTCTTCCTTGCTGTTGTTTGAAACTTCTGACTGTGATCATGCCAGAAAGTGATTCTTGGAGGAGTCTTGGGATACTGTAGTTGCTCAAGGATGATTTTCTCTCTGCAGTTGCACTGAAACTCATCATTCAGTGGTGTGTATTTTGTATAATTCTATTTGATTCCACTATCAGATAAAATGTAGCGATTACTAGTAAAGCCTTCTCTATATCTCAGGCTCTCAAATGCCATCCCAAGATTTATACTCCCTGCTAGTTAAGGAAATAACTGTTGTGTAACTTGCCTGCTCTGATAGCAGGTTGCTCTGTCTTCACCCAACTGCTGCCTCTGGCCCATCGCAGGCACCAGAGCCGGGCTGGGTTTCCTGAGCCTTTCTCTGCAGCAATCCCTATCCACACTTCAGAGGATGTCTCCTGCAGCTGCCTTAATTGTTTGGATAAGTTAATATAAAATACCTGGCTTTCATAGCTGCAGTTTAATTCCCTTCTGGGTTATTCTGCGATTGGGTTGTAGTGTGTATATGTGGGATTTGACATTTTTCTCCAGATATTTTGCAGAAGCAGCTGCTTGAGCACTTCTTGCTTTTGTACTGTGTTTTTGACAATTAACTAGTGCCATAATTCAGATCACTTTTGTTCCTACTGAACTTGAGTTTTCCTGGTGTCGTTATTTTCCTCTGGCAAATTTTGATAATTTATAGCTTCAAATTAACATTTATGACTGTTAGCTTCCCTATTTTCTATTATATTTATATCAACTCCCACTTCCCCTCTAAGTGACACTGTTTTAGAGGTTTTCTCATTATTTTTTAAAAATATTTTTATTTTTTTTTTTTACATTTTCGTGGCAACTTACTTTCTCAAGTCTAGAATAAAGCCTTGTAAACCTCTTGTAAAACGCTACCCGCTCTCAAGTTTCATTCCCATACTTCTATTTAATTTCTCCTTTTCCACTGAAGGGTTCGATAATTGTTTTCAGCTTTGTAAAGCCATCCCTTAGAGCAGTAAATGTGTTAACTGGTGGGACTTCCCTTCTTCCTAACACATAATGAACGCAATTAATGTGATTTCATGAGAACTGGGTGTCATCATCACATTGCTGTAATCCAGCTCTCTCTATTTATCATTGCAGTGTGTGAACCCCCATTGGAATTGTGTTTTCCCAACCCCCTGTATAATTTCCTAAAGAAACTGGGCACTCTCTGAGTCGATTTTGTTGCTGTACGTGACGTGTAGTCATGGTAAGATCATATTCTTCTACCAGCTCTGTATTTATTTACACAGAAGCACTGCTACAGAAAGATCAGTGTGTTGGGAGACGTGCCTGGACCCTTCAGTTCTCCTTGGGGAAAGGAAAAGCGAAGAGGGGGAAGCTTGTGCCCCTGCGCTGTGAAGCGTGCTGTCCAGGCACCTGTACATAACGTGCAGTTAAAGAGGGGAAATAATAGGGAAACCATTTCTCTTGTCATTTCCATTTGGATCATCCTCATCATCACATTTCAGGGTGACAGGTACAGAAATAATGTGTGAAAGTCTCTTTATAGGGTGCAGGTTGAAAGCTGCATCTGTGTTCAAGCAGTTGGGCCGGAACAGGCGTGAGATAAGGGTTTGAACTCTTTGGGGCTGTGTACACCTACATCTACAGAAAATTAAATTAAGCTTTAGTGCCAAATACGTTTGAATGGACTGGGAAAGACCCTTGGGAAGATGCTGGGTCTTTTTGCTATGATATTTTCTGGTAATTAAACAGTTCTCTATTTTCTAATAGTTAATGAAAATGAGAGTGGTTGGAAGGGTTATTTCTGTCTGTTACTATTAGATTCTCCCGATTTGCTGACCCTGAATAATTAAATGTTTTTGATCACTCCGTTTATATTGCCTAGAACTGAAGTAATTCTGATCCTTCAGCAAACTTGAAGCACAGCATGGAACATACTGAAAGGCGCCAAAAGATGAAACATTTCAGTTTTGTGGTTCACATCTGTCTGTCCTGAGACCAGGAGACCATTATAATACACTTAGAGCATTTAAAAGCTCCTCAAGGTTGAAAGCCCCGATTAGGGCAGTATCTGTTCATGTGTGGGAGTCCTGCCTGTGCCAAACCTGGGAGCAAGGAGTCCTCGGGTCCATTTTCTATGGGAAAAGTTGTTAAAAATGGTGGGTAGTGGGGGGAAAATAAGGGGGAAAATGTAATCAAGGAGACCCTGATGCTGAAGTGAACATAGCAAGGTACACATCCATCAGTCTGTTCTGTTTTTACAGAGTATAAAATATTTAAACTGAAGTCATTAATCATCCTGCTTCTCCGTTCTAATCCATGGGAACCACAGGAGGTCACCAAATATGCATTTAATATAAAAGAATGAAAAATATTGGAGGGAACAGTAGAGTAGTCTAAGAGCTAGAAATGATAAGAGAAAAAAAATTCAAGCTGAAATTTTGCTAAAAATGAAAATACTGTTTTTACAGTGTTCTGTTGGAAAAGACTTCTATTTTGGGCAGCGATTCAAAATATATTTAGAATTAGTGAAAAAAACCCAACAAACTAAACACAGACCTAAGATGGAAATTGGGTTTATTTCCTGATTTATTATTTATTTATTTATTAAAGATACTTCTGGACAGGAGCATTCTGTGTTTTGTTTGTTTTGATAAAATCCCAGCGTTGCTCATGGAAAGCACATGCTTCTCCCCAAAGTCACTGCCAGGTTCACAGTTCAGGTTTCCATCAAGTAATTTTGATGAATGTTTTAAACCCCTCACAGGGTGGGTTTTTTTTGCCCTACACTGATATTACCCCCCAATTTCAATACCTAAAGGTTGGAGGGGATGCCCATCCCCACCTTCCCTGGACACCTTGGAGAGGAAAGCCAAGTACTCTGGCTAAGCTGCATCGCTATGATTTATCCAAGATTTGTTTGATTTTCCTGGAGTAAGCCATTTATTTATCTCCTGGTGCTGCAATGGTGCCTGGGGGTAGAGCTGGGAGGAGACACCCCAGTGCAGGCAAGCAAGGGATGGCAGAAGCAGAGCAGCTGCCCAGCTGAGGGCTGGAAGGTGCAAATATTTCCATAGCATCCTGTGCCTGCTATAAGTGCTAACGAGAGCTGGTGTGCAAAGGGAGAGCACAGAGCGCTGCTCAGCCCTGTGCCGCCCGGGAGCGCGGGGAGAGACAGCAGCACTCTGGATTTCCAAAAACCTGCATTCAGCTTTGGCACAATACAGCCACTGTAGAAGAAGACATTAGGAACAAAAAATAAAGCTTGAAGCTTCAAGAACAGGCTGCCAGAATTATTAAGAAAAACATCGAAATGATGCCATTAAAAACAGATGGGGATTCTATAAAGTATTGAAAAGAAAATGTTTAATTATGAGCCTTATGCAAAACCCATCAAAGTTGGATTAATATTATAGCGCTGTTGCTGTAGAGGGTTTAAGTAGTCCGTGGTGGAACATTAATCTTTCTCTCCTTTAAAAATAATGTTTTCCTTTTGTTGATGACAAATTCCATCTCTTCACTGTTGAAATCATATATCCAGATTAATAGCATCTAACATAATGAAATCAAAAGGCACAGGTAATATGGATTAGTTTAGAAAACAACAACGAGGGGGGAAAAAAAACACCCAAGGGGAAAAAAACTTCCCTGGATGAGTGCTTTTGTCAACACCGCTGTATTTTTTCCTGTTGTTAAAAGATGCAGGGGTAGTCTCTGTTCCTGGATACTCGTGGCTGTCTGGGATATCATGTTGGGGCTGCAAATCCATTGTGTTTCAGAAAGTTTGTCAAGCAGAGGATGCTTTACATGTTTTTTGGGGTGGGGGAGTCTTGCCTCTCTTGAGTTTCTGTAAGATTGCCCACGGCTGCACAATCTGAACACCTCTGGCAAGAGGTGCTGCCCTGAATCTGCCTCTCCCAGCTCAGCTGGCTGGAACAGCTAGAAAGACTTTCTGGGATTTTATTTAATAAAGTATCTGAAGCGTGAAGTTGCTGGTGCAGGGAGGGTTACTTTGGAAAGCCATGCTGCAGGCTGATTTTCCCACCTCCCCTGTCTATGGCACTGTGTAGTCCCTTCCATCTGCAAAGGCTTTGGGTGTCCTGGTGGGTACCCTTCCCACATAGACTGGCTACTGCTTGTCATTCCCCAGTGCTGCAGGGATCCTGTTGTACCAGCCCAGTAGTTCCACAAAAATTTCCCTCTCCATTGATCAGGTTGAGCATCAGAGGAGATAGCAAATTTTTTCATGTGTGTCATGATGCTTTTGAGTTTCTCACTGGTGGAATCAGGCACAGCTGTGAGGGGATGCTTTGGGTGGGAGAAAAACCCAAAGTAAAGCCTTTTCTCTCCAGCCTCCATTGTCGTGGTGTCTGGACTTGGACCACTTGAGTAAATCAGTCAAGGAGATTTTGTTCCCACGTTTTTTCTCATCACCTGTTCTCTCTTCAGGGTTCGGTGCATTAGCCTGTGTGTTGGATTCATGACCCCAGCCTTCCAGCACAAGGCTTTCTAGTGTGGGCAGCCAACTCTTTGTGTATGAAGCCCTACCTGTGTTGCTTAGTGCTCAGCTGCTTTATACTACAAACCACAGGGTCCAAAAAACTGTATTCACATAAAACAACAGTAACAATTTCCTCCTTCTTCCCCATCCCTGCAAAAAAAAGATATCTGTGCTATATTGAATCACCAGGTACACCAAAAGCAGGCTCTTACTTTAGCAAAAATATCAACACTGACTGCCAAGGTAGATTTAAGGTATTCATTACAAAATATTTTGTCCTGGGCTTTAAGAATAATGTACTTTCAGTACAAAGAAATGGTTATTCTGAACATTGGACATTTTTTTAGTTATTTACAATAGGTTTCAAGATTTAGAATTACCATGAAAGATTTACTTATATTGCAGTTCATGTAAAATTTAAAATCAATAAAGTAAATAAATTTAGCTTGTCTGCCTGAATCGATTTCCTCCTATGCTAACTCAGCCCTGTAATACTGCACTTTCTTATCTCCGATGTCATCCTCTGGTGATAGTTTCAGGGTTGCAATTCTGCTCTGTTATCATGTCCTTCACGACACAGTGTGCCTCTGAGTCACTCTCCACTTCAATATTTCAAACCTGGGTTATGAATGCTGCCTCCCCTCCAACAGGGAGTCGCTGACTGCCTGGAGCCCGGCTGCCTCTCGCAGCCGATGGACCAGGGAGAGTGGAGGTGGCCCCTGGGTAAGTGGAGAAAGGGAAATGCTGCTGCCAAACAGGGGAGCTGGGCTCCAGCGCTGCTGAGATGTGTGGAAGAGCTGAGAGGTCCTTTGGCAGGGCATCCTTGCCAGAGGGGAAGGAGGGATCACGCCTTGTTTTCCCTGCTTTTTCCAAAGATGCTGATCTATGGCTTGGGAACAAACAGAGCTGCTGCTTTTTTTTCTTTTCTTCTTTTTAAAAAATATGTGGCATTTAAATGGCAATGGAAAGCAAATGTGTTCATCCAGCTCATACCACAGTTGGTATGTTCCTCAGCATGAGAGATGGGGCAATTGCAGTGTGCACTGAAGGAGGAGAGATGTCCTGTGGTGGTTTTTCACTGAGTTTGCCCTCCTCTTTTTTTATATAGGTGTCTTGGTCAGAGGTACCTGCTAAGGGGTCATAAATAAATCTCAGTGGAGGGATTGCCTCTGAGCAGGATACAGGGCTGTGACAGCAGCTCATGGCCCATGTGTGGGTGATCTGGTTTCCAGAGATCCACATCTGGTTTTGGGGGCCCCTCTTATCTCTCACCTGGGGCAGGACTTTCCAGTGGGGCATTGGGAACAGGCTATGACCGAAACATGGTCACATCAACCTGCATTTCACAAGTGCAGAACGCAGGAAGGGGGGGCAAACACAAGGGCAGCTTTGTGAAATAGTGTGGTGTTGTATTTAATCTTGGTTTCAGGACCTGAATGAAAATGTTACCCAAAAATATAATTGAGGGATACCAGTATCCTTTGGTGCCAAAAGAAATCCAGTAGTTATTCCCAGTCTGTAAAGTGAAGTTGCATTCTCAGAGTTTTCTGGATCTGTGGCGTGACTGGTAAAGGCTTCATTGCATTGACAGGTTTGACTTTCTGATTAAGAAGGGATTATCTGTTGCCGAATGCAGGACAAGTTCAGTGACTCAGAGCTTGGTGCTGTTCTGCATTGAAACAACCCAAAACTTTGCAAACAGGTTTGTAAAATCAAATTATGTGGCAACGATAGTGCCCACACCTGGGCACGGGTTTCATTCAATCTGTCTCTCTGAATAGAAGCAACTAGAAGGTCATGGATTTCAGAGACCCTTACCTAAAATAGTTATCAAAACTGATACACCTTTGGAAGATGTCCTGGCATAAATGAAATGCCATGCTGGAGGAAAACACGTCGCAGCCAACTCTGGGTTTAACTCTTTGCAGCCTCATTAGCGTTCCCTGCAGAAGCACAGATGATAATGTAATCCCTGGATTTACCTTGTAATGCTGTCAAGAGGTTTGCCCAGCAGACTAGGCACAGCTGCACCATTCAAAAGATTTGGAAGAAAATAATCCTTATAACAATAATAATCTAATACTGATCAACTTTAAAAATATTGGATTTACTTATTAAAAAAGGAAACGCATAAATACAAACACTTTGATTCCAGGCCTGGCAAAAAAGTAACTGTTTTTATAGCCAAGCAAACACTGTTCTTTTAAGGCAGTACTCTGGTTTCATGTGAACTGAAATGTTCCCTTTTTTTTATTACTTGCAAAAGAAAAGAAAATATCAACCCCATCTGTCAGTGTTGCTGCCGAGTTTAAGATGGAGCACCCTTCCGGAAGCTGCGAGGAAGATGTCTATAAAATGTTAGGCAGAGTTTAAAGGGAAAAAAACAATAATAGGGAGAACAGAAAACAGAAAAAGAGAGGGCATAGTGACATAATAACAATAAAAAAGGGGCAGGTCCCTTTCTGGTTTAAGTTAGGATAAATTCAATGAAACCAGTGATGTTGTGCTGCATTTATACCAGTGCAGCAGCAGAAGGTTTACGTACGTCCAAAGCTCATGAATTTGAGCAAAGAAATACAAGCTGTGTAATCAGTTTTATTTGTTTTCTGACTCATGTCTGGTGCATGGAGGCGAAGAGGCTCCAGTCAGAGGAGCAGAGTTGTCCTTCGGGCCGGAGCTGATGGTGAACTCAGAGCATTAAGTTCTATAAAGTCACAGGGTGGCTGTTTCAGCTCTGGAGCTGCTGGCAGCTTTTGCAGGTGCTTTTGAGCACGTTATTCTTGCCCAAATAGAATTTCTATGCCGTGCTGGTGAGCCTGACAGGAAACAAGATGTGCTGGATTGGGTACGTGCATTAATGACCGGGTTTTCCCAGATGCAGAGTTGTACAACTCCTGAGGCTGTTTTTCACTAGAAAACTTGGCCAAGATGTAGGGAATTGGGCTAATTAAGAAGATGTTAAGCACAGCTCTGCAGCAACAGCAGCTGACTGGCACGTTGTCTGGAACAAGAGGCATACTGAGCCCGACTGACACAAAGCTGGGAAAGGAAGAGCCTGCCGTTTTATTAACTGCAAAATTGTGTTTTATTGTATTAGAGAAGCTCTCCTGGAGCAACACAGTGTGATTTTCTGGGGAAGGCAGAGTGGGGTGACCCCAGGGGCAACACTGTCAGCCCGGCTTTCATTCTTGTCCCCTGGGATTTTTTTTGATACTCAGAGTTATGTTGTCAGAAATAGGCAGTGGTGTTTGGTCTCCTAAGTACCTATGGATAGGCTTGAACAAGTGGTTAATGTTAAAACTGTTAAGCATAAAGTCAAGAGACTTGCTGTCCTGTTCTGTGCTGCTGGAAATCAGACTGCTTCTCCTGGTGCTGAGATAAGGGCTAAGGAAATGTCTTTAGTCACCCATTTAGAAACAGTTCAGAAATGCCAACCCAAAGTTTTGAGATATTTCTCCTTTCTACTTTGCCTTTTTAGTAAATAGATAAATAATTAATTCCCCCCAACGTCTTTTCTAGTTCTATTATCTGCTGATTTTTCACTGAGGATGTAAGCCATATCCCTGCATGGCGTGACTGAGATTTATTTCTGCACCCAAGAAGTTGTGAGGCAGGAGAAGCTCAGTCCACGCAGAGCAGAAATGCTCAGGACCAGCCAGGAATATTTCTGAGCATATGCAATCAGCGGTGAGCTCGCAGACTTTATTTAAACCTTCAACTTTTCTATGTTTAGATTGTCAAATATTTCAAGCCTTCCTACCAAGTCATCCCTTACACTCTTCCTCTTTTTGATTATGCAGAATTAAATTCTAATGCGTGACCCTGTGTGGTTTGGGGTGCATGAATTGGGATGTGGCAATAACTGAAAACAGTTAAAGAGGTGGGTCAGGCTGACGAGCTCCTATGTTATTAACTTTCTCATGTCAAGTGTTTATATTGCTCCAGCTGCTGGACTCCTGCATACACTCCTCCACCTTAAGGTGTAGACAAGATTGAACTCATGTCTGTGCTCATCTTTCTCAAGATGGAGAAAGAAAGTACTGGAGGAAGAACATGATGTCGGATGGGCAGTCTTGGCTTACAGAGATGCCTGGTTTCATAGAATCATTGTAGAATGTACTGAGTTGGAAGTTCATTGCACACAAATACCCTTGGTCTTTTACCCTTTGGGTCTTACCTGCACTGAACATGAAGAAATTGCAGTGAACAGAGTATTTGTGCAGACCATGAAAAAGTAAGGCAGGAGCCTAGTGCTGGTTGATTTAGTTGTGTATCTAGAAAGCTCTAAAGATTCTCACAAAAATTTTTCTTTCCTGGTGCAAAAAGAGACCATGAGAACCCATGTCCACGGTGCAAGGAAAATATGAGAGGGCAGGGCAGGGGATCATATGGATTTTGGGACAAACTTGGTCTGACCCTGCTCAGCCTTTGGTTCCCTATGGCTGGAGGAGACACAGACACGAACGATGCCCCCATCCCTGCCACATGCTCCAGGAGGCAGGGTGGAGGCTCTTAATGATCTCTGTGGGCAAAATGGCAGAATTTCTTTTCTGAGGGACAGTTTCTGCTCTTTAAAGCAGTGTTTGAGATAAGCAAATGCACTCCGAAGGGGTCAGCTCCAGCTGCTGCCATTTCAGGTTGATGATGGCTGTTTTCTGTCCTCTCCTTGTAAGTGTTGGACTCGATGAGCTCAAAGGTCTTTTCCAACCAAGTGATTCTGTGGTTCTGTGTACACCCAAATTCTGTGTGATCCCAGTACGAGTGAGTGTGCATCCCTCAGTGCTGCAGAGCTGCTCTTGGGCTGAGGGGCCGGAGCTTAGATATTTCACATGGCCCCGACTCCCGTTTTTCTGCGCTATCTCCAAAATCAGCCCTGTGCCTCCTCCTCCTCCTCGTTTATCAGCCAGAGCACACAGACAGATAACATCCTCGTGACGTGGCCCTGACCTTTGTCAACCTTTGTTAAGGCTCCATCTGAAGTCCGGCCGAGTGTTTGTAAACAGGATGTAATTAAGGCTGGGAACTGACAGCGCCTGATGGGAGGACAATGCGGAGCTGGCGGGACCCGGGCTGTCAGATGTCCACCCGCATTGTGCTGCCGGTGCCGTCGCGGTAATTGGTGTCCTCTGGCCGAAGGAAGTGCACTCAACTCGGATTAATCTGCCGTGGTGCGGAGGCCATCCCTGCGAGAGCGAGTGTTTCCTCCGATAAACCCCTCCGGCCCCTCGGAGCGGGGCGGAGGGAGCCCGGAGAAAGCTGTGAAAGTCGAGACCGCGGTGACAGGTGCCCACCAAAAACTGGGAACAGGAAAGGTGTGTGGGGGAGAAAAACTGGCAAAGACGAGACGTCTTCGTAGCTTGCCTTATCGGCGGGGCGAGCGGGAGAGGTTGCAGGCTTATCGCCTCTCGGGGCAGCTGCAGCCAGTGCAGGAAGATGAGCGTGCAGAAGGTCTGCAGATAAACGCCCTCCGTCCCAGGGGCAAGGCTGGTGGGGGCTGCAGGGGCAGGTGCCCACAGCGTGGTTAAAGCAACAGTTTAGTCCTAGATTTGGCCCTGGACAAAGTTTAAAACACATATAAATGTGTGTATATATATATACACACACACACATATGTACAAGTACAAAGTATATATGCACATACATGTACACACACACATATATATCTCAAAACAGAGACCCTTCGTTGAAACAAAAACATTTTCCTGGCTTGGCTATTTATTTATTTTCATATATCCCAACGAGGTTTTATAGCTCATTTTGCAGCCCCAAACTGGTGTGTTAATAGCTGAGAGTAGAATTGACTGAAAGTAAGATTGAAACCAAGTATCTCCGTTTGTTTGCCTATAGATGAGGAAGACCGTTGTCTTTAAAACCTTTTTCACTACCTAAAACAAGCAAGTGTGTTTCAAGTATACTTCTATTTTCATTTTTGCAGACTGCCTCTGATAACCCTAATGTTAGATAAATATTCATGGGTGCACAGCGATTGAAAAAAGTATATAGTATCTTTACTGTTTTTTGGCATACCTCTGCCTAAAAATGTTATGGTATGTTTTTCTTATAGGTTTTAAATTATATCATCAGCTTAAGGATTGTTCTGATCCCACTAATACTTCAGGTTTATTCACTTGGAGTTTAATGCAAGACGCTGGATTCCATATTCATTAGGAATTTCAAAATTGCAATTTTTTATGTGAGAAATAAAGAGGTGCCCACGAGCGTGAATTGGGGAGTATATGAAAAGACAGGTTCTGACTTAACTATATAGAGCAGATGTTTTGGAAATTCAAATAACACTGTGGCAGTTTCCCAAGCTAACATCCTTCACAGCACAGACCATTCATTGAACGTTTTAAACCCTGCACTTTGAGGCTGGAGGAACCAGATCACCCTGCCATTGAAATCAATAGCCAAATTCTTGTTCTGCTTTGCTCCAAGGAGAGGTGAGCAATAGGATGGGGATTCCCAATACCCTCAGCCCAAGAGCTCTGCTGTGTCCAAAGGAAGGCAAGAAGGTGGCAACACTCTGTTGGGAGTGGTTGTACATCCAAATGACTGTGACTTTTAAGGGATCTAGGAGAAAAAAGGGGCCGGCAAATTTTTCCCACATTTTTAGGTCTGCACAAGAAGGAAACCTTAAAAAAAAAAAAAAAAACTTACCCAAAATCCACCTGTTCCCAGGGGAGGGAAGTGATTCCCAGCAGTCTGCAGAGAGACTAAACCAAATAATAAATAATTATATATGTATATATATATATATATTTCTCCATGTGTGTATGTAAGAAAAACAAATGAATATTTTTTTTTCCTCAATATGAGAAGAAAAACAGAAAAATATTCTTTGGCAACCTCCAGAGTCATAGTTTACTCAGCTCAGAAATATGTCTCCAAGTTCAAACCAAAGTTGACCAATACTCCAAAGCTGCTTATAGCTGCAGATAGCGACATTTGTTTCCAGATGTTAATGGGAATAAGGTAGAAAAGAACAATAATGCCTGGAGCCCGTTGAATGGAAATGCCTTTTTTCCTATATTTGATCGTACATAGTTGTCAGACATCCATATCCCAGCGCTAGTAAGACAGGCAGTGTTAGAAGGTTTGCCAGGTTTGGGTTTATGTACATGTGTGCCTCGTCTGCAGAGCGCAATATGAGGCAGAGCCCGTCACTCAACAGGAGCAAATAAATACAAGAAAGTAAAGGGCCGAGTACAACGCCTTTGGGAGAGGAACAGGGCAGGATAGGAGGGGAGGATGGACGAAAGCTGCCAGAGAGATGCAAACTGGCTCCTGGCTAGAGAGAGATGAGGCAAACCAGGGCAAAACGGTTCCACTTAACCTGCTTAACCTGCTCAACTAAACAAACCTTTGCTGCAACACATGGGGGGGGGGGGAGTTACCTTAAACACAACTTAAATTAAAGAATTAAAGACTTAAAACTCTAAAGGGATTAACTTTGTTGGTTGAATATATTTTTGCACTGTAAATACAACCACCAAAGGAAAAAGAACAAAACACCCGACACGGTGAACGTAAGGTGTTGGGTTTTGGGGTTTTTTTTGGAGGGGGGTGTGTGGGTTGGCTTTTTTTTTTTTAATGTGTACGTAAATCATTTTCTTTTAAAATGAAATTCTGTTTGACTGCATGAAATATGAACAGTAATTAAATGCACAGTCTGTGGGCCTTCCATACTTTAAAGCTCTTTCTTAAAAAAAACCCAACACAACTGCTCACCTCAGACAGGCCAATTACCCAAGAATGATGGAGTCAAGAGGAAAGTAGCTAAATTTCTTTACTTGAATGATCACAACCACAAGCCAGTGATTAGTCCCTGCAGCACCAGCGGGGATGTGGTGGGGACACTCACATTGGAAGACTTCAAATAGTCATTTCCTTGGTTAAAATAAAATCTGACTGCACTAAATAGACAGTTTTTAATCTCAATTGGACATCTGAAGATTTCTCAAGCTGTTGTTGGCTGCAGCAGAAACAAATTTTTCTGCTTTGTTGATTAAACCAGTGGTCTCCACCATTGCTTATCGGCCTGCGACGAGCTGTTCTTTTTAATTAAAAGTGAGCCACCACGAGAGAGCAATTAACAGCTAGTAATTACTGTGCTCTTCAGAACTGCAACATTTTGCCTTTCATTCCAATTATATAATGGACAAGTGGCTTTTTGATCTTCAAATTAGTGAGCTCTTGTACTATTTGTTTTGAGGCAGATTTGGAAGGTTAATGATGGCCTGTGGTGGCACTCTTTCCACTGACTGATGTAAGACAAGAAAAAAAGGGGAAGGAAACAGGAATAGTCTATCAAGAAATGCAAATGCTGACTTCCTGATAATGAACAGGAGAAACACAGGCAACTTAATATGCAGGTTATTTAATACCAACCAACTAAGCGCCCGTTCTGGTGCTAGGCTGTGCTCTGGAATTATTTTTGCCTTTTTTTTAAAAAAAGAAAAAAAGTTTAATTAAGCATTTCAATATAGATTCTTTAGAGTGTGACACGTAACATTTAACTGTTTGATACTTAATTGTGTTTGGCTTTGATTGTGGCACCTATAGTTAAATGCTGTACAACAGTGCCGAGGCATTGAACTGTCCCTTAGGACACCCGATGCATTGACTTGGTCTGAAATCTTTTAAGTAATAAGTCTTAATGTATTTAATGGTCACCATGCCCTTTGAGTACAAGGACCCCTTACATCACAAACAGTTGTCTAATTTTAATTAATATTGATTTGCATCTCTTAAATAGAAGCTATAATTGTTGCTGTTGCTTATGGCTCTATAATAATCCTGGAGGATAGACATGCTGAATATATCGGGTATATATTGGGGCGTGTGGTCTTATAAAGAAAAGATCAATAGTGCTGTTATTAGGACAGATCTCTGCTCTTTTGGTGGGAGTTGCTGCAGTTGGCTAAGTGGTGCTATGCTGCCTTACACCAGTTGTGGCCTTTGCATTTAATTTCTTTAACTGTTGCCCTGGTATTACTTTTTTTGTGTGTACGGATGCAGATAAGGTTTGCTCTAGTCTCAGCAACCCTGATTTTTTGGAAGCAGCCAGCAGCTGTAGTACTCTGATACCTCCTGCGTAGATAAAGAATTTGGCACTTTACTTTTGCTGTGCATGTCTGGACTGTGCTTATCTGCCCAGCTTAACAAAACCGCAGACCCCATTTAACAGACAAATTACAGATGTTGGGAAAAAAAAGTAGGTATATCTTCAGTGTGATGGATAAAACTTAAACCTCATTCTCTGGATAGCTGATACAAGAAGATCTGTGTTTAAATTTCTTCATGTCCACTGATTCAGCTATTCCTCCACTAAACACCATCATTAATTACAGAAATAATTGAAGGCATGATAGAACATGGATAGACCTTTACTTTCGGGCTGTTAAAGCTTTAGTCTCGCAGTTGTTCCTGTAGGAGAGAAATGTACTGTTGCTTTTCTTAGAGACAGAATCAGCTCAACAGATGCTGAAAAAACCCCCAGTATAAACCCCAGTGCTTGAATCACATTTTCAAGTGTCCACCTAAACCCCGAGGATGGTAATCTTTAATTATGATTTTGGAAAAAAAGGCTATGCAGCCAGTCTGCCAAGCTGGGTACATGGCTCATGGTCTGAAGGGTAACTGCAGGCTAAGGTCTTGAAAATGTACATCAAGGATCTCTTCCCATAGCCTGACCTGAGCAGAGCTTCCCCTGAAGAAATTCTGACCTGTTGAAGAGTTGGGGATTGAACCCCCACACAGGGCTTGAGAGGTGAAAAGAGTTGGAGAGTAGGGAAATAAAGAGGTTGAATAAAAATATTTCAAGCAGGAATAGAGACAATATACCTACATGCAATATGGAAAAAGAAAATACTTGTGGTGCTTGAAGGTTTAGGTCTCTTTAGAGGAAATGGTTTTGCTGTATGGGATGAATGTTGACTTTTCAATTACAGGTTTGTTAAGGATCAGGGACTGTTATGGTTCACTGTCTAGAGTATTCCTCCCAAGTGGTTCCAAGTTTGAAGATAAATGTATGCTCTTTGTTCTGAGTAGTGTGCAACCCATCACAGTAATACTTTCCATGGGCTGGGATTTCGTCAATGCAATGCTCATCGGTGTTGCAGAGATGTGGAGAAAGTATTAGGATTGCCTTTTCCATTATCTCTCATTCAAACGGTGAGAAGTGGCTCATAGTAGTTCTCCTTTGCTTTCTCAATTTGCAACGTGCTGGGGTTTGTTTTGGAGATGTGTGGGAAGGCTACAGATGAGCACAGTATCTCTGAGCTGCTGAAATGAGCTGGGTCACGCTGGGGAAAACGGATACAAGGGGGTAGAGGCTCTAACCCTGCAAATTTAGCCAGATGATGTCAGGAGAAGGGTAGAGAGCAGAACACACCTGAGGTGGACTTTCTGGAGACATACACCAAAAGCCTTCTAAATTTTCCTTTGATTTCAGCAAGCCAACCCATTCTGTGTGTCCCAGTACACATAACAAGTAACTGCTCCCATGGAGAGGGTTACCTTTCTTATTCCCTGATCTGAGTGTGATGATGTTCTGGCAGCATATGTATCAGGAACTGGCAATTTTCAATGACTGCTGCTGGAGGTGGCTTCTTCTGCACCGAGTCAACAGCTTCCTTGTAACTTTGCCTAATATCTAATTTGTCGCCCACAGTATGAATCTGATCTGTATCCAATACAATCCTGAGGGGATTCATGGGAATTCAGGTAAAAGGAATTAGCAAAATCATTGAGAAAATTTCTGTGCCTTGATCTTGGACATTTGTAACAATTCAACCCAAACACAAACTTGACTGTGGCTACCTGCACATAAGCCCACAGGACAGAGGCAGGTAGGTCAAACAGGATGACACCCAACATACACAGATTGCCTTTGCAATTCAGGAAACCAACCCTGAAGCACCGGCATGCTTAAGTGCCCTGTTAAGGGGAAACAAATGGTATAAAGGTGTCATTGCTGGCAGTGCTACCCTTTGCAGCGGTGAAAGGCTTGGGGGGAGTGTGTCTGAACCTTGGTTATTGGCATCAGAGCCATTCGTTTGGTAAAACTGGGGGTTGCTCTCCAGCCCTTGCATGGTGCCCTGGATCCCCTGCCTGACTTCAGCCCTATCTTGATGGGTGTCAGCGGGAGAGGAGGGTCCAGGCATTATTACTGCAAACTCCTCAGGAGGATCTAGGCCTGGGGATCTGAAAGTGAGCCGTGGCAGCAGCGCCTGCCGTGCCATTCCCCTCTTTAAACACTACAGTCCCTTGATCTGCACACATATGGTAACTCCCGTTAATGGGACTTACACATGCTGGGTAAGGGGAGACTAAACCTTTCCTACATTTTTACTAGTGAAATACTGGAAATGGGATCACGGCAGCCAACTAGATTGTGAAGACTTTTGTCAGAAATATGATTAGGAATTTGTTTCCATGTAGCTCATACAGTAACAGACATGAGCCTCCAGCCAGAGACAAATAGTAGTTAATATCTAGAGAAGGCGAAGTTCTCTGAGATGTTTAAATGAGAATTCCAGAGCAAGATGAAAATTGGCCTCTGAGGGAATAACATTTTCTTTTTCTTCATAACTGTGGATAAAAATTCCAAATAGATCATCAGTATGTATATTAAGGGGAGATCACATTCCTGTGATATTGTTGGAAAATTCAGTAGCAATGTATTTTTCATTTTTGAATTTTTTTTCCTCCCTGCAAATTTTTTCTTGGATTGTTGCCATATAATGCAATAAAATGCACCCATGAGATACAGGAAATTTAAAGTCTGTTGGTGTTCATTACATTACACAGAGTCATACAGAATTTAAGATCCTATACGTTAGTCTGCTTCTGATTCAACACAGGCAAGTACATCCAAGGTAGAAGAAGCAAAACCCTGGATGCCTCTGCTGTAGCTGGAAATATGAGAATAAGTCTTCTGGATGTGTATTTATTTTGGAGTCTCAGAAAAACCCAATGCTAGTAGTGCTGCTTTATGTGAGGCCTGGACTGAAAGAATATATATATTCAGAAAAAAAAAGTGTGATCAATTTAACTTTGATCTTTTCTGCCATGTCCTGTGTTGCTGTCACATCTCTTACATAGGCTGAGCAGAGGCTCCATGAGGGGCTTGAAGGGAACTGAGGTACAAATCACAAAATTGCTAAAGAAGGTGGTAATATAATTTTAAATTCTAAATGGCAATCTGTAGATTTTAGTGAGGTCTACTTAAGTTCAGCTGGCCTGTTCTGTGCAAAGTTTTGCCCTGATTTTCTCTGGGATTTTGTCTGGTCCTGTTTGCCAGAGCCAGGCAGCTCCTTCTCCTGGCCATCTCCTGCTCAGATGTGGCAATACCTGGCTTAAGCATGGTGCTTTTCTGTACAGAGGTGCTTGAAAACTGTCTGCAGAGATACCTGAAGAACAGCAATGTTGTGGCAGCATTCCTTCAAGAATCATATATTTTTTCTCAACAAAGAAAGTTTCTGCAGATATTTTTGAAAATTTCAGTCTTTCAAAAGGAAAGGAAATATTATCTTTAAAACCCTGTAATATCCTTCACATGTTTTGTGATACACCTTGATTTTAACAGGTGTGTAAAAATATATTTGCAAGTACCCTGCAAAGCATTTGGAGTCCCACCTTTGGCATAGTCCTTGTTTTGTATCTTTTCTTCACAAATCCAATCCCATATTACCAATTCTTTTTTTTTAATTCCTTTTGATGAAATTTCCTTCAAGTTTTGAACATTTTTCTGATAATCAGGTTCTTCCATCCCTCGTTCCATTAGGAGTGTCATACAGAGAGGATCTGAGAGTCTGTACTGGAAAAGCGTAATAGGGGTTATTTTTTTGGACAGAGCTAATAGTTACTAAATCCCCACTTAATACTCCAGCTTTGTGGATGTCGCTCCTCCAGTGAGCACCATGTGCTAATCTCTTGTTCTTCCAGTGTATGCACCCATACTTAATGTGGGGAAACAGGCTTAAACCTGTTAAACTCATGTTAAATGCTCAAAGTTGGCTTGTACAGCTGTCTGCATCCAAAGGTGGGAGTTCATCCTGAAGCCTTCCCAATGCCCCTACCAGTCAGAATGGGACCAGACATGAAGCATTTTGCATTTAGCTGCAAGTTTTGAGATTGTACCTCAGGGTCTTCAGGTTACTTGCTAATGCCATCTCTCCTGGTAGCTTGCTTTAAATGTGCCCCCAAAAGTGGAGGAGAGCAAGGTGAAAGGGAGCGTGGCCTCCTCGGTTAGATCTCAGCTGCTTGAAATGTTCTTCTTATCTCTCTGTGAAAGAAATGTCTGAGACAAATCAGTTCCAGCCTTGGGAGCCTTCACTTGCAGCAGGGTCAGGTGCTGTACCCTCAACCAAGATTTGTCTTTGGAGCTGGAAGGTGAAAAAAAGGCGATGCTAATCTATTTTAGGAGTATACTGAGGTCCTGGCTGTCTTGCCCTCATCATCTTCCTACAGACAATAAATCTTCAGCGGGGATAAATCCACATTTCTGTTGAATTCTGGGGAACATTCCTGATTTACACCAGCAATGTGTTTGTCTCTGAATCCATTTTGTACAGACAGAACAATATTAGATCTGCCATACTTTTTAGAGGTCCTGGTACTCATCTCATTCCAGGAGCTTCTGTGTATGGTCCTGCCACAAGCTCCTGCTGGAGAAACCCCTATTCTCCAATCAGTTATAGGAAAACGCATAGAGGAAGAGAAGAGGCAAAGAAACCTCATCCTCACTTCTGCTCCTTCCTATGGGATCTGACAGCTCTTTCTGGCTCATTTCACGTATTACATGGAAATGATGTCAGATGAACGTGTTTGTGCTGTGTCATCACAGCAGAAGGCTAAAGAAGCAGCTCCATTCAGAAAACCGTGTTTGATAGTAGCAGGAGATACCTGTGCTGATCATCTACAGAGTTGCTGGGACCACAGGAGGATGGAGATCAGGCAGTGAACTGCAAATAAATTGCATTTTTTCCTATAATGATCCCATTTTTTTGCAAGTCTGTATTTTACCCAGTGTGGTGGCTTTTAAAGCATAGTTTTCTACTGTAGCATAGTATTTTATGCTCCCTACGAAGTGGAAGATGCCTCAGTGTCCAGCTCTTTTTCCAGTAAATTAAGAGACTTTTTGTTTGTGTGCTGAGCACTTTATTTCACATTGTTCTAGAGAATATAATGTGCACTCATAGGAAAATACTCTTTTTCCAATAGAGGGAGTGTTAGTGCCAGTCAATGCCCTTCTTTCTCACTCTGTACATCTTGTAAACCAACCTATAAGTAAATAAAGAGTGTGTTGGCAGCTTGGTGCTGTTTGGGCTGAGGTTGCTCCCTGCTCTGCATTGGCTAACTGACTTCTCTGAGCTGAGACACACAGGCTAAAGGATCGATGTGTTCATAAATGCAGGGTGAGGTGAAGGTTGGTCCTCTCAGAAACCTGTATGGTAGGGCTGGGTCCTCCTCTCCATCACCCTTCACACTGGTTGTTTGCCTGATCTCTCACAGACAAAAAAGTCATCTTGGCATGTAGAAGTTCTTTAAAAAAAAAAAAAAAGAAAGGAAAAGAAAGCAAGGAATTCAAACCTCTAATCCCTGTCACCTTCCACTGAGAGGGGTGGTGGTGGTGTGGGGTGGGGAGGGGGAGAGCCCTGGCTCTCAGGACAAAACTGGCGTAAGCCCCTTGCACGCGTCAGACAAAGCCTGGGAAGGTGCTGCCTGCCTGGGAGCAGCAGCTGGGAGTGAACCAGGGAAACTCCTCTGCTCTGAGTCCTGCTCTGCCGCTCTCTGGGGAGGTGGGATGCACCAGGACATCCCCCTCCCCAGCCCCTGGCTTTCCCTAGATAAATCATGGACCCCCAGGGCATTTGAAAGGGAAGGGGATGCAGGATAACAAGTCAGCGTGCAGAAGGTACCTGGGATGCAACAACAAATGTGTTCTGGTTGCAGAGGGGGTTTTCCTTCCTAAGGGGGTTACTTTGCTTTCCCTTCACTGGGCTCAGGGTGGAGGCTTGGGTGCTCCTTTGGATCACCAGGGCCAAATTCTGCTCTGAACTCAAATTACACTGAAATCTGAGTAATTTCTCCGAGTGCAAGTGAAATCAGGATCTGATCTGAATTTACTTAATCTCTAGCAGCTGCCCTGATTGGAGTTTACTGTCTGAGTGAGACAGGCAGCCACTGATTAAAACCTGAGCCAGGGGGGCAACGACCCCAAATTTACTGCCTGCCCTTTGGTAGCTGAGAGGGTCTAGAAGTCAAACTCCCAGCCTCTGCATAGGCTGCAGGAGCAGAGGAGCCTCCGGAAAAGTTCCCAGAGGAGTCCCCAGAGAAGTCCCTGGAGAAGCTGGGGGCACTGCAGCTGATTGGGGAGGCAGAGCAGGGTGAGCAGAGCGGCTGTAGCCGGGCTGTGTCTGCCCAGGGAAAGCACAGGGCTCAACAGGGGCTGTAAATCTGGTGTGAATCATGGAAACAGAATTAACTTAAAATGATACTTTTGAGGTGAAATATTAGTGGCTGTAACAGTTTGGTTTTGTCCCACGATGGGGAGCTGCTGTGATTTTTAGGAAACTCCCTGGCAATTCAGCCTCAGGCTATGGGGCATACGCTGGGATGTCTGTAGTGGGAAGATGTGACAGTGTGTGCTGTGGGGACTGGGGGTTCAAGGCTGAAGTGGGTGGCATGCACTTAAAATGTAGATGGGAGATTTATAACGTTTCTGGTGATACAGAATTCTAAAAGCCAATGGCCAAAAGCAGGGAAAATGAATTTCAATAGAAAAGATGCATCCTTGTGTGTGTGTCTCACATCTCCTGTTCTGGGATTCCTGCATAAATCTATATGTTTTGGTTCTGTTTAGTGCTGTGGGTACTTTGATTAATTTAGCTACATGTTACTGTCATGTTGGGCACATTCATCTTCTGTCTTGAAGCATGTACTCCTCAGCCTCTCTATCATTCCACCCCTTCAGGCCTTATTTTCATCACATTTAAGGGAACTCTCCCCTGCCTGTCTTTATCTTGTTAGGCTTTCAGCGGCTTAAGTTGAATCTTCATTCTTTCACTCTTGCTGTCAACCCTCCTTTACCCAGTTATCTCATTTTCCTATTCATAACATCTAACCCTTTATATTTAATACTCAGGCACAATTGCATCTGAACATTATGGAGGACTTGCCAGCACAAATACTTGTAAATGAAATCAGACCACCCCTGGAAGGAACAGTGGTGGCTTTGCCTTACCTAGTGCATTTTAAATTGAAAAATGCCCAGGACTAAATCCAGTCCTGGAGTAAACTGTTGCGACTTAAAGTCAGTAGAGCTCCATCTGCTAAGCTGAGATGGATTTCACCCTTCAGTGCTGGCAGCTGGAAGGTTAATAACAATCACATAACCTGATATGAAAATTAGTGTTGGGACCGTCCCAGTGGGTATGTACATCTACAGATGACAAAGTCCTTTACAAAGATGGGTAAATAATAATATTCATACTGCAGACTGGAAAACTGAGGCAGGGAAATTGAAGGACTTGCCAAATTTCAATGAGCCAGCAGTGTCAAGACTGCGCTGAAGCCTGTCCTTCTGCAGGAGAGGGTCCAAGTGTCTTTTCATGCACCCAGTCACATCATCCTTGACCTGGAGGCTTGTCCCCATCAGACAGGAGAGTTGTGTTGTTTTTTTTTCTCCCAGGTCTTTTTGAACTAACGAAAAGGTTCTATAGAGGGGTCTCTTCAGCAGCAGATGCTTTGGAGGAAAAAAAACCCGGAAGAAAGAGTGTGACTTTGGGGTTAATCACACATCTTGGCAACGTTCTATTGCTCTTTGCACCTCTGCAAAGGTTGCAAGCTCAGGGGACAGGAGCTGCAGAGGCACCACTGGCCACCACAGGGGCTGCTGCTCAGTTTTCAAGGTGGATCCCAATGTTTCTGCCATTGCAAAGAGCTGAGTCTGTTTGTGAAAGACGATATATGAATTAGTTCCTTCTGGTAGCGCTGGACAGAACTCAGTGACCCAGGAAATGTTTTCCTCCCCTTTATTCCTATAACTGCCTTTTTTTGTGCTGGCAAGCTGACCTTTTTAAATGCTTCATCCTTTCCCTCCCAAATGTGGAATTTCCTCCCAAAAAAAAAAATCATTCTGGCTCAAGACCCAAGGCTGGTCAGACTCAGTAGAGGCTAGAAATTGGTTTTGATACAGGACAGCATCATGTTTTTGGCAGAGAATCCTGGCCTGGGAGTGCAGCAGTGGAGAACGCCATGGTGCTGGGGCTAGGGGATCCCTGCCTCCCCCTGGGGCTGGCCTCACACTTCTCAGTCGCTTGAAAAAGGGGTCCAAGTGTTTTCTCTGTACATTGTTCTATTTTTAGGAGGAGGAAAAGCTATTTTAGGCTACTCTCAAATGTTTTTATGGTTCTTTCTGAGCCCTCTGTAGCTAGCTGGTCTCATGGTAATTAAGGCATTTGGCCTTACAAGTGGAAGGATTATGAAAACAGTTTCAGTGATTTCTAGAAGTGCTCCAACATATTCCCAAAATAGGATTTTTGTGTGTGTGTGTGTGCATGCTTTTGAGTTTTGGTTTTAGAAATGAATGATGTAAGTGAGAACACCCTATCTTCCACTTTCACTGGGGTGATGTGACCCAGCCCCTGAGGATGAAAAGCACAATAGTGCATTTCCTGAACGTTAATACACGCTGCTCAGTCTATCGTGCACTATTTTTATTAACTCAAGCAATTAAAATATCTTTGCTTAGCTTTTACTTATCCCTGCTGCTGGCAAAAGACACTGGAAGATTTATATGGGAATTTTTCTTGGATGGAAGTAAGAAAAGAGCTCAGGTTTGGGGCTCAGGGACAATCAGGGATCGCAGCATTGAAATCACACTGCAGTTAGCCATCATCCCCAAACTTTTCAAAGTGATGATTGATGTTTTACCTCTGGTCTTCCCACTAGAACCAGATCAGCTGAACCAAACTATTTCACTTAAAAATGAATGTTTTCTGTCCTGGAATGGTGATGTAGGAATGTTCTACACCTGCTGGGATTGTGATGGTAGCAACCACAGTGTTAGGTGATGGTCTGCCTTTAAATGAAGCAGTGAGAAACATGAAGTATCACTTCCAGGGCTAGCAAAACACAAGGCTTCTTGTGGTCCAAAATAGATGCCTGGGGCTGTTTAGCTGTCAGGCATCCCAGGCTAGAGAGCTGGTGCAAGCCAGCACTGATGCTGTTAACGTTACCATAGAGCTGGAAAGAATGAGGTTGCTGATAGTCCATGTGGCCAACAACACGCTCTCTGGAACATATTTCTAAATTCTCTGTGATAGAAACAAATAGAGATTTAATACTGTCAGATGACCATGTAAATGGAATAATGCCCTAAACAATCTCATTACAAGTCTGAGTGCAGTCAATATAATCAGTCTCAAACCTGGCAAGTTTATAGAAAGAAATACCCTTTGCAAAAACTAGTTATTCACATATTTCTACAGCTATTAATATCATTGACTGGAGGCACAAATACAGGTTAGTGCCTTTGGGCCTGGGTGCCTGAAACATTAAAATTTATTATTATTATTTATTTTTATTAGCTTCATGTGGCAGAAGATTTATAATATTCTAGTTTTTATTAAGTACTTGTGGTTTTTAAAACGGATCGTAATTGTTGCTGGGCAAATCTCGAAAGAGGAAGAGGATTCATTGGTTTAGTTTTGATTAAACTCTGAGAACTTTGGGCATTTATCCAAACTATCTCAACCTCCTGCATTTCTAATACGGGTCTGTGTATCTTCTGAGGATAGGCTTTTATTTTTCTTTTTATCTTTTCCTTTCCCTTTTCTTTTGTGAAGGTTCCTGTCCTCTTCACGTTTGGGTCAGACACATGGTAGAGTATTTTGGTATATCTGCTTCTGAATATGAACTGGAAAAGGCAGTCAGGAAAAGAGTTTAAAAAGTTTGCAGCAAGTAATTAAAAAGAAGCTATCCATATCCCTTAGCTGTTAACCCTTAAAGACCTGGTTTGAGTTGTAGTTTATGCAACATCATATTGTCCTACTACAGCTGTCTTCTAATTCAGATTCTGCAAATGGAATCCTGTAGCTACATGACACTCTTGGCCATGGAGGGATTCTGATGCAGAAAAAATCCAAATAATTTTCTTCTTTGATACTATATGAGAAAAAATAGGAACGAGGTGGAATGGAGCATTTGCTGGTATATTGCCAACTCCCTGAATTGTATCACAAATATCACCTCATGTGATACCTTTCTCAGTGCTGTTGTCAGAATCATAATTTTCATTAAATAAAGGAAGCTTATATTTGTGAAAGCTCTTGACAGCATCTTGGAAGTGAAAGACAGGCTCTAGAGCAGTGCACTGGTTTTGGTGGTGTTGTGTGCACACACAGGGCCTCACACAATTTATTTGTCTCATGGTTTTACTATTAATTTAAAGGAAACTTTCAGGGTAATTAGCTTATGTGAGGTTTTTTTTCTCTGTTAATTCAGAAGATATTTCATTCAGTACTGACTTACTGGTGAAGCAAGTCATTAGCTTGTTGGCACTATCTGATTTCCCAGGGACTCATAGGAGGATCTGGGGCTGTCGGTGCTGTACGTACACACACAAAATGATGTCTGTGTGTGCTGCTCCTGAGCTTGGGTGTTGCACAGTGTCCATAGCTTCAAGCAACCACTGGTATTTCCCTTATCCAAACTGGTGCAAACTGTCTGAGTTTGTGGAAGACACCGTGTTGGATTGGTGGATTTCTCTTACAAGGTTGGCTTCAAGCATACACTGCAAAGCAGAGGTGCTTAGGTGGACTAGTTTTCATGGAATCAAAGAATGCTTTGGGTTGGAAGGGACCTCAAAGATCATATAGTTCCAACCCCCCGACATAGGCAAGGGACACCCTCGCTAGACCAAACTGCCCAAAGTCCCATCCAACCTGGCCTTAAATACCTCCAGGGATGGGGCTTCCACACCCTTTCTGGGCACCCTGTGCCAGGGCCTCATCACCCTCAGAGTAAAGAATTTCTTTCTAATGTCTAACCTAACCCTGTCCTCTGTCAGCTTGAAGTCATTGCCCCTTGTCCTGTTGCTGTGCTCCCTGGTGAGCAGCCCCTCTCCCACTTTCCTGTAGCCCCTTTCAGTATTGTTACGCTGCAATTAGGTCACCCTGGAGCTTTCTCTTCTCCAGACTGAACAAGCCCAACTCTCACAGCCTGTCTTTATAGGAGAGATGCTCCAGTCCCCTGATCATCTTTGTGGCATCTTGTGGACTTGCTCCAAAGCTCTGTGTCTTTCCTGTACTGGGGTGCCCCCAGAGCTGGACACAATACTCCAGGTGTGTTCTCACAAGAGCAAAGTAGAGGGGCAGAGTCACCTCCCTCGACCTGCTGGCCACGCTGGTCTTAATGCAGCCCAGAACATAGTTGGCAGCTCTTGCTGTATGGATGGTGTCTATCATGGTCTGGAGAAGTTGATGGAAAACCCATGTTCTTCCTCCCCTCCTGGAGAGAGAAATGAGTCCTCAGTACCTGGTACTAACCAGTGGGCAGAGGACTGATTTTGATCTTCATTTTGAGAGCAGCTCTCGCCCCAACTCCTTTCTGAGAGATTTTTGTGGAGCACTGAACAGACCTTTATTCCTTTCCTCATCAAGAACTTTCTCCGTTTCCTCTCAAGCACAAGCTTTTGCTGTTACAATTGTGCAATTCCACCTGGGTTAAAACTGAAAAGTCTTTCTAATTGGATCCAGGCTGATATGAGGCCAACACACAGTGGTTTTCCAGCATGACTGGGATATTCCACCCTCTGCCAAGCAAAAAGACACAGTTTTGCCTTTAAATCCCCATGATTTTCACTTGGAAAAAAATGCCTTTTTTTCTTAAGAAAACCAGAGTAATATATGTAATAAAAATATTTTATACAGGGCTGTATTTTGATAGTTTGAGGATGGTGCTTTGCTAGACCGGTTTCTGGTCACTGGGAGGTTTTGGTGGTACTAACAGCTCCGAGCACAAACCCACCAACCGTGTCTGAGCCCAGTGCTGGAACTTGTCAGTGGGAGCTCTTGATGTCATGGGACTGTGGTGTTGGTCCTTCATCAGTGTTGCAGAAGAGGGTAAGAGAGGTTTGGAAAGCTTCTGAAACCAATTACTGCTAGGTGGGAAGTATGTCCTACTTGGGACTGGGGATGATTAGTGCCAAGGAAGATCATGGCCTTATATACCACTTTGAGACATCCTGATGAAAGAAATGCCTAGTAGAACATAATTTTATTACACAAAAATCTGTCCCCATGGAAATCCAGATGATTATGGTGTTGAGTCACCCTGATGCAACAAGTTACACTCATGGTTTGATGTGGTGAAGACCTGCTGAGTGCCTATGAGCCTGGCACTGAGCTTCAGTGGGCATCATCAAGGACAGCCAGGTTGTGGTTTGGGCTAAACCAGGTCTGTGCTGAGTCCTAGCAGCTGTGGTCTCTGACAGATTTTGGCAGTGAGATCCCCCAGATAGCAACCAGAGCACTCTGCCTTGTGTAGAGACACGACCACCAGTGTTTGCATTCGGTCACCTTCTTCAAGTACTGAGTTTTAAGTGCTGCAGCGTTATGTAGTTTTATTATTTTAATAGATGAGAGAGGCCTGTGATCAATAGCAGGGATGCTTTTATCTTAATCATCCATCCCTCATTCATAAATATGGAGATTTTCAAGCTCCTGCAATACTGCTTATGATTTTCTGTGGTATGGTAAAATGGACTGAAGTCATTTCCCCATCCCTAAAACACCATAAAAGTAGTAGTCAGGTAATATATTAATTTTTTCCATCTTTATTCCTGCACACATGTACTGAAAAGGTGTTGGGACTGCTGGAGAGGGAGTAGATAAGGTCCTTTTTCCTCAGACAGTGCGCTGCCCCTGTAGCAGTTCAGGGTTATGCATGACAAGTGAACACCTGCACAGCACTGAGCTGATATGTAGCCAACCTGTAAAACATACATGTGGATATTTCCTTGACCAAACTAGGATCAGTGACCTTAAAAGACCCTAATTTCTTTGAAGAGAAAGAAAGACTTGGATCTAACCTGTCTCTTTTTCAGAACTGAAAGGAATGCAGTTTTTGTAAGCAGTCAGCCCTGGGTATGTATGTAAGGAGGCAAGGAGCAGGCCAGGGTTGGAAACCTGGCAAAACCAACTAGCGACCTTTGCTAACCCCTGATTGAAAGACCAATATAACATTTGGGGTTTTTTTCTCTACTCATCGATCTCTAGTACCTGAGTGTGAAAGATTTTAACATAATTGCTTAGCAAGAACAAGGAATTTAATTGCATCAGTCTGACACCTCTTATAAACATTTTATTCCAGAGATAATGACCAGCAACGAGTGCAGGTGCCCCTTAGCTTGCCTACTGCTGGAGAGCTGTTTTGGAGAGAATACAGCAGCCAAAAATTCCAGCCATTGGTAGGCAAAAAAAGGCACTTGCCTTTGTCCCACAGTTGGATTTTTCAGGTGAAAAAATGCTTGTTGTTTTTTACTTTTGTAAAGACAAAGGAGAAACCAAAAAATCAGGGGAATGTGTCAGGGGAAAGACTTTCATGGCCCACATCTTCTAGCACAAATTGACTTCCAGGCGGGAAGGGTGGTGGTGAGGATGTGAGCTGAGGATGTGCTTCTCTCTCTGCAGGCTGGAACAAAGGTGCTTTTGCTGCTACTGCCTCTCCATGGGCACCTTCTGGTCCTCCCAGCACCCTCTCCGGGCAGGGGATGTGGGAGGAGGCACCCAAACTATACAGGGTTAATGAAGATGGGTTGAGTGCATAAAGAGGAGGTCTTTTCTGTTGGGAAATAAAAATACACAGAACTGGCTAAATTCTGCATTCGTGGCATCCCCTTTTCTCACCTGTTATCTGAATTTGTACCCTGTCTAAGGGAAAGCTTATAAATTCTGTGCTAAGGGCATCTTTCTGGGAAAGCTGGAATGAAACAGCTCAGAGTACAGCACAGGCAGAAGTTTCAGACTCGCTGGATGTCTCTTTCTGTCAGATGCCACAGTGTCAGGCTCAAAGCCATTTGTCATCCCTGAATTTCATTATCTGCTCCTTCCCTGTCTTTCAGTCTCACTTTGCTAGGACATTTGTTCACCGTTGACCTCCCTGACAAATAATACACCTTAATTATGTTGGCAAGAGGGGATATGTCATTCCTGGGCCACTTTAATTGTCTATCCGACAGGCATCCTGCTGCGGCATGTAGCTTCCACGGTGTTTTGACCACGACTGCAGGCGTAGCTTAAGCTGGCTTTGGATTTAAAAAAAAATAAAGCAAAAAGAAAGAAATAAACCACAACTTCTGTTTAACTGCACAATAACATCACTTAGTGATTTGTTTGAACAACGCTTTCTC